>NC_063226.1:5043855-6267033 GCF_020740725.1 Corvus hawaiiensis | reverse complement strand
CTCTCCTCTCCTCTCCTCTCCTCTCCTCTCCTCTCCTCTCCTCTCCTCTCCTCTCCTCTCCTCTCCTCCTCCATCCCATCCCATCCCTGATGGAATGACAGGGATTTAGCAGTGCTGGTTCCAGACACGCTGGCACAGCCAGGGCAGGCCTGTGCCCCTCTGCAGCTCCTTCCTGGCCCTGTCCCAGCTCCCTCCTGGCATTCTCCTGGCACCCTTCAGCTCTCCCCACATCTCTGCTCCCTCTTTGCCCCGTTGCCAAGGCCTGACAAGCTGTGGCCATTGGAAAGGAGCAAGGGCTCTGGAAAAATGCACATGTGGGGTGCAGGAGATGGAAGCAGGAGTGGGGAAGGCATCAGAGCACTTGCAGGGATGTCTTCCCTGCTGGAATCCATTTATTTTCCCACTCACGGCTGGGATGTGCCAGGCTCTGGGAGCACCCACTCCGTCACGGGTGGTGTTCTGAAGCCCTGCAGCCCTGGGCTCTCTGTCTTGCCCCTCTTGCCCTGAGTCCCAAGGACCGATACTCCGGACAAACCCCCATCAGACCGTCCAGCTCCCCCCAGAGAGTTTAAAAAGTGTCAACAGAGCAATTTCCTGCTGCTTGCAGGGAGCAAACCCAAGTGAAAGCAGAGCAGAGGGAATGTGGGAGAAACTGGGCTAAGCTGCGCTTTCAGGAGCAGCGGGTTTACATTCGATGCTGTTTTCCTGGCAGCCATCCCGGAGCCTCTGCTGTGCCAGGGCTGCTGGGGAGGGGAGCTGGGGGTCATGGGGGAGCTGGGGGGGCTCCGGGGAATCGTTGCTCACTCTCCCTGCTGGGATGGAACTGGGTTAATGGGACAGGTATTTTTAGGGCTGACTGGCCAAGCCGGTGCTGCTGCTGGTGCTTAACCTGGAGGCCACATAAACCAGGGGGAGCAGAGCTCTCCCAAAAAGGAGATTTTCTGCCAAGAACTCATCTTCACACTCACATTTCCCATCCCTGTGCTGTGAGCAGGGCACCCACTGAGGGAGCACCCACCCCAGCCGGGCACCCACCCATCGCCCTCCTTTACTCTCCTGTTTTACTGGGTCACAGCAGCTCAGTGCAAAGATGGACAATCCCAGATGGACTCTGTGTCTCTCCCAGCCTGGAAGCAGTTGGCTCACAGAGTGCCTCTTTCCCCTGCCCCCGAGCCAAGCTCAGCTTTGGGGGGATTATTTGACTCCTGCCTTGTTCCAGGCACTGCAGCCCCAGCCCCAGTGCTGCTGGTGACCGCACGGCACAGCAGCTCCTGCAGGTGAGGCTGCAGCTCCCTGGGATACATGGAAACACTTAACTCCATTACCCAGGCACTTCCACGCTCGCTGGGCTGCAGCTGAAGCAGAGCAGCTTCAGCGGGGAAGCACCGAAGGCAACTTCTTGTCAGTGTGATTTGAAGTGACACTTCCCTTCCTTCCCGGCAGCTCTGAGAGACCTCCTGCTCTCCACAGCTCTGCTTTGGTCCTCGCGTTCTATCTCCCAAAAGTCCCTCGTGCAGCAGTGCTGGTGGGTGTGATTCAGCCTGCTCTCAGCTCCAGTGGCCTCAGTGACAGGCAGAAAAAATAATAAGGAAAAGAGGACACAGCGATCCCTGTCAGCAGTGACAGTGGCTGTCTCTGCAAATGGCTGATGTCATCTACCCTGTTCCCAAGGAAGCACCTCCCTGGGCAGCACAGCACGAGCACAGTGTGTCCCGTGGAGCGCAGGGGTCACAGGGGCTCTGTCGCTGTCCCCCATCCCGTGCCCAGCCCTCAGTGCAGGGGGGAACTGCCCCATCCCCACCTCTGCTGAGCGCCTCCTCAGGGACCACGTCCTGCACCTGCGATTTCTTGGCTTGTGCAACCTGCACTCCAGGCATGTTTACATGAATTCCAATTGGAATCTGCATTCCAGCACGGACTGAAGCTTTCCCTCGCACCCAAAGCCTTTGGTTTCCCTTTTCCTTTCTCCTTTCCCCTCCTTTTTCCCCCCTTGTTGAACTCCATCCCGGTGTCCCCAGTCTGGGGCTGGCAGGCACAAGGTGCAGCAGGGGGGAGGTGACAGGAACCTGCAGCAGGCTGGGAACTGCCACTGGCTCCTGGGCTCAGCTGGGATGGGAGCTGGATCCCCGTTATTGATTGCAGGGAGGCCGGGGATTTGGAACCGGCTGGATTGAGTAATGGGCTGTAATTTGGTCCAGGTTTTGCAAATACATTGATGAATATCCAAAAAAGAAAAAAGGAAAACAAGCTCTGTGGAGATTCCTGTGAGGAGGCAGAGTAGGGCTGTGTGTCCATGAGCTCCTGGGCTGTGTTCTCCCGGGGCAGCTCCTCACAGCAGCCACCAGCTCAGCAAATCCTGGCTGGATCCTCTGCTGGGGCTTTGGGAAGGGCTCAGGGCTGGGGGCTTTTTGCACCTCTCATCAGCCAACTGGCACACAACTGCTTCCCACAACTGCTTCCCAGCCTCCCTGGCTTCCCTGGAGCACGGCTTGAGGCTTGATGCGGATGCACCAGTGGACACTTCTTCCCCTTCCTAAAAGCAGGTCCCGAAGACAGAGCCCAGGCTCAGCCCCAACACACCCATCTTCCCCTCCCTTTGCATTTTCCCTGTGTTTTTCCCCTCTTCTGCATCCTCTGGGATCCCTCCATCCAGAAAACAGGGAGATCACGAGCAGGGAGGCAGTGCTGGGCTGGTTTGGGGTGTCTGGTTTTGCACCACAGCAGGGCTGGAGGTGCTCAGGTACAGGGGGACAAGGACCATCACCACTCGCTCCCTCCGGAGCTGGGGGGGCTCCCGGCTGCGTGCTGGGGGAGGGAGGATTTCAAAGGAACTCATCCCAAGGCCACATCTGCTGCAAGTGTTTAAAACAACTCATTAAAGTTCCTGAAAGGCCTAAAAAATGAGTAATTCTCTAAATGAGGGAGGCTATAATAGCCTCTAACAAGCTGTAATCGGAGGCTGGTGAGCGCCTCCGGAGCTCGTGGGCTGGGGGGGGCCCCCCCGCCCCCGAAAACACGGGGATGGAACACGGGACCACGGGGGTGGACACGAGCACAGGCAGGCAGGGTGCCCGGCAGGAAAACATGGGGAGAGGGGAAGTAACAGCTGGGAATAAACAGATTTCAAGGGAAACAGCAAAGGCTCCAGGAGATGTATGGGAGGAACTGGGCTCTGGTTGTAATGGGGGAACCACACACCCCCTGGGCTGGGTTTGTCCTGCTCTTCTGGGCAGGGGGGGCCTTCTCCTTTCCTTCCAGCAGAAAATACCAAGGCACAGGAGCCCAGCAGGAAGGAGGAGGTAAAGTAGGCCAGGAAAGCTTGGGGAGCTTGTGCACTGTCCCCACAGCTCCTGGGGAGTTGGGATGGTGGGAGCTCCTCATCCCCTGCTGTCTCTCCACAGGGAGGTCCCGTGGCTGGGATGGAGGCCAGCCCGTGGTGGGAAGGGGGGGCACTGCTCTGTGGGGTGCTGCAGTTGTCTTCCAGCTGGATCTGGTGCTTTGAAAATTGTCAGAATTCCTTTTCCTTCTCCACCAACTCCTCATCAGCACACGCCGCCCCTTCCCCAAACACCTCCTGCTGCCACAGCGCCGGCATCACCGTCGGCTGGGGATGGAGCCACCAGCCTGCACCAGGCCTGGGCTGCCTTCCCACTGCCAGCAAGCAGATGACATTTTCCTGGGCTTCCAAAGAACTGGAGCACATTGGAAGCTCAGGATTCAAGATGTTCAGCTCTTGTGAACAGCTCACGCTTCTATACTGGGAGATGATGCACCAGGCTCCTGGCACAGCTCCGGGCTCTGACATCATGGGGGGACATCACTCATGGAGCTGTGCCTCAGTGCGAGCCATGGCCCACCCACTCCTCTGGGGCTGCTCTGTCCTTGGGGTGAGGATATTCCCAGTAGGTGAGGGGTTTGGGGTGGGAACTGGGGGTCTGCTGCAGCATCTGCCTGCCCAGAGCTGGTGTCCCCCTTGTGAAGGAGGAGCCAGTGAGATGCTCAGAAGGAGATGCAAATTTATCACCAGGACAGTCAGAGCTGTGTTCCTGCCAGGTCTGGAGATACTTCACAGGTTCTTCTTTGTTTCTTAAAGCTCTTGGGCCTGGCCAAGCGGGTCCAAAGTGAAGGTTTTGTTGAAGAGAACCTCATGGCCACAGAGAAAGAAAACACTGGAAACAGGAGCAAGGTGTCCCCAGAGCACCCTGGAGGGTGGGGGCACAGCCCCATTGGCCTTGCTCCATCTCCTGAGAAGCACATTAGGATTTCTCTGAAACTGTTTTTGGGTGGGCCTTGACTTCCAATCTCTCAGGTTGTCATTGGGGTGTTATTAAACAAAATCATTTAACCCAGCCCAGGGCATCCCTGCTCCCTTGGGTGCTGCAGGCTGGGCCCTCTGGATTTCCTCTGCCTGAGGTCACCTGTGCCTGGAATAGGATCCCCAGCTGATCAGATGTGTCCCAGCAGACTTCAGGGCTGCTGAGGTTGTGAGCTCCTCCAGGAGCTCCTGCAGTGCTCCCTCCTCCCTCTGGAGCAGGCACGGTGCTGGGACGTGGTCCCTGGAAGCCGGCATTCCGGAGGCACGGCCGGGTACAGGCTGATGTCACTGCTGCTGTCAGGGCAGGGGTTTATTTATCCAATTGTCATCGTTCAATTCCAGTCAGTGATCCAGGTGTCCTGTCCAAGAGGAAGGTCAGGGAGAGAGGAAAGGAAATGCGAGAGAAACAAGAGAGGCTGTGAGATCCACAGATGCATCCTCTGGCCTGCCCAGGGATGTGAGCACTTCTCCTGGGCACGGAATGGGCTTGCATGTGTGCAGGACAGAACACATGTGTGTGCTCTGCAGACCATGAACAGCACAGGAGAAGCACAGTGACAGGAGCCTCTGGACCCCTCCAGGGCTGGCACACATGGGGGACATCCCTGCACCCCTGGGACATCATCCCTGTACCCCTGGGACATCAACCCTCTCACCTCCTGGCTCCTCTTGTATCCCCCACACAAGGCCTGGGGGGGGAGGGAGGGAGGGAGGGAGGGAAGGAAGGAGAGAAGGAGGGAGGGAAGGAAGGAAGGAAGGAAGGAAGGAAGGAAGGAAGGAAGGAAGGAAGGAAGGAAGGAAGGAAGGAAGGAAGGAAGGAAGGAAGGAAGGAAGGAAGGAATTCGGAAGGAAGGAAGGAAGGAAGGAAGGATGGATTAGTGCTGCCCCAGGAGGTGTGAACAGGGCTGGAGTATAAAGAGGAGGTGATGCCCTGGATCTGGGAATGTGGGGAGCACCCATCTGGGGACACCCTGGAGGGCTCACAGCCTATCCATGAGATCGCAATCTCACTATTCCCAAGCCTTTGGGCTCCAATGTTAACTGGAGCCTTGGACCACCTCTTCTCTACCCAGAGGCAAGTTTCTCTGGAAACCAGGGAACAGGGGAAAATCCTCCCACCTCCCAGCTGCCCGCATGGCTCATGGCTCCAGAGCTGCCTTCCTCCCCCTCTCACACCTCCCTCCATTTCTGCAAGGCCCTAGGAGATGTTAGATCATTTTTCCAGCTCCTCCAGGTGTCCATAAAATTAGCTGCAGATTCCTCCTTGGAAAGGGGAGCAGCAATGAGGAGGAAACACGAATCCAGAGTGGTGCCCTGTCCCCATGGTTTTCCTGGAGAAAAAGAGCAGTTCCATGGATGGCAGGAGCACCCAGGGCTGTGCCAGGGGCTCTGTCCAGTGGGAGACCCTGTGGATGGGAAACCAGTCCCACCTTCACCCATGAACACCCATGTTCCATACCAGTGTCCCCAGCTTGGCTCTTGCTCCTGTTTCACTGGAAGCCACCACTCTTTGGGGAATGTGGAGAGAAGTGAGGATGGGGAAACCTTCAGCTCTGGCCAGAGGGGCAGTGCTGGCCCAGAGGCCCCCTGGCAGAGCCTGTGTCCTGCAGGACAGCCCTGACCCTGCAGGGAGGATTCCGGGTGGTGGTGCCGGCTCCGTGCATGTAGAGCGTGAAGCCATCAGGGCTGGAAAGAGCAAACAGTTCCATCAGGCACAGGGAGAGGGATGGTTTGAGGATGAGGTGGTGGCCAGCAGCAGGTCTGCCCTGGATCTTCATCACGTCTGGAATGTCAGAAATCTGTCGGCTGGGGGAGAGGGACGGGGCTGGGGCAGGTGGAGATGCTGGGGTGCAGAAGGAAGGGGGTGCAGAAGCCAGAGCCAATTCCTTCTCTTCTTCTGTTTCCTTTTTGCGCAGGCAGGAATGATCTCATGTTTTGTCTAATCTAAATTCTGTCAAGCAAGCAGGGAGCAGAAAAAAAGAGACGGAAAGCGAGCAAGGGAAAGCTGCACAGTTAATAAAAATCTGCCAGACACATGTTCCCTGAGTCCAGGGAGGGGAGGGGAACCGGCATGTATTGAGCCTTTGGAGAGAGTGGGAAGGAGGGCTGGGGTCTGTGAACCCCCTGTGCTGAGATCCATCCTCTCCTTCACGTGGTGGGAGCTTTGCAGCCAGGGCACGGCCACTCTGGGGCTCCCTGTCACAACCTGGCCGGGCTCACTGGTGGCTTCCCCTTGGGCTGGTGGTCAAAGGGCCCTGTGTCCCTTTACCTGTGCCTCCAGTGCCTCCCAAGGTCATTAGGAAGGAAAGAATGCCAAACACAGCGGCAGCTTCCCTTCCTTCCTTCACATGGCACGTTTGCTCTGCACTGTCTCACTCACTAAATCACGCGGAGCGGGACAGACACTGCCTCGGACGTGCGTGTGGAGGGAGCCTGAGGGAAGGCTCAGAAAAGCCTTTGCTTTTCATTCTCATCCTCCAGAAAGCTTTTCTCACCTGATAGATTTCACTGGCTTTGGTTTTCCTTTGCGCAGCATCCGCACGCGGAGGAGCGCGGGGCTGTGGGAGGCACGGCCGGGAGGAGCAGCCGGCTCGGGGGCACGGCTGGAGCCACTGACACTGTCACAGGGGGTGGCTTGGCTTCGAAATGGGGCTTTTCTCAGCCAGAGCTGCTCCTCTCCTGGCGACAGAGACATTTGTGCCAGCAAAGAGGGGGAGGTGTTATGGGGGTAGGAGGGGGAGGCTGGAGGTGGGAGCAGCCCAGCTTGTCCCCGCTGCTGGCTCACGGTGGCAAGTGCTTGTCACATCAGCCTCGTGTCACATCCACTCTCAACTTCCCAGGGGAGAGGAGTCCCTTGCAGTGTCCCTGTCAGAGTCCCTGTCAGAGTCCCTGCCAGTGTCCCTGCCTTCAGGGTACAGGCTGGCTTTGGCACGGTGTGTTCTGCTTCCTCTGCGTTGCCTCATCACAGGGTTGGGTGGCTCCAGTGTCCCCCAAAGGCAGCAGAATCACCAGCAGGACCATTCAAAGGTGACCTCTCCACTGGTGTCTCCCGGAGATCACAGGATGAGAGCTGCTTCCCGGTTTGCTGGTACCCAGCTGCTGTCTGGCACCAGCTTTGGCTGGCACCTCCTGCAGGTGCCCATCCCAGATGTGTCCGAGGACGCTCCACGTCCCCTGGGGATGTCCCTCCATCCTCCCCACACAACATGGCCCCAGGACGGGCTGTGAGGGGACGGGGTGTGAGTGGCCTGAGAACAATTCGGTTCCAGGCAGCCGGGGGTGGGGGGGTGGGGGGGTGGAGCAGAGATGGAGACCAGGGAGGGCAAGGGAAGAGCTCTGAGCTCTGATCGAGGTCTCCAAATGAGGATCCTGAAATACATTCCCAAGCCACAGAAACCACACTGGAAAATTGGCTTCGCGTTCCGTGCTGCCAGGGATGGAGAGGGGGCTCGGCAGAGCCCAGATGGGGCCTCTTGGTGTCGATTAACAAAACAAACAAACAGCGTTGCCCTAATGAGCTCCGGCTCCGAGGGGAGGAGGGGACCGGGACCGGCTGCCACCGCTGCCATGTGCGCTGGCGTTGGGGGCCGGCCCCGCAGCCAGGCAATGCCCGCGGCCCTTCCCGGAACGACATTCCCCTGATCCCACAGCGTGGTCCGCAGGCACCGGGGATGCCGCCAGCATCTTCCTGCCCGTCCTCGCATGGTTTGGCCTCTCACATTCCCATTGTTTTACCGCAGGACAAAGTGTTCAAACCCAGCCTGTGTCCCTCTGGGATGGATCTTCCACAGCACATTTCCAGGAGGGACACGGATTTTGTCCCGTGCCGGTGGTGGGGGCCTGGGTGGCTCTGCCGAGGGTGTCCCCCAGGGGTGAGCTCTGTGCTACCCTGGCTGTGGAGGGGCAGCCCCGCTCCCAGCCCTGCCCTTCCACCCCGGAGCCAGGCAGGAATCACACCAGCACTGGGCTGCTTGTAATAAAATCCCAGTGCTTGTAAAAGCCCTTTCAAGTGAGACCCCAGATGGCATTTTCCCCGCTCCGCCTGCCCGCAGCAGTGACGGAGCCAGACCTGCGGCAACCGAGCTGGGGCTCCACTCCAGGGGCTTTTCCCCACTCCATCTTCACCTCCTTCCCCGTCTCTGGGGAACATGGAAAAACCCCATGGGTGCTGGGAGAGCCCCCACCCCCAGCAGGGACCCTCTGCTCTGGCCATGGGGAGCAGGCAGGGAGCACAAACCACCCTGGTGCTCAGCCCCTCTCCAAGTCCTCAGTGATGTCAAAGGTCCCTTCCAACCCAAACCATTCTGTGATTCCGTGAGTCCGTGATTCTCATCACTAACAGGCTTTCACACGGTTTGTGTGCACCCAAGACCTGAACATGTGACACAAGAGGCACAGAAGTGCAGGAGAGAGATGGATGCTGGTGCCAAGGTTCAGCTGATTTTCCATAATATTTATTTGCAGCACCCTGGGTGTATCCCTGGATCCCACTCATGCTCTGAACATCCCGGTTTTCCTGCCGTTGTCCTGGAACACAAGGTGGTTTCGGGGGCCTGGTGTGCTGGGGCAGTAATGAAACCCGTATGGGAGCGATCGCTTCTTTATCTCCCCACTCTGTGCTCCTGAGGACCACGTTTTTTAATTTGTGTTGGATAAACAATATGGGATTGTGTACGCAAAGAAGCTCTAATTATCCCCTTGGTTTGCGTTTCCTTAAAGGAAATGAACTGGGCACGGTCTTCCCTCTGGAGAGGCGCACCGGAGCAATCGCTTCCAGATTTCTCCCAGTGCCACAAGAATCCTCAGCTCCAGCAGCCCCCGGGAGAGCAAAGGGTGCTGCGTGCTCTCCTGGAGGCTGCTCCCGTGGGCCCGGGGGCCCTCGTGCAGGAATAAACTCGTAAATAAAGCGTGGGGGCCTCCAGCACAGCGGGGGCATTCTGGTCTGGGGAGGAGACTGGAGCTACGGGAAGGAGACCGGAGCCTCGGGAAGGAGACAGGAGCCTTGTGCAGCAGGGGCGTGGATCAGGCACTCAGAGCTGCCCTCCCCCACAGCCTGGGGCACCCCTGGGGTGTCCCTTGTCAGCTTTGCTCCCCTGTCCTGCAGGCTTGATCCCCCCACCCTGCTCTGCACCATATCACAGAATCCCGGAATGGTTTGGATTGGAAGGGACCTTAAAGATCACCCATGGGCAAGGACACCTTCCCCTATCCCAGGTTGCTCCAAGCCCCATCCAGCCTGGCCTTGGACACTTCCAGGGATGGGGCAGCCACAGCTTCTCTGGGCACCCTGTGCCAGGGTCCAACCACCCTCACAGGGTGAATTCCTTCAGGGAAGAATTCCTTCCCAATATCCCTTCTAACTCTGCCCTCTGGCAGTGGGGAGCCATTCCCCCTTGTCCTGTCCCTCCAGGCCCTTGCCTAAAGTACCTGTCCAGCTCTCCTGGAGCTCTTGCTGCTGTAGAAATGCCACCTCATATGCCCACAGAGCTCAGGTCTCTGGGCAACTCCCGAAGCCACAGCTGCTCTGAGATAACCCATAGGCATTGTCTGCCCATATGAGGGAGCTGATCCATGAATCCCCGGTATTTATCCTGCTCCACAACACTCACCAATCTCTATTTACACTGATGACAGCAGCTCGGGGCTATTTTTAGGCTTTACTGCTGATTGTATCATCAATGTTCTGGGCAGTTAACTTGGCAGCAGGGGAGTTAATTCCAGGGGCTTCACCCCTCTGGGGACCTGACGTCCAGCCCTGCTTATGGAGAGGGGAATCCAAGGTGGATCCTCCTCTTATCCATTGGCCTCCATGGATCATCATCTCATAGCTGTGCTGATGGGCAGCTGGGGATGGCAGCAGTGCCCAGAGAGGATCCCGAGCCCCCTGAGCCTCCCGAGCCCACTGCCCTTCCCAAGGGTTGGCTTTTATCGCTCCTGGACAGGGAGGGAGTTGCTCCATTGACACCACCAGGGCCAGGCAGAGCCAGAGCTGGAATTCTGTGAGGGGCACAGGGGGCCCAGGGGTTAGAATGAGCCACAATTGAAGGGGTGAAGGGGACACAGAGTTTTAGAGAGGTCCCAGAGTTCTGGGGGTTTGTGCAGGAGTTGGTTGGAAGGATTGACCGCCTGCCAGTGCTTTGGGATCCCTCTGGTGTGTGAGAAAGACGAAGGGGGCCACACACGGATCCAGAGCGGATGGGTGTGGATGGGAAGTGGGGGGATGTTGGCCCCTCGCTGTCCCCAGCCCCCCAAACCCCCACCTTGGTTAGCAAACTGCAGTGAGGGGCCACGGCTGTCCCAGTGTAACCCAAACCCATTCCCAGGGCTCGCTCGCTGGGAACCAGCTCTGCTGAAGGATTTAAATTCAATTTGTTTTATTGAAGTTTCTTTTTTTTCCTCCAACCAATGCATCAAACTCTCACTTTACTGAGATCAGCTGCTCTCGGCCTTCCCTGATGCCCCCCTCTCTGCTCCCCCTCTGTCGCCCCCCACATCCCACTGTCTGGATGAGCCTCTAATTCTTTCTCCTCTTTCAAGCCCACCAACGCTTTCTGCGGTATGAGCCGTAGAAATGCCATGAATTTCCTTTGTGTTCCTGCTTGAAAAAGGCGGAGGGGGGAAGGAGGGAAAGCACAGCGCGTGGCAGCGCTTGGGCTGACAATAATCTCTGCGGTTTTTCTCCCAGCCCCAAGTTTATCCCTGTGCAATTCAGCGTAGGAAAGCTAATAACGATGTGTCAGGAAGAGCTGATGGATATTTGCAGAGTCGAGCAGCAGGGCCAGCGCTGCTCCTGGTCTCCCACCCAGGGCTTATCGGGGCTGAAGACTCCGGCCCTTTCATGCTTTTTAATATTAGTGATTTATAGGGGCGGTGTCTTTTATTTTTGAGGCTTGTTTCATTCCCTCTCCTGCCCACAACCTCCAAAACCCCCAGATCCCGGCCTTGACTGTGCCTTGGCAGCTCCATCCTGCTGGAGTCTGCATGGGGACAGAGCCCAGCACCCTGCAGGGACCCAGCCCAGTGGCACCAGGACGTCTCACCCAGCCCCATCCCAGTGCTGGGGCTGCTCCCATTCCCAGCTCCATTGACCAAACTGGGTGACATCAGACAATGGGCAGCGCCTGTTATCCTGCTGCTCCTGCATTCCTGAGCATGGCTGGGCTCTGGGATGGACATGACCCTGCCCGGATTGGTGGCCCTGCAGATCTGTCAGTGCTGGGACCCAGCTGTGGGAAGGGTGGGGAGCTGTGGGAGTGTGGCTGCCAGAGCTTGGACATTCTCAGTTTCCCTCTCTCACGTGCAGGTCCCTGTGCAGGAGGGTCCCAGCCTGGGGCTGGGGCACCCACTGTCCCCAGGCATGGGGACATCTCTGGCCTGGCTGCCCCTGGAAGTAGAAAGACCTGGGAGTCCCCCATGGCTGCACTGCAGAAGGGACAGAGCTGCTCCATCCTTCCAGAGGGACTGAGATTTTCAGGGATATGAACTGTCTAGAGGAGATAACCCAGGAGCTGCCCTTGTCCCAGAGCTCCCTTCCCACTGCGGCAACTCTCCAGACAGGACGGGGAGGGGATGGGGACAAGAAGGGTGCGGGGGCTGAGTCCTCCTTGTTCCAGCAGCTCCTACAGGCATTCCTGGAGCTGCAGTAGGAAAACCAGGCTGGCTCACAAGGTTTCCAGAGCTGCTCCCTGTTTCTAATATTTTAAGGGATTTGTCTACAACATTTATTTATTTGGGTTCCTTAAATCAGTGGAGGGAATTGCCTCAGGCTCACAAGAGTTCCCAGAGCTCCTGGCTGGCATCAGACAGGGGTGAGGGAAAACACAAACCTATTAGAGCAGAAGAAAATAAAAAAGACAAAGGATTAAATTGCTGCTTTCACTACCTGTGACCTCCGAGTCACAAATAATGGGGACAAGGTAATGAAATCTTTGGACTGAGCGCAGCATGTTCTGCTGCTCCAGGATTTTGGCCGCACCGGCAGCAGCTCAGGCCTTGCACCTCACAGATGGCTTGTTCTGGGGAGATTCCCAAGTTACATCTTCCCTCTCTGCCTTTTCATACAAAATGGGACCATCTGTCTCTTCCTCCTCCTATTTTCCCTCTCTGCGCTCACTGCACATCCAGGGCCCTTCTTCCCTGCAGTGTTCCTTGGGGAGCATGACTGGGCTCTGGCCTCCCCCAGCTCCTGCTGGCCCCGGTGACCCCTGGGCTCTCCCCACCTTTGCAGAGGTTGCAGCAATCCCTAAATCATCAACCATGAGCAATATCTCACATAAAGTGCACAAACGCGGCAGGGTTGTGCTGGTTGGTCCCTGCAGGGACCTCCCGTGTCACACAGACAGCACAGGCTGCACCTGGCTGCTCGTTTCGGGGCTTGCCATGATGACAAGGAGCTCCTTTCCCCGTTAATTTGTCCCCAGGCTGCTGTGGGCCGTGTCCCTGGGTGCTGCTGTGCTCCATTCACACAGTCCCAAAGGGGTTGCGAGGCACCACAGTGAGGTTGTCTGCTCCTTTCTGAGTCAGGTGCTGAGGGTTGCACACACACCTACGGACGGAATTCCGCGTTATCTGTGGCCTGGCACCGCGGGGCACTAGTGCCCGAGAAGGTCCAAGGTGAGCCCCTGCCTTATCCCACCTGCATCCCTGCAGGGGATCACGCTGTGTGGAATGGTGCGTCCTGCCCAGGGTGCGGGTGAGCGGTGAGGTGAGGGAATAGGAAAAATCTCCGGTGGAGTGCGGTGCATGTTTTTGTGGGGAAGGACTGAACGAGGTTGAGAAGGATGAGGGGGCAGGATTGCCCTGAATCAGCCCAGCCCAGCCCTCCACGGCAGCAGCTTCTCCCCCTGCCCTTCCCCAGCCGTGCCCTGCCGAGGTGCAAACTTGGTTATTTCCTCAGGGGAGAACCAACAGCTTCCCCAGCTCTGAGCTCTTGTGCTCGATTATCCCACTGCCTGCACACGCCACTCGCCGTGGAGAGTCCCCGCACTGGAGCTGCAGAAACAATTATGTTTTCATTACCAAAGCAAATTAAGGCGCTTGCTTAATCGAGTTTATTAAATACCAGTGAAGTCCCTGGGTAAAAGGATGGCAAAGCAGCTTCCTGTGCTCGGCTCGGGGAGGAAACAGAAATGTAATCAAGGCGAGAGCTCGCAGGGCTGGGCTGGGCTGGGTGGGCACCCAGCCGGCTCCCGTGGGATGTGCCCCGTTCCTGGAGAGTGCTGGCCCGGCTCAGGGATCCAAGTGAAGATCTCTGCCCCCGGGGCCCTCCACCCCTGGGACACCCCCGCAAGGCTGGGGGGCTCAGCAGGAGCAGCGTGGGGGCAGCTGCAGGGTAACCCCTTTTCTCCTCGGGACTGGCACTTTTCCTCTTGCTCCCATCGCAGCCTTTGATGGGTTATTTTTAGCTCGCTTATTTCCCTCAGGCCAAGTTTTCTGTAACATTTCATCCCTTTCTCCGTGTTTCTGGTTGCTCCTTTCCTCCTTCAAGCCGCCTTCTCCTGCCGAGCTCCATCTGCCTTCCCTCCTCTCCAGTCTCCCCGGGATGACGGGCGAGAACTCGGAGCAGGGCTGGGGCTGGGGCCGGGCAGAGGCTGAGCCAGGCTGCCAGCAGGGAAAGGCTCCTGCGGCGGGATTTTGGGAAGCTCTCCCAACATCGCCAAAGGGACCGTTCCGGGGCCAGGCGGGAGGAGCTGGAAATCCCCTGGCAGTGCCCCAGAGAGCGGGTGCGCTCCGGAGAGCGGCTGTGCTGCGGCAGTTCTGCCGGGCGGCAGTGAGGAGGAGTGAGGGAGGCTCAAGGAGCCCCAAATCTGCAGCTGATTCTCTGCACCCTTTGCCAGCAGCAGTCCCTGGCCGTGACGAGGGGATTTGCTCCGTGCCAAAACCTCCCGCGGGGGAGTGAAGGCTGCAGAGAGGAGCCTGAGAGAGCCTCGTGTCCCCTGGGGTCACAGGTCCTTGTCAGCGGGCGAGGGGTGACACAGGTGCTGGGTGTCCTCCTGTGTCCCCCTGACCTCGGTGCCAGGGCAGACTGGTGGCACTGGGGCACTGGGGAGCTCGCTCGTCCCCAGGTGTTATTTTTCTTTGAACCTGCCTTTGCCACACTGATGAATGGATTCTAACAGACCAAACCTGGCTTATTAAAAGAAAAGATAACCAAAATGTCAGGGCTGATTTGAAATGGAAAACAGGGTCTGGGAAAGAAAAAATAGAAAGTCTAGACTGTTTTCTCTTGAAGTGCATCAGGGGACCAGGGATGGCCTCTTCCCAGCCTCTCTTTGTCCTTCCTTCCTTTTCCTCCAAAGCGCTTCTGAAGTGTTCATTGCTCCTTGTGCGGGTCCGTCCCTCCCCAGCACAGCTCGGGCAGCAGCGGGGCCAGGGGAGGGGGCTCTGACGGGGGTCCGTGTCCTGGCTTTGTGCCCAGAGGTGGGCAGGGGCTGGGGGATGCCCGTGCCAACCCCTCCCCCTCCCCAGGTGGGGAAAAGCGGGTGAGCTGTGGGGCCGCAGCCACGGTGCCTCGGCCCCGTGCCCAGCGCCAGCCCCGGCGGGAGCCGGGTGGGTTCCTCTGTCACATCCCTGCCACGGCCCTGCTGCCTGTGTCCCCCCCGGGGAGGGGGAGCCCAGACTTTCTCCTTCTGCACTCATTTCTCGTCCTTCTGTCAGGTCTGTGGGACCTCGGAGGACTCGGAGGCAGGTTTTGGATCTCTCCACTTGCTCTCCCGAGGGCTGGTGCTCTAACACCGGCAACACCAGCCATTGAGAACCCAGACCATCTCCCCCCGGACATGCGCCTGAACTCTGGGGACGGCTCCCAGCGCTGGATTTGGGACATCTCCCAGCCCTGGCGTCACCCCAGAGCCCAGCAGTGCCTCCGCCCCTCGCAGCCCCAGGAGGGGAGGGGGATCGGTGCCTCCAGCTGCTCCCTGCTGGTTCCCATCCCCTCCTCCCCTGCTGACCCCACACCTGGGACACGCCACACCTGGGAAGTTCAGGTTCATGACGTTGTGTGTCGCGGGCTCTTTGTACCAAATCATCCCAGAGAGAACCGAGGAGGTTGCGATGGATTGGACTGCGCAGCAAACCCAGGTTTATTCATAAACCAGGATATTCATATTTTATAACGTGAAATCTCTGCTTACTCTGCGAGGGCCTGGGAGCTCGGTGCCTTTCAAGCTCCTGAATAGCAAAATAAGGCTTGAAAGGGAACACTGCTGGGATATTTTCCATCATTTAAAGCAGGGGGTTTAATTCTTTCTGTTCCCATCTCCTTCTCCCTTCCCTTCCCTCCCTCTCTTCTCTTTCCTCAGTCTCCGGTGAGGATGCTCCAAGGAGGCCACCAGCCCCAGGGCCGGGGGTAGTGGGGGGTCGCACTGAGCGGTGGGGGGCTGGAAGGTGCATCTTCGTTACTGCGAGTCACTCGCGGGGGCTCTCTGCGCTTGGGAAGAGCAAAGATTCCAGGAGCCAGCGGTTCCCCGTCAGGTGTCCCCGGCAGCGCGTGCGGACTGTCACCGCCGGGGCGGGGGAGAGTCGAGCCCCCCGGGCTGGGGGACGCTCCGGGGTCCTTCTCCTGCACAGCCCCACGGTCCTTGCAGGTTCGGGAGGTGGAAATGCTGATGGAGCGTCCCGGCGGGACCGGGGGGGGCCGGAGCGGAGGGGCCGGGGCGGGATCGGGCGGGGCGGCGGCACCGGGGGCGGGCAGTACCCAGCGCTGCCGCCAGGGGGAGAGCGCGGCTAAGGAGAGCCGGGATCGGGGGCAGGGAAAGGGAAGGGAAGGGGAAGGGGAAGGGGAAGGGGAAGGGGAAGGGGAAGGGGGAGGGGAAGGGGGAGGGGAAGGGGAAGGGGAAGGGGGAGGGGAAGGGGGAGGGGAAGGGGAAGGGAAGCTGGATGGTCGCTCAGGAGCGAAACATGGGTGACCCGACTCTTACAGGTGACACAGCTGGAAAGTCTGTCCTGCTTTGATGGCATCACCACTTGTGCCACTCACCCAGACCAACGCCCCCAGGACTCCGAAATGCCTCCAGAACGCAGCAGCGCTGGGATGCGCTGTGGGAAGTGGGAGTCACAGCAGATACAATGGAAATCAAAGGGGGGACATTGTGAAATGACCTGTCCTGGCCTTCCACTGAGGCTCGAGACAAAGCTGGGCTCCAGAAGGATCTCTCTGGATCAGTGACTTTGGCATCTGCACTTCAGGATTTGTTTGCGCCTTCCAAGCAGGCGCGGGAGAGCAGGACCCCAATCCGAGGGACACGGCTCACCTCACCAGAGCTGGGAGAAGTGGGAAGGGAAGCTGACAGGGTATTAAATGACTCTCGAGTCAGGTTTGTTTAGCATCTTTTAGTTTGAAGGATTTTTTTCTTTTTTTTTGAGAAAGGGTTGCATTTCAGCCCAAATCGTGCTAGTAAATGTCTCCTTGGATCTTACACTGAGCTGGTTTGGTTTGCAGAGTGTCCATGGGGACTGATCCCAGAACAAGCCCCTGTCAGCCAAGGCCAGTGAGGACAGGAAGGGATGGGAAGGGGTGTGCTGGATCTACCACGGTGATGCTGGATGAGTCCCGACTTGGTGGCTTAGGCTGCCCAGAGAAGCTGTGGCTGCCCCTGGATCCCTGGAAGTGTCCAAGGCCAGGCTGGACAGGGCTTGGAGCAACCTGGGCTAGTGGATGGTGTCCCTGCCCATGGCAGGGGGTGGGGCTGGATGGGCTTGAAGGTCCCTCCAACCCAAACCATTCTGTGATTCTATGACTTGAGGACATGCTGGTTTTCCATGTGAGTGCCTCTGCTTGGCAAATGAGCAATGAGATGGATTCTGCTCTCCTGCTGGGGGACTCTGCAGCCCTGGGGAAGTGAGGAGCACCTGCTCCCCACAGTCACGCATGGAAGGGATTTGCAGAGTTAGCTCAGCTTTGAAGTCAACTCATCAGCGCAGTTCCAGGTGTGGAGTGGGTTCAGGGGGGGAACTCAAGAAAATAAACAGCTGGGTGAGAGCAGCCAGCAAAATAAACCCACCGGAGCTCTGTGTGGGGCTCTGCTGGAGCAGCCGATGAGCTCACAGAGCAGTACCAGCACAGGGAATGAATCCTGTGGCCCCGGTGTGAGCAGGAGAGGGCTCAGCTCAGCTCAGCTCAGCTCCTGGAAAGCAGGTGGTGACTCTGGAGTTCCCTCTCCATCAGGTGGGGATGGATCACCACACCCTGTCACAGCCAGGACACGGTGCCTCGGCAGGGACGCGGCTGCGCTGAAGAGACCGTCGGATCTTCCTTTGAATCATGAGGGAATTCAGAAGTGGCTTTGAGGGTCTAAAGGGAAGAAGAAAAGAGAGAAAGAAAAAAGGAGGTGAGTGTAAGAAGTTGGGTGTTTCTATAGCAGCAGCAGCAGCACCCCGTGCTCAGCGCCGCGAGCAGGTGGGAGCGCCCGTCACTCAGCACAGCGTGGTGACGGAGCTGGCAGCCGCCTGATAAGAGCTGCTGCCTCCACGGCTGGGGTCCCACCAGCTCTGGGGATGGATCCCTTCCCTGGGAAGCTGCTGGAGATGGGGGAGGAGGAAAGCATGGGCTCAGGGAGCCTCGGAGAGTGGGGGGAGGCAGTGCCGGGCAGCACCAAGGGGACAAAACCCTGGGTTCCTGTGGCATTTCCCACCTGAGGGGCTGTTCTGGAGCAAGAGGCTCTTCTCCCAAAGAGTTGAATGCCAGGAGATGGTGATGGGCATGGAGGCCAGGGGGAAAGGGGCAGGTGGGGGCTCTGTGCTCCCCCACGAGGCAGTGGGTGACAGGAGCTCCAGGGGCAGCGGGACTGGGACAGAGCAGCCAGAACAAACCTTCCTGCGCCCAGCGGAGTGTCCCGAGGACAGGAACTGAGAGAGCTGGTGCCGAGTCAAGAGAGCAGCTGAGAAAACACATTAATGCACCATAAAGAATGTCTTTGCTTCCCAATGATCTTTTTTATTACTATTATTTATTCATTTATACGCCACTGCCTTGCTTTTTTTTTCCTTTTCTTTTTTCTTCTCCTTTTTTTCTCCTCTCTCAGCTCTTTCAGTGCCTCATACCACCCTCTCCACCCCTGGAGACTGCATTCAAACACTGTCTGATGCTGAGGGCTGTCTGGGGGGGTCCGGGGCCATCAGCATGCCTGGCACACGCCGAGCCCAGCCAGCAGACCAGCGCTGGGCCCGGCCACGGCTCCTCCAGCCTCCAAATATTTGGATTCTAAAAAGGCTGGGATAGAAACACCAAGAAAAATAAATATTTTACAAACACAGTAACCGAAAACCTAAACAGGAACCCGCCGCCTCTCTCTGCCCAGGGCACGCTACTGAAGCGGAGCTTGGATGTCACAGCTGCGGCACTGACACTTTATTTCCTTACAGAGGAATGTTCTGTGGCTGCAGCATCGCATCAGGCCACTCTCATGGAGTCTGGGAATGAATAGAACCTGTCTCGGGATGCTGGGCAGCTCCTGGGCTGGGAACGTCCCCCTGCTCCCCTGGGGGCTCTGGGCACAGCTCAGGAAATCAAATCCTTCCTCCTTCACACCCCGGGAAGGTACGAGGGGAGCCTGGACCTGGCCAGGCTGTGGAGATGAAGGATGAGGGGGGAATGTTCATTGCCCCAGGAGTCATGTGGGGAGCCCAGACCTGGCCAAGCACAAGGGGAGAATCCCTGCTCAGGGCAAGTGGACTCAGGGGTGGGATGCAGTGCTGGCTGGAAGAGACAGGACCACAAAGGCCTGGACAGGGGGTGAGGCAGGGCCTGGAGACCCTCCCCATTACCTTAAAAGCACAGGGACTCCAAAGCCCTCCACTGCCCTCACTGGCCCAAGGGCCTGTGCTGGTGGCTGGAGGCACCTCCTGTGCCAAGCTGGTCTCTGTTCAGCATGGGAGATGCTCCCTCCAGGCTCAAACAGTCACCATCCCACTCCTGACACTGTGAGTGCCACCAGCTGGGACCATTCCCCTCGGGAAGCCGCTGAGCCCTTTCAGTCAGCAGTTTTTTGGCTCCAGTTCATGGTCTCCACAGACCAAAGGAGACCTTGCCCCTTTGACTCATTATTTAGGGGTCCCTCAGGACCCAGAGACAGAGATCCCTCTCTGGGAGAGGAGGAGGAGGAGGGTAATGGTCCTAAAGCAAAGAGGAACAAGATGTTCCAGTGTGTGGTGCTGTGGTCGCTGGCTCAGCTCAGCTGCGGGACTGGTCACAGAGGGCCACCATCATGGCACGACTGTCCCTGGTCCCTCCAAATCGTTCCCCTTGCAGAGCTGTGGGGGAGTGAATGAGCACGAGGGGCTTTGGGGGCCTCAGCCCTGGACACAGGATAGGACCGACCCTCAGGGTCCTCCTGCTGCCCCTCCAGCCTCCCACCCGTGCCCAGGCACCTGGGCTCGCACCCACCCGCTGTGCCCACTCCCTGCTCCGGCTTTGGGGAGGGCTCCGTGTGCGTGGGGCTCTCTGGGGTGGTGGTGGAGCCTTTTTGTTGTGGTTGTTATTTTTAATCTGTGTATTGTTCTGGATTTGCGTCAGAGACAGCAGGTTGGAGAAACGTGCCTGGCTCTTGGAGCACAACGTGGCAAGGTTGGCAATGCCCTCCAGCTCCACGAGAACACGCTGCCTCCAGCAGCCGCCGGATCCGGCAGGGCCGGGCTGAGCCGCAGTGCTCATCCCGAGGATTGCAGCAGTTTTTATTCACTGCTCGCTTTGAGCCCCAAAAGCCAGGCCCTGAGGATGAGCAAGGTAGGGAAGAAGGGGCTCTCAGCACCAGAGCAAGCACAGGGTTTGGTCCTGTGGGGCTGCTCCATGGTGGCATCCAGCCGCCCCGTGGGACAGGAGCTCATCCTACCCCTGGGCATGAGGGATCCCACATCATCCCACCCTCCACTGCACGGGGAGCTGCTGAAGAGCCAGGAAAGTCACATCCTCCCCTGGAAGCCCAGAAGTCCCAGCCCAGGGAGCCTGGAGCACCCTGTGTGCACCAGACTCAGCAGGGTGAACCCAGCACCCTCCAAGCACAGAAGCAGCTCAGGTGGGCAAAATTCCTCCCGACTGCCACTCTCCTGCTGGATGGGAACAAACCCCAGAGAAGTCAGCAGGGGGGAGCTGCTGTGAGCCCCCAGGAGGGAGGGACAGCAATGGTCCCATGGGAGAGACACGAGGCTGGGACTGGGACCTGGTGACCTCTTTGTCACTGGAGCAGCGTTTGCCTTCTCCTTCCCCTCCTCACCCCATCCCATGGGAGCTGTGCCCCACTCGGGACAGGGGCTACTCCTGCCTCTCCCACCTGCGGGAAGAGCCCCCTGCTCACCTGCCCCTCCCTGGCAGGAACCTTCCTGCCTGGTGTTTGCAAGCCTCCAGGAATGAGAAGGAAAACATGCCAGGATGTCACTGAAAGCACCAACTGTTCTCCTCGCATGTAAATGCTGCTGCTCTTTTGAGTTTAAATGGCTTTAATGGCGAGTTCATCTGCTAATTCCCCTCCTGCCCCTTGTGTATTGTATATTAGGAGAAATGTTGTTCTGTATCCTGAGCAGTTTATTTTATCGAGTTTAAGAGAAAATCCCATACTGAGATGCTGCAGATAAATATTCATTGTCACATCTGCTTCAGTTTAAGATTGTTGCCTAAAAATGTTAAAAATACAAACGTATTTGGCGGGGGAGAGGCTGGGGTGGGAGGGTTGGGGTGGGCTGCTGAGTCTGGGCCCTCAGTGCAACTCGTCAAATGTTTTATCACCAGCAAGGAAAGGAATCACAATGAGGGGAAATCACCCAGGGGAAGGAAAAAGGGAACAGCAGCCTGAGAAGGCTCAGCCAGCCCCAGCCGTGAGGCCCGAGTGGAGCAGTCCTGGGTGGGAGCATCCCCAGCATCACTCCGGGCTGGGGGGCAGCTGTGGCAGTGCAGGGGCGTCCCATTCTCAGCCACTCGGAGCATCCTCCAGGACCTCTCACAGCACCTCAGCACCCGGGATCGGGAGGCAGATCAGCAACACCAGGAGCTGGATGTTTTCCCTGTCTCTGGAGCGCTGCACTGTGGCCTGGCAGTGCTGGCAGCACCCAGGGACTCTCCAGGGGATGTGCCAGTGCTGGGAGCCCCTGTCCAGCCCAGCTGTGCCTGACAGTGCCGTGGTGGCCCTGCTTGGCAGCCGCCCCATCCGCAGCTGTCCCATCTCCACCTGATAAAAGGGTGACGGGCACCAGGGGCTCCATTGGTGGCCTTTCCAGCAGGGAACTGGGCTGGCTTCTGCTGCCTCTGGGAAGGGCTTGTCCAGGCTGCACTGGACACACACAGTGACAGGACAGCTTGGGACAACATCAAGGGGACTCAGCTTGGCACAGTCTGTGCTGTCCCTGCTCCGGAGACACACAGAGCTCTTCCCTCCCCGCCTCTGCCCGTCCATTGCCTCTGCTCAGCACCACAATTTTATTTTATATTTAAGTAACATAAGCTTGACCTTATTTTATTTCTCTTTCGAAGCTTTTGCAGCTCCACCAAATGCAGCCAGTGGATATGGAAGGCATAGTAATAAGGATAAGGCTTTCCACTTGCTGAGCACTTTATATTCTCCGAGCACTGTACAAACATTACCTAATTAAACAGAGCAAGGCAGCAGCCCTCTGCTCCGGCCTAATGCTGGGAAATGGAAACAAGGAAACTCTGAACCAATATGTCAATAACATCAAAGCCCCATTGTCCTGGCCTTGGCTTTGTTGCAAAGGAATCCGAAATTGTCTCAGAGTTTCCAGCATGGCTTCGGGCTCTTCACACTTGGGAAACAAGTGTGAAAAAACTGTTTGGGAGTCAGACGACAAACCCTGATCAAAGTTGGCAGGAGTGGCCACGGAGACCCCGGGACTGCAGCCTCGCCTTTGATGCCTCCTCATGTGGGAGCCATCTTGGCGGCTCTCGCCCCCCAGCCCTTTGCAGGGCTGGCATCTTCCTCGGGGCCCTCGTGTGCATCTGGGGAATGTTTCCTATTAGGGATTCACACTCTGGTTGAGCTGCATTCCTAATTGTGGAGACTTGAACGGCCCTAATAGGAAACACACCCGCAGCAGAGTCCCTGTGAGTCATTCTCCCATCGGAGCGATCCTTGGGCTGCTGCCACATGGCAGGGCCAGGGCCCGGGGGACACCCTGCTCCCAGCCGTGCCACCATCACTCCAGCCTCTCGGTGGGTGCCATGCCAGGTGCTGGGAATTCTGTGCCTGCCCTCTGTGGCACGGTGCCCTCAGCAGACACTCCGTGTCAGCCATCCCTTTCCCACAGCAGCATCGGCACCTCTGGAGGCAGGAGGGGCTGCTCAGAGCCCGGTGCTCAGTGGTGAGTGACCATGAACCTGCTCATGTTTCCATGACATGTTCATGCCATGCTCACGTTGCTGTGGCCACGTTGGGGTCTCTGCCCAGCTGGAACCACTGCCCATCCTCTGGGATGGGGCCAGAGTGGGAATGCCTCAGTCCCACCTCCCACAGCAGCTTGGGGGTCCAGGCTCTGGCCCCAAAGTGCAGCCACCCCTTGTTTAGCAAACCGAGGTGACCTTGGAGTGCTTCCCCTTTGTGCCAGTGCCCAGGTGTCCCATTTGTCACCATGACAGCCCACACGGCTCCGGGAAAAGGTCACCTGAGCTGTACCAGCCTCTCCCTTTCACATTTATGCTGATGCCAAATTAATTCTTCATCAGAAGCCCAAGTGCTCCCTGTGCCATTGTTTGATGTTTTCCAAATCTGCCTGCGTTCAGGTGCTCCCCTCCCTCCTCCCCAGCACTGAGACACACCGGAGACAAAGCATCAGCCCCTGCTTTTTTAGGACAAATTCCCTGATTCTGGGGATGTTCTGACTGAATCTCAGTGCATTTTTCTGTGTCTGCTTGACAGCAATACCTGGTGATGTCAGACAAGCCTCTGGGGCCCTCAGCTCTCATTACCAACCTGTCTAATTAAGGAGAGATGCTGTTGCTGACTGCTTTGGAGAACGATGTGGGGGAGCAACAAATGCCAATCTCCATCACCAGGATCCGTGCTTTTGGGGTCTGGATCTTCAGAGACAGGAGGGCAGCTCTGACTGCGTCCCAGACAGTGGAATGACAGGTTCAGCAGCAGGAGGCCCCTGAGCAGCAGGAACCCCTCTGAGCCCCAAAGGGTGCAGGGCTTGGGGAGTCAGAAGCCTGATTTTATCTGAGCAGACTCACTCCAGTTGCTAATAATTAGCAGGGGCTGGCTGATCATTAAGGCAAAATGAGCCACTCCCCACCCCCTCCACCCCAGCTGGAGGTTTGGGTTGGGAAAGTGAGGTTCCAGTTCAGATCCCTGCAGCCCCTCTCGAGTTCCCAGTGAGGCTGCTCCGTGTCCCCTCACTCAGAAACAACCTTTCCCAGGACTTTCTTTCAGGTTGGGGATGTTTGGCATGGGGGGAAGAGGGAACTCTTGTTTTTTTTCTTCTACAATGGGAATGTTTTTCCTCCTGTTATTCATCAAATTCTGCTGGAATTTAATACTCACCAGCTCTAAACAGCCTCTTGCACTAACAGTGATTGATGGTTTCCAATGAGTCCATAAATGCTGCCCCTCCTCAGCCCTGCACTTTCTCTCCCTTCTCTTCCTATCACTCCATCTCTTCCCTTGTTCTCTCCTCTCTCCCGGGCCAGACAAAAGCTGATCATGCTGTTGTTATGTGGATTGATTTGTTTTCTGTTTCTGCTGTGTTTTGGGGTAGGAAGACATCAGGGATTTGTGAAAGAGCAGTGAAATGCCATGGCCAATGAAGCCTGACTAGAAATTCCTCAGGTTATTATCTCTCAGGTTAGGGAAAGCTGGGCAAATTTCTGTATGGAAACACTTGAGGAGCAGAAAACAGCAAAGCTCAGCAGCAGCTGCCCAGTTCTCCTGGTCTGGAGAAGCCTGGAATGGGAGTTCTGCCCATGGGAGGGGGGGTGTGTCTGCACGCTCAGAGCGATGTGCCAGCAGACATCCTGGGCTGGAGGGAATGTGCACAGGATTCCCAGCCCAAGGAACTGGTGTGGGCTTCATCCAAGGTCACAGTGGGATGGAGCAGCCCAGGACAAGGCTCCTGAGTGGCCTCGTGCCCGCAGGGGCTCAGGGAGTGACAGCAAATGCCCAGTTCTTGCTTGGATGAGCAACTTGTAGTCCCAAGGCACAAACCCCAAGGAGTTCCAGCTCTGTGGGTTGGGGACAGCTAGTCCCAGGGAACAACGAATGGGGAGATTGAAGCACGTAAGGTGAAACCTGGGCAAGTCGTCCTGTGACTCTCTGGAGACAAAAGCATCCAGCAAATGCTGGCGGGGAGGGCACTGTGGGATGCCCGGGATAAGCTGGTGAAGGTGAGGGTGCTGGGCAGGTGATGCTGAGGGATCAAGGTCCCCCCGAAAGGCAGAGCCCTCTCCCCACAGTGCTCAGCTCCGCTGGGAAGGGGCTGCTCCCGGGCCGTCTCCTTCACCGTCACGGGGACTCCTGGCCCTTTACCGGACTTCCCACAAGACCGGATAAATTATCCCTGCCTTTCCCCTTCCCTTGTGCTTTCCCGAGCAAAGATCCCTCCTACCTGGTGGGGGCTGCCCTTCCCTTGGAAAGCCCTGCGCTCCGAGGAGCCGCGGCTCTCCTGTTCCAATTAAGCTACCTGAGATAAAATCTGGGGAGCTCTTAGAGGGAAACAACTTAAAGAGATGTAAAATGGTAACTTGATTTACTCATTTGTTCCTGACCGTTTGATTCCTCCCCGAGCCGCCACCCAGCCAGCTGGGTTATGTGTCACCGGCAAAAAAATCCAATACAGGCAGATCCCTTATCAGATCAGTGCGTTAAAAGGATTTGGGGAATGCTAATGCAGGCACGGGGAGTGGGAGATGGGACTGGCTGGCTACGGGTGGCCGAGCACGAGGCAGCACCTTGGCTCCCCCTTCCCCGGCTCCTGTTTCCCCTGGGATGTGGGAGCAGGGCTGGCTAGGCTCTTCTCCCAAAGCGAGGGCTGAGGGAAGGGAATCTGCACTGCATCCGGCCTTCGCCCAGCGTCCCTGGGGAACATTTCTTGCCCAGTGTTGCTGGACGAAGTCAGTTCTCTTTTGGGGTGTGAGTTGGAGGCAGCTGCCTGTGCCTGCCTGACTCTGCTGTGAGGGCTGTGCTGCACACTCACTCCTGGCCGATGGGCATCCCGGGTTTTCCAGGCACAAGGGCGGGAATGCTGTCCTATCACTGACTCCAAAGGCCCAGCCCAAGGGAGCTCTCTCAGCACTGTTCCCCACACAGCCCTCCTCCCATGCAGATGGACTCAGGACCTGGGACGGGGATTTGAGGTCCACAGGGAAAATCAGAGAGGTTGTGGACTCCCCACCCCTGGGAGTGCTCAAGGCCGGGCTGGACAGGGCTTGGAGCAACCTGGGATGGTGGAAGGTGTCCCTGCCCATGGCAGGGCGTGGGACTGGATGGGCTTTGAGGTTCCTTCCAACCCACACCAGTCTGTGATTCCATGAAAACACCCCAGGATTAGGACCTGAGTCACACTAATGACTGGGAGAATTGTTTTGCAAATTAACAAATGCAATTTGTTCCCCAATCCAGCACAGGGCAAGGTCAGGCCGGCGGGAAGCCCACGGCTCATTCCCTCTGACAAGTGCAGTTCTGTTTCAATTACTGGTGCACATCCTCGCCATGTCCTCGGCAGCAGCTGGAGTCACCCCTGCCAGAGCCGGGAATTCTCAGTAATAGGAGCCCTCATCCTGCTGGTTCCACTGTTAAACCCGCGCTGGGGTGTGGGGAGAGCCGGTCCTGGGTGTCCCAGCGATGAAGGGCAGATTAGCCAGGCTCTGCTGCATTAGGCTGGGAATATATTTAGCTCCTCAATGTGCTATGGATTAAGAGCAGCGGGAGGCCTGGCAGTTCCACTTCAGAGGCTGGGAGGGAACATTCCCGTTCAGCTGAGCTGACATTCCCTTTGCAGCACCTGTTGGATGGGTGTCCGGCCTTCCCGGGGCTGCTCCATTCCTTCTGCCCTCAGGCAGGATCCTTCCTATCCCTGCTGTCACTTGGCTGCTCAAAGCAGCTTCCGCACGAGTCACGCTCGAACCATGAAGGGTTTAAGGGTTTTGAGGGTGTTTTAGGGCAAAGAGCCCCCTTTTAGGGTTTGTTCTTGTCCTTTGCTGTGCAGTTCCTTTCCTTCCACCAATCCCTGTCCTTGGAGTGGTGCCGCCCTTACGCAGGGGAAGGAGCTCACATTTTGGGGCCTGAAAATGTGCATTTTTACCTCTTGCTGCCCCCGTGCTCAGCTCCATTCCCATCCCATGGGGCTTTTCCCCTCGGGAGGGCTCTGTTACCTACTCCTGCCTACTCCCGGCCCTGTTCCTGAGAGCATTCCACCCAGTTATCCCCATGCCTGGCCCATTTATAAATTGTATGGAAATACAAATGTCCCCCTGTCACCCCACAGGACGTGCCACCCTCCCGTACCTTCAGGCAGATGCTCACAAATGCTCCCAGCAGCACCAGATTAGAGCAGATTTGAGTTTTTCCCTCACTGATATCCTGGGAGAAAACCTGTTTTCACCACATTTACAAGGGAGGTTTTCCAAGCAATCCTCTTCACAGCAATCCCAGAACCAGAGACCCTGGAGTGTTCCCCTGTGCCCCAGCACAGCCCTTCCCATTCTGGATAATCCCATACAACCTAGGCTGGGAATTCCCAGCACCTGGAGAGCCCATCAGGTTATTTGCAGGCCCCTGGCCATTCTGGGGACTGGAGGAATGCAGTAACCATTCCTGCACTGGCACATGGCGCTCTCCCAGCCCTCAGCAGCCCATCTGTCCACAGGGGTTACAGGAAACCTGGGAGACATTTACAAAACCCAAACTTGCACTCAGTAAAACAAAAAACAACCCGAAAAAATCCCTCTCCAAAACCTGCCTCGAGTCAACCCAAATGTTTGGTTCAGTCATCAGGCAAACATTCCACGTGCGCTCCAGGCTTTTCCTTTTTAAGCTTCTTAAGTGGGCTTGAGTTAAACACAGGCAAATTTCTCCTGAAAACATCAGTTCAGCCCAAATCACAGAACTTCAGGAAGCCTTCCTTCAAAGCCAGCAGAACAAACCGGTTCAACTTGGCTGATTTGATCAGATTTTTCCCCTTTTTGGGGGGGTACAAGATCATTCCCATTGCGTCAGTGTCGCGGTTGACCTGTGGCTGCACTTTTGGGCAAACAACGTGTTTGGCAGAGGAGCTTCCCCCAGCTCTGCCTTCTGTGGCCTTATTTGATGGCTGGTGGCAAGGGCTGTGCCTGCTGTCACCACTGCTGTCCCCCAGCTCCCCACAGCTGCTGCTCGGGTGTGAGCGTGGCCATGCTGAGACACGGCGAAGCCAGAATTTCTGGTTTCCATAAAGGAATATGGAGAATATTATCCAGTGAGATTTGAAACTGAGGTGGGAAAGCTGCCAGCGTGCAGCGTTTTCAAAGAGCCTCCTGTATCTCGTGTTGCTGAAAACTGGGAAGTCCCGTGGGCTCGGGAAGGGGAGGCAGGAGGGGTGGGGGGTCCCTGTGGTGGGCATGGGGATGGAGGCAGAGCAGGGGGAAACCTTCTGAAGGGCTCCTTTCATATTAGAATAAGTCATAATTAATGCTATCAGGTGGCAGGAAGGCAGCATCAGGTAATGTGAGCAGGGCCTTATCTCTCCCTGCATCCCAGGGCTGCGGCCCCGGGCCCGGGGAAAAGCAGGAGACTCACGGAAAGTGTCGGGAGTGAGGTGTGGGAGGATTGGGGCACGGCTGCCACGAGGAACCCAGCTCTGGTCCTGCCTGGCAGGATATCCTGGGAGAGGTGGGGTAAAGCAAGCCCTGGATGAATGAATCCACACGGATCCATCTTCATCCTGACTGTAGGCGGGAGGATGGAGCGAGTGGAGAAGGGGTGAGCACCCACAGCTTCCCACGGGGTAGGTTTTGGCAGTCCCATCAGTGTCTGTGGAAACTGCCAGGCCTTTTGTGATGTCCCCAAGGGGCTGGTCTGGTCACTGGGACTGGTTACTGGTGTCTCTGAGACCTGAGCTCCTGGTGTGCTTTGGCCCATTTGTTCATTAGGGGCTGATCAGACCTTTCCCTGCCTGGGTCCCACAAACCAGATGTCCTTTATTTACACTTTTTTAGGCCAAGCTCTCTGTCTTTCTCTCCTCCACAGTTGGGTCACCAGACACATGACACCACTTTAGTCAGTGACATCGTCCCTGACGTGGGCCTGTAGTCCAGGCTCAGCCTGAGTCACCTGGGTTAGCACATCCCTGGCCACAGGAACAGGCTGAACAGGAGGATTTGGGGGAAAATGCTGGTTTAGGGAAAACTCTTTTGCCATGTAGAAAAAACATATTTAAAAATAAAGCACTTAAAAACTGGTGGAGCAAAACCTCCCCATGGAAGTGCCTGTGTGGGGAAAAAGCCTCTGTGATCTCAATTACCTTCCTCTGTGAGGATCCTGCATAGCTGGAATTGTTTAGTTTCTGAGCAGCAATGATAAAAAAAACACTTTAGGTTTTTATTTCCCTACTTTGGCTTCCCTTGGGAAAAGAGCCAGAGCAAGCAATTCCACGCATGCACAGAGGCACAGGCACACTGGGGCACACAACAGCCAGAACAAAATCCCAACAAACACAACTCGTTTGCTTTAATTTTGTTTTTCACTGAAAAAATGTGAACTTCTCCAGGAAAAGACAATGCAATGGGCTCGGCTCAGCTCTGTGGCCTGCCCTACTTTTGGGGAATTTGTTTTCCAGTTTGCAGCCATCCTTAGCCTTAAATTTCTCCTATTAAGGATAAGACTAAAGCAGCCCTAAGGCATCGGCCCTTGGAGGGAAGATGAAGAGGAGTGGAAGTGGTCATGGGAGGCAGCCTCTGGTCTGGGCAGGAACACAGGGTGGCATTGTTGGAGTGTCCCGTGCAGGGCCAGGAGTTGGACTCAGAGATCCCCGTGGGTCCCTTCTGAATCGGGATAATCTGGGATTCCATCCCCCTGTCCTGGCTCCTCAGCCTTGCCCCGCCGTGGGGTTGTGCAGGTGATGGATGGATCCAGGGATGGATCTGGGGCTGGTGATGGATGGGCCCCCCTACCCGGCCCTGCTCTTTCATCTCCCCTATCCCTCCCCAGTGCAGAGCGAGTGGTCAAAAGCAACAACACTTCAAGACCAACCCCAAATAAATACAGGACTAATGGGTGATGAATGGTCCCTGCTCGGAAATCCATCTTGGGAGGAGATGTCGGCTCCCGAGCACAGCGGCAGCCGCAGGGAGCTGCTCCAGCTCGGCAGTGCCACCGCGGGACCGTGTCACTGTGTGTCACCGCTCCCGGAGCTGCCTGGCTGTGCCACAGCACCCGGGGCAGGGCCCAGGGCAGCTGACGGGGGTTCGCAGACGTTCTCCTGAGCATCCACTTGCCCTCACTCCTGTTCCCTCCGTGACAGCCATGGGAAATGAGCTGGCCATGGAGACGCGGTGAAAGCGCCCCACATCAGTGCTGCTCCGAATCCCGCATCCCTCTGCCGTGTGCCTCTCCTCTCCGAGCGCGGGGTCCCCCGAGGCCAGAGCTGACTTTGTTTTCCTGTCTCCCGCGGCACAAGCAGCCCGGGAACGCGGGATGAATAGGAATGGGAATAACAAATGGGCTGTAGATAAGGCAGCGTCTGCGGGAGTCACCGCGAGGCACCGGAGAGGGAAGGCGGAGGCGGAGGATGCCGGAGTTAGCGGTGTCCAAACGGGATTAGAGTGACAAATTTCAGGGGGGGCTGGAAGGTGCAGCGGTGTTGGAACACGGAGCCCTCCCTGCCTGACTTCCCCCGGAGCCAGATCTGTGTCCCTGCTTGGCCAGGACTTGGGAACACACCCCAAACACCAAGGGATGGAGGAGACATGGGCACGAGGGAGACAGGATGGCAGGGGGAGAGCAAAGCCCCAGGAGTTGCATGGGAAGGGCTGGAGAGAAGGAGAAAGAGGATGAGGAAGAGGAGGAGGAGGCGGAGGAGGAGGAGGAGGAAGAAGATGCCCATCTGGGTGGGTGGCAGATGTTCTCACCTGTGCATGTCCAATGCCTCAGCACAGCTGCTGGAAAACTGGGAAACCTCCACTCGAGGTTGAGCAATTAATCCCAAGGCTTTTTTTGTTCATGGCTGTCACCTGGGAGCTGGCCCATGGAACCAGGAGGGAAAATCATCTTTATAGTGGAAGACACCGCATAGGGACAGTCTGCGGACTGGAACCTGCTCGTGTTAGGGTGGAAGAGGCAGAAAAGCAGGGGAGAGGTGTCCAACCATTGACCTTCACCTGGCTTAAAGGTGTCAGCAGGCAGAAGGGAGGAGAATGATTTAGAAAGGTAGAGGAATGTGGAGTTAGGAAGGTGGAGTTGAGGAAAGGAAAACAGGTGATAAATTTCAGGGCAATAATCCAACAGAGAGAGGCAGAGGAGTGAGAAACTCCTCTCTGGGAAGAGATGGGACCATCTTGCTGTGGCCATGGGAGATCAGCTGAACTTCCAAAGTGTGCAGCCCTGCATCTCCTTGGGGGTGGCACAGGGAGCAGGGATGGCCCACTGAGGCAGAGCCAGCTGGAAAACACCGAATTCCTCTTATCAGGGACAGAGAGCCTAATTCTGGTTCTGCTCCTGCATGCTGGGACCCAGCCCAGCCCCGAAAGGAGCGTTCCTGGCTTCTCCCCCCGCCAGTAACAAATCCTGGAGCACTTTCCTTGCACCATCCAGGGTTGGACACTGACAACACACCCTGGCGCCAGTGTTTGCTGCGCTGGGGCACAGGAGACCAGCCTGGTTTGGGGTAATTCCAGGCTTTTTTAGCTGTGTGGGAGCATCTCAACAAACATTCGGGCTGGCCTGCTTCCCAACAGCTGTGCAAGGAGAACTGGGATGCACAGAGAGGCTTTATGGCCTCTGCAGCTCCAGGTAAGGGTTGATGGGATTGAAATGAGCCGAGGAAAGCTCAGAGCCCACGAGCCTGATGCTTCCCACGTCTGCTCCAGGGTAAACGGGGCAAACCCACACATGCACCGGGCTCCCTGTACTGCCAAGCTGGGGCGAGTAAGGTCAGAGTTAGGCAGAAATGAGAGACAGAAAAGGCTGATTAGGTCACTTATTTCATCCTCTTACCAATTAGACAGGAAATTATTTAACTGCTTTATTTATTTATTTAGGAATGTACCTCAGCAGGAAAACCCCAGCGGCAAGAGCTGCCGTCGTGCAAAGGGAAGGGTGGAAGCCCAGCTCCTCGTTCATAAACACACACTTGTAAAAAGCATCTTCCGAAGGAAAATCTGGGAAGGAAATCCCTCCTGACAAGCCTCCAAGGCTATGTGGGCTACAGGACCAGGGAGGGAAGTGGGATTTTATGTGTGCTCAGTATGGGTGCTTTCCTGGAACATCCCTACTGCCTTTCCTCCTTTACTAGAGACATTTTCCAATTCCAGAGGGGCTCAAGAGACCCTCAAACCCGCTGGGCTTTGGGCTGTGGCTCCTGGGGCAGCGCCAGCCCCCTGTTACCCCTTGGTCACCCAACTCAGCCCAGCTCAGCCCCTTTCTGGGAAAAGCTTTGGCTGATGAGGAATTTGCAGTGCAGCTCCTCCAGCGGGATGGGAGGGTCATCCCATTGGACAGCTGAGAAGATTTATGGGGTCCATAAATTGAGCTCTCTGGAGAGAGCCCGGGAATGGTTTGAGCTCTGCCCCAGGTCCTTCATCCACAGAAATGCAGGATTGCAGGGCCCCGGTCACAAAGAGGGAGAGCGGTGCCAGCAGCTCCCTTCCTGCCTTAGTGTCATCAGCACTTTGCTCCCTCTTCGAAATAATGATGAAAACCAATTTCCAAACCTCAGGGTTTGTTGATTTTTTTTCCCTAAATGGAATTCTTGCTTCCCAGCCAGCCCTGGCTCGCTTGTGAAGCAGAAGGATAGGCCGGAGGCTCTCCCGGGTGGAGGTGGGCTGGAAAGGGCTCGGACTCTGCCTTGGAAACCAGAGGAGAGAAACCCCACAGCCAGGGCTGCAGCACCCAGGGGTGCGATGGGAGGGAGGGCAGGTCCCAAAGGGAAATGGAGCCATGGCTAATGTGCCTGATCCAGGGGGACAAGATGGAACTGGTGACAGATATCCCCACCTGCACAGCGGCCTGGGGAAGCTGTGTGTGGGGAATGGGGGATGCTGTGTGGGGATGCTGTGTGGGAATGCTGTGTGCAGGGGATGCTGTGTGCAGGGGATGCTGTGTGCAGGGGATGCTGTGTTGGAGGGTGCCCTGTTGGAGCACACCTGGGCCCCACACACCTGTGCCCTGCTGGATCAGGCTCCGGCTCTGCCTGGCATGGGCAGGATTGGATGTGCTAAAACATTCCCGTGTGTCAGGGCCTCAGCCAAGTAGGGCACAGCAGGTGACTGTGTTTCCTCATGCTGGGGCTGTTTCGTCTCCTCACTCTCCCTCTCCCCATCCCAGGGGGACAAGGCACAGCTGGGCTCTGTCCCCCTGGGTGGTGGCAGAGGCAGCTGGGCACCACTCCTGAGGACAGTGCTCCGAAGGATCCCAGCTCAGGGACGCAGCTGCTCTGCTGTTATCACACAAGAGCAGGGATGAGACAACCCAGTTACAGGAGAGAGAGAGAGAGAGGCTCCTTCTCCCCGCCATCCCCTCCACTCTCCCTCGACCCGCTTCTCCGTGATTGTTCTTGTTATTCATTTCCCTTCTCTTCTCCTTGCCAGGCAGACGCTTTCACAGGGCAAATCCAAACGAAAGCCTTGCAAAGAGGATGCTCATAAAATATTTATGGAGAACTGCGGTGAACACGAGTAGGATAATGAGGGTCTGTGGGAAATGGGATGTGTCCAAACTCGCACAGTGAAGGCCTCGTACGAGGCAGAGGCACGCGGTGGAGGCCATTAGTGAGTCCTGCAGGGTCTACACTCGTTTCCTTCTCAGTTGCCACACACGGCTCTGCCTTGCCTTTCCCTCACTGGCACTGGGGCTTTTCCTCTGTGGCGGCTGCTGCCTGCACTGCATGGGGAACTGGGATGGCTGGATTGCACTGGGGGTCTGTGCAATGGTCTGTACAGTCCCACTGCCATGCTCTCTGGGAGCAGGGACACTGTGCCACCTCAGCAGGACACAGCCACTGTGCCACCTCTGGGATGCAGCCTGGCCACCAGCCCTCCTCTCCCAGCCACCTTTCCTGTGTTCTGGCCCCGTCACTGTCCTGCCCACCCCTGACATGGCCACACAGGGCAGCCGGGGAGGGGAGGAAGTCTGGCAGAGGGATGGGAGTCAGTTCCCTCCACCAGGGTTGCTTTAGGAAGTGGAAGGGCTGAGGTCTGAGCACCTCCTGCCCCCATCCTTCCCTTCCATCCCCTGCAGTCTGTGGGGCTCAGTTCCCATAAACCCTCAGACACTCAGCCCTAAGGCCCACGATCCTGAGTGCTGCTGGTGCCAAGAAGGAGCTCTGAGGCTCCGGGTGAGCTCCAGTAAAGTGCAAACCTGTCCTGTCCTGAGAGCAGAACCCATAAACACAGCAGCCCCCTTATGGCAGGGACGAGCTGCCTTAAACCGTGTCTTCAGCCGCTTATCCAGCTCCTTCTCCGGTTACCCAGAGCGGGCGTCCCGCAGCTGGAATGCTGCTGACCTTTGGAGAGTCTCGCTGGGTCTGCCCCAGCTCCAGCCCAAGCTGCAATTCCTCTGCAGTTGGCCAAGGGGGCCCCGGGGGCATTGCTGCTCCTCTTCCTCCCTCGGCTCTCTTCCAGCAAGCCCCCAAAAAGCCCTTGAACTCGTGTCAGAGCACTGATCCCGCTGGGAGCCATGCCGCTGGCAGATGTTTGCTGTGATACAGGACACGACAGCTTTTATGACTTGTCAGCTGGAACCCAATCTTTTCGGGTCTTTAGGTTAAAATGGAAAAGCAAAGCTTGCATGCATGGCTGTGCCAGCAGCACAGCCTGCTGAGCCTCCCAGCAATCCCAGAACCTTCTGGAGCAGGAACCTGTGTGTCCCTCACCATCCCACTCTGACAAGTCTGCTTTTCCCAACCCCATGTCCTGGGACATGCCCTGTGTCCCTGCAGTGACACATCTGTGTGGTTGGGATGTTCCTGACCCCAACCCAGACTTCCTGGGGTGGGATCTTTCCTTTCTGCCCCATGAAGGAACAAACAAGCAAGGTCACACATACTTTCCTTATGATGACTGAAGGGAGATTCCCACCTTTTCCGGGCTGGGAAACCACCGCAGCTCTTCAGGCTATTGCACATCAACATTACCAAATCCTGGAGAATTACAAGAAACCCCACATCTGCTTCACTCCCACTGCTGAAGGAAGGAGAATTATCCTCCCCGGCAGCTGAGAGGGTTCCTCACTTCCCCAGAGCTGCCTGGTGGGATTGTGCTGTCTCCTGTGTGGGAGCAGGCAGGGATGGTTCAGAGAACCATAGAAGAGTTCACGTTGGAAAAGACCTTTAAGATCATCGAGTGCAGCTGTTAATTCAGCACTGCTGAGCCCAGGTTTAGGTTTAAATAAATCACTGCCAGATTTCAGGCCACGCTTGCCACCTGTCTTGGTGCTACCACAGCACCTGAGAAGGTCATGTGAGCTGGGTTTGCCAATGATTAAATAATTGATCAGTGTCACGCCACGGACCTCTGGGGGCTGAGGCACAATGTGGTGGGATGGAGGCAGAGAGGCTGCTCCCTCGAGGTTCCTGAGTGGTGTCTCACCCTGCAGACCAGCACAGGATACTCGGGAAGTGCTGCCAGGCTGATGCATCCCACCCTGCCCTCTCCCCTCCATCTCCATCGCCCACAAGTCTCAAAGTTCAAGTGGCTCAGGACAGGGAAGAGTGTTCCAGACATGAAAGGTATTTCTGGGCATGGGGGAAGAAGTGATTAATCTCAATTACATGGTTGGACACTGCATAATTTGGAGCAGCAGATTGGGTTACGTGTCCTCCTTCCCATGGCTCTTGGAGGGGAGTTCCAGCCTGAGGAGACTTTGGAAAGATGTTTTGACTGCTGAAGTGCCAAACTTAACCCTGTTGTAATTGGGGCTGTGGTGAAACATGGATGTTGTTTTTTGCTTTCTGAGCCTCCTGGACAGCCTGAGGTTTGTGCAGCTGCCACCTCTTTCCCATTCAGAGTGTGACAGTTCCCACCCCAGCTCACTTTTCCCAAGGTCATTGCTCAGAAAAAAAAAAGGAAAAAAAAAAGAAACCAACAGAGGCTGGTGCTTCCAAAGTCCAGGAGCCGCTCAGCAGCCTGGGCATAAGTGGGAGAGAACAGCTGCCCAGCCAGCTCCCAGGCTTCCAGATGCTGGATCATGGTCTTCCTCCTCCCAGCCCGGACCCCACATCCCATCGAGCTCTGCAGAGCTCCCACTGCCCCTTCCTGCAGCTCCATGGCCGAGCAGCTGAGCATCCCCCAGACCTGGGGGCTCCTTGGGATCCATGTACACCAAACCCTGCTGGGATGCTGGGATGGATCAGCCACACATCAGCACCAGCAGGATTTGAGCATCAGTCCCGGAGGAGAGCAGTGGCCGTGAAGTGGTGAGGAGCCCAGACACACAGAGCGAAGTGTTTCATCCAACAAAGCTCTCAGATCCTCCTTGTTATTTAACAGCCTCTTTCCCCGGACTAAAGAGCTGTTCCTGATGCTCTGTAGGGAATAATAACAACCAAAACCCGAGCTGTGATTGACTAAACACACCCAGCGTGTTCTGAGGTTCACCTGGAGAGATCCCACATCCCCCCTGTGCTCTGTGTCCTTTGGGGTGTCACACAGCACATGGCCCTCAGTGACATGAGACATTTCTGGGTAAGAAGTTAAAAATAAATATATTCCCAGCGGGAGCTGCAGAAGGATAGACCTAGCCAGGGTATAATTACCTGAGCTGGAACAGAGCCAGGCTCTAACTTGTATTGCAAATTCTTTGCATTGCTTTAGATACCTGCTAACAAAGTGATTATAAAAACCATATTTATAGAAGATTAGGAGCTATGCAATAGATCCACATCCGTAATTAGCCATAATAGATCTCCATTGATTATTATTGATGTTAATCCTCTTCTAAATATGTGCGCATTAATTAGTCGGCGTTTACCACAGACGCAATTATGTTAGGAACAGACACAGTTGGTGGGGGCAGCAGACAACAGGGTGTTTATTCTGATTTCAGTGTTTATTTTTCTCTCTGCAGCAGCACCTACATCAGGTTGAACAAGAACAAAAAGCATCTGGGTCCAAGGGCCTGGAGTATCCAGGCTCCTGTGCCGTGATAAGCACTTACAAGTGCCTGGGAAGGATCTTGCCAAAATATTATTTTTGATGCATAAAATATTTCCCTGTTACTATGAAACGCAGCGCGGTGCCAGCCTCCGAGGGTGACACTGCTCCTTTTCCTGGCTGCCTGTGGGGGTGTTCAGCTCCAGCACTGCGGGTGCCTCATCCCGGCGCTCCTGGTGGCAGGGTTGGGGGTGGGAATTGCTTGTTGGGAATGAAATCTGGGTGGGCTGGGGGGGAGCAACCCTCAGGACACTTCCTGAGCGATGCTCAGCTGGGGCTGGCTGTCGGGAGCCTTGCAATTTGCTCATCATTTTCCCAGCTGGAACACACGGGGTTTGGGTTTGGGCAGTGAGTGAATGCAGCCTCTGGAATCCTTTCCCCATCATGATGGTCGGACCCCACCAGGACTTGAGGACCATCTGCACTCAAACAACAGCCCCCAAGAGCCTCCAGGTACCAGGGGTTGGGCTGCACGTCATGAGCTGTTTCTGTTTGAGATGCCCCAGAGGGTCCCAAAAATAACTCTGCTCAGCCAACAGGCAAGTGGAAAACACCTGTCCTGTCTTCTTCCCTTTCTGCCCTTCATCTTCCTTTACTTCCTTCTCTCTGTCCATTATTTCTCTCTCTGCCTTCGAGCAGGAAGAGCAGGAAGGAGCTGTTGCATCCCTCTTTGAACTGTGCTGCTCCTGCAGCCCCATGTCCCTGTGTCCGACTGTCCCCGTGTCCCACTATCCCCTCACTCTTCCGTCGCCACTCCCACGGAGATGCCTCCCACAAGGCAATGAGGGGAGATGATTCCACCACTGGCACTCCCACCAGGCCAGAGCATCTCCAGTGGTGAAGAGTTTTGGTCAACTTTGGGTGACAAGAGTCCATGAGCATCCCATCGCCCCAGAAAGGGCAGGAAGCGGTGCTGGGAGAACTGGAATGAGGAGCTGGAGGTGCTGGGTGAAGCTACAAGACCATCAGGTGCTCCAGCCTAGCATGGAGTGGGGTCACAGCTGCCACCATGGGACGTGGTCCCTCTCCAGAGGAGGGAGGAGGAGCTGCCCTGTCCCACCCGCTGCTGCCGGGGCAATGCCCCATCCCAAAATCCCCATCGCGCCCACCCCATGGCACCTGATGGCTAAAGCAGCTTCCCTCCAGTGCTCACTCGTGCCCAGAACACAGCAATCGTAACCCAGATCCTGTTTCCTACGGCATAAACCCCCTCTCCAAATCCAGCAATTAGCCTCCAATTTGCTTTCCCCATTAATGGCAAACGGGGTCTCTCTGGGACGCTCTGACGAGACCCTGTTTTCTTCATCAGTTCAAAACCTTTCCTTCTTATTTATTTTTCACCCTTCCCCCAAATGCATTTCCCACCACAAAAATAACATTTTTCAGATCTTTGCAATTATTTATTCCACATTTTTCTGTCACAGCTTTGCAGGAATCAGCGTTTCTGGTGGGAGCAGGGACGGAAGATGAGCAGCTCCAGCCTCTCCTTCCACAGCTGATGCGCCGGGGTCTCGTGTGGGGTCAGTGGTCCAGCAGGGCCCCTGCGACACCCACAGAGTTCAGACCAATTAGGGACTTCTGACTGGGGAAAAGGGAAAAGAAAGAGCCGGGAAGGCTGGGCTCGCCTTTTTCTCCTTTCCTCTTGTTCCCCGTCTTCTTTTTAATGGCAGGCCCCCAGGGGCTCAGCAGCATCCTTCAGAATGGAAATCCTCCCTGCCCCTCATGGCAGCGCCTGAATGTCACAGAGGGGATGAAAGGGAGCCAAAGGCAACCCTGCTCCCGATGGCAGCGTGGGGGGCGTCGAGCTAATGGGAGGATGGAGACATCAAGGAGGGGCGTTCTGGGGCAGCCTGAGGGCTTTTCCCTCCTCCTCACTGGGAAGCAGCTGGAAGGGAGAGAAGCAAATGAGAGACACCAGAAGTGTGACATTTTCAAGGACCGGTTGACAGTGTCACCCACGGAGGCACAAGGTTACTGTCCCTGCCCGGCTCCGTGGGGTCCCGCGTGCCCCCACAGACGCACGGGTGGGTTCAGTGTTACAGTCGGCAGCAAAGAGTCGAGAAGGGCATTTGTGTGCCTTCCAGCAGGAGCATTTATTGCTGCTACATTGTTGAAGGGTGCAGGGGCAAACACCGAGGCGATCCTGAAGCTCACGGTTTTATCTGGGGGCGGGGAAAAGGCGGGACTAGGGAACAATGGGGACCAATGGGGAACTCTGGGGGAGTGACAAGGGGCAGAGGCTGACAGCCAACCCGGGAATCCAAACTGGGGTAGATTCACATAACCGAACAATGCATCCCGGGAGAAGCCTTTTTGGTCACCCTAACCTGAAGTGGTTCTTGTGGTACTGGGGACTTGTCTTACTGGAAACTCTCTGTCCCTTGTACTGTATGTTCACCGGCCACCACAGGACAAGGCTTTGGAAAATCAGGAGAGAATATGCCGGCTGGGATTTGGGCTGGCGCCACACCCAACCAGAGAAATGCTGAATAATTCTGGTGGCCTTTATATCTTTGTTTATAATAAACCTTCGCCAGCTGAGGGGCCCTCAGAGCCCAGAGTCCCCTGGGACCTCCTCCCTCCATGCCCAAAGCAAATCAGCGATCACCCTGGACAAGGACAATCCATTCCCTTTAGGAAAGCCCGGATTTCCTGGGCTGGGGCTGCTCTGTGCCGGGGCTCTGCAGGCACATCCCATTATGGTAAAATCTGCTGTTCCTGGGTTTCATCTGGGATAAACCCCAGGGAAATAGCTCCACTTCATACCCACGGAACAATGCTCTGGAAAATGGAAACAGCTTTCCAAAGAAACCTCCTTGGTTTTCTGCCTTTGTTGTGCTGCTCTGCCAGGGCTCTGGGGAGGGGGATGGGTTTCACCCCACTGCTCAGGTTGGTGTAGAGTTTGGGATCTGGTTCTTCGGGCTGATGGTCATCCTGTGCCACAGCCCCACAGGACGAGCACAGCTCTCCGTGCTGCTCAGAAAAAAGGAAAAATCCTTCAGAAAACGAATTCCTGGAAGAAGTAAAGGGCAAGCAGGCCCACCGGTATCTTTGGTGTGTATGAAATTCTCCCCTGGAAGTGTTATTAGAATATCCCAGTTTAAAGGGCTTGGGAAAGCAAATTATTTGGGGTAATTCTGGGAGCAGACAGAGGCTTTTGTCCAAAGCTCGACTCCAGCACAGGTTCAAATCTGTTGGTCACACATCCCAGCCTGGCCAGGGGTGCAGGTGACAGCCGGGGATGCAGTACCTGGCTCAGCCAAGCCCTGCTGGTGGCTGGAGCAGTGGGAAGGGAGGGCTGTGGGATCTGGACTTGTTCCCAGTGCTGGGCTCCTCCAGCTAAAGCTGGGGGAAATGTGCTTGGAAAGAAAATGCCAGTTCATCAAAACTGAAATATTTCATTAAAATATTTTGGGTCTGGGAAGATGCTGCCAGCGGACTCCCAGCCACATCTCACAACTGGATTGCTTTCCCCTGGTGCCTGGAAAGCCGATGGCCCTGCCCAGGGCTCCCGGGTGGCTCCGTGGGTGTCCCACTCTGACACCGGGGTCAGGGGTTGAGGGGTTGTCTGGGAGCCCCACACACAGAATTATGGAGGCGCAGGATGCTTTGGGTTGGGAGGAATCTTGAAGCTCACGGATCTTCAGAACTGCCTGGATTTGCCGTGTTTTCAGTGGGAGATGGGGACAGGGAGAAGTGCAGCTCCTTGGCACTGGAGAAGTGAAGCAGGAGGGAGAGGCTTGATGTTGATTGAAAAGGAAGTGTTTGAGATGGAGAATTTGAAAAATGAGCCCTTCCCCACTGCTGTGCTGCTGTTACAGGGGCTGCAGAGAGTGAGAAGGGGGTGAAGGGCTGCTCCTTCTTGAAAGTCGTCTTGGTTTCAGTGGATAATCCCAATTTACAAAACAGCTGAGTTTTAAAATGCTGCAATAATCCACTCATTAGCCCTGGCTGCGAGGCGGTGCCTCAGGGCATTCCCAGAGGAAGGTGGGACGGGTGGTTCAGGAGATAATTGCTGCACACTTGAACCCCTCTGGAGGTGACGGATCCACTAATTTTGGTGAATTTCTTTGTGTCCACAGGCAGCTGCCCTGCACGAGGGCTGTGCCGTGCCATGCCATGCCGTGCTGTGCCTGTGCCATGTCTGCAGCAGGACTCCCAGTGAGGCCGCTGAGCTCCATGCAGGAATTCTGCCCACTGAGTGCCAGCCCTTCCTGCTGGCACCGACAGCTCCCCAAGGAATGGCAGGGTTGGGATATGGGAGTCAGCAGAGTGCCTGAAGAGGCATTTCTGGTATCAGCTGTAGAAGCAGAGAGCTGCGGCTGGGAAGAGCACAGAGCTCCTGGGGCAGCTGCCGGCTGGAAGAGAACATGGAGAATTGGAGAAGCCAGATCTGGGCTGCTGCTGGGGGTGCCAGGCTGAATCCCCTGAACAAATCCCAGGTCATGGAGCTGTGGCTGCCCTGTCCCTGGAAGTGTTCCAGGAAAGGTTGGACAGGGATTTGAGCAAGCTGGGATAGTGGAAGGTGTCCCTGCCCGTGGCAGAGGGTGGAATGAGAAGGGCCCTAAGGTCCCTTCCAACCCAAACCATCCCAAATCATTCCATGATTCAATTTACTGCATTGGCCCTGAGCATTCACAGGAGCACCCAAAGGAGGTTCTCTGAGCAGAGGCCTCTCGTGGGAAAGGCTCTGAACTCAATTCCCTTTGCTGGTGGTCCCTGTTCATCCTCCTAGTGCTGCCTTTCCTAATCCCAGTGGCTGATGGGGTAAACAGGCAGATGGTAAATATTTTGGGGCTCATTTAAGACAAATAAGCCCAAGGATAGTTTGTTTTCTCAACACAAGCTTTAGTGGGGCTTAACCAAAATTACATTCTGAAATTCAGGTTTTTTGTTTCTTTCTCTTCGCACAGCAACCTGTGAAACAGAGAAACACCTGTGTCCCTCATACATGAGTGGGGCTGGGGGGGTTTCAGTGAAACCTCATTTTCCAGACCAAGGATGCAGGAGGCGTGAAGAAGCTGCCGAGAAAAGACCAGAAGAGGCTCCTGACTGTTGGAAAAATGGAATCAACACACCTCACCCTCGAATGACCTTCAAATTTTGGGCAGGCAGGTTGCTGTGACACAGGAAAAATACTATAAAGCAAGAGGGGTTAAAATAACTGACATTTCTTGGCCAGTTACTGTGAGAATGACAGGTGGGAGGTGATGGCACCGGAGAGCGGATGGGAACACCCTGGAGCCGTGTCACTCTTCCCACACTGAATCTCCTCCACACACTCTGGTGTCCAAAGCCTCTGATTTTCCTCCCTGAATTGTCACCACTGTCATTCTCTGTGCCCAAGGTAGTCCCCCTGTGGTGTGAAGGTGACGGATGGTGGCTCTGTGTCACCCAGGGTGAGGCGGCTCTGTCCATGCTTTGAAATCAAATCCTCGGGAACCAAAGTAGGAAAGCTGAGGGTTGTTCCCCATTCCTTTTCTCACCCAAATGTGTCCAGTCTCATCAACATTCCCCTGCAGCCGCTTGAGAAATTTCCAAGAGCGCCTTGTTTTGGTTTGGGTTTTGTCAGAAAATGTGGAGCTGTCAAAGCCGAGGAGTTGTGTGGAAATGGAATAGTTTTGACGAGACTGTCATCAGGGGAAGTCTCTGAGCTCCAGGACGGAAGGGCTGATCAAACCCAGACACACTGGGGGAGACAAACGACCCTGAGCCAGCTCAGCAAGGAGAGCCAGGCCCGGGGCTGCGGCAAGGCTGAGCCTGGGGCAACCCCCTCCTCCCCTCTGCAGAAATTTGGAACAGGTTGCCCAGAGCAGCTGTGGCTGCCCCATCCTTGGAAGTGTCCAAGGCCAGGTTGGACGGGGCTTGGAGCAACCTGGGCTAGTGGAAGGTGTCCCTGCCCTGGGATTGGAACAAGATGAGCTTTAATTTCCCTTCCATCCCAAGTGTTCTGGAATTCTGTGATTCTATTAAATACTTAGGGGAATAGCCTGAAATCCACGTGCACCTCAAATCTAAGCTCACGGCAGTCATGGAAGGCACACCCAGAGGAAATGAAGATTCCTCTTGCTGTTTCCAGACAGTTCTGGCTGTCTCTATCCGGAGAGACCTAAAAAGGGAAACTGTCCTTCTCCGCAGCAGGTTTTTTTTAAGGCAGGGCCTGGGAGAGTTTTGCTGATCTCTGTTTCCACCTGCATCCATTTCCAGCCCGTCAGGGACAGCAGAGTTTGCAGGGATGATGTGCCAAGGACACGGCATTGGGACACCGGGAGCTGCTGGCAGCGGAACATCGGCACTGCCAGGGCTCAGCCACCCCGCTCAGCTCCGCTGCTCCCCAGGAAACGGATGCAAAGTATTTTATAAACAGCAACATTTGCTTTTCAAAGCAGCACCTGTGTAAACAGCCCTGGAGCGAGCGCATCCACCGGGAGCCGCTGGCGAGCACCCAGAGCCCATCCCGGAGCAAGGCCAGCATTTCCGGCAGCCCAGGCTCAGGAGGGATGTTGGGCCATTGTCCCACTGTCCCGCTGTCCCGCTATCCTGCTGTCCCGCTGCCCTGCTGTCCCACTGTCCCGCTGTCCCGCTGTCCCGCTGTCCCGCTGACCCTCTGTCCCACTGTCCCGCTATCCTGCTGTCCCGCTGTCCCGCTGTCCCGCTGTCCCACTGTCCCACTGTCCCACTGTCCCATTGTCCCGCTGTCCCGCTATCCCGCTGTCCCGCTGTCCCGCTGTCCTGCTGTCCCACTGTCCCACTGTCCCGCTGTCCCGCTGTCCCGCTGACCCTCTGTCCCACTGTCCCGCTATCCTGCTGTCCCGCCGTCCCGCTGTCCCACTGTCCCACTGTCCCACTGTCCCATTGTCCCGCTGTCCCCCTGTCCCTGTTCGCCGTTCCAGACACGGCACCTCTGCCCTTCCCCTGCCATCCCAGTGCCATCCTCCTTCTCCATGGGCAGGACAATGCCAGCCTCACTCTCAGGCGGTGGCGACAACCACAAGCCAGAGCACAGGGAGAGCATTCACGGAGAGGTAGTGCTTGAGCTCAGCACTCCCGGGACCCCCAGGACAGCAGCACTCCCAGATTGTGCATTCCAATGGATATTTCAGCGATCTGCCAGACAAGGGCATTGCTGCTGAGAGGGACAATTGGTGTCACATCTCCTCTGTCTGGGCCTCGCCAGCTGGAACCTGGGGTTAATGATCTCTACTTCAGAAAGTGCTTCAAGATCTTGGGCTGAAAAAACGAGCTCAAATGCAAATGATCCTGCTCATGCCACGGGGAGGTTTATGGCCTGCATGGCTCTTCATAGCACATTAATTAGGGCACAGGATTAAAAGTGTGCTGTGATTAAGCAAATAATTACAGAAAGAGAGGAGTGAATGGGGTGCGGGATGCAGTGCTGGTTCCCGGGCTGCTCCCACTCCACACATTACAGGTCTGTGTTTGCAGTTGCTCTCAGCTTTGCTAAACTGGAATGGTTGGAGATGAAATTTTCCGGGCTGGTGTCTGCCTGGAGCGAAATCACTCTGCGAAGTTTCAGCCAAAATGCTGAAATCTGCTCCCAGGAATGAAGCTCATGAAAAAAATGTGCTGAATTCTGACAGCCGTTTCTTTACAATGCTCTCGCTCTTCCCCAGGTCTCTTTACAGCAGGAGCTTCCAAACTGGGAGGATGTTTTTGTGCCTGGACATGCCCTTTGTGTCCTCCTGCCTGGAAAACACGTCCAGACTTGGCCACGTGCTGAGCCTTGAACAGGACAGTTCATCAGAATTTGCTGTATCTTTGCCGTTAAAATCCTGATCAGGATGGTGGCTGTGAAGCAAGAAAAGGAAGGACAGAGATGGATTTGGGATTCAGACATCCAGCACCCCTCTGGGGAGCAGTCCCCAGCTCAGGCCATGATGTCTGCTGGTGTCCCTAGCCACGATTTTTGCTGGTGAGCAGAACATCTCGTGCAAGCCTTATGCCCTAAATATCCAAATCCAAGATCCTGAGAGCTGCCTTCAGGGGTGCTGAACATCCCTGGCTCTGAGGAAAGCCATCATGAGCTGGGCTTGGAAGAGCCAGGCTGTTACAGAAAAGGCCAAGTGCCATCAAACATCCCCTGCCTCCAACTGGGCATTCAGAATTGCCACTCCTTTTAATCCCGGGATATCTGCACAGCAGCGCTTGGTCAGCGAGTGGCAGAGCCGGCAGGAGCTCACATCCATGGGGGAATAATCCTGCTCCAGGCAAGTGGAGGCTGTGGTAGGGCAGGAGCAGGATCCAGAGGGAAGCCTGGGAGCAGAGACTGAGCAGCTCCAGCCCTGGTTTAGTTTGGGCTGTTGCATTGCTGGAAGGGGACAAATGTCCTTCTGTGAGTCACAAGGCAAAGTGGGAATGGCGGCTGGGCAGTGGGATGAGAAACCCCTCCATTTGTGGGATCAGGAGGAATTTCTTCATGAAAGGGTGGTCAGGCATTAGAAGGGGCTGCTCAGGGAGGTTTGGAGTGCCCATCCCTGGAGGTGTCTGGACGTGGGACTCAGTGCTCTGGGCTGGTGACAAGGTGGGGATCGGGCACAGCTTGGACTCGATGATCTTGGAGAGCTTTCCCAACCTCAGTGATTCTGGGATTCTGTGTCTCCATGATTCAGCATTGCTCCCAGCCCACACAGCTGGGCTCCTGCTGTCACAGGACACCTCAACCCTCGCTTCCCCAAGTATTGAGTGCTCAGGAACTCCTGGGCACATCCCAGGATCTCTCCTTCCCAGCCACTGGAGGTGTTGTGGCTTTCAGAGCCTCCCTGTGCCAGGGAGCTGTCAGCAGGCTCAGGATCTGCCTGCAGGAAAGATCTCCAAGGCAGCTGCCTACATTTTAACTCATCTTTATTTATCTCAGCCATATTTTGTTTTTAACCAGAAATTCCTGTTTTGGACAAAAAGGCAGCAGTTGCACTCCCTGTCTCTCCTGGCAGTCCAGTTTGCCCTCTCTCCAGGCTGCTCCAGCTTCCCTGCTGTGTCACATCCGAGCATGAACAGCCAGGGAATGTTTAATGTTTGTCACACAGGTGCTCTGGGGATCGTCTCTGACACTGTTTGTGACACCCTGAGCACACCATGGTCAGGACCTGTGCTGGAACAACCCCCAGAGCTGTTCCAAAGAGGGGACAGGAGCCGATGTCTGGCTGGGAATTCACCTCAGTCTGGTACCTTCTTCATCCCCCTGGGGCTGCTCTGCTCACACCTGGAAAAAACAGACCCTGGGCTTTGGGAACGGGAATCCAACCCCATCCAGCCTCTGTTCCTGTCAGCCTTTCCAGGGCAGTTAGCTCTAATTCCTACTGGAATAATTCCATCCCATCCCAGCAATGTTTTTCCATTTTTTTTAGTCTTTTTGGGTTTTTTGAATGGTTATTTTAAAGGGCCAAAATAATAATTGCACCTCATTAAAACAGCGCAAACCCCTCTGCTCTGGAGCCAGCCTGGGAGAGCTGGGGGTTCACCTGGAGAAGAGAAGGCACCAGGGAAACCTCAGAGCCCCTTCCAGGGCCTAAAGAGGCTCCAGGAGAGGGACTTGGGACAAGGGATGGAGGAACAAGACACAGGGAATGGCTTCCCACTGCCAGAGTGCAGGGTTAGATGGGATACTGGGAAGGAATTCCTCCCTGTGCGGGTGGGGAGGCCCTGGCACAGGGTGCCCAGAGAAGCTGTGGCTGCCCCTGGATCCCTGGCAGTGCCCAAGGCCAGGCTGGACGGGGCTTGGAGCACCCTTGGCTAGTGGAAGGTGTCCCTGCCCATGGCAGGGGGTGGGATGGGATGGGCTTGAAGGTCAAGGGTATCAAACCAACAGTCTGCAAAGTCCAACTTCCACCACCAGTTCCAATTAACACCCCCTCAAAATATTCATGGGAATATCTGTGGAAAGCAAAACAAAACAAAACAAAACAAAGCCTCCTAAATGCCTTCAGGGTCCTGATCCAAAGCTCAAGGAAGTAATGGAGAGCCTTTCTTTTGATTTCAAATGAATTTGGTCAGCTCCAGCCAGAATTGGAGAGATTGATCATTAAATAATTTTTGAAGGATTCTCCCAGTGTTATCCATGCACAAATGGCTTCAGCATCTGCCTGGCTCAAGTCAGCAAGCCTGGGGTTTTTTAAGCATTCAGGTCAGCCATTAAAATACCAATTGAGAATATTTTTGCAGGTTTTATTCTCACACCAAGCTGGCAGTCAAGCTGGCACTTCTCTTTTCATCTTCACTTCCCATCGCCTCAATATAGCGTGTCCATCAATTTGCTTTTATTTATTTTTTCCAGGCTATTTTAGACAATCTGCTGAAGAAATCTCACTCAGCAACGAGTGCTGACCTTGAGCCGCTCCCTTTCTCTCCCACTCCTTTATTTAAGAATGTGCAATGAATTAAGACATCACTTTATCCCCGCGCTCCGTGCAGGCAGCAGCGGCTCTCCAATGGAGCATGAATGGCAGGGCTGCGGGCAGCGCTGGCCTGGAAATGTGATCTTATGGAAACGAGGGGTGACCTGCTTCCAGACACAACAATGTGACGGGAAGTGTCCTGCCTCCCAAATGGGACATGACGGATGCCCCCCGAGGGCTCTCGGAGCCTCCTGATGGGCGCAGAGGGAGGCTGTGGAGGTCCCAGGAGCCGGGACAGGCCGCAATCCTGCTGAGCTACAGGGGACTGGCACCCAGCCAGGGCTGCCCTGGACCTGGGGACATGGCCTGGGACATGGTGGTATTGTCCTGCCAGCGCTGTAGCTGTGTGTGGCACCTGCCTTTTGGCAGAGCCGTCAGGGCCAGCACAGACAGCTCAGCCAGGCTAATGGCAGCCTGGCCCTGCTTCCCCCTCCAAGTGCCCCATCCCACCTTTCCCCGCTCCTCCCAAGGTTGTGCATAACTGCCTCAAAAACCTCCTTCCCATGGAGCTGAAACCCCGGCAGAGAGGGATCTCCACCCCAGAGAGTGATTGAGGCACAGCACAGAGCGCAGTGAGACCCTGCCACTGCTGGTGTGTCCCACACCATTAACTCCCAGGAGTTACCAGGAGCAGCTCAGGAATGAGCCCGGGTGGGAAGCGGCCACCCCAGCACCGCACTGCCAGCACCACATGTCACAGCCCAGCGCCGAGGGGACCTTGGTGTTTAATCACATTTGGAGCGCAGAGCAAGGGAAATTCCCCCAATCTCTTGCTTTTTTCCAACTTTTCTATACCCAAGTCTCAGAGGTAACGAGGAATTAGCACAAAACCCTACCAAACAATAACAGCAGCAGTCAATGTGCTCTGAAACTCCTGGGAACTGGAGAGACAAAAGGAATCTGTGGCACTGGGCTCGGAAAGGCTGGAGCTGTCAGAAACTCTGGTGTTTCTTCTCTCTCCTTCCAGTGCTCGGCGTGAGGGGCTGCAGGGCCAGGGCTCTGAGCAGGGCAGGAGAGAAGTGTGTCCCCAGGAGCCACAGCTCCCTACAGTCCCATCCCAGTGGCTTCCCAGTCCCAGCCCAGCCCCAGCCCAGATGTGATCAATAAAGCTCCGAGCTGCGGCCCCGGCTATCGGATTGCTCCGCTTTGATTTAAGGAGTTTCCCTGCCACCAGGGACAGAACACTTGGGATGTTTGCCTGGAAATGGGATCTGTGTTTAAGTCATTAGGCCAAATTCACTGCAGGTGGAGGCAGAGGCAGCCCCGCGATGGGGCTGGGGTTGTGCCCGCACGGGCCTGCGCTCACTCCGTGCTGTGCTCCTGCACCCCAGGCAGAGCCTTTGGAGCTCTCCCCCTGCTCCCAGACCAGGCAGGGCATACTGGCTCTGCTCCAGCTCATGCCAGCCTCAGGAATTTCTTGGTGGAGGTCCGTGGGGTCCCCACACCCTCCATCCCATCCACCATCTATTGCCCACACCTTCCACACTGAACTGCGACCCCACCCCACAGGGACCAGGGGATGCCGCTCTCTCCATCTTCCCCCTTTCCCTCCTTACATAGCAATTCCAAGGAAACCTTGGTGTCACTCAAATCAGGAGCAACACCACTGCCCAAGGCTGGGAGAGGCTCAGTGCCACACAGCCAGTGCGTCCTCTGGCTGCATCCCTGATGCCCATGGAGCATCCACTCCCCTCGGGGACCTGGGGACATCCAGCACCCCTGACCCCAGCTGTGGGGCTGGAAGGGGCTCAGGGCCATCAGCACATCCCATCCTCCCCTTCCCGAACCCTCACACCTCCTCATCCCCCTCTGTCCTCCACCGTCTTCTGAGTGGCCTTGAGCCTTCAAAGAAAGGGGGAGAACAGGGGGGAAAATCCACAGAGGTGACTTCTAAAAAATTTAAAGCAAAATATCTGGTCTTGGCTGCTGTTAAAATCGGAGCATTTCATTAAAAGGCTGCAGGGCTTTTAAAGACAAACTCTAAGAAGAGCCATGAATAATGCAGCTCCTGTTCAGAACATGAAGATTTTAGCACATCCATAATACATGGGGTCAACCTGGGAAGAAGCTGCTAATGCACGGGAATGCAGGAGGCAGCAGCCTCGGCTGCTCCGAAAGGAAAACAAACGCAGGAGCTGGAGGAGCTCTCCCACTGGCCGAGCACTCTGGGGTATGGCGAGACGCCGAGGGATTTTTAAATCCTTTTTATTGGTGTCTTTCTCAACTAAAATAAACTTCGTAATCTCATTAAGAGCTTGGGGGCTGATCCAAGCGTGCTGGATGTGGCCCATGGAGCTCTGTAAATAACTGACAGTGGAGCTGGCTCCGTGCTCAAGGCTGGGAGCTGGGGGGGCACAGACAGCTCGGGGTGTCCTGGAGCGCTCCCCATGCTCCACATGCTCCGGGCTTTGCTGTGGGACCCCCTGTGAAGGGAAAAACTGGACTCAGCTGGGCAGGCAACACTGGCTCATCCCTGGGATGAGTTGATGATGCCTTTGTGGGTGCTGCAGCCACAGGGTGGGATGAACTTAATGGAATCACAGAATCACTAAGGTTGGGAGAGTTCTCCAAGGCCATTGAGTCCAAGCTGTGCCCCATCCCCATCTTGTCACCAGCCCAGAGCACTGAGTGCCACATCCAGGCCTTCCTTGGACACCTCCAGGGATGGGCACGCCAAACCTCCCTGAGCAGCCCCTTCCAATGCCTGACCGCCCTTTCCATGAAGAAATTCCTCCTGCTGTCCAACCTGAGCCTCCCCTGGTGTGCAGGACAGTGGGTTTTAAGCCTAGCTTCCCCTGCTCCCACTCCCAGCTCACTCTGAGCCTCTCTGGGCTCTGCAGCGAGCACTGGATGGGGCCCTGGGCAAGCCTTGGATGTGTCTGAGCTGAGGGAACAGAGCCAATGGATAAACATCACCCTCAGGAAAACACAATTGCTGCAGTGAGGAAAATTGATTCCTCGAACAGTTTTATTCACAGAATGCTTGGTGGCTTTACCAGAGCTCCCAAGTTATCTTCCTCCTCCGCTCTTTAGCACAGCAGAGAGAGCGTTCTCCCAATCCTTTATCTCCTTAATAGCCCTTCTTTGGAGAGTGGAGATATCCACGCATCGGCCGTGGCGTCGCGTCCCTCAAACACAGGCTGCTCTTAAAAAATGGTCCCCTTTCACAGAAAAAGCCATGTGAAGTCACTCGTGCCCATAAAATGAAACTAGAGGAATAAAGGGGTCTCAGTGGCTTTTGTGGGACTAATGGGGAACAATCCATCCTCTGGATCGGGGCTGGGTAAATCTGGTTTGGCTGCAAACCTGAATTACTGTTTGCTTTTTTTTTTCCCCCCAGTGAAAGAAGATTTAGTGACACCCCCCCGATGCTGGTTTGGTGCCTGTGCAATCTGTCAGCAAGGACAAGTTCCCCACACTTAATCCAATTACACAAAAATTCTCTTGCAGAATTATTTGGGGATGAAATAGGCAAAAAAAGTCACGGGGGACCTTTTGTCCCCTGTTTTACATCAGTGCATGAGCTACTCCTCCCATCTGGGGGTGGCCTGGAGGTGTCACCTCAGCACAGCCCACACAGAGGGACCCGCTTGGGAAGTGCCGGTGCAGGGAGAGCTCGGAATGTTTTATGGAATTCTCACTGCTGCAGCATCAAAACTCCCACTGAGAGCTGATGTAGGGCTGGGCAGGAGCTGCGAGGAGTCTTCAACTCCCAGGGCTTGGGGGGACACGTGGGACCAGGTGGCTGGAGATGGACAGAGTCCAGCTCTGGCTCCGCACTGTGGGAATCATGGAATCCCAGACCGGTTTCGGTTCAAAGGGGCCTTGCAGCTCATCCTATCCCACTCCCTGCCATGGGCAGGGACACCTTCCACTGTCCCAGGTTGCTGCAAGCCCTGTACAACCCGGCCTTGGACACCTCCAGGGATCCAGGGGCAGCCACAGCTTCTCTGGGCACCCTGTGCCAGGGCCTGCCCACCCGCACAGGGAAGAATTCCTTCCCAATATCCCATCTCTCCCTGCCCTCTGGCAGTGGGAAGCCATTCCCCCTTGTCCTGTCCCTTTATCCCTTCTTCCAAGTCCCATTCCAGCTCTCTTGGAGCCTCTTTAGGCATTGGAAGGGGCTCTGAGGTCTCCCTGGTGCCTTTTCTTCAGGCTGAACACCCCCAGCACTCCCAGACTGGCTCCAGAGCAGAGGGGATTTAGGTGGAAAATGAGCTGAACCCATGGATCCTCCTCCCATGGATCCTCCTTTACACCAGGGAGGAAAACGAGGATGTTGATCCCAGCCTGGCCAGTGCAGGGCCTTGCAGGTTTTGGTCTGCTCCAACCTGAATCTCCCTTCTTTTCCCAAGATGTGGGGCCGGTCCCCATTCCCGGGAAGGCAATCACTCTGTCTGACACCTCACTGTGCTCGGAAGAATTTCCTGATGCTCAAATTTCCTCTTCCCCACTGCCTTTCTCACACTTCACGTCTGCAACTCTGCCTCCATCTGCTTCCCCTCCTTCCTCTCTCTCTCTCGGGCAGGTGAGGGAAAGAGAAAGTGCCTGTGGACCGAGGAAAAATTCACTGTGGCAGACATGGAGCTGATTTCATTCCTGGGGTAAACTTGGGAAAGGCTCCAGGGCTTTCCTGGGGGGCAGTTTGGCCCAGAGGGAAGAGGAAGCATGGGGAATACATTAGGAGGGTCACCCCCCAGCTACCAACAGGCTTCGTATTGCTGCCAAATGTTCATTAATCCAAAAATAGAATTTCAGAAATGTACAACTTCGCACGAGGAATTCAGACAATCCAGGAAATCCAGAGGTAGCCCCGTGACCCGGAGAAAGCCCTGGGGTACCCCCAGGAGCGGGGCTGTGCATCAGGCTAGCGGAGCAGCTTCAGGGGATGGAAACCCGGCACTGTTCATACATCATCGCTCCAGGGAGAGCGGAGGGGCAAAAGGCAGGAATAAATATCCCAGTGCCTCCAGATCCTGACGTTTTGGGCAGGAACACAGTGGAGAGGCGGCCGCTGCCATCGGCTCCGTGCTGGAGAGCCGGGGGGACATGGAGGGGACTGAGCTGCTGTTCCTGGGTGTGCCGTCATCCTTTGGAGAGTGCAGGAGCCCTGTCCCCTCTCTGGAGCCCGCACTGCCACCTGCAGTGACCCCGAGTGTCCCCTGGGGTTTGTTTGCGGCAGCCGCCCCCGCACGAGGCCCCTGTGCCCGCTCGCAGGGGCTGCCCCGGCTCCCGGCCCGCTGCAGCCCCAGCACAGGGCCTTGGTGCAGCCGAGGTTTCTGCTCTGCAGTGAAGAGGAAAGTCACTGTCAGCGGAGAGGAGTCTGCCCGGGCTCCAGGGGATGCGGGAGCCGCGGGAGCAGCTCCTCCCTGGGCCAGGTTTCCCACTGCCCTCCCCGAGGGAGCGAGTCCAGCCCAGGTCTGCACAGAGCCGGCTTTTCCCACGTCCCTGGACACCCTCCGGGTGAACACCCTTGCACTTCTTCCCGTCCAACCTGCTCTAAAGGCAAAGCTCCTTGCAGTGGACCGCATGAGCCGAGGGTCAAACCAGCGCCTCACCTCCCCCTGCGCCGCCGGGAACATCCACGGAAGTGCCCACATGAGCGAGAAGGGAGCGAATGGGAAGCGATTTGGAGAATTAACTCCAAGAGACGCAAATATCGCTGCCCCGCCAGCCGGTGGCTTTAATGCATTCTGCCTTTGGCCCTGCGCGAATGACAATGGAAAAGCCATCCCGGAGAAAGCTCAGCCGCACAAAGCACGGCGGCAGCGGGGCTGGGGATGGATAGAGACACAGAAAACACCGAGAACAGAAAACCTGCTCAAGGGCACCGATGGGTGCATGAGGAGGGGTAGAAGCCCTGTGTTTCCATGTTTTTTTTCTTGTTTTCCCAGTGGCCGAATGCACTGTGGTTGTTGCTTCCCTGGTAGGAACCATGTGGCAGGGAAGTGCTGCTTTAGAGGCCACAGCTGATAAATGGTTATGGTAGAAGTTGGAGTTGGACAAATGCATCCATCAGCAGTTGATGAGAGGTGCTAAATCCGGATTTGAAAAAAAACCCAACAAAACACCTGGCATATTCCCCCATATTTCTGTATTTGCTTCTTTATTTTGCCTCCCTTGCCCCTAAAGGAAAAACGAATTGGGCTGAACTAAGACATTTCAGTATTTCCTCCAAGAGAAACCCTTTGGCTTTTCAATACAAAATGATTTTCATTTTGTAGTTATGTTCATCTCGATTTGTGTTTTGAGGAAGGACTTGAACTCTCCCTGCTCTGCCTAAAGCCCTGAGGCTGTGGGGCCACAGGCAGCAGGGGCAGCCCTGGCAGGGCCTTCCAGAGCCAGCACCTCTCTCCTGGTGTCACCTGAAAGCTCCATAAGTGACATTATTTTGGCAAGCTGAGCCCCAGGAGCCCTGTGCAGAGGGGGTTTCTTGTCTCCCCCTGCTCTGTGCCCACACCTGGCTCAGCACAGGGCTCACAAACCAAGTGCAGGCTCAGGCATCTGAATGAACAATATAGGAATATTCCCTCAGTGCTGCTGCGTGTTCCTTCCCGTTTCGTAGGGAACGCTCTCCCGAAGGAAGAGGACCTGCCAAGCATCCTTCCCTCGTGCTGGCTGGCAAAGAAATCCAGAAAGTAGATGTGGAAAACTCGCAGAGAGGAAGCGTTGAGAGCAGTCCCAGTGCAGGGTGGGGAGGGGAAAGTGGCTGATGGCGTGGTGGCATCTCTGTCCCTGTCCCTGCTGTGACCTGGCACTGCCATCCAGAGGGGAGGATTGTTCCCGCCAGCTCAGGCTCAATAAACGCCCTCGGGGCTGGGGAGGAACAAAATCCTCCAGGAACCATTGCAGGGGTTGGGAGTGCTCCGCCTCCCCATCGTCAAGGAAAAGGGAAAGTGGGAATGACAGCGATCCCCATTATCTGGGAAAAGCGAACATGGGAATAAGCCAACGACTGCCAATATCTGGGGAAAGTAAAAACAGGAATGAGGCACAGATCCCCATTATCTGGGAATAGTGAACATGGGAACGAACCGGCTGTTCCTCCCTGAGAGCTCAGGTCCCTCCGCAGCTCTGTGTTCATCAGCATTTCCTCTGTCTTGGCAAGGACCTGGAGTCACCCTGCACAGGAACTCCTGTCCTGCATGGACTTGCCACTAAAACACAGCTGAAGAGCATGAGCAGAGTCTTTTTCCAGTGACTACCAAGTGCAGCCTTTGGCCACCAGAGGAAACCACCTCCTGTCTCTTGACAGTTCCCCCCAGCAGACGCTGGAGACCTCACGGGGTGGGATTGTGGAGGTTAGGGTTGACTTCAGGCTCCTGGGGCTGAAGGATGAGGAAAGGCAGCTCCAGGGCTCTCGGCTGAGCGGTGCTGCAGGGGTGGAGGATTCCCAGGATAATGATGACTGTAAATCAGGGAAATGGATCTGGGAAAGCTGCTGAGCCCAGCTAGGCTTTCACCTGGAGAATTATCAGACACTCTTAATGATTTGTGCCGATTTTCCCCTTGTTCCATCACTAACACACAGCAATAGCCAGTCGCTTTCTGGGATCGTCTCCTGCTGGGAACACCAGGGATGGGCTATGAGAGGGACAAGTTTACTGAGACCTGGGGAGTGTCCTCGGGCAGATGCTGCTGCCCTGGGATGAGGTGCTCAAACCAGGTGTGTAAAAGTGCATCATTTCACCCAGTAATTCTCATTTCTTTTGGCTCCGGGTGATCCTTGGTTGCTTCCTCAGATTCCCACTGTAAGACAAGGAGCTCTCACTAATCCATTTCAGAGATTCCTCGGGATGAACAAACTCTTTACGCCTAATTTCAAACCCACTTGAACATTATGGGTTTGAAAGTTTGTCTAAAGGATCAAATGTTATGGAGTTCCTGTTCCAAGAGAGACTGGGAAAAAGGGCACAGAGGAAGCATGCTGCAGCTAAAATAATTCCGTGCGTTTTACACCACACCCTCTGCTCACTGAGCTCCAGCAAAAATCCTCCCCCCAGCACATAGAAAACTCCCTCCATCACATTTCAATTTTATTTTAAATCCAATTTGCAGAGGAATGGCTTGAAGTCTTTGGGAAGGTTATTGTTCTAAAAATCAGCGATTCAGGCAAACTTCTAATAACATTTCAAGATAGTCACAAGTCCTTTGGGTCCCTTCTGATCACTCTAGCAAAGCCAACAGATTGGACACACATCTGAGACTTTTAAATCTTTGTGGGCAACTGTTAACAAGCAGAACATCGGGAAATGGCATTCCATGGAGTTCTGCTGGCACGGCCCCGGCACGAGACGGGAGCTGAGCTGCAGATGAAGGGTTGGGGGCTGAGGCACCTGGCCCAGATCCAGCCCAGCAGTGCTGGGGGTGCTGAGCCTCTCAGGCAAATCCTCCTCTCCTGACACGTCCTTGGGAGCAGGAGGGATGGGACAGCTTTCCAAGGACAATCCAGGATGTGATCATCTGCCCTGGACAGCTGGACATGGGGATGGGACCCACCTGGCTTGTGCAGGGAGGTGAGTCAGGAAAAAAGGGAGAAAAGGGAATCCATTCTGGCCATGGGAATAGGGATTGTGCTAACTGGAGGTACATAAAATTCCCCTTTAAAATTAGATTGAAAAGTTCTTCCTGGATTGGAAAGCAGCTTCTTTGGGGATCAGAAACAAGGGTGTCCCAAAACAGCCCAAGAAAGGCCAGGAAAAGCCTGGAAATCCACTGAAGGACTTCACACATGAGATTGCTGCCTGTGAGACTGTGGTGTGTGGGACCGTGGCATGCGTTTGGTCCCTGGGGAGAAGAGGACGATTATGGAGGGTAGAAAAGCCGGGAGAAACTCGTTCTTCCTCTTGATCTTTACTGGAGAAGACAATGAGGGGAAACATTTCCATTTCAAAGGCATTGTGCATAGGAAATCAGAATGTGACCTTATCGGGCAGGGAGGTCTCTAAGGAGGAAATCAGGGAGCAACTGGAGAAAGTGCAGCAAATCCCCCGGCCTGGATGGTATTTATCCAAGAGTTCAGAGAGAAATCAAGTGTGAACTCCCGGGAAGGCAGCGACACGGATACTCAGCACAATCTGGATCGAGGGAAAAGGAACCAGGATAACTCCTCTGGATCAGAAGGCAAAGATGACACCGAAATCAGAGTAATGTGAGGGGCAGGCACAGATGTTTCCAAATTCTCCAGAAAGAGAAAAATTAAAGCATAGCTTGGGAGGAGTTCTCAGTCACCCCGTGGTCAGCCGTGGATCATCAATGGTGTTTGGATCTGACAACACCCTGCTACTCGCAGGGTTTATGCTCACACGTGGTGTTCCCTCAGCAGCACCCACAGGCGGCTCCCGTCCCGCCTCCCCCGGACGGGGGCAGTCCCCACGGCCCGGCCACGGGTCCCCCCGTTCAGGTTGCTGCCTCCAAACTGCGGCACAGCTGCCAGGAAGCGTTTTCCCGATGTCAGGCACGAACTCCCTGACAACCAATACCACAAAAGCCCGTAAACCGAGCCCCGCTCCGAGCCCTGCCAAAGCCCCCCCGGCACCCCCGGCACAGCCCCGGCAGGTGTCACCTTGTGCTGTCCCAGCCAGGTGGGACACGGGGGCCGGATCCATCAGCAACACTCAGACCCCGGAATGGCGGGATGGAAACGGGACCATTACATGCTCTAATTCCTGCGCGGTGACTCATGCGACAGCAGGGACCAGGTGACAAAGTCTCCATCGCTCCCACCCCGGGAAGGGCCCGTGAGGGAGGACGAGCCGTTCCCACCCCGGGGTCCCTGCCCCCTTCGCTGGTTGCCTGTAAATTCAGACCCCGAAATATCCCAGCTGGGGGATCCGAGCCCACGCAGAGCCGCATCTCCCACTTCTCCTGGTTCTCATCCAAAGGAATAAAGGCTCCTTGTGCCGGGGGACGGCCGCGTCCATTGAGGGCCGTAATGGGAGCTGACAGCTCTGCGGGCAGCGGGCGCGGGCACCGGCGTGGGCAGGCGGAGAGCTCCGCTCGCGTTCTCTGACAACGCCAGCCCCGGCTCTTCGCGCTGCCTGCGAAAGGTTAAACACGAGCCGCTTCCCTCCCTTCCATTCTCAGCTTTTCAAACGCCATTGTCTCCATTGTGTGGCGGGGGGAGCAAAGCCGAGCCGCGCTGAAAAGCCCTCCCGGCGGCGCAGGGACGCGGCAGCAACGAGGAACCCCACAAGTGCTGCTGGAATCCCAAATGCCACGGGAATGTTGGAGTCATTATCCCAGCACGGGAGGCAGCCACGCCGAGGGGACCTGGGTGCACGGAAGGGACGGGAGTGGGGGGAAAGGGAGAGAGCGGGGGCTGGGGGGTAACAGCCACATCCCTGCCCCGTGCTCCTCCTTGGGGATCCCTCACATTCCACAGGAAGGGAGCACAGAGGCTGACAGGCGCTTGTCATCACCGAGCGACAAAGGCTGCCAAGGACCAGTGGGACGCACCTGGAGGGAGAGGCTGCTGGAATCCTTGGTGGCGCAGCCCCCAGGGACCGCAGGAGAGCCCTCCCTGGGGAGGGATCCAGAGCCCCTGTCCAGGTATGGAGGGGTGAAGCCCCCCAGGAGCCGCTGTGAACGAGGGGGATGCTGCAGTGCCATGGCAACAGCCCTCCTCTACATCCCACGGATAATGGGCAAGCTCTGCTGGAGTGGTTTCGAGGGCTTTGAGTGCAACTTGGAATATAAAAAAAGGAGAAAGAGAAGCCTGAGAAGGCTATGGGGGTTTGGGGACACATGGGAGAGCCCTTTCCGCAAATATTATCCTTTGGTGTGGGAGAAAGGTCTATCCATCAGCTGCCTGAAACATCCTATGGACCTGTGTGACCGCCCCGAGCACACTCCAGCTCACAGACATTGCCATCGTGGTGGGCTTTTGGCTGGTTTTAATTTCAGTTTGAGAGGAAAGAAAGGGAAAAAGACACCATCACCCTCCCCCACTTCTGTATCTACTGAGGAGAGGAAAGGAGAGGAGAGGGCAATAAATTCCAGCTCAGAACCAAATCCCTGGATGCATCCCACGCACCAGCAGATGCCCAGGCACTGAGGAGTGGCTTCACAGCATTCCCAGTCCCTGAGGACATTTCAGTGGGACAGACTGTCCGTGTGGCACAGCCCCAGGCAATGAGAACATGGCCCACACCACCAAGCACTCAGAACCTGCTCCTGCCCTCCAAAGCTCCAAAGTTTTCTGGAATGTGTGGCTCAGGGGATGTCCTGCAGATGCTGTTGGAGTCTTTCTGCTTGTTTTTTTTCCTGGCAACAGCCATCACGGGGAGGGGACTTCTGTGGTTCAACAAGTGTCTAGGGACCACAGATCCAACCCCTGCAAATCTGTAAGTGGAAGAGAAGAAACATGGGAGATGTGAGAACAGCCCTTTCTTCTCAGCCTGTGCATTTTCCAGCTGCCAGGACCAGCCCTGTTGACTGCAGAGTTCCAGTGGCATTAACTGATGAAATTCCAGGGGGAAGGCCATTATTTACCTTGGGTGTGGCTCCAGCACAGCGGTGAAGGTGTCCCGGGGAGGTGGCACTCCTCGGGCTCTGCTCCCAAGCAGATGCAGTCCAGGCTTCCCAGGAAAACCGAGAGCGTTCAGTCCTCCCCAGTGAGGCCATCCCACCGAAGGATAAACTTCATCCCAACAGCTCATTCCTGCTTTGGCTCTGCTGCCAAAACAGCCCACAAGCAGGACTGGGAAAGGGGGAAGTGGTGGGACAGAGACAATTAGAGCCAACTGCGGTGGAAGGATTTTGAGTTGTTCTCTTTTTTCCCCTTTTAATAGCGCTGGATTATAAATATGGCAAAACCACATGTTATCAGACACAATGAAACAATTACCCTCGGCTTCCCCACCGTGGGGATGGGCTGTGGCGGGGGCCTGGCGCTCTCTGATGTGGACACCTGCTCTCGAGAAGTGTGATGGGTGAGCAGCAGCTCCACCAGGATGTGGGGCCCAAAAACACCCCAAAGTCAGAGCACATTTCAGTCATGACCAATTGGGTGCTACTGAAGGACGGACCCATCCCGGCTGCTGAGTCATTTTAATCCCAGGCAGCAAGCAACGCTCTGGGCTGGGGCTCTGGCACATGGTTTGGATTTCTCCGGAGGAGGCAGAGCCCTGGAAGGTTTGATGGATGTCCAGGCAGTTGGGGCTCACCTTGGCCTCTCTAGAGCAGGTTCTGCTGGACACAATATCAGCGGTTTGTCTGTCCCATTTGCTCTGTGCAGTTGTGGTTTTGAGTTCATCACACCCTGCTCTGGGTCCCCCTGTCCCGTGTGCGTATTCCTCTCTCTTCCCTTCCGATGTCAGGAAGGTTTTCCTCGAGCAGGGCAGGCTTCCCCCCGGCTTGGGCCGTAATTTATGGGGCACCCCCGTGCAGAGCCCAGCCAGGGAGGTGAGTGAGTTATGGTTCCGGGTGACATCATGGACTGGACTTCATAAAGGGGCTCAGCCGATGGTCTCTGAAGACAGCTGCAAAAAAAGGCAGCCCTGAAGGAGATGATGGAGTGGGTGAGACATAAATTTCTTAGGACAGGCAGTGAAAAAACGTTTACAGCCCTTCTTTCCTGAGTCTGGTTTCAATCAGAGCCGCAGTGGCTGCAGCGATGCCTCGCACCACGCGCTCGCTCAGACACACGCTTTATACGCTCAACCTGCCTTAGTTCTTGGATTTTATTCCCTTTTTTACTGGTTTGAAAATGCCCTGGTGCAGGATGGCTTGCAGATCCTCAGGCAGCCAGCTCCCATGTCAAGCAGCCGCAGCCAAGGGCTGGATGTGGATCTGGCCTGCAGACGGGAACTGAGTAAGAATAATATTGATAAGGGTAATGAGGGGCCGGCTTTATAAACCCATCACATTGCAGTCGCAGCCTATAACAAAGGGGGTATTAACTCTGACATTCATTAAGGCACTTTGCCATTTCTTCCAGGCTTAATGGAAAATCTGTCTGCTTAGCAGGGCTTGCTGCAGCAGCCGGGGAATGGGGAGGTTACTGATTAGAACAGCCCCAAGTGCTTGGCTACCCCAAAGGGCATTTGAAGTTCATTCTTGAGCTTCTTATTCCAATTTGATTTCATCTCATATCTTGGGGCAACTGTTTTCTGCGTTTGCTGGGTCTGTCCTCAAGCAGCAGGATGAACTGTCCCCATCTCAGCCCTCCATGGCTGCTCAAACTTCTCCGGGAGACCTTTGGGATGGAGCCTCCATATCTGAAGTCACCTTTCCAGGCTGGAGAAAACGTTGCTCCTTGTGAACCCACTAATTTTTTTTGCTACAGCTCTGTCCCATGACTTCCTGCCTTCCTCCATCCCAGGTATGGGGAAGATGCTATTTCTCTGTTGTTGCTGCCCAGTTTTAGAGGTCTGAGGCACTTTGGGGCCTGTGGAGCTGTTGATTAAACAAGTTCATTCAGCCATTTCAGTGGGACTTGAAATTCCCTGAAGAGCTCAGGGAGCATGAAACACCCCACACCTCCCACGTCAGCAGCAGATCTTGCATTTCCCGAGTGCCTCATTCCCTCTCAGCTGTGACAGTCACAGTAGCTGTGCCTGATTTTTGGGTGAGGAGACATCATTTTCACCCGCATTCTTGCAATATTCCCAGGGATCCCCCAGGAATATCCATACAGGTGTATGGGGGGTGATGGGGAGCGGGGTTGTTGCCGAAGCCCAACTTGAGCAGGGCCAGGTGATGCAGAGCCCTGGTACCTCCCCTTCCCTGAGCTGTGTCTGCTCTGGGCAGGATCCCCTGCTCCCTGCACCAGGCTTAAACATCCTTTCCATGATCCTGAGCTTGGCAAAGCTTGCCCTGCACCGACCCTGGCGCCAGGAGGGTGTGAGGGCAGCACCTCTCCCAGGGCGAGCTCAGTGCTCTCCCAGGCTGTGCCACTCGGACGGGCTGTGCCTTTCGGTGTCGGCACATCCCAGAGCTCTCCATCTTCCTCGAAAGAACCAACTTCCAGTCAGTTCAACGAGTTAATCTCCATCTGCCTCTCCCGTGACCAGCCCGAATTTATCAGCAATCTGCGTTTTCCATGGATGTGCGAGGCATTTAATAAAACCCAGAGTGAGGAGATGAAAGATTTATCCGTTTGCCCCCAGAGATGTCCCTTGCGAGGGCAACGCGGGACTCGGGAGCGGAAACCTGGATTGTTTTTTATGGCAGCTGCGTGAGGAGATACAGAGCCTTTGAAGTGCTCCTGGCCCCGCTTCCTCCCGCCTGCCCCCGGTGCCACCGGCGCGGCACGGCGGGGTCACGGCACAGCCAGGACGGGCAGCTCGCTGGGCAGAGCACGGCGGGGCTGGTGGGAAGGGCAGGAGGGCATGGAGAGGGGAAAGGAGGAAGAGGAAAAGGAGGAGCAGGAGGCTAAGCTGGCCACGGGCAGAGCTGGCTCAGGCGGCTCCACGCAGCCCCGAAACTTGTGAACAAGCGCTTGTGTTAGAAGTTTTCGGCATAAAATGATAACGTGGAACCGCTGCCTGCCCAGGAGGTGAGAGATGGAGGGGAAGAGCCTCCCCTCCACCGTGCTGAGCCCCGGGGCTGCTCCGGCTGCTGCGGGACACCCCGGAATGGCAGGGCCGGGGTGCACGGCCACCAGGTCACTTCCCTGCCGCTCGCATCCTCTCCACCAAAGCGCAGCGAGTCCCGGCTGCTCTGCGGCACAGCGGAGCATCCCGAGCTGCCGGCGCCGATGCCGAGCAGCCGGAGCGACTCGGGAGGGGGAGCAGTGACTCTGGCGGGGGAAAGAGTGGTGACATTTCCCCGCAGTCCCCCCGTGCCCATCTGCAGAAGGGCGGGGAGGCGCCGGGCAGGTGCCAGCCCAAATAAATACGAGGCTAGTGCTCCCCATGGAACCATCGGGGCTCTGCCAGGGAGGGGGGCACTGCCGGTGCCGTGGTTACTAATGAGCAATTTTAATTTCTTCCATAAACAGCTAATAAAGCTCATCTCTCTCTCCTTCTCTCTAATGCACCATTTATTTCTTGCTCTGAAAGGCGAACAAGGAAATTCAGGCAGGAGATGGGAGGGGGGATGGATGCTAAATGTCAGCGCTGCCTGATGAAGCCTAATTGTCCCTCGGAGCTGCTGCAGCAGCATCGGCACCCACAGGAAGAGCCCAGGGTCCTGGTGGCAGGGAGCTGGCAGAGCCTGCCCTGGGATGCTGCCAGAGCAATGGGACAGCAATTTTATCCGTGGTGATTATTAGGAACAGTCTCAGAATGGGCATTGCTCGTTACCCTGCAGAGAGACTGGGAACTCATTCCTGGGCAGAGACAGCAGAGGAACCACGGCCAGCCCCTCACCATCCCTGGAAGGGTTCAAAACTCACGTGGATGTGGCACTTGATGCGGTTTAGTGGGGAACACGGGGCTGGGCTGGGCTGATGGTTGGACCTGATGATCTTCCAGGTCTTTTCCAGCCTTAATTCTGTGACTCCATGAGTCTCTCCTTTGCCCCTTCGGCAGCTCCAGACCCACCTGGGCTGTCTTCTTCTTTTCCATTTCAAGCCAACTCTGAGCGTTGCAAATACCATCAGAAGGCTCAGGAATGTTGCTTGTCCTCGTGGATTGTGATTTTTTATAAAGTTACTGCAGGATAATTGTCACCATGCCAAGAGACTGCTGACGACCTCCCGATTGCAAACTCACCGGGTTGGGCAGGGAGAACACGGAGCTGGTTACCCAGAAATAACCAGGGTTATTTATTAGGCTCTGGTGTCTGTGGTGATGCAGGACAGAAGGAGGTTTCCAAAGCTGCTATAGTCGTGGTTTTAGGGCCAAAGCAGAGCAGTTTCCCATGGAAGTGTCTGAACAGTGGGAATAGTGGAGATACAGGTGTTCTGCCAAGGAACCTGGGAGCCATGTGTGGAATCTGGGCCTGTGTGCACATGGGATGTGTGGAATACTAACAAGAGATCCCTTTTCATCTCTCAGTCTGCCTGGGGAGGGGACATGGGACGAATATTTGCACCACTTTTTCTGTATTGTCAGTCCTTAGAATGAGCAGGACAGGGAGAGAAACACATTAAGGAGGAACAAGAGGAGATGTGGAGCTTTGGGCCCATCCGGAGTTTGGCTTCCTAAGGGATATCAGTGCAATTAAAATGCAAACCCTGCAGGAATGTGGGGGCTGGAGCTTCTGAGGCCCAGGGAAGTGCCAGGGCTTAAAGGATTTGACATTTCTGAATCTTTCAATTTCTTGTTGATTGTTTATTCTCCAGGGTAGAACTCCCAGTCTGGGAAGTGGCACTGATTGCTGTTGGCTGAACATCCCTCCCTGTGAGGAAATTCATGCTGGATGTCCCTAACACCCATCAAACATCACCAGGCTGGGCCTGATCATGCTCTAGAAAGATCTGTAGATTAAATACAGACACCCATAGATGTTCCTGTGGAAAAACCGTGGCCATTCACAGGACCTGAGTTCCCTGAACGGCTGAATTCTTGTTCTGCACAAGGCTGTGGCCATTCCTTAAATCCATGAGACCTCCTCAAGCCTAATGCAAGAGAATTTAAAGGTGTCACAAAACTGTGGATCAGGTCTGTGGCAGTTTTAAGCAGCCTTAAGTTGTACAAAGTGAAAAACTTCCACTCCCCAGTTGGAGCTGTTTCCCAGTGTGTGCAGAGGAGCTTTACAATATTCAGGACAGGAATGATAAAGCTGAGAGAAGATTGTAAATCATTTTCTACTCCTGTTAACTCAGGATTTTCAAACAGTTCCTTCAGCTGCACTGGAGCATTTTTGTTCCTTTTGGGAACTTTGAAGCTGTTTCCCCTGTCACAGATATTCCAAAATTCCTATCAATATTTCATGTCTGGAACACACACCCAGAGCTGGGTCAGAGCCTCACACATCCCATCCAGCTCTGTGCTGTCCATGGGCACGGCCCAGGTGGGACTGGGAAAATCCAGGGATAGAAGAGCCCACCCCAACCACACTGTTCCTCATGGAAACAGCATCCTGCCTGCAGACATCCCAGGGACCAAGGAGGGAGGAAAATTTGTCAGGTGAATTTGTCAAGCAGGGGTGATAATCATTCATTTAGCCTGTAATGACATGGCACTTACCATGTAATAACCTGGATATTGCACGGAAATTACCATGTAATCCAAGGCTCGGGAGCTGCCATATTGTCAAGGGCTCCGTGGTAATCTGTAACCTCTCATTTACAGCCCTGAAACTGCTTTTATTGTGGCAACAAAGCAGAGATTCACAGTTTGCCAAAAGGAGAATCTCCAGAGGGATGTTATGAATAATTAGGCAGCCACGGTGGTTTTGGATAACATCTTTACTGTAACTCCATTAACGAACAATTGATTACTTTCCTAGCTCTGACTTGCCTCCAGTCCTTCCACCCAGAGCTCCTCTCCCCACTGCAAAGCCGGCTCTGCAAAGGTGGATCCACAGTGGGATAATTGCTCTGGAAGGATGAGCCCGGGAAGCAGCGTCCCAGAAGAGGCAGCAGCTGGAGCAGGCCAAGTTCACTGGAAAGCAGAAATGTTTGTGGTAGTGTGGGGTCACTCCTGCGCTGCTTCGATGCTGATTGCCATGGGTTTTGGAGGAGATGCTTGTGGAGAACCTGGCCCAAGGTTTGGCTGGCATTGGCTTGGACAACCAAGTGCAAACTGCACTGGCACAACCACTGCCCATAAAGGGGGTTCAAAATGGATGTGACCTTCTCCAGACCAAAATCCACCTTCAAATCCCACCCTCAGGTCTCTCTGTCCCCAAAAAAGCTCTTTTAGAACTCACTGAGCAGGGTCCAAACCTGGCCCTTGCCACCCTCAAATGCACATCCCCAACCCCGCCTTTGGTGTGATAAATTGTGTTTCTCCGAGCCACCACTGCACTGAAAACTGGTTATTTTTAGATGGAAAACCAGGAGGTCAGAGGGAATGTTTTGCATTTGAGGACAGGAGGGAGACATGGCCTGCGCTGCCCCTCTGCCCTCTCCCTCATCCCTGCCCCTCACCCTCCTCCTGACCCACTTGTAACCCCCTCCCACGGAGCCTCCCCATCCTCCTCCCAGGGACGCTGCGCTTGCCAAGGGGCTGGACAGCAGCTCCCAGGCCTTGTGGGATCATGGAATCATTTAAGTTGGACAAGACGTCTAAGACCATCGATCCAATCTGTGCCTGCTCCTGGCCGTGGGGTCCCTGCTCTGGGCTCCTCCGTTCCTGCTCCTCTTCCTGGCTCGGCTCTGCCATTCCCTTGGACGTTGATGCGTGGAGGGAGCAGCTCTGGTGTTGTTGTTTGCAGTACAAACTTGGGAACCGGGCTGTGCCTGCGACGGGAGTGGGATGAATGTCTGGGGGAGGTTTGCAGTTCCCAGTGATTGAGATCCTCTGCTTGGAGAAGCCTAAACAAACTCTGTAACCTCGGGGGAAATTCTGCAGAGTTTTAGTTTTAAGTGTTTCCTCTAAAAAAATAACTGTTTGACCTAGAAAGCTCCCAGGGAGCATTCCTGGGGCTGGGGAGGCTCCGGGAGCCCGGCCTGGAGATGGGATTCGGAATTAAAGCATGAACATAGAGAACCATATCTCTGCTTTGAGCTCAGACTGGAAAGCGCTGCTCACCACCGACCCACTTCTGGTTTACTTCCCACCAGGGCAAGTCAAGGAGAATTGACCTGGAATCACATCCCTCATTAGAGGATGTGGATCACACCTGTCCATGCCCCAGGGCTGGTGTAAGGATGGGCTGAGCTGGACTCAGAAGGGGAGAGCCCGGAATGTGAATGGTAATCCATTGCACTCCCAGACCTGTCTCACCTGGGGATGGAAGAGGTGTCCCCAAACCCTTCTCTCAACCCTTTTGAATGTCTCCCATCTGTGGTTCAAATTATACTTTTGTCAGGAAAAAAAAATACCCGGAAATTGCTGACCCATTTAGAGCTCTCTAAAACTGCCACTTTTAGAGCCCCCAAAATAGCTTTAGTGAGTAGCAGATGTGCCAGAGTGGAGAAATAAACACAAGTGTGCTGCTTTTAACCTCCAAACTGCTTTGTGTGGAAGGCTGCAATGAAACCTCAAAGTGGGCTCCAGCCCAGCATCCAACCCTGCACCTACCACAGATCCTTCCCCCGGTGCTGGGGGATGTTTCCCACAGGGTGTCCAGCCAGGAGGAACCCAACTGCTCCCATTGCCAAGGAGCACCAATAAAACACGGAATTAGAGAAACAGAGAATCTCCTGAGTGGGAAGAGACTCACCAGAATCACCCAGTCCAGCTCCTGGCCCTGCACAGACACCCCAGCAATCCCACCCTGTGCACCCCTGGGAGCGGTGTCCAAGCGCTCCTGGAGCTCTGGCAGCCTCGGGGCCGTGTCCATTCCCTGGGGAGCCTGGCCAGTGCCTGACACCCTCTGGAAGAAGAACCTTTCCCTGAGCTCCAGCCTGAGCCTCCCCTGGCACAGCTGCAGCTGTTCCCTGGGTCCTGTCCCTGGTCCCAGCAGAGATCGGAGCTGCCCCTCGGGAGGAGCTCCAGCCCCTGGTGAGTCTCCCATCAGTCTCCTCTTCTCCAGACTGGACAATCCAAGTGCCCTCAGCAACTCCCCATCCCATGTGACCCCTCCAGACCCTCCCCCATCCCCGTGTCTCTCCTTTGGGCACTCTGACAGCTTCAGATCTTTCTGATATTGCAGTGCCCAAAACTGCCCCGGGGCTGGAGGTGAGGCTGTGCCAGGGCAGAGCAGAGCGGGGCAATCCCTGCCTCAGCCAGGACCCCCAGGTCCACATCCCAACCCGGGCATGCTGAGAGCAGAGACTGGGACCAGCACCAGCACTTTGTGCTGAGCACCAGGATGCAGGTGCAGGAGAACAAGTTCCCAAAGAAAGGTGAGGGTAGGAAATGCCTTTGAGTCCTTCACTGGGATGGCCCCAGGAATTACAGCAGCTCCCTCAGCCCCGTGGCTTTTCCAGCCAGAGCAGAGCCTGCTCCCAGCCTGGCTTCTTGTCTGGAAGCTCTGCAGCCAGCAGTAATTGCATTTTGTCAAGTGGTTTTAGCAAAGCAATCCACATTTATTAACCATCTGGATTAGAGAAATGATCTTCCTGATTCCAACTGCCAGCCCAGCCAAGGACTTATCACAGAAGGGAATAATGGATCCCATTCCTCCCTCCCCACATCACCAGGGGTCTGTTCCCTGCACGCTTTATTTACTTGGGTCAATAAGGGAGTCTCTCGCACAGGTCACTGCCGGGTCCAGACTCCTGCGTTCCAGGTGACAGCCTCAGACCCGCATCTCTCCAGTGCTGTCCCTCTTTCCTGTCCTCACAGAAGGAGGAAGGAACTGAGACATCGGAGTCAACATGGATTTCACAAAATCATCTCAAGCTAATGGGAAAAATTCATTAGCGAGAGGAAGGAGGTGGGAATGCTCCTGTCTTTCATACATCATCCCTGTCCTCCTCCCTCCCCTGTCACATCCTCTGCCAGAGACAGGAGCTTCCCTCCTCACTTTGGTTGCGTTCATTTACCGAAGGTTTCATCCTGTCAGCTCAGGGTGGAGACACAAAGAGCTCTGTGGGCACAGGGAGCCAAAATTCTCCATGTTTTAGCTGGAGACTTCTCCCAGCTCCATCGCTCCCTGGTGAAGGGGCTCCTGTGCCCCTCCCTCCCCCTCCTATTGCTGCCATATCCAGAGCATTCCCAAGCTCGGGAATGTGCTGCAGGCTGTTCCCAAAGCCAATTTCCTGGGGATCTGGGGTGCTGACGGGTCCCATGCAGACACCTGGCTCCAGGAGAGCTCACCAGGCACAACAGCCTGGGTTTGATTGCTCTGGGAGCCGCTGTTACAGGGACCTGCTGTTCGCTCCATCCAAACCCACACTTATTCCCATTCCCACGGGGATTTCCCTTAATTGAGCTGCTGACTGCATTAACCTGGGAAGGGAGTATTGATTGAGCAGCCAGAGGAGCTGAGCTCAGCTTGGGCCTCGGCTCTTTAGGGAGACGTGGTGGGAGCTTCCAAACGAGGACACACATGAGCTCATTGGAGTTGGGATTTCCTTGGAGGGAGAAGAGAAGCCCTTCCATCTTTCTACCACACCTGGAATAAGACTGATCCCCTTTTAATGGAAATTCTAAGGCTTTGCCTCCCTGCATCCACCTGTGTTCGCAGCATTCCCAGCTCCTCCCAGCTCTCCCAGCAGAGCTGCAGCTGAGGGAAGGGAAATGGGGTTTCATCCCTCACAGTTGCCCAGTCCCTGACACCCCCAGGGCTGGGTCACATGTGGAGGAACAGCTGTGGGACCTGGCAGCAGCCCCCTGGGCCAGCCCCACCAGAGGGAGCACCCAGCTCTCCCTGTCTCTGCAGCTCAGAATTCCACAGCAATTCAATGAAATTCCTCAAATTATTAAGCCCAGGTCATTGCAGGAGAGAAGGGAAGTGGAAGGGAAATTTAAAAATGAATGAAGTCTTCCTTCCAAAGCTAAAAACATTGCTCCAGCATGCAAGGACTCAATGCAACAGGGATATTCCCAGAGTCCCAGGATGGTTTGGGCTGGAAGGGACCTTAAAGCTCATCCAGCTCCACCCCCTGCCATGGGCAGGGACACCTTCCACTATCCCAGGTTGCTCCAAGCCCCATCCAAGCTGGCCTTGGACACTGCCAGGGATCCAGGGGCAGCCATAGCTTCTCTGGGAACCTGTGCCAGGGCCTCCCCACCCTCACAGGGAAGGATTTCTTCCCAATATCCCCTTTATCTAAAGCCATTCCTGCAAATAAAGTTATTCCAGATCAGGTGCACCTTGGAATGCTCCTAAAGCAATGTCCAGTAGATTGGGGTTCCAAAGAGCAGCCCAGTATGGAGAACACTGACGTTCCCAGGCTGAAGCTCACCTGCAGCATCACCTCAGACACTTCAGTCATTGCAAGCTTTTGGAAGTCACCTGAGGAGTCTTCTCCTTCCCCAGCCTCAGCAAACCCAGGCTAGGAATTTTGTTCTGGCTCTCTTTGGGAAAGTGGAAATATTTCGCTTTTATCCTCTGCTTGGAGGGGAATAAGACAAGGCTGTTAGAGCTGGCTGCGGCACAACATTCCCAGTCAGCCAAAAACATCACTGTTCCAGTCTTCTTTCATCCCAGATTTGAGCAACAGTGTCAGCAGCTCCAAATTTCCAATGAAATAAAAATTCCAAGCCCCTATTATAAACACTGGAAAGCCTTCTCTAAATATTTTGCTTCAATCAGGCTAAAGTTGCTCAGCTTTATCATTTCATGAGCTCCAGCCTGTTATGAGATCTCAATGATCTCGTGGCTCTGTGACAACACCAGGACAGGGCTGTGCCCAAGGGACCTCGGGTGACACAGGGACAGGGATGCTGCTGACAACCCTGGTGCTCCCTGATTTCTGCCATGGGTTTAAATCCATTTTTTTGAGCTGTTCCACAGAGTTTTTGTTCCTCCAGAGAGATGGGAAGGCACCTTTGGCTGGGGGTGGGTGAAGTGGGGCCTCTACAAACCCCCTCCAGTTCCAACCACCTTGGAAACATCCCACCTAAGAAACATCCCACTGGAAATGTTCTGATTCCTCTGGGAACAGCATTTGCAAAAAGTCTGAGATAGTCATTTTGTGAGGAATGGGGCAGGCAGGGAGAGCGGATAATTGGGAATGTTTCCCCGAAGGCAGATCCTGAGGTGAGTGCAGAGTACCTGCCCCGGGATGCAGCAGGAATGAGCCTAAAGTTGGCCGGATTATCTGGAAAACAGCTTCGTTTCCATTTCAGTCCCAGGTGAGGGAGGGAATTCAGCACCTCTCTCATTTCAGCCTGTCCGGGGCTCATCGCACTCGGGAGGGACAAATCCATCCAGCACCCCGCTCCTGCCGGAGCAATTCCTCACTCAGCAGTGCCTCACTGCAGGGAAATCCCGGCGGAATCCGTGGGATGGCTCAGAGAACGAGGTGTGCCCAGGCAGGGAGAGCGGCAGGCTCTGCCCTCAGGTTTGTTGTACCAATTCCTAGAGCTTTCCCAGTGATTTACAGGAACATTTCTGCAGCCCGAGGATCTCGGGGAGCTGCTGCTCTGTGTGTTTGTGTGTCTGAGCTGTTCCGCGGCTCTGTTTACACCTCAGGCTTCCTGCTCTCCATTTTCACGTGTTATCACTAATCCTGTTTAATTGAGGCTTCCTTGGATTCATGAGGACGAGCGAGGGGGTGTTGGCAGAGTCCAAGAGCAGCTGGTCCTTCTGTGGGCACGTGGGAATGCTGGTCAGGGCAGGAGCAGACAGGTGTGGAACCAGTTCCAGGGAAATCATTTGGAAACAGAAACAATTTAGAGCCGAGGATACAGGATATGCCGAGGGTGTCTGCAGCATTCCCGATGCCCTTCAGAACACTAAAATTGGGATAAATGCATGGGAGAAAGCTGCATCCCAAGGGTGCAGAGCCACATTTCCAGCAAACTGTCCTGAGGGGCTCTTGCAGGCTCCCAAATCAGGATAACCAATTTCCTTGGCAGAGCAGCGTCCAGCTGTGCACCTGCCAGATGTGCTCAGGGCTGTGCCTGGAGAATCCCAGAGTCCCAGAATGGGTTGGGCTGGAAGGAACCTTAAATCTCATCCAGTGCCACCCCCTGCCCTGGGCAGGGACACCTTTCATCACTATCCCAGGTTGCTCCAAGGCCTATCCAACCTGGCCTGCTGTGGCTGCTCCTCCCAGCTCTGGCTGCCCCATCCCTGGAAGTGTCCAAGGGCAGGTTGAACCTGGGATAGTGGAAGGTGTCCCTGCCCAGGGCACGGGTTGGACAAGGTGGTCTGCAAGGTCCTTTCCCACCCAAATCATCCTGTGATTCCATTATTAATTATTATAATTACTGCACTCAGTGCAAGGCAGGAGGGCAATGGTGAGGAGAGAGAAAGGGAGCCTTGGCCAGGGCGTTTTTGCACCCAGGTTCAAGGAGCCCTTGAAGGAGGGGCATGAGGAAGCACCGTCAGCAGTCTGGGAACCTTCCTGCATCTGAGGGAAGATGAAGAAATACAGAGTGGTTTGAAACTGCAGGTAGTGAGTGATAAAAGCTGCTTATCGCAGGTTGGGAGAGGCAGAGCTGACCCTGCGCTTCTGTCTGGGAGAGTGATGGGGGGAGTTGGTTCCAGGAGGGGCTGAGAGATGAAGACAAACACCTTTGTGGATGGGAGGGAAAAGGTGGGTGAAGGAAGGGAAAGCTGTGCTTGGCTGCAGTCCCAGCTGAGGGCCAGAAAAATGAGCTTGGTAACAGCGCCTGGCTGGCTTTGAGCAGCCTGGGCTGGCTCTGAGCAGGCTGGGCTGCCATCAGTCACAGTGTGAGACAGGGATGTGTCAAACCAAGCCATGGAGGGATAACAGCCTGGAAACTCGGCCATGGATGGACAGGCAAGGTCACCCCTGGGAGCTGGTAGAACAAAGGGGCTCTGGGTGCACAGCCTGAGCCAGGGATGAGGCAGATGATGCTGAAATGATGGGGGTGAGTGATGGAAAAAAGGCTGAGGCAGCACAAACCTCCTGCTCCTGGGAGGAGAAAGACAAGGAGAGGTCACTGGTAAGAAGGAAAACCCAGGCAAAATGTCAGCCTACTGAGAACATGGCAGTTCTTCATGGGAATGCGCCGACCCTCTGATTTCCTCTCGCTTTCCTCCTCTTGCTCAGGACTCCAGTCTGCTCCTCACTGCACTTCCCAGCCTCTTCCATCCCTGCATCCTGCTCATCCAGCTGTGCTCTGGCCTCCCCTCCTGGCATTGCTTCTCCTCCCCTTAGACCCTTCCCTGTGCCACCCCCTCATCAGGGAAGCTCCCTCCTTTCTTCTTCCCTGAAAACCACCACAGGCACAGCCGTGAGCCAGAGCCAGCAGCTCAGGCTGCTTCCCACTGGGAAATTACCTGTCCCTGCAGGAGCCCGACCCCTTCAAAGTGCCTGGAGATCCCTGCCTGGTGTGAAACAGCCTGAGAAGGCACTGAGGGAGAATCTGGCTGCTCTGAAGTCAGCAGTAAAAGCTGTTTGGACTTGAGCAGGGCCGGACGTTTACCTGGGAGAAAGATTTCTTCCCGGCAGTTTTGTTCAGCACTTGTTAACCCTGGAGCAAGGGGTAAAAAACAAATACCAACCACAGGGCTGGTTTAGCTCTTTCTTTTGGATAAAACACCTCTGCTTGCCTTCTGGGGAGCTTTGCTGTGGGAACTGGGAAAACTGGGCCTGGCAAGAGGATTTGTTGTGCTGGAGGAAGGACAAGACACAGCCCTGGCTGTTCCCAAACCTCCCCTTGCTCTGACTGCCCTCAGTCTCCTGGGACAGCAGAACAATTCCCTGTGAGTCACAGACAGTCCATCCAAAGCTGCTGCTTGGCCTTTCCAGGTGATGACGGCATTGCACAGAGGGGTTTGCGGTGAGAAAGCCACTTCACAGGTCCCCCTTGACACCTCATTGTCTCCCCTGAGTCTTGAGGCTGCAGAGGAACGTCATCCATGGCCAACATCATCATCCCTGGATCCTCATCCCCTTGGCTGTGGGATGGACTGGGAAGGGGAGTGAGGGCCCACTTGGACTCTCAGCCACTATCCTGAGCTCCCTGAATTTCCTCACAGGGAATTCCCTCCTTGAGAGCGAATTCACATCTCAGGCTGTGAGCAGGGCACAGAGAGAATTGATGTGCCAGTCTGTGAGCAGGGCACAGAGAAGGAATTCTCGCGCCAGTCTGTGAGCAGGACATGCCTCAGCACAGCTGCTGAGGAGGAAGGAGTGAGGAAGCAGGAGCTGTTACACCGACAGCGTGTCTGTTCCTCCTGCAGAATCTTCCCTGACCGTAATCCCACTTGGAAGTGAACTGGGAGCTCAGGATTTCCCAGCTCTGCAGCAGAGCCATGTGAGCACAGAGCCCGCAGCAGAGCTGCTCCTGCTTCCAAAGAGCCCTTGGATGGCAGCGGGAGCAGAGCAGCTCCGTTAATTGAAATGTTTTTATTTATTTCCACTTCATTTTTGCTCAAAGCCATGTTTACAGCAAAGTTTCAAAGATGCTAAACCATGGAGCCTTCAACCCCCCCTGATGTGTACAGAGCTGGCAAGAGCAAACAGAGCCTTGTTATTGTTCCTTCGCTTCCCACCCTTCATCCCTCGGCTGCTCCCATTTGTTGTGTCTGATCTCCTGCTCAAGGGCTGTCTCCTGCTCTGTGTTGCTACAAAGCCCAACACAGGGATCCCTTTCAATCTTCCAGGAGTCCCTGAATGTTGCCATGGTAGAAATAATAAATAATAACTCAGAGAGGTTGCGTTTAGCTGGGCTGAACATGTGTTTGCTTGTTTGCTTTCAAAAACAAAGCTGATTTTCCTGTCCCATGGAGGGAAATTTCTTTTTAATGGCCCCGAAGCCTTTCCCTTCCCTCCGCCCATCCATTCTCTCCCTGCCTGTGTCCTGCTCCCCCAAATGCTCGGGGGAGCTTTCCCGAGGGGCTTTTTCCCCTCTCAAAGCTTTTCTCAGCTTGGATCTCAGCTGTGAGCACTTCTCTCCTTTGCCAGCTGGGATCCTGTGACTCCCCCTCCCAAAGCGCCTCCTGCTCCATTTCCATCTGCAGAAGTGTCCGTTCGGGGCTTTGGGAGGTGGCTGGGGGCTGCACAGGGAATGCTGCTGCCCCCAGCGCTCATCCCTGAGCTGGGAATGAGCTCAGCCTCCAGCATGGTCCTGCTACCGGGGAATGGGAGCCTGACTGTCTCCTCCAGGCTGGGCAGTGTGGAATTTCATCCCACATTTCCTGCTGCGTCCCACGGACACCACGGACATTTCTTCAAGGTTGGTTCAGCCTGGGCCAGGCTCTCCGTGGGGTCCGTGTTTGGAAATGAGAGGACACCCAGCCAAATCCTTGGGGCCTACATCCCCCTTCCCTTCCCTGCCGTGGGATGTGACCCTCCTGCAGAGCCACCTCCCAGCTCTGCCAAAGGGTGAGGCTTTGGGAGAGGAGGGAGAGGGATCCTCCATCCCCCATTGCTCCAAGCAGCTCCAGGCCAAGGGATGCTGAGAGGCCCCAGCACCTTCTTCTGCCACCCCTCCGTGTGTCCCAAACCCTCTGGAACAGCCCAAGTGCCCTGGATGCCACTGCTGGAGCTGCTGGGATGTGGAATGGGAGGGGTGTTGGGGGGAGTAGGGAACAGGGACAGGGATGAGGAGAATCCAGCTGGCTGCTGTTTCTCTTAAGCCATGAGCGAACACCCCTCAGTTATTCCTAAGTGGGACCATTTGCCTTTAATGAGCCTGAGAGGGTTTTTCTTTCTCTTGCTCGTTCTTTTTTTTTCTTCAGGGAAGCAGGGAATAGAAAAAGGTTCTTTCCTAGTAAATAAAATACCAGACCCATCTCTGGTGTTGGAATAATGGCCCTGCCCCACGCTGGCACCACCAGCACTGAGCTCCGGCTGCTGCTCTGGGCTGAGCCCACTTCCCTGCTCTGAGTGTGATCCCCCTATACCTTCCTTTCCCCTCCCAAGCTTTCCAAGCATTTTCCCCTTCCTTGACCCCTCATGGATGCTCTGCCTCTCCTGGGGGTCAGGCACCCCCCAGCTGGCAGTGCCGCAGCCAGGGCGCCCCAGTGCCCCAGTCTGTCCCTGTGTCCCAGCAAAGGGACCCTCTGAGGGGGGGTGGATGTAAAGACGTGGCAGAGCTGAGCCCAGCACGGTCCCACGCGGATCATTTTCCTGGAGTTAAAGTGTTGGAGGCACTTCTTGTGCTCTGCATTTGCCACATAAACTCCCTCATTTTGGTTTCTACTTTGGGACAGATTTGCTTTATATGTATTTATGTGGCTATTTTAGGGCATTTCTGCATTAGGTCTGACTGTGGTGCTGCTGGTCAAGGAGCATGGGAATATTGTTCTGTATGGAATCATGGAATCCCAGGATGGTTTGGGATGGAAGGGACCTCAAAGCCCATCCAGTGCCACCCCCTGCTGTGGGCAGGGACACCTCCCACTAGCCCAGGGTGCCCCAAGCCCCATCCAACCTGGTCTTGGACACTTCCAGGGATCCAGGGGCAGCCACAGCTGCTCTGGGCACCCTGTGCCAGGGCCTCCCCACCTTTTTTTCTTCCTCAATATCCCACCCAAATTTCCCCTCTTTCAGTCTGAACCCATTACTCCGTGTCCTACCCCACCAGTTCCTGACAAAACTGGGAGCAGACACACCAGATCAGACCAGAAAGGAGATTTTTCAGTCTGAAGGCAATACTAGTATTTATTCTGGTTTCCCATAAACAGCTAAGAGTTCCAGAAAAAAAATCCAATAAAATTCTTTCAACAAGAACCAAAAGTTTGTTTTAATAAGAGAAAGTGATTTGGTCTCGCTATAGGCAAAGCTTAATTCCAGTGATATCGGAGCCTGCTAATGGGAACCAATTAAGCAAGGGCATAGGAGATACAGCAAATATTAACAATTTCTGTAACATCCAACTGAGAGCATGCACTGGGAAAACAGCTCCAAAGGGATTCCCAGGGCACAGCAGGGGGATGCCAAGGAGGATGAAGGTGTGGCAGCGAGGGGAGTGCTCCCTGCAGCCCCAGGATCCATCAGGATTGGCTGGCTCCAGGTCAGGGTATGGTTTGTGTCACAGAATATTCGTTTGGAAATCTCCATCCCAGTTTGGTCCCACTCTGCCCGAGGGTGTTGAGACCCCCACGCCCCTCTCAGCGTTCCTCTGTCACCACCTTGTCTCCCAGGGCTTCTTCCAGAGCGTTTTCCCTTCAGCCTGAGGTCTGATCCCAGCGGAATGTGCACTCCGGAGCACAGTCGGGGACGGGGCAATCCCAGCCATGGGCTCCGAGAGGAATTTCTTGGCATTCTGTGAATGGGAAACTTCAATGCTGAGCACCCAGCCAGAGGTTCGGAGCGAGGGGTTAATGATGGAGCCTGACCTCCAAAGGACGGGGCATGAGGCATTTCCAAAACTGCATTAAATGGGACACATTGAAATATTGGTGTTATTTCCAGGAACTGATGGATTGATTCCAGACCAGGCACAGCTCCCGGCTTGCTCCAGTTTTTATTTGTTGATAACAGTGATTTGTCCAAGACACTTCTCTGTTAGGGTCAGATCCATCTTTGGATCAGGGAACAGACCAAAATCCATCGAGGTGCCTCTGGTCACAGCATCCAGCCTTCCACATTCCCTTCCCTGCCCCTGCGGGTCCCCATGTCCCTGCTGTCCCACAGAGCCGGGATAAGTGTCCCACTTTTGCGTGGAAGAGATTTGAACACAAACCAAGACACAGCTTCTGACCCTGCTGGTGTGGGATGATTCAGTTCTGGATTAAACAAAAACTTGGCAAATTCCAGATGGAATCTTCCCAGCCTGGCTCAAGGGATGGCGTCCTTGTGGTGACCCTGTGTCCAAGCTGGTTCCAAGTTCCAGGCCCCCACGTCCCCGCAGCTGGATCCCCCCCGGACTGATCCCAGAGGAGCGGGGTCTTGGGTTAATTCCCAGAGCAGCAGCTCCTTGGGAAGGCTCAGATGCTCCTGAGTTTCGCTGTTGGACATTATTTATTAAGTGCTCCCAATTCTTGTTTCCAACAGCAATTTTGGGGCTGGCGGTGGCTGCTCAGACCCTCCCCACTCCCGAGGCACCACAGACAGTGCAGATCACAGAGTTTATCACCCAGGGAAAACCTGGACCACGTTCAGGAATCACAGAGGCCTTTCTAAGGAACACCACCATTACAGAGCCAGCCGGGCCTGGAGGAGAGCTCTGCCCGCAGAACCCAGCAGGAATTGCTCCTCCAGACTCCCACTATTCCGTGCCAGATCGAATTTGCAGTTGAGAATGGGAAGAGATGAAAGCTTGGCAGGCAGTGTGGTGACATTCCCTGTAAAACAAGGCCTCCGGGAGGAAAAGATGCTATTTAGTGGTCATCCCTCTGCCTCCACACACGGAGACCACACCAGCTCCTGGCACCCTCCGGAGACAGCCCAGGGCAGCGATGGGATCTCGGGCTCAGCCTTCCCTTGGTTCCAACTGGTGCTTGCCTTCCCATCGCCCTTCCCGCTCAGCCCCATTTCCCAGACTATTTGTGGAATGAGGAGCGTTGCTATCATGGTTTACACGCTCGGAGAGAGGGAATGAGAAAAGGGAGGGAGGAGGGCGGGAAGAGAGGAGGAAACAAAGACAGCATTGTTATCTCTTCCAAAAAACTGCAGACACTGGGGCAGGGCAGAATGAGGGGCTGGGGCTGTGGTTTGCCTCCACATCTGTGTTTAACCTCGGGAAAGAGTCAACAGCCTGGAAAGAAAACACCACACTCCGAGGCACAGCCTGCCCCAGCTCCCAAACCCTCGGCCTGATTTTCCAGTTTGGGGCGCTTGGCTGGAGCCCAGCCTGGATCCCGGGATGCTGCTGGAGTCAGCAAGGGAAGAGTCTCGGCCCCAGCCAAAGGCATCATTCCCCTGTCCAGCAGGAGTAGCACATCAGCCTTATCAGCTCTTGTCTTATCAGTTCCCAGCAGATGCTACAAGAGGATTTGTCATCCCAGCCCAGCCAAGCGGCCGTGAGCGCCAGGAATGGGGGAAGAGAGAAAGGATTAAAAAAAGGAGTGGAACAATGCAGTGAAAAACCAGGAGTTCTGCACCATCTAAATGGGAGCGGGAGCCGTGAGTGCCGTGCCGACTTTCCAGGGTTGGGAGCACAATCTCTGCTGTGGCACCACCGCTCCTGGTGGAGTTCTCCTGACGCTTCCCATCGGGAGGCTCTGCCGAGCGCTGCCGGCCTCGGATCAATTGGGCTGAAATTTCCCATGTTTGGTATCTCCCTGAGGCAGGAGCTGCGGGAACAATTCCCTCTGCATGGCACAGCCGTTGCTGGGAGTGCGGCACACACAGACCCCCTGTTTTGCTGCTGGAAAACAGGAAAACAGCTCCATTTCCAATTATATTTACTTTATCTCCCTGAGAAGTTCTTGCTCTCCCGTGACGTGGAACGGATCCGCAGCGTTTTCCAAGATGCAGTTCTGGTGGCAGAGATACGTCTCCTGCTTTTTCTATGGAAATCTGCCCCAAATCTGACTGATTTAAAGTGCCTCTGGGAAAAATTCATCCTTCCCGTGGAGCTCACTCTGATTGTTCCCACTTCTCACAGTGCATGCAGGAGGGGACAGGAGTGGGATTTGGGGATAGGCAGGGGACACAGAGTGGAGAGGGGATAGTAGGGAAGAATGAAGCCAGGACTGGGAATATCACATGAGGAATGTTCTAGGGATGAGAGCAGTGGGAGGAGGATCTGAGCCTGGGACCCTATCAGGGAAACGTTGCAGGAGGTGAAGACTCTTGGAGCAGAACCCAGGTGGGCAAGAGACCCCAAAATAGGGCCTGACTTGGGTGCTGGGGTGGTGACAGGGTGGGCATGGACCCCCATAGCACATCCCAGGAGCAGGGGGAGCACATGATAACATCCCCTTAATCCTTTTGGGTGGAATCAGATGAACAGGTGTGCCTGAGCTCCACGCCTGCTCCCTTTCCCTGTCTCTCACAACCCGGAGTAGGAGCTATATTTAACTTCCTCACTGCTAACTACAGGGTGTCAGTGGCTTCTCCTTCCTCTCCAGTGATTCAGCCGAGTGCAATCGCTCATCCAAGTGGAAGCAGGAAAATGTAGAGCCAGCACAGAGGGTGCTGGGCCCAGCCCCCCCAGCCCTGCCCTGGCTCCCATTTCAGCTCTCCCTGGCTCTGGAGCCCCTCAGTTCCATGCTGATGAGCACAGACCTGGCTCGGAGCCTCCTGCACGGCCACCCTGCCACGTGGCTCATCCCTCTGCACTGGGGGTGACAGGGACAGCGTCAGCTGGAGATGCTGGGAACTGGGCAGAGCAGACTTCCGGAGCTGCTCTCCCTCCTTTGGATGAGATATTCCATCCTCACCAAGGAAATCTTCACCAACTCAATTTTCATTGAAATCCTTATGTCTCCATAAAAGGATCTGATCTTCGTGGATCAGAATTTTTCAACAACAACGGAAGAAGAAAATTCATTGATTTGTTGAAAATTCCCTGCTATGTTGGGAGAGGTCTCTGTTGGAAACTCCTCAGGTCCTGGAAGAAAACCCCCCCCATTTCAGGGACCACAGCATCTATCAGATGTTTTACCCTCATTAATATTTTGGGGGCTGCCTCCCAACCCCAGCTCAGAGCTCCTGGGTGGCCAAGTGACAGCAACGTCAGCCTGAACGAGCATCTCCTGTGAGGGCCCAGCGACCACCTGGGGCTGAGTCCCCCTTTAATCCCAGTCCAGGAAAGGAAGAGGCAGGCGAGGGAATGAATCTGCACACTCTGGGAAAATCAAAAGGGACAGAAGTGCCTTCCCACCAGATTTCCCCCCTTTCCTGCTCTGTCTGCAGCTGGGGAAACCGCTGCCATTCCAGTGGGCGCAGGCTTTGGGAACGTGCAATTCCATCCCCAGGCCTCCCTCTCCTCGTGGCTGAGGCAGGTTTAAGGTTACAGCAGGCACAGGAAATCTTGGCCATTTTCTCCCTTCTTTCTGAAATGATTTTTTCAAGGCACTCCCCGTAAAGTTAATGAATCCCTCCACCAAACGAGGCTTTGATTAGGGGCCACGCTTTGGCCCAGATTGCTTTTTCTGGGGCACAAGGATGCCAATTCCATAAAAATGTTTTTTTTGAAACCACCAGCTATTGCTGTGCTGGAGTTTTATCTTCACACAACTGAAAGAAAAGAATGAATTTACCTTTTACCTTTAGTTTTTGGTGGTCACAAGTGATCCCCAACCAAACCCCACCCAAAGTCCTGCTGGGGGTTTATTTTCCTCTGCTGTGGTCCTACCACATCCCACTTGTCCAGTGACCCTGAGCCCTCCCTGCAGCATCCCATGGGCTCCCTCCAACCCCCAGGATGGGGGTTCCAATCCTGGGACAGCCCCCATGTCCCACCTTCTCCATTCCCATGAGGGATATCGCCCCTAATCCATTATTCCATCCAGGCTTCTGGGCTTTGAAGAGGTGGGAAATCCATCACCAACGGCTGCCACTGCCTCCTGCTCTGCAATAACACCATTGCTTTGGAAAATCTCAATGAGAATCATGCAAGTTTTATTAAAAAAGCAGAAAAAAACCCGTAACAAGCTTCCCCTTTCCCCTCTCCCAGCTGTGGAGCAGCAGGTGTGTGTCACTAGGCCGGCCGAGGAGATTTACAGCCTGCTCCAGGATTTCTCGGCCAGCCTTTGTTCGTGGAAGTGTTTTCTGCTCCCAAACAAAGGAGCTGGAGCAAGGGGCCCCGAGGGACACAACAACCGGAGATGAAAACACAAACGCATCCTTCCCTAATGCCATTAAACCAAAACAATCCAGTGAGGCAGCGGGGCCGGCGGGCCAAGGGAGGATTGGAGTTCTCTGATGCTTCTTCCCTTCCCACCTGGCCCCCTCCCTCCCTCCCTCCTGGCAGGAGCAGGGGGTGCAGGAGGGGATGGAGTGGTCACATCCTGCCCACCACTTCTGTGGCTGGAGGAGCCTGGCCAAGCCCCCCTGGCCCCGTCGCTGGCCACTGCCAAGCGTCATGGCTCAATTCCCTGTGTTTCAGCAGTTTTCCTTAAAAATAGATCAAAGCTGTGGCTGAGGAAAAGCCACGAGAAGTGGCTTGGCCTGTCCTGGTCCTTGCTCTCCACCCCACACCTCAGCGCAGGCTGAGGACCAGCAGATATTCCTGTTGTTTTCCATGTTTTCCATGGGATGACCATGTCCTTCCTCCACACCCACTCGTGCCCAGCCCCATCACCACATCCCCTCTGGGGGGATCCCTGGCTTTTCTCTCCTGGTTTTGCTCTCCTGGCTTTGCTCTTGCTCAGGAGCAGACCGGGGCAGCATCTTTGATGCTTCATTAGTGGGATCCTTCCACTGGGAGCAACGTGAAGCAAGGAGAGGAAGAAAATTCCGACCATTTGTTCCTCTGACACAGATCTCTGATTTCTGTGTGTGGCAGGAGGAGCGTGTTCAGCATGTTCAGGACATGGGATCCCTCCCCGGTGCACTGGAAGATCCTGGGGGAGAAGAGAGCAGAGGCCTGGAGGGACTTGTGGATGGATGCTGCATCTGCTGGGACACCTGGATGATCTGCAGCAGCCGATCCTCAGGGATGCTCCCTGGCAGCCGCCAGGCTCTGGAGCAATACCTGCAACAGCCACGGAAAGTGACCTCTCCTGGTCCTCCCCAGGGGCGCTGCTTCCCGGTGGAATCGTGGTTTGAGCTGGAGATAAGGCGTGCTCGGAGCAGCAGCCTTGGAACAGGGATTGCAGGATCATCATCCTGGCAGGGTCAGGGATCGGGTAGGGGAACCAATCCCCCAACCCTTCGGGGACAGGGGTGATCCCTGCTGCCTGCAGGTGCCTGCGGGAGGCAGAGCATTCCCACACGGAGCCGCAGGGCAAATCCAGAAGCATCAGGGTGAGAACGAGTCCGGGAAATCTCAGCTTACACAGCAGAACTGACGTAAGAGGGGATAATTAGGCTGGAGGTGCCTCTGCCAAAGGAAACACTGGAAGTCCCACTCGCCGGACTTGGAACTCGTCAGGGTGAGACCGGGGGGGCACCGGGGATGTGGTGCCTTGGCAGGGACCCCTGGCCGGCGGCAGCTCCATCCCGACAGCTCTGCCACACGTCAGGAGGTGGCACCGGGGCCTGGCAGAGTGACGCATTCCCTGGATGCGATCCCTGCTCCCGGCACACGGCAGGGCCGGCGTCAGGAGGGGGCCGTGGTGTGCACACAGCTGTGCACATCTGGAAGAGGCTCTGCCAGCGGGACTTCCTTGCCAGCAGCCGACGGCTTGGGAAGAGCCCCAGTGCCGGCTGCTCCGGCCCACGGCACAGGGAAGGCCCGGCTGGAGGCCCTGGAGAGGGGCTGGCACCGGGGGAGCAGGAGCAATGGGATACCGCAGCCCCCACACCCCCTTCCCGGGAGCTGTGGGATCAGCTCTGACCCCACTGCTGGGCACCGGCCAGCTGATCCCAATAAACAGAAATGACAGGGAAGTTCCCTGGTCCTGGTGAGCCCCACTGGCCCCCAGGAACTCTTCCCAGCCCTCCTCAGCAGCAGTCCCGGCTGCTGGGACTCCAGAGTGGAAGGAAACACACGGTTGAGAGCTGGAGGAATCAACCAGGAGAGCTACTGCCACTCCAGGAGCCAGAATTCCTGTTTTCCATATGGGCTGGGAAAGAGCGCCCCGGTGTAGGTTGGGACCAGGAACTCCCAGTGCCAACTTGGCCAACAGCACCAGAAGAGCCACAAATGGAGCAGGGTGTCTCCAGGGTGTGACCTCAGGTTGTGGCTGCCCCATCCCTGGAAGTGTCCAAGGCCAGGCTGGACGGGGTTTGGAGCCACCTGGGATGGTGGAAGGTGTCCCTGCCATGGCAGGGGGTGGAACGGGATGGGCTTTAAGGTCCCTCCCAATCCAGCCCAACCCATTCTGAGATTCCACGATTTTATGATGATCTCTGCAGACGGTAGAAGAGGAGCCAGAGCCACCAGCACAGAAGTTCTCTGCTCTCGTTCCTCGCAGCCCAGCCCCATCTCTGAACAAGCAGAGCTTTGTCCAAGTGTTTGCTGCAGGCAGGAGATGAAACCAAAGGAAACAAAGCGGCTCAAAGGCTTCAGGCCGGGCCTCCCGCTGAGCCCTTCCCGGGCCACCCTCCCTCAGCAGTTGCTGTGTCCCACATGAAAAATGGTGGAGTCCAAATAAATAAATAAAAGTCAATAAATCTCCCGCAGCAGAGCTGGTGAGTGATGGGGGAATAGAAAAACCTGTTCAAACACAGCGGTGTGTTCCCGGCACAAAATCCAGCGTCACGTTCCAGAGCTGAGAGGGGACACTCTGGAGGGAGGAAGAGAAATAAATACGCATTTCCCAACGACTGCCACGGCTTCCAGAAAGGATCAGCTGGTGCTGGTGAGGTTTGTGCTCAGGGGGGCTGGGGAGGGGGAGCCAGGCAGGCAGCAAGAAACAGTCAGGAATGCTGGGATGAGAGGGATGAGAAGGTTCCCATCAAAGCCTCTGGGAAGGTAAATCAGGTAGCAGGGCAGGAGAGCCTCTGTGGGCTTCCATCAGAGAATCATGGAATGGTTGGGGTTGGCAGGGACCTTTAAAGACCGTCCCATCCTATCCCATCCCATCCCATCCCATCCCATCCCATCCCATCCCATCCCATCCCATCCCATCCCATCCTATCCCATCTCCCTGCCATGGGCAGGAACACTTTCTACTATCACAGGTTGCTCCAAGCCCCATCCAACCTGGCCTTGAATCCTTTGCCTCCTGTGAACCACAAGATATGGGAGTACTTGGTGACCCCTGTGCTGTGCTTGGAGCTGTTTCCAGCAGAATCACCAGGAATATCAGGACACTCCTCTGTCCCTCTGGACCTTGGACACAGAAGGAACCATGCTTTCCAAGCTGGAATGGCATCTGAGAGCCAGCCTAGCACGGATTGCGAAGCAGGCACAGGATGACGTGGAGTTGATGACGGAGCTGCCTTGCTACCAAAGGTTACATGGACATAAACCTCATGCCCCAAATTCCCACAGGATATGTCCCACAGATCCTGCTCCACTCCAGATACCAGCCTCGGTGTGGAGCAGGAGGAGCACACGGAGGGTGGGACAGATGGACACGAGGACCTGAGGCTGCTCTGCTGTCGAGCCTCAGATCTGGAAGCTGCTTTTTGCCCAGGGTGACTTTAATCCTCCCCAGCCCTGGATCCGGCTGACAGTGGGAATTGCGGTGTCTGGAAGCAGGCGGGGAAGCGGCTCCCAGCAGAAGGAAGCGGTTGCAGCATTAAGGCTCTAATGAGACAGTGCCGGGCTGGCCTGGCTCGCACAGGAGGCTGGGCTGAGGAATCCGATGGTCCCTTCGGCCTTGCAATTTGTGAAACTCTTCCATTCTGGGAGATACTTGGCTCTGGCTCTAAATCATCCTCTGCAATCCAACAGCAAAGAGCTGGGAAAAACAAAGACTTTTGGAAGGGCCCCAAGAAGCTGTTGGAGTGGTTTGTGCTATCGCCAGCCCCCAGCCCACTTGCCCTCGGTGAGGTTTGATTCCAGCCTGGCTCCCTGGGAGCAGGGACTTCACCCCAGGGATCTGGGATCTGAGGGGAATTTCGCAAGCCCCCCTCCTGTGATTCTGGATGGATGGATTTGGGCACAGGCGCTTTCCTCGCCTGAATCCAGCCCCGTTTCCCTGACAGTTGGAGGAGCAGAGCCCAAGCCTCAGCCGCGGCCAGCCAAGAGCATTGTTTTAGGAGGATTGGTGCTGGATGCAGCTCTTGCATGCGTCTCCCCCACTGACTGGAGAACAAAACCCCTGGAAGCACCCAGGGCAGTGTGCGCCGGCTGGAAGGGCCCAAGACCTCGGAAGTGGCTCTTGATCAGCTCTGCTGGGCTCAGGATGCCTTGTTGGGATGCCAAGACAAACAAATAAATCATATTCCAAGGCATCTGCCCGCAGCAGTGCTGAAGTCGGGGAAACATGAAAGCGGGAGCTGGGAGCAGAGGCAGGATTCCTGTTGGAACCAGCAGCCTGGCTCACGGCGTTCATTTGATTTTTACTGCTGCTGCTGCTGCCGCTCGGACCAGAGGGATTATTGATTTTATAGCCTTGCCTCGGCCTGTTTTCCCAATAGGAATTTGGGAGATTCTTACACCATTCCCTGGCACGGTGGGATGCTCTGCAGCCCTGCAGGAGAGCTCCCACCCTGCCAGGGAGGGGCACAACCTCCTGTCCCAGTCTCCCAAACACCTTCCCTCCGGTTCCATTCCACAGCTCCTCGTGGGGGTCGATCCAGCAATCCCAGGAAGGCAGTCACTGATGTGAGAGATATTTAAAAGCATCCTGGAACAGGATTGGAGGAAGAACACAAACTGCAGAGTTGGGCTTCTCTGGGGGCTGCTATTTTTACCCCAGGTAGGATTTAATGAGGACACTCCAAGTGTCTTTTGCCTGGAGAATGAAAACATTTAAGTCTCTTTAAACCCAGTAAGTGGAAATTTGCCACCACCAGCTCTGCATGAGGAGCCTGGTTTGGTGTTGATGAGAGGGACCCCCAGCAGCTCAGGGACTTCCTTGGGGGTCTCTGATGCTCAGACTGGTCCCACTCAGGCCCTACTGGTCCTGGCTGGTGGGGACAGGGGTCCCAGCCTTGGGGTGCTGCCAGAGTTTGGGAAGGGTTGGGGGGGTGTGGTGTGAGGGGGGCTCTGGCAGGCAGCTGTGGCAGCACAGAGATATCCAGCACGTCAGCTCCAGCCCCAGACTCCGGGTTTGCCAGAGGTTTTGTGCAAAGGACTGGAGGAAATGAGCTCGGAGCAATCAGCTTGGTCATTCCTCAGCCTCGGAGAGGCCAGAAGCACCTCATTGGGAACTGATCTCAGCTGTTTGTTTGCCAGGACTCCGACCAAAAAAAGCTCCGTCTGAATTAAAAGGAAAAAAAACACCAGGAATTTCCTTCCCCGATGGTTTGGATTGTTTCTTAATGTTGTTTTAATGTGGGGCTGTTTGGTGTTTATTTGGAGCTGGAGGTGGTGGAAAATCAGCTGTGGATGGAGCTGGGCATCTGCTGGGGATGATGGAGCCTCAGGAGATGGGAAAGGTGGATTACCTGAGCTTGGTTTCCTCCCAGTTATTCACAGGCGTGGAATATTTGGGAGGAAGAGCTCTTGTGGAGTGTTGGCTTTGGCTCCTGCTGCTCCCGGCACAGGGAGCGTGTGCCCTCCTGGAGCATCCCGGCCTCCCGGGGAATACACAGGGATGAGCGAGTCCCTTGCTTCTCCCTCCTAATTTTCAGGCAAATTATTACTCATGCAAGAGTCTGACCGAGTTTGGGGACCTGTGACTGGTTTAATAAATCCCCAGGGAGTGTCTGGCTCTTCACAAAGAGCGAGGAACAGGATCCATAAATCACAGCAAAACAAACTCAGCATTTTGGGTCAGGAAAATATTGAGAAATCCGTGGGTTTTTCTCTAATCCTCCCATGGCAGGGGCTCTGGAAATGCACTTTTTTGGCATCGTTCTGGCTTTGACACTGAGTTCCTTTTCCAGCTGACGTCCTGCCAGGCTCAGCAGTGTCCTGGGCATCTGAGGTCCAGCTCAGAGCTGTGGGAAGCGGGAAAACTCCCCAGGGATGCGATGAGCCTGGCACTTGTCCCAGCCGGAGAGGAGTTTGCCCATGGGCTGGAGCTTCTGGGCTTCCACCTATCCCTGTGTGCTGTGCAGCCTCCCAGACCCCCTCTGGAGTATCCCGGAGCCAGGCAGGGATGTGGCTTTGGCTGGATGCTTCTCCCTGCTGGCATTCCGGGCTTACACCCTGAGCATCCCACCAGGACATGTCCCTGCTGCTTCAAGCAAGGGCTTGGATCTTGAAGCTTTCCCTCTCTGCTGCATCCTTGCTTTGCAGACACACAAGGCTTTGGGTGTGGGATTTTTGGAATAATCCGAGCACGGAACTCGCTGAGGTTGAGGGTGGCCACGATCCTGCAGGGGCTCCTCAGGCCCATGGCTACCACAGGCTGTCATTGGCAAGCGTGGAGCAGCTCATGGCAGAGCCTGCCCGGCCCTGGATGGGTGGTCTGGACTCTGCGGCAGCCCAGCCCTGGACCTCCCACCTGCCAGGAACATCTGCTGGCCAGAGGTGCCGGGTCCTGGCAGCTGCAGGGGGACAGTGCCACCAGGAATGCAGCCCAGAGCACGGCGAGGAGGGAGGGGACAGCTCAGAGCATGGCTAGAAAGGGGAGAGAAGGGACAGGAAGGGCCAGGAAGCCCCCCCTGGGCTCTGGGGTTCATCCTGCAAAGCCAGAGTGCTGAGGAAGGAACCAGGGATGCAGAGCCAGGGGGGTGCCTCCAGCACTTCTCTCCCACCCCACTCCTACCCTCTGGCACTCTCAGGATGTGCCCAAGGGAGAGGGACGTGGCTGGGCACCCTTCTCCTGGGACACTGCCATCCTAATCCCAGCACACGGCTGCCTTTTCAGAGGACATGGCCACCCTACTCCCAGAACGTGGCCACTCTTCTCCTGGGACGTGGCCCTTCTTCTCCTGGGACGTGGCCCTTCTTCTCCTGGGATGTGACCACCCTTCTGGGCTGGGACTGAAACTCCTCTCCAGAGTGGTTTTTCTGGGCCAGACTTCCCCTTAGAAAGGTTTCCAGCCCAGGAGCAGGACTCTGGTGCAGGCTCTGACCCTGTCCCCATCCCCCAGCTCCCTCCCCGAGCCCTTCGGTCTCTCCTCGTGCCTTGGTGACTTCAGCTGGAGTTGGCTGCAGTCTGGCATCAATAAACTGAAACATTTATTGCACTGTTTAAATCTAATACAGATTATGGCAGCCCAGCTCCGTTTAATGCCTGAGCCAGGAAGCAGCTCCATGAATTCCTGCTTCACAGGCTGGAGGCTTTTCCCAACCCCTGGAACTCCATCCCAGCCTTTGTTCCGAGTGTCTGGTCCCCACCTCCTCCATCACTGTGGTCACTCTGTCACTTCTGACCTCTTTCCATCCATATCCTGTGCCCTGGGATGGCCAAACGTCCCCATCCCCAGGCATTGCCTCTGTGGAAAGAAGACTTCCTTAATCCCTGTGACATCCAAACCCTGCTGTGGAGCATCGGAGGGGGGGAAGGTTGCTCCTTATCTCGGGATCTGCCCCGAAATCCCTGCCTCATTGGCCATGTCTGCCCCAGCCAGGAAATCTGATTTGCGATAATAGAATGTTCCTCTAAGTAACATTTGCTTAAAAGACATCAGTGAAGTTTAAAGAAGGGGCCGGGCAGCAGGGAAGCTTTAATTCCACATTTTGCAATTATTTCCCCAGCTACTGTTGTTTAACCCTTGGGAGGATGAAGCCCAGCTCCACTCTGGACCATGGTGGTCCCCGTGGCAGGGCTGGGATCAGCCAGGGGACCTCCTAAGGCAGTTTCCACCTCTTTTTGCCCTGATGTTGGATTAAAAAAACCCACCTGGGAAACCCAAGGAAGCATCCTGGGTCCAGACCCGGCATTTTTCCAAGAGCACTGAGGTAAATCATGCACACAGCACAAACCCCGCCGCCTTTTAATGAACTCAGTGAGGTATAAATGGCAAATGCCTCGTTTGCTCCTGATTTACACAGCGGGTCGGGAAGGCACTTCCCTGGCATTTGGAAAAAAGGGCAAAGCAGGCGTTGGGAGCTTTGTGAGGCTGGAGCAGAGCCCACCCCGATCCCGCTCGGGGGAGGCCCGGCATGGATGGGGGCCAGGAGCAAAATGAGTTGGGAGCGATTGGGTTTCTCGCAGACACCCAGTCCCGCTGCCCCCGCTCCGCAGCTCCCGATCTGATTAGGCTTCCCAGGATTGTCTGCCCGCTCCCGCATGCCAGGAATCGCTAACAGGGACCGGCTGGAGCGAGGGGGAGCCCTCGGTCCCCGCCCACCCCGCTATGGTATCACTATCAGAAATATCAGACGCTTCGCCTCAAATTAAAGTCAGGTTAAATCTCTCAAATGCAAAAATCCCACACGGTTCCAGATGGGAAGTGGTTCCTCGCCTTCCCAGCGACCCAAAAAACTGAGGACCCTTTCAGCCCCGCGCACCCCCAGCAGGGGAGGGGCCGAACCTGAGAACTTTGAAGTCGTAATTGGGCTGGGCTAATGCAAAGCATGACCCGCTGCCGTGGGGGAGCTGAGCGGATTCCTGCTCCGCCCGGTGGGAAATCCACGGGAATGATCCTTCCCAAAGCAGAACCATGTGGGGGGGAGCACACGGGTGACACCAGCGGCTCCCCCGTGCAGGCACACGGATGAATCCCTCAAAAACCCCCAGCCCGAGGAGCCCCAGGGCAGCACGTGGGTACAGCTGGCCTCGGGGCCACCAAGGTGCTCACAGCGGCAGGAGGGGGACAAGAGCTTTAAACACGGGGAGGAGGAGTTGATTTAGGGGGGTTCTTTACACGTTCTTTTTTTGTTGTCCAAACACAGATTTCCTCAGGAAACAAGGGACGGGACAGGAGGAAATGGCCTCAAGTTGCCCCAGGAGAGGTTCAGGTTGGATATTGGGAAAACTTCTTCATGGAAGGGGTGGTCAGGCATTGGAACAGGCTGCCCAGGGCAGTGGTGAGTCCCCATCCCTGGGGAGGTTTCAGAGCTGTGTGGATGTGGCACCTGGGGACATTTGTGATGGGTTTGGCTGTGCTGGGGGAACAGTCTGCGAGGGCTTTTCCAACCTCAGCAATTCTGTGATTCCATGATTCTATTTAAGGACACAAGACACAACACCTGGGTGGGAGGTCATGGCCACCACTGATGTTTTTCAGGGATGCAAACAGATCTGTCCCAACAGCTGAGGAAAAGGTGGATTTTGGCAGGATGTACCCGGCAAGCTCAGCCTCACACCCCTCCCTCAAAGTTCAGATCTTGTTCCAAATCCATCCCAAATCAGATGTCGTTGTGGAGCTGAGGTTTGCCCTATTGCTGAGACCAGCAATCCCACAGGTGTCATTGTCACCCAGCCTGGAATCCTCATGGGAAGGTTTGGCATCCTCACAGGAAGGTTTGGATCCCTGTGGCCAGGGGTCATCCAACCACCCCAGCACAGCAGGGAGAGCGTTCCCCTTTTTATCTCATGTCTCTCTCCTGTCTCTCTTGCTCCTTTACCTTCCCATGGCATTCCCGACTTTGCCCTTTGGCTGCTCCGTGGTCTCCAGCTCTGCATCCACACCTGGCCAGGGCTGAGCTGTCCCCGTGTCCCACTGCTCTTGGGTTGGGGTTCTGATTTCTGTCTCCTGCCCTTCTGCCTTGGCTGAGTCCTGGCCTATCTCTCCTCAGGTTAATCAGTGGATTAACTGCAGCTCTCCCTCCCTCTCTCCTAAATCCTTATCCTTCATCACATATCTAGGAAACAAAACAGACCAGGTATTTTTCCATGGAGGCAGCCAAACTCTTCTCTCCTCTCAGCCAGCCTCTCCCACACCTTCCTCGGGGCCTTTCTGCCTCCGGGGACCCCTCTGCCTCCCCACTGCCCTGCCTGCTGTAGGGATTCCAGCAGGGATGTCCTCCTGGGCACACCTGCAGGGATGTCCCAGGGCATGGAAAGGTCAGGACAGGGCTCAGAACAGTCACCTGGGTACCACCTCATTTTGCCTCAGCTGCCCATTCCCTGACTGCCCTCCCTCTTCCTCTGGGATTCTTGGTCATTCCCTGTCCCTGAGCTCCTCCTGCCCAGGGAGCACTGCACACTCTGGACATCGCCCTCCCACCCTCATCCTCCTTCTGCTCCCAAAGTGCCATCACTGTCCTGTTATCCCTTCACTCCTTCCCACTGGTCTCCCTCAGTTCTGGGGGCAGCTCATCCCCCCCACTGAATATCCCCTTCCTCGGGCTCCAACACTCAGCTCTGCCCCGGGAATGACCCTGGGATCCGGAATCTCTCTGGCTGGTGGGATCAGTCAGAGCCATCCATCTCCCGGCACAAGAGAGGGAGGAGCAGACAGGAGCTGGGACACACCTGAAGGTTTAAGACCCATCATATTTTCTGCTTTAATCAGCAGCTCCCAGTGCTGACTGAGGGTGAGATAAACTCTGTCAGCCCTTCTGCAGGTGGGAAACTGGAGTCTCGGAATGAAAAATGGAGCCAGGGTAGAAATGTGTCAGGATCCCAGGAAATACCACTTCCTTGGACAGCAGTGCTGTGGAGGGAGCAAATGCTTCTCATGGACTCCATCCAAATGCCCCTGGTGCTGATGAGCTCTTCCAAAGGGTTGGGGACCTTGCAGTTGCATGGATGGATGGATGGATGGATGGATGGGGTTTTTATATTGGAAGGGAGGGGAGGGCTGTGCCGGTCCCCCTTTCAATAGCATGGGCTGGGAAGCTCCTGGTGCTGGGACAGTGCTTCCGGTTCTCCCACGGAACCCAGCAGCTCCCGCACTGCCAGACACCCCCCTCACTCAGCTGAGCAGGTGACAGCAATGCTTTGGGGACATCAGTCCCCTCTGCCTCCTCTGGGCACCCCTTTGGGCTGGGCTGGCCCTACGCCTCCCTCCTGTCCCACCTCGGGGTTCTCCTTCCCAGCCTGGAGAGTTCCAGTTCCTCCTGTCTGTGGATTAGAACCACACAGATGGAGAGGGCACTGGAGCAGCAAATCCCATCAGAGGGGGAAGATCATCCCAGGGAACCTCCTCGGGAGGTCGAGGCAGTGGAGACCCAGGGGGAACCTGCACCCAGGAGCGGGATGGGGAGGGAAGAACCCAGGCTTCCCTACCCCACCTGGGCGAGGGGAGCCTCGGTGCAGCCGAGCTGTGGGGAGGCACAGGCTGGCCCCTCTCCCGCTGGGAAGCTGTGGGTGCCAGGCACAGGGGTGGGATGGCTCAGCAGCTCCCGGGGCTGCAGTGGTGGGAGCTGGCGGTAAGGGACGTTTGGGCTGCCTGCCAGCGCTGCATCAGCACCCGAAAACTGCGGCCCCTGGGGCCTTGTGGGTTTGGAGGCTTCTCCTCTGATGTGGGGCAGCCCCAGAGCCCCCTCCCACCCCACGGAGCATCCCAGCCATGGAGGGGAGCGGGCGAGGGGGGATCCGAGCCAGGCTGAGCCAGGGAGAGGGGGCGTCATGTGTAAAAGTGATTCCGGCAGCTCACGGCTCTGACCCAACTTTTCAGCTCAACCTCTCCTGCCAAGGCAGCGATTCCAGAGCTGCAGCTCCTGATAAAACCTAAAACCATTGCCCATAAATTGTATTAAATAAACAGCAGCTGCAGATCAAGGTATATCCATCAAGGGCTTCCTCTTTTTTTTATGAATGGCTGAGGACTAGGAGATGCCGTTTGCCAATAGTCTGTCAGCGGAGCCTGCATTTAAAATCAATTTGGTAATTACAACTCTGACTCGGAGCCACAAATCAAAAAGGAAACTTCAGCCCTTCAGGATGTTTTGGCCCATTAGGGAGCTGGTAATTACGCACCCCAGCCGGGCATTAATTTAAGGCCCCGGTGGAAAAGCGCTGGTGTGAATTTGAGACAGGAAGCTGGCTGTGAGGAATTTCCAAGGTTGGAGTTGTGCTGTCAGTCTGTTTACAGCCACCTCCCTGGACATGCTGGAAATCTGAGGGAACACTTGCTGAACCCGCCGTCGCCATTGTGTCGGTTTATTTTTCCTGGGGAAAGAGGCTGCTCTTCTGTCGGCGAGGGATAAATGAGGAAAATATCTGGGCCCTGTGTTTACACAGAATCTGCAGTGTTTGCACGGGGCTGCTCCCGGGGCACGGGAGCGCCGGGGCGATGGGCGGGGGATGTGCACAGGGACGGGTCCGGGTGTGCCGATGGAGAGGGCTCCGGCAGCACCAGGCCAGGGAACGGGTTTCAGTGACTGCGACTGCCAAGCACCCCTGTTCCCTCCCCTGGGACATGTGAGGAAGAGCTGGGGCTGAGCAGGGACCTGTGACTGCCAAGCACCCCTGTGCCCTCCCCTGGGACATGTGAGGAAGAGCTGGGGCTGAGCCTTTGTCCCTGCAGGGCATCCCCGGCCACTCCCATTTCCCAGGGGAGCAAGAGGGTCCCTCCAGCCACCCCAGCCCAGCTCAGCCCTGCAGAGCCAGGTCTGGCTGTTCCTGTGAAACTGGACAAGGTTCAGGAGCTGCAAATGTTATTAATGGTCATAAACCACTCCGATTCCTTGGAATATCCCGTTACTGGTTGTCTCCGGGTTCTCCCGCAGGCTGCTCCCACGGCCCCTCGTGTCCGGGCGCTCCAAAGGATCAGGTCTCCATCAGGAGCGCTGCAGAGAGAGCTGAGCCCCAGGGAGCAGCAGGAGGGTAAGGCTGGGTTTGGGATACTGGGGAAGGAGAAGCTCCTGGCAATCCTGGCCCAGCCGGGTCTGCCTGTTCCAGCCTGGTGGGGGCTGCCAGGCTCCATCCCATGGGATGAACTGGGACTCTCCTGTGACCTGTGCTGAGCGAGGGGCCCCAGCACCCCGGGAAAGGCTCAAAGATGTGACAATTCATGGACATCACAGGGTCAGAAAGGCTCTGCTGGCTTGCTGCCCCTCAATCCCTCTCCACAGAATGTGCAGAAGTGCAGCCAGCTCCGGCCGATTCAAGGGCTTCACTGGGAACGACAGAGCTGCTGGGTGGAAAGAACACCAATCAGTGGGAATTTCTCATTCTGGATTGACATTTTTTAATTTCCAACCTCTAAACACCCAGCAGAGCTGTGCCACAGGTCCCTGCAGCTCCATGTCCCTTTGGAAAACACCCTGGAGCAGGACAGAGCTATTTTCTATTAGGAACAACTCAGTGCGTGGTATTTCCTGGGACGGACCCCACGTCCCCCAGACAAAACACAAACACCATGGAAATACCTATTGGAAGCAGAGAGTCGGATTTATTCCAGGCCTTGTGCTGAATGGCAGTTCCTGCATTCCCTTTAAATCCATCCAGTGACAGGGGCAGGGGGAAAGAGGCTGAGCTGTGAGCAAGGCAAGGGAAGGGGAAGGGAGGGAATTCTGCTCTCTCTCCTTGTCATCTGTCCTCAACCCCCTGAAGGAGGAGACAGAGGGGTCCTGGGCTGGGAGAGGCTGGGCAGGGACAGGGCTTGGGGGGCAGCACTGGGGATGGATGCAGGGAACGGGGCTGGGAATGCAGGGGATGGAGATAAGGAGGCAAAGAATGGGAAGGTGGGGATGGGAAAGCAGGGAATGGGGATGGGGCTGCAGGGGATGGGGATGACAGCTCAGAGGATGAGGATTCAGGGGATGAGGATGTCGGGGATGGAGATTCAGGGAATGCAGGGAATGGGGGTGGGAATGTAGGAGATGGGGATGCAGGGAATGCAGGGGATGTGGATAGGGAAGCTGGGGACTGGGACTGTCTCCCGTTCCTCTGGAGCCAGGCTGAGCTGCCTGGGAGAAGGGTGAGGAAGGTTTGTGTTGGGGGTGGGGGCCAAGAGGAAGCAGCCATTAAACTGCTCCCTGCGCAGCTCCTGCCACCCCGGCAGGCGCAGGCCCCACGTGCAGAACAAAGCTTTGCATTTGCAAATCAATAAAAATAAACGTGGAGCGAGGACGCAGGAATATTTTACCATAAATCTCCATAAAACCTCGGCAGTGCTGAACGTGCCGGCAGCTCCGGAGCCTCTGCCCGGCTCTGAGCAGGTGCTGGGGATGGTGGGTGATGCCCCACAGATCCCACCAGGCCAGGGAGGGGACGGGAATGGGGGGAGCCTGCCAAACCCCATCTCTGCCCCAAAAGAGGCACCACAAGTGGGTGGTTCTTGGCTGTCGTCATCTGAATCCCAGAATTTTTCCACAGTGCAAAATGTGGTGCCATAAGTGAGGGAATGATCAGGGAAAACACTCTGGTCTCTCCCAGAGCATTTCCAGCTGGGCATCCCCCTCCTTGCTGGGCTCAGCACCTTTCCTGCATGGAATGGTGCTCCCTGGATGCCAGCGAGGGATGTTGGGTCAGAAACGGAGCTTCTCTTTGCTGGGAAATTCCAACATTTCCCATTTTTCTTGGTTCAGTTTCATTTTTAATCCCACAGCAGGACCAGAAACCCCCTTGAGACAGTTTGGAAAATAGAACACTCAGCACAGGTTTCTGTTTCTTGCCTTGAAAAGGATGAGACCCCAGCAGAGAACATTGGGACAGCTGAACCCAAGGCTTCCGTTTCCAACCTAAAGAGCTTGGGAATGGTCCTGTTAAAACCCCAGCTATCAGGGTATTCCCAGAGAACATTCCCATATCCAGCTTTTTGCCAAACACCAACCCTGTTGCTGATGTCATTTGTCCTCACCCCCAGTTCACTGCTGGGAAACTGAGGCACAGCACCGTCAGCTCCTTCTGTGGCTCCAGATCACACCCCTGGGCTGAGGGCCAGGCAGGGACACTGGGATCTGGGCAGGGATACTGGGATCTGGGCAGGGATACTGGGATCAGTGCTGGAGGAGAAGGAGTGGCCTTGAGACCTGCTGGGACATTCCCTGTGCTGGGCTGACACTCACTCACTGCTCTCCCTGCTGCGCTCCCATTAATTGCCCCTCCTCTCCGTCTTCCTCCTTAATGGGGACATCTGGTAGGGGAACTTTAATTAGGGGGTTTTACAGCAAAACTGCCCCCAGACAGGCACCCTCCAACGTCACAGCAGAGATGTCCCCAAGGTGGCATCTTCACCAGCATTCCCTGGACACCCCACAGAGACTGGAGATGCCCGGGGGGACTCAGGCTGGGGCTGGGCTGGGCAGAGCTCGGCCCTTCCCACATCCCCGGGACCCCAGTTCCTGCCTCCCTCCCGGCAGAGAGACACAACCCCCCGGAAAAAGCAGCAAGCGAAACTCCGAACCTTTTAATCAGGCTCCTTCCTCAGTGCTCCTCCACTTTTTGGCTGGAAATGACCCAAGAGGGAATTGAAACATTTTGTTTCATTTTGAGCAAAGCGTTTTGTTTGATCTGAAGCAGCACGGGCTTGGGGAGAAGGAGAAGGGGTCACTCCAGCAGCCAGGAAACAGGTCCTGGCAGCTCCGATCCACTCAGTTCTGTCCCTGGGTCTTCTGCTGGGGCTGGGAGGCAGCAGGAGAGTCAAAGAGTGGGGGATGCCCACCTGGAGCATCCCAGGGCATCCAGGGATGCCCACCTGGAGCATCCCAGGACGAGGTGAGGAGCTGCTCTGCTCCAGGAAGGATGCACAGCTCTTCTTCTGGCTGACCCCTGTGCTCAGTTTTGGGGTTTTCTGGGCTCGGTGGGATTTGTCCTTAGGTAAGAGGGGCCCAAGCAGGATCCTCCAGCGCTGGGTGAGGTGACTTCACCCGCAGTGTCCCCATGTGTGCCCCCGGGCTCTGCTGCCAGGCTGGAGCTGTGCTTGGCAGACCCAGGGACGGGTCAGGAAGGACACCACAGCCTCGTGTCCCAGTGAGCTCAGCTGCTCTCCCTCTTCCCGGAGCTCCTGTGTCCCCACATCTCTGTGCCCTCTGAGCAGGGTGGTCCTGCAACCCTGCTGGGCTGGGGGCTGGGTGGGTGCTTGAGGCTGGGAGGGTTCTGGGGTCTCTGTGGGGGCCGGGTGAGTGCTGGGATCCCTGTGGGTGCTGGGTGGATTCTGGGGTCCCTGTGGGTGCTGGGTGAGTGTTGGGATCCCTGAGGGTGCTGGGTGGATTCTGGGGTCCCTGTGGGTGCTGGGTAAGTGTTGGGATCCCTGTGGGTGCTGGGTGGATTCTGGGGTCCCTGTGGGTGCTGGGTGAGTGTTGGGATCCCTGTGGGTGCTGGGTGGATTCTGGGGTCCCTGTGGGTGCTGGGTGAGTGCTGGGATCCCTGTGGGTGCTGGGGTCCCTGTGGGTGCTGGGTGAGTGTTGGGGTCCCTGTGGGGGCCAGGTGGGTGCTGAGTGAGTGCAGGGGTCCCTGTGGGGGCCCGGTGGGTGCTGGGGGCCGGGTGAGAGCAGCCACAGCCCTCCCTCCTCTCCCGCTGGGCCCAGGGCCAGGCATCTGTGAGTGATGGGCAGCAGAGCCTTTATCAGCCCAACTTTGTCCTCTCTTCCGGCCCAGGAATTGCTCATGAGCTATTTGTGAAGTTTTTGACTTTAATTGTTATCCTAAATTATTCATCAAATCATTTCAATAGCCAGCTCTCGGGCCAGATTCCATTTTCTAGGAGCTGTTTCCGGGCCTGCTCCTGGCAGGGAACTCACGGCTGAGCAGCCACGGAAAGGGAATGCAAACAGGGATGTGAAACACAGGGAAACAACTCTGGGAAACATGGAGGGAGCTGTCAGACTGAGCTGCTGCATGCTCGGGCAGTGCCCAGCCCGCGTGGCCACCCTGCCCAGCACCGCCCAGCCCTTCCCAGCATCTCCCAACACATCCCAGCCCCATCACTGTGGCCAGTGGATCAAAGCAGGTCCCTCCCTTCAGGCACCAGGAGCCAGAGAACTGGGGCTGGAACCAGGTGAGCTCCAAGATCCCGCACCAGCCCGGACCATTCCACTCCATTCTGCTGGAGTCCAAACCCACCCGAGGTCCCATGGGCACAAACTCAGGCCGTGGCCGTGACAGAGCCAAGGTGAGACTGGGGAGGAGGCCAAGGACTGACCCCGTCTGCTCCTGGGATAATTTATCTCCCAAAGCCAGCTCAGGTTTCCTGGCTTCAGCGCCGCTCTTGAAATTTATGGGTTGAGAAAGTTCTTGGAGCCCAAATCCCTCGCCCTGTCACCTCTTCAACCTTATGTTTATCAAGACACGAGTTCCTCTTCCTCCCACCCTTTGTTTCAGCTCTTGGAGCACAGAGCTCAGCCCTGGCGCTGCCTGGGCTGTGGGAAGGTGGGATAAATCCTCCCTGTACCCTCCTTGTCCCCACTCCTCTCTTTTTGTCCCCATTTTCCTTGTTCTGCTGTGACATCCTTCTCTTTCCAGCTCCACATTCCCTGCTGCTTCCCTGCTTTCTGTTTCACTCTCTTGTCTTGGCAAAATCGGCATCTTTGAGCCTGGGAGTTGCCACGGCGACAGGAAAATCGTGGTGACATTGGGGCGGGTTCTGGATTGATGTCCTGCACATCACCCATCAGCACCCGGGATGTTCCAAGGCTCTCGGGGCAGGGAGTGGCGACGGGGAGTGACAGGTTCAAGGAGGGCATCCCCCGCCATAGGAGAGGAGTTTCTTCCTGCTCCGTTTGTTATTGTTTTCTCTGGGAAAAAATACGTCCAGGTTTCTTTGAAAAGAGTTTCAGTGTCTCACGGATTTTCAGTCACCTGTGAAGTAAGAAGCAATTTAGTGGGATCAGCAGGGAACCTTCCAGGCTTGAGCAGCAGGAAACAGAGGAGGGCAGCAAGGTCCCTGCTGGGAGAGGAGGCGGTTTCAGGACTTGGATGAGGGTTGCAGGGAATGTCCAAGCCCCAGCATGAGGGGAGCCCAGGTGAGGGGGTGAAAGATGCTCAAGTGCCAGGGATTTATGAAGGAGGCTTATAAAAATGCTGGAAGTAATGAAAGGAGAGAAGAATGACCAGGAGAACAGAGCAGTTTATTCCAGGAGGAGCACCATGGCTGCGGAGGAAAGAGAGGAGGAAATCTGAGAGAGTTCAATAAAACCATGGACAATCGAGACGAGGTGAATTAGAAGAAAATATTCCCATTGTCTCGGAACACAACCCTCCTCCAGGACATCCCATAAAGTGATGCAGCAGCAGATTTCAATCAGATCAGAGGAAGTCTTTTATCACAGGGCCCAGATGCCGAGGACAAGGCCCCCATCCCAGGATGGCAGCGTGAGAAGGGCTCCTGCAAACAGGGATCCTGAAAAACCCCTGGCTTGGGAAATCCCTGGATCTGGCAGCTGCCAGGGGCTGAAAGACTCCCAGGGAAGGGGGTGGTTGGGCACACCCCTCTCCTGATGCTGCACCCTAGCAAACATCACCGGCTGCTGCTGCCGAGGAGACACCTCTGGCCCAGGTGTGTGAGGCCAGTGAGCCATCAGAAAAAAGAGGAAGGACAAACAAAATCCAACCCCAAATGCCAACAGCTTTGCCAAACCACGGGAGAGCTGCTCAGTAACTCCAGGAGACTGAGCACACTCACTCTGGGACACGTCCCTGCTGCTCAGCCAGGAATGAGCGGGGAAAGAGGCAGCCTGAATTCTCTCCTTTCCCAGAGAAGGGGAAGGAAACAAGACCCAGGAGGATGGGTCTGGAAAGGGAAAGACACATCTGCCATGGATGGTTTTGCTCCAGCTGGGCTCACAGCAGCCTCTTGCAGAGGACACACCAGGCAGTTCTCAGCAGTTATTAAAATCCGATAAAAATCCCCTCCCGTTAATTCTGCTGGCTGAAAGCTCCAGATCGATGCACAGAGCTGGCCCTGCTTATTTATTTATCTATCCCCAGCGTGGTCCTGGCTGCACAACGATGGAAATCAGGATGTGCCAGGGGAGGAGAAGCTTTTGGGGGGAAGAGGCAGCTTGGGATGCAGAGCAGGCAGTGGGGAGCATCCCAGTGACACAGAGCTGGACCATCCCTCTCGTCAGGTTCAGGCTCCCTCCAGGGACCGGTTTGTTCCTCGTGTGGTCCCAATGGAATTTGTGCTTGGGAGAACACGGAACACTTCACCACAGCCGGGTCGGTTTCCCAGCCCAGCCTGTCCCCAAATGCCACCTCCCTCTTGTTCTCCCTGCACCCAGCCACCACCGTCCCGAGCCACGGCCACACATCCCAGACGGATGCACGGAGCCAGCCACACTCAGCTCCTTCCCACGCAGTTTCAGAGCTGCTCTGCTGGAGTTTCCCGAGCTTTATTTAGCTCTGCCAGGCTGCTTTTGTGGAGTTGAGTAATTGCTGTTTGTTTATCGTGGATTGGGTGTCGATAGCTGGGTCACACGCCGCGTGCTCCCGCTCCAAAGGAGCCGTCTGATCCATTCAATTAAAATTTCTCCTGATGCTTTAATCGTTTCAGGAATTTCTCCTTCTGAGGGAGGTCTCTTGTTCCTTTAGGAGTGCAGACCTGCGAAGGAGGTGGATGGGGCTCAGGCCACGCCACCAAAATCAGCAAAACTCAGTCCTGCACCCCTGATCTTGTTGGCCCTTGAGGAAGTGACTGTGGGGAACTGGGTGGTGGTGCCGGGTCCATGGCTGGACTTGATGATTTCAGAGCTCTTTATATGATTCCAGGATTCTATGATTCTGCACAGTCCCATCCAGTCCAGCCTGGAAACCCCTGGATCCCCTCAAAGGTTGGACTTGATGATCTTTGAGGTCTTTTTCAACCAAAATGATTCTGTAATATTCTGTAATATTCCCACCCTGGAGGAATTCAAGCAAACCCTGCTGGTGATAGGAAAAGCAAAGAGTGCTTCAGCAGAGCCAGGACTCGGAGATGGGAAAAGCCCTTTCCTCAAGGCAGCTCACCCGACACCACCCCGACATCGCCTGCTCCACGGCCGGAGCCAACAATAACTCCATCGGATAAACCTCAGCTCCTGATGGCTAAAGCAGCATCTGAGCTGAGCTTGGGAAGTGGCGAAATGAGGGATGAGTCCATCAGGGACCAGGTTTGGAAAAAAGAGAAGGAAAACTCATTCTGCAGCCATTCGGTGGAGGGAGCAGCTGTCCCTGCGCTCCGAGGCAGCCGAGCACCAGCTCCACTCGCTGGCACATCCCGCCTGCTCCAGTCACTCATTCCAGCCTTTCCCACTGACAAGGCTGTGGAACAGATTGCTGTCACCAGCTCGGAGCTGAATGCGGGGGGAGTCATGCGGGGAGCAGGTTGGGAAAGAAAAAGCCATCAAAAAATCCGTGTAAACCAAAAAAAGCCTTTCCCTCAGCCAGGGCCCGGCGGATGGGCTCTGGGTGCGGGTGAGCTCTGGCTCTGGGTGGGCTCTGGGCGTGAGTGGGCTCTGGGTGTGGGTGATCTCTGGGTGTGGATGGGCTCTGGGTGTGGATGGGCTCTGGGTGCAGATGGGCTCTGGGTGCAGATGGGATCTGGGTGCAGGTGAGCTCTGGGTGCAGGTGAGCTCTGGGTGTGGGTGGGCTCTGGGTGTGGATGGGCTCCGGGTGCGGGTGAGCTCTGGTGCAGATGGGATCTGGGTGTGGGTGATCTCTAGGTGTGGGTGGGCTCCAGATGTGGGTGAGCTCCGGGTGTGGGTGGGCTCTGGGTGCGGGTGGGCTCTGGGTGCGGGTGATCTCTGGGTGCGGGTGGGCTCTGGGTGTGGGTGATCTCTACGTGTGGGTGATCTCTGGGTGTGGGTGGGCTCTGGGTGCGGGTGATCTCTGGGTGTGGGTGGGCTCTGGGTGTGGGTGATCTCTGGGTGCGGGTGATCTCTGGGTGCGGGTGGGCTCTGGGTGTGGGTGATCTCTACGTGTGGATGGGCTCTGGGTGTGGGTGATCTCTGGGTGTGGGTGGGCTCTGGGTGTGGGTGATCTCTGGGTGCGGGTGATCTCTGGGTGTGGGTCGGCTCTGGGTGCGGGTGATCTTTGGGTGTGGGTGATCTCTGGGTGTGGGTGGGCTCTGGGTGCGGGTGATCTCTGGGTGCGGGTGGGCTCTGGGTGCGGGTGATCTCTGGGTGTGGGTGGGCTCTGGGTGTGGGTGATCTCTACGTGTGGGTGGGCTCTGGGTGTGGGTGATCTCTGGGTGTGGGTGATCTCTGGGTGTGGGTGGGCTCTGGGTGTGGGTGATCTCTGGGTGCGGGTGATCTCTGGGTGCGGGCGATCTCTGGGTGCGGGTGGGCTCTGGGTGTGGGTGGGCTCTGGGTGTGGATTGGCTCAGGGTGCGGGTGGGCTCAGGGTGCCAGTGTGTGGAGGGCACGGGCAGGATGGGGAGCAGACGGATGCTGAGCAGAGGCTCCGGCAGGGCCGATGGGTGCCTGGCAGAGTCTCCAGCACCAGCCTGGCTGAGCAGCAGCCAAAGCTTTGCCAGCCCAAGTTCGGGTCCCGCTGGGCAGCTGTGACACCTCCCCTTGTGCCCACACAGAGGGACCAGATCCCAGCAGGGCAGCAGTGGGACAAGGCAGGAACTGCCTGTATCCATGTGAGGAGCACAGGGAAAACCATGACCACCATGACTGTGACCACCATGACCATGACCATGACTGTGTCCAAGACCATGTCCACATCCACACTGGCCACGTCCACATTGGCCACCACCATGACCACCACGACCACCACCACACCATGCAGAGCCCAGCTGCACTGAGATCCAGCTTCTACCAGCTGGGAACTTAACTAGGTCCATTAATTAAGCTCATTGTGCCACCTTCTCATCAGGCCAGCATGGGGGATGTTGGGGGGACTGTGGGGCAGGACCCCGTCCCTCAGCTTCCAGGGGTGCTGCGGAACCTCCCCGGTCCCAGCAGTGCCCCAGGCAGTTCAGGATGGGGGACTCTTGTGAAGGACCCTTCCCAAATCCCTAGAAAGGGATGCTCCATGCTCATCCCAGTCCCTGCAGCTCATCCACATGGTTCTTGTATCCATTTATCCCAGGAAAACCAGGCCCAGCACCTTGACTTCCCCCACACTGCCCGGTTCCTACACGACAGCCTGGGTTTTGTTTACACTCAGACTACTTCGCTCTTTTTTCTCTCTGAAATCTGGGCCATTTATTTGAAATAAACCCAGTGATTTAACATGGGAACGAAATCCCAACCCCTGTGGCATCGAGTTTCAAAACATTTGGGCTATTTGAACATTTCTGTCACTTCCAGCAGGGTAGGAACTGCTGGAATTTAACTCACACTCACAAATGGGTTTATTTCTCTCGTTGTGTGTTTCCGGGTAAATTTGGTATCGGGGAAATAAAACCTGTCAAGCTTGATCTGACACTCTCCAATCCCAAAATTCCTCTGGGGTTGGCTGGGTGGGCACGCACCACGTCCACAGGGAGAGGAGGACTCCGGCTGCAATCCTGGGCTGGTGGTAGCATCTCTGCTCCCAGCTGGCACAGCTCAGCATTCCTGGCATGAGGGTGCCAGGATGAATAACCCCAGCTCAGCATTCCTGGGATGAAGGTGCCAGGATGACCAACCCCACGGCACAGCCGGCAGCCCAATGCCCTCATTCCAGGGAAGCTGTGAGTGTTTATCTCCTGTGGCACCTTCCCTTGGAGGTAGCTTTAATGCAACACCGTGTTCGGATTTGGGATTGATGGAAAGGTCAGCTGGATCAGTGGTGATTAGCTGGAAAGGACCTACAGAGCCCGCTGTTTGCTCTGGATTAATGATCCAGCTGCTGAGCCAAGATTCCCTTGAACCACTTGAGGAATGAAAGGACAAACAGCCGGCGCTGGGATTAGAGCTGGAATCCCGACACCTGCCGGAATCCCGACACCTGCGGGAAGGCAGCGGTGCCAGGCTGGCCTGTGGTGGGGTGACTGGGATCCATCTGCCAGCAGGAAAAGAGGGAAGAGGGAGCAAAGGGGAGCTGAGCACAGGAAGGAAAAGTGGGAACAAGGCCCAACAAAACCCTGCTGCTGGAGGGGAGGCAGCGATGGGATTGGGAATTCTGACATTCCTCTGGAGAGCTAAAACACCTCCCAGGGGTGATTTTAATGTGGAGCATCTGAGGAACAGCTTAAGTGGCCTCAAGCTGCACAGGAGGAGGTTTAGGTTGGATTTGGGAACCTTTTCTCCACAGAAAGTGTTGCAAAGCTTTGGACCAGGCTGCCCTGGGCAGTGGTGGGATCACCAGCCCTGGAAGTGTCAAAAACCCCAGGAATGTGGCGCTGGAGGACACGGGTTAGTGATGATCATGTGCTGCTGGGGTCATGGTTGAACTTGATGATCTTAAAGATCTTTTCCAACATGAGTGATTCCATGAATCTATAAATCCACTTTCCCAGGCTTGTGGCTGACACCCATCCCTTGCGCTGGACGTGGAGCACTGTGGGATTTGGGATGGACAGGGACATCCTGGGGTCCTGCAGGGCTGAGCTCCCAGGGCAGTCCCAGCTTCATTCCTTAAACTCAGTGGGGGTGCAGGGGCTGCCTGGCTGGGTTTGAACAATTCCCAGGCAGCCCCATCCTCCTGGAGCTCAGGGATAGGAGATCAGTAATTCATCCTGAGCACAGGCTGAGGATTCTCCCAAACCCACCAGTGGGATTTCAGCTGTCACCCAAACATCAGCTGTGGCATCTTCCCACCTCTCCTTTCAGATTTCCTTCAAAAGCTTCATTTAGATCGAAAATGATATTTTCAGCGTGTTAATTAAGTCCTAATTGCTGATTAGAAACATATTTACTGAGGCCTACCAGCTATGGAACAAGTGACGTCTTACTACTCCCTCCTTCCCGGGATTCAGACCTGCGGAGAGGCTGCTCCAGTGAGGAACTGGCGTGTGGCTGATGTGCAGGCAGCAGGCACGGAGGAGCCGCTCTCCCAAATGGGAGCAGACAGCTCGTTATGTTAATGAGATGCCGGCTGATGATGAGGAACACATTGATAAGGTTTGGGACTGATAGGGATCTCCTGTGCTCAGTAGCTGTGAAACCTCAATCAATGTGTTTCTCATCAGCAGCCGACATCCCCTGCACATAAATAACATTCCCGACGTGGAGAAGAGCCTCGCTTCCCAGAAGTTAATAAGGAATCCCAGCTCCCCACCTCCCGTTCCCGGCCCTGCCGCAGCGGGAACCCCAGGATGGGGCTTTGCTGCTCTCCTGCCGCCCACGTTGGTTCTCCGGAGCCCCCACGGAGACCTGGGCCTGCTCCAGGGGCATCCAGAGGAGAGCTCTGGGCCACTTGGGTTCCCTGAGTTCTGTACTCCATGAACCCTAAGTGGTTGTTTCGAGGTCTGAGCGCCCCAAGGCTCTCAGGACAGTCTCCCTGGAGGATGTCCCTCTCTCCTGACTTCCAGCAGTGCCTATCTGAGGTTTTCCATGCTGGAGAAGCCAGGGTGCCTGGGTGGCTGAGGGATGGGGAGCTGGTGGCTCTTCCACCTCTCAAGCTGTTCTCTGCCACTCAGTGTCCTCAGCCTGGACAGGCACTGATTTCTCCTGGAAATCCCTCATCTTCCCTCACCAGTTTTCCAAACTTCAAAGCCTCCCATCTGCCTCCATTACCATCAATCCCCCACCTTTCCTGCCAGCTGTTTCCTCTCCCTGGGGGTTTCTGCTCACCTCTGACCGTCATCAAAAACATGTATAAATAGATGGACATTTGACCAAAATTACTGCCTTAAGAAAGAGCAGCTTTTTGGCTGATTCATAAATTTTGATTAAAGAATTTCCTGGTTTCATTCTCACTCCTCCACCTGGTTCTTCCTCAGCAGCCTCGGGGCCGTCAGCCTTTCCCCACAAACAAAGATTCCCCTTCGTTAACGAGAAACCTCATTTAGCCTCATCAAATGCTGCTTCAGCACAGCAGTTAGATCTTTAGGCAATGCTACCTCTCTGCCAGAATTTCATTCCCAAAAATAAAAGAGTTCAGAGGAAAATTTCTTCCCTGGGAGAAACGCTCTGCTCTGTGACGGGTCTGTGCTTGAGGGGACGGGGACAGGGAACAAGGGGGAGGCCGATGCCAAGGGACAGGCAGAGGAGGAGCAGATGAGGATGAAGTCAGGAAGAAAGAAGAGACCAAAAAAGCCCTTTTTTTTGGGAAAAAAGGAAATCAAGAAGGCTGAGAGCAGAGCGGGTGACACAGGGTGCTCAGCCCACACCTCGTGAATGCCACAGAGGGGCAGGCAGGGAATTGCTTTATTATTATTTTTGCTTTCAGCTTTCTTCCCTCCTTTTATCTTTGATTGTGAAACAAGCTGATTTTAATTAAAAAGCCTTCCAATTAATGCTGCCCTGGAGTTTTCATTTCCTGGGCTTCGGTAATTTGCCAGCCCAGGTTCGGGAGGTTTTGTGTTCCTTCTGGGGAAATAAATAACAACAAGCAGGATGAGTCGGGAGGAGGAGCAGGATGAGCTGGGAAGGGTGGCTGAGGGGAGGAGAGGGGTGGCTGTGCCGGGGGGGGACCCTTGTCCCTGTTTAGGGCACCTTTGTCCCTGTTTAGGGGACCCTTGTCCCTGCTTGGGGAGGGGGGAGGGGCAGGGGGCTGCACGGGGCGATCCCTCCCTGCTCGGGCTGAGGTCACAGCCACACCTGGCACCAGCCATCCTCGCTGGGCTTTGCAGGCACAAAAAGGGCAGAGATTTCCCAGTGACTCCATCAGAACATGCCCACTGTCCATTGATTCCCCACTGCCTGCTCAGGAGAGAGAAGCAGCAGGAATTGTCCAGGTTTTGGGGTTCCAGCCCTTCCCTGGAACATCCGTCTCCCCTCTTTGCTGACCAATGACCCCCGGGCAGCAGTGGGGGTGAGTTCTCCTCTTCCCTGGGATGAAGCAGCAGGAATCATCCAGGATTGGGGCTCCAGCCTGTCCCCTGGTCCAACTACCATCCCCTCTTTGCCGACCAGGGACCCCTGAGCAAGAGCAGGGTGAGTTCTCCTCTTCCCCGGAGCTTCCCCGGAGCTCCCGGAGCCGCAGAGGGGGAGGGAGCCCGGACTGAGCTCCTGGGACACCGGCAGAGCGGCCGGAGGGGACGCGGGACCCCCGGACCCCTCGGGCACATCCCTATCTCTCACACACACGCCCACAGCTGCACGTGGACAAAGCCCCAGGAAAAGAAAAGGAAAAGAAGCTTGTGGAAAGCCTTTATTATCCTCAATCCCATCTATTGTTAATGGGATCGTGAGCAGGGAGTGTTTGGAGAATTCATTTGTGATAAATATTTATACCCCGTGTTTTTGGGCTGTTATCTGCAGAGTGCGCCTGTTTGATCTGGTGTCGGGCTTTCTTTAGGTCATTTACATCCCCTTTCGGAGCGGCGCTTGTCCGATAGCAGCTATCACATAATTAAGTTTCTTTTGCTTATCCCTAATCCTGTCAAACCACCTACTTATCTCTAATTTCCCGTCCATTACCCTCCCTGGGGGATCTTAGATCTCTAACGCAGGACAGGGACGGCTCCGAGGGCACCGCCGGAGCCCCCAGCTCGGGCTGGCAGCTCCCAAACGACCTGTGACGAGCCCTGCTGGGGACATTTCTCACGCTGGGGACAAGCTGAGAGACAGAGAGAGAGCGAGCCCGGGGCTGTGCTGGGCAGCGATTTTGGGATCACTTTAAAACAAAAGGCTGCAGCAAAGCCACGGGTTTTTGAAATCCTTCCTTGGTTTTATGGCTCTCCTGCCGGGCCTGGGATGGGGCACACCTTGACATTAACCGGGCCGTCCCGGCTGGAAATCTGAGCCCCTGGAGTGTCGCTCCGCAGGCAGCTCCCCATAAATGCCTGTAGGACACGGGTCAGGGGACAGGAGCTGACACAGCAGAGCCAGGCAGGGCTCGGCTCGGCCCCAAGAAGGATTAAACCTGATATGAGTGACAGAGATTCACGCAAGGGGACCTGCGTGAAGAATTTATGTTCTGTGCCCATCAGGACGACAAAACCCGGCTGGTCCCAGCCTGCTGAAAATGGCCACCTTTTATCCACCTTTTATCCCTTGGAAATCTGCCGAACGACTCCCATGGGCACTCTCAGAGGGCACAGCTCCTCCGTGGCCTCCGCGCAGACGAGTCACTGTCCCACGGGACCAACACTTGGCAGGGCTGAGACCGAGCCCTTCCCCTGGCCCTGCCTAAAATCCACCGCTTCCTGCCGGCCTTTTTCCCAGCTATTTATAGAGCAGGGCTGACCAGGTGCCCCTGCGAGGAGCTTTCCCCTGGGAAAGAGCTGCCTCCGTGCCTTGCCAAGGCCTTGGTGGGACAAACGCTGCCCCAGTTCTCCCAGTGCCACAGTGTAGCCCTGCCCGGCTGTGCGAGGAGTCCCCAGCACTGCCCACCCTGTCCTGCCCACCCTGTACTGCCCACTCCAGCACTGCCCACTCCAGCACTGCCCACCCTGTCCTGCCCACCCTGTACTGCCCACTCCAGCACTGCCCACTCCAGCACTGCCCACCCTGTCCTGCCCACTCTGTACTGCCCACTCCAGCACTGCCCACCCTGTACTGCCCACTCCAGCACTGCCCACTCCAGCACTGCCCACCCTGTCCTGCCCACTCTGTACTGCCCACCCTGTACTGCCCACTCCAGCACTGCCCACCCTGTCCTGCCCACTCCAGCACTGCCCACTCCAGCACTGCCCACCCTGTCCTGCCCACCCTGTACTGCCCACTCCAGCACTGCCCACTCTGTCCTGCCCACCCCAGCCCACCCCAGCCTTCACACCCTTCCAAACCCGCCCCAGGGACTTGTCCCAGTCCAAACCCCGAGGCAGAGGTGAGGGCAGGGCAGCTCCCGCCAGGTTTTTACCAGGATTTTCGGTGATGAGATGTCACTCAATGTGTCCGAGCCTTCGGCACTTCCCGAACCTGGTGAGAATCGTCCCCACCCGGTGGCAGGGACAGAAGTCACCAGCACATGAGGACAGCCACGTCCCTGCCTGGTCACTCATGGAAAGGATCCGGGGTGCTCACTTTTAGGGAGCCACTCCCTTCCCCTCCTCTCTCCTCTCTCCTCTCTCCTCTCTCCTCTCTCCTCTCTCCTCTCTCCTCTCTCCTCTCTCCTTCCTCCTAACTCCCCCAGCAGCCCCATCTCCCTCCTCCGGCAAATGCATCCTGAGAGCCGGCCACAAGTGGGAGTGTCCAGGGCCAGGCTGGACGGGGCTTGGAGCAACCTGGGCTAGTGGAAGGTGTCCCTGCCCATGGCAGGGGTGGAATGGGATGAGCTTTAAGGTCCCTTCCAGCACAAACCATTCCAGGAATAAAAGCAGATTTCTCACCATGAGCAGCAACTCTCCTCGACACCTTCAGTGTCCTGCCCCTCCCCAGGCACAAGGGCTGTTCCTGTGGCAGGGATGGCACAGGTCGCTTGTCCCACCCCACCCAGATCCAAAGGAATTGCTCCCAGGGACACTTACAGCACCCCCATGAAGCCAGGAACGGGTCTGCCAGGATCTCTGGGAGGGATGCAGCCCCCTCAGCTCCAGTCCCAGCTGCATCGGCCACGGGCCGAATTTGGCCCCATGGGAGGAGCTGCGGGTGTCTGGATGCAGACTGGGATTAGGAGGGGTTCTTGCTGAGGCTGTACCTGGCCACTGCTCCCCAGAGCTGTCAATCCTTTCAGCAGCACTAAAATTCAATTAGTTAAAACAACAACAACAACCGGGGCCCCAGACAGTTTGTGCCTCACACATTTGATCCCTTTTATTGCTCAGCCCTGTTCTGAACCCCGCCAGCAACATCCGAGCTGACTCCCACCAGTTCTCTGGTTTATTCTACCAGGATTAACTCAACCCTACAGTCTCCAGCTGTTTTGTGGTCGGGCCTGGATACATCTTTATATTCCAGCTCCATTATTAAGTGGACTGTGGCCAAATTGACAGAGCTGCTTCAGGGAGGACAAGGCCACTGAGGTCAATGACGGTCCTGCCAGCTGGAGGGACACCGGGGACTCGTGATTTGCTCGCAAAGCTCTAGCCTGTTGTCTTAGCCTCACTTGATGTCCCTGAGGGGGCTCCTGTGAAAGGCCTGGCTCCAGCAGGAATGTTTGATTTCTTGGCAGGGAGATGTAACAATCTGTCCTGGAGAATTGCAGGAAGATTTTGTGTTCAGAGTTGTCCATCACATCCCTTCATCACCCGAAGTGCAGCCGCCCTTCGGCCCTCCCAAATGGAATCTCCCCCAGGTGTTGGCAGCCCCCACAACCTCCTGCCACCGGACAGGGGCTAAATATGGAGCCACATCCTTCAGCTGGTGGGAATCTCCCTGCAGGGAGCAGGGAATTGGGGAGGCCGCACAGGGAACCCAGCTCTGCCCTCCTGGGTCACCAGAGGTGTGATGGCACCTGCTGGGCTGGGGGCTGGTGATGTGGTGCCATGGATATGACGTCATATGATGTGATAAGATGCGGTAAGATGTGATACTCACCCATCAGCCATGCTGGTGTGGCCAGCCAGGGGTGCTCCAGGAGCGTGACCCTGGCAGGACAGCCAGGGCCCGGCTGGAACAGGGTTTTCCTCGAGCCAAGTGGGATGAGTCAGGAGGAGAGCTCCTTAAATAAACACGGGTTTGCTCCCAGGTTAACACACCCTTTGTGCTGGTAATGAAGAGCAGCAGAAGGGTCATGCAAAGAAAGGGGTGAAAACTCCATCCATTATTTCTTTGGAAGACTGTGTGATTTATGGAACTCCCCTGCACATCAGGGGCTGTGTGGGGCTCGGGCTGTCCTCGGGAACCAGCAGCATCCAGGCTCATTGTCCACATGAGTGAGGGATAACGAGGTCACCCTTTGCTGCTGGAGGGTGGGAGGAGATTCCCAGCCTGGCACTGCCTGGGTGGCAGCAGCTGGACTCCCCTGGCAGCCTGAGGAGCTGCCTGAAATTGGGAATCCCAGAAGAGGTTGGGCTGGAAAACCATCTCGTTCCAACCCTTTGCCATGGGCAGGGACACCTTCCACTGTCCCAGGGTGCTCCAAGCCCTGTCCAACCTGGCCCTGGACACTTCCAGGTATCCAGGGGCAGCCACAGCTTCTCTGGGCACCCTGTGCCAGGGCCCAACCACCCTCACAGGGAATAATTCCTTCCCAATATCCCATCTAACCCTGCCCTCTGGCAGTGGGAAGCCATTCCCTGTGTCCTGTCACTCCTTGTCCCAAGTCCCTCTCCAGCAGTTCTGGAGCCCCTTCAGGCACTGGAAGGGGCTCTGAGGTCTCCCTGGAGCCTTCCCTTCTCCAGGTGAACCCCCCCAATCCCCTCACATCTCATCCAAGTGCACTTTCTCTTCCCTGTGTGACACATCCTGGTGTCCCCTGCTCTGTCCCAGAGCTGCTGCTCTCCCGGTGCAGCGTGCGGGCAGCTCCGATGGCTTTTCCCGGCAGCAGCTGGGGCTGGAGCGCCTTTACCTCAGGACCTCTGCAAAGCTGCTTCTCCTCAGTCCAATAACACCGCTTCCATGTGTGACTCATACTTCTCCCCCTGCCTTGGTCTTCCAGTTTTCCTAATTACTGCGAGCTCTGTGACTGGGAGCGTGGAATGTTCCAGCGCTGTGTGTGTGATTCACCTAACGGGGAGCGCTCCCAGCCAAAAGGGACTCGGAGATTTTCTGGCATCAGCCTGTGACCTGGAGAGCTGCCAGAAAATCTCACCAAGGTCATTTCTTCCTTTTCCTTCTTCCTTGGGCTCCTTTCTTTCCCTCAGCCCCTCTGCTCCCTCCTCTCTTTCCTCCCAACAAGGCTCAGCAGCACCTTTTTATTACTCATCAACATTTTTGCTATAAAACCTCCCTGAAACCCCGACCCTGCTGCAGCTCTAGCTCTGCCAGAGTGTGGTCCCTGGGAGCCACCCCCATCTGGGGCCACTGGCACGACAGGGGCTTCAGCTGGGACACACCGACCTTCCCTGGATCACACCAACCTTTCCTGGGACACACCAGCCTCCCGTGGGACACACCAGCCTCCTGTGGGACACACCAATCTTTCCTGGGACACGGTCAGATATTCCTGCGTGATTTAGGAACATCATTTCCAAAGGGATTCACGGACGGAGTTGGAAACTCCAGTAAAAGCTCTGTGTGTGTGTGTCCGTCCATCCATGAGTCCATCCAGCCCCAGCTCCCACTTCCAGAGGGAAGGGGGCACCCCCGGCTGGGATCCTGCCCCCATTTACCCCCTTATTCCTGTGCCTGGCCCAGGCAGTGGTGGCACTGGTGGGAATGGAGAGGGAAGGAGCGCGTGCAGGAGCAGCCAGAGGGCTCCTGATGTGCATGGAAATGATCCGGTGTCCCACAAATTTCTCCGGAAGCAGGAGCCGCAGCACTGGAGTTGTTATCAGCTGTACCAGGTTAGGGCTAGGCTCAACAGCCAGAGGGGAGGCAGCAGGGAGAGCAGGACGCAGCCTTGGCAAAGCCGGGTGGCAGCCCCACGGATGGCGTGTCCCACAGGAACGTCCCTCCTCTGCCAGTGTCCCCTCTGAGCACAGGGCGGGACGCTCCGACCCCTTCTCTGTGTTCACAAAAGTCCCCAAAGCACCAGGCAGCCGGGAGGGAGGAGCCACCGGGGCGCCTCGTGGTGTCACCCTCCCACTGACAGCGTCACACTCCGTGTCCCGGTGTCACCCTCCCACTGACAGTGTCACCCTCCCTGTCCCGGTGTCACACTCCCTGTCCCGGTGTCACGCTGCCCCTCCCGGTGTCACACTGCCACTCCCACGGTGACTGCAGCCCTCTCCCCCCGTCCTGCACAGAGTGCCTGAGGGTGTAGGCAGGGATGAGGAGGCGCCGTCCAGCAGAATCCTCACTCCAGAGGTGGCACAGGCACCAACCCCACCCCAGAAATCCCTTCAGATGCCAGTGCTGACCGTCCCCATTCCCAGCCCTCTCCTGCTGTCCCCTTGCCTTGCACACAGACGATGCTCTCCTGGTGCTCCAGCAGCCTTCTCCTTGTTCCTGCGGAAACCTGGGGTTCGTTGGCCTGGTGGCCCTGGCAGGACACTGAGGAGCAGGATGGGCCATGCCAGAGGTCACAGAAGGTGGGACACCCCCGTGGCTTTACAGAGGCTGCACAGGCTGGTGTGAAGCTTTTCCATCCCAACCAGGCATCCTGGGCCAGGCTGTGAGCGAGCTCATAGCCCTCAGACTTTCCCTCCCAAGGCAGCCGGGCATCGTCCCCTCCCTGTGTCCTGAGGGGCTGAGGTGACAACTCTTTGTCCTGCAGGGCTCAGGTGACAATTCTGCAGTGTTTGGCACAGGGACATGCTCAGCCAAGCGGTGAGTGCTGAGGGTAGGGAAGTGCACACGGTGTGAGCACGGGGGATGCTTTGGAACACGTCCCTGAGCAGCATTTTCCTGAATTCCTCATCCATGAGATCACAGATCAAGGCAGAGCTGGAAGCAGTGGCCAGATCCCTCTTTCACAGCCCTCGAACAAATTCCCTAAAAGCTTCCCCTGTGTGTGCACAGATTAAGTCGTTAATGAATATTTTTGCTAAGCATCAGAAATCTGGCTGGCGTTGGAGCTCGGCTCAGCCAAGACCTTGGAGATTTGGCTGGAAGGATTCAGCAGCAACCAGCAACAGACCAGGGGCCTCTGGAGCTGGGGAGACCCTGGATCATCCTGCCACTGCTCTGGGGTCGCTGGGTGGTTGTCCCTTGGCTGTCCTGGCAGGAGCGTGCCAGGGAGGGCTCACAGCCAGGGCTGGGTCCTCCAGGGAAAAGGGGAGAACCTGCAGGGATGCTCAGCCCAAGGGCAGACACCAGACAGGCTCCCGCACGGAGAATGGAAGGATCCAGGTCACCGCACACCTGGCAGGAGATCCCAAGGCAGGGCTGTGATGCGGAGCTGTGACACATCCGTGGTGCTCCAGCTCCGCCTGTGCCACACAGTGCCAGAGCCACCGGAGAGTGGCACTTCTCCAGGTGACCCTCCCGCACCTCGGACACAGCCCTTGCCCCTCCCCGCCCGCTGCTCTGCCCCGTGTCCCGAGCAGCCATTCCAGCAGCTCCACGGCTGCTCTGGGATGGCAGGGACAGGCTGGAATGTTGGGATGGCACAGGCTGGACTGTCTGGAAAAGAAGGGGCCTGCAAAGAAGGAAAAGAAAAGAGAATAAAACAACCTTGGTAGGACAGGGAGTTGCTCCAGCTCACATTTTCCAGGCACGATCTCAGGCAGTTTCACGGATGTTAATTAAGACTTCTGCCCTTCCCGGGGGATGCACTGAGGTACTACAAATAATGGTATTACCAGGAGTATCGGTACAGATAAATTAATTAGGGGCAATATTTGAGAGAAGGGAAGCTGTTGGGATATGGAGTGGGAGGCGGTGGATGAACCTGCTCACCCACAACACGGCACAGTTCAGCCAGGCCACTGTGGACTTCCGTGGACTTATCCTGACTTATCCTGCCTCAGAACCAAAGCTTGCCTTACCCAGAGCCAAGCAGCTGCTCTGTGGAAAAGCTGGAAGTAAAACCCAGCTTCTGCAGCTGCAGGGAGGGGAGGGTACCCCGATGCCACTGCCCTGGGCACAGACCCTACGGACCCTGCTGAGCCTGAGGGATCCCTGCTGGCTCTGGGCAAAGGAGCAGCAGCTCTGCTGGAGGTTCCAGGCTGGTGTTTTATGAACTGAGTGGTTTCAGCCTCTGCAGGGAGGAGGATGTGGCCACACTGACCATGAACGGTCCGGCAGTGGTCGCATTCACGGCTATTTTGGGAGAGAACTGTGTCCAAAAAGAGCCACCAAGGACAGCGGGGAGAAAAGCACAGCCCTGAGCTGTGCTGCAGTTGAAGGTCGGATACGATCTGCTCTGATTTCCTGCGATTCTCTCCGTGTGGATCCCAGGCCAACAGCAGCGGCCGGAGCACCGAACAATGGCTGGAGCGCCCGTCCCGCCAGCCCTGAGCCCTATCAGATTCTGGGAGGACACCGGGGCCTGGCCGGGCTCCTGCCGCTCCCAGATAGGGCCCTGCATTGTCTGCAGAGTTTATTTCCATCCATTCTTGGCAGCCAAGGGCCTCGGGACGTTGGGTGAGGCAGCTCCTGTTGTGTTGGACTTCCATGTCCCTTCCTGCTCTTCCTTCTAAACAAAGCCGTTATCAGTGCCCTGATCTCACTGGGGGACAGGGCGAGGGACACTGTGGGACGCTGCCTGCAGAGCCCTTCCCAGCCCCCTCGGCCGCTCCATCCATCACCTGATGCCGGGATGAGGCCTTTGTCCATCAGCTGGGAGTCGTGACAGTGCCCCTCCGTCCATCACCTGGACACAGTGACAGGGCCCCTCCGTCCATCACCTGGACACAGTGACAGGGCCCCTCCATTCGTCCTCGGGGCACTGTGACAGGAACCCTCCGTCCATCCCCTGGACACAGTAACAGGAACCCTCCGTCCATCACCTGGACACAGTGACAGGACCGCTCCGTCCATCCCCTGGACACAGTGACAGGGCCCCTCCATTCGTCCTCAGGGCACTGTGACAAGTGGAGGCCACTTGGCTGAATTCTCCAGAAAGATCAAAAGGAACAAAACAATTCCAGCATAACAAAGTCCTGGCTATGACTGGACAGACAACAGACCATGGTCTGCATGGATCTGGGAGGCGGGGAAGGCGGAAAGGAATATGGGTCTCCAGCCACCAGAGCAGGGCTGGAATGCTCTGGCTGGGGGCACCTGGAGGACACTGAGCAGAGGACAATTTAACGGGAGCCCTGGGTCACCTCTCCAGCAGGTCGGCTCCTCCAGGCAGGAGCAGCATCGCTGGAGGGATGTGAGAACAGTCTTGGACAGGGCCCAAGGACAGAGCCTTTCCAGACCCCTGATCCAGCATCAGAGCATGAGCTAAATACCACTCGGAGCAGGGACGCTTTCAGGAATGTGCTCCTGCACTGGGAATTGGTGCCGGCAGCTCCCGGGAGCGAGGTGCTCGTTATCCAGAGCAGGCACCCGGACCTGGCTGGAGAGCACAGACCATCCCACTTTTCCATCTGAAACCCCCTCGGATGGTCTGGCTCATCTGGAGCTGCTGTTTTGTTCATCACTGCTGTTCCAGCGCGTTTCCAGAGCTCAGCCCGCACTAATTACAGCCGGAGAGGCAGGGATGGGAGTGCGGAGCGGCCGCCGGGATGCTGGGAGTCAGGGAATGCTCCCTGCCAAGGCTCCACATGTGCTTTTGTACTCACTCATTGTTTGGCTGCATTGGCTTTTCCCAAGGAGTTGAGCAGATGGATGGGAGCACTCCTTGGATGTGCCCACGAGCACACAGAGCCCTGGAGTTCCACTTGGGACGTGAGCTCTTGGGAGAAGCAGAGGCTGGAGGCTCTTGCTCTACCAGCGAGGAAAGGGGAGGGAATGGGATGCAGAACAGCCAAGTGGGAGACTGGGGGTCTCTGCCTGATGCAAGGCACAAAGTCCAGGAAATCCAAAGGTATGTCCTGGTTGGAATAAATCCCGATGCCTCTGGAGAGAAGCTGCAGCAGTGTCCTGGGAATTCGCTTTGCACAGGAGTCTCTTGTGCTCCAGAGTAACATCATCAGCGAGGCACAGGATGGGCTTCAGTACCTCCAGAACTTCTGGATGTGGCTCATCCAGCCTCAGTCCCCCTTCCTGGTGCCCTCCTCCTGCAGGAGCATCCCTGGATTCACTGAGCTCCTGGAATGCCGATCTCCCCCAGGTGCAGAGATGCCCGAGCCACGCTGACAGCCCCTGAGCCTCAGCCCACGCTCATGGGGCAGCTTGGCCTCTCCTCTGGAGTGCCCACACAGCTCTGTGAGGGATCCCGGTGTCCCCTCCTCCTGGGAGGTGACATTCCAGGTCACAGGGCTCTTATCTCCGTGCTAGTGGTGGGTGGGAAGGGATTGTGTCACCAGCTCCCCCAGACACAGGTGAAGTGAGGGAGAAGAGGCCCATGACACCCTGGGAGCTCCAGAAAATGTCACCCCCAGGTGACCTTTTGGGCACCTGCTCTGTGAAAGCCATTGCAGGGCTGTGCCCACCCCTCACACGATCCTGTGGTGCTCCAAGTGCCCAGGAAGAGGGAATTGGAGCTGCAGGAGATGGAGAAATTTGGGCTGAAAGCAGCTGGAGCAGAACAGCCACCTCAGAGGAGATCGATGTCTGCTTTAATGTGGGAATTCCTGCCTCACAAACCTCTCCTCAGTTCAGGTGGGCACCAGGATGATGGGATGGTTCTGGAGGTTTGTGGGAAGTAGCTGGATACAGGCAGCACTCCCAGGTTATGTTTGTGAGAGCTCTGGAAAACGCTTCAACAGGCTGGAATGAAAAGCCCCATTTTCCTTGGAATGAGGGAGTCCTGGAGTTATCAACACTTCCTTATCACTGTGGTGGCTGCAGGAGCACGGGCACCTCATCATGTGAAGCTCTCCAGGGACAGAACAGCACTTCTTCCCACATTCCATGTCAGTGGAGCCAACTCCCATCATCCCACATGGATTAAACAGGTGGAGAGGGAAGCCAAGGAGCAGATACGGCATCGAGCTCGGGGAGGGGCGGGTGCTCAGCTACGAGTGGGCGTGTGGAATTATCTGCCACTGTCCCTGGATTTCTGCCCATCCCATTCCTGCTTTCTCTGGGAAAAGGATTCGGCCATCCAGCGTGCAGAGGTAGCAGAGGGGCAGCTGGAGGGACCCCATCCAAACTGGAGGGTTTGCTGACAGCAGGTAGGAATCAAGACTCTGGTTTTTCCAAGCTGCTTGGAAAACACTGGCTCTGGCTCAGACCTGGCTCTGCAGCTCAGCTCAGCTCAGCTCAGCTCAGCTGATCCAGGCTGGGAGCCTTTTCTTTGCTCTCCTTTGGGAGGACACGTCCAAGAGCCAATCCCTGTTCCCACCTCAGACAGGGAGGTGTGGGGAGAGCAGCCTTTGTTCTGCTCCAGGCAGAGCCAGGAATCCCAGAAATCCCAGGGGAAGGGAGATCTTTCAAAGTTATCCAGACTAATCTTCAAAGATCTGTGCTGGGATGAGCTGCCTGAGCTCTCCCAGAAAAGCCTCGGTGCCAAGTGATACAGCCCGGAAAGAACACCTCTGTAAATTATCCCAAATGTCCCAGTGCATCCCACTTCCAACCTCTTCCCAATTCCAACCACTTCCCACTTCTGCCAAGAGCTGCTCAGCCGCTCTCTGCACAGATTATCCTACATGAACTCAGCCTCCAACCTCCGAACTTCACCACGCGAGACTGCTGGAAATTCACAGGATCCTTTGGGTTGCTTAGCACTGTAGTCCAAAGAAAAGGGCTTGAATTTTCCTTCTGAAAGGCTGGATGCAGTGGGAGAACCCCATGGGGCATCAAATGAGCTCAGAGGAGCCCTGGGCATGACCTGTTTGCCTGTGAGGTTGGATCTGACTCACCCCAAAGGGCACAACTCACTTGGCACACATCTCCCAGCCATCCAGGAAAAGACGTGGACAAGCTGGAACGAAATTAGTTTTAGTTTTGGAAAAGTGTAGGGAAAGGCAAAATGCTTGGGAAGGGGCTGAATGAGCCAGCACTCCTCGTGCCCCAGGGGGGAGGGAAGAACGGGACCTGGTGAGCTGCTCCAGCTGCAATTCCTCCCCGTGAATGAAAAAACCAGGAGAAGGCAAATGCCCAGGAATGCGGGATGCAGCCCCAGAGCTGTTTGCAAACAGGATGCTTTTACAGCCTCGCAGGAGGCTGTGCTGGGGCTTTAATCCCCGGCAGTTCATTTGTACCTCCTAACGTTTTACTGCTGCCCCATTACCTCAGGGCCGAGCGGGGCTGGAGCGCGGCTGCGAGAAACTCAGGAAGTTGGGAATTTCGGGGAGACGGAGTGGAGGAGTTCTGTAGATCCTTTCTGTCACCACCGCAGCTTTGGGGAGAACACTCAGGGGCTGGAATGCTTCTCCAAACTCGTCCAACCCCTCAGGCCAGGAAAATTGGGTGGAAATGTAGAGCAGAAGCTCGTTGGAGACCTCATCTCATTCCTGCTTTCAGGAAGGCCAAAAATCCCAACAGATGAGCTGAAAGTGGCCCAAAAAAAGGGTAAAATAGACTCTCCTCGGCTGCCCAAAGATTTGGGGTTTGCAGCTGAGTGCCTCGGGGAGCTCAGAGAGGTTCGCCTCACCTGCAGCCCCTCTCCGTGTCCAGATTCCCAGCCCCCGCTCCAGGGATCCTGCGCAATAACGGAGCCGGCGTCACACTCAGCCAAACCCCCTGGCACGGTCCAGGAGCAATGAGCGGTTCAAATGCCATTAGGAAAGAAATCGCTCTGGGAAGTGTGTCGGGACTGTCACATGAGTCCCACTCATGGCTCATTGACCCCGATGGGGTGAAGGACATCCCTGCTGAGGGCGCAGGAGGAGGGAAACTCCCTTGGAAATGCAAATTTTTGTCTTTTGTTGGAGTAATTGGTGCGATCAGAGCGGGTGGAGTGTGAAGAGCAGCCGGGCAGGAGGATCAGCAATAGTTATTCCAAACAAAACCTTCGGGAAGCCTCATGTCCCAGAGGGGAAAAGTCCTCATCCCAGTGGAGGACACAGAGGTTATCCTTCCGAAAAGGGATGAAATTCAAATTAGTGGGAATTTCCAGAATGTTTATTAATATCCCTAAATGTAGCAGACTCTGCTTATCCCCCTTCCTGCACCTCCCGGGTGAGGATCAGCACAGAGGTACCATCCTGGAGAGAGGACAACCGGGCTGCCAGGAAAGTGGGAACGGGCTTTGGGTACGGGAATAAACTCTTCTACCGAAAAGAGGGAAGAGGCCGTGAGAAGGAAGTATGGAAAAAATCAGAGAGAATGGAGAACGAAAGAAGGATGGGATAAAACCTGGAATGGAAGGAAGGACAGAGAGGAGGAAAGAAGCAGAGGCAGAAGTGAAGAGAGAGCGAGGGCCAGGCTGAGCCTCTCGCAGGGAGCAGCTCCCCCAGCCCAGCAGCCCTGCTCAGTCATTCCTTCCCCCTTGCCGAGGAGCGGGAATGCCTTTTCCCACCAGCACCATTTTGTTCTGCCCTGGTTTTCCCTCGCCTGCTTTGTTCTTTCCCCTTCCAAGCTCTTGCTGAGGGGAAGTGTTAATTCTTTCCAGGTGCTCGTGTCTCGTCATTCTGCCGTTCCCTGCTCTCCCGCTCCGTGTTCTCCAGGTGGGCTCTGCCCTGTCTTCCCCGGGGCAGCACCCTGGGAGCCCTGAAAACAGGTGGCTCTTCCCAATCCTGACAAAATCAGACCTGAGCTGCAGCCTCGGCTTTGCTGCCATTCCTTTGCCATGGACAGTCTGTGTTCAGAGCTGAGGGGACACCAACCACCAGTGGTGACTCCCTTGCCACCATCCCAAAGTGCTCAGAAAATCCCAGTGAGGTAAGGGACAGGATGGAGAAGGCCACCTGCCCCTCCAGGGCCTCCTGCTCTGCACCCATACGGAAAGGAAGCCCAATAAAAGAGCACTTAACCAGCTTGGAGCCAGGCAGGAGCTGCCAGCACCTTGGAGCTGAATGTGTTTGCAATTCCTCGGCCTCCTGCCTCGCTCCTACAAACTGCCAGGATCCAAAGGTGAAATCCCCGCAGCTGCTCCCACCGTGGCTGCGGCTCCATGCAGACATTCCTGGTTCTCGGCACATAAAACAGTTCCGTGTTCCAGGGCAGCAGTGCCACGGCAGGGACACTTTACGATGTGTGAGCCCGGCTCCAGGTCTGGGATGGGGAGAGGGAGCAGAGCCTCCTTCCAAAGCAGGTGAGCCCTTGGCTTTATTCCTCTCTCCAACAGACACCATCCAAAGGAGAGGACGGCTCCCGGCTCCTGCTGCAATCCCAGATGGAAATTCATGTGGGGTCAGGTGCTGTGCAGGAGAAAAAAGCCCCAATGAATTTGGCTGCCAGGACCTTCCCATCCCATCCAAACCCTGGCCCACAGAGATTCCCAAAGCACCACTCATCCCAGCCTGAGCCACCTGCTCCCCTTCTGAGGGTCCATTTCCAGCAAAAAAGGGATCACGGGAAGTGTGTCCTGAGCCTGGAGAAGGAAGAACTGGCAGCAAGGGCTGCTCCAGGGCAGCACTGCCCAGCCAGCACCAGCCCCAGGCTGGAAGAGCCACCAGCTCCAAGGGAAGTGCCAGCAGGAGCTTTCCTTGGAATGTGAACAGATCCATCTCCCACACACCAGAACTCCCAGGGACCTTGTGGTTTTCCATGATTTGGGGGTTTCAGCAGGTTTTGAAAGCCTGACCTCACTTTGAGATCACATGTGAAGCTCCGGCCATAGCTGCTCACAGCAGCATCCAGGAATTCTGCAGCTGGTGCCTCCCTGGCTGGCTCTGGCACAGCCTCTCCCCCTGCCCCCGGCTCCTGCAAGCGCCCCTGGCCCCTGGCTGACCATGGCCAGTGCCATTTATTAACTCATTAATTAATTTATAGCAGCAGCACCTGCAGGGAGGTCCCCAGACATCCAGCTGCTCCCAGCCAGGTCAGCCCACTCAGCTCCTGGAGATCCAGGACATGGAGCTTCCGGGGGCTTTTCCCTCCGGAAGCACTTTCCCATCCCTCTTGCACTGATGAACGACAAGGAAGGGACAGGTTTGAATCCCTAGGCTGGGAACAAGACAGGGAGATGGGGGAACTGCCCCTGGTCCAGAGGGTAAGGCATGACCAGGTCTGGTGGTAAATATTGGGATATGGAGGAATGTATATCCTATATTTAGGAACATATCTGTAAAAATATCCCAAAGTGAGGGCCTGGCTCCCCCTGCTCCTCTTGCCCAGAGTTATTTCACCAGCTGCTGCTTCCCATTTCCCAGGGCTTCCAAAGGGGCAGTGATGATAAGAGCCATGAGAAGCAGAAACCCCCAGGACAGTCCTGAGGAAAACAGGTTCCTGGAAGCAGCGAGCCAGGCTTCCTTCCCAAGCCTATTTTCCATTTCCTCCCCCTCCTCTGAAATTGTCATAGAGAAATTTTCCCCCCCGTTCAGTGCCCAATCTCTAATTGGGAACGCAGCTCTGGAGCCTATGGAGGTGTTATTTTCGGCACAGGGAATGGAGATATCTCCCAGCAGCTGTCAATCCCGCTGACCTGAGCTTCTGTGCAGCCAGCTTTTTTTTCCCCCTTTTTCCTCTCCGATGTTTTTTCCCACTCCCTTTTTTCCTGCAGCCAAGTTACTGTTTCACTGCTCTCCGCTGGGACTCTGACAAACGCCGAGCTCCTCGCAGATGACACAGAATAATTGAGATGTCCTTCTGCTGACCTTCAGTGCCTGCCAGCGCTCGTGGCCCTGCTGGGGACGAGGTGACAGCCAAGTGGCACCGTGTGCTCCGTGCCCATGCTAAGGAGGGACACCCCCTTCTGGGGGGGAAGGGAAAAGGGGGAAATACCGCCTGGAATGCAGCAGGAGAGCAGGGAATGCAACCCCGGCAGGAAGGACAGCACCAGGGGCAGCCCCAGTGCCAGGCACAAGCACGGCCACATGTGTGTCCCCATCCTCCTGTCACGTGTGTCCCCATCCTCCCGTCACACGTGTGTCCACAGCCACCTGTCACACATGTCCATATCTACCTGCCACACCTGTGTCCCCATCCCCCAGGATGTCTGCCTGGCACAATCACAGCCAGGGAGACCCCCCCAAGGCCATGGGAAGCATCACAAAGATCCCGTTGGTGCAGGTGTTGGACAGGAATGGAGGCAGATGAGCAGAGGATCATACAATCATGGAATGCCAGAACATCCAGAGCTGGAAGAGATCCACAAGGATCCGAGTCCAGCTCCTGGCCCTGCACAGACACCCCAGCAATCCCACCCTGTGCACCCCTGGGAGCGGTGTCCAAGCGCTCCTGGAGCTCTGGCAGCCTCGGGGCCGTGTCCATTTCCTGGGGAGCCTGGGCAGTGCCCGACACCCTCTGGAGGAAGAACCTTTCCCTGAGCTCCAGCCTGAGCCTCCCCTGGCACAGCTGCAGCCGTTCCCTGGGTCCTGTCCCTGGTCACAGAGAGCAGAGATTGGTGCTGCCCCTCTGCTTCAGGGACGCTCCAAGGATGGTCCAGGAGGAAGATGGAGGGTTCCCAGTGGGTGGGAGGCATCCACTCCCAGATTGTGCCTCGCCTGGATTTCCGAGGCTGGAGACTGCTGGGATGGGAACACGCAGCCCCTATGCCACGCTGGGAAGATCCTGGTGCCTCCTTCCCCGGGCAGGCCCCACTCCTGGTGTTAAAAGTTACCTCAAACCGAGGATGGAGGAATTCTTTCTGCCACATGCACTGTATTTGGATGGGAATCTCCCAGAAACTTGGCATCAGATATTTCCATGGGAGCTGCAGAAAATGAATCCAAGTGCAGGCACAACCCTGGCCATCAGCATTCCCAGCCCGGGAGCTCCTCCAGAGGAAGGAAGAGGAGACAGAGGCTGGTTTAGATTACAGAAACATTGAAAGGAGCCGGTGCTGTAAGCAAAGAGGGTTGGTGGTTGTTGTTATCACTGCACCCAGAGATAAGCCAGGAGTGGGGACAGGCCTTCCAAACAAATGCAAGGAGAGCCAGAACCACTCTTGGAGAAGTTTATGGTGGGAATAAACACAGTGGGCAAGGGCAGGAGGCAGGGAGATAAGGCTGGATTGGGAGCAGGGAGCGGCGGTGGGGCAGCTCCACCGCATCCCCACCACAGAGCCAGGGATGGGCTCCCCACCACAGGCTTTATCCTGGGATCCTGCAGCCAAGAGGGAAAAGGGAGGAAGGAGGAAGGGTGTCCATGAGCCCGAGCTCCACATCCAGCCCTGAGGAGAGCTTGGGTTGCCTCTTAAAGTCTCTGCTCAATTGCCGGCAGATTTCTGAGTGTTCCTTCAAAACAAAATCAGATTCACTGCAGAAGATACTATGATGAAAGGTTTTGACTTTTCCAGGGATTTTTTTTCCCTTAATTTTTTTTCCAGCTCCCCTATTCATCCGATTTGGCACTAAGGCCCTGCTAGGTGTGCTTGTCCCCGCAGCAATTTGTGGGAAATAACCTGCTGTCCCCCCTTGCTCCCCAGCCTGGCCATGCCAGCTTCCATCGTGCTGACAATTGATTCCAGGTGGCTTTTCCTCCTTTTCTTTCCCCAGCATATGAAAATGCCTGTACAAAATAAATCTTGGTGACTGAGATGGAGAAACCACCTCTCAGAGCTGTGCTGGCCAGCAGAGCCAAGAGCATTCCCAGGAGTGCTGAGGAGCAGGACAGATTGATGGGAACATTCTGAAACCCATTAGCTCCAAAACAAACTCTGGGAGATTGACAAGTCCTGCTTGGGACTGGGAAAGTCGGATGCTGGAAGCTGGAAATGGAGCACAATGGAAAGACAATTCCAGAAATCCCCCCTGCCTAATCCTGGGGAGCAGGCACAGGAATCCCCAGCAGGGACACCCCGAGTTGGGAACAGTCACAAGTCATTTTAAAAGCTGTGTCACGCCATAACTCCCTGATCCTAAATGCAGGTGCTGGACTTGTGCTGATCCCTAAAACCTGAGGGACAAGGAACACTTTGACCCAGCAATTCCTGGCTCGGGCTCTGCACGAGCGACTTTTAATTCCATTTGTGCTCTGAGGCTGGCCCTGAGATATTCCAAGGAATATCTGTAATGGTTTAAAGGCATTACAAGGTGCTGGAAGTTAAAATGGGAAATGTCTTAATTTTGGCTGGGGACCTTAAAAATACAAGGAAGGGCTTACGTGGGACTCAAGTGTGGAATGGGAAAACTGCTGCCTAAAAACCAGCCAAAAATGGGCTCAGCAGAGGTGGAATGGAACAGCTTTTAGTGGGAAAAGATCCCTTCTTTGTCATTCCAGAGGGAAATGTCAGTGCCACCATGGAAATATCTACAGGAGTTTATAGCAAGGAATTATTTGGCAAATTCTATCAATGGACGTTCAATGGTTGGGATAACGGCTGCAAAATGCCACTGGAAAAAGGGATGGGAGAGGCACCTGTGTGGGGGAAAACACTGAGATCCAACCTGTTCTCCTGAAATAACAAGGAGAGTAAAGATCCTTCACTTCAGGGACTGCTGGGTCCTGGGAAGTGCGGATTTTCTTCATGGAAAGGGTGCTCAGGCCTTGGCAGGAGCTGCCCAGGGAGGTTTGGAGTGCCCATCCCTGGAGGGGTCCAAGGAACGCCTGGACGTGGCACTCAGAGCTCTGGGCTGGTGACAAGGTGGGCATCGGGCACAGGCTGGACTGAATGACCTTGGAGGGCTTTTCCAACCTCAGTGATTCTGGGATTCTGGAATTTCACTGCCCTGAGCACCTTGAGAGTCCTTCTGTGTGGTTTCTCCACCTACCCCACCTCCTGCAGAAAGAGAGGACACATCCACAGGGATAGAGAAATTCGTGGAGAGCCCCAGTCCCACTCTTGATGTTCCCAACCCAGTCTGGCCGTGCAGCAAGGAATGGTGATTACCCTGAGCTGACATTTATCCGGAATTTTCTGGCTCACGAGCAGTAAATCAGCCATTGCCAGGAGCATGACCCATCCTGGGAGGAGAGCTGGGAATCTGCTGGGGACTGGGGGAGAAAGGGAAGAAAATGGTCAAATTCCACCCTTTTTGGGGAGTGCAATGGCACCAGCTGGGACCTGGGGTCACCCTGACATGACTCCAACAGCCCTTCCAGGCTCCCTGGGTCGCAGGAGATGGGAGCAGGAATCCCCCTCCATGCTGAGTCTTTATCAGCACTTAATTAAAACCTGACAAGAAGATTAACACAGAGAGGGCAGTTTTAATTAACTTAAAATCAAGTTCCATTTCCCAATTGGTCACAGGGCACAGCCACCTGCAGGTCCCACTGCAAAACCAAACTGAAATGGGGGGGTGGGAAGGGGAGAGGGGGGATCCAAACCTCTCCAGAACCTCCTGCTGCTCTGCCCTGCCCATGCTCACCCTCCTCTACCCCAGATTCCTGGACAGGTATCCAGGTGCCAATGGCCACTGCTCCCTCTGGGCCCATTGGAGCAACTGAAAGATGATTTCTTTCCAAAATGCATTTATTTGTTCAAGTTTAATTTATTGAAACTCCATTCCTGAGGACTCTCAAAGCCAAAACCAGTTCTGCCCTTTTTCCTGTGGGGAAAGGCTGGGACAATGTCCAGGAAAAGGGTCCTGGATGGCTGGGGCTTAGTGCTGGAAACACACGTTGTCCATCTGTCCATCCGTCCATCCATTCATCCCTCCATCCATCCATCCATCCATCCATCCATCCATCCATCATCTCATGCCGCTGTTCAGGGGTGGAGAAAGGGAAGGCATCCATCAAAACCATCCCTGTCCCACTCCTCCCGGCTGTTCTGGAGCAAACAGCTGGAGCAGGATGCTCATCCCTAGGAGAGGCTCATGGAAAAGGGTGAGTCCAGCTCCAACATGAAACAGGTGAAGGGAAGGCAGGGAGAGAAAAGGCATGGGAATTGGGAATGCTGCCCTTCCCTCCTTGCTCCCACTGCTTTCACTTAACTGCCATGGAATGATGGGCCCCGAATTTGGGAGGTGCCAGGAGCCAGGACCATGCTCTGCCAGCGCTACACCTTCAGCTGCCTCTGCCGTGGATAATGAGGGGAGGGATCAGCTAAAAACACCTCTGGGTGCCCTTCAGCTCCAGGTTCCTGCTGCGTGGGGCAGCTTGGGAAGCTCTGGATCCGTGGGAATCCCTGCACACTCGGAGCAGGGGCACAGGGACACCTGGGACACCCGGGACACCCACAGGAACTGCCCAAAGCACCACCCTCAACCTCCAACCCTCCCGTCAGGAACAGCCTCCACACACCAGCCCAGGGTCATTGTGAACTTTCTCCTCTCGTTGTTTGTGCCGTGTCCCCTCGTGCCTCTTCCCACTGATTTCCTGACAACCTTGGGAGGAACAATGCAGCCACAGAGTATTTTTTCCTCTGGATATTTACAGCCGAGGAGGGATGAGGAATGAGGGTGCCCTGCTCCAGCTCTGGCTCCCAGCACAGCTCTGAACACTCACAGAGCTGCCAGGTTCATCCACAGGGTTCATCTGGGTCTGCTCATTCCCATGGGAAGAGCAAGGCTTGTTTAGATTCCATCCATTTCTTTGGAGCATGTTCCTTACGAGGTGAGGAGGAGGTAGCTCAGCTCCAGTGGGATAATCTCATCCATGCTGCAGAGCTCTCCAAAGGCTGGCTCTGCTGGACAACCCTTTTGTCTCCCCGTACCTTTACTTTTTGGCTGCCTTTATATTCTGTGATGCTCTGAATGCAGTTGGATGTGATTTAATAACCTGCTGTAGTCCAATTTTCCAGGGAGAGGTTTGGTTGGGGAAGGAAGAGGAAATGTCCTCCCAGCCTCCTTACAGATGAGGAGAGTTGGACATCAGGAGCTGGATTGGATGAGCCTTGCGAGGCCCTTCCAACTCAGGATATTCTGTGATAAAAAAGATGGGCCTGGATGGAGGAGCAGGGGGAGGGAAGGAGCTCTCCATGAGGCAGCTCCTCCATCCCGTCCGGAGCAGAGACCGAGGGCGCGGCAGCACCAATCCCAAAACTCCATTCCCAGCTGTTTTCCTTCCTGGCAGGCAGCGAGGGGAAGCCAGGCAGCACCAGCCATCCTCCCCTTGACCTCCCTGCTGAAATTCCCAACAAAGGAGGAAAACTCCCCATGCAATGCTGTGTTTTGGGGCATAACCAGCCCCTTTTCCCTCCTCCTCCACTTGAGCACTCACTGGCACAAGGCTGTGACTGACACCAGCCCTCGTCACCTCTACCCTATGCCCTAAATCCTTTCATCATCCTTGGGAACCTCCCATCCCCAGCCCATTGCCACAAGGAGCGGAAGGACGGGAGGCCATGGGAGATGGACAAGCATTTAAAATGTTTAATGGACAGAAACAGCCCATCCCGAGTAGGGGTCCCAACCTCTCGGAATATTTCAGAGGGAAAAGAGAGCCAGGCCCTCCTCCCCCACCTTGTTCCAATCTGGTGCAGGGTTTAAAGGAGGCTCCCCATAGTGAGGAGCTTCAAAGCCTCTGCAGCCCCTCCCTCTGAGTGTCCTCCTGCTTCAGTTCCACCCTCCGCATTTCAGGGCCTTTCATCCTTCCTCTTCTTCGTCCTCATCATTAGGAGGTCCCTTCCCCCCCTCCCGCCCACTCCCACCCTTGCTGGAGACTGTCTTTGGTCAGGAGCCCAATGGGAACCAGCTGTCAGGCGGAGCTGGGATATCCTGGAGAAAGCAGCTTGGAAATGCCTCCCCCCGACTTCCCCCGCCATGGCAAAGACAAAACTCCTGCTGCAGAATGGCCCTGCAGATGGAAAAGGCATCCTGCAGGCCACCCTGCCCCTGACCCGCGTGGGTCCCCCACTGGCGGGGTACCAGGAGCGCCTGACTCCCTTTGGAATCACCAGCCCATCCTGTTTGTCCTCCTCCTGCCAGCAGGACCCTCCTGACCCCGCAGCAGGAGCGCAGGGCCCTGGTGCCGGAGCATTCCATGTTAATCCTCCTTTCTGGACTCCTTGCACCTCGCGCCAGCATTGTTCCTCCGAGATGTTCCTGCCCTTGAAGGCCTGGGGGTGGTTGTTGTTTAAACAGCAGCAGCCACACAAGCTGCTGCCTGTCCTGCCTTTCCAGGGTGGTCTGTAATTGCTTCCTGTCCTCTCCAGCAACTGCCTTCATTTGTTTGAGTCTCTGCCTAATCTCAGGACTGGGGGAGTTGGGAATGAGAGAACCTTGGTCCAGGCTCAGGGGTGTTTCCCTGAGCTGGGATGAGCTGAGCCAGTTCTGGAGCTCCTGGTAAAGTCACAGTCCCACAACCAGGAGAAAAGGCTGAACTTAAAATAACCCGGGCAAGCCAAAGCCTGGCCTTGGCAAAGCTGGAGCCCTAGTTTAGGGCTGCGGTGAGATCACGGGTTCTGCGGTCCTTGGATGTGGTGGCTGGAGCCCAGGTGTCTGCCCTGTGTCCCGGCAGGAGCAGGGGTGGAAAAAGCAATGGGGGGGTGGGGAGAAATGAAATGTTATTCCTCAGACTTCAGAGTTCCGCTGTTCTTGGTTGTGTTAAGGCCTGGGCTGTGCTTGGTGTGGATTTTATCCAAGGCGGTTCACACACATCCCGCTGATTTCCCAGCATGCTGATTCCCTGTCTCTGCACCGGCCTCTGAGCTCCCATTATCCCGGAGCAGGAAAAGGGATGCTGGGGGCCAGCCCTGAGCAGAGCCGAGCTGTTCAACAGGCTCCAGACCAAACACTCCGACTTTGAGTTTTTCCCCTCTCTCTGAAAAGGCGAACTTTGGCTTTTTGTGGAAACGGGACGTGCTGTGGATAATGGCCACTTCCAACAGCAGTTTCCTCCTGGATAAACTAAAGCCTTTAAAGGAGAATGCTCCAGAGGGTGTTTCCAGAAATAAGGAACATCTTCCAGCCTTAACCTTCATGGTTTGTCTGGAGCAGGAAACTGGACGGGCTTTTTCCTGCGGTCTGGTTTGTGACTGAGGCAAGAGGACAGGGATGAGTGGAACAAGGTGCAGGAATAACCTGCCTTCCAACCCACATCCAACCCTGGCACGTCCCCGGGCTGTGCCACCTCCCACTCTGCTCCAGCTGTGCCAGCTGGATCTCAGTGTCACATGGCACCAGCCTGTGACAAGCGTCCTTGCTGCCCAAAGGGTCACTGCTCTGTGCTGGGGGACCCCCAGGACAGACAGCCTGGAGCTAAAGCAGCCACGAAACCAAAGGCAGAACAGACCCATTCCCACCCTGAATGCCTGTAAATATTTCCCTGAGTGGCTTTTCAAGCTCTTCCTGGTGCAGGAGCCTCTCACACACACCTTACACTTGTCTGTGCCTGCTCCGAGTGTGCCGGACATGGCACGGCATGGATTGGGAATATCTCGGCCTCCTGGCTCATTGGGACTACCCGAATAGGATGTGTTAGGTCATATTTCCTCTGTGCCTTCTCATCCTTTAAATGAATGCACAGACACTCCAAGAGGGGATGGCTGCCTAAAGCCCCTGGCTGCACACAGCCCCTGGGCTTCCAACACATCCTGCGGGTGCTGCTGCCGCAGTGCATTGGGGATGGCCTTTCCCATGCCAGAGCCAGGAGCAGTTCCCTGGGCCAGCCTGGCTGGGCTTCACCTTGCAGGTCTGGATCCAGCTTGGAGGCACCTGTTTTCCCCCTCTGAGGTGCCCAAGGTGCGGCGTTCCCTCTGCTGCAGCATCTCCAACACAGCCTGAATCCCTCCTCTGATTCCAGTTTTAGGATCCCTCTCCAACAGCTCTAAGCCCTGCGGGCTCTCCCCCTTTCCTGACCTCCTCATGCTTCCAGCAGCTCAGCGCCCCTCCTGCAGAGCTCCAGGTCTGGCTCTTCACAGGGAACACTGACCAGCAAGGACGGCACAGGCTCCACACGGGCTGCTCGCAATGATGCTCGACTGAGGAACAAAGCAGGGGCCTCTGCCTGGGTGTCCCCACCATGAGTCCCTGGAACATAATGTGTCGCCAGCTCCCTCCCAGCTCTGTTTCTGCTCAGTCTCCTGCTTTCTGGCACCAGGTAGCACCAATATCCCTTCCCTTTCCTCTTACCCGCTCCCTCGCTCCTTCCCTGACGACACAGCCCCTGACAGAGCTCTGCTCTCTTCCCTGGCCTCTCCTGCTTCCCTCACGATCCCGGCTGTCAGGAGCTATCTGTTCCCAGAGAGACATCTCCGTGCTGGGAGGAGCTGGGCTTAGAGGAGAGCTCTTCAGCAGTGGAGTGCAGCTGGGCTGCCAGGGACAATGGGAATGACCATGGGAATTCCTGCTGTCCTTGTCCAGATCACCTGGGCATGAGCTCAGCTCCGTGTTCCAGGTGGAGCCCAGTGCTCGGTGCCAGCCATTCCCCTCACAGATGTCCCCATCCGCTGTGGCATGACCAGGACAATGCACCTCTGGGACAAAGGAAGGGGAAGCTGCAGCCCGGGATCGAGGGAAGAGGACAGAACGTTCCTGACAGACAAGGACCACGTTGCTTTTCTTCTCACCGTGGTTTTCTGGCTGCCAGCAATGCTGAGGGCTGGTTTGGAGCATTATCCCAAAGGGCTCCAGCCCTGCCAAGCCTCTGACATTGGTGGTCAAGGAATTAACGCGGACTTTCTGAACCAACAAAGAGCCAGAATGTGATGGGTGCCAGATAGAGATGGGGGAGAGAAAAACATTCCTGGTTCTGATTACCTGGCTTCAAACCCATGGCAATAAACCCAAATTTGGGAAGCAGTTAGAAGGGAAGAAGAAGAGCAAGAAGAAAAAGGGGAATGAGAGAGTCGCCTGGCGGTCTCAAGGCAGCCTTTCAAGGATCAGCATCTGGATGAAAGCCAACATATCAGCTCTAATCTTTGGCTTTTTGTTGGACTTAACAAGGACTTTAAAATGAATCCAGTCACAACTGACGCGCCCCATATGGATCCTGGTTTGAAATCTCCTTTCCAGCTCTGAATCAAATAGGCTGGGACCACAGAGAGCTGGACAGGAGATTTCAAAGAGAAAACCAAAGGCAGGAGCACAGACGTGGCCTCCCACCCGTGCACAGTGCCCACTCCCACCCAGGGCTGGGCATGAGGACATCGGGCTCTGTGTCAGCACAGAGCCACCGCACAAAAGTGGCTTTGTGGCTCCACAGAGGGGCTGTCTGTGACCATGACAATACCACAGGGACATTTCCCTTGATGCCACTCAGCATCCCAGACTCACTGCGACTTCAATCCCATCTGCATCTGGAGATTGCCTCCATTTGCTGCCTTTTCTTTCAACTCCAGATAAAATAAGTGTATGGATATTTGCCTTCACATCTAAAAAACAATTAAAACCCCATCCTCGCCTGCTCGTGCTCCGAGGCTGGCGCTTCTCATCTCCCTAAGCTGCACCAGGATGCGAGAACAAAGGCATCTGACCTGTAGCCATGGCAACCCTCAAATTCTACACCTTTGCCTTTTGTACCAAGCTGCCCCTCCCTGCTCTGTGCACACACACATCTGTGCACACTCCTGTTCCCTGCAGGCTCTCACGTGCGTGTGTAACTCACACCAGAGAGGTTTAAAAACCCTGTTCCTGATTCTTCCAAGCGCTCCTGCCTCTGCCTCACATGCCAAGTGAATTCTCATTCCTCCTTTGGTGGCATTTGCCTCTCAGGTGCCAGCAGGGTTAACTAAAAATCCACTGCTGGCCACAAGGTAGCACTTGGTTCAAGGGAGAGAGGCAAGTGTTGAGAGCCGAGGGAAGCAGGAGTGCAGTGAGGGATTATTGGATAACACTCAGCATGCCAGGGCTGGGACAGCTGCCCTCTGCCTTTTCCTGGCCACTGCCACGATCCAAAGGGGCACCTCCTGAATCCATCCGTCAGCACGAGGGGAGAGGCACCACAGCCCTGAGAAAAGGAACACCAACAGCATCTGTGTGATTGTTCCAAAGGGAAGTGCCAAGGGCAGGCACTGCTGGGTCATATTTTTAGCACCTGGCTCCCACTGTCGTCACACCTGGAGCAGCTCCGGTGTGCACAGGGCATGTCCTGTGCCAGCCACGGGCACAGCTGTGGATTTGGGCTCCGTGTGCCTTGGCAGGGGTCAGCTCTGGGTGTGGAGGGTGGCACAGAGAGCACAGAGAGTGGGAGAGGAAGGAGAGGTCCCAGCAGAAGGCAGCAGCCCCAGGGTCTCACTCAGTCTGAGGCTCAGCAGGGCCCTGGAGCCACAGCCAGGCGCACAGAGAGGTCTCAGGGAGCAGCTGCTGGGCAGCCTCTTGTCCTCTTCAAAGGCTGCTTCCCAAGGGCTTGCTCTTTGGGAAAGGCTGGCACCACCCACTGGGCCAGACCCAAAATGCTGCCAACCCTCCAGCTCTTGGAGGAGGCTGAAATGCGCACAAAAACCATCCCTGGCTTTGTGGTGACTCTGTGGAAGAGGGGACACCTCACTGAGGGCTGGACCTCTTCCTGAGTGGCAGCTCCAATCTCTGCTCTGTGTGAGCAGGGACAGGACCCAGGGAACGGCTGCAGCTGTGCCAGGAGAGGCTCAGGCTGGAGCTCAGGGAAAGGTTCTTCCCCCAGAGGCTGCTGGGCACTGCCCAGGCTTCCCAGGGAATGGGCACGGCCCCAAGGCTGCCAGAGCTCCAGGAGCGCTTGGACACCGCTCCCAGGGGTGCACAGGGTGGGATTGCTGGGGTGTCTGTGCAGGAGCTGGGCTGGATGATGCTCTGGGTCCCTTCCAGCTCAGGAATTCCATGATTCTATGAAGTGCATCCCACATCCCTCTCTGGGTCCCATCAGTGCCTTCTGCTTCAGAGGGGAAAGGACTGGGGGCTTTAACCCACTTCTCCCTGGATGCACCACCACCGTGGATCCCTGGGAAATGGGAAGGATTTCTGAGGAGGGGCAGCTCAGCTCTGCTCCTGGCAGTGCCCAGACCTCCCTGGGATCAGGCTGGGACACGGTGCCATCCTTGGGCAGAGAGGGCACAGCCAAAGCTCTCCCCTCCCTCCCTCCCTCCCTTTAAACACTTCCAGTCGTGAGTGTGGCAGCAAAAGCCCGGCTGAGCTGTGGTTACTGACGGGGGCTGATGCAGCCCAGCCCCTCCCGCAGACATGGAAGGGTTGCTGCTCATTCCCTGCAGCAGGAGGGCCCCGGGCACGGGAGCGGCTCCAGCTCATTGACGTCAGCTCAAAGGCTCCCTTGGATTCCATGGGCTCGCTCTGGGACCATTATTCCCTGGCAGAAGCCGCGTTCTGGGAAACCAAGGCAGGATCTAAAGGTTGGATAGACTTGGTGCTCTGCAGTGCTGAGCCATGGCCATGGAGACTGCATTTCCCAGCATTTCCTCTCCATCCCGGCCAGCAGCAGGAATCTGGGATGCTGCATCCCTCCCTGGAGAGGGCTGATCCTCGATGCTCTTCCATCTCACCAGAAACGGGAATGTCTGAAATCCTCAGCAGCGCATTCACTGCCCATTGCCAGGCCAAGTTTGTCCCGGACTGGCCAAACTCCCAGGGTAAAGGTGGAATGGCTGGGAAGCAGGATGGCTGTTCCTGACAAATCCCACCTTTCCTGTTCCTCAGTTTCCCTGTTAGAGAAGGACATCCCTGCACGGAGATGGGATATCCCACTTCTGCACTGACAAGACACCCTGGTCTTGTGGGGGTGTCCCTGTCCATGAGGAGGGGCTGGAATGAGAGGGGCTTTAAGGTCCCACCCAACCCAAACTAGCCTGGGATTGTGGGATTCTATGAAAAGCTCCCAGTAGGATGTTACTGGGACTCCCGTAGCTCTGGGTATGGATTTACTGGAGGCACAGTGTGACTCGGCAGAGGGTCCCGGATAGGCGGACACGGCTCCCAAGCCAAACTCCAGGGACTGCCTCACCCTCTGGTATGATGCCACCCCAATCCCCCCAGCAGGGCCATCCACAGGTATTCCTGTTTCTTTCTTATCTCTTCCTAGGAAGCTTTTCCCTCTGTGGCCTAGCACCTTCCAGAATCCAAGCACTCTGTGTGAGTTCAGACTGAAATGGTGCCTGCATTCCCAGGCAAGGCTCCCCACTCCTTAACTTATCCACCCAGGAATGGCTGAGGACCATCCCACCCCCAGGCTCTCCTGACTTGCACCCCCAGGGTGCCAGCTCAAGGCAATGCTGAACTTCCCTTCAGGATTTTATATCCTAAAAGATGCTTGAGGGATTTGGGCCTGCAGTTCAAATTTCTTGGCCTCCAGAATCAAAGCTTCCAAGCTGTTTGACACATGGGATGAAAGGGGAAGCTGGGAACACAAAATAAAAGGCCCAGCACACCCCAGTTGCTCTCCTCAGCTGGGAAGCTTTGGACACGCCAGAGAACAGAGGAGCTGTCTTCTCCCTGCCCTCTGCTCCATGACCCGGATTCCTCCACCCCTCCAGCCTCCTCCTCTCCATAGGGAGCAGGTCCGGAGCGAGGAGCATTCCAAACACCCCGCTGGTGCCATGTTTATCCAGCGTGTCCTCCTCTCTGAGCTGCTCCAAACCAGCCCCAGAATAAAAAAAGGAAAGGAGAAAACAAAGAGAGGGAAGAAATGAACAGCTCTGGCTTTTTGGCCAGCAAACAGCATTTCTTGTTTGTTTTTCTAGCAAAAAGAAAGGAATCTCGCCAGAGATTCCCGAGTTTTCAGAGCTGAAGGTGTATCTTGAACTAAAGACAGGGAACTGGATATTGGGTTTATTCCCTTTTCCTACATTAAATAAGACCCTCAAGGCCTGACATTTTTGGCGGGAATAATCCTTTCTTTATCACTGCTCCGGGTCAGGAAAGGAGCAGGATCCATATGCTCGAGACCCAAAATCCAGGAGCAAACAATAGGGATGTTCACTTATCCCTATTGGACCCTGAAGTTGTGCTGCAAGGCCCGAGCTTGGCTCCTCTTGGCTGTTGTCTTCCTTTGGAACCCCAGCCCCCAGAGGATGCTGGATGTTGCTGCTCCCATGCTCCAAAGGCAGCAACAGGCACAGTGAGAGCCGTCTCCTCAGACACTTCAACAGACTGGGATAGCACATGGATTGCTGGAGCCCTTCTGGGTGTGAAACAGCCACGGCTTTCCAGGAAGCACGGGAAAACTGCTGCTGTGCCAACAAACCCATGGACAACATCCACGGCTCCCAGCGTTCGCCAGTGTTAGGGACTCAGAAGGATTTTTCCCCAAAGAAAACCCCTCAGACCACCATTAGTTCCATTATCAGCCTCTTATGATTCCCTCATTTTAGGACCCAGAGCCCTTCAGACACAAGAGATGGAGGTGCCACTTTTTGCTGTATCTATGGGAGTCTTGAGCTTCCGAGCAACTCTCCAAGCCAAATTCCCACACCATGTTGCCAAAAATACTTTGGAGTGTGTCTCACTGATGTGAAACATTTCTCTGGATTGTTTCCTCCCAACATCTCCGTTTTTTGTTGCCAAAGGAGGAAAGAACAGAGTCCAGAGACCCTCATTTCCTCCCCGGGGTTGGAGAGGGGCCGCTCTCCAGGAAACACAGCCTGGGTTTATCCACGGAGCGGGAGGAGAATCACCCACACCCCAAGAACTTTCACCATGGCTGGGACCAAGGGAAACTGCTCCTGGATTACCATGGGGTAGACACAAAGGAATGCCTGGAGCTGTGTCAGAGCAGGTTTAGGCTGGATTTTAGGAGAAGGGTCTTTACACAGAGAGTGGCCAGGCTTCCCAGCGAATGGGCACAGCCCTGAGGCTGCCAGAGCTCCAGGAGCGTTTGGCCACCGCTCCCAGGGATGCACAGGATGGGATTGATGTGGTGTCTGTGCAGGGCCAGGAGCTGGACTGATGATGCTGGTGGGCCCCTTGCAGCTCCTGAGATTCCATGGCTCTATGACCCCATGAACCCTGCTGGTGTGGTTCCAGAGAGCATCACAGTCCAAAGGGCAGCGCTGTGTGTCCATTCCTCCCTCGCCTTTCCCACGCAGTGAACCAGAGAGTTGTCCCAGTGATTTACCCCGGGATCATCTGTTCCCTGCTTTATTTCTCTCCCGGTTCTCAGTCAGGCACAGCAAGGGTTAATTAATTGCAGGGTGTGGAAAGGACAAGAGGGAGTACCCTGCTCCTGTCACCCTGTGAGGCACAGGAATCCTGGGATGATCCCTGCTGGAAGTGCAGGTCAGGGCTGTGCTTTCCCCTGCAGATCCGGGGGTGTGAATCCGAGTGCCAGGATGGATTATGTTGTTAAGCAAAGGGCTGGGAGTGCCAGACAGAGCCAGCCAAGGAGTGGGAAGATGTTAGGGAAGCTTCTCCCAGCTGTCCCCAGTCCCTCATTCCTGTCCCTCGCCACACCCTTCCCCCATCTGATCCTCAGCATCCACAAAGTTCTGTTCACCATTCCCTGGGCCAGAGCAGCCCCTTCCCATTTTCTGGCTTGGCTGTGTCCCTGGAATGTGTTTCTGTGTCTCCTGCCATCCTGCAGCCCCTTCCCAGTCTGCCCACCGAATATTTTGATGGCACAGTGTGAGAGACCGGCAGAAAACAAAGCTCCTGTCCAACATCACCCATTTTTCCACCCAATTTCACACAGGATTTGTCCCACTGCCTGTGTGTTAAAGTAAGTACCCTTTTTTAGAGAATTTTTGGGTCCATTGATTCCAGAGGCAGGATACCAACCAGTGGGATGAACAACTTCATCCCTGGAGGCTCCATTTGGATTCGCTTTGCTTGGCAGAGTAAGGCCAACCTCATCTGCCCCCTATTACCCACACCAAAACCATGTGTGAGCTTTTCTTCACTTTATAGGAGCCAAACAGCTTGGAAAGGGATTCGGAGTTTTATTCATTCAAAGTATTCCCCCTTCATAATCATCCATGGAATTGCACCACACCAGGCCTTAAACTGATGTTTAGTTTCTGTTCCAATGGACCTGCAACACATCCTTGAAATGCAAATCCCTGCTCCTGGACTGAAGTTTGGCTGTCCAGTGCCTCCCTTCATCCCCTTGGAGCTGAAGTTTTCTTGCTGCTGCTGAATCCACCGCAATTCCCTGGGAGGGAACTGCCACTTCCCCTTTTCCCTCAGCAGTGTTTGGGGCTGGGAACAAACCTCCCATTTACTGTGAGCACAATATCCTGGGATATAAGGGGAATGTGGATGTCTGAGCAAGATCAGAGCTCTCTCCTGAAGTGTCCCAGCACCAGAGGCATTCCTGGGACCACTGAGCAATGACAGGAGCAGCAGGAGCACTGCTGGCCCTTCTCCACTTGGGAAGGCAGCTCCAAAACACTGTAATTCATCCAGGCTCAGCATTCCTCTGGAAATGGGGCAGTTTAGTTGGCACACACTGGGCAGCAGCCACCTCCCAGGTTCAGGTGTCACTCCAGCCTCTGGAATGTGCCAAGGAATGGGCTGCATCCCGCACACATCAGCCTTGGTGTCCTTACAAAGTCCTGCACTTCCTTGGATCTTTGACCCTGCTCAACATCCTCCCTTCCCACAAGGACATTGAGGTCCCAAGGGAGGACCCCAAATCATCCTCTTTGGCAGTAAGAGTTGGCAATGGGTGGCAATGGTTGCTAGAGTTAAAAAATACATTTGTTTCCCTCCCTGCCCAGGATTGTTGGGGAAAGCAGGAAAGTCCAGAAAATCAGCTGAGAAAAACCCGTTAACAGCAAGATTTGCCAAATAAGTGAGAGCATCCAGTGGCCTGGAAAATGAGCCGGCGAGTGATGGAAGAGCCCTTTCCCAGTTCTGCACACTCAAGGAAACATTTAATACATCTGGAAGGAAAAATCTGCCTCGGCTCCTGCTGCCGGCGTAAATATTTGTGTTCGCAAGTGTTGGCAAATATTTGAGCCATCGATGTTGTTTAACCAAGAGCTTTGTCTCGCAGAGTCCCTCTCCCTGCTCGGGCTCTCTTGGAATCACATCAGTGAGTGGAATCTCCTGGTGTTTATGAAGGATGGGATCCGATCCTTTCCCTTTGTGAATTAAAGACCAGGCAGGAGCTTATGGAGGTGACCAACAAAGGGCGTCGGAAGCGCTGGCAAAGGTCATGCCCCACATCCAATTGCTCTTGGCACAGATTCCTTTGCGAGACGGGGAACTGAGCCTGAATTTGCAGGCACAGAGTCATGCTGAAGGATTTTCTTGCCTCTACAGTAGTTCCTGAGCTTTTATTTGCCACACTACATGGAAAGGGACAGAGGAAAGACAGTTTGCCTCCTGCCGTGGCCGTGGTTGCTCAGGTCAGATACAGGGGGTCTTGGTGCCCCTCTGTAAAAAACTCCTGGACAGCAGTTTGATGCCTCGACAGCTTCTGAGGGAAGAGAAGCAAAGTGCAAGGACAGCAGGAATTAGTATCCTGGGAGTGGAGAGGGAAAGGGCCTTGGCCTCTGCAGCAGGACTGTGACCACAACTTGGATCTTCCCAGCTCTGGGCATGGGATTGGATGTGTCCTGTGTTTGGTTTTCATCTTCCTTCAAGGACAAGCTGTGGACTCCCCATCCCTGGAAGTGTCCAAGGCCAGGTTGGACAGGGCTTGGAGCACCCTGGGATAGTGGAAGGTGTCCCTGCCATGGCAGGGGGTGGAACTGGGTGGGATTTAAGGTCTCTTCCAACCCAAACCATTCTGGGAATCCCTGATTATGCCCCATAAATGCTCCTTGCTAACCCATACACAGACTTTGCAAATGTTGCCCTGAAGCTGATGGAGAGAATTTCCAGCTGTAATCCCAGCTCAGCAGTGGATGGAAACATCTAAATCCATGACTGCTGTTTCTACAGTGACTTTGTGACTTGGCTCTAGGACCTGTCCCCCCTGTGCCCACTGTCAGTGACAGCATCACTGAGAAATGGTCTCGCTGAGAAATAATTAGCAAGAAAGTCCTAAAAATTGCCAGAGCAGTTTTTTGAGGAGCTTGAAGGGTGCCTTCAAATGCCTTCAAAGCTTTCTGGATAACTCTGAGCGGGTCTTGCCTTTTGTGCTTGAGCCTGGGTCTAGAGAACACACTAAAGGTGTGGAACTGGAAAAAGAATTCCAAACATATTCTGACAGAGCGAACAAAAATTGCCATTTCAGAAAGATGAGAGCCAGCATGGGGGGATCCCAGAGGAGGAAGTGTGGAGTGAACAGCCCTGAAACCCCCTCAGCCTCACCCACCCCAGTGAGGACCACGGCGAGGATGACTTTAAAGGATGAGGATGACTCTAAAGGATGAGGATGACTTTAAAGGATGAGGGTGACTTTAAAGGACAAGGAGCACACCTGGATTTTTCAGGAGCAAACATAGAGAGCGATACAGGAGAACACTCCAGGCTCTTCCAGCTGTGTATTCAGGGGAAGATGTTCCAGCAACTAGCACAAAGCCCTCACCTGCACCTCCGGGTGCTCACCTGGACCAGTGCTGTGCCAGGTAAGGCAGCAGGGCCAGCACAGGAGCTGCTGTCCCCTGCCCTGGCTGTCAGCTCCCTCCCAGTTGCTGCATTAACCTCTGAATAAACAAACCTCTGCAAAGGCCTTTCCTAACCCAGCCAAGTCCAAACACAGCCCGCATTCCTCTCATTGTAAACCCCGAGTGCAGGACACACTCCTGGGAATGAGCTCGCTGTGTTTTCCCTTTGATTCCAACCTCTTGGGAAGATTAAACAGTGTCATCAGCAGGTTAATGCAGAGTGACCTCAGCGGCTCCAAACATTATTGCCTTGCAAATAACACTGACATTTCCATACTCCTGCCTTGCCCAAGGGTACAGCAGCCACGTTCCAGGTGCTGCACCGGGAGCGTGCTGGAAGGAAGGAGTGCAGGGAAGGGAAAGGGCTGGGATTCAGCACTAAGGGCTGGGAGAAGGAGGGAGGCTCCCTGAGGAAGCAGCCCCAGCCCTCTGGCCAGCCCAGGCAGCAGCTGTCAGTCAGCAGGGAGCCAAAATCCATCCTCCCTGTGCCAAGCTCCAGGGAACAGATGTCTCCATCGCCTCCCGCCCAGGCTCCTGTGAAAGGGCAGCGGGATCCCAGCTGGTTTGCTGGGCCAGGTCTGGAGGACGAGCCTCTCACCAGAGAGTTTCGTGTCCCAACTCACAGCTGAGTGGCCTGAAAGGGACTGTGTGTGCCTGGCTGGGATGTGATGCCACCAGCGCCTGGTGGCAACAGAGAGACTTCCCAAGGGATCATTGGCACTCCCCTGAGCTCAGGCGGAGGGAAGCACAGAGGTGTGGTGGAGTGATGGAGAGGGGAAGGACAAGGATGAGGAGCAGCGGGGGAGGCTCAGGGCAGCAGCACAGGGACAGTCAGTGCCTGTGCTGCACCTCCTCCATGTCCTCCTGTCACTGCAGCAGCACCAGCCCCTTCAGGCCGAGGAAAACCAGACCAAGTCCCAAATCCTCATCCAGTTTTCCCTGTAGGTGGACAGAGCCTTCCCCACAGCCCCACAGCCCTCAGCCCCGTTTCCTAAAGCCTGACTGTCTCCCTGGGAAGATGAACTTTTCTCTCACAGACTTTTCTCTGGTTCTACAGTGAGCTCGTCCATGATCTAAACCCTCGTCCTCCCATGGACTGCTCTCCCTCGCTCCTCCCATGCCAAGCCCAGAGGCCTGGCTGGATCCTGGCAGAGCTCCTGCATTCCCGGGAGCCCTGTGGGCCACCAGTGCCTGGGCTGGGCAGGACAAAGCTGCAGGACCCCCTTTGCTGGTGCCAAACCCAGCCCAGGGCAGGGGCTCTGGCAGAGCTCCCTGCTGCTCATCCCGAGGCACTGGCAGGGATAAGTGTTTCCAGCTCCCAATTCCCTTGCCTGGGCAGAACACCAGGACTTGTTTTGAGCCCCCATGGGGGTTTTATTCCCCTTTCAGGATGCTGTGAGACAGTGCAGCACCTCACCATGGGTCCAGTCATTCCCTGCCAAATCCCCAGGCATATTCCTGCTCAGGAGCACCCTGGGCTGAGCCCTGCCACCCCTGTGTCATCTCACCCAGCCCTGAGGGGCGGCCACAGCAGCACAGCCTCCCAGGGGCACAGAGAGTCCCAGACGTGACACCCCCCAGCCACGCCCCCATGTGCCTGGGACAGTCCCTTGTCCCCCTCCTGCCCCTCCTGGGATGGGGACAGGGCTACGTTGGAGCTCCTGAGCAGGAACCCAAGGACAGAGAACTGAATTCCAGCTCTTCCCTCAGCCCATAAATCCCACAGTGCTCTGACTTTTCTAGGAATGATGCCTCAGGGAGGGTCTGTGTGGTCCAGAGAAAAAAAAGCAACTCAAACCATGTTTGAAACACCCAAATTCTGCTCATCAGCCTCCCCAGCATCCCACAGGGCCAGATCCCGGTGGCTTGAGGGCTCAGCTCTCTGGGATCTGGGATGGGAGCTGGGAGAGCTGCTCCCTGCTTGGAAAGAAGGTTCACAGGGGTTCCTCGGGCCTGGCATCAACTGGGACACGTGTCCCCAAATCTGATTGTGATCTCCCTGTGGTGCAGGAGGCCTGTGACAGTCACAGGCACTGCCAGGCTGGGAAGGGACTCGTGGGAGCACAGGAAGGGTCCTGGCTGCCTGGCATCCTGCAGAATCCCAGCATCATCAAAGTTGGAAGAGACCCTCAGGATCATCAGGTCCAACCACCAACCCCAGCCCCACAATCATCACCCCTAAACCCTGCCCCAAGGGCTACATCCAGACACCCCTTGATCACTTCCAGAGACAGTGACTCCACCAGCTCCCTGGGCAACTTATCCAAAGTCCTGACCACTCTTCAAGTGAAAACATTTTTCCTAATATCCGGTCTGAAGCTCCCCAGGGTGACTTGAAGCCGTTTTCCTTCCTGACTTGGGACACGGCAGAAGCAACCGACTCTCACCTGGCTGCAATCCTGTCTGGGTGCTTGTGGAGAGCACTGAGGTCCCCCCTGAAACTTTGAGGTCCCCCCTGAGCTCCAGCCCTGGCTGGAACCCCAGAGCCAGGTGAATTTGCCTTGGAGGTGTGGGATCACAGAGAAGAAGAAGGTTGGGGCGAGGCACCTTCCCCTGAGCATCCCAAGCACGATGAGGTTTCTGCAGGAGACAAAGGAGAGTTGGAGCTGCTTGGGCTGGGAGGAGGCTCTGCATCCAGGAAACACCTCCCGTGGGGGATGAGGGAGACCTGGCCACCCACAGCCCCGGCTCACCAGGAATCCAGGCTTCCATGTGGCCAGAGCTGTGCCAGAAGTGTCGCTCCCATCGCCAGCAGGTCACCACCCCCTTCCCTGCATCTCCCTCCTCCTCTGCTCGCCCTGGAACCAGCTGACTTTTTTCACAACCAGGAAACAATCAAACAACATCTTGAGCTGCTCCTCCTCTTGCCAGCACCGCCATCTCCCCGTGCAAAGGGGAGTATTGTGTCAGTATTCCCAAAGCCTGATGCTGTTCCGTGCTGTTATTCCAGCCTCCCGGTGGGGAAAACCCTCCGGGCTGCAAATACCTGTGTTTCGTTAAGTAAATAATCACACATGATAAAATATCCACTGGCTGGTGGGATGGAGGAGCGGGGAGCAGGAATGCGGGCGTGGGGATGCAGCCTCTGGATGGATGCGGTGCTAGCAGTCCCAGTATGCTCCAGTAGGTAACTGGGAATGCCAGCGCTGCTGGAGAGGAATTATTGAAAAGATTTTAGGGGGGTCTGTGGGGGGAGTGTTCCATTCACCTGTTTAAAAGAGCTTCAGAAAGAGCAGAGCTGGGAAATGCATCCAGCACAACTCACCCGGCCTCCTTGGGAAAGGCTTGGAAGCTGCCCAGCTGTTGCAGGCTCCCAGGGGAGCGACGAAGGGGAAGGGGGGGTGACCCCAGTGGAGGAAGAGCTGTTCCTAAAGCTCTGGGGGACTTTCTGTGCCCCTCTGCATGCTGGGACCTTCAGAGACGCTGGGAAGGGAACCCAGCTCTTATGGGACTCCACTCTGCACTTTTCCAGGGCCACTGAGGAAATTTCTGCTGGAGCCAGGCCCTGATCCCGAGTGTCCTGGCTTGCTGCCTGCTCCAACCACGAGCCCATGGTGCTGCTGCCTCCCTGCAAAGAGCTCTCCAGCTTTTTATGGCTCACCTGTTTGGGAGACTTCACACGTTCAGAACCGAGGCTTAAAAACCTGTGGAGAGAAGAGAGGAAGGGAAAAGGGGAAAGAGGAGTTCAGCCAGGAGTGAAACACTCAGGAGGTGTTGGAGCCTTGGGCTGGGCCTCATCAAGGTTATCCAGGTCCATCCCAGACTATGAAAAAGCAGCTGGGGGGTTTGCCCTTGCCAGGATCATGGGGAGGGAGGTGTGGGGTAACCCAGAGGACTCTCGGGAAGGCCAGGAGGAGTGCAGTGGGATCAGGAAAGGCTCGTGCCAGGCGCAGGTGGGCCTGATGGACAGCTAAGAGCTGCGCCTCGGATTGTGAGCTGGAGGTAGAAGCAGGGCTGAGAGGCTCCTGGAGTCATTTCTCAGTCATTTATTCATCTGTAATTGCCTGTCTGCCTGTCTCGGAGCTAATGACTGGCTGGGAAGATTTGCAGTTGGGTTTGCAGGAGGTAATTACATCCCAATCTCGCTGGATGACTGTGCTTCCAATGAAGATAAACTCCTTGGAGTGGGGCTGCACATGGCAGGGATCAGTTGTATTCCAGAGCCCAGGCATGGCAGGGCAGATAAGGAATGTTTGCGCTGCTGCTTCTTTATCTGCTGACCTATTAAAAGCTTTTCTGTCTGAAGGGAGTGAGGAGCCACCAAGGGGGCTAATCCCACAGCTCCTCACTCCTGATGGATGCGATTCCGGCCTCCTGGTGAGACTTGATCACTGGCTGAGGGCTCTGTGGGTGCTCCTGCGCCCTTTTTAGGTGGGGCTGGGTTGGGTTTTGAGCCGCCCTGAGCTGAGCTCCAGGTCAGACTCTAGCAAGGGGGAAAAATCCAGCTGATCCAGCCCTCTCTTGGGGGGGCAGGGAAGGGGCTGCAGCAGCCGGACATGAGCAGGTACAAGGCTGATGCTTGGATAAACCCTCTTTCCTGTTCAGGAGGCCTTTGCTTATTCCAGCACTACATGAGAACACACAAGTTTCTCTCTGTCCCCTTGGGTAAAGCATCACTCAAGTTTGCATCATTTGTCACCCGAGGACACTTCTGGAACATTGGACGGCCTCGTGCAGTCCCAGCCCTGCTGCGGGTCCTGGCATTGCCTCAGGAGCGCTGGCTGTGCCATGGGGACATCCCAAGGGACAGGAGGAGGCACCTTTGCTCTCCTCAGGCCTCTCCTGGTGTGTGACTTTAAAGCCCAGCCCAGCTCTGAGCACGAGCCAAAGCTCTGAGGACACTTTTGGAGTATTGGATGGCCTTGTGAAGTCCCAGCCCTGCTGCAGGTCCTGGCTGTGCTGAAGGGACATCCCAAGGGACAGGAGGAGGCACCTTCACTCTCCTCAGGCCTCTCCTGGTGTGTGACTTTAAAGCTCCGGCCCCCTCGGAGCACGAGCCAAAGCTCTGAGCTCATCCCTGTCCCAGGGAGCTGCTAAACCCCCTCAAATCTTTCTTGTTCAGCAGCACTTCATATAAATCCCGTAATGTGCGGATCACTCCGGCTGCCAGCGGCTCTGGGGCCGGGGGGGTGGTTGGGGGGATTATTACAGTCCCTGCTCCATTCCCAGGGGATCCCAGGAAACCGCGGGCTGCCAGCAAATGTCTGCAGGATGGAGGCACGCTGGGACCCCTGGGAATCAGCTGGCAAATGGGATGCACTGGGTATGGATTAACAACCCATTAGGGCAGGGGCTCGGGGCTGCCTTACCCAAATCCCCCCCGGAACGCCGGGATTCCTGCCTTCTGTCCCGAGGCTCTGCGCAGGGATCAGCATCGCCTTCGGCCCACGGAACATCAGTGAGGGCTCAAGGGCACTGCACAGCACTTCCCGAAGAGAGCAGTGATTTCCTGGGATGAACCCAAGGAGTCTGCTCCGTGCTACAGTTGGTGGATGTGGATGTGGATGAAGGAGCACTCGGGAACACTCGGGAATGACTCAAACCTGCTGCTAGAGGAGCTGCAGCCACTCAGGAAGAGCCTCTGGCTATGACTGTGCACACTGTCCTGCCTGATTTTCCCCTTCTTCCAGGGAATCACTGCTTGAGAGGCTTCCAGGAGCAGCGTGCTCCCAATTTCCCCCTTCCTGCTGTGCCAGGGAGTTCATCCTGGTGGCCAAAGAAAGATTTCTAATCCGATTTTTCTCTCTCCAGCAACAATCATCCTGAATTGGTGGCAAAATCCACCCTGGAGGGAGGCATTTTGTCCCTGAGGGCCACTGGATCCCTGCTGGGATCATGACGTGGTTACTGGAGGTGAATGAGAAATTCGTGTTCCGAAACAGGATACTGGAGTCATCAGTGGAATCCTTCTTCCCACCCGGGAAAATGGAAAAGATCTGGAAGTTTGTGCTTAAAGTGAGAGATTTCTGGCTTCAGAGGCCACCTCTGCCATGGGATTCTGGGCTTAAATTGGGGCCAGTCACATTCCCCTCAGTCCCTGGGCTTGCACAGCTCAGGTCCCAAATCCTTCGGGAATTCCATGTGGAGAGTTTTGCAATGGAAAGAACTCCCTGTTGCCACCTACTTGGATGCAGACTGGGAGCACTTTAAACGAGGTTCAGAACTCCTTGAATTCCAGGAATGAGTTGTGTTGGGCTGGAAAAGAGCAGGAGGAAAAGGGAAACTGCTGCTGTGATGCCATGGAATTCTCAAATAGAAGCCTGGCATTCAGGCATTGGGCTCAGCCTGGCTGCAAGGGATTGAAAAACTTATAATGAAATCTTTGCCTCCTGGAAGACACCATTTTATCCAAAATAAAACCTTTGCAAAAGGGGAAAAAAATGAAGATTAAAATAGCCCAGTGAATCAGCACAGCAGGAAAATTCCGAGCTGGTCATGGAATGAGCGTCAGCATTCCCTGTTTGTAAGTTCCTCACTCCAAGTGGGTTTTGTTACAATATTGGAATGAAATAAAGTCACTAAGAAAAGTTCCTTTTTAAAAGCTCTTTGCAGCACTGGTGTAAAGCAGAGGCATCCCAGTGAAACCAAAATCCAAACTCCGGGAGCTTTCTGGATCCATGTGAGTTTGGGAGAACGGCAGCAAGACCAGAAATCCCAGAGAAAATGGGGATCATCCTGCCGGAGAAGACAGTGGATTTCCTTCATTTCCTTAATTATCCTTGTATTTCCCCCATTCTTCAGGCTGGTGAGGCAGTGAGGGAAGTTCCTGCTCCTCACAGCTCCGTGGGAATTGAGCCTTAACTCCCTCCTGGCAAACCCTGCCCTCTCCAGCCACTCAGCCTCCTGGGAATGCTCCTCATCCCCATGGCAAAGCCAGTCCTGAGCCTCACACTAACATAAGCCCAAGTCTGGCACTTGAGATTAAACTCAGCTCAGAGGTTCTGTCTCCTGTGTAAGTGCAAAGCTTCCATTCCGAGGGAGCTGATCCGAGCGTTGGGATGGGCAGGGAGTGGAGAAGAGGCAGAAAGTTGAGCTCTTTCGTTGTTCTGCAAGATTTTATTGCTCTTTTTCACATGATCCTCTTTATTATTTTCTTTTCCCCAAGGGAATGTTGTTCCTTTGTTGATGGAGCACCCTGGAAAGAGTGAGGATGATCTGGAGGTTTTGGCCTCGCTGACCCGTCGGATGCTGTTGGTACCTCAGCTCCCACAAATCCGCAGTGTCCGGTCGCATGGAGGCAGGACAGGGAGCAGGGGGTGGCACGGGAGGCTGTGGGAAGCTTTAATTACCCCGATTGTCCCTGGAGGTCCCCAGTGCCCAAGTTCCTAATTGCTAATAAATGTTCCTGCTGAGTAGCTTTTATTTTTCCAAGGCGGTGGAATAACAGGGAAAATATGTGAAAATCCCTGGATTTCTAGAGTGTGTTTTTCTTCCATTTATATTTCCCTAATTACGCTGTCATGGGCTGCTGAAAATTGGACCCCCCCTTCTTCCATCCCCCAAAATGACCAAATAAACAGAGCGGTGACAACCCAGCAGGGATAAAGGAGAGATGGAAGCGGTGGTTCTGTATCCCAGCTCCATGAGGCATCCAGCCCCACAGCTCACAGCTGCTGCCCCTGCCCTAGAATCCTGGGGTCATGGAATCACAGTGCTGATGTGGGCTGTCGTTCCCAGGTGGGATCTTCAGTGGAGGTGCTCTGGGACAGGCACGGCCTCTTTCCAGAGGGATGTGGATGAGATCAAGCTCAGGTGGAGGGTGGCAAGTGGCAAACCAGGCCCTCTCCTCTTCCCTCTTCTCTTCCTTTACCTTTTCTCTTTCCTCTTCCCTTGTCTTTTCCCTCACCTCTTCCCTGTCCTCTTCCCTCACCTTTTCTCTCGCCTCTTTCCTCACCTCTTCTCTCTCCTCTCTCCTCTTCCCTCTCCTCTTCCCTCACCTCTTCCCTCTCCTTTAGGACCCACTCTTTCCATGGAAAAGCACTTCCCCTCCAATCCTGGGGTACTGTCAGCACACCCCGAGCTGCTCTGCACGTTTTAAATAACATTTCACTCAGCCGAGTGTGTGGTACAGAAACCACAAGTGTGAGGATCCCACAGTCCATAAATATAAAGGAGTGTACAGAGAGAGAGGAGACTCCAGAGGGGGAGCACAACCAGCAGCAGGATCACACCTCAGATCCAGTGCAACCCATGGAAACCACAGAGTGCAAAGGAGGTACCATAAACACAAGTCAGGCAGCACAGGGCTCCGGGGAGCCTTTTCCAGCTTTTGGTGTGCCAGGAGCTGAGGCAGGAGATGGCTTTAGGTCTCCAAAACTCCTGGCTCTTTTTCCCACATGCAGAAGGCTTGGTACTGGATTGGGTTACTAAAGCATTCCAGCCCCGTTCCCACTCACAGAAATCTCTGCTTCCCTGAAAAATTCAAACCACTTCATTTTATTTCTCCTCTTCCCCTCCCCCTCCCCTGGCTGGGCTCTGCCACGGGCCAGGTGGGTTTGTAGCCCGCTAGCCAAGATGGCACAGAGGCAAATTCCACACAGCAAATTCCACTTCCTAAGGAACCAGGATTGATGGTGCCAGAAACCTGCCAGGGCTCCTGGACCTCTGCTGTGCTGAGGACAGGGTGACAGAGCCACAGCCTGCAGCCCTTCAAGGGACCCTGTGACACCCCCCGGCACAGGTTTCCCAAGGAAGCTGTGGCTGCTCCAGCCCTGGAAGTGTCCAAGGCCAGGTTGGACAGGGCTTGGAGCACCCTGGGACAGTGGAAGGTGTCCCTGCCCATGGCAGGGGTGGCACTGGATAGGATTTAAGATCCCTTCCAATACAAACCATTCCATGATATTCAGGTCCCAACAGTTTCTGAGAACTCATTCCTCTCCTTCTCCTCCACCTCTCCCATCCTCTCCCCTGTGTCCTCCACGATCCGCTCTGGGAAGGTGCTGTGCAGATTTTCCTGCAGAGCTATTAAGTTCTTGCAGTTTCCCTGTGGATCCTATTAGCCAAAGAATTTGCTCCTTTTCCAGAGCTCCTTTTTACTCTTTTAAATGAAAACACTTCAAAATATGTCTATGTACACCTTGGCTTGGAGATGGAATTTCAGAGCTGAGGCCGTGCACGCACATTTCTGCCTCTTTCTACCTCAAATGTTTCCTTATATCCACAAATGTATGAAAAACTCATCAGAGAATTGGATTTCCTCAGTGCACTGGGTTCCCTGAGCTCTTTCCCAGCTCCAAGAGTCTGGGTTCCCGCTGATCCTGCCATCCCTGGCATTTCTCCCCAGATCTGGATGTGCAGCCTTACCTGGCACTGCTCCTTCCCCAGCTGAGGGGACAAACACGCCAGGATCTAAAGCGTGGGCAGATTTATTTCCATGGCTCCGAGTTCAGCTAGTGTGGGGGGCTCTCAGCGAGGTTGGATGAGCTCCATACAGATCCTGACATCCTCCCATCATGTGCCCAGTGCTGAGTGATCCAGTCCCTGTCCCATCATCACAGGATCCCACGACGGTTTGGGATGGAAGGGACCTCAAAGCTCAGCTCCTCCACCCCCTGCCATGGGCAGAGCCACCTTCCACTAGCCCAGGTTGCTCCAAGCCCCATCCAAGCTGGCCTTGGACACTGCCAGGGATCCAGGGGCAGCCACAGCTTCTCTGGGCACCCTGTGCCGGTGCCTGTCCACCCTCACAGGGCAGAATTCCTTCCCAAAATCCCACCTAACCCTGCCCTCTGGCAGTGGGAAGCCGTTCCCCCCGGCAGTCCCCTGTGTCATTTCGCCGTCTCTCCCCATCCCAAGCCCCTCGTCACACCGCAGCCCACGGGTGTCCCCAGCCCCCGTGCCCCATCCCTTCCCCTCTCCTCCTCCTCCTCCTCCCTTCCCGCACTCCCGAGGCTCCACGGATCGGGCTGTGCCTGCAGGCTGCCGGCTGCCGCCCGTCCCCGGCAAGAAAGCTCTGCCTGTGGTGCCTCACAAAGCTCCCTTTGAGCCCCGAGTGGCGGCGGGGGGAGGCCCTTGTGGCTGCGGCTGGCGAGTGGCTGCAGAAGGACTTTGTGAGAGGCACTCGCGGTGCCAGGAATCTCATTACAGCCCCTGACTGACGGCCCTGCGAGGACGGTGCCCGAACAGCCACCCAGCCACCGCACGCCGGGCCGGGAGCTCGGAGCAGAGCGAGCTGCTCCGAGGGGCTGGAGGACACCCCGGGAGCTCCCAGAATCGCAGAAATCTCAAGGCAGGAACCCGCTCCCAGGTTTTGTGCAGGCTGGGAGAGCAGGGCAGGAGCTGAGCCAAGGCAGAGCCCAGCTCATCCCTATCCCTCAGGCTCTCCGTCTTGCTTGAAGGAATTTCCACCCGGCCAAGAGCTGGAGTGTGGAAGTGCTTCCCAGCCCACTAAGGGTTAATGTCGGGGCCAGGCAGAGAATCCATCTCCATTTCAATGCTTCGTTAAGAGTTCTGTGGTGAAACAAAGCAAGGCCATCCAAGTTTGGTGACAATTTTCCCACAGTCATCCGCGGCTCTGATTCATTTTCAGCCCCAGATTGGAGTGGTAATGGCCCGACCACAGAACATTTCCTGGGGATTAATCACGGCTGGGAAAGGGCTGCAGCTCCGAACTGCGCTCCAGGTGCCCCCAGATTGTCCTTCTGTGTCAGGAATTAGCGGCTGCTGAGGTCACTCCCGCTCTGCCGCCGCTGGTGCAATTATAACCCAATTTCTGCTAATTACCAGCAGGTTCAGACATCAAGGTGCCTGGGGCTCGCAGCAAAGCCCAGCTCCTGCCCTGTCATTCCGGCCAGCTGCTGCTTCCAGGGCACTGGCAGGCATAGATATCCATGGGGACTCTCTTAGGTGCTTCCCTGTGGTCCCTCTCTTTGTGCTTTGTGACACCTGGGCTCTCAGGTGACCGATGGATGGATGGATGGATGGATCAGACTTCTTTCTTCCCAAAGCCTGCAGAACATCCCCAGGTTTCAGACACCAGGCAGTGAGTCAAGCCTGAAAAAGCAAATCTCAGGACATCATTCAAGCAAAAACCTTTTCTCCATGCACGACCAAGAAATTCCTGGTCAGGAATTTCAGAGCAGGCATGGGGAGGGCTGGCTCCAAGGGGTGGCTCCTGGTCACCGTGCTGGATGTGGGGCCCCGTTTTCTGCTGTTTCTCCAGCTCAGGGAAAAATATTCATCCAGGTTCCATCTAGTTCCTAATGGGAAGAACAGCCTCTGGCACAGGAGCTGCCCATCACTCCCGGGATCTGTGGGACCTCTGGCCGGGCACTGCAGCCACCTCCCCACCCGGGGGGTGCTCCGAGGCCATGGGGAAGGGATGGGTTCTCCATGCCACCTTTTCTGCTTCCAGCTGGATGCAACGGGAAAAATATCCTGGGAAAGGGACCCCACAGGGTGATCCTGAGCTACTTCGGACTTGTTTTAGAAACACAAATGCCAGGGGGAAAAGAGAATTATTACCTGTCCCAGCTGAGCACCAGCACCGGCACAAGCACCAGAGCCAGCACCGGCACTGGCATCGGCACCAGAACCAGCACCAACCAGCACCAGGACCAGCACCAACAGGAGCACCAACACCAGGCGCAGCTCCAGCACCAACACCAGAACCAGAACCAGCTCCAGCTCCAGCACCAACTTCAGAACCAGCCCCAGGTCCAGCCCTGCTCTGTGGGCACAGCTGGCGCTGGCTGGGGGTGCCACTGATGTCCCCATTCCCCTGCCACGTCTGCCACTGGCTGCTGAATGCAGCCACATTTCCAAGCCCGGCTCTGCCAAGGACCTGGAGCAGGGGGAGCCGGCACATCCCCCCTTCCCCAGCCTCCAGCCCTGCCTGGGCGCTGCGGCTGCACCGCGAGGAGGTTTTGGGATCTAATCGCTGTTTGCTGCCTTGTTTTGTACGAGAATTAAACACCTGCCTTTTGAAGGCTCCTTCTCGTCGCTGGGAACGTTCCCCAGTGCTGTGTCCCCCTTTAATTTCCTCCGGCAGCGCTGCCTCTCATCACCCTTCCCGTTTCCACGGCATCGCAGCACACCGGTACCTGCATCCACCTCTTGTGCCGGGGCTTTGAAGTTGAAATTCCATCTCCCTGCATGATCAAATCTTTGATTTCTGATTAAAGCTGTCAAAGAAACAGTTTCCTGCCTGCTGAAAATTCAGATTTCAAATGAAATAAAAAGGCAAAATCTGCATTGGGCTAAAACGTAAAAATACCTTTTCCATGGAGCTAAGAAAGGAAAACAGCGTCAGCACAGGTTGGTCCCAGCGTTTTATCTCAGCTGCAGCCTTTACTTTCCCTCCTTCCACTTCTTTTGTTATGATTGGCATATTTTTGGAAATATGAGCCCGTGTTAAGTGAGAAGACAAGGAAATTTTCACTTTCAGAGCAGCAAAACAAAATCTTCCTGGAAAAAATGTATAGGCAGGGTTGGGTTTTTTTTCTTTCCCCCCAAATTCTGGAATTGAAATTGTCCCATCAAAACCTGTTCTAAGGAATGAGTGAGTAAATAAATAAGTAAATAGATGTTCCTGGTTTGATCAAGCATGAACAAGGATGATTATTAAATTCCCAGATAACATCTCATCCCTCGGGATCTTCCTGATGGACACCTCGGCAGACATTCCCCTCCTGCCTGGCACATCCTTCCCAGCACAAACAATGGGCCCAAAAGGGAAAGAGGGAAAAGGCCAAATTCAAAAATCCAGCTGGGAGCTTAAACGAGAGGCCTGACACTGTCAGCACAGCCCAGATGGAAAAAATAGCCCTTTTCCATGGCATGGAATGTGCTCCTTCATCAGGAGGCTGCACACGTGGGAGGTGAATGTGTGGATGAGGGAAGGACTTGGATAACAGGTCTCGCCGTGCCAGAGAGGGTTGGGGGATCCAGTGCCAGGATTTTATGGATTGTTGCTTCCCATGGCTTAAATCTCTGGTGTAGGAGCAGCCAGCCCAGGCAAGAATGTTTGCAGCCAGCCCTGGTATGGGAATGAGGAGGATGAATCCAAGGATTTCAGGGGTAAGTGCTTGTCAGAGAGGTTAAAGAGGGGGATTTTCCAAGGATGCCTGGCAGAGGCAGCTGCGGGAGTTCTGGGATGGGGATGGGATGGAGATGGGTGGCTCTGGCGCCTGCAGTGCTGGCTCTGTGAGCAGAGGGGCTGTCACTGCTCCCTCAGGACATTCTGCTGGCCCCCCCTCTGTCCTGGGTCACGGGGACAGCCTGGCAAAGCCATTCCTCCTTCCCCAGCAGGCACCGGGATTGAGCGTGGGGAGGAAAGCAAAGGAAAATCCAAAGGCATCCAGACATTCCAGATCTGGGGGATGAAGAGGGTGAGAAATCCTCTCCCAGTCTTTGGGAGTAGGACTGGGACACAAACCCTTTCTCCAGTCTTTGAGAGCAGAACTGGGACACAAACCCTCTCCCCACCCTTGGCACCCTCCCCACGCCCCCCATCCCCACCGGGCTCCGCGACCCAGGTGCCCTCGGGGCTGCGTTCCCAACTCCTGGGTTTAATCTCCACATTTATGGGCCATGTGCATTTATTTAACAGGTCTGGCCCGAGCAGCAGCGTGTGCCAAGAAGGAACAATCATCCCTCATTTCCCAGCTGTGACATCATCAGCTCATATTTCACGGATATGATGTCACTGCTGCGCAATAGGACTCGGGATTTTCAAAAGGTTTTTATTAATGTTGAGGGTTTTTTTGGTGGGGTTTTTTTCCTCTGGTCTGGCCAGAACATCTGGAGCCGGGAAACTTCAGAGTCCGGAATATTCACAAGTCGGAGCAGACAGAATTCCAGCCCGCAGGATTTCTGGGAGTGAAGGAGGACAGATAACGATGTGGGGAACCAGGAAAAGTCCAAGAGCAGCGGGAAGGGGAGTGAGGCAGGAGGAGTGGGGGCTGGGGACGTGTCCTCACCATCCATGAGCAGGCTGGGGACACCAGGCTGGGAAGGGGACACCACAGAGGGGACACCTGGGGCGGTGGCAGAGGATGAGTGGCACCTCCAGGGTAGAGAGAGGTCCATCCCTCTGCTTTTCCAGAATAAAGGAGTTTTTACAGCCTCACAGAAACCCTGGGAAGGAGGGAGGGGAGAGGATTCCAGGGCAGGGGGTCTGCTGGGCAGGCAGCAGGAACTGGGGAGGGGGGATAGAAGCCTTGGGAAGGTGCAGCAGGAATTGGGAGGTGGGATAGGAGCTTTGGGCAGGTGCAGCAGGCCCAGACAGGGCTGTGTGTCCAGTGTTGCTTGGCACCCTCCCAGGATCCCATCCCTCACCCTGGATCTCACACGGCCTCAGGTGCCTCCCTCCCACAGGACTCCCCCTTGGTGAAAGCTGGGGGACACCTGGAGCTGGAACAAGGCGCTAAAAGGACTGCGGTGACCATTCCTTGGAATCCCTGATTAATCCATCGCAGCTGCATCCCTTTGGGGTTCCCTTCCCAGCAGCCCTCGTGCAGGAGAGCACAAAGTGTCCCAGACAATGGAAATGCTTTTTCCATGAGCCTTCGCAGCAGAAGCCGGAATGTCAAACACGGCTGTTGGGAGAATCCCATGGAACTGATGTCACCACGCTCCGAGCAGTGGGTCCCCTGCCACGTGCCAATCCCAATAAATGTCATTCCCTGCTTCTGAAAGAGGAACGGCCTGGAAATGGCAGGAATTCTGCTGCTCCGTTCCATCTGGCCAGGCTTGTTGTAACCCATTTTTCCGGCTGCACCATCGGACCACAAGCTTTTATAAATCCCTCGGGAGCTCCGTGTGAGCCCGGAGCCTCTTCCAAGGGAGCCTGGGCAGCTCCGGTGGCTGCACCAAGGAGAGAAAGGTTGGAGAATGAAGCCTGACAAGCTGATGAGATAAACTGGTCAGATCAAAGGCTGACAGCAATAATTGTACACGGCGTTGCTGTGCAAAGCTAATTTAGACACAGATGAGCCCATGACAGACTCACTGGAGGGTGGCAGATGAGCAGGGAATGGAGAGCACTTCATTTATCCTCCCTGGAAGCAGCGGCAGCACCGGGAGTCAGCGGCTGGGGCGGCTTCTCCCTCACTCTCTCCTCTTCCAGTTATCAAACTTTATCTGGTTCCTTCGCTGCAAATTAGCGAGGAAGGACAGAGAGGGAAAAACACTGAATCCATCAGCGCTCCTGCTTGTTTCCCAGCCCACAAGGGAGAAGGCAGGATGATTTACTGGGAGGGTGGGGAGGTGCTGGAACGGACTGTCCAGAGAAGCTGTGGCTGCCCCTGGATCCCTGGAGTGTCCCAGGCCAGGTTGGGCAGGGCTTGGAGCAAGCTGGGCTAGTGGAAGGTGTCCCTGCCCATGGCAGGGGTGGTGCTGGATGAGCTTTAGGGCTGTTTCCAATCCAAACCACTCTGGGATTCTGGGATTCTGTGGTTCTGCAAAACAGGGCCTTGATTTTCTCCTGCAAAGCCCAGCAAAGCACCACATTTTCACACCATGTGGGGCTTTTGCTGTGCTTATAAATCAAACCAGAGCCATCGTTTCTCCCTCTTTAGTTTTTTCCAGCTCACACAGATCACTGGGAATTGGAGGAGTTTCTTCTGCTGGTGGTGCTCAGGCTTGGCTGCTGCTTTGGCTCTCTGCAAAGAAATCCTCTCCTGGTTTCTCCATCACCTTCCCTCTGCTCTCCCCATCCCTGGCAGGAACCAACCCCTGGAGATGCAAGCTCCATGTCCTACATCCAACACCTGCACCAGGACAGGTCCCCCAGCACAGTGAGGGCCCTGTACCTGCCCGAGCAGCCCTGCCCTGGAGATCCTGCTCTCCCCAGCCCTCGGGAAGCCCTGGCTCCAGGCTGGGAAGCAGTGGGATGCAGGCACCGGCACGGGCTGGCAGACGAGGGAGTAACTGAAGGGAGAAGAATTTTCACTTCATATTTTATGCAAAACTGACACTTTCAGCCCAAGCAGGAACGCTGTGCCCACCCTTCCCCCACAGCGCAGGCGGGATCCATCCCGCTGGGAGCGGCCAGCGGTCGCTGATCCCATCCCGTGCCGTGGGCGAGCTCCGGGCAGGGAGAGCCGCTCGGCCCTGCCCTGCTCCCGTGCCCAGCCCGGCTGGCTGTGCTGCAGCTGCCAGAACAATGGGAACAATCCCAACAGCCCCCCTTCCCGGGAATACTGCGGGCTCTTGGCAGCTCTTTCGCACACAATTAGCATTTCTCGTCAGGCGGGGGAGCACAGATTGCGCGCGCTGCGGAGTGTTTTGCACAACAGACTGAACCCAAGATGGCCCTGCCTGGACCCGCAGCTAAAAGTGACTTCCCAGCAGGACAGACCGAGCACGGCCCCGCCACCGGGAGAGGCTCCCCCCGACCTGTCCTGAGCACGGCCGGGAGGGGCTCGCTCAGCTCCCCCAAATGCACCCAAGGGCTGAATGGAGGCGGGACACTGCCGCCGCTTTGATTAGGGGCAAGGACTCACCTTTTCCTTGTTCAAGGAAAAAAGAGGTGGATATCCGTGGGTCCAGACTCGGAAAAATGGCTGGGACTTTCGGGGAGCTCAGGAGTCAGGGACACACAGAGACACGGGATGGTTTGGCTTGGAAGGGACCCTAAATCCCATCCAGCCCCACCCCCTGCCACAGGCAGGGACAGCCTCCACTATCCCAGGGTGCTTCAAACCCCATCCAACCTGGCCTTGGACACTTCCAGGGATGGGGCAGCCACAGCTTCTCCAGACAGTCTGTTCCAGCGCCTTCCCAGCCTCACAGGGAAAAATTCCTTCCTAATATCCCATCTACATCTCTCCTCCTTTAGTTCAAAGCCATTTCAATGTTTCTAGGGGCTCACAGTGGGTGATGAACCCTTTCCAGGCTGGGAGAGGATGGATCTCCACAGGCTGACACTGCTCGTGATCCTCCTGCTCCTCAGCTGCCAATGCCAAGGAATCTGTGCTGCCCCTGCTGCCAACGCCAGCCCAAGAGGGTCACACGTGCTGGTGACGCCATGGTGTCTGTGGCTGCCACCCGCAGCCCCTCAGCCGGTGCCTGGTCATTTGTTGAACCACAACAACCCAAGCTCGCTCTGCAGCCTCAAAGTACCGCTTGGAAGGAGCCTCAAAGCTGTGTCTGTCCGGGGAGGCCGGGCTGGCAAATGCAGGGAATGCCGGACTCGTATCCCCTGTTAAAGCCAGCCCAGCCCATGGACAGTAGCGCTCCGTGATTAATTGCTGTGCTTAAAACTCCTATTTATAGACACGCTGCAAGTGCTGTGCCAGGGATAGCACAGCCAGAGGCTCCTCCTCCGGCAGCTCCCAGGGCTCAGCAGCCGATCCCACAGCCTCGAACTCCCAGGATGTGGAGCAGCTCAGCTCCTTATCCAGCCAGAGGTTCCCTCCCCTCCTCATCCTGCTCAGCCACGGTTCCTGGGGATGCCATCGGCCTCCCCGATCTCAGTGGTGATGCTGTGGATGCCGTGGATGCCGCTGGATGCTGCTGGATCCCCACAGGGCTAAGGAGCTTTAGCCAGAGCTCGGCACCTGCGGCAATGTGGGAACAGGACCCGAGGGCACCGGTGCTCCTTGACCTCGCATCACCCCAGAGCCAGCACTGGAGTCCAGCAGTGTTTGATTCCCAGGGAGGCTCCAGGCCCTGCCCCAGGCTTCCCTGGGCTTTGCCTGAGTCGATGCTTGGGAAATGAGCTGTTGGAGATCTGGATTTCAGCAGCCAGCCGGGAGAGCTGTTTGGGAAGGATGGGAGAGCTGGTTGGGAAGGATGTCTTTGGGTAGCGATGCTCCACATCCAACAGGTTCCTACCCTACAAACAGTTCTCTTTACCCTGCAGTTTTCTTTAAAACAAAACAAACAAAAAAAAAAGGAAATTCATTTCACCCTGCTTTTATTTTCCTGAAAGCCCCAGATCTTATCAGCACTGAGGTACTGAGCAGGGAGGGTTCAGAGATGTGACTGCCACCAGCATCCCACTGCCCAGGACATCCCACAGCCAGGAGCCTCCCACTGCCTGGAGCATCCCACTGAACACAGCATCCCACTGACAGGAGCATCCCACTGCCCAGAGCACCCCACTGCCTGGAGCATCCCACTGCCCAGTGCATCCCACTGACAGGAGCATCCCACTGAACACAGCATCCCACTGACAGGAGTATCCCACTGCCAGGAGCATCCCACTGCCCAGAGCATCCCACTGCCAGGAGCATCCCACTGCCTGGAGCATCCCACTGCCCAGTGCATCCCACTGCCCAGAGCATCCCACTGCCCAGAGCATCCCACTGACAGGAGCATCCCACTGCCCAGAGTATCCCACTGACAGGAGCATCCCAATGACAGGAGCATCCCACTGAACACAGCATCCCACTGCCCAGAACATCCCACTGACAGGAGCATCCCACTGCCCAGTGCATCCCACTGCCTGGAGCATCCCACTGCCCAGAGCATCCCACTGACAGGAGCATCCCACTGAACACAGCATCCCACTGCCCAGTGCATCCCACTGACAGGAGCATCCCACTGCCTGGAGTATCCCACTGCCTGGAGCATCCCAATGACAGGAGCATCCCACTGCCCAGTGCATCCCACTGCCCAGTGCATCCCACTGACAGGAGCATCCCACTGCCTGGAGTATCCCACTGCCTGGAGCATCCCAATGACAGGAGCATCCCACTGAACACAGCATCCCACTGCCCAGAACATCCCACTGCCCAGAACATCCCACTGACGGGAGCATCCCACTCTCATGAGCATCCTCCATCCCCTCTTTGCCTGTCCCCCTCTTCCAGCCCCACATTTCGGCAGTGTTGGGACAGGCTGGTGGTGGGGAGGGGAGCGGTGGCTCCATGACCACATGGAGCAATCCATGGCAGTCCCATCCGGCTGTGGATTTGTCCCCTGCCAGCAGCCTCCCAGCCCTTCGCTGGGCAGCTGCAGCTATCCTGGCTGGGGGCTCCTGAGCTCCTGTGGGTTTGTGGTGGAGAAATATCCTGAGTTTGTGCTGTTTGGGATGTGAACGTGTCTGGTGGGGAATGATCCCCCCCGTCCACACTCACACACATGGGGGAAGCTGAGGGGGAGGGAGCATTTCCACACGGACACAAAACAATCCCTATTTGTCTCCAAGACAGACCCCACCGTTGGGTTTCCTGGGGTCACACAGCTGCAGGAACATGTGGAAAAGAAATGTCTCTCTGCTCAGCACTGGACATTGGTGTAATTCAATCTATTGCTCCCATGTACTAGAAATCCACCAAAGTGGCCCCACTCCAAATGGCAGGAAATGCGGAGTGTCAGGGACAGAGGCAAATCCTCTCCCAATCCAGGGCTTTATTTTATTTTAATTGGGTTGGACTGGGAGAGGCAATGGAGGTTGTGTGGGGCTGGGGGAGGCAGCAGTGCAGGCTGGCAACATCCTACGGTCCCTTCCTGTAGTCACACATCACCAGTGCCCTGAAACTGCTGGGGAGGTGCCACAGGGACCTCCAGGTGCCGGGACAAGCTCACCTGGCCCCCAGAGCTGAGATGTCTTCAAGTTCCTGCCATTCCCATTCCTAAAATCCCTGCCACATCCTCCCAAAGATGTTCATGCTGACTTTCCACATGGCCCCCAGCACAATTAAGCCTTTCCCCTGGGATTTTGGTGCCCAGGGATCACACTCTCTCTGCAGACCTTCACCCCAACACCTGGGCTCCCTGGGGAGCTGGGCTGGTCATGCCAAGCTCCGGTGAAATCCTGTTTGACTCTCAGGAACGCTGCTCCAGGACGTGAACTGAGGTTACCTCAGCTGAGCCTTAAATGGATTTTTCCGTTAAGAGAGGATTTTTTTGGTCTTGTTTTATTGAAAAGGAATTTGCAGTAATTAGCTCTTACAGGGGATTTCACTGTTCTCTCTCCTCCTCTAAAGCATAAAACACTTATTACAACACATTGTTTAACATGATCTCCACTCCCAGGGATTTTTCCTCCCTCGTGTGATGATCCAGCCCTGCCTTTGGACTTCGAGGCTCTAAATCTTCCTGCAGCCCTGAGCCATGCCCTGATCCCTCTGCCTGGATCCACACTGATCTTTCCCCCCCAGTCCTTGGTGCAGCTGGAGATGAGAGAGCTGGGAAAATGAGGCTTTTTTCCCCATTTCCCCTGCTTTGTTGGATTCTTGTTGGGCAGAACATTCCATGCCTGCTTCCACGGGCATCCGGAGAGCGGCTGCCCCTCACTGAGCCATGGAGAGCAGATTTTCCCTACAAACCTCTGTTCCTCTCAGTGCCTTCACCTGTGTTAGGCTGGGCTTTATTTAGGCTGTCGGGCTTAATCGTCCTGCTTGGAGAGCGGGCTGGGAGCGGAGCCGGGAGTGGAATGATCAAACCCGAGGTAGGACACACCAGGTTGTCCCTCCTGCTCCGGGATGGCGACATTCCGTGATCCCTGTGCTGCCCTGCTGGCAACATTTCCCTGCTGTTCAGCCTGTGTTTTCCTGTGCTCATTCCCACGCTTTTCCATCACTCCTTCCAGCCCGTGGGCTGGCCCCAACACCTCCCTTGCTCTCCCTCCTTCCCTCCTCGGCGTTTGAGCCTGGAGGAGGCTCCCGACGGCTCTCCATCGCTCCCAGAGGAGGCTCCTGGTGGCTCTCCATCACTCCCGCTCTGGGTGGAGGTGGATTTTCCCTCGTGAGGGGGTTCAATCTGCTCCTGGTCCGCGTCAGCTTTGTCTGAGCCCGAGATTAAACCACGGCGTGCTCGAGTGCTTGTTCTCGTTGCCGTCACGCCGCCCCTTTAAAGTCACCGTACAAATCCTGCCCTGCAGCTCCTTGATTGTGTTCCTGCTTCTCCTCTGAACTCCCTCCAATCCATCAGCAGCGCTCCAGCGACAGCGCAGGTGCAGCTGCGGGAGCCTTTGCCAAGAGCCTCCGGTTCTCCGCGATGCCCCGGCGCGGGGGGACCATGGCGGGGACCGGGGGGGACGCGGTGGCGGAGCGGTGCCAGCCCCGGTGCCAGCCCCGGTGCCAGCCCCGCGCGGGGGCCGCTCGCCAGGGCCATTCCAGACAAAGCCGCGCCGCTAACAGCTCCTCTGGCTGCTCTATCAGCTCCCATTAGAGACCTGGGGAAGCAGCACTTCCCGAGGCTTTGCAGGATAATTTGTGTGTTTAATACACCTCAAACCCATGTTAGGCTGCAATTAAGGCAGGGGGAGGGAGCCGGAGCAGAGGAGACGCCGACCTCCCGCTGCCTGCTCAGATCCTGCTGCTTTCTGTGCCGGTGGAGGATGCCAGGGAAGCTGGAATTAGAGGCAGAAGTGTAATTTGTCATTTGCAACTCTGAGCCAAAGGCTGGGCTGGTGGGAAGAGAAATGGGAGAGCTGGGAGCTCCTCACGGGAAATTACCATTGAAAGAACTGAGCCGAGCCGAGCGGAGCCAAGGCGGCCTGAGCATCCCGGCTCGCTGGCAGCAGCAGATCCAGGCTGGTGGGTGGGAGCCAAGGACATGGAATTGTGTGGGATGGCAAGAGGGGATCCCACAGCCAGGCAGAGCCGTCACACAGGTCACTGCAAGGAAGGTGCTGCAGCCCAGGCGGAGGCCCAGCTCCACGCTCCATCCAGGGAATAGGAAATTCCTTTTCCTGACACCACCAGGCTGTTTTCCTTTCCTTGTTAGTGCTTTTGTTGTCTGCAGCTGGTAGAGAAAATGCACAGTGTTAGAGAAAATAAAGTGGGAGCAGCTCATCCCACTTTGGTCCTTGTAGGAGTCAGAGTTTGGGATCCACACTGGAGTTTAACTGATCCCATTGGAAAACAGACCCCCCTCAGGGACACAGCCATGGGGAACCCACAGACCTGTCCTTGTTCCAGTCAACACAAGCCCTGCCCCATGTCAGGAACTGGGAACTGCTGGGAGTAGGAAAGTCTTGAGTGAGTTCCACAATGGGATTTTTTCCCTGAGCTTGACACCGATCCAGATTTCACTGCTGCCAGAAGGGAATTCCCACTCCTTTCCCCCACACAGGACAGGGAATGCTGAGCGTGACCCACACATCCCAGTGAGCCAGAGCCACAGCTCCCCCCACGTGGACATGGCAGATGTCCGTGGTGTGTGGTGGGGACAGGGACAGGGATCCTCGGTGGTGGGAATGGCACCGTTCTCCCCGCACCAGGCAGGCGGGATTTCTGCAGGAATAAACCAAATCCCCCAGACTGAATATGTTTCAAAGCTAATCAGAAGGAGCAGGGTGTGGGAGCCAGGCATCCTCAGAACTGTCAGCAACGTTCCCTTTTTCCTCAGGGGCTGCTTCAGAGGGTACCAGCTCCTTCCTCAGCATCCCCGTTTATCTGGGTGGGAATTTGCCTCGGGCAGAGCTGCTGCAGATCCTCAGGAGCACACAAGAGTCTTGCAGTGTCCATCAGAAAACTCAGCAGGAGCTGGGATGGCTCCTGAGCAGCAGAGACTGGAGACCCTTCAAAGCCACTGAGCCTTGCAGAACCATCCCAGCTTCGCCCACGGCTCCTCCCAGCTCCACTGGGTGCTGGGAAATGGGAACGCTGCTGCCAGCTCTGCCATGGGCTCATCATTCCCAGTTTGACTGGGACTGCAGCTGATCCTCTGGCCCAGCTTTGTTGGGTTTCTTTGGGAAGTGAGAGGTCTGTGACAGTGACCCAGGGCTGGGAGCAGCCGAGGGGCTGCCAGAGAGGAGTAGGGAATATGGAAAAGTGGAGCACATGGAAAAGGGTCGGGCAGGCTTTGATCCTGGAGCAGTGCTTTAGAGGACAGGGAACAGTGGGAGTAGCCAGAGCGGGGAGGGAGCACAGACGAGCTTTGACCTTGCTCTGAAACATCACAAAACATATTTAGGGCTTGGTGATCAAAATATTCCTGCTGCCCCTGGATCACCTGGATAGAAAGATGCTCATGCTCTAATTCCCGGCCCAGGGCTGTGGGCTGGCAGCACCTGCACCCCCTGTTTTCATGGAAGAGCCTTCCCGTGCAGGAGGATTTGCCAGCAAAGCTGTCAGTGCTGGGTAATCTCTTCTTTTCCTGGGAAGCCAGCGCACATTAGGATGAAAACCCTCGTGGAGTCAGGTGAGCCCAGGTGTAATCCCATAAACCGTGTTCCAGAGCCCTTCAAAGCTGCTCATCTGCACTCGGATCTCCAGAGCTCTGCCAAGATCATTTACAGGGAGCGACGGAGGACTGGGAGCAGGGACCGGGGTGTCCCAGTGCTGCCCCCGCTCGCTGGAGCGTCTGATCCCAGCCTGTCCCAGTGCCAGGCTGCCACTGCCAGGGTCAGGAGCAGCCCTTGGACATGACCCTGCTTGGTGAGGGATGAGAGGGGCCCTGGGGCTCTGCCAGAGCTCCAATTCTCCTGGGTAGATGGAGGAGGAGAGATCCCAGCAAACCTCGCTGTTCCCTCCAGCTGCCCGGCCCTGAGCCTGGTTCTCCCTTTTCCAGACCTTGGCTCCAAGGTGTGGCTGTTCCGAGGGCAGGGAGAGTGGCTGGCACAAAGCGGCTGGACCTGGGCTGAGCTGGGCCCAGCGCTGTGACTCAGGAAGCTGGGGCTTCCCAGGGAAGTGACCCAACTCCAGTGGGAACCCAATCCAGCTCCTGCTTTGTCCTTGGAGAGCAACTTCTTACGTGGACAGACAGTCATAGGGAAAGGGCCAGGTTTTAAACTAAAAGAGGACATTTAGATGGGATATTGGGAAGGAATTCCCCCCTGTGAGGGTGGGGAGGCCCTGGCACAGGGTGCCCAGAGAAGCTGTGGCTGCCCCTGGATCCCTGGAAGTGTCCAAGGCCAGGTTGGACGGGGCTTGGAGCAACCTGGGATAGTGGAAGGTGTCCATGGCAGGGAGTGGGAATGAGATGAACTTTAAGGTCTTTTCCAACATGAACCACTCCAAGATGATTCCATGATGCTTTCCCCAGGGCTGGCAGCAGCAGACGAGCCGTCCTGCGGGCAGATCCCAGATGGAGAGCACAGCGGGATGTCAGGAACCTGCTCCTTCCCGGACACCAAAGAGCCTCTGCTTCCCAACCACTCTGCCTCATGGAAACTCTATCCCTCCAAACACTTGCTCCCTTTATATCTTCCTCCTTTATTTTTTATGGAGAGGCCTTGGAGGAGAGGGAATCGGAGGGGGCTGGCACATCCCCCCTCCCCCTGGCCTCTCGGAAATAAAGGGATGCAGCTGGAGGGGCAGGAGTTTCTGGAGCAGTATGGATGGGGTGAGAAAGTCATTACCTGCCTTGGGTTTCACTGTGGGAATGGCCACACCTTTCCCTGGGAATCGCTCGTGTCTGGGGGCACGGAGAGGGGGGAGAGGGGGAGGAGGGAGCAAAGGGGCAGAGAAAGGGCTGGAAGCAGCCCGGGAAGAAAGGAAAAGGGAAAGGGGATTTTTTTCTTTGCATGTAGCCATGGAGGGGCTGAAATGAATTACCTGTCTCCAAAGCTGGGCCGTTCAGGGAATAATCGATTGAGCACACCACAAACTTGGATTTTATGGCTCCAGGAACCCGGCTGGGGCCGGGGGAAGTGGGGAAAGAGGGAAACTGTTCCACACTGAGGGGACACCTCAGGGGGATGGGTTTGTCTGGCCTATTTTTTTCTTCTATTTTTCTCCCTCTCCTCTCTCACTTTGGAGTTCTTTGGGTTGGTTGTTGTTGTTTCCCTTTTCCCAATCTTCCCGTGCGCACTTTCCACTTTGTTCTGCTGGGGGCAACAGAACTGGATTGTGTTTCTCCTGCTCCCAACTGCAAGGAATGACATCAGCCCGAGGTGTTCCAGCATCTCCTCCCTCTGCACTCCCTCCCTGCCCTGAACTGCTCTGGAATTTGGAGTTTTATAAGGGATCATTATTTGTCCCCATCCGGGATTGTGCCTGGAATGGCAGTGGCTGTGAGGGAGCAGTGGATGCATCCAGCTGGTTTCTCTCTGCAGCTTGCAGTGATCCTTGAGGAGCATCCCAACCCCTTGCTGCTCCAGCACCTCCAGATCCCAGCCCTCCCACAGGGACAGCTTTCCTGCATCCCTTGGCACCAGTGCCAAGCGCCCTGGAGCTTTCCCTGGAGAGAGGGCAGCAGGAACAGGTGCTCAGATGGTCCAAGGGCCTGGATTCTGATCCCCATTCCCAGAGCCACTGGACACATCCCTGTCTCACCAGCATGCGACTGAGGAGCTGGAGGCAGCCCCCAGACCCCCCAGAGAGAGAACAAAGGTGCGGAAATTAAAAGAAAATTGCCAGAGCTGAAAATAAATTAATGGAAAAGAGCAGGAACACGGCGGTGCTCGGGGGAACGTGAGGATTCCTGACAAGCTCCCAGTGATATTTGCCAGGAGGGTCATTAACTCCCACCATGGGAGGAGAGATCCAGCTTTTCCAGAAGGCCCTGGGTCAGTTCCTGGGGTTTCTCTACCTCCCTGGTGCTGTTTTCCAGCATCCTGACGGGCTGGGATCACAGCCAGCTCTGCCCCAGGGACACAGGCTGCAGGAGCAGGGAGCCACGCTGCCATGGAACCACCTGGAATCCCAGTCCCTGTGATTCCAAGTCCTCTGACAGCCACCCGAGCAGGGTCTGGAGCCAGCAGTGCTGGACCCTTGGTGGTTGTGCAGAATTCCCAGCTGCAGTGGAAGTGCTCAAAGCAAGTGGGAAGAGCAGAGGCTGAGGGAAGGATTCCAGCCTCAGGGAGGAGCAGGGCTGGAGGTAGCACAGATTTTCCCAGTTCTCTCAGTCCAGTGAGCCACAAAGCGGCCAGATTCCAGGGAACTCAAAGTCAGGCAACTCCGAGTTGCTCAGCTGAGCAGGGATTTGGGACCTCACTCCTCTTCCATTGGAAAGTCTCTCCTGTTGCTGGCTCAGTGATGGGGAGCCAGGAGAATTCAGCTTCCCCCAGGGCACGAGAGCCAGGCATCCAGCCAGCCTTGGCATTCCCAGTGTTCCACATCTCCCTACAACACCACAACAACCTTTGCGAGGCCCAGATCCCAAGGTCACATCGCAAGTCACGCCAGCCACAGGTGAGTCAGCAGCTCTGGGAAGATCCCGTGCCTTGCCCCAGGGCGCTCCACAGGATTCATCCTTAACCTCCAGGATCCAGCTGCCTCCCTCCCCTGTGTGTGTTCTCCATAATTAAAGTTGCAGTGAGAAAATAAATCCTGCTCCTCACTAATAGGACGGAGGAGGTGTTAAATTATGGCTCCGTTTATCGAAGGATTGCCCAACGCAGCTCCTGCTTTAATAAGTGCCGATAAAACATGTCAGGAAATGATTTGGGAATTAATCCCTCCTGGATGAGGCGGTGACAAACTGCTCTAATATGTTTCACTCCGGGAAGGTGCGTGTTCCCGTTTTATTGAAAGGAGCTGCAAGTGGATTTAGGATTCATGGAAATAAGGGAATGATTGACAGGTGAGGGCTTAAGAGAGCCTGTGGGTGGAAGGAGAGAATTGCCCTCCCAGCCCTGCTAGCATCGCCTTCCCATGCTCCCCACTCCCACACTTTTCCAACCACACCTGCTGGATTTCAGCACCTTTTCTGACCTGTGCCATCCCTGCATCCCAATTTCCCCATCTCTGATAACCTCTGGGATGGCAGGAAATGAGCTCAGCCCCTCCAGGACCAGGCAGGGGGGATTGACCTACTTCATCCTGCAGTCGTGTTAATAGCTGAGGGTTGGTGCCGTGAGTTCCACCTTGTCCTCCCTTGGAAGGGTTTCCAGGTGGTTTGAGGATCCTTGTCAAAATGCAGCCATTGGGAACGGCTTCATCTGCCAAAAACCCCTCTCCCCTCTGTTTTTCATCTGGGGAGTTTGGAATTTCCTCATTTCCCTGGTCCATTCCAGCCTCTTCTCTCCAGTGTTTGGATCCCAGGAATTATCCCAGCTCATCTGAAACAGGAGATGAGTTCGGGGGGTGCAGCCCCCACCCGCCCCTCATCCCCGCTCCAGGTAGCCCCTGCCTGCCCCTTCCCTCCTCTTCAGCAGCCTGGGATGTGCCCAGGCTGGGAAGAGCCCACAAAGGGGGTTTTGAGGGAAGGGAGTTGGGATCCAGCAAATTCCCCTCTCCCCAGGCAGGATGTGGGGGTGTCCCTGCACATCCCTCCCACTCCAGTCACTGGTACCAGGACAGGGTGGATGCCCACAGGGAGGGCAGCTGGTGCAGAGGGGTAAGAGGGGAGGGAACCCCAGGCAGGACCCTCAAATCCCACTGAGACCTCATTTCCCCACTGTCACCCTTCCCCATGGGTCTGGTGACCCCCTGGTGCCCACCTGCCCCTCAGAGGGGTCACTCCCTCCTCATTCCTGAGCCAGGGGGAGGAGGCACAGCTGGGGCAGCAGCTCCCCAGCCCAGCTCATCTCACAAGAGGACATTCAAGCGTTGCCTAAGCCCATTTAAAACCTGCTCTGATCCCATAAACTCTGCCTACCTTAACTCGAATTAAAGGGAATTGGCTGGAACTGTGTCAGAGCCAAGGGGGAGTCAGTTCATGGCAGTGCTTCCCAGCTCCTCGAAACGGGGGCTTAGGGGAAAGGAGCCATCCAGGAGCTCAAAGCCTCATAACGGGGTTATGTTGCAGTGGAGAAAATGAAAGTTAAACATTAGGGAAACCTTTATAGCTCTGACAAGAGTTCAGCCAGTGGAACGCTGCGGAATTGCTTTCCCCGGAGATATCCAAGGATAAGGCTAAGCACACATCTGACAGGCATGGTTTACCAGCCTGATGTGCAGGATAAAGTGGAGCAGGTGAGCTGGGGGAGCTTCCTGCCAGCCCTAATAACTCTGGGATCAGCACAGGGCCTCTCTGCACTGGAACATCACAGACCATTCCTCATTTTCACAGCCTCCAGAGCACCTCCAGCACTCAGTGGCACAGGAACAAGGCTCCCATGGCAGGTACCCAGTGGCTGGTGCTCAGGCACTCGAGAGGCTGCAGGAAATGGAAAAGCTCAGAACAAAGGAATCCCTAACAACGCGAGTCTGGGGGAATTGCTGGACAACGGGAGTGCTTCCAGGAGGATTTGAAGCCTCTGCTCAGAAGGCTGCACTGCTGGGATGGCAGAAGCAGAAGCAGAACCCAGTGCTTGAAGGTTTTCCTCGTGAAAACCCTCTGACAAATCCATCATCCATCTGCCTTCCCACTGCTTTGCTCCTAAGCTGAAGTCCATGGAGCAGGCACAGGGATGCTGAAGCCGGGCCCTGGGAGGGCTTGGAGTGGCTCTGCCCCTCCTGTCCCAGCACAGGTCACCCCTGCTCTGGGGGCTGGCTGCTACCGGGCCAGCAGGAGCCACTTTGGAGAGCCAGGCTGCTCCATTTTTTGGGATGCAGGACATGGGAATACCCCTCACCTCTGCAGAGCTGGGATGTTGGTTCCTCGGGATGCTGCCTCACTGAAACACCCCAAAAAATTCCTTTAGCAAGAGAGAGAGAGGAAAGAAGAGGAAGGAAGATAGGGTGTTTTCCAGAACCTCATGGAGGAGGTGGGAGCACCAAGAGGGGCCCCAGCTCCATTCCCAGCACGGATCCCAAAGGGGGAAGGGCTGGAAGGCTGACATCGTCCCTGGCTAATTTGTAAGGAATTACAGACGTGTGGATGGGACATTGGTTAGTGTTAAGTCAAGTGGAAGGTTTGCTCCGAAGTGATAACCAAGAAGCTCAGGGAAAGGGAAGAAGCTCGGCAGATAAGGGCAAGGATCCGGGGCCACAAGTGCTGCTGGAAACGGGATGGGGATCGTGCTCAGGGACGGGGTTGGATGTCTCTCATTCCTTCACTGTCCCAGCACACAGCCCATGGGGAACTTGGCTGCTGATGTTCTCCTGTTTCTCCTGGAATTTCACCCAGAGGGAGAGTGAGGTGTGAGGGAAGTGCAGGACAAGCACGCAGCAAACAGGGATCCAGCTCAGGGGTTTTCCTTTCAGGCTGCTCTGGGTGATTTCCTCCACCACCGCCTCCCTGTCCCTGCTGTTCCCAGCACAGCTGGAAAACCTCTGGCCTGAGCCCGGGTGCTCTGTGTCCACTCCCCTTCACTGTGACCATCCAGAGCCCTCGCTTGGATTTATCCCAATGCGGTGGCTTTGAAATTCTGGGGGAGAGAGAGAGAGAGAGGAGAAGTTTTTGCATGTCCAGCAGATCCCTCCCAGGACATCAAAACCTCTTGGATTCATCCCAAAACAAAGTAAGATTTCTCTAATTTTCCAGCAGGCTGGGGGAGAAGCCTCCCTGCCAACCTTCCCAGAGCCAGGAGCTGGACAGCCACACCCCCCCTTCCCACAGCTCCCGAGGGAAAAGGACCTGTCTGCTCCCACCTCGGCTGAGAGCAGGGGCAGAGGATGGAATGCCAGAAAGATTGGCAGCAGGAAGCGGAATTTCTCCTTCATTCCAGCAATTTGATCCATACACGTGCGGCTGCCCTGGCTTTCGGTAGCACCAGGATCCGGCAGCGGGAGAGCAGCCCCAATTCCAGCTGCTCCAGAGGCAGCAGAGGGCTCGTGTTTAATGGCTCTCGTATTAGTACTTGCTATTTAATAGTGAGTGTTTAGTCTGCTTTCTCTGGTGTTCCCTTTAGCATCAGGTCTATCCCAAACAATCTCGGAGAGGAATCGGGTTCAAAGCTGGATTCAAATTGGCCCAGTTAATGCTACATCCCACCCAAAACTGGGATCAACCGGCATGGACTGGGACCCTCGGGCATCTCAGTGCTGCTGCAGGGAACAGACGGATCTGAGTCCAAGGTTTGGGGATGTTCCACCTCCCCCTCTGGAGACTGTGAGGGTTGTGAGGCCCTGGAATGGTTTTCCCAGAGAAGCTGTGGCTGCCCCATCCCTGGCAGTGCCCAAGGCCAGGCTGGATGGGGCTTGGAGCAACCTGGGCTAGTGGAAGTTGTCCCTGCCCATGGCAAGGGGTGGAATTGGATGATCTATAAGGTCCCTTCCAGCCCAAACGATCCTGGAATTCTGTGACTCCTGGCTCCAGGATGGCACCAGTTGGAGCTGCTGCTGCTGGGAATGGTCTCACTCGCCTTGTCCTACCTTTGCCAAGGAGTGACACCCACGCAGCCTGGGGAGCAGCCCCAGATTGCAGCTCCTGCAGAAGAATCACCCCTGGCAGGGAGTTCCTCCAAGTTCTAAAACCCATTTTAAAAAAACCCTCCAACCCAGCAATCCCAGCATCGCTGGCATCTCCTTGGCGAGGTGGGAAGGTGTAACATCAGTGTGTGTTTTATGGATCGAGAACTCCAGACAGCTGGAAAATTAGTTAATGTTCCTGTTTGACATGTTCAGCCTGGTTTGGAGGGAGCAGGTCCAGCAGCTGAGCTCTGCCAAGACAGGGAATCATAGGTATTTCACTGGAGAGGGAGAGTTGGAGCAGGGAAGTGCAGGTTTTTAACTGGAGAGGGAGAGTTCGACCCTCCTGCACCGAAATCTCTGCAGTTTCTGGACACACTGGAATCACAGGGAGGATCAGCTTTAAGGAAGAGAGGAACCCAGTGCTTTGAGGCTAGGATATGGCACAGGCAGGAGGAAATACCTGGATTTAAGAGGATACCTGGATTAAAGGAGAAGAATGAGGCTGGCTGCGCAGTGGGAGGGGCTGTGCCCACTCTCTGGGCCCTCTCTGCCTTCCCAGCTCCTGTCCTGGGATGCACCAAGGCTCCCAGCACCACCAGCCAGGAGAATCCAACCTGGCTCTTCCCAGGACTGCCAGCCTCAGCCCAAGCCCCTCCATCCTGCGGCAGAGTGGGACATCCCACCTGGAGAAAGACACCGATGGCTCACAGGTCACTCAGCCCCCTCCTCCTCACAGCCCAGGGGCTGGCCCTGGCCTAAATGAGGGGCAGGGTAACCCGAAGGTGACCCCAGATGCCTGAGGTGACCTCCTCACCCAGCGAGACCTCGGAGCCGCCTGAGCCCAGAGCTCCACAGACGCCCCGGAGCCCAGGCGTGGTGGGGCAGGATTAGGAGCCAAAACATCCCAAAATATCCTTGCTGGGCCTCCCCCATGGTGTCACCGCTGCTGCAGGGCTCAGCTGGGGGACAGCCGTGGGGGCAGAACAGGATGAGTTTCGGCTCGGTGGCTCTGAGCACCAGCCAGCTCCCACTTGAAATGTCAAATCTGGGACAGATCCAGCACCGTGGGAATGGCATTTTTGGTCTAATCCAGTGTCTAGATCCTGTTTGGAGTGAGGAGGAGGATGGAGGAGATTGGGGTACAAGGCACCGCCTCACCTCTCTGCACACGTAAGTGATTTGTGCTTCTACAGGTGATGCACAATGCAGGGCAGGAGGGATCCCAGGACAGCGGGGAATCCCAGGGCAGGAGGGAATCCCAGGCCAGGAGGGATCTTGGGGCAGGAGGGATTCCAGGGTAGGAGAGATCCCAGGGCAGCTGAGCACAGGCTTTGGGCAGCAGAGATTGGGCCGTTCCCCATCTTCTCCTTCGAGTGACAGATCCACTGTGGTGACATCTCAGCTGCTCCTCCCACTGTTCCTTGGGAGACAGGCTCGGGAATTGATCCAGCTGGAAATCATCCCGGTGAGAAAAAAATAGCAATCGATGAGATCTGATCTTCAGGAAGGTTTGATGAGGGTGGGGAGGCCCTGGCACAGCCCAGAGAAGCTGTGGCTGCCCCATCCCTGGAAGTGTTCGAGGCCAGGTTGGACGGGGCTTGGAGGAACCGGGGATCGTGGAAGGGGGGTGGAATGGGATGAACTTTAAAGCCACTTCCAACCCAAAGGATCCTGTGATTCCATGGTTCTATTCTGCCGTCAAGTGCCTGACCCAGCTTTGTGTGCTCAAATGCTGCTGCTGCTGTAGGGGGGAGGGAGAGGGGCTGGGAAATGGAATAGGTGGGATCAGCACTTCCAGCAAGGAGTGATGTCAGCCCTGTGTGAGCACAGATTCCAGCTCTGGCTCCTGCTCTGGGCAGCGTTTCCTCAGCCTTGTGTGGAGATGCAGGTGACCTGGTGAACTGGGAATGTCCCACAGCCTCCAGCCCAGCACCTTCACGCCCGTCACTGCCACCGGCCCTGCAAGGACACAGCACGAGGAGAGGGAACGCGAGGGCGGAATTTGATATCATATCAAAGAACGTTCCTCGAGCAGCAGCACAGGGCAAACCGAGGGATGGATAAAAGGCACAAAGAGCCTGCAAAGCCTGGTTTAAAATAACCCTTGAAGTAGGAAGCAGCAGCATGAATCATGGTGCATCGCAAACAAGGACGGGATGTGTTTAATTTCCAGTTTATGAAGGCAGTTTTATTTATTTATGATTCTGCTCCAGTGTTTAGCTTATACACAAAGTCATGACTCACTGCTGAAGGAGCTCCAAGTCCTCTTTGGAACAGCACATTTCCTCCTCGAGGAAATGACACAAACCCGTTCTGTCCCATCAGCTGAGCAGCACAGGAGGAAGGAGCAGGAGGCATCAGGAGGCTTCCCCGCCACCAAACCTGCTCGTGGGATCCACCTTCCTGCGGATAGGAAACTCCTTGACTGTTCACTGACTGTGCTGGGAAAAGTGTGTCAGCAGCAGAGCTGGGCTTCAAGGCAGCAAAGCTGTCCCTTGACAGTGATTTTGGGGCAAAGCAGCCTGGTTTTGCTGGAGTGGATAAAATCTGTAGGCTCTGGATACAGGGTCCATTCTCCTTGGCTCAGTGGGAGTGGGAAGTGCCCCATCACTGCCCCATGCTGGGGTTTGTACACGGCTCATGCTCTTTGCTGCCCTGTGGCCTCAGAGCACTCCTTTGCAACAATTAATCCCACACTTTCCCTGCCAATTAAACTCCTCCCTTCGGAAAATGGTATTTTAATGAAAACGAATGAGGTCCTGGCACAAAGATGATGCTTCCCCTGCTCCGTGCCACGGATCCAGGGTATGTCCCAGCAATGTGATCCACTGGGCTGAGCCCATTTTCCCAGCCTTGTTCCCACCTCTTTTACCAGTCCCTGGCTGCTCTGGGAGCAGATCCTGCTGACAGGTCCTGTGCTGTGTCAGGGATGTGTTTCCATGGGTCTGGACGTGTTCCTGAGGATGCTCAGCTCCCATTGTGCACTTCCAGCTCTCTGCTGAGCAGGAGATGCTGTGTCCACTGGCAGGGATGAGGGTAGCCTTGGAGAGGCTGGAGAAGGGCTGGGATGAGGCGGCAGAGCCCAGGAATTCCTCCGGCTGGGCTTGGTGAAGGGCTGCAGAGCTGACCTTCCTCCCCCAGGATGGACTGAACCATCAGGAGCTGCTTAAGGCACGGGGTGGCACAGGGACAACACAGAGCCCAGGTGGGAGGAGGACATGGAAGCGAGGACATGGCAGTGGGGACATCACAGTGAGGACATGGCAGTGGGGGTGTGGCAGTTGGGACATGGCAGTGAGGACATGGCAGTGGGGACATGGCAGTGGGGACATGGCAGTGAGGACATGGCAGTGAGGACATGGCAGTGGGGACGTGGCAGTGAGGACGTGGCAGTGAGGACGTGGCAGTGAGCGTATGGCAGTGAGAACATGGCAGTGGGGGTGTGGCAGTGGGGACATCACAGTGAGGACATCACAATGGGGACATGGCAGTGAGGACGTGGCAGTGGGGGTGTGGCAGTGAGGTCATGGCAATGAGGACATGGCAGTGAGGACATGGCAGTGGGGGGTGTGGCAGTGAGAACATGGCAGTGAGGACGTGGCAGTGAGGACATGGCAGTGGGGACATGGCAGTGGAGACATGGCAGTGAGAACATGGCAGTGAGGACATGGCAGTGAGGATATGGCAGTGAGGACATGGCAGTGGGGACATGGCAGTGAGCGTATGGCAGTGGGGACATGGCAGTGGGGACATGGCAGTGAGGACATGGCAGTGGGGACATGGCAGTGAGAACATGGCAGTGAGGACGTGGCAGTGGGGACATGGCAGTGGGGACGTGGCAGTGAGAACGTGGCAGTGAGGATGTGGCAGTGGGGACATGGCAGTGGGGACATGGCAGTGAGGACATGGCAATGAGGACATGGCAGTGAGGACATGGCAGTGAGCGTATGGCAGTGGGGACATGGCAGTGAGGACATGGCAATGAGGACATGGCAGTGAGGACGTGGCAGTGAGGACATGGCAGTGAGGACATGGCAGTGGGGACATGGCAGTGAGCGTATGGCAGTGGGGACATGGCAGTGAGGACATGGCAGTGAGGACATGGCAGTGGGGACATGGCAGTGAGGACGTGGCAGTGAGGACGTGGCAGTGGGGACATGGCAGTGGAGACATGGCAGTGAGAACATGGCAGTGAGGACATGGCAGTGAGGACGTGGCAGTGAGGACATGGCAGTGAGGACGTAGCAGTGAGGACGTGGCAGTGAGGACATGGCAGTGAGGACGTGGCAGTGAGGACGTGGCAGTGAGAACATGGCAGTGAGAACGTGGCAGTGGGGACATGGCAGTGGGGACGTGGCAGTGAGGACATGGCAGTGAGGACGTGGCAGTGAGGACATGGCAGTGAGGACATGGCAGTGGGGACGTGGCAGTGAGGACACGGCAGTGAGGACATGGCAGTGAGGACATGGCAGTGGGGACGTGGCAGTGAGGACATGGCAGTGAGGACGTGGCAGTGAGGACATGGCAGTGAGGACATGGCAGTGGGGACGTGGCAGTGAGGACATGGCAGTGAGGACGTGGCAGTGAGGACATGGCAGTGAGGACATGGCAGTGAGGACGTGGCAGTGAGGACATGGCAGTGGAGACATGGCAGTGAGAACATGGCAGTGAGGACATGGCAGTGAGGATGTGGCAGTGAGGACACGGCAGTGAGGACATGGCAGTGGGGACATGGCAGTGGAGACATGGCAGTGAGGACGTGGCAGTGGGGACATGGCAGTGGGGACATGGCAGTGAGGACGTGGCAGTGAGGACGCCACAACCAGGACAGCAAAGCAATCACTGCTTTTCCTTTCTTTTTCCCAGAAGCGAGGCAGTGGAGCCAGCAGCACCATCCCCCACACAGGGGCATCCAGGACATCCCCAGGCCGGTCGCTTCCCGGCCCGGTGGCCCCGAGCCGCTCGCTGGGGGTGGGAGGGAGCTGCGACAGCCGCGGAGGAAGCGCAATCAGCCGCTATTTGCGGCCGATTATCTCAGCCCTGCTCCAGCCTGCCGATAATTCCCCGAATTAGCGGCACGCTTTGTTCGGGAGTGTTTTTGTCAGATATCTTGGACTACAGGGAAGGCGGGTGGGACCCAGGTGGGGGGAGCAACAGGCAGCGCTGAGTGTTTACAAGTTCCCAAGCAGGAACTACAAGGCTAATTAATTTCTCATTAAGGAAGAAGTCGAAGGATAAAGAAGCATAAACCTCGAGCTTTGGGAGATGCTGCAGATCCAAAGACACGCACACACATCCCTCCCTTTTATCCCTGGGAATGAGGCCTCTTTCATACCCCAAACACCGCGTTTCCTGCTCTTCCCTTTATCCCTAACAATCCCCTTCCCAGAGACAGCCGGGATCACCCCAGCTCGTGGGATGCACAAAACCGGGGGATTTGGGGAAAGTACTCAGAATTTCAGTGTTGCAAGGTGACAGTAGCTGGAATCTTATCCCAGAATTCCCAGGATGGATTCGCATCCCTGGAAGTGTCCAAGGGATGGACGAGGCTTGGAGCAAACTGGGATAGTGGCTGGTGTCCCTGCCCATGGCAGGGGTGGGATGGGATGAGCTTTAAGGTCCCTTCCAACCCAAACCACCCAATGTTTCTATGATCCATATTTTGTGCGCCACTGGAGCTGCATCCATCCCCTGGCCATGGCACCACCCAGCCCCATCCTTCCCTGCTGCCAGCTGTGAAATGAGGTCCCACGAGAGAAAAAAACCAGAATTTGCTGCTCCCCTCTCTGCAGACAGCCAGGCATGAGCTGGGACTCTTCCCAGACAGTGCCATCCCTGTCCCTGCCCCTGCTGTAAAGTCAGGAGAGTGAAGAGCTCCAGGAACTTCCCGTGGCTTCCAGGAAAGTTGCCTGCTCAGGTTTCCCTGGGAGCTGTGCCATCTCCAGGGCAGTTTCCTTCAGCAAACAGGGGGATCTTGAAGGGTGAACTGGGTGGGAAACACCCAAGGAGAACCAGGTACATCCTCATTGCTGGATGGGTTTTGGGTGCTAAAACAGCACCCAGGGGTCTGCAAGCCTGGATCCCATTTTAGCTGAGATCATTTCCTGTCCTCACAGGGAGATCCAAGCCCAGGGTGAGCTCCTGGGGACAAGCAGAGCTCTGTCCCCTCCGCTGGCCATGCAACAAGGTCAGGTCACCACGAGCAGCCTCCAAAGCCGGTGACAGGAATGGGTCACCCAGCAGGCACTGACCCCACAACCCAGCCCAATCCCACCACTCCAGGTTGTCCAGGGAAAAAGAAACTCTTTTCCAAAGGTTTTTTTGGTCCCGTTGTTGCCAACCCTCCATGAACACCCAGCTCCCGCGCTGTGGCTGGAGGCCGTGGGCTGCCACAGGCACTTCCACCAGGCATCTTTCTCCTGGATGGGATTTGCTCCAGGCCATCGATTTTAAATCCTGGGGAAATTGGCCCATTTGCTGTGTTCACGGAGTGTGTATTTTATAGGATACCTTGTCTCAAAGCAATTAACCAAGCAAACATCACATTTTATAATCAAATAACAAACCAGGGGATAATGGAGATGTGTTTCCTACCTGCATTGCCTGGAATACACCAGGGAAAGGGGTGGTTCCTCAGGGTGGAGAGGGGCTGGAGATGCGAGGGTTCTCCTGGAATGAGGGAGCTCCTCATGCGGGAGCTTCTCCTTCCTGGATGTCCGGTGGGCAGGAACATCCATCAGCAGGGCCAGGGGGGGCTGCCAGCCCTGGGCAGAGGGAAGGACCACGGAGCTTTCCCCTTCCAACAGCCCCCAAAGCTCATGAGTGCATGTGCAGAACTCATGAAATTCTTTCTCCTCTCTCCCTTATGGGAGGTTTTTTTTTCCCAGCTTGGAATTCAGTTAGCAGCCGCTTTCCTGCAGAAAGTGCAGGAATTGGCTGGCGGTGGAGGGGTGCAGCCCTTCCCCGCTCCCCCAAGGTGCTGGGGGAAATCCCACAGTTCATTTTTCCTGGCTGCAGAATGCCTTTTCCTTTGCATTCTTCAGCTCGCAGGTACTTCATCACCACGTTTCCTATTCACATGTCTGGTCATTTCACTCGTGTCAGGGCTCCTTAACTAGGAAATATCAAGATGTTTTCACCCTGGAAAGCTGGGAAGCGTGTAATTAGCCACCCAGGTAATAAATTACCTGTGCTGGCGACAGCCCACTGGGGAAACCTTTATTCTCCATCTCATCCTATTATGCTGAGCCAATTTAGCACATCTGTAGTTGTTTTAAAATAGTCATTTCGATGGACTCTGAGAAAAGGAGGCTTATTAACAACTTAGCTGCCAGGAGGAAAATGGGAGGGACAGCAGCTGCCATGGAGGGAGAGGTTTGGTCCTGCCTGGAGGACAAATCCTGCTGTGCCTCCAGCCCCTTTCTTGGAGCACAGCACGGACAAAGCTCCGGGGTCCCCCTCCAGCCTTCCTGCAGCTCCCACACCAGAAGGGGCTGGGGAAGGTTTGGTCGTGGATGTGGGAGAGGATTAGGGGATTTTGGCTCCTCCAGCCACCCCACTGCTGAGGAGCTCCATGTCCCCGGTGCAGGGTGCTGTCCCTCCCCTGCTTCCCCCAAGGACCAGCACAGGCCAGGGGTGACATTCAGCTGGGGAGGTTCCCAGATGTCCCCAGCTGGCAGAGCTGTCCGCTGTGGTTGTTAATCCATGGTCCCCAGCTGCAGGGCCCCAGGGCTCTGCTCCTTCGGGAAATCCATCCAAGCCTGGCTGGGAGAGGCTCCACAGGTGAGAAAGGGGGTGGGCAGCTGAGTCCAGGGGTGGCTGGGCTGGGAAGCAGGGAGCAGCTCCAGCCTGGAGGGAGAACAGAGAATTGATGTCTCGTCTTCACAAACGCAGCCAGTCCCTGGCTCCAGCGCCGCGGAGCCGCATTCTCAGCGCAGCCGCCTTGGTCGGTGTTTGGGACAGGATCACAATCCCGGAGCTCCCACAGAACAGCCTCGGACATGGAGAGGCTGGAGTGTGTCCATCAGAGCCGCTGTGTGCTCGGACAGGCCCTGGGTCACCCCAGCCCACCCCAGGAATCACCGGATGAGCCCCTCGAGGCACGGCCAAGGGCTGCTTTGTCCGGCAGAGCTCAGGCTCCCGGCACGGATGCAAGGGAAAACCAGGAGTTCTGGGCTTTGGCACAGCCCCGGAGTGGATGAAACTGCTCATTTCAGCCTTTCCTCCTCATTCTCCTCCTCATCCATCATTCCAGCCCTGCTGGACACCCTCCATCCCTGCTGCAATGGCTCTCTCTGGAGAGCTGAGCACGGACTCTGTGCCTCGTGCAGGAGCTAATTCCTGCTGGGGAACCTCCCCATCCCTCCTTCAGGCTGGATTTCATTCCCTCCCCACGCTGCTCTGGGCTATTTCTCAGCTGTAGTTGAATGAGGGGGAACACACATCATTTTTAAGCCAAGCCTAGGTGACAGAAGAGCCCTGAGCTGCACTTGGAATCCCAGGCAGATGTTCCCGGGACATCAGCACCCTCCCTGCACCTCCATCAGGGAACAACTCCGGCTTTCCCAAGCACCTTTCCTTGGCTCCAAGCCCCTTCCATCCATGCACAGCTGAGCTCCCTTGCCATGGAATCACAGACTGCATTGGGTTGGGAGGGACCTTAGGGATCATCTCATTCCAGCTCCCTGCTATGGACAGGGAGCAATTGTCCTCCAAGGAACCACCTTGTCTTCCTGAGGGGGGCGGCTGCATCCATCTCCCTTCAGAACAGGCTCCCCTCGAGCTCTGCCGGTCCAGATCCTGGGATCTTCTCACTGCTGGGATGAGCTGGGTGTGGGGACACCACCATCACAGCCGAGGGACACGGGGCTGTCCCAGCCCGAACCCCCAGCAGTGCCCGTGTCCTGCTCAGCACAGGGGCTGCTCCAGCTTTTCCAGGGCCCACAAAGCTCCAGGTCTGGCCGTGGGCTTTTCCAGGACATGGAAAATCAGGTCTGGCAGAGGGGGCCCTGCCTGCCTGCACACTGGGAGCACTGGGAGCCCCCCCTGAGCCCCCCGCTGCCTCCCTGCCCTCCCCTGGCTCCAGCTGGGCCCCTATCAGGAGAGCTCCTGCTCCATGGCCCTTTTCCAGAGGGACAGCTAATCCTGGCCTGACTCCTCACAAAAAGGACCAAAACCCACATGAAAGGGATTATTTTTCCAATTTCCTTCCCTGTCTGGCAGCCCGGAGAGCACATCTACTTGGAATGAAGCATCCTAGCATTTCCCCTGCCATCACCTAACCCCGACTGCTGCTCTGCCTGGGATGGAGGCAGGACTGTGGCCTGGACCAGCATTAACCCTTCCAAATAAATGGGATATCAGAGCAGGCCGGGCTCTGAACTTGGGGCATCCTCCCAAAGCCACATATTTTTGGTTTTTTTCTTAGCATCTTTTAGTAAACGAGGAATAAAAAGGATTTAGGGACTATTCCACTGGAACCCCCTCCAGAGCTGGCCCAGCCTGGCCCCTGCCGCATCGCTTTTATGCAGAGATCCCTCATATCCCTGGAAATCGGCTCATCCCCAGGTGTAGCCTGAGCATGAACTGGTTCCTGGCTTGCTGGGACAGTGGGGCTTGGGGGCAGCTGGGAGGTGCTGAGGGCCAGCAGCAGATTTGCCTTAAAAAGGCAGAGAAAAGCACCCAGGAGGAAGCTGCTCCCCGCAGTTTTATTTTTCCTTTCTTATTCCTTATTTACACAGGTTGTTCCAGCTCCTCTCTCATAGTTTTACCCTTTGCAAATGGAAAAGAGCAGCAGAACGTTCCAAAGCCGTGACCCTGAGTGACTCCCTTCCGAAACCACTCGCCAGGTCTATCTCCAGTCAGTCAGCTCCCGGAAAAGCAGGTCACAGCCCAGCACCTACGCTTGGTGTTCCAAAGGTTTTTTCATGCCTTTGGAGGCCAGCGGTGGCTCTGTCCCATGGAATGTCCCATGCTGTCCCAGGGAACGCAGCGTGCGGAGCGCGGCCCCAGCAGGGCCGTGCCGTGCCCGGAGGCTCCAGGTGTGAAGGCTCTGTTCCCAAGGCGCCCGTTCCACAGGCTGGTGCTCCCCCTCTCCCCTCTGGCCAGATGGCTCCTGGCAGCAGCCTCTTGTCACATCCCCAGCTCTGGAATTGCTCCCTGCATCCTCTGCCTTCTGCTTTTGTCAAATGGATCATTGACCCCACTTTCCCTCATTGTCTTTGATTATCCAAGACAATCCCTTTCACTGCCTCGAGGAGCTCCCAGGGGGATTCCACCCCTTCCATGCATAAACCAACACAAACATCCGTGGTTTTCAGCAGGCTGGATGCGTCCCCTGTGATGAATCATTCCTCTGTGTCCACGTCTCATTGAAGGACGGGAAGAGGGGAATGGCTGTGGGATTTGTCAACTGTAGACTCAGGAAAACAGGGGAAAAAAACCCCTTGACTCAAACATTAGTTGGCAAATCAAATTATTCTCCACTTCATCTGTATTATTTAGGCTTAATTTTATTACTGGGGCTGTAATCCAGGGAAAACACAATTATTGGAAGAGATTGCAAGGATGGCATCTTTGGGAGGGCAGGAAGGAAGGGCCACGCTGGTGAGGGCGAGGAGGAGGCTGGGAGCTGCCTGGGGCCGCGACAAAGCCTTTCCAGCCTCTGCTCCTGCAGGAATTCCAGCTCAGATCCCAACTGAGGCTGCAGCTGCTGGGAGCTGGAGGCTGTCCCCAGATTTTACTGGATATTCCGGGTGACTCGGAGGCTGCCAAGGACCTGAGTGAGGATGGGCTTTGTTTGCCTCATTTATCAAATCCCTCTCTTGCCGTGCCAGGAAACATCCTGCTCTTTACAGCATGCCAAGGATCAGGGAATGTGCTGGTGGCTCTTCCATGGGCAGTTATCGAACCTTCCATGGATTTTACCATCCTGAAGAGCCCCACAAAACCTGTCTGCACAGCCAGGGGACACTCCCCGTTCTTCACCCTGCTCAGTGCCAGACCAGGGCTTGTTCCTGCTCCTCCTGTAGGATCCCGTGCCATCCCAAGAAACAACCCAGCTGCCAAGGAACAATGGAAAAGAGCTCTGGCCCTGGGACACGATGTTTGTGACAGCACCTGCAAGAGGCTGCTGAAGTCAGAGGAGAATTTCCTGCTTGGAAGTTTAAAGACAAGAAAGAATAATTAAAGTCCCTTCTGCAATGTCATTAAATATAAATACAAACGGCGTTAATATCTCTGGGTACTACAGAGCATTCCCAAGCACCCTCTAATTGTCTAATTAAATCACTGAGGGCTGAGGTTAGTGACAGCAGAATCCTTAATGGGGCCTTGCTGGGACATTTAGAGAAGGCTCTGTGCAAGGGGGTTGTTTATCTAATTAATCCCCAAGGTCACAGCCCCAGCTCCTGAGCCAGGTAATGCAATTTAGGTCCCTTGCATTTTGTCAGGCTGGCTCAGCCCTACTTTACACCCGCTGGCTGTGCTGGGGGAGGGAAGGGATCCGGAGCATCCTCACGGAGCAGGGAGATCCTCGTCCTTCCCCAGGCTCTGCTGTCCTTCAGCAGGGTGCTCTGGAAGGGAACCGGGTGAGCAGCACTCAGTGAGACTGAGGCAGAGGTCCTGAGCCTGAAGAGGGGCTGAGGAGACACAGACCTGACCCAGGAACTGGTCACCTCCTGCAGGGACAGAGCTCACCCTGCTGCACTGCTCTTCATGGGATTGTGGGATGGGATCCATGGATGGATGAATGGATGGATGGATGGATGGAGGGAGGAAGAATCACATTCTGCAGGTTAGCTGAGAGCAGGAGCAGAGGTTTTCTTCCAGAATGAGCTGCAGAGGTCAAACACCATCCTGCCCTCATCCCTCCCAGGGGCTGAGCAGGGCCCCAGAGAGCACAGAACTGGGATGGGGCACCTGAGGAGCAGAAGGAGGAAGAAGAGGAGGAGGAGGACAGCCCCTCTCTGCCTCCCTGTCCGCAGGTAGGGAAAGGCTGGACAGAGCTGCTGCCACGCCCTGGCTGCTCCAGGGCCAAGGGGACATTTAAGGACCATCCAGGAGCACAATGCAGGGAACATCCAAAAGCAGCATCCTGCCCTGCTTTGCAGCATCCCAGCTCCTGTGCTGCTGCTCCCAAAACTGCTCTGGCCAGATGGAGGGAGGCTCTGATGCCGCTCATCCCAAATTCCAAAAAAAGAGGCAACTCTTCTTTCCCTCCCTTTGAAATGATGATTCACCGCCCTGCTTCCAGTGTTGGCTCAGCCAGCGCTGATGGCTTCGGATAGGAGTGGCTGGGTCGGAATTCCTGGGCAGGCTGTCAAGTTGTCACAGCTCATCCGTGTGCAGCCAGGGGCTGGTGCTCCATTGTCCACAAATCGGGACCAGATGTGGATGTCCCGACAGCCACGGGCTCCCGCTGCCGCCGGGAGAACGGAGCAGCCCAGTGCCCCCAGCCGTGGCCACGGCTCCCCCCGCTTCCCAATGCCTCCCCACCATCCTGCTTCCACAATGGAATATGCAAACTGCGAACAACAACGGGCATGGGATGAATGAAGATGTGCAGCTGGGTAAATAATCACCCATTCCCAGCACTGCCAGCCTTGACCCCCGCACTGTCCCCAAACTGGGCTAGAAAATCTGCCCTGGAGAGGGGAAGGGGAGCTCCTTCTCCAACATGCCCAGGGTAAAGGGCATTAATGGCAGGAAGGAGGGTGGTTTACATTGGATATTGGGAAGAAATCCTTCCCTGTGAGGGTGGGGAGGCCCCGGCACAGGGTGCCCAGAGAAGCTGTGGCTGCCCCTGGATTCCTGGAAGTGTCCAAGGCCAGGCTGGAGCAGCCTGGGATAGTGGAAGGTGTCCCTGCCCATAGCAGGGAGTGGAAGGAGGTGATCTTTAGGCTCCCTTCCAACCCAAACCATCCCGGGATTCTATAATTCTATTATTTCCAGCACACAGCACCAAATCCAACCCCATCCTACCCCTGCCTGAATCCTGTGAGTGGCTACAAGAGGTGGAACAACCAGCCTGGCCCAGTGCTTGTGGCCTCGCTCTCGAGAAACCACTCCAGCCCCCTTCAGCCCTTCCAGGACATCTCAAAGGTGATCAGTTCAAACCTCTGGCCCCATCCAGCATGAGTCACCGAGCTCAAATCCATCCCAATCCAAAAGGAACTCAGCCCATGGATTTGGGAGCTGTGTCTTCATTTCCACGGTCGGGGGTGTGTAATTCCCTCTGACATTCCTGGGTTTTCTGTTTTCTTTCCATTTGCACCATTGGAAATGAGTGTTTGCTCCACCAAAACCTACAGCAATGTAAACACTCCGCTTGCAAGGAGAATGCTGGCCTTGAAACACTTCCCTTGGATCCTTTACCGGGATGCAGGAAGCTGGGAACAGATTTCCGCTGATATTTGTTGCTTTTCAAACAGAAGCAAATGTTTATAGCCGGGCTGTAAACCACGCTAATGGGGGGCAGATCCGTTACAGGAGCTGCACTTGGAGACAAAGGAAAAGGAGAAGCCCTGGCTTTGCTTGGAAGCCAAACTTGGAAGTTTGGCTCCCGCTTCCGACGCGCTTCCCGAGCCTCGGCCGCATCCCACATGTTTATAAAATTACCCACGCACGGAGTCAGAACTGACAGAAATACACAGGCACTGAGTCATTCTTCCATGGAATTTCATTTGTGTCCGCTCCCACATTTATGGAATTTCCCACACTCATGGATGGAGCTCCCAGCAGCTCCAAGTCCATCACACACCTCTCTACCACTCAGGAATCACCTCCATGGAATGGGACACACATTTAGTCCTGCCTCCCCCAAACAGGATCAGAACCCACAGGGAGATGGCAAAACCTCACTGACATCCCCTGGATATCAGGATATGGACACGATTCTCCATGGATTCTCTTCTTCAAGGAAAGGGCGGGCAGGCATTAGAAGAGCCCAGGGAGGTTTGGAGTGCCCATCCCTGGAGGTGTCCTAGGAATGCCTGGATATGGCACTCACTGCTCTGGTGGGGATCAGCCAGAGGTTGGACTCGATGATCCTGGAGATCTTTTCCAACGTGGATGAATCTGGGATCTGTGATCCTGGGAAGCACCAACATCCCTCACACATCCCACCAGAGCTGCGCATCACTAATTCCCGCTGTCTCCTGCAGCCCTTCCCTGACAAAGCGTTTTGGTGACCCAGGGATGTTATCTTAGCAAATCAAAAATGTAAACATTTAGGTTCAGGACTGGGCTGGCTGGATTTGGGAATGAGTTATGGTCAGAGCCCGGTGAGGAGGCTGAGTTTGGCTTGGCAATTCCTCCTGTGCCTGGAACCTGCTTTTCAGGATTAAATACGATCCCCTGCAATCCATCCAAAATGTCAATTACCCCGAGTCTCTCAGGTTTGCAATTACAGAATGCAAGTCATGTTCAGCATTTTATGAAACTGCTTTTCTTGGCAGGGCCCGTCTCTCTCTTATTGTAAAAAAAAACTTTCAAATCAAAGCATTAAATCAAGGCACAAACGCTGGGAAGGACGCGGGGCTGAGGCTGGAAAGTTCCAGCACCGGAGCTTGGAAGGGAGCTGAGCTGAGCTGGTTTCTGGTGCGGGAACGAGAGTGGCAAATCAGGGGGAAAGAATGCGGAACAGTCTCGGCTGAGGAACGCCTAATCCCACCATCATGGATTTAAATCCCACAATCGCCTCGTTAGAACCCCCCGCGGGGCAGGGGGAGCGAGCCTGGAGAAAACACCTCTCCCATCCCGCTGGAATCTGAACAGTCCTGCCCCGGCTTGGGCTGGAGCTGCTGCGGCAGCAGCTGCAGGGAATTGCTTTCAGGCCTTTCCAAGCTTTAGGTCTCAGCTGCCAAAGGCGCTCTGACCCCTTTCTTCCTCCTCATCTGGAGGGTGGGGAGGGGAGCGCAGGGAATTTGGGAGCGCTGACCCCACCGTGGACTCACAGCGCTGAGCTGGGGCAGGACCCTGTTTGTGAGCAGCTGGGTCCCTGGAGGAGAGGGCAAGGTGTGCTCAGCAGGCAGCAGCTGGTCGTGGAGACACTGCCTGTGCTGGAAAGAACAGGGAAATTCCCTTGGAAACCTTCCCTGGGATTTACAGGGAGTGCATTTCTCCCTGAGCGGGTGAGCTGGCCTTGCTGGGGCTCCCCTTGCTGGGTGATTTCACTTCCCAGCCTTTCAAGTCACATCGAATCCTCCAAGGTCAGGGAGAACCCTCAATGCCGGATCCTGACGGAAGCTTTCATTTGTGTCGCTCCCGAGCCAGCAGACCTGGTCCAACCTGTGCTCCGGGTGGCACCTGAGATGCGTCAGCCCCGGCCGTGTTAATGAGCGCAGGGACTAATGAGCTCCAGGACTAATGAGCGCAGAGACGCGACGCCCTCCCACCTGCCGGGAGCCCGCCCGCATTCCTGGCTGGGCAGGACATTCCCTCAGGTTTCGGGACTGTGGATGTTCCTCTCCAGCCATTCCCACCCCGCTGCCGTGCGCGGTTAAGGCAGGGAGGCTCCGCGCCGGCGCCCAGCGCCGCATCCCGGCCTTGGGATAAGAACTTTTTCATCTGTCTCCACATTTATTTCTTCCTGACGAGGAGCTTTGGCATGGGATAGTGGGAGAGCTGTGAGATGCTGGGTTTGATGGATCCAGACTGGATTTGGATGCCAGAAGCCCCTCGGCAGCATCGCTCTCTCCAAGTGCCAGCCGTGCTGCGGGCATTGAACCACGGGGGCTTTCGTGCAGGACACCAGGGTGCTGCCAGCATCCCACCATCCCAGTTTCGCAGCTTCCCAGCGCTCCACCGGTCCCAGCTTCCATAATACTTTTCAACAGCCGCTTCATTTACCATAGGATAAGGAAAGGGAGAGCACATCTGGCAGAGGCACAGGGAGGCAGGAACCAGAAGCCGAGGGAGGGTTGAAGTTGGCCAAGGAGTCTTAAAACTCCCAGCAGTTGGAGTCGGGAGCGCCATTCCTGTGGACCCTGCCGCCGGCTTGGGCCCCTTTTGGATGCTCTTCCCGGGATGCAGGTGCATGGTGTTAAGAGATCATTTCCTGCCTGCACCGCAGCTCCAGGGATGGATTTACCACTGGGCTCACTTCACCCTGCTTTGCTCTCTTCATCCCTTTTTTTTTTCTTTCCTCGACTCCTCCTTTATTCCCTAAAAGCCAGGCAGAACTGCTGCAGCCTCAGGACCATCCTGGTCAGCGGGAAAAGCCAGCTGCTCTCCCAAAGCCACGAATCTCACCGAGGGAGGAGACAAACAGTTCAGCGAGGGGCTTTTGCAAGAGCTAAGGAGCTGAAGGAATATTAGGAAACGCAAAAGGCAGAGCAAGGCGAAGGAGGGAGGGAACACACTGGAAAACAGGGATAATTCTCCCTGAAAAGGATTTAATTGCCAATCACACTGAGGTGCTCAGCTAAACCAGCCTGCAGTGGGGAGCTCATTCCAAACACAGGCAGGGACTGCTGGAGCTGCCAATGGAAGTGCAATTAAGCCCAGGCTCAAAGAAAACCCTCCCTAATTGCACAAGTGGAGGGAAAGGGAGAGATTTCCCCTCTGCTCCAGCTTGCCTTTTTTTTTCCCGGATGAGGGCGAATCCTTCACAAAATAGGTGCCTTGGACAACTTTGCTCACGAAATCCATGAACTCAAACATCAGCAGAGTCTCTGGCTTCCATGGCGCAGTGAATTCCCGCACTCACCTGCTGGGACAGGGAAGACCATTGCTACTCCCAAAGAGAACTTGGGATATTATAAAGATTTATAAAATAAAATAGTGATTAACTTCTATGTCAGATGGATAAAAGTCAGTGCAGTCACACTCCGGTCACAGACTCCAGCCACACACTCCAGGGTTTTTGCTTTCCCTCGGATTTAACTCCCTCCAGTGCCTTCAGTTCTCCTGTTGGGAACTACTTTCATTCCTCATTAGCCAGACATTTGGAATGCTCAGGCCCGGTCACTTGTCTGCAATAACGTCTCAGCATTGCAACAGCAGAGCGGTTTAACAGGAGGATCTGGTGGAAAACAAGGAATCATGAATAGCAAGAGATCCTATCTGATTTTATATCCCACTGCAATTTAGGGCAGAGGTTAAAAACTGCATTAGGAAGGAATAAATATATTTCATTTTTCCCAGTAAAACTCACCTGAGCGCTCTGTGTGTGCAGCAGTGCAGGAAGGGGTCATCCCAACTTCCTGTTTTTTCCAGGGAAATCTGTGTGATGCAAAATCCCAAAGCATCCCCTGGGCTTTTGGAGATGTTAATCTGTCTGTGTGCCATTCCCACCTGGGAAAGAACATTTCCCAGCACTTCCCTTGGAGAAGGGGACGGGGCCAGGAGCCCTCCCTGCCTTGCTGAGCTCCAGGGAGCAGGACCAGACCAGCCTGCAATGAGGGAGAGGGGCGGATTAGTGCTCCATGACCTCTGGAATGTCGTATTCCTGTGGGCTCAGCCTCTCTCTGTCAGCAAAGGTTCCAGGCTTAGTGACAAAGAAGTTATGCTCCCAGGAATGCAAAATTTGGGATTTTCAAGCACCAAGAGATATTTCTCCCACATTGGATAGCAATTCCTCCACACAATAATCATGGATTTAGCCCCAGACAGGTTTGGGTTGGGAGGGACCTTAAGGCCCATCGTCTTCCACCCCCAGCCATGGGCAGGAACACCTTCCACTAGCCCAGGTTGCTCCAAGCCCCATCCAGCCTGGCCTGGGACAATTCCAGGGATGAGGTAGCCAAGAAATCAGTGCTGGCACACGGTGACAGAGCATTGGGAAGGACATCACTGCCACTCACCTGTCCCGGTGCCACACCCCAGACCTGCACTCACCACGGGGGAGGACCACGAGCCAAGGCTGCCTGGATGCTTTTCTCCTGAAATTACAAAACCAGGATGCAGTGAAAACCAACCCCCCCAATCACCCAGTGCTGCACAAACCGAGGGCAGCACCCACTTGATTCCCAAATGTCTCCCTGCACGCAGCCGGTGATGCAAAGCCAAACCTGCAATTCCAAGGCTTTAAGTTTTAAACATGGCTTTCTCCAGCTTCCAGTCGGAGCTTCCTGCAGCTGCAGGAATCACAGCCTTGGAGTCTGGGGAGATGCTGGGAGAGCCTTTTCCTTTGGGAGATGTTCCTACAGCACCATCCAACTTCCAAACCGAAGAACTCAGCTCCCATTCCTCCCCAGAAAAGCTGCTCCCACTGAAGTCCAGCACCAAAGCAGGGCTGAGGCAGCGAGGAGAGTCTCCCTTGCTGTCACACGTCCTTCCTTGGCACTGCCATCAGCCCTTGGGTGCGGTCCAGGGACCGCCCAGAGCTGTCACTGGCACCAGGTGCTCCTTCTCAGTCGCTGCCCAGGGGAGATCATAGTGGCCAGAGCGGAAAAGCTTCCAGCAAGGATTTGGGGCTGTATTCTGTACACACGTTCTGGGTGTTTATACTGGGCTGGAGAGGGAGGATTAAACAGGGGGCTGTGGGACGTTTCTTGAGGATCTCATCCCTAAAAAGATGCTGAGACACCGAGAAGGATGGAAGGGGAGGCTGTAATGACCCAGAGGTCGGAGGAATCGAGAGGCTGGAGAAATGCAGGCAGAAAGGTTTTAAGAGCAGCATCTGCCTATTCCAAGCAAGCAGCAGCTAAAGGGAGGGATGACAGCATCCTGCAAATAGCTGGAATCCATAAACACTGCGGAGCAGGGAGGCTGCTCACAGCACAGGGTTCATGTGAACAAAGCAGAACTTCAGCGGAATACGGCTGAACTTCCCTGCAGTGAAGTCAGGCTGAGATCCCATCCCCCAGAGGGAGAGCCGCAGGAGAGGGGATTTAGGGAGTTTGTCCGTTTTTGGTGCAAGATTTGGCCATGGGAAAAGGCCTCTGTGCCTTGGAAAGGAGGCTGAAGGTCTGGGAGGGGGCTGAGGGGGCTCGGGGGTGCTCCAGATCTCCAGCAGGAGGTGGAGGGGGGTTTGTGACTGAGGTTTTCGCTTAAGGAGGTGGCATCAGGTGACACCATCGCTGCACTGGATGGAGGAATGCTGTATTCCCGCTGAAAATCCACTGAATCCCGGGATGGTTTGGGTCCGAAGGGATCTTAAGGCTCATCCTGTTCCACCCCCTGCCATGAGCAAGGACACCTTCCCCTATCCCAGGTTGCTCCAAGCCCCGTCCAGCCTGGCCTGGGACACTTCCAGGGGTGGGACAGCCGCAGCTGCTCTGGGCACGCTGTGCCGTGTTTTAGCACGCTCCCAGTAAAAAGTTCCCCTGCAATTCCCTGGAAATCTCCACTTCCGGGGCACGTCCTGCGTTTCTTTGCCTTTCGTGCAAGGACGAAGTTAAGCCTTGCAGGGAACCTTCGCTCCTGGCTGGGCATTCCCAACATCCCCGTCCCTTCCCGCTCCATGGAAGGCAAAAGCCCGATGACAGCTTTTATGAGCCATCAAGAGCTCCTTTTTTCCTCCCTTCCCGCAAACTTTCTTTTCATAAAAAGGTGTGAAAAGCCCGATTATCGTCGCCTCTTCAGCCTCCTGAGGGCTTTGTTCCGAATTGCCACCAGTTCCCTGGATGTGAAAGGGCGAAGGGCAGAGCCGGGGGCAGGAGGACCTGGAGGACGACGTGACCCTGTTCTTTCTCTCTTCCGCTGACTTTTTCCATTTTCAGCCCCAAAAAACTTGAATAAATTACGAGTTCAATTCAAAAAACGTAGAAAGGAAGACTTTGCACACTTGGATTAGAGAACCGCCACCACTTCCAGAGGTGATCGATAGAAATTAGAATTGGAACAAACACCAATCCAACAGCAAATCCACCTGAGCCCTCGCTGGGTTTTTCTTTGGTTTGGCAATCCCAAACTCTCCAAGCCCCATTAAATGCAGACACCAATACTGAGACAGAGCCACTGATGGCACCAGGGAGGGATTTGGGGCCATTTCGGCCCCAATTAAATAAATAGAGGGAAGGCAGAGAGTCATAAGCAGGTCATAAAAAAGGCATCAAATGATGTTTTTATTGTTAACGCTACCAGGAACATCCTGTTCATCCCAGCACCAGCTCTGCTCCCTGATGGGGCAGGGGTTGTTGGAGAGGGGGACAGCTGCTGTCTTTCACAGTTAATGACAAAGATGAGTTAAGAATTAATCAGGTAAAACGAAGGATGTGAAAACAATCAGGACCAGGAACTACGAAATTTGTCCCTTAGAAGAAGTTAAACCGGCTACTGGAACTTGTCAGAGACCCAACACATACAGCCCTACACGGATCCACAGCTCCCAAAATGGGAATTTTCAGCTCATTTTCTGATATGTGAGTGTGCGGGATGGATTAAACTGAAGTTAGGGAATGTACAGGATGGATTAAACCGAAATCAGGCTGCACCCCCAGGAAAGCTCAAGGAAGGCAGGAGAAAACTGCTCCCTCAGGCCCTGCCCAGTGGGAGACGCTGGAGGAGGCAGCTCCTGGAGGGGAGGAGAGGGACTTTTCCCTCTGGAGGAGGGGGTGACAGTCCAGCTGTGCCACCCCTGGCCCGCCTCTCCCGCTGCCACAGGCGCAGAACTGCAGGAGAGAGGGGTCTCAGCCTCCGAAGGCTCTTGGGGTATCCACGCACCTCTTCCTTCAGGAGCAGCCTCTGCAGGGATGCCAGTGCTCCTTACTCGGGTGCGATATCCCGGGAGCTGTGTCCCGTCCCGCCCCATCCCATCCCAGCCCCAGGGAGGAGTTGCCTGCGGATCCTTCCCCAGCCGCTGCGGGCGTTGCCAGCCGGGCTGGGAAACTGCTCATCCGCAGCCAAATCCAACCCAAATTTCCAGCAGCAGCAGCAGCAGCAGGGAGGAATCAGCCCCATCTCCCTGGCAGCCGCGCTCGGGAGCCGCTGCTCGCCGAGATGGGATTGATAAGATCCCTGGGAGGCACGGAGGGCCCGCGTGCCAAGCACAGCCAATTAATGTCAGCCCTTTCCCATGCCAACCAATTATGCTGTGTGTACTTGTCACCAGCGCCGGCAAGGGGGTGGAGGGCGCAAAGGACGCGATTCCAGGGAAGCCTTGAAGATCTAAAAACCTCCTTAATTTATGGGCGGGAGGGGGAGGGCGCAGACACCCTGCGCTAACCCGAACGGGCCTGATTAATGGCTCGGCTAATTTAGGAGCTGCTTGGCTCTGCTGACCTGGAGAGGCTCCATTTAACAGGAATCAGGCTGGCATGGGAAGTAGGGAGCAGCTGAACGATGTAAGAAGCAACAGATGGGCTCCGCGGTCGCCTTGCCAAGCACCAACACTGTTTTCTGAGCACTTGCTCTTAAACCTCCTCCAAAGGGAAAAAGTGATAATCAGAACCATAAAACACGTGGCTGATCCAGGAACGGGGAGGGCGGCAGCTCCTCTGCCCGGCCGAGAGCTCCTGGGCTGGGAAATGATCCCAGAGGTGCCAGCCACCTTCAGCCCTGCTCATCCCCATCCATTGCAGGGAGCGGGGAAGGAGAAAAAACGTCTTCCGCCCCACCTGTGCCGCGGACAACCATGAGTTGTTGGGAGGCAGAGGAGGGGGAAAAGCTGGTGAAACACTTGGAAAAACTGGGGGGATCCTGCAGCTTCAGCTTGGTCTGGATGGGGGAAGATTCACAGGTCCTGGAGATTCTCAGGCTCTGGAAAAGAGCCTCTCTCCAAGATAAGCAACGCTCCAAGCTGCAGGGAGTGACTTTGGAAGCACTTGCAGAAGCAAGCTTAACAGGGGGGTTTTCCCAAAATCCAGCATTCCCGAGGGCAGATCTTCCCAGGCAGCTGTGGCTTGGATTCCTTGGATGGTGAGGAGGCTCGGGGCAGCAGTGCTGGCAAAGCACCCAGCTGGCTGCCAGGAAGATGGGAGATTAAAGTCGTGGAGCTGCCAGGGCTTTGCAGGAGGAGGAGGAGGACGAGGATGTGGGAGACCTGCAGCAATCTGGGATCAGATCCAGGTGGGATGGCTTGGAAATACACGGGAGCGATGGAAAGGTTGGGCTGTTTATCCCAGGGGTGAGCAGAGGCCCCAGGAAGGCACTGAACAGAGCAACCTGTCTGGGGCTGGAGTTTTTTAATAAAGAAACAGTAAAAAACCAAATAACAGAGCAGCTCCTGCTTGCCAAGGGCTTTGGGAATCACACCTGGCACAGGAACACAGCACAGCTGAGCTCCTCGGAGCCAGAGCTTGGAGGAGGAAAAGGGATTGTTCTCTACACCCCATATGGGGTGCAGAGGAAAAAAATCCCCCAGACTCATAAAGTCTTGTTGGTTTTTTTTTTACAGCTGCCTACTTTCCCCCAGGAATAATATTTATCTGCACAGATCTTGTGCTGTGGCTCTGTTTGCATCCAAATAAAAATAAGGAATGACCATTGATCCTCTCATCCCTTTTCTGTTTTGTTTATGGAGAAATGTGCCTGAGGAGCAGGAGATTATATCTGTAGGTGATGGTTTGCAAAGCTCTCCTGGAGCCCCACAGGGCCTGGGAGCACAGCAGTGTTCAGAGGCCCATCTCACACAGGGGTTTTCCACCTTTTCATGTGGATGCTCTGGGATAGAACAGCTCCTAAGCAGGTCCCTTTCAAAGGCTGCAGATCCCCAACTCTAAGCCAAGTCAAGTGGAAAAAAAAAAGTTTTCCTTTTTCCCCTGGATATAATGGGCACAGTAAGATGTCCCTGAGCTCCCTGGTGTAGCTGGCACAGCAATCCCATGGCCTTGCCAGATTTTGGAGATGGGGTGACCCAAGGGCTGCCAGGAAACTCCAAAAACTCCGGAGCTTCACTGCCCAAGGTGTTATTTGGCTCTGCTGGTGGAGTGACTGAGCCCCAGGAACCTGTCCCTTCCCAGCCCAGACTCTCCAGAGCCACAGATCATGGAATGATTGGGTTGGGAAGGACCTTAAAGGTCAGCCAGCCGCACCCCCTGCCACGGGCAGGACACCTTCCCCTATCCCAGGTTGCTCCAAACCCCATCCAACCTGGCCTTGGACATTTCCAGGGATCCAGGGACAGCCACAGCTTCTCTGGGGAAACCATTCCAAGACCTCCCCACCCTCACAGGGAAGAATTCCTTCCCGATATCCCACCTAACCCTGCCCTCTGGCAGTGGGAAGCCATTCCCTTGTCCTGGCACTCCCCTCCCCTTCGTCTAAACACACCTTTGAGGCTCTTTGAAAACCATCCTTGGGATTTGCCTCTTCCCTGCACAAATCTGTGTCCTTTGGCCCCCAAGGTCCTGCCGCAGCCAGATCTGCTGCATTTCAAAGGCCTGGAAAAAGTGAGGAGCAGCAGCTGGCACGGCTGGCTTTGCTAAAAGCAGGGAGGGCCTTTCCCTAATCCCAAAAGAGAGGGATGGCAAAAGCCCAGGGCTGCCACTACCCTCCCTGGGAAAGGGCTTTGTCTGCGCTAGCTGGGTGGGAGATAAGGATGCTGTGGGAAGAAGGGAGTGGTCGCCGGGAGTGAGGAATGGGCTGCCCCTTCCTGCTCAGCCCCTAATTGATGAGGAGCAGCTCCTGGCAGAGATGCCCTTCCCAGGAATGACACTCCCCCCTGGATTTATTCAGAGTGGAGAGCACATCCCAGCACAGCCACACCTGTAACAGCAGGGAACAGCCAGAACTCATTCCCAACCCCCTGCCCTGGATTTCTGAGCTGTGAGTGGTGCCTGTTCCATCACCAGGGGCTTTTTAGGGCAGCCAGTGGCATTTCCCAGCACACGGGAGGCAGTTTATTACCAGTGATTTATTAAACTGCTCTAGCTTGTCAGCAGCCACTTGAAACATTCCCTTTCCTTTTTTTTTTTTCCCCCTTCAGCTTTGCTAATGTCTTTATAAAGAGCCGGATAAATAGATTTCCAGCACTTCTGACTGCCACGGATCAAACCTCAATCGATATGGCCCAGATTAGAGATGAGGTGAGACTGAGCCTCCCCACCTCCCTCCAGCCCCAGCTGCAGAGGTGAATTGATGGGAATGCGCTTCCAAGGAACAGATAAATACATTTTTGCTTGCTCACAGCAGAGCTGGACTTGGCAGTTCCCGATTTCTCCCAGTTGTGGCCTGTTCCATGGGTGGGGGAGTTCCAGGTGATTGCTGCTCCTGCCAGACTCCTCTCCTGCATCCTTTCTGTTCATGGATAGACCCTCCTGGCTTTATAATCTACTGTACTCATGGAGTTCAGAGGCTTTCAGCTCCTGCCTGATGAATCTTTCCAGGACAAGACCCCTCTCTGTCATTAGTTTGATCAGTCTCAGCTCATCAGCCTTAATTTATTTGCTGCAGAATCACTGTTTAAAGGTTTGCTGAGCTGAAACTGGTCCTGCTCCCTCCCCAGATGGCCCAAGAGCTACTTCTGCCAGTGCCAGCATACCCAGAGCCATCCATTCCAGCTCTCGGGTCAGACATCAGGAGGAATTTCTTCCTGGAAAGGGTGGTCAGGCATTGGAAGGGGCTGCTCAGGGAGGTTTGGAGTGCCCATCCCTGGAGGTGTCCAAGGAAGGACTGGAGGTGGCACTCAGTGCTCTGGTGGGGATCAGTCACCAGCTGGACTCAATCCTGAAGGGCTGTTCCAACCTCAGCGATTCTGGGATTCTGCATCACACACCTGGCACAAGCCAAAAGAGAATTGGATTTTTCCCCTTTCCTCATCAGAGGAACCCTTAAAGAAAATGCCCCACTGTTCCCTCCTCGTGCTCTGCTCTGTCCCCAGCTCCCTGTGAGCCCGGGCACAGCTGGCCCCGAGCTGCTGCAGCCCCTGGGTGCTCTCCCGGTGGAGCTCTCCCCTCCATCCCTCCTCCTGTCTGGATAATTGAGCTCCGAGTCGCAAACCAGATGCTCTGGCTGTGCCTCTCTTCGTGTTCCGGCTCCTGCTGAAGTCCAGGGAGATCCTCTGGAAGAAGCCACTTTTAATTTGTAATCTGATTAAGCCATTAGAGGCGAATGGAGCAGTAAGTAACACAAATTGCCGATCGTTTCCATCAGCAAATCCCCCCAATTAATCCTGAGATTAACCCTGATTACACGCGGTAATGGTGATCAATGCACCCTAATGGGGGAAATCCGCCCACTCCGCTTTCTTCCACATCCCAGAACGATCAATTTGGACTCAGGGTGATTTATCTGGCAGGATCGAGCGGGGCCAGCGCGGCTGGGGCACCGCCTGCATCTCCAGCGGCAATCCCAGGAGCCGCAGCTCGTTCGTGCTTGGGAAAAGCGAGCCAAACTGGGGAAAAAGAGCTGGACAGAGTGGAACAAAGAGCAGGGAAATGCAGAGGGCAGCAGGAATGGCAAATTCCATTTGCCTGCCGCACTCCCTCCCCTTTGAATCCTCCCGGTAATGCCCTGAGAAGTTCCTGTGAGGTGATCAGACCAAACAGCTCGGAGCAAGGCTGCACTTCTCTGGGATTCCTCTGTCAAAGGGAGGAAGTCAGGCTGGAGAAGAGCTGAAAAAAGGAAAAAAACCCCTTTCCTACTTTGTGATCTGAGCCTCTGTTCTTGCCTTTGCTGCTAAAATCAGAAGTTACCCCAGGACTGAGCGTTTCCAAGGATCCCCAAGCACTCCACGAGCTTCAGAGCCAGGCTCAGCCTCCCCTTGGTCCTGTGTTATTTATAGAGCAGCTGAGACCCCAGCGATTGCTTCAAGGGGGATTCTGCCTTTGTAGGGACTAAGTCGGAACTAAGTCAGGAGCTCAAGGCTTGACCTTTGGAAGGCAGGGATGGATTCATCCTGCTCCAAGTGCCGCCAACTTCGGGCTGAGCTGCAGCAGTGCCTGGTGATAAAGCAGTGTGATTTATGGAGCCTTCTCCTCCAGAGCTGCTCACTCTGCTCTGGGAACACCAAGGAGGAAAGGAAAAACTGCTGGAAGATGGGCTGAGCTCCTGCCAGGGGCTCCAGCACCTCCTGGGCATTGGCTCCAGGAAGCTTTGAACCCCAAGACTGTGGCCAGGACAGGAGAAACCACACGAGTGACATCTCACAGGGTCCCCAGTTCCCACATCAGTGGGTCCTACATGTTCCTGTGCCGTGGGAAAGACCACCTGGAGGGCTGCAAGCTCCTCGTGCTTTGCCCAAACTTTGACCAGGAATATTTCAGGTGGATCCTTCCCAACATTCCCTTGAAGCTGTTTTCCTCTCCTCCCACACCATGCAGAGACTAATCCCTGTGTCCCTTCGTCCCCAGATCTGTATTTTGGCAGCAAGGTAAGATATTCTGTATGGGAACAGTGACATCACCCTATCCTGCACAGACATGCCCTGTGTTCTCCATAAATCCACGAGACCCTTTGGGATTTTTAATGGAGCGTTCCTGGGGAGGGATCCTGCAGCTGCCCTCCCCTCAGGTGGGCACACCCAGCCAGAGGGCTGAGCCACAGCTCTGGCACTCAGTGGGACAGTCCTGCTCCAACACCCCTCATCCAGGGAGGAGATTCCAGGCAGGTACACATGGCACATCCCAGACTGCAGGGAATGGTTTTTCCCGCGGATGTTGCCTCTGAGGTGTTTTGCAGCACACATGTTTGGGGGTGACACGTGGGGGCCCTGTCCTTCAGCCACCCCCTCCCCCTGCTCCTGCAGCCTCCCGCGGGGCTCGTGGTTCCCTTTGATGTGCAGATGAATCAGCCTGGCCAGGAGAAGCCCCGTGGATTTATGAACTCCTCCTCTATGATGTCTTTCCAATCGTATCCCCCAGAAGAGCATTTGCTCTCCCCTTCCTCCCCAGCTCCTCCGAGCCAAGCATTCCTTTCTCCTCCTCCATCCCAGGCCTGGGGAGCGATGCTGCTCCCTCGGAGCAAAATTCCCTCTGCAAACTGGGCCACTTATCAGCCCCCGGTTCCATATTCCAGCGGGTTTGGTGTCTCCCGACTGCAGCCCCATGGAAAGGAGCTCCGAGAGAGTTGAAATCCTGCAATTCAATCTACTCCCAGCCCAGATCATGCCAGCTCTGCAATTCCAGAGCAGTTGAAAAGAAAGGGACAAATAACTGTGATGGAAACCACTCACCAGAGACTTCCAGGGGAAATTATATACCCGTGAGGGGAAAAAGGATCATTAAGAGGTGACGGGAGAAAACATTTGCATTGCAAGTCAAAGCAGCTGGAGGCCGGGGGAAGTCACTGCCCTCCCCAGTCCGATCCAATCAACTCCACCACTTGGCAAACCCTCCCAGACAGGCCCTTGAGCTGTTTGACCCAGATTCCGCCCAACACCGGAGTCAAGCTCTGCCCAGGAACAGAAGGGGAGCCTTGCAAAGGTCTCCCGAAGTTCATTCCTGCATTAAACGCCCACAAAATAATAAAATCGCTGTGGTTTTCTCCTGTTTAGCAGTCACCTCCACCTCGCCAGCTTCCCAGAGCTGCGTGGGGACATTGCTGTGCTTGGCAAACAAGCGGAGATTAAAGGGAGTTCGGCGGGAACATCTCGATTTAGTCTCGGCTGAGCACGCCCGGGACGCGATGGCACATTAAACCCGGTGGCACATTTAAATCGGCACAGAGCAGAGGGGATGGAGGAGCTGGAAAAATAAAGGAGAGTTTATTTCTGCGCTGAGCATCACGCCAAAAATCTCCATCCCTGAACACCACCGGGGAAGGGCGAATGGGGGTTCTGCACCCCCACAGCGGGAGCAGTGGGCAGGAAAGGGAGGGTCAAGAGTGGCTCTGGCAGGGAAAGGGGAACACACTCCCCCAGGGAAGGCAAACCTTCACACCCGCCCCTCGTTTCCCTGCCAGAGCATTAGCATAGCTCCCCAAAACCCCCGAGAGGAGTTTCGAGGAATGGAGTGATGAAAGAGGGGCCGAGACGGGCGGACTTCCAGCCAGCTGGAGCCAGGACTGCTCATCAGGAATAACCGGCCTCTCCCGCATCCACACACAGGATGCGCTCCAAGCTCTTCCTGACATTTGTGTGTCAGCTTGAGCCAGCTGGGGCTGCAGCTCTGCTTTCCACTCCAGACTCGGGCTTTAAATCCAGGGCTGGAAGTTTGCAGAGCTGCCGGGGTCCATCCTCAGCTGGCCATGGCCAGTCCGGAGCATCAGCAGCTCCACAAAGCTGGGCCAGCCTGGAAAAGCCACTTCACCCTGGAGGGCAAACACCAGGAGAGGGAGGCAGTACTGCACTGCGATGACATTTGCACCCGGGCACAATGAGGTGTCACTCAGCCCAGCCAGACCAAACAGCATCTCTGGGGCACCAAAATTACACAGCCAAGGAAATCCAACAAAATCCATCTGCCCTTTTCAATATTTGGAGATAATTAACTCCTCCAGGCTGCGATATTACAAAAGAAAGCTGTTAGTGAAGCTGTTCAGCCCCAGGTCGGGCTGGATGCGGAGCTTTGCCAGCGCTGGGGATGCTGAAAGGGCAAGGAGGACATTTCACATTTCCATATATTCCCAGCTCCCTCGTAGGAAGATTACAGGGATACACGTGTAATGCAGCAGGTCAGAGGGAAGACAGAGCAAGGGCAGACTTACCAGGAGAGGGAAAACATCTCTGCTCCTCCACTGGTGCCATCTGAGCTGTATCCCAGCCCGTGCATCCACCAAAAATCTGACTGACTGCAGGGAAACTTGGAAAAACCAGGCTCAAAGCACATCTTTACCTAAGGGCAAAGAAATCAGCCAGAGCTTCTCCAAAAGGCCCGGGCCACTCATCCAAGAGTCTCACACTGGCCCTGGTCCCCACACCTCACCTGCAGCCCCGAGGTGACCCAAAGCATCCCATCCTTCCCCTCCTCTCTGCCCTAAAGACAGGATGGGGGCTGGTCCAGCCTCCCACCAGCAAATCCCAGCTGGGCCAGTTGAGTGCAGCATTCCTGAGCCGGTGGGGGGCAATTAACACTTTCCTGTCCGTTATCACCCGGAGCTCCGTCCCCACCTCCGAGGGATGGCAGGGCAGGCAAAGGAGAACCTGCTCTCCAGTCCCACTGGCTGCTCCAAGATCAACCCGCAAATCCCTAAAGGAAATTCCCCCCTGTGAGGGTGGGGAGGCCCTGGCAAAAAGTGCCCAGAGAAGCTGTGGCTGCCCCTGGATCCCTGGAAGTGTCCAAGGCCAGGTTGGATGGGGCAACCTGGGCTAGTGGAAGGTGTCCATAGCAGGGGATGGATGATCCTTAAGGTCTCTTCCAACCCAACCATTCCAGGATCTGCTGCCTGTGCTGCCTGCACGGGTCACTGGGGCAGTAAATATTTGTACAGGCCAGACAAGGAGAAAGCAAACAGAATTCCCTTATTTATGGGCCTTGGCAGCTTCACGGCCTCAGCTCCATGGTTTTTCCATCCCCTCTGCTCCCAGCTGGGGCTCAGCCCCGGCCCCGTGCACCCACAGCTGCTCCCTGGGGTGCTGGGGCAGCAGGCAGGCAGGAAGCAAAGAGTCAGGATGGGAATGTGAGACCAGAGCTTGGGAGGAGCAGAGCAACAGACAGAGGGAGAGTGTGAGAGTCGGGATGTGCAGGAGCAAGTGGAGTGACCCTGCCGGCTGTTTTTGCAGCCGTGTTTATTTTACCTGCAGGCAGAAGGAGGGAAGGTGATGGATCCGCTTCCCTGGACATCCAGGGGCCCTTTCCCAGGCACTGGGTGAAGCCTCTGGGGGGTTAAACACCATCCCTGAGCCCTCCCTTTCAGCAGGGGGTGTCCAGGCTCCGAGGGGCTCCCAGGGAGCTCAGTGAGACATCCTGAATCCCGAACCCTTCCTGCACGGACACGCTGTTCCTGCCAGGACACACACGTGTCCTATCCCGCATCGAGATTCACTCCCTGCTGCTGCTGCCCTGCCTCTGGCTCCTTCCCAGGAGAGGAGCCCAGGAGGAAGCCGGGATGTGGGAGCACTGCTGGGGTGTCGGGGTGGGAGGTCTGTGTCTCCTCTGGGAGGAACGCCTGGACAGGGTCCTGTGCCTGCTCCAGAGACACAAACCATGAGTGTACCTGGAAGCAGCCGGGTGTCCGGAGCGTGCGTCATCTGCTTCCCATCATCCCCCCAGACGGATGGCAGGAGGCATAGGGGAAGGAGCCTGGGGATCACTGACCCCTCTTCGTGCTGAGTGTCTGGCTTTAGGAAGGATTCAGCCTTATTACCAACCTCCCGAGCTGCTGACTTCTTGGATTGCTGTCATGTCAGGAGGAGCTTTCACTGAGCTGAAAAGGGCAAGGGAATGGATTTCATTCCATAAACTCCTCAGAGAGGAGGGGAAAGACATTGGGCCAGGGGTTAAAATCACCCAAACCAGGCTGGGAATGAGCACATGAAGGAACAGGGCAGGAGGGAACATGTGAACAACAGGGTCCTGGTGGCTTTTTAGGAGGGGTCAAGGTGCTTTTGTGGGGCTGGACAGTTGCTGCTGTGCTGGTATCCAGCATCATCCCTAAATTTGCTGGGATAATCTGTCCTGGCCTGTCCCATCACTTTCTCCATCGAGCTTTATTTACACGCTGTGACCAACACAGGCTCTGGTCACTCCAGCCACACCAGCCAGAGGGTTTTCCCTGACAAGGATTGATGGCATCCGGCTGGAGATCTTCAGCTCTGGAATTCCTCTCCCAGGTAATCCTCGGTGCAAACTGCTTCTCTTTCAGGCACTCATTTCACCATCTGTGGGAGAGCAGAGCAGGCAGGGCCGTGCTGCAGCCGTGAGAGGAAACAGCCTCTCTTCATTTTGGTTGGACAGCAGGAGGAATTTCTCCATGGAAAGGGCGGTCAGGCCTTGGAAGGGGCTGCCCAGGGAGGTTTGGAGTGCCCATCCCTGGGGGTGTCCAAGGAACACCTGGGTGTGGCACTCAGTGCTCTGGGCTGGTGACCAGACGGGGATCAGACACAGGGCGGACTCGATCCTAAAGGGCTTTTCCAACCTCACTGATCCCGTGATTCCGGGCAAAGGGCTCAGGGTGTTTGTCAGGAGGATGAGGGAGATAACATCCCTGAGATAACAGCGGAGCAGGGCAGGCTGTGGGGCTGGAAAACCTTCCCTCCAAACCAGCAGCCCTGGCTGGCTCTGACTCCTGCTCTGCTCCTCGTGCTGTGATTTATCCCACAGCAAAGTGAGCCTAAACGCTCTCCATATGGATCCCATACAGGCTGCACCTGCTTCCCACCGTGGATAAGCACATGTGGGATGGAGCGGGAGAGCTGGGGGTGAGCGTGGGAATACAAATCAATCACCCGCCAGCCCCGAGCCCTGGAGGGACCGGTGCTCCCCCATCCCTGGCTGGGCCAGCTTCTCCCTGCTGGAGCTGCTGGAGCTGCTGGAGCTGCTGGAGCTGCTGGAGTGGGGTGGCTCCCAAGGAATGAGCCCTGACCATGCACGAGTCCCCAAGGTGACACTGATGAGCCCCGAGGTGCCACCAGGATGCAGCAGCCTGGCTGGGGTGTCCTGTGGGAACAGGGGCCTGCCTGGATGGGGCCAGGGGACCCCTGTGCCACCACAGCAGTGGGAGAGCCGAGTGCTCCATAGCCAGGGAAGAGGGCAGGAGTTCAGGAACTATTCCTCTCTCACAATGTTTAAATTTCCTTAGAGGGATTATGAAATTCCCTGGGGAAATAAACTGTCACCAAGCTCCAGGACCGTCTGCCTGAATCCCCAGGGATCCCTGGGATGAGTTTACAGAGCTTTCCATAAACACAGCACACGAGGCACAGCCCAGGGTCACGGCTGCTGGCCAGAGAGGAGTTTTGGCTCCCACATCTGCGTGTTTTGGGAATGTCACTGTCCTGTATCACCCCCCTGGCTCAGAAAATCCAGGGCTGTGGGCAGAGGAGCCAGGCAATGCTCCATGGGCAATGCTGGAGGATCCCACCCTGGAGGTCAGGAGAGACCCTGAGGTCCTGGAGGTCCTCGAGCCCTGGACATCCTGAGAGTGAAGACAGGGATGCTCCTGCTCCGGAGGGAGGCAGCCCTGGGGGATCTCCCGTCACCCGCTCCCACTTTGTCCCTCTCCCCACACTCAAATATTTATGTCCAAAGTCGACATTAAAATTCAAGGGAAGCTAAATAGAAATTAAATTGTGTATTTGGAGAGGAAACCGTAAGGTGAGCGCTGCTGGGCCCGGTGATTGATGGCTGTTTATTTATCTGCTACTGCCAAATCCTGCAAGGAAGATGGAGCAGGAAGGGAGTGGGAGCCACTGGAGCTGAGCTCTGCGGGTGGAATGGCTCTGGAAATTGTGGCAGTGTCTGAGAGGGGAGCAAACAGCTCCAGGAACCCCCAGAGTGTCTGAGAGCAGAGCTGGGCAGCCCTGCCTGGCCACAGGGACCTGCCTGTACCACACAAACCTTTGGAATCCAAGCACTTGGACCGACACAGGGCAGATCCCAGCTTCTCCCTGTCCCACTGGCTCATGCCTCCATGGCTCTGGAATCAGCCCTGAGCTTCCAAGGAGAGGCTGAGAGGAGCAGAGGCCTCGCTGCCTTCTCTGTTCTCTTTTATTTTCTTTTTCCTTTCCCTTTCTTCCTTTTTGCTTCCCTTCTTTTCCCTTTTCCCCTTTTCCCCTTTTCCCCTTTTCCCCTTTTCCCCTTTTCCTCTCCTCTCCTCTCCTCTCCTCTCCTCTCCCCATCACTGTCAGGAAAATCCCCATTCTCCAAGGCTTTGCCCAGCCCTGCCCCCCGTGTGTCCCTCACCCCCTGTCCCTGTCATTCCACAGGTGACATCCTTCTCTCCCTGCAGCCCTTTCCCTGCCTCTATCCCTGTTCCCTCTCTGTTATTTGCATAATGGTGCCCAGGATCGCTTGAGGAGGAAATAATTTCCTTTCCCTGGAACTGAGACCTTTCCTTGCCCTTATTTATCTCTCCCCATTCCCGAAGGCCGTGTGCTGACGGATGCTGGATGCAACCAGACACCCCCAGCCGGCCCTGCCGATGCCTCCTTGGGTCCCAGCCGTCCGGGAATGCGGGTGAGGTTATCCAGGGGCTCGTCTCTCCCTCATTCTCTCTCTCTTCAAATCCCGTTCTTCCTTTTTTTACACTTCCTTGGAAAGAGACCAGTGACACGGGATGTTTGTCACCCGAGGAAGTGTTGTCATTGCTTACCCGTTGCTAGGTGACAGTGTCCCGCTGCTGCGGGCTGTGCGGGGCCAGGCGTGTCCGGGGATGCCAGCCCTCCGCTGGGAATGCCGTCCCTCCTTCCCTCCCACCGGGATGCCGTCCCTCCTTCCCTCTCACCGGGATGCCGTCCCTCCTTCCCTCGTGGCCCGGAGCCTCCCCGAGGACTCTCAGGAGCTGCAGGTGAGCGCTTGGACCAGACCCCAGTCCGGGCTCCTCCTGCCCATCTCCCTCAGAGCCGGGGGGCTGCAGCCTCTTCCCGGGACAGGCAGGGGCCGTGAGGGTCATTCCCTGACCTCCAGCACCTCTGGGGATCCGTGATGGGGAGCCCAGTCCGGCTGCTGCCCCTCCCTCTCCCGGGAGAGTGGAGCAGGGCAGGGAAGCTCAGAGCAGGAGCTGCCATGGACTTTTCCAATCAAGTGAACAGTTTAGGGCTGGTTTTGTTGTGGGATTTTTTTTTTTCTTGTCTCCCTGGAAAAACGCTGATTTGTCAAAACAAAGGGTTTTTTTAAAGGAATGTGCTTGTTTCAGCTTAACTCTTTTCAGGAATTCCTGCTCAAATTTGAGAAAAAAGAGAGCGCTGCCATCCCATCCCATCCCATCCCATCCCATCCCATCCCATCCCATCCCATCCCATCCCATCCCATCCCATCCCTGCCAGCTGTGTCCCCATGAGCTGCAGCCCCACAGGGCACAGAACTGGGGGACCAATGACAAGTCCTGCCAGTGCCCTCCTGGTCATTCCAGTGCCCTCCTGGCCATGCCAGGTCCTCCTGGCTTTGCTGACATCCCAGTTCCCTGGGCACGGGGCTGGGGGCAGGCTCAGGGCTGCTCTCTGCAGATGTGGTTTTGATTAGGAATTTTTCGGACAAAAAATGCGCAAGTAAAGCACAACCCAACCCCAGCGCCATCGCCCCCTGCTTCCTGTGAGCGTTCCTGTTCTGATTAACCAACATTCTTCCAGAAAATCATCTCCTTCCCCAAAAACCCCAGGCAGGGCTGGCCAGGATTGCCCTCGCCACGGAGGCGGGGATTCCACATCCCAGAAGGTGGGTGGAAGGTTTGGGTGGAAGGTTTGGGTGTCAGCAGTGGCTCCCGGCCAGGGAATTCCAACCCTGCAGACCCTTGGACCCCCCATGGTCGGAGGGCACAGTCCCAGCTCCAAGAGGCCTTGCTGGGAGTTCTTTCCAACGGGAACGTTCAGTGGTCATTCCCATTGCAGGGAACTCAGCTGCCCTCACGCCGATGGCCCCCTGCTCCAGAGGCTCCAAGCCCACTGGCTGTAGCCCCATCACAGGGAATCTCCAGCCTTTCCAACTCCACCTCGGAGCCTCCAATTCTATTTAATGAATGATCATTAACTGGGGACGTTTCAGATGAGGAAATTGTTTTAGGAACGAGCAATTAAGTCCTAATGCTCAGCTCACGTAACTCATTTCTAATTAAACTCGCTGTAAATTATAGCACTGCTATTTATTTTTAATGAGAAATAAAACTGGAAAGGAATTGCGGCCCTTCAAAAAACCGGACTGAGTGGGAGGGAGGAAAAGAGGGAATGAGCGGTGGAGGGGAAGGAGCAGAGAGCAGGGAGAGAGTTCAAAACAGGCAGAAAAGGGCTCTTAAAGCCCTTCCTGCCATTCCAGCAGCCATCTCCATTCCTGCCCGGTGCCTGAGGACCTCCTGGCAACAGCTATTTATATTCCTGACCTTTCCCAAAGGTGGGCAAAGCTCCGGAGTCCGGGCTCTTGAGGGTTTTGCCACTGGGAAGAGGCCTCGGCTCCCGCTCTCTCCAGATCCAGCTGTGTCGTGACAAGGAAAAATGGTGCCCATATGGAGACATTAATGATCCGAGGTTCAAAGGCAGCACGGGAGGATCGAGTGCTCTCCGAGCAGATTTTAATCACATCCATCATGGAACAGCTCTGGAAACGGTGGGAGAGGCAGGCGGGACGGGGAAGGATGGAGCTGGGGATGGACAGGGGTAACAGCAGCAGCTGGGTTTGGCAGGAGTTGGGCAGAGAAATGTTAGGATTGCTCAGGCCGTGGGACCTGGGCTGTCCTGTCATGGAGTCAGGAGGTGCCAGGGATTGCCACCCCCATGCCTTGTGGGAATTCTCCTCAGGGAATGGAGGAGGGGGAAGGGAAGTATCGGATTCTGAGTGTCCCGGCCCTGCTCCATGACCTCACCTCAGCCTCCCAGACCCCTGGGAACCCCAGTACCCCCTGACACCGTGCGGAGCAATGGGCTGTGCTGGGGATAGCCCCATTCCCTGGGCCAGGTGGTTTGGGTGGGAAGGGACCTCAAAGCTCATCCCATCCCACCCCCTGCCATGGGCAGGGACACCTTCCACTGTCCCAGGGTGCTCCAAGCCCCGTCCAACCTGGCCTTGGACACTGCCAGGGATCCAGGGGCAGCCACAGCTTCTCTGGGCACCCTGTGCCAGGGCCTCCCCACCCTCGCAGGGAGGAATTCCTTCCCAATTTTCCATCTCATCCGGCTTTCTTTCAATTTACAGCCATTAGGAGTTTGCTTTTAGTGGAAAACACTCTGGCCCCTGTCCAGTAATGATGGATTTAACCCCACAAAGTCGAGTTCAGGCTGAGCCCACTTGGAGATCCATAAAATTTTAACATTTCCAGCGATGTTTCCGCTCTCTCAGCACTGTCTGCACTGGGATGGAGCTGGAGGAGCAGAGGGGGGACCTTGTCTCCATCTGCCCCCCTGGCTGGAGCAGGGGCACGTCGGGGTCACCCAGGGCTCCCACATCAGCGGTGAGCCCTGGGGGGACTCAAGTGAGGTTGGGATGGGTCCAGGGGAGTGATGCCATCCCTGCTCTTGTGCAAGGAAAGCAGGAGGAGAGATCCTGGTTCTCAGTCCTGAGCTGGAGCTGGTGCTGCAGAGGAGAAGGAACAACGTCTGCTCACAATCCCAGAGCTCCCCATTCCTTATCCCATTTCTCGTAGTCCCGTAGTCCTCTGTCCCATACCTCACCATCCCATACCCCACCATTCCATAGCTCCCATCCTCCCATCCCACCCTCCCATCCCACCGCTGCCCCAAGACAGAGGTGAGCTCTGCCTCCCCCAGTTCACCCCTGTGCAGGACAGGGAGGCACCGAGAGCACACCAAGCACAGAGCCGGAGCATGGAGCAAACTTCACCTTCCCGGAAACATTCCTGGGAGCTTTTCCTCTCTCTCTGGCTGTTCCGAGCAGTGAGCAGTGAGTGCTCCTCTCCAACGCTTCACTAATGATTTTGGGCAGCTAAGCCAGGCCTAGATTTGGGATGTGGCTGTGCCATCCCAGCTGTCTGCATGCGGATTTAAACCTGATCCATGTGGAACAGCGGCAGCTCCAGCACTGCCTCCGGACAAAAGTTCTGATTATTGCCTCTTCCTGACAAAGCTGGCTGTGCCCAAAGGCTTCCAGGCACTGTGCTCCCTGCTCCCACTGGAATAGCTGCATGTGGGTGCTGCCTCTGCAAACCCTTCCCTCCATGGACACGTTCTGGTCACACCAAGCTGTGACCAACATTTCGGCAGTGGCGGCAGCTGCATCCGGCCAGGACAGAGATGTGGGAACAGGGAGAGTGATGGGAATGTCTGTCCTGCCAGCTCCTGCCTTCCCCCTGTTCAGGGAGAGAAGAGAAATCCAGGACAGAGAATCATGGGATCACAGAATGGTTTGGGATGGAAGGGACCCTAAAGCTCATCCACGGGTGGGGTCACCTTCCACAGACCAGGTTGCTCCAATCCTTCAACACTTCCAGGAATGGTATCTGGGAAGGAAGGGAAATCCTGGGAAATCCTGGCCCAGCCAGGTCAGCATAGAACAGAGGGACTCTGTGGAGCCTGTTCTCCACGGCTCTGCAGGATCATCCGTGTCCTGATGGAGCCCTGCGGAGCCTTGACCTGGCCGCTTTTAGGCAGGAGGGGAAGGAACGAAGTGAGGGAGTTGTGGAGAGCTGCAGCCGGAGGAAACACTGGATCGTGTCCCCACAGCCCCGAACACGGGCCCTGCTTCCGGGGCGGGGGTGGCACCCTGGGGTGGCGGTGACTCGGGAAGGGCCAGTAGTGAGGGAATTGAGTTTCTGCCCTCGCCGTGGAGAAACGCCCCGCGGAGCAGCCGCTGACCCCCCAAAGCCCGGCCCAGCCGTGTAACCCGAGCCCAGGCCGAGGATAGCTCGGAGTTAATCACTTCCAATCCCGGCCTAAGGAAGTGGCAATTAAAGAGCTCGTTAGTGACAGAAAGAGCTCCTGTGCTGCCCTGACACCTTCAGCTCCCGAGCTGCTCCAGCCCTTGCCTGCGGAGCCACGAGAGGCTTTGGAAGAGGCTCTGTCTGTGGGATGCAGCATCCCTGCTCCACAGTGCAGCATCCTTGTCGGAATGTGGGCTCCTCCCTGGCACCGGCCATGCCATCCTGCAGCATGAGGGCAGGCCAGCCCTGCCAGCAGCAGCCCCCCGGGGTATTCCCACCTTTTCCTTCTGAGTCTTCATCCTCCTTCCAAGAACACGGCAGCCTGGATGCCGAGGAAAGGGAACATGTGGAGGCAGAGCGCTGGGAAGGGATCCGGGAGTGCTGGGGGAGGAATTCCTCCCTACGATGGATGAGGGTTTTAGACTCAGATCATCGCAGGAGCTCCAACATCCACAGCTCCGGCTGCGGTTTGGAGCAGGGCCCTGAGGAGCTGCAGCATTAACACCCACAGCCCCTTCCCGCTTGGAATGCCTGCCCATCCGCACGGCTCCCTGCAAGGAGGCACAAGGGCCTTCCCAGCTGCAGGGAGCTGCCCCGGATAAACACCCGACAGCTGGAGCAGAGAGAAATGGAGCTGCTTCTCCAACTGCCAGCACGAGCCAATCCATCACGCTGGTCCTGGCACCTCTCCTCGGAAGGGAATCAAAGGGCTCCTTAGTGAGAAGGGATGGAATGACAGGTAGAAAGGCCAGAGGATAAATCCTACTGCCTACTGGGACTGTTAAATATTAGGAGAGATTAGTGTCTGACAGGAGAGAGTAGGGCAGCAGCTCTGCTAAACAGCCAGAGAAATGCGTGGAATTCCGGCTCCTTTGTCAGTGGCAACTGCACAACACTCAGGGTGGAATAAAAGGAAGAAGAAAAAATACCTTTCCCTGATTTAGATTAAGGAAGGAGCCTGGGCAGGAGCCTGGACCTCACCCAGCCCTTCCCGGGACAGCACAGGGAAGGGGGGCTGGGAGGGGATGCTGGCAGAGGGTTTGGAGCCAGAGCATTCAGTCCCAATCCTGCTCCTGCACAGCCCCAGCCTCAGGCACAGCCCCTCCGCAGGGCACCTGGCTGGGAAGGTGTGACAAAGAGGGGAGAAGGGAACTGATGCACTCTCCATGGAAGTGCTCAAACACCTGTGGATGTGGCACCTGGGGACATGGGGCAGTGGGGGCCTTGGCACTGCTGTGGGGACAGTTGGACTCGATGGGCTCAGAGGGTTTTTCCAACCTAAATCATGATTCCGTGGTTTTCCTTTCCCCATCTGGGCAGCAGAGCTGGCTGTAGGGAGGGGTATGCTGGAGGAGGAGGGTCTGGCTGGGATCAGCAGGTCAATCCAGCTCAGGCAGATTATCCCAAATGATAGTTCCCATTTCCTTGCTAAGGCATCCTAAAGCGCTTTGCTCTGCCCAGCAAAGGCTGTGATGGGGCTTAAAATATTAAAAAATTGGCCAATTTTCATAGTTTCCATGTCTGGCATGTCAGGGCTTATTAACCAGGAGAAAAGCCTCTGTGTCAGGGACAGGTGAGTGGGAGTGGGAGTGCAGGGCTGCCCATGGATCCATGGCTGGGCAGCGATGAGCTCCCTGGGAGCAGAGGGACTCCCCACCCTACTCGAGTGCGGAGTCGTGGGCTGAGGCAGGACACAGTCAAGACTGTCAAACCCAGCCCCATCCTAAGCTGAAATTCTGAAATTTGTCAGCCTCCCATCTTGAAACAGTTAAGTTTCCTCCCTCAATTACCCCTCTGGAAAGTTATTTTATAAACTCCCTCATCTGATGATTGGGAGAAACCTCCTTCAATTTTCAACTGACATTTATTCACTACAGGTTTCTACCAATTCATGCTTGTGCCAACAGTGTCTTTCCAGAGTTCCTTGCATTCCTGGGTGTTTCCTCTTCCATGTCTTTCCATGCAGCAATCAGAACCATCTCAGCATCTGATTTCTCTCTAGACTACACAAGCACAACTTTTCCGGGACCACTTGTCCTGTCTGTGCCCATTAAACCACGTTTGCTCCTCTATTTTGGAAAAAAAAAAAATCCACAGAGGACTTGTGTCAACCTCAGGAAATTTCATCCCAGCTCTTTATTTGCAATAAAAAATCCCAAGTCCATTGGCCTAAATACTCTTTTCTATCCAGAAACCCATGATATCCACTGTCCTTCCCAGGTATATCCAGTGCAGGATGGGAGCTGAGCAGATCAGCCAGAAGGCAGAGTCTGGATCCAGTAAGATCACAGGGCTGAGCTGGAATTTAGCCCATCTACCCTGGAGGAACCAGGATCACCAGAAGGAAAACTCTCTTGGAAATGAACCCCTTTGCCCTGGAGCCAGGCTGGGAGAGCTGGGGGTATTCAGCTGGAGAAGAGGAAGCTCTGGGGAGACCTCAGAGCCCCTTCCAGTGCCTAAAGGGCTCCAGGAGAGCTGGAGAGGGACTTTGGACAAGGGGTGGAGGGACAGGACATGGGGAATGGCTCCCTGCTGGCCGAAGGCAGGGTTAGATGGGATATTGGGAAGGAATTCTTCCCTGAAGGAATTGTGGTGAGGCCCTGGCACAGGTTGCCCAGAGCAGCCATGGCTGCCCCTGGATCCCTGGAAGTGTCCAAGGCCAGGTCAGTGTCCCTTCCCAGTCCATGAGCTGTAGGAGCTGCTGGAAGCAGCGGGAAGGCTGCAGAAAGCCTGGCCTCATTCCAGCCCGATCCCGGGAAGGATGCGCTTCGGGACTGGGATTCTCGGTGCTTACGGAGCCCTGAGCAGGGCCATCCACGGACAAAGGGCAGCTTTTCCAAGCCCTCCATCCCTGGCTCGGCAGGCTGTGTCCCAGTGAGGGAGCAGGTAAAGCAAACCCTGCCAGCAGCAGCCCCGGAGGGGCTCAGCACCGGGCTGGCAGTGCCTCATCCCCGCCTCTGGCATCGCCAACGTTTTCTTTGGATGCAAAACCAGGGGAAAATTGAGTGCTTGAAAGAGGACGGGCTCTCCTGGGTCAAATTAGTCATTCCTCGTTAGAAAAGCCCCGCTGGTTTCTTTGTTTCTCTCGCTCTCCAGCGGACCCAGATAAATACATTTGTAATTCTCCGAGTCCCGCTGAATAGGAGACTGGCAAGGTGAGAATATTAAAGCTGCAGATTATCAAGTGCTTCCCAGGAACTGAGATTCCAGCAGAGGAATGATGGGGAGGAAGGCTGGGGATGAACTGCAGAGCGGGGAGAAGTTGGGGAAGAGGCTGTGGGAGGCAGGGGAAGGAGAAAGAGGAGGATGGAGGGGGAAATGCCAGAGGAGGGAATGCTGGAGGAAACGGAGAGGGGAGAAGGCTCTGGAGGAGAGGAGAAGGGGGAGAGCCGGGCTGCGGGGAGGTTTGGCAGCTGCTGAGTGTGCCGCATTTCAATATTTAATGACTCCAAAATACAGCCATTAACATGTCAGAGGGAAACGGCCTGGCTTTCCCCGAGCCCTGATGGTTTTGAAGAACAAATGCCATCTAAAAAAGAGGCTTTTAAAGCGTTTTGGCCGGGCCGGCTGTCGGCCCTTCAGGGCAGCGCTTCCCTCCGGGAATGCTGGGGGTTGCATCCATTTAGTTTGGCTGGCACTGTCCATCTTATTTTCCCTCCAATCTTGCTCTCTCTGGGATCCTCCCGTTCACAACACAGCCCTGTGAAATCAGGATCGTTCTGCTCTTTGCTCCCAACATCCCCCGGCAAACGGATTTGCATCAGGTGCAGACAGTGACAAACTTGGAGCTGTTTTTCCCAATTTCAGCTGCTCCATTTCCCTCCTGCTGCGGTGATTTGCCTTGCTGCTCACCCTGCCTTCTCTGCAGGTGTTCCATGTTCTGTGTCTTCTCATCCTCCTGCCCTGCACGGGAGACACAGAGGGAGAAAAACAGAAAAAAGGTCAAGGGAAGAACTGAATGATCCATCCCTGGAAGTGTCCCAGGCCAGGTTGGACGGGGCTTGGAAGAAAGTGGAATAGTGCAAAGTGTCCCTGCCCATGGCAGGGGGTGGAATGAGATGGGCTTTAAGGTCCCTTCCAAGCCAAACCATTCCATGATTCCATGGTGCTGGTCCTTGTCACCACTGGTTCTGGCACCGCAGGGAATGTGGAGGCAGTGCCACGTGCCAGCTCCAGGGCGTCTTTCCATGCAAAATAAATGCAAAAATAAAGGACAGCCTGACAAGTGTAATAAGGAAGGAGGTGGCTGTGCCAACCCTGTGGACAAGGCTCGAGTCGCTTCCATTTAGCTGATTAGGAAGCATCAGGCTGTGGAGGTCGTGTGTGGAAGTGGGAATGGAACAGCTCCGGTATGGATGGGGGAGTTGTTGGATCCCACAAGCAATCTCCAGGAAACGCTGAGACAGGGACAAGGGCATCAGGAAAGAGTCCCTGTACCCGTGCATGGCACCAAACCCGCGTCCTCCAGGTGCTGCCCATCCGGAGCTGTGTTCCCGATGTGCTGGGAGCAGAGTCACCCTGTCCCCAAGGGCTGCTGGCTCCAACCCCAATGTCCCAGTCCCCAGGCGTTCTGCAACCCCCACAGTCTGGGCTCAGCATCCCCCAGCCAGGACTCACCCAGGAAAACCCAGCCACAGCAGAAATCCATGCTCCAGGTGGGAGCAGGGAATGAGCCCCTCTCAGAGGGCAGAGGGAAGTGCTCCCACCTCCCTCTTCCCCACCAACAGCTTTGGATCCCCCCTCTGCTGAGCCGACATTTTCTGATCCAGCTGGAAGCCTCGGAACAACTTCCGAGGGTTGTTCTCACAGCATTCCCGCCCTGCTCAAACACGGCAGTGAAAGGAGACTTGGGAGAGAAACTTCCTGGCTGGAGAGCCCTTCGCATCCTCATTGACCTCAAGGCTTCCAGAAAGCTGAGGGGTCTCTGAGGAAACCCACCACTGGTCCCTGGCAGGCCGCAGACGGATGGATAATGGGATCTTTGCACCTCGGAGAGGATTTCATCACTCAGCTTTAGCCCAAATCCATATTCATCATCTATGGATTTCTTTTTAATGGATAAAATGTCTTCTTTTGAAAGAGCAGCCCCACTGCTGATGGCACAAACAGCTGTGCAGGGAAATCGAATCAGAGCAAACCCAGGCAATCTCCCTCCCCGAGTTTCCAGGGAATCTAACAGCTTTTGACTTCCAAAATAACCCTGAATGCAAAGGAATTTCAAAGAGGAGACAGAAAACCTCCCCCGTCTGCTCAACCGCATCAACCGGGCAGCCTTCCCACGCCTCTTCCCAGCCTTCCTGCCCCTCTTCCACGGGTCAGGCTCAGGCACTTCACCACCATCCCTCTGGAGAAGGTGGGATGGATGCTCCTGTGCCGGGCAGGGAGTGCTGCTCCTTTCCCCAGCACTTGACTCCAAGTCAGCTTCCCAAGTTCACCCCAGAGCAAGAATTCCTGCATCCTCCCGCCACCATCCCTGACGAACCCTTATTGAGCTTGACATGTGTTGTTCTCTTCCTGATGGATCCTGGCCACTGGAATATCCATCTGAAAATCAAATAAAATAGCCAAGCCCCCTGCGTGCTGCATATTTTATGGGCTGCTCCCTGACTTCCATCGTTTCCCATTGTTTAGACTATTAGTCAGAACAATTTGTCATCCTACCCCTGCTGCCTGCTGGGATTCTGGGATTCGGCATGTTCGGGAGATGGAGCCTGTGCTCCTGCCACGCTGGGCTTCAGGACAGCCCAAACCCCCTCACACCACGGGGTGGGGGCAGGAAATCTGGAGTGGGGCTCATTCCCTATCCCTGAAAACTTGCAGGCTGAGAAAAGCAAGCAGTGGGGGCTCCAGGGCAGGAGGTGAGGGAGGAAGAGGCTGAGGACTGCGGGCAGAGCTGGCTGTGGAGAAGCACTGCCAGAGCAGGGAGAGGTTTTTTCTGGAGCTGCCAAGCTCCCGGTGCTGCAGGAGCTCCTGTCAGCTCCATTCTCACTCCCCTCTCGGGCTGGAAGCCCGGAGAGCAGCGGTGCCGGCAGAGCAGGAGGCAGCTCCGCCGGCTGCAGGCAGGAGCTCAGCCCAAGCAAAGGAGCTTCTGTTCCCATTCCTGCTCCGCTCTCTCCAGGAGTTCCTGGCATTATAAACACCTCCTCGGGACACGGTGGTTGCTCTGGCTCTTGGGGTTTTGCCTGCTCTGGCAGCTCCACGAGGGAGTCAGGAGTGGGAGGGCCGGCTCAGGCTCGCAGGGAGCAGCAGCAGGGAGCTGGAGCCTGCAAATCAAGGGGATGAGCTGTCCCATCCTGCTGCATTCCCCTCCTGAGGAGCCAAGGGGATGATTTCCATGCTTGCACCACTCGCAGTGGAGGCACTGGGAGTGAGTCCCCACTGCTCACCAGGGCAGCCAATCCCCCTGCCAAAGGCCAGCTCTCCACTCCCAGTTGTCCCAGGACTGCCTCCAGCCTGCCCCCAAGCCCACGTGGCTGCCGGACTCTCTGACCTCCCACCTCTCCCTGTCCTCCCAGCCAGGCTGAGCAGCCAGGAGCAGAACTCACAGCTGCTTTTCATCCTGGCACCAAAACCTCCTCCCAGATTTTTCCTGCCCTTTACGGCACTTGTCGCTGCCTCAGCTCTGCCCATCACGGTGGCACCTGGCAGCCAGAGGTGTTGGACAGAACCTGTCACCTGCTGCCCCTGACCTTTGCCTGCCCACATATCCCGGCATGTCGAGCTGCTCTGGGAGTGCCCCCTCCACCCCTGGGAGCCAGCTGGGGCTGCCTTGGAAGTGTTCCAGGCAAGGTTGGACGGTGCTTGGAGCAACCTGGGATAGTGGAAGGTGTCTCTGCCCATGGCAGGGGGTGGCACTGGATGGGCTTTGAAGTCCCTTCCAGCCCAAACCATCCTGGGATTCTGTGTTTCTGTGGAAAGGAATAGCAGGGACAGCCTAGGCACTGGTCCCCAGACAAGTCAAGAAGGGAGAAGATCCTCCTGGTCATGTTCTACCCAAACATCCATGACTTGCTGTGGGGCCAGCCGGCTCTTGGGCCTGGGAAAAGCTTGGGGGATTCCAGGTGGGGGAAAAGTTGGGATTTTGACCAACCCCCAACACTTTGGAAGATGCCATAAAGCCAGTGGGGCTGTGAGGACCTGCCTTCATTCCCAAACATCCATCTTCCAACAAAAACCTGCTGTCCAGATCAAGCCTTTCCTTTCAGCAGCACTGGCCTCCCGCTGTCACCCCTTCCTTGTCTCCAGGCTGCTCATCAAACCCAAGGGCAGCATCCCTTGGAGCTCTGTCCCAAAGCACGCTGGAAATTCAGGCCTTGCCTGGGAGGGAGAGCAAATCCCCATAAAAGCCCTGAATGGAAACAGAAGTGCCTGTTATTAGGGGAAAAAAGAGAGGAGAAGAAAGGAAGGGAGAGAGGAACCTGGAACCTGCCTCTCCATCCAGGCACGGAGATGTGTCCCTACACAACAGGAGCTGTTTGCCAGATGGGACAGGGCCATGTCCCCACGGCCAGCTCCTCCCAAGGGGTGGCCACGCTCCAGCCAGGCGCCCACTCCTCCGGCTCAGCTCTCCCGCGGCAGGGAAGGGGTTAACTCCCAGCAGCTGCTCCCCAGATGCCGGTTCTGGAATTCACATTTGTGTAATAATAAACCTCGGGGAAAGCGCTGCTGCTGGGGGGTGGCTTTGTCCCCCCTCGCTCCCCACTCGGAGCCAGCGTGCGGCTGCCAAGGGGCGGCTGGAGAGGGGTGGCAGCCCAGGTGCTGCGGGACCCTCCCGCCGGACTCCCAGCGAGATGAATTGGGGGCCGCCGAGGAGCCGGCCTGCTTTCCACAGCACTTCCCATTTTCCCTACTGCTCACCCCCACCGTGCTGGGACATCCCGCGGGAGCCGGGGGGGGCACAGCCGAGCGGGTCCCCCCGAGCGGGGCAGGACTGGGGTGTAATTGGTTTCAGGAGAGAGGGGTGAGGAGAGACGGACATAAATTTCCTTGAGAGGCTTTCTCCCTAATGGCTCCCATCGCCCGGCAGGGCAGCACACCTGCTTCCAATAGCGGCTCCGGCTCCTGCCGCGGGGGCAGGAGAGGGGCTGTGCTTCCATCACCTCTGCTGGCCGCGGCTATCCCTCTCCAGCAGGGAGAGGGCTTTGCACGGGCTTCCAAAGGGATGGCGATGACTTTGAACCCCGTGCTTTCCCCTTTCCTGGGGTGTCCGGGTTTCCCCCATCCCAGCGCTTCAGCCCCGCTCCTGGACATCTCAGATGAGCTCCTGCCCACTTGCGCCGCCCAGCCCAGCACGGCTCATCCCATGGGGATGCTCCGGAGCTGCACAGCCGGATCCGAATAGGTCACGGACCTCGAGCAGATGCGGGAAGAAGACTCCAAACGCTGCCGCCCCCGAAGCATCTCCGGCTCCACGGTCCCGGCTCTGACCCACCAAAGCAAAGTTATGTGGAGAGCTGGACAGGGATCAGAGGTTTGGCTGCGGGGGCAGCGGCAGGAAGAGTTCGGGGGGTCTGGATTGAGCCGATCTGTTGCTCCATTTGGAATGAAACCCTAAACCGGGTCAGCTTCCAGGCTAGCGTTCCTGCTTTTTTCTGCTCCCGGTGCCGCGTTTCACACGGCAGGACAGGAGGCGGCACAGAGGCAGGAAAGCCTCTGCTGACCCGGGCTGGCTCCTTGCTGAGGGACACCCGCAAGAGCTGGGTGACAGAGGAGTCCTAGCCCAATCCCTGCCCACAGACTCTCCCCAAACCCTCTGGAACCGCATCCTCTCGGAGATGAGGAGGATGCAGGAAGGGGCAGGTGGATTTCACACCTTTCCCAAGGGCTTCCTTCGCCAGAGGGGTGGGGGGGTCCTGTTCCCACCCAGGGTCCCCTGCAGGATGAATGTCAGCTGTGACATCCCTGCCGTGGCAGCCCAGTGACACGGGTGGATCCACCTGCTCCGATCTCCAGCGTTTCGGAGCATCTCTGATCCCCCAGCACGGGCGGGGGGTGGTGGGCAGTGGGGGGGCTCATCCCTCTCCCCGGAACAGCCTCACGTATTCCTGCTGTTTGGCAGCGTTGTCCCAGCCCACCCCAATGGAGAGAATGTTCAGAAAGCAGCTGGGAAGAATGGTGGGAGTGGGAGAGCCTTTGAAACATGAAGAGCCGGAGCGGGGGGACAGAGGGGGGACAGCGGGGGCAGTTGCAGTTCTGGTGCAGGAGCCCTGGCTCTCCGGGAGGGTGGCCATGGAAAACATCCTGCTCTCCTTCCCAAAGAGCTGCGAGGGATCAAAGGGCCCTGTCTGTGGCCAGCTGGCACCTGCTTCCCTCTGAAAAAGCATCTTCCTGGCAACAGTTTTAGACCATCCCAAGTCACCAAGGACGGGAAGTGCTTTCCTTGTGGGCAGCTTGTGCAGTTCCATGAGCTTTTCCATAGAGGTTCTGTGCACCTGGAATCTCCAAGAGGGATTATTTCTAAGCCCACCCTATCTGAGGGATTTCTGTGTGTCCCTGGGAATCCCCCCCCAAGCCTGGCTGCAGCCAGCCCAGCAGCATGGCTCTACCTGTGCGTCCACCACTGGAGGGCTCTAGGATTGCTCTAGGAAAACACATGGAGCCAGGAAAGGGGCAGGAGGTAATCCAGGTAATCCATACCTGAATCCATGTCTGATCCTACACCAGAACCCACTGCGGAAGCTGTGCCTGAAGCCACACCCAAATCCCACACCTGATCCCACACCTGATCCCACACCTGAGCCGGTGCTGGCACACACCTGGCCAGGAGCAGCTCCAGGGGGAAATGGCCCTCCTGGTGACCCCACGGAGCCACTGCTCTGGAGCTGCTGCCGCCTCTGCCAGGTGAGGGGGTTTCTCCACCAGAAGAATAAAAAATTAAAGCAAAGCAACCCCAGCCTCCAAATTTATCTCCAAAGGCCTCGTTATGACTATTTTATTTGCTGGCTCCAGCCCAGGAGTTCGCTGGCCAAAGCTCCTTGATTTTTCCCTCCAGCGCGTCGGGGGGAGCAGCCTGGCCGGGGTCCTGAGCTCGGGATCCGAGGAGCCCGGTTTGCCTTTGGAAAGCGCTGTTAATTGACATGAGAAAATAATCCCAGGCTCTTTCTCTCTGCAGCAGGGAAGGTTCTCCTCACAGCATGGCTTGAAAAGGAGCATGGCTTTTGGGGGACTGCAAATGCATCCGCCAAAATAACATTCCCCAGGCGAAAACTCTTCCCTGGGGCAGGGCCATCTGCTTCCAAAGGCTCTGGAGATGCCCGTGGCTGCTGGTTTCACACTGCCTGTGCAGCGGCTCCAGCCCCTCAGCTCTGTGTCCCTTTCTGCTCCCCTTCCTGCTCCCACTGCCACCCTCCCGCCCATCCCCCCCGTGGGTGCAGGATCCCACTGCCCCTGCTCCCCGTGTCTGAGGCAACTACATGGTGAGCATTCCTTGGGAACATTCCCAGGAAACATCCTGGCATATGCCAAGACCTCCACGGCCAAAAGCAGGAGCAAGGATCCAGCAGGGATTTGGGATGTGCTGGAAGACTGTGGCACAGGACAACTTCTATGGATCTACAAGGGCTTGGAGTGACAGGATACAGGGAACTGCTTCCCACTGCCAGAGGGTAGGGTTAGATGGGATATCGGAAAGGAATTCTTCCCTGTGAGGGTACTGAGGGATTGAGATGGAATTCCCGGAGAAGCTGTGGCTGCCCCTGGATCCCTGGAAGTGTCCAAGGCCACGTTGGATGGGGCTTGGAGCACCCTGAGATAGTGGAAGGCGTCCCTGCCCATGGCAGGGGGCGGAATGGGCATTAAGGTCCCTTCCAACCCAAACCATTCCAGGATTTTATGATCCCATTGCGGAGGCAGAACTGGATTAGGGAGCTCCTCCAGCACTGGACAAAAGCATGGGGCTCTGCCATCATCTCTGGGAGCTGGGAATTTCCAGCAGCAGTAAAATTGACTTTTCCACTTGTATAAACTCCCCTAAAGTGGTGCCAAAAGCAGAGCACAAGAGACAGGAATGGCAAATGGAGCAGAGGCTGGATTGATTATCAAGGATTCATTCCCTGAGGTTCCTGAGGTTTGCCAGAGACACAGCTCTCTTTGCACAGGGCTGGCATTTTAACACTCACAAAATCAGCTATTAATAGTTAATGGCCAATTTAATAATTAATCAGTGTTTAACAAACGGGGGTGGAGGAGCCGCCTGTCTGCCACCAAAGTGGAATAATAAAGAGGAAAACTTTACAGCAACAGTGTCCAAGTGGGATTTTGGCTTTGCTTTGTTACTTTGTTGGTGGAGAGCCCCTGGCACAGGGTGCCCAGAGAGGTTGTGGATTCCCTATCCCTGGAAATGTCCAAGGCCCAGTTGGATGGGGCTCGGAGCAAGCTGGGATAGTGGAAGGTGTCCTTGCCCATGGCAGGGGGTGAGACTGGATGAGCTTTGAGGTCCTCCCAACACCAACCATTCCAGTGATTCCAAGGCTGTGAGGTGACCATGGGCCCCCCCTGCCCTGGCTCGCCCCAGGCTGCTCTGGGACCTCTCCTGACCTTGTCAGGCTCTGTCAAAAAGGAGACACCCTCAGTTCCTCCAGGCCCCCCACTCCCAGGAGCACCGGAGCCAGGACATGCCTGTGCCAATCCCCTGGGATCCTTTATGGCCACAAATGGACCCAGTGCGAAATTGCCCCAGATTTGTGTTAAACTGGCACTAATAATCCCCTAAATCCTGATATTTGTGGGGCTGATGCGGGAGAAGCTGAGTCACTGCACAGGGGCCACCGAGGGCTACCACCTGTGGGGATCCCAAAGGGCAGTGAGACTCCAGGCTTTATTTGGAGCATTGGAGCAGTGCAGACTGTCCATCCCAAATCCCAACCGTGTCTGGGTCACCACCCTGGGACTGACGGCTGAGGGGTTGGGGAGGGACCCCTGGCAGGTCCTGGCAGGGGCACAGCACCAGCCCCTCCAGCACAAAGGGGCTGCGGTGGCTGCGAGCCAGCCCTGGGCATTTGTAAAATAAAGGCTGATTATTAACAGTACTTGAGATGTTCATGTTCCGTCTCCCTCGGGAGGCTCATTCCGTGCTGATTATCATATTTTTAAAATGTAATGAATTTATGGAGATAATTCAATCCCACTGACTAGGGATGTGCCTCACTCCTGCCACGAGGAAAGCTGCTGCGTGTGTGAAAATGGAAATTGCTGCGGCACTTTCCATGGCTTTTGCCTGTCCTCCCCTTCCAAAGGATCCCAAAATGCTTTGCAGGCTCTATCTGCTGGTGGGATCGACCAGAAGCTCGTCCCTCTCCACGAACGTCCTCACCTCTGGGCTGCAACACAGAAACTCTTTAAGTAGAAGCCGAAATGTAATCAGATTAATTAAGTAAGTAGAATTCCAAGGCAAGAAAGTCAATTAAAGGAATCATAAGTCAATATGGAAATAGAAGGAGCCAGCTTTGAAGCAGGATTAGAGATAGCGAGGCTTGAGAGCGGCGCTCCTTCAAATGGCTCCAAGAGCGGCTTCTCCGCGGTGTTCTGGCTGGGAGGCGGCTCTGGAAGCACCGCCGGGTGCTCATGGAGGGACAGATCCAAGAGTGCACCAAACGTGCACCAAATGTGTGCCAAATGTGTGCCAAGCGTGCGCCAAGCACTAACGAAGTGTGTGCCAGGTGTGTACCAAGCAGGAACCAAGCATGTGCCAAACACGTACCAATTGTCACCAAACGTGTCCCGAGAGTGCTCCAGGTGCTCGCCAAGAGTCTCCCAAGCCCCACCTGCACACAAAGGATGGGCAGAGCATGTACCAAATGTGCACCAACTGCACACCAACTACACACCAATTACACACCAACTGCACACCAGCTACACACCAATTACACACCAACTGCGCACACCAACTGCACACCAACTACACACCAACTACACATCAATTACACACCAACTGCACACCAATTACACACCAACTACACACCAACTGCACACCAACTACACACCAATTACACACCAACTGCACACCAATTACACACCAACTACACACCAACTGCACACCAACTACACACCTACACATCAGTTGCACACCAGGCATGAGACAAGCATGCCCCAAACATGTTCCAAATGCACCCCGAGCACGTCCCAAGTGTGCCCCAGCTGTGCCCAAGCGTCCCCAAGTCATCCCAGCCCCACTCCAGGCCATGTCCCCAGGGCCACTGCTGCCTGAGGCCACCCAGGCGTGTCTGTGCTCCCTCCATGCACACACACAACCCTGACACTAAACCCCTCCATGCCCACACATGTCATGCCTATGTCACTGCATGTGTCACCTGTGGAAGAGCAGGGCTGTCCCCTTGTTCTCTCACCTCCGTGGAGCCTCCCTGATTCCCAGCTCTGGGCATCCTTTGCTTTTCCACCACATTTCCTTCCCCTCCTTCCTTTCTTTCTCCCGGCAGAACCTCCCCGCCACGGGTGTCTTCCTGCCCCCATAAATCTCCTGCCAGGGCTGAAATGGTGGCATTGAAGAAGGATCTTTTTTTGTGCAAATTTCAATAAATGCCACTGGAACAACATGGGAAATGATCCTGAAAATGCAGGAGCAGAAAGGAGAGAAAGAAATGGCAGCCAAGAGGGAAAGAGAGTGAAACGCTGGGATTTGAGGCTGCCAAACAATGCATTTAAATAATTCAATTTGCAAAAGCAGGGAAGAAAAGGAAGAGAAGAGAAGAGAAAAGAAAAGGGGAGGAAAAAACCCAATTTGTGTAGGAAGCCCATAAATAACCTCAGAGAGCGGGAGGCTGGGAATGCAGGATGGGATGGGCCTTCTCCTCTTCGCATGAGGCTCCATTAAAATGTGGGGAAAAAATACATATTTTGATAGATTTATCTGTAATTTCTCTTTTGATTCCTGAAATCCTCCCAGAGCTACAGCCATGTTGCCTTCCCAGCTCGAGCTCTTGGATCTCTCTCCCGCTTGGGTGCTCTCTGCAAGGCTTCCAGGAGAATTGGAGGCTGAGGGCATCTGGAGTGCTTCCATTCCATGGGCAGATCCCTCTGGAGTGACTGGAGTTGGAGCCTCATTATCCAGTGGTCCCCAACCTCCTGGAATAAGTGGAATTTTGTGGAAGTCAGGACATCCTTAGAGAGCTGCAGCTCCAGCGGGCTGGGGACACAGTTCTGAGGTGTGTGGGAATCTCATGGCTCCTGAGGTGTGTGGGAATTTCATCCCCCTTAAAGCAAAGGCTTCCCCCAGGACTGATGGACTTTCAGCTCCCTGTTCTTGCCCCGTGGTGACGGTGGCTGACAGCTGGGGGTGTCTCCGGGAATAAGGAGTTTGGATTTGCCAATGTTTCTGGGGAAAAGCCTGTTCCTCCTGCCAGGACCTGGTTATAAATCCCTGTTTATGTCTAAGGGGTTGGGAAAAATGGATCAAAATGTTGGTCCCTCGTCCCCTTTTACTGGTGAGGGCAGACCCAGTCCTGCACCAGCTGAATCCTCTGGGAATGAAAACAAAGACCATGGAATCTCCCAAGCTGGGAGAGATCCACAGGGATCGTCCAGTCCAACCCCTGGCCCTGCCCAGGACATGCCAACAATCCCACCCTGTGCCTGGGAGTGTTATCCAAACACTCCTGGAGCTCCAGCAGCCTTGGGATCGTGACCATTCCCTGGGGAGCTGGATGTCAAAGTCTCAAGTGGAAAACCAAGCAGGAACACCCCAAAACGAGATGAGGAGCTGGAGAGGGGTGTGTTGGACCAGCACTGCCAGGGAATGATCCATCTTAAAGCCAGTGGACATCTGGACACCCTTTGGGCACCAGTGGCTGGGCACTGCCCACTCTGCTCCCTGCTCTGCCCCAGAGCCACCCAAGAGATGCTTGGGGCAGCATCTCTCAGCCTCCAGCCCAGGGCCCACAGGAGTGGCCGGGGTGTCCTGGGTGTCTCAGGCCAGGCAGGAGGGAGGCGGATCCCCTGGTGAGGGGATCCTGGGGGGGACAGGCAGTGGCTGCAAGGAGGAGGCCAGGGGACCAAGCTGTGCCCAGCCTCCTGCAGAGCATTCCCTGAAGAGACCAAAAGGCTTTGAAACTCGGAAAAGCCACATTTGATGGGAATGCAGAGAGAGGCCTCCCTTTCAAAGGAGAGAACCCAAAGCAAGCAGGGAACAGAAGAGGAACGAGCTGCTCCCGCTGCCCACCGCGGCTCCAAGGGCACGGCCCTGCTCCCACACTTGGATTCAGTTAACTCCGGGACTTGCAGAGCTGTGGAGAACTCTGCCAAAGCCCCTCCACAATGTTGGGATGTCCCCTGCGCCTGTGGAGGCTCCTGGTCCCCACACCCTGAGCACCTCAGTGCACCCTGAGCCCTCTCTGCTGCGCCTCACACCCCAGCTGGGCTCTGCAAAAGTACAGAACAGCTCTGTGGGAGTCGCTTCAGGTGAGGAGCACGAACGTGACACCTGGACAGCCACCTCCTGTCCCCGAGCACTCTGTCACACTGAGCCTCAGCACATCACACACGAACTTCTCAGAGCCCCTCGAATAGGTGACACTGGGTCATGGATTTGAGAAGCCCTGAAGTGGGAGGGAATGTTTAATTATCCAGTTAATGATGCTGGGAATCTTTATCTGCAGAGGAGGGCAGGGCCTGGCAGCTCCTCCCTGCAGCCACTCCAACCCTGCTTGGGTTTGTGTTAATCACAGGATTTTGTGTCTGCTTTTGTTCCCATTCCCACCCCAGTGGATCTCTCACCATGTCCTTGGGAGCTCAGGGATGTGTGTGGGTCTCGTGGGTCCCTGAGAGCCAAACCTGTGTCCCATGGGTGCCCAGGAGCTGCACGTGTGTTCCTTGGATCCCTGGGAGCTGAACAGAGCCTGACCGTGGCAAGGTTTCCCCCTGAGCAGATGCTGGGCTCGGATGCCAGGTTCCAGGGGCTGAGGAGAGCCTATTCCTGGAGAGGACAAAGTGCTGTTTCCCAATTTATTCCTGGCTGGAGTGGGTCTGCAAAGTCCTTTCTGGAGGTTGACGGGGAGGGCAGAGGGATTAACCCACAAACAGCTGTAGTGCCTTCATCCTAAAATACTCCCTGAAAGGGGATCCCAGTCCTGTGGCCAAGTTCAGCACAGATCTCCAAATTTATTGTTCTTTTTTAAAGCGCCTGTGCTGGGAAATGTCACTTGGCTCTGCTGAGGGGACAGAACAACCTGATTTATGTCCCCACTGCTGGGCAGAGAAGGGGGCTCTGCCCATCCCTTGATCCCTGCTGCCCACAGGTGCAGCTCGGATGGGTTCCCGGCATCAATCCTGAGTGCAGCTGGAATTGTGATGGGACAGAAGGGCTGAGGTGGAGGGTGGGACCTGCCCATGCTCAGAGGGGCTGTGGGTGGGGCAGAGCCGTGTTCCCACCACAGGGATTGGGCTGGCAGCATTCCCAGCACATCCCAGTGGTCACTTTTCAAAGCCCTCCCACATCAGTGCCCCTGGGTTTGCTGTGGGGTCAGAGCCCTGACTGGTCCCACCCAACACAGCCCAGTGACCCCGCAGTTGGGTTTGTGGGCTGCCAGGCACCTTCCCGCCAAAGAGGAAAGGACCCAGCAGCCAGGGCTTGGATCCCAGCCCCAGCCAGACCCCTCAGAGCACATTCCTGGCTCCAGGAGGGTTTCACAGCAATGGAATTGAAGGGGAAGAGATCATCCCTGTCACACTGTCCTACCAAACCCAGATCAAGGTGCCACCACAGCCCGTCCTCAAAGGGCACAGCCTGGAGTTTGGTCTCCAGTTAGTCTGGAGGTAGTCTGGAGTCAGATTCCAACACATTTGCTGGGTTCCAAATGTTAATTCCTCTCCTTTCTTCCCTCCCTATTTCTCCCGGAATCCTGAGGCTCTGCAGCAGGTGCCTGTCACTGAAAGGAGAGGTGTGGAAGGCGGGGTGAGCAATTGGGATCCTGCAGGAAGGTCCTTCCCCAGAGCTGCCCAAGAGGATCAGCCTTGCAGGGAGGGGAAAACAGTGACGTTCCTGTGCTCTCCGTGCACTTCCCTCACGCTCAGCAGAGTGAGCCTGGACTCGCTTTTCTTCCAAACCCCTCCAACGCTTGGATTTCAGAGTTAATTACTGCTTTTCCTTCAGCAGCAGCATTATTAAGGTTCCTCGTGGGGAATGTTACAGCTCTGCTCTCCTGGGAGCATCTCTGGAATATCAGACCCTGATGGCTGGTCTTGGTTGGTGGGACCACAGCCTGGGCTGATGGCTCTGGGGCAGCCTGGGAGCAGATGGGAATGTCATGGGGAGGCTGGGCCGGGCCAGGCCGGATGGGACACGACTCCGGTTCTCCTGGAGCATCTGGCCTGCAGTTGGCAGACACAACACTCAGCAACTTTCCTGGAGCTGAGGAAAGAAAAACGACAGAGTAAAAAATAGTCCTGATCCCCCGGGAGTCTCGTTCATTAAAAGACAACGTGGTTTATGGCTCACACGTCCTTCCCTCGCTGCTCTCCCCTGAGCAGGACTCAGCCAGACAATAACGGAGGCTCCAGGAACCCTCCAAAGCATCTCTGGAGCCATAACTCAGCCTCTGTCAGCGGCTCCGTCAGTCCCACCCCGGGACCACCCCAAGTGCAGGATCCCCCCACCCTCCCCTCGCTGCTGACCCTGTCCCACCGCAGCCGTGGGGAATATGAGCTCACTGATTAGAAATCAATGGGATTTCAGCTCACACCTGAGCCTGCTGCACGGGAGGCTGCTCCCTACCCTGCGTGGCCTCTCCATGCCCGCTCAGCAGATTCCAGCAGCTCCAGCACATGGAGCTGCTGAGGAGTGACCCTGAGGAGAATTCCCACTTGGGAAAGGAAAGCCCCCAGGGATGGCATCTTTCCAAGTCTCCACCGTGGGTCATGATCTGCTGAGCTCCAGAGTCCCCCAGTCCCTGCAGGAATGGGCTGCTCCATCCTCAGGGACTTTTCAAGGACAGAGAAAATGGGGAGGACCAGGGAAGAAGAGCTCTGGAGTACAAAGGTGCAGGGTGCTGTTGACAGTCCCGAAGGTGGGAATGCACAGCCTGGTGTGGGTGACATGATGGGGAGGTGACAACAACCATCAGCTCACCACTGTCACCCTGCTCTGCTCTCTTCACAGAGGCTCCTCGAATCCCCAGCGATGCTGCTGGCAGAACCACAGAGCAGATCCGTCCTCTCCAAACCACTCCTCCTCCTCCCGGCACACAGGAAACTTGCCTATTCCAACCCCACTGTTATTGCTGAGCTCTGGGAAGACCAAAACCGTTCTGTGCTCGCTTCATGCACCTTTGGACATCTCCTGCCTTGTCTTCCAGCCCTGTCTATCCTGCAGTTTGGGGGCCAAGCTGGAACATCCAGGCTAAATCCAGACTCTCCAAGGGGTTTTCCCCACCTCTGCGTGGACCAAGAAGGCTCCCAACAGCTCATTCCCACCTTTCAGCTCCCATTTTTCAGCACCATCTTCATGTTTCCTGCTCAGAGGTGGCACCTGCCCTGCGGATCCAGCATGGGAAGAGTTTGCCTCATCCCGGACTCCCCCCACTCCAACTGGATTTGTATTCCAGGCTAACGATGTGCCAACTGCCTCTCCAACAAATCCTGCAAGCTTTCGCAGCTGCCAGTTGGTTCCTGTGGCCTGGTTGCAGGAACGCTCTGGAGCTGCTGCAAATCTCCCTTAAATATGTTTTGAATGTTTCCTTTGCATCTCACTCACATCCCACAGCCGGGTTGGGAAATCTAAAATACGTCTGAAAACCCGAGCCACGATCATTACAGAACATTAGAGAGCATCACTGGAGGATTGAATCCATATTTCTGTATGGAAACAGAGGCTGGATGCCCAGCACGAGGCTGCACCACACACATGGAGAGCTGCTCACCGAGGACACGTCCGGCTCCCATCCTGCTTGGACCACCAGTTTGGGTTTCTGCTGCTCTTCCCCTCAGGAGGATCCCAAAGCACTTTTTTCCCAGCGTGTGCAGCCACCACTTCCCCACAGAAATTTCTGCTCCCAGACTTGGTGGCTCCACCAGCGGCTCAGACAGGAGAGGGAGGCAGGGTGGGAGAAGTTTCTGGAATCAGCCCCGCTCAGCCACATCCATCAGCTCAGTTCCCATCCCCTTTAGGTACTGGAAGGTTTCTGGAAGGTTCTCCACTTAAACACCCAGGTGCTGGGCTTATGAATTTATCCTCTGGCTTCCCAGAGCTTGCTCCAAAAGGTCAGCACCTCCGTTATTTTGTGTCCAGGGGAAGAGCCTTAGAGTCTTCAGGGTTTCCCTCTGGGATCACCTCAGGTTCCTGGTGACCTCACTCCCCTTCCTGACTCTGCTTCCATCTCACTTTTGCCCAAGAAGCTCATTTAGTCTGGTTTGTCCAGCCTGGAAAAGGGAAGGATCCAGGGAGAACTTAGAGCCCCCTCCAGAGCCCAAAGGGGCTCCAAAAGAGCTGGACAGGGACTTTGGACAAGGGCCTGGCAGGACAGGACACAGGGAATGGCTTCCCACTGCCAGAGGGCAGGGCTGGATGGAATACCCTGTGAGAGTGGTGAGCGGTTGGGATGGAATTCCCAGAGAAGCTGTGGCTGCCCCATTCCTGGAAATTTCCAGGTTGGATGGGGCTTGAAGCAACCTGGGCTAGTGGAAGGTGTGCGGCCCATGGCAGGGGGTGGGACTGGATGATCTTGAAGGTCCGTTCGAACCCACCCCATCCTGGGATTCTAGAATTCTATGGAACATGCACTCGAGAAGCCCCTCGGAGTGTTCACCCTCTGCTTTGCTGGGTTTGCTGGTTCCATCCCACCCCTGCACAAGCAAATGAGTCCTGGAGCTGGGCAGAGCCTTCCCAGAGCCAGCCCCAATTCCCCATGGGATTAGTGCACAAATTTAACACTGCAGATAATCATAAATACAGGGAGAACCTGCATTAGTTCCACCCAGGGCCCTGCAAACCCCCAGAATTAGGGAGTTAATGCCAGACTGGAGTGTGCCACTATTATTTCCCCATCCTCCAAATCCTCCCTCTCTGATGGATGCACTCCAGGGAATCTCTGGAGTGTCTCTGCAAGACACTTCCATAGTAATTTGACTGTGAGGGTTTTGCTTCTGTGCTCCTGAGCAATCGGAGCAGAATCAGCACTTCCCTTGATCCTGGGAATCTTTGATATCGGAGCTGCTCCAGCCCTGCATGACCCTCGTGTTGTACAGTCCCCGAGGTGGAGATCCCAGACCCCGTCACCCGAGGACATCACCAACAGAGGGACGCTGGGATCCGTCCCCAGAGTCCCTTCACATTCCGGGAACCCAGTCTCCAGGGAATTAAAACAAGGTACAGAGCGAGGCTGGGCCACAGTTGGTGGCTGGGAGCTCATCCTGGCTTTTCTCTGAGCAGGAATATGGAATCACAGAACCCCAGGATGGTTTGGGTGGGAAGGGATCTATTAAACCAGTGCCACCCCCTGCTATGGGCAGGGACACCTTCCACTAGCCCAGGGTGCTCCAAGCCCCTGGCCTTGGACACTTCCAGGAATCCAGGGGCAGCCACAGCTTCTCTGGGCACCCTGTGCCAGGGCCTCACCACCCTCACAGGGAAGAATTTCTTCCCAATATCCCATCTAACCCTGCACTCTGGCAGTGGGAAGCCATTCCCTGTGTCCTGTCACTCCATCCCCTGTCCACAGTCTCTCCTGGAGCTCCTTTAGGCACTGGAAGGGGCTCCAAGTTCTCCCCGAATCCTTCTCTTTTCTAGCAGGAACATTCCCAGCTCTCCCATTTTCCTTCCTTTCCACTGGGTGACCCAACAGGTCCATTCTAGGTGGGCACTTTGGCGGTTCCCTACAGAGCACTGGTTTGGGGGTGGGAATCCAAACCCACCTTCCCATTTCTCCATTTTCCGTTTCCTGGGACAGAAACAAATTCTAGAGGAAGAAACAGTGGGAGAGCAATGAGGGAGCTCACAAATCCCACATTTCCCTGTGTGAGGACTGTGCTGGGAGCCCAGGACTCCCTGGAGTCCTTTAAGGTTAATAAATTGGCTTTGCTCACAAAGGCAAGATTATCCTTTGGGATTTATCCCCACAGGGTTTTGCAGCAGCACAGCTGCAGACAGGCTCCAATAGGTGCTAGAAGTCCATCCTGGGCTGGAAAGTGTTCCAGCCTAGTTGTTCCATCTGCCAGGGAAGCCTTGGATCAGAAGGTGAGAGAGCAAAGCTCATCCTATCCTGCCAGATTCCTGACCTGTGTATCTCCAAACTGGCCCTCGGGATGTGGCAGAACTGGGAGTGGGCAAAGGGGACCCATGGCCTGACCCAGCAGCAGCATTTTCCTGCTTTTTTATCCCAGAAAAAGAAAAACCAAGGCATGACACATGGAATTGTCCCTCAGCACATCAGAGCTGGATCCCAGCCACCCAGCAGGTGACAAAGACAGACCACGTCCTTCGGTGTGGCATTGCCCTTATTCCGCAGTGCTCCCAGCCCCGAATACTGGGTGGAGCTGGGGCAGCACAGCACAGCCCCCCATTCCCAATCCTGCCTGGCAGATCCAGCCTGGCAGGTGCAGCAGAAGCAGCAGCTTTGGTGCTATTTCAGTCCAAGCAAGAGCTGCAAAATCCATGGAAAATAGAAATCCTTGACAGCCAGAAGCAAACCTCGCCTTTCCCAAGCTGTTTGAAACCCGGGGTTGATCCCATCACTCATCCCTTTCCACACCCCTCGGACAGCCGGACCCTGGAGCAGCCCTGCTGCGCTGGGCGTTCCCTGCCCGTTCCGGGCACAGGCGGCAGTGGCACTGAGTGGCACTGAATCCCAGGCTGTCGGAGCCGGTCTCCAAAACTGTCAGGGAATCTGAGAAATCCAAGTGTTAAATCAGCAGGTTTTGTGGGACAGTGGGCACAGACTGTCCATATGTTCCCCACACACATCACCAGTCAGCTGGGAAATGCTCACAGCTCCCAGCCTCTCATTTCACCATTTTTCCCGGTTGGATTTGTCAGGGAGATGTCGCTGCCAGCCCCAGACCTCAGGAAAGGCTCGGCTCCGTCTGTCCCAGATGGACTTTCCTCCCGGCTGGGCTTTGATCAAGGCAAGGAAGCAGCAGGGGAGTGGTTATTGCCTCAAAATGTGGCTGTGGAAGCGTTTGGAAGCGTTTGGAAGTGTTTGTCCGAGTGAGCTCCTGGCAGTTGTGCTCCCCCCTCCCTCCTCCCATGGGTTTCTGCCCTGGGGGACACACCAGGGACCAGCTGCACCCCAAAAGTGCTGCAGGGGCACAGCTCGAGTCCTGGCTTCACTCCAGGAGGGAGATCATGATCCGTTCCCAAGCCATTCCTTCCCCCGTTTGAATCCCCACCGGCGCTCTCAGGTCTGGGTTTCCCATCAGACATGGGGTGCAGGGATCCACCGAGGTCTGGGATGCAGGAGGATGAGGGGAACAGAGGCACTGGCATTGGGAACCAGCCACGCTTCCAGCACTGCTGGGAAGCACAGATTCCCAGTAACTCTTTTTTAGGTTTATTCCTCTCTCATCCCTGCGAGGCAGGAAGGACAATGAAAGGATGAGGGGCGGGAGTTTGCCAGAAAAAAGGCATTAAAAACACAGATCTTCTCCAGTGTTCCTCTGTTCAGGGGGAGCTGAATCAACCTGACTCCTTTTCTCTCTGCTCATCCTTCCATCGGGAGTTGGAGAGGATGGAATTGTTCAGCCCAGTGTTTTTACCTCTGGAATTCCTCACTTGTGTCACCAGCCTGGCTTTGTCTGTGGGCTCTGAATTAACGGTGTCCAGGAAAATCCTGTTAATCCCAAAAGCTGGGATCTCTCCCTGGTGAACCCACCCAGAGGCACCTCCGCTGGTACCCGGTGGGTGGAAAAGCCAAAAGGGATGGAAAAATGTGGGGATCTAATTCTTGGCACTCAGATTCAGAGCAATTCCTGCGATTTGGGAGGAGTTCTTGGAGGAGCTGCTTGGATTTGTTGGCTGAACCAAGGGCATAGCATGAGGAGCAGCAGAGCCGGGGAGCTGAGCCCGGCTTTGCAAGGCAGAATTAATGCCTGGAGCACCACAAAGTTGGTTTTAACATTCCCAGGAGCCCAAGTGGAGGCTGTAGCTGGTTATTTATCAATCCCTTCCGAGGAGAGCCCTGCCCAGCCGCTGCCAGTCATGTCCTGGCAGTGGGGACACCAGCGAGAGACCGTGTGGCATGAGGGTAGCCTGGGGTTGGCACCCTGACTGCTCCACAGGGGGGCCGTCCCTCATCCTGGAAGGATGCCCGGGGAGCTTTGGGATGCAGCCACCCCTCTCCATGGATCCAGGCTGGCTGCTGGCGGGAGCTCTGCTCGGCTGGGCAGTGCTGGCACTGCCAGCTCTGAGCTGGCACCTGCTGAAGGCCGGGGAGAGCCGGCGCCTTTGAAATGGAATGAACGGAAAATCAGCCGGAACCTGGAGTCTCCACAGGGGAATGTGGCCAGGAAAACAACAACAAAACCAAGGGAGAGATGAGAGTGGAAAAGGCTCCAACAGCTTAATTTGCCATTGTGACACCGCTCTGTGTTTCGGGAAAGCAGGAGCAGAGCAAAGCCTCCAGTTTTGCCGTGCAGGTCGAGGAAAATTTCAGGGCACATCTCAGAGGGCGAAAAACAATTTAAGGGATGAAATAACTGGAAAAAGAGAGACGGAGAAAATAAAATCCTGAGAGTGATCCCAAAGGCTTTGGGTTTATTGGGCTGATAATGGCCTCAAATTCCTCCAACCTTTTCCATGGATGTGGCAGCCCAGTGCTGAAGGTGTGGCCATGCATGCCATCATGTATGGCATGACGTGCCATGTGTCCCATGCTATGCCATATGTCCCATGCCAGGTGTCCCATGCCAGGCGTCCCGTGCCATGACATGTGTGCTATGCCATGTCATGTGTCCCATGCTGTGCCATGTGTCCTGTGCTGAGGGTGAGTGTCCTGTGCCCTGTGTCCCATGATGTGCCATGTGTTCCATGCCATGCCATATGTCCCATGCCATGTGTCCCATGCCGTGTGTCCCATGCCATGCCACGTGTCCTGTGCTGTGCCATGTATCCCATGCCGTGCCATATGGCCTGTGCCATGTGCTCCACACCATGCCATGTGTCCTGTGCTGTGCCATGATCTCCTGCTCCTTCCCATCTCCCATCCCCAAGCAGGTTCTGCTCCACCCCATCCCCACTCCATGCCCACCTCGGAGCCCCAGGCAGCTGAGCAGAGCTGGGAAGACGGGCAAGAGGCAGGAAAATCCCACTGGCACTGTGCACAGGACTGGGCACAGATGCCACATGTGCCCCCCACTCCCCAGTGCCACCCCATCCCCCAAAAGTGACCACAATTCCTCACCCGCGGCTGCCAGCACTGTCAGGTCCCCCACTCTCATCTCCACTGCCACATTCCAGCTCATTAATTTCCATCCAGAGGCTCTGGAGGGACCTGAGGAGCTTGGGGATGATTTTTCTTCCCAGTTTTCAAGCCTGAGCTCGTGTGAGACGAACCACGCGCAGCCCCTGGTCCCCCCACACTGACCCTGCTGCTTTGGGCCCTGATTCCCAAAGAATGTTCCCAATTTGTCACTGGCCCCTGTCATCCTCCAGCCAGGATCCACTTGAAGGGACGGGAAGCAGAGCCAAAATAAACACAGTGCGTGGGATCTACCCCGGGAATGGCGGAGCTGCCCCCACAGCCCTGTGCCGAGCCCATCCGTCCTGCCTGACAGGGCAGCTCCAAGGCAGCCTGGGGAGACAAATAGCCCGGGAAATACCCCCCAAAATTAATTCTTCCATGTTGCCACCTCCAGAATTAATGAGATCACGTCTTCAGCTCTAATTGGGCAAAGGGAAACACTCCCTTCCACAGGGAGCTGGGCTCTGGTAAGGAGTCATTAATCAGTGGGAGCGGGGAGTGCTGGAGCCATGTGGGTCCCACCAGGACATGCCCTGGCACCCCTGGAATTGGGACCCCTCTGGTGTTGGTGGTTGCCAGCCCACCCTACAACCCCATAGGGGCATTGCCTGATCCACGGCAAGCAGGAGATGGAACCCCAGACTGGAACAGGCCTTGGAGCCCCTGGGAAGGTGCTGGGATGGGGGGAGCAGGGAGGTGCTGGCAGCAGCCACAGGCTGGTCTCTCGTCACAGGGATCCCAGGGATAATCCCCTTCCTGCCCCATTTCTTAGTCCAAAGCAGGGATGGATTTGCATCCCAAGACTGGCACCACTGGTAAATTTTTATTTATATTTTGTTGAGAGGAAGCTGTGGAGAGCCTGTGGAAGGGCTGGAATGCTGTGGGCCACCTGGATCTGTCATTCCTCTCCTCTCTCCCATCAGCTGGCAGTTGTGGGCACCTTGGGAGCTGTACCTGAGCTTTGTGCCCACCACTCTACCAGCCCACCAGCCCATCATCCCACTATCCCACCACCCCACCACTCCATTAACCACCACCCTCCCCTCGCACGCCACCACCTGCCCTCCACCTGCATGACTCCTCCACCCACCACCCTATCCCAGACTCCCCCAAACCCGATCCCATCCTCACCATGGCCCCCCCAGCCCTCTCCGTCCCCTGGGCCAGGAGCATTAATTGGATCCTGAATTCCCATCTGGAGCCGATCAGCTCCAGCTGCCTCGGGATGTCACTGATGGAAACTCCAGTGTGTGATTTCCAGGGGCTTCTGTCACTTCCCGCTAGGAGAAGTGATAACCAGGGGGTGACCACCCTGTTCCCCCCACAGGAGCAGCTCTCTCAGGACATCTGGGATGCTCAGAGATTCCCAGGGGAGCCCTCCCAGCCCTTGTCATCGGGGCTGCAGAGTTAATCCGGCTCCTAAAGCCTTTGGGATGTGGGATGTCACAATCTTGACCCCCAGTGCCCCTCGTGCTCCCTCCTCCCCCAGCCTGGGATTCATCCTCACATTTTTGGGTGCCCACACAGCCCTGAAGGGTCCTGAAGGATCCCGGAGATTCAAAGGCACCGTTCTGGGAGTCAAACATAAATTCTGCTTTTATTAAGCAGAGTAAATGTCAGGGGTAAAACAAAGCAGAGGACGGAGAGAAGAGGAGGATTTCATGGATTTTTTCCAGCTTCCCTTTCCTTTTGCTTCTGCTCCCATCTCTGGCTCCCTGCAGTTGTTTATTGAAAAGTCTGGTAGGGAGAGCTCAGCTTGTGCCTGCTTTCCACAGGGATTTTCTGCACCATTGCCATGAGGAACAGCAGAGAATCACAGAGTCATGGAATCCCAGGATGGTTTGGGTGGGAAGCGACCTTCAAGATCATTTCATTCCCTTGCCATGGGCAGGGACACCTTGCCCTATCCCAGGTTGTTCCAAGCCTCATCCAACCTGCCCTTGGACACTCCCAGCATATCCAGTGCCAGTTTGTCTGGAGGCTGAAAGCCTCGGTCACTGCTCAGGATGGACTGGCAGTGCCTTGGACCTTGATCCAAGAGGATTCCCTGTAGCTCCTGCCTGCTTCACTGGATCCAGAACATTCCCTGGCAGACAGGAGGCCTTGGCACTGCCCAGCAAACCAGGCAAAGCCAGCAGGTAAAGGCTGTGGTGCCAGAATCCCTCCTGGCTTCCAGGAATTCCCAGACAGGAGGGAAAGATGGCGGGAGCTGTAGGATGACCTTGTAGGGATGCAGATCTGATTCCATCCTCGGCATCCCACGCCTGGGGCTCCAGGGAAGAGCCAGGCTCTGGTTCAAAGGCCAAACCCCCCCAGGTGAGCTGGGAAGTTTCCCTTAACTTGACGAGACAGCCCCACATTTGTGTCACATTCCCGCCTGCTTTAATTGCTCCGGCGCGGCCACTTTTCCACAGAGCCTGGAGCCAGCACAGGCCTTGGAGATCTTTCCAGGAGTGACATGCCTGGACAGGACACCCTGCAGCTCCCAATGCTCCCATAGCTCCATCCTGGAGCACAGGGATGTCCATCCACAGTGCTGAGAGCAGCGGAGCCACCGGAGCACTGGTGTTACCACATTTACCAAGGCACAAATCCGGGAGAATGGGAGCTCCCGGACAACGTTTTCCCTCCTTCCAGGTTTAATTCTTCTGGCTGGAGATGTTTTATCAGCACACGGCAGCGGCAGCAGCAGCAGCAGGGAAATGGCTGAACAAAGAGGCTCCTTTTCTCACTCCCTGCTGTCTGTGAGTCTCAGGAATGCGGCTGGACTGGAGGCTGCACGGGCAGCGGGACAGGAGGCCGGAGCCCTGGGAATCACTGAATGCCTCAGGTAAAGAGTTTGCTGGAGTGGGCTCAGGAGCCTGGGGAGCACTCAGAACACATTAAACCAATGACATCCCGCTCAGCCAAGCTGCTCCAGTGCCGGGACCACCTTCCAAAAGCAGGGATTTTTATCCTCCTGTGCTGAGCTCCTGTGCCCTGTAGCTCAGGAGAGGTGGATTTATCCAAGCATCAAGGTGTTGATCCCTGTGGTACCCTGGGGTTGATTTCCGAGTTGGGACACCTTCCACTGGATCAGTTTGATCCAAGCCTTGTCCAGCCTGGCCTTGAGCATTCCAGGAATGGCAACCCCAGCTCCAATCCTTGCCACAGCTCGTGCCCCCCCAAGTCCGGATGCTGTGCTGCATGGATGCGTGTGGCACCAGCCAAAAACCTTCCAAGCCTGTAGTTGTGGGGAACTTCTCCCTCAAAATCCTTCCTCAGGAACTGCAGTATAAGCCCAGAATCCGACCCCACACCAGGGCTGTGCTTTGGGGGGTCTCAGTGGATGAGCTTGAGAGGGTCCATCCTGCTGGGAGCACCCGCCTGGCAGGGGACCACCAACTTGGGTGGCTCCTCCAGGTGAATACGATCAAAATTCCTTCCTAGAGAGAGGATGGATCCAACCCCAAAATAAGGCCAAAGGAAAATGGATTGTTTTGTCCTTTATTCTTATGTCTAAACCATCCATGCTGAGGATCCCGAGTGGCTGGCGAGTTCTGTGGTGCCAGGAATATCACGGAGGGGATGGATGGGCTCAGAAGGCACAGGCACCTCAAAGACCATCCCATTCCATGGGCAGGGACACCTCCCACTATCCCAGGTTGCTCCAAGCCCTGTCCAAGCTGGCCTTGGACACATTCAGGGATGGGGAGTCCCCAGCCAAGGATCGCAGCAAGGCCCTAAGGCAAGCAAAGGCTCCTTTGTGCCTCTGAATTCCCCCTCTCCTCCCTATCCCCCGTTTCCCTGTGTCACCCTTGCAGAGCCTCCTGCAGTTATCCTGGTGATCCCGGAGACCCTGATCCCATGCATTGGCTGAGCCGCTGTCCCCCGGTGACAGGAGACGTGACACTGCCTGCCCAGCCCAGCTGCAAAAGCTCCAGCCTGACAAACGTGTGCAGAAAGCATTTTGGAGCAGGATCCATATCCAGGGCCGTAGCAGACGGAGGAGGGGGAATGGAAGGACCTCTTGGCTGGAGATAAGGAGCCACAGGAAGCCTGCGAGCACAAAAAGCTGCGAGCCCCCGAAATTCCCGAGGGGAGAGCAGCGCCACAAAATAATTGCTGAAAGAATGCAGCTTGATTGCAGCCAGCAGGGAGAGCCTCCAATCCCGCCTGGAATGAAAGCCCGGGGTGATGGCTCCAGGGGAAGAGGAGTTATCAGCCGGGGAGCAGTGATTTATTCCATGAAGGGGATTAGGAGTCCAAAAGTTAATGGACCTAATGGAAAACAGGATGGCTGAGAGCTCCAGAAAGGGGGATGTGGGTGGGAGAGGGGCATGTGGAACTTGGCTGCAGCGCCAGAGAGCACCCAAAGGTCCTCAGCAGCCACCCAGGGCTTTCTGCACCCTCTTTCTGCACCTTTCTGCACCCTCTGGGCTGGGATGGGCAGTTCTACAGGGATGCAGCCAGGTGGGAAACATCTCCTGGAGTCAGCAGCTGCAGGTCTGGGCGCTCACTGGCGGCAGCAGGAATTTGGCTGCTCGGCAGCTCTCATGGAATCAAGGAATTTGGGTGGAAAGGACCTTTCAAGGTGACCCAGTGCCACCCCCTGCCATGGGCAGGGACACCTCCCACTAGCCCAGGTTGCTCCAAGCCCTGCCCAACCTGGCCTCGGACACTTCCAGGGATTGGGCAGCCACAGCTGCTCTGGGAAACCTTTGGGAGAGAAGCTGTGGATGCCCCCGCTCTCTGCTCTGCTCCTTCACCTCTCCACGGACTGGCAGCAAAGCCCAAATCCTGTGCCAGCTCATCCCACTGGAGCTGGGGAGCGCTGCCAGCCATCCGGCCAACATTCCCGAGCTGCTCATCCGTCCCTCCTCCATTCATCCCTGCTCTCCTGCCAGGTGCCTCGCCAGGGAGGGAGGGGATCCTGTCACCCGCTAACGAAAATCCTATGCAAATCACATTCCAATAAAAGGCTCTGGTCATTTTTAGTGTTTATTGAAATGGTTTCTCTTTGGTTCTTTTTCTTTCGGGCTCGTTGAGACTTTTGGAGTGCAGCTGCCAAAACTGAAATGTTTGACCAGTCCCAGTGACACTTCTGTTGGCCTCCTTCCCTTCCTTTCTCTCTCCCTACGCTCCAAAGGCTCTGGCTCAGGCTATGCTGTCTCACGTCACCTCAGCTCATGCTTCCTCCACATCCTCCACATCCCTCTGGCTCCTCTTGGCTCCTTGGCTGCCCCTGGTGAAGCCCCTGAGCATCACCTGCACACTCAGGTGCTCCTGGATGAGCAGATTTTCCCCCTTGGATGCTTTCTCCACGCAACTGCATTTTTCCTGACGGCATCTTCCTTAAAACTCCTCACCCAAAGCCCTGCCCCTTCCCCCTGCCCAGCCCCTGGGTTCTTCTGTTCCTCTGGTGGGGGTGGAACAGGGACTGGGAGCCCTTTGCCACCCCAGGGTGAAGGAGAGGAGAATGTCCCACGCTTGGGTGCAGCTCCCGAGAAAGGAGCAGAGGGGATCAAGCAGCCGGGCTTTCCACCTGGAATGGTGGGACAAGTGTTCCAAACCGGAGTTCCTCAGAGGAAAATGAGCACGGAGGGCCAGGGAAGGCAGGAACTGTGGAGAAAAAGCTGTTCCCCACTTCTTGGGAGATACAGAATCCCAAACCCAAGGCACAGTCACCTGGCTGGGACATCAATTCAAGAAGGGATAAAGGGATCCAGAACCCCCTTCTGCACATTCCCGCTGATCCCTGGGCTCTCCTGGATAACCCCATTGCTATAGCACTCTCCACTTCCCACCAGGACATTCCAGACGATGCTGGCTCCATGTCTTTGTGCCCATTTTACAGAGGAGAAAACTGAGGCTGGAACAAAAAAATGCACCCAGAGCCTTTTCCCTGAGCCTCCATCGCAGCCCTGCCCGTGGCCGCCGGTGAATTCCCCCCATCCCGGTGTGTCCTTTTCCCTGTGCCACGCCGATCCTCACAGGGATGCAGGAGAACACCGGATCCCAGCACGCCCAGCCCGGCTCCTTCCCACTTCAATGTCAGCGTGTGCTGGATCCACACCCCGTCTGCTCCGCCGGAATGCACACCGGGAGCCGGGGCTGTTGCCGTGTTTAATCCGCTAATGGCATTAATTCCCGATTAAATTAACCAGTGCAAATATGCTGATGGTTTGGTTGGGAAGGAGGGGGTTGTGCCTCTCCCTCCCCCACCCTTTTATGCTGGAAAAGACACTGGAGCATTTGTTAGCGGAGAGAGGGGGAAAAAATCCCACAAAGAATTGCAGCATTTATGCAGATATAGAAAAAAAAAAAATAAATGGCAGATTATTTTTCAAAAAAAAGCCAAAGAAAACTCGCCTTTTTCTTGCAAACAAGCTGCCTTCCCTCTGGGAAGCGGCTTCCAGTGCTCAGCCCCAGCCTGCTGGGAAGACAAAAGGCTCTCTCGGCAGGGCAGCGGCCAGGAACACCAGGAGAAGGCCGGGAGAAGGCCGGGAGAAGGCCGGGAGCGCGGCGAGGCACCCGGCAGCAGCCCCCGGTGCCGCCCGAGCCGAGCTCACATTTCAAAGCTCTGGGTTTCCCATTGAATGTCCTTTCCCCCCCCCGGTTTTTAATGCTTCCATGTATTCAAAGCAGAGTTATGATCAAAATCCGACCCAGGGCTGCAAGCAGGGGGTTGAGTTGCATTTTGGCACAGATGGGGCTCATCCCTTCTGCAGGAGGCTCCTTGCCAAAAGACATCTCGGCGTGGAAGGAATTCAAGAAATCAGGGATTTTGCATATTACAGGGCTTTATTTGTCCCATCGAGGGAGGTGAGAGGAAGCGTGAAGGGTTTGAGTGCAAAAAAATCTGGTGTGGGATTTACCTGTGACTGAGGCAGGTGAAAAGTGTTGGATGATGGATTCTTCCCAGTGAATGAAGAGACAAAGGGGAGTCTCTTCCCTGTCTGACACTTTGGGAGCAGCAGATTTTCAGGCAGGGGAGGTGAAGTAAAAAATCTGGTCTGGATCCGTGTGTTTGTTCCTCCTTGGATGAGAGCGTTGTCCCTCCTCAGAGGACTCTGCACTGGCATTTGAGGTGAGGATGATTTGGGACAAGCAGTCACAGAAGCCTCCTGGTGGGAAACCTTTCCCTGCTGCTGGAATTGTTTGTTGGAGATCCCAGGTCACACTAAACTGTCACCTACATTCCTCCCTGCCTTCCAGAGCATTTTGTCCTCCTGTTTATTGTCTTTGACTCCTTTTTCATCCCTTTTTGCTGCTCAAGCCCAGCATGAGCTGAATCTTCCAAAGGGATTTTTGGACGAGGTGTCCCAGCCCTGCAGGGGATGAGCCCCTCACACCCCCGATTCCTTTGATTTTCCAGGAAAAGGTTATGGAGAGCTGCTGAATTCAGGGCCGTGTGCCTGCATCACTCAGGCAGAGAGGGAGGACAGGGATTCTGTGTTCCTTGGTCACTGATTAAAATGATCCAATCCTAATCATATTTCCAAATGGGAGCTTTCAGAGGGAGCATGGACAAACACATCCTGATGATTTGTTGATGTCGCTCCCAGACTCAGTCCCTAATTAATGGATTCATGGAAAGCACGCACGGAGCAGGCTGCAGATACAATACCGGGTGCCACCGGGTGATTTCATTCATTAGGAATTCCCGGTCAGTGTTCCCAAAGCTCCGCTGGCTCTGCCATCTGACTCAGCTCCATGTGCCGTCGGTGGTGGCAGGTGTCACAACAGGCTGGTCCCCTCTCCTTGCCCATCCCAGGCTCCCTGCTCCTTGTGCCAACAGTGTGGATCTGGCTGTCCCCAAGCCCTGCATTCCAAAATATCACCTGCATCCCAAATTTCCTGTTATCTCCAGGAGATGAGCAGAACCTCCCTGCCAAATCCCAGCAGCTCCGAGCGCTTCAGAGCTCCAGGGAAAAGAATGGAAATCCAAGTGCAACTTACACCAGGAATTCTTGGAACAGGACGCAAGTGGCAGTTCTGGAAGCACAAAAGAGGGAGTGTGACGCTTCCTCCTCCTCATGTCCCCAAGCAGCATGGGCGTGTGGCCTTAGGGTGTGGAGAGGGGACAGACGGCGAGGCTGCAGAGCATCCCTGCTCCCACCCCGAGGTGACCCAAGGGTGGGGAAGGGGATCCCTCCTGCTGTCACCTCCATCCTGTGTGGATTCAGGCCATCAGGGAGGGGCCACCTCAAAACTCTCTCTGAAGTCCTTCTGTGACAGGGCCACCAAATGCTGGTTCCAAGGGCCTGAGGGAGGCTCAAGGAAGCTCATTCCAGGTGCAGCATTCACTGGATACGTTTTCCATGGGGATTTTCTTGCAGTTCTGTGCTAAAACCATGGCCTGGGAGAAGCACACAGGAACAGAGGATCTGAATTCCTGGTTTGGGTAGCAGCCGAACTCAGATGAGGAATTTGGTTATCCCTGGTTGTCCAGACTACTGGAATTCGAAGGGAAAACCACCCCTGAGCCTGGTCAAAACCTGTCACATCACCCCAAACTGCCCTGGGACAGCACAGCCTGTGAGGATCATCCATGTGGGAGCTGAAATATGGGGAAGCCACTTGGGCAGGTCCCAAACAAGGGAAGGTGAAGAAGAAAGGAGACAACAGATCTGATAAGAGATCCCAGGCAATTGATTACTCTTGGTAATTGTCCTTTGTCATGCGTATTCCTTACTTGTTGTACCTGTTATCATGTGTATTCCTCCTTTTGGTGTCCCTTAGCAGGTGTATTCCTGCTTTTTGTTCTCTCTAGCATGTGTATTCCTCCTTTCTGTGCCCTTTATCCTGTGTACTCCCTTCTTTTCTCCCCCTCTTTCACGCGTGTTCCTCCATTTCTGCAGAGGAAAAGGAATTCCAAATGTTTGCGGCAGAGAGCACTGGATTGAGGGATGTCCCCTGGATCAGGCCGGAAGAGGCAGCTCAGCAAGGACAGGGAAGGACAGGGAAAAGCCAGAGGTTTGGGAGGACACCTTTGGCATCCATTCTCTTTCCAGAGCTGCTGCCAGTGTGGGGAAGGAATCACAGAATAATTTGGGTTGGAAGGGACCTTTCAAGTCCACCTGGTCCAACCCCTTCAACCAGACCAGGTTGCTTCAAGTCCCGTCCTACCTGGCCTTGAGCACTTCCAGGGATGGGGCTTCTACCTCAGGAAGGATAAAGCAGAAAGGAGAGTTTTTTCCAGGGAAGTCTTCTGAAAAACCAGCTCCCTGCCAGGACTCTGTGCATTCCAGCCTGGTTGTGCAACAAAAACAGGTCAGCAAAACACAAGTGGAAGGAGCTGGTCCAGTGCATGGGTGCTAAAGGCTTTGGGAATCTATTCCTATTAAAGTGCCAGAGGATGTGGGCAGAGGGGAGAGCGGGAGCAGGGATGGAGGGAACGCAGCCGTGGGAGCACATCCTGCATGCTTGAGTTCCCGGCTGGGATTAATTCCCAGCTCCTTTCCTGAAGACTTAATTTGGGTTCATCCAACCCACGTCACCCTCAGCTTATCCTGCAGGGAGGCAGGCACGGATCTGAGTCTGGGGAATGCCGTGGTATCCGGAACGAAGAGCCTGGGTGGCAAATGTCACAAGCAGAGCTGCTCTTGGCTTTCTTTTCCTGGAGAAAGAGAAATGGAGAAGAAATGAGGCGGTCACCCCAGAAACTCCGAATCCTGGAATAGTTTGGGTTGGAAGAGACCGGATTCCAACCCCTTGCCATGGACAGGGCCACCTTCCCCATGAAAATGAGCAGGAGCAATGGATTTTGAGAAAAACCTTTTGGAAATGGCATTTTTGGCTGATCCCAGCAACAGTGGAACTTGAAGTGAGTTCCCAAAAACCCCAGAGCAGAAAGTGCCATGACACACGAGCTGGGGGCTTGTCCTCTTGCTGAGTCCATGGGATACAGGACAGTTCCTGCTGGGATGAATAGGATTGGAGAGGGATATTGGAGGCATTTCTTTTACATGGCAGCAGATTCTATAAAGATGCTTTGCTCAACATCCCGCTCCAGTCGGGCTCATCAGCACCTTTAATTAAGATCCACCATGGATGAGGGGTCAGTGGACACACTCCCAAACCTGGAGCTGCAGGACACCTCTCTTGTGCTTTCCCATTCCCACTCCAGCCGAGGAGATCAGCTCCGTAAAACATTCATGAGCAGCTTTAAGAGAATGAAAAATTAAACAACCTTTGCTCTAAGGTATGAAATATTTACCATGCTGCTCCAAGCTAATTGCAGATGGAAACGAGCGGCGCCAGGAGCAGCAGCTCCGGAATCCGACTGCTCCAGCCCAGCCTTGGGATGGATCTTCTCTGCCTGATGGGTGGGGAGAGAGGTAGTGGGGTGAGAAACCACCACTCTTTGGGGTTTTCCTCTCCACAGAATCATTAATGGTGGAAAACACCTCCAAGATCAAATCCAAGCTTTGAACAAAGGTCACTGCTCCCAGGGATGGAGGATTCCTGGGAGCAGAGCTGGAATCCGATGGCTTGGGCCTGGTTCCTCTGCCTGATGGGTGGGGAGAGCAGTGGTGGGAAGAGGAACCACCACTCTTTGGGGCTTTCCTCTGCATAGAATCATTAATGTTGGAAAACATCTCCAAGATTGAGTCCAACCTTTGAGCAAAGGTCACTGCTCCCAGGGATGGAAGATTCCTGGGAGCAGGGAATGCTGTCAGTCCAGGCCAGGATGGTGGGCACTGCCACAGCAGAGTGTGCTCAGCAAATGCTCTCCAAGCTGGATTCTCATCCTACTTTGTCTCTTCTCCTCCTCATCCCAGTTGCATCCCTGAAAAGCACTGACGGAAAATCGAGCCAGCTGAACAAGTCGGAGCAAATGATAGATGGGATAAATTAAGCCTCCAATTCTGGTCGCTCTCATCATCGCAATTTCCTCCAGCTTTTCTTGTTGTTGGGAAGTGTTTAAACACCCGGAGCGGGAGACTTGTCTGCCTGCTTTTTTCTTGGCTGATTGCAAACAGCTCACTGAGGGTGCTCGGCGGTCCAGCTGTGTTTGAGCTGGAATCACGAGTGATGGGATCAGAGGGATGGAATCAGTCACCTGGTGCTGACGGAGCAACCTCAGTCCAGGCAAAGCCCAACACCAACCTCAGCCCTGTTCGGAGCAGGGACCACAAAACACTTCTTTGGAGACAGGGAAAGAGCAAACATAAATGTTTGCCAAAAGCAAGTGGTACATGAGTGGGATGTGTCCGGAGATAAGGAATTGGCTTTTCCCACAATCCCTTTTCCTCCCAAAACCAGGCGTGCCTGTCTCCACCAGCCCTCTGCCCCAGCAGATCCAAAAATCCCAGTTTTCATCACCAAGGATAAACCTCTTGGTCCTTTGGAGCACAAAAAGCTCACGTTGCTCCCTAGAACTGCAGCCAGGATCCGAGTGAGCCGAACCAGAGGAAGAGAGAAACAAACAACAAGCCAGGAAAGGATCTCTTCTTTCCATTATTGTGGGATTTATCTTCCCAATATACGGGGAGTGTTGCCTGGCAACCCCGGCTCTCCCGACCTCTTCCATCTCCCCCCAGCACAGCCCAAACGAGCCAAATGCACATGGAGCCCTCTCTGGCACAGTCGGATTTATAGGGGAGTCCTCCAGCAGCACGGGGCTCATCTCTCCATCTCCAGCCCTTCCTCTCTTTTCCCAGATGGAAAACAGTTCCCAGGGCAGCTGCTGGTTGGTCTGGAGGAAGAATCACCATGGGTTCTTCCCTGGAGCATCTCCATGCTGGAGATCCTGGCCTGGAGGCTGAGCTGCTCCCGGTGCTCCCCAGCAAACCCCAAACAGCACCCATGCCTTCAAACACACCCATCCCTTTCTAAAAACCCATGGACACCGCCAGGAGAAGCCTTGACCCGCTGATGGTTAGGGGATGTCCACTCAGAGCTGGTCCCAAAGCTCACCAAAGGTCTCCAAGCACCTTCCAACACATCCATCCATTGGTGGAAGTCCCAGAGACACCTTTCAAGCAGAAGCCATTGATGGTGCGTCCATGGTTGTTCTTCCAGGCTCTTCCCTGCTTGACGTTCTCCACAGCACTGGCAGAGGTGCTCCAGGACCTTCTCAGTGCTTTTGCAGAGCCATGGAGCAGGGACAGGAATCCTTCCAGCATCCCAGAGCCTCCTGAAACTGGTGGGTTTTCTTTTGTGGATTCATCCAGGATTTTCCACAATTGCAGCTGCTTCACTTGCATCCTCCCATCCTTCGTTCCTGCCTTTCCATCCCTAAACTCCTTTCTGATTGCTCCCAGCTGCTGAGGAACATCTCTCTTCCAACTCAGAGGAGTCCCAGCGGGCATGATCCATGCTGAGACAGGATCCAGCCCAGCAGCATTGGATGGGAATTTGGACAAACTTCGAGGGAGAGAGGAACGAAATTCCCCATCTTGGTTGCATTCACAGCTGCTTTAACTTTGAAACCCTATTTTCAAATTCTTCACATCTCAGTGACACCCAGGCATGGGCTCGAATGGGATCTCTGCCCGTGTCCCATTGCCCACTGAACCCTCCCGGCCCTTTCCCGGTGTCTCTGCCGTTGCCGTGGTTACTATCTGTCCAGAGGGATGGGAGCCCCTCCTGTTCCCCTGACAATAGCAGCTCCTGAAACTTTATTCCTGCCTGGGGACAGCATTAATCACTCACCATCGGCACGGACCGGGGGCTCTGCCACAGGGGGGTCACCCTCCCGCCCAGGGAGAGCCTGCCCGGAACCGCTGCGGTTGTGGGAAGCTTTCCCAGCACTGCCCCATCCTGGGATTTCAAATGAAGGACACAGCTACCCGGGATGACAGTGGCAGGAACTGGACTCTCAATGTCACCCTCTGAGATGAGGGTCCAGCCTGGGACAGGGGGCAGAAATCATTTGATAGCTGCAAGGTCTCATCAGGAACGCTGCAGTGCTGCTGGAGAGGCCTGGCCTCTCCCGCCTTGGGAAAGGGGAAGCAGGGTGAGGAGAAAGGGGAACAGGGAGGGTTCAACCTCTGTTTTCCCAGGCAAACAGCTTCCAAAAGCCAACCAGCGATTTGTGCAGACTCCTGCAGCTGCACCTCTCCTGTTGTGTGGGGGCTGGAGAGGCTCTGTGTGAGCGGTGCTCCCAGTGCTCCTCAGGCTCAGAATGGAACCCTGGAATGGTTTGGGTTGGAAAGGACCTCAAAGCCCATCCCATCCCACCTCCTGCCATAAGCAGGGACACCTTCCACTAGCCCAGGTTGCTCCAAGCTCCATCCAACCTGGCCTTGGACACCTCCAAGGAATCCAGGGGCAGCCACAGCTTCTCTGGGAAACCTGAGGCACCACCTCCCAGATTGGGAGGAATTCCTTCCCAATATCCCCCCTTTATAAAGCCTGCTCTCTGTCAGTCTGAAATTACTTTCACTTCAGAATAGCCGCAGGTCTCTGCTTTTCCCTTCCCTAATTCTGGCTCCCAGCAAGGTGCAGAAAGACCCCCCGGACCCCGCCCCCAGCACCGAGCCGGGAGGGAAGGAGGCCGGAGAGGAGCAGGCGTGGTGCTGGCGGAGACAAGGAGCTTGCATGGGCACTATGGAGACGGGCATTGTGTGCATTCCTGAATAGCCCGGCAGAAAAAAAGACTTCAACAGTATCAGAGCCAGGATCCCGCCCGGCTCCGGCAGAGCCGAGCGACTGCTGCACTCGTGAACTTGAGGGTGGGCTTTGGAAAGCAGGGAGCTGGCGGGAGAGGCGGGGAGGGAGGGAGGGAGGGAGAGAATTCAGGTGAAAAAAGGTTAAGTGCAGCCAGAGATTGAAGTGAGGCAGAGTCGCCCATGAGAGCAAAGCAAACAGTTCAGTGCAGGGAAACCCGAGCCAAGGCCATTCACTGCACAAACCCCGAGACAGGAGAGTGCCCCCTCCCCTCCCGCTCCATGGGATCTGGCAAGGACAGTGCTGGCTCCGAGTTCATAAATTCTTCAGCAGAAAATACTTAGATACTTCATCAAGGGCTCCTCTGTTACTCCAGAACAAGTTTACATTATTAGAAGGGGGGGAAAAAAAAAGCAGAAAAAACCAGCAACCCCTCAACCAAACAAAAAGGGTCCTAAATAAAGAGATAAAGCAGCGTGACAGGACAGCAGTAATGGCTTTCAGGTGTATGTTCTGCATAAGATTTCCAGGCAGTTGGTTTAGTTAATGGATTCCCTTAATCTTTCAGCTGTCAGGGTGCAATCTATAGTCTACTGTTTCTTCCACCCCGTATTTATAGGGACAAATTCAAACTTGTATAAACAGACAGGAGTATCTATTGTTGTGCAAGAGGAGGACACAAAGGCAGCTTGTCACTGATCCATCACAGCTGTCTGAGAGCCGAGCCGGGAGAAGCCGGCAGTGTGGGGGAAACGCGAACCGGGAGCCGGCAAGGATCCGGAGGTGTTGGGAGTGTGGGAACCGGGGGAGGTGGGCACGGCCCCCTCACCACGGAGGTTTCAGCTGCTTCTCGAGGCTCTTTGGGATGCTGAGAGTGTCAGCAAAACTCAGCAGGTCTTGGGGAGAGAGGAGAACATTAATAAAAATGAGGGGCTGGCTCGGAGTTTGAGATTTCCAAGTTGGTTTGTAACCAAGTCGGGAAGGGGGAAGATGGGGGTGAAAGGGTGGTGAAAGGATGATAGAAATAAGATGGTCTTGTGCAGAGAACATGTCTGGGGAGCAGCAGCTCAGTTAAAATTCGTCTGTCCTGCTCCCTGAGCAAAAATTCCCCGTGTTGGTGGAACTGGGGGACATCTTTAATAACTGCCAGGGTGAGAAGCTGCAATGACCTGAGGTTGGCTGCCGGGGCAGCCTGGCTCCAATGGGAAGCACTTCCCAGGTTTGGCTGCTCCATTCCTGCCCCCCACTCCAACCCTCTGTCTCAGTCTCACTGGGGTGAGACGTGCGCATGGACACGGCTCCTCGAGACCCCCAGAGCGAGAAAACATCCCCCAAACCCAGGGAGGGAGGATAGGGTCGAGCCAGCAAGAGGTGATGGTGAGAAGATAAGGAGCAGGACTGGACAACAAGATCCCCAAATCAGGAGGAGGAAGTGGGTGAAGCCCTAACGGTGCAGAGTGGAAGGAGGGAGGGGAAGCCGCTGTGTCCTCACTGCCAGCAGATCCCAAGGGATGCAGGAGGCACGGCCAAGGCTAGAGAGAGCAGGAGGGGTGGTGAGGCCATGGCAGCACTTTGGGTCTTTACATACCTGCTTGGAAAAGATTATTTTTCCTTGGATAACTCCAGCAAAGCTCTCCCAGCACCAGCAGAATACAAACAATTAATAACAACTCGAGAAGGCCCTGCTGTCCCTGTTGGAGCCAGCCCACTGAAGGATCCTGCCCAGAGATGTTTATTGGGAAAGTGCAGAACAAGGAAGATCGGGACAAGCTCCTTGTGCTGGCCTGGTTTGCATACCCATGGAAGCACTCATGGAAACCTCAGCTGAAGGAGTTCTCCTCCTATCCCACTGTTCCCTGCCTGCTGCTTGTTTATTTAAATCCAGGCTTTGCACAAGAGCCTCTTCTGCCTGCTCTTCTCCTTCCCCACCCTCCACAGGCTCCTCAGAGCTTTCTGCTGGGATTCATCTAGCCTGCTCCATTTCCAACTGGGAAACCGCTTCTGCTGCTGTTCTGTCCCTGCTCTGCAGCTGATGGAGCGGGGTCCCCCTGGCAGCAGTGCTGGGAGGTCTCTGCAGAGGTTTGAGGGGGTTCTGTCACAGCCTCAGACCCTGGGACAGCCCCAGGGTCAGCTCTTGTTCAGTGTTCCTGGGCTTTGCATGGAATCATGGAATCACAGAATCAGAGAATGGTTTGGGCTGGAAAGAACCCCCTGCCATGGCAAGGGACACCTTCCACTGTCCTTGGACACTTCCAGGGTTGAGAGGGTTTTCAAGTGGCTCTGGAACACCAGGTACAGATGGGCAGGATGCTGCCAAGGGAGCGAGAGCTGCTCCTGCCTCCCCTCCTGCTTCCCCTGCCCATATCCCGCTTTCTGTCCCAGGAACTCCCAGCCCTGCTCAGCTCCCAGGGGAGTGTCCCAGGTCACCACCATCCACAGGAACCTCCCACCTGGATGAGCAGAGCCGGATGGAAAAGGCACACGGTGATTTCATCCAGTGTTCAGAGAGGGGACACCAGCAGGTCCCAGCAGCGAGTTCCCCAGCCCAGCACTCCCTGCCTGTCTGGGAGCACTGGGATACTGGGAGGGAGGAGCTGTGGATGGAGCCTTCATCTCCTGGAGAGATGCAGGGATTTAAACATCTATTGAAAAAATTCCCAGTGTGTTAAACAGGCAGGAGAGAGGCAGGGGTGGCACAGGAGGGGGACAGGGATGGCACAGGTGGGGGACAGCAGGAGGGATGGAGTACTTGGGACAGGAGGGTGGTGGCACTGGCTTAGCACTGCTGCCACTTCTGCGCCACAGGGACCATCCAGGGATGCTGCATTTCCCAGGATGCATTTCCCAGCCTGGAGGGGCACGATCCAATGTGGCATGGAGGAGGAGGGGGAGAAGGAGGGGGAGGAGGAGGGGTTCATGGAACAAGAGGGAAGAGGGTGTCCCCGTGAAGGGGCCGCTGATGCTTTAGTGGGGGAAGGAAGGAAGGAAGGACACCCCTGGTGCAATCATTCCACACATCCAGTTCTGGCTCTTCCGGACACAACTCATCTCTCTCCGGGGTAATGCAGCCGCCTCCTGCACCTGATCCCCGAATTAACACTGTCACCAGCTGATGACATTATCAAGTGAAGCGTGGCCTCGGGGCACGCAGGATTTAACCCTTCCAACGCTGGAGGACGAGCCCAGAGCGTGTCAGGCAACAGGTGAACAGGGACCTTGGGAGGGTCAGTGGAGTTCGCTCTGGGAATATTTGTGGGAGGAGGAGGAGGGGCACTGGGAAGGCCAGGCAGACGTGATGGATGGGAGCTGGTGTTGGAGCTGAAAGTCTCAATAACACTTGTGGCTGCACGAAGGCCCCCAGGCTTTTCCCAAAGGATTGGCTGAGCCATCACTCTCTAAATGGATCATTCTCAGGAAATCAAGCTGCTGCCATCTCTCCTCCCTCCTGACACTCAGCAGAGCCATGAAACAGAACCATCAATGCAGCTGCAGCTCTGTGGAGCCCCACAGCACTGCCAAAGGACCCGCTGCCACAGCAGACACAGCCATGTGCCCAGTGCCACCGTTCTCCCTGGCTCCCCACGTGCCATCCCCTCCCAAAAAATCACAGAATCCCAGAGTGGTTTGGGATGGAAGGGACCTTAAAGCTCATCTTGTTCCACTCCCTGCCTTGGACACTTCCAGGGGTGAGGCAGCCACAGCTTCTCTGGACAACCTGTGCCAGGGCCTCACCACCCTCCCAGGAGGAATTTCCTCCTAATATTTAACTTAAATCTTCCCTCTTTTCATTTCAAACCTGGCCCTTTGCACGGGGATGATGCACAGAGGGCTTGGATGGAGTTCATGCAGTACAAAACTGATGGCAAGTGAAAACTTGGCTCCCGTCCCTCCTGGATTCACTTTGAATGTCCCAGCGAGGACGCTGTGGCTCCCTCATGTCCCCTCTCATTCCGATATAAATCCAAGCACCAGGTTTGTCCCCTTTGCAAGGTGCCCATGGGAAGCTTTGCCCTGTGGCAGTGACACTGGCACTCTTTGGGAGCAGCTCGGGGCCAGGGCAGGTATTTTCTCCAGATAAAGAAAATAGGAATGAGTTTTCCCAGAGCTGAGTGACACCTGCACAAGGCCACCAAGCAGCTGGGAGGGGGCAGGGCTGGCTGAGGACACCCAGTGTCTCTGCAAGGGCCCTCCCTGGGCTCATCCTTGGCTTCTTTCTGTTTGAGCATCCTTGTTTCCTGGTGTCCTTCGTGGAGCTCACGGAAAGCCGGGATGGAGATTAAAGCTGTGTTTGCAAACGGGCAGTGCTGGAAATCAAAGGCAGAGGATTAACAAAGCCATTTGGCTGCTCAGTTCTGCTTTGCTGCTGTGAGCACGACACAGAACCCAACAACTCCATAATCCCTGAGGCAACCAACCCCTTTCCCAGGGAAATCCACCTCTTCCGAAGGATCCGAGGAAGGATGGGTGCAGGATGCTCACTGTGTGCCTGGCATGGGGCTGCTGTCGAGTGACGTGGTGAGCAAGGGCTTCATCCCAGCAGAAACTCTGGAAATTCCCTCCTTCCCGGTGCCATCCCCCTCTGCCACCTTGGACTCAGTCCAGCCCAGCAGCTCCTCAAGTCCTTTTCCTCAGGAATGCCTTGAGGAAAGTCCCTTTGCTTCCTGAGTTCTTGCTGATGGAACTGCTCTGCCTTTGACCTCCCTGTTTTCCCACTGGGAAGGATTCCCCCATTCCCTGGGGTCCCGGTAACCAACTTCCAGTAGCCTCCAGCTCCGGGAACCACTTGCTAGATATCAATATATATCTCAATATATGTCTGGTGTTTGTATGGGGGTGGATTTTTATGTCCGTGCATAGAATCAATAAAAATTAACATTTAAGGAGCTGTAATGGGATCTGCGGCATTGTCGGGAAATGCAGGGAGTGTTAAAAGCTTAATGGACAGGGAAGGTAGGGATTCTGCAGACTTCAGCATGCAGGACTAGGGGGAAATCAAGGAGAGAGACGAGGAATTTAGAGGGATTTGGAGATGCTGGTAACGAGTAAAAGTGATCGGGGTGAAACTCCTGCCGCCTCCAGAGCACAGCCCTGGCATGGGCTGTAGTTCCATGCTGGAGTTACCTGTTCCAACCTCCAATAAAACAGTGATTCCAATGGGAATGGGGAATTAAATCAGCCACTTGGATCCCTGCTTACCTCCTCCTGCTTTTCCTGCCCTGGAGGTCTGAACAGCCCAATTTAATCCTGTGCAGGAGTTCTGGGAGCTGGGTGGGATCCCTGGGGAGGAGGTGAGACAGGGATGGTGCATGGGGCTCTCTGCCAGGATGGGGCTCTTGAGGCATCTCAGTGACCCTGCTGCAGTCACACACCCCTGGTTCTGTCCCCAGGGTCCAGTGCAGGAGCATGAGGGGCTCCTGTCCCTTGGGGAGGCAGGGCGGGACTCAGGGGTTGGGTGCTCGTGGAGCAGCTGGCACAGGAACCACGCGGTGCCCAGATACTGACCCAAAGGAAACAGTTTAAATTAAATATTGGGGAGAAGTTTTTACCGTGAGGGTGGGGAGGCCCTGGCACAGGGTGCCCAGAAAAGCCCTGGCTGCCCCTGGATCCCTGGAAGTGTCCAAGGCCAGGTTGGACGGGGCTTGGAGCACCCTGGGATAGTGGAAGGTGTCCCTGCCCATGGCAGGGTGGCACTGGATGGGCTTTGAGGTCCCTTCCAGCCCAAATGTCCTGGGATTGTACGAGATGCTGCCAAGGGATGGGATGTCACCCAGTGGAGAGCGATGACCAGCTGGACATCTGCCACAGGGGAAAGCACTGTGTCCCAGGAGCATTGGGGAAATGTGTGGGGCCACGAAGAACTCCCTCTCATTAGTTAGCTCATTGTCTCTCATCACAGAACTTGGTCCAACTCCTGAAGTGGTGCCTGAGCCCTTTTCCAGCTGATGAGCAGCAGGAGAAGATCCCAGACCTGGTAAAGGACCTTGGAAAGGGAAAGGGAAGGGTTAGGGAAGGGTTCTTCTCACCTTCCCCTGCTCCTCTCCAGCCCATTCATCACAAAAGACACCAGCACAGGGTCATTACTGAAGATCAAAGGAAGACATTTCCAAAGGTTGCACAGGCAATGGAGCTCGGGATAGGTCTGGAGTGAGGCTGTGCTGGCTGCAGGATCTCAAGGAGAACATGGGACAGAGCTGCTGGAACAGCTCAGCTGTGCTTCAGTCACTGTTACTGCCACTCATCTCAAACCTGACCCACTTTCCCTCTCCACATTGGCATATTTTGTCTTTTTAAAGCGCAGAATAATTGAGCAGACCCAGCAAAACTGCAACAAATGTTTGGATTCAGCCGAATCTCCTTTTCAGGGAAAAAAGCAGTTGGCAAAATCTTTTCCCCATAATGAAAATGAGGCAGAACGAGCATGTGGAAGGAAGAAGGATTTTACAACGAGGGTGGGGAGGCCCTGGCATGGAGAAGCTGTGGCTGCCCCATCCCTGGAAGTGTCCAAGGACAGGTTGGACAGGGCTTGGAGAAACCTGGGATAGGGGAAGGTGGAATGGGGCTGATGTTTAAGATCCATGGCAGGGGGTGGAACGGGATGAGCTTTAAGGTGCCTTCCAAGCCAACCCATCCTGTGATGCTGTGTCCAAGCTGGGATTGTCACGGTGATGCTCCATGGAAATGCCCCTCCCAGAAGATGGAATGATGCTCATCCAGCACGGGCTGGGTGCTGCTGGCTCCAAGTCCACCTGAGCTCAAGCCCTGGCACATCCCCAGCGATTGGAGCAGGCCAGGACTTGTCCTTACTCCCCCTTTACTACACACTTACACTCCCCCGCAAGGAACAGCTCCAGCTGCTGCCACGGCTGCAGCTTCCGAAGGGATTTCATCTCCTCTAGGTAAACATGGAGGCAGTGGATCCACACCTTATAATTACACTGCTCCACTCTGCAATTATTCCATTTTCCAGGCTACAGCTGCTTCCTACTCATTATCAGGCTAAGAAACTTCTCGTGATCGTAACGTGGCATTAACCCTGTAATTAAGAGGCAGAGACCACCCAGGGACTGGATGCTGAGAGGGGCTTCTCCGAGCTGTGCCAGAGCTCAGGGGTGGCTTTCCAGGCTGCAGAGCCCCTTTTCCATCCCCACACACTTCCCGTCCCCCTCCTTTATTATTATTAATGTTTTTAATGGCACGACAGGAGCATCCTCACAAATCTGTCCCCACAGAGCTGACGAGCTGAGTGCTCGGTGAGGGGGTTCTGCTGAGCCAAGGGTTTTGGGGGACATGGAGCTCTCCAGGTGTCTCATTCCCAGCTCCAGCAAAGAATTCACCTGGTGAACTTTGCCTTTTCTGCTGAATCCATTTGCCAGTATGATTTTCCTTAAATCCTTGTGGTTGGAAATGCCTGATTCCTGCCACCCTGCCCATGGGTTGGATGAGGCTTCTCTGTGTCTCCATCAGGACAAGGATCATTTCTGAAAGGTGGGACATCACCCAAAGTGACACAGAGAGGTTCCAGGAAGGCTGTGGCGGTGTCCAGCTGTGTTCCCAACCCTGGGATGCACCACAGCACCGCTCCATCCCCAGCCTTGCAGATTCCAAGACTTGCACCTGGTTTTTGAGGGGCTGTAGATGAGCCCTGAGCCACAGATGGAGCAATTTTAACCCTGTTCCCAACGAGTCAGGACATGTTTAATTGTCTGGGACCTCTTTGGGTGGAAAGGGCACTTCTCAGCCTGGGAAGTTCAGAGTGCATCACCTCTCCTGGAATTTCATGGTACAAGGCCCGGGTGATTTCATGGACTTGGGAAGGACTTTGCTGCTGCTGCTGAATTCAGTCCAGGGCATAATTTGACACCTTTAATTAGAGGAAGCAGAGGCAGGCTCCAGCTCAGGCAGCTTATCCAGAGTGGGATCACATCGGTGCAATCAAATCCGGGGGAGCATCCTGGGATGAGGGGCAGAGCTCGCAGTGCCCTGCAGCAGAACCGGGCCTTGAGCTGCCTCACGCATCCAGCTCCCTCCTGCAGCTGCTTTTCTTTGGCTTCAGGAGTAGATCTGGGAAGTGTTCTACCTGCTGGAGCAGTTTGCAAAGAAAGGCATGGAACAAACATATTTAAGCTCTCGCTGTGCTCGCCGGGAGCAGCAGGATCCGCATCTGTGATCAGAGCTGTGAGCCAAGGCACAGCCCCTTCCCTGCAGGAAGCTCCCCTCGCCTGGGCTTCCCCTTTCCATCGCCTCTGGAGCAGAGCAAACACGGGAACAGGATGGACTGAGCATGAATCCATGCCCTGCACACCCCAGCACCTCTACGGCCTTTAGCACCTCCACCTCCAGCTGGGACAGCCCTGGGAATCGTTCTGTGCATGGATCCAGGACCAGGAGCCAAAGGCTGTTCCCCAGCACTGGGAAAGCAGTGACACACACAGGCACAAAACTTCCCTGGATTTGTTTTCAGGTTCCCAGGCAGAAAAATCAGCATCCCCGAAGTTGTGTGAGCATGACCCTGGGGCTGCCTTCTTAAATCTGCTTCCCAAAAATGACGGAGTGATTCCTGGGCTGTGGGGACACTGATGTCCAGCATCCCAACACCTTCCCCCCGTGGGAAGGAGACCAGCACAGCATCAGAGGGGACATCTGCCAGCCCCAGGGATGGGGGACAGTAACAACAAAACCACGGGGGTCCTGCCCAGGCCATGGCCACAGGGGGCTCCGAGGGGCTCCGATGGCAGCGCTTGCCCCAGAAGCTCCCCCTCTAATGGGACATTTCCCGTGTTATCCCGACAGCTCTGTTTTCCCGGCAGTTTATCACCCACCTCAAAATCGATGACAAGGCAGAGTGAACCCCTGACCTGGAGGTATAAATTGCCCCTAATTATCCCAGCAGCTCATCAGGCGCTGGGTGCTCCGAGCTGGGAGCAGCTCTGCCCTCTGACCTCGCTGCATTTCTCTTGCTTTAAGGGCTTTTCTCCCCGTCCCAGCCTGAAATTCCCCTGCCTGGTGGATCCCGGGCCCTTCCTGTTCCCTCCAAGCCGCCCTGGCACATCTGGGGCCTCCATGGCCAGAGCACAGAGGGGGGGGAGCCAGACCATTAAAATCCATCATCCCCCTCCTGGTTTTTATTCCCCGTGCTCAGGAACGCTGCTCATTTTCATTTTCTCCAGCCAGTCCATCTTCAATATGGAGCTAAAGCACACCCCGAGGAGACATCTTTAATTAAAGTTTGAGGAGCGTCAGATAAATAAAGAGGGCCCACAATGGCCCAGACATCTCCCTGGGAGTGATGGGTGCCCAGGGAACCGCTGCAGGTTCCCGGGGGAGATCAAGGGAATGCAGCGGTTCCTCGCCGCTCCTTCCCAAGCCCTTGGCATTTGTTTAGCCCCGGGCTCTCTCCAAGGTAAACGGGGGTGTCCGACCCTGCCACCTCTTCCCGCTCCAGTTGCCAGGGGCTGCGGAGAGCCCTGGCAGTTGAGCAGCCCTTGAAAGGCTCCTTTCACTGTAATTAGACATGTAAAAATGAAAAACCCGAGGAAAGGAATTTATGCATCTTCTAATAGCCCTCAAGTGTCCATCCAGCCGCAGCCTTTTCTGCCTGGGCTTTTATTTGGAGAGTTGCTATAATTTATGTCGTGCAATTAGGTTTTTGTCCTTGGGCTGTGGGAGGAGCGGGAGCGTGGAGCAGGGGAAGGAGTCTGGAGTGAACAGAAGGAGAAGGAGCAGCGGCTCCGGGATGGGGCCCACTCATCCCAGAGAGCCGGGATTCAGCCCAGGACTGAGCAGCTCCCAAATTATGGAGCAGAAGAAGGATAAAATGGAAAAAATTCCCACACGGACCCCCGCTCTAATGGGAACGGTGCCCATTCCCCCGCAGGACTCGTCGAGAGGGTGGTGCTGGGGACAGGGTTAGAGCTCATCCTTCAGCTGTTGCTAAGTAACAGTGTCCTGTCCTCGACATCCCCGCTCTGCCCGGCACAGCTGGGGGAACATCTGGGTGCAGGAGGGGAGCACAGGGGCCCTCTGGGGAAGGGATTGGTGCGAGTGTCCATCCCGGAGCGCTGGGGCTGCCAGGGAAGGCTCTCACCAGCCCCTGTTTGTGCTCCTCTCCTCTCCTCAGCCCTCCAGAAAGGTTTTGCGGCTGGATTTTCCTGCATGCAGCAGGATGAATCCAGCAGATAAACCAAGCACGGAGCACAACATGCTTCCAGGGAATATTTGCTTCAACTCCTGTGGAAATGGGGTTCAGAAAAGGCCACGGCCAGCGGGCTCTTTCTTTGCACAGCCAAGTCCTTGAACTTGAATCCCTCAAAGAGGGGTTTTAGCTCTACAGACACTTTATGCCCGTTCAGGTGCCCGTGGCCCCCTGGCCAGGTGCCACCTCCCCGGCCTCTCCCTGCCCGACATCTGCAACAAATCCCGGCGGCTGCAGGGCTGGAGCCGGCTCCTGCCTGCCCGGGGCTGCCTGCTGGGGAGGCCGGAGGAGCCTTAACAGGGAGAGCTCGAAAAAAAATGCCAGGAACAGGCAGGAACAGCGCGGCCAAAACCTGCACATTCAGCAAAGGCTGGATCTGGGATATCAGCAAACGGATCCCAGGGTGCAGGGGCCCTTATCTCCCCCAGACCTGCTGAGTGACGGAGCAAACCCATGGAAAGTCCAGTTCCCGCTGCTCACACAGCACTTTCTCCTCCGAAAGGGGGTCCGAGCCCCCTCCCCGTGGTGCGGCCGCCTGTGCCGAGCCCCCGCAGCGCCGGCAGATGTGGGAGCCAGATGATGCTCCCGGCTCCTGTCGCTCTCCCTGTCCCTGTCAGAGGAAGAGCGTCCCTAATCCCACACGCAGATGGTGCCGGCGGATTCCTGGAGCGGGGCTGGCACCTACCGGGGTGTCCCTCCTTGTCACAGGTCACCGGTGCTCGGGGGAGGCGCTGCCGGAGGTGCAGGATGGTGTGTGTGTGGGGGGGTTAATCCCAATTTGTGCCTCCCAGGATCCCGTGGACAGCAAGGGCAGGGAGATAAATGTGGCTCCGGGGGGGCCTGGGGCGCTCCCACCTCCCGGGGGGCTCATCCTGGGGAGGAAAACGCCGGAGTCAAAGAGAAATTGGGTCATATCCCCTTGATTGTCTGTGTAAATGGGACACTGTGTACATTTTATTTACCTTCCTACAGGGCAGATGTAGTGAGCGTGTAATAAATCATTTGTGCAGCTGCTGGGCAACCTCCTGCTGCAGACCCAGCAAAATTCACACAACCAAACCTGCCCTAATTACAGCTCCCTCTGCTCTCCACTCCTCCCAGCTCCTCATGCACAGCCACTTATTCTCCCTCGCGCTGTCTCGCTCCTCCTTTTCTCCATCTGCTGCTTCCTTCCCTTTGCTATTTCCAGAGGGACTCGTGGTCAGCACCACCGCTGCTCCTGCCCTCAGCTGCAGCTTGGATAAGGCCAGGCAGGATGTGGGTGATTGCCTCCCACCTTGGGACACCTCCCGAGTCCCTTCGGAAGGCACAGACCAGCTGACATCCAAACCTTTCTTTGGCTCTTTGACCCGAGGTTTCCTCTTCCTCAAGTCAGAGCTGAGGAATCTCCTGGTTTAGATTGGGAAGGAGTTGTTCCCTGTGAGGAACACAGGGTGCCCGGAGAAGCTGTGGCTGCCCCTGGATCCCTGGAAGTGTCCAAGGCCAGGCTGGACGGGGCTTGGAGCACCCTGGGATAGTGGATGGTGTCGCTGTTCCCTCCAAGCCACCCTGGCACATCTGGGGCCTCCATGGTGCAGAGGGAGTGGAAGGTGATGGCGTTGAAATGTCCCTTCCAACCCAAACCATTCCACGATTCTGTGATTCTGTGGGATATCAGCAGGATGGGGGTGACCTCCCCAGATGCCCATGGGGGTCTGGGCAGAACCAGACCCTGTTCAAACCTCAGGTTTTCCCAGCTTTTCATCCACCAGAGCAAGGCAGCTGGGGCTGCCTAGCTGGGACCCAACAATGGTCTGAGATTGCAGCAGAAAAGATCCAGATTTGTGTTTACAAATCCTTTCTAAGGAGAGCAAAGCACTGGAGCAGATTGCCTGGGGCTGTGCCAGGCTCCCCAGGGCTCGGATCTTGTGGGAGCTCAGACAAATAGCTGGGAATTCACTGGGAGGAGCTGGTGCTACCTGGGAGAGGGGAGTGGGACAGGATGGGGGAACCCTGCGGACCACAGGACACAGCTTGGAGTCCATCCCTCCGGGAGAGCCTGGAGAGATGGAGCCTGAGGCTCCATAATCACAGAGTGACAGAAGGGTTTGGGTTGGAAGGGACCTCAAAGCCCATCCAGTGCCACCCCCTGCCATGGGCAGGGACACCTCCCACTATCCCAGGGTGCTTCAAGCCCTCTCCAACCTGGCCTTGGACACTTCCAGGGATCCAGGGGCAGCCACAGCTTCTCTGGGCACCCTGTGCTGGGGCCTCCCTACCCTCACAGGGAAGAATTCCTTCCCAATATCCCATCTAACCCTGCACTCTGGCAGTGGGAATCCTGGGACACAGCCTGGAGCAGCCAGGGATGCAGCAAGCATCCTTCACCCCGTGGAAAAGGAAGAGCATGGATGCTGAGAGCTCTTGGTCCTTCAGGACACTGAGGAGCAGGAGCAGCACACCCAGGTCAGGCACCAGGACCAAGGGAACCTGACCTTCCCCATCCTCTGCCATCGGAGCTGCCGGAGAGGGAACATCCGTGCAGCACATGGAGGTCCTGCCTCTGGAGCTGTGGGGACCTCAAGGTCCTTAAAATAATCCCAAAGAAATAAACAAACAAACTACCCGATGAATGCCAAGAGCAAATGGAGAACAGACTTTTCCAGTGCTTTTCTCCAGCAGGGCCTATTCAAAGCCTGGGGAGAGGATGACACGCTGGGCCAAGGCAAACAGCCCTGCAACGCATCCCGAACAATGGCTTCCCAGAGCACGGAGCCAGAGGGAATCTTGTGGTCATCCCCTTGGATTTGCTGCAGAACACATGCCATGGCTCTTCCCAGAAGTCATTGTTTAAACTTGACAAAAAAATCTTCCCTCTTCAGCTTTTCCAGGGAGGGTGGATGCACTGGGATGCACAGGGAAGAGCAGAGGGAGGGGATTTCTTCCTTTAACCAGTTTGAGGACTGTGTGTAACTGGAGTGAAGCCTCATTGACTGGAAATAGCAGTTCCAGGGAGATGGAAACTATGTGCAATTTTGGGCTAAGACCAGACCTAACTGGGACGGGCATTTTTAGCACAAAGTGCTTGGACTTCTCATCCTGAGGTTAATTCTACTCTGGAGAGGAAGAGGGACAAGGAAAAATGCCACCACCTAAAGCAAACACTGAGTATTCTGAGTCTGAGGGTGCTCCCTCCCTCCCCTTTCCTTTTATATTTCCCAATCTCCCTGGATTTTAGCCTGGGGCCAGGGAAGGGCATTTGACTCACTGGAATTGCTCTCCATGTCTCCCCAGCTGGGATGCCAACTCATCGTTCCTGCTTCACTCTGCATTCCAACACCCCGTTTTCCAATCCTCTTCCCTGTCTGCCGTGTCTGGTCAACAAACATGGCAATGCCAGAGAGGGCAGAATCCCTTTGGAATTTCTGCCATGGAAATCAAGACACCGCTCTGATTTATCCTCGCTTTGCCTTCTCTTTCAACCCATGGTTTAATCCAGACTAAGATCCAGCCAACAGATTTCCTGATTTTAGGGGGTAGAAGGATCTTTCCTGCACCTCAGGAATCTGGACATGGCTCTGCAGGGCAGGGTTTCTCCAGGCAGAGCTGACACCTCTGGAGCAGCACATGGAGCAGAGGGAAGGCTGTGTTCCACAGGGGAGTGATGCCAGAGGGGCTGCACCCCCAGGAGATGCACATGGAGGTTTCTGGGATGCGTTTTGGGTCTCCTCCTCCTCCTCTGAGCTGCGGCAGGGATGAGCAACGTGCTCATCCCCCACTTCTGCACAGCAGGGTCAGGAATGGGACAGGAGCCAATTTCCCTTCCAGTGTGTCTGGGCACATGGAAACTAAGGGAAAACAGAGGAGAAAACAGAGGACATAGGGAAGCTCCAACAAATGGAAGGGCAAGGAGTGGGCAAGGGGAGGGAGCCTGGGGAAGGAGTCCTTGCCAAACCACTGCAAACACAGTGACGAGATCACACTTGGATGAGGCTCCTGGAAAAACCAGCTGAGGGAGGGAGGTGAATGTGGCCAGGGATTAATGAGCTGAAATCCACTTCCCGTGCCAGTGCCCAGTGGCTGTGGAGATGCCAGCCCTGCCTGAGTCAGTGCCCTTGGAGAGGTGCAGCTCCTCAGCCAGGCCATGGAGCGAGGCAGGCAGACACCCAGATGTCATCCAAACCACAGGATGCTCCCCAAGCCCTTTCCCAGAGCAGCTGGGAACCTGCAGCTCTCCTGCCCCGGGGCTCAGCTGACCCTGAGCCCAGTGAGAAGGGGAGTGGGGGGGTTTAAGGCTGGCAGGAGCAGAGCCAAGAATCCTGCTGAGCAGGAATAACCATGGGAATAACACAGAACTTCACCCAAAAGGTCAGTGTGTGGGTGCATCTGTGTGACGACAGGGAGAGGGAAGAGAGAGGGGTCAAGGGGGAATGTAGGGAGTTCTGGAGTCTCCAGGGAGGTGGTGGAGTCCCTAACCCCGGAGGTGTCCGAGGAAGGACTGGACGTGGCACTCAGTGCTCTGGGCTGGTGACAAGGTGGGGATGGGGCACTGGTTGGAGTCGATGACCTTGGAGGGCTTTTCCAACGTTGAAGATTCTTCCTGAGGCTGGGGGTGGAGCCTGGGGTGTCCCAGAGGAAAGGGAGCACTGATGGGATGGATATCCCAGTTTTCCCCCAAAGCAGCAGCTCCAGTGGGTCCATGTGAACGCCCCTATCCCCATCACTGCCCAGATCCTGCTCCAGCCTCCCCAGGAGGATCAGTGGCTTCAGAAGGACAAGCAGGAACTAGGAGCAGGTCTTGGTGGAGGTCAGTCTCCATCCAGGAGACAGCTCTGGTGAGGGAAGAGCTCAATGAATTCCTGAGGTGAATCCCGGGCTGAGGCAGGACCCTGGAGAGGCTGAGCTCAGGAGCTCATGGCACCAAGTTCTGAACGATTCTGAGCCCAGACCCAGCAGCAATTCCTCTACAATGGCAGGAAAATATCTTCTATTAAGGGCGAACCACCAAACAGAAGCCCTGCTCTCAGAGGAACAGCCATTCCAAGCTCATCAGAGCCACAGAAGCCAAAGGTTGTCCCCACGAGCCCTGGGCTGCTTCCAGGCGGCTGATGGGTGTCAGCTGCCTGGCCAGTCTGAAGCACACTGGGTTCCCGTTTTAGTGACAGTGATTCCTGAATTTCGTATAAAAAACATCCCCGTTGGTGCTGCCGCCCTCGCCCAGATGAAAGGGAAATAGATCCATGACTATTTTGTCAGTAAATGTTTTTCCTGGCAACGGGACCTGCTGGCTCTTCAAAAGCAAGTGAAATTTTGGTTCCATCCAGCTGTTCCCATGTGCTGGGAGCGGGGCTGAGGTGGGAAAGCAGGGCTGGCTGGGAGCAGATGGCCAGGGAATGACAGGCTGGGGAGCAAAACTCAGCAGTCACTGCTCAGGACCTTCCCTGCTCCCAGATGTCCCTTCTGGGCACAAATTGAAGGCTTTGGGAGCAGAGTCACAGCAGGGAGGAGCCCCCCACGGCCCCTGCCTGGGCAGGGAGGGCCCAGGCTGACATTCCTGGGGAAAGGCTCCTGGGGGGCTCCTTATGGACACCCCACTCCAGCCAAGCTCCAGGATTTGGGCCGAACAACTGGGGGATGCTGCCCTTCCCAATCTCAGTGGGAAACAAATCCTGCTGGTGATGGAACCTTATCTGAGCTCATTCCTGCCGCCTGCCCTGGAGAGGGACTTCGGGCAGTGACAGGACACAGGGAATGGCTTCCCACTGCCAGAGGGCAGGGTTAGATGGAATACTGCAAAGAATTGCCCAGAGAAGCTGTGGCTGCCCCTGGATCCCTGGAAGTGTCCAAGGCCAGGGACACTTGGAGGGGGCTTGGAGCAACCTGGGCTAGTGGAAGGTGTCCCTGCCCATGGCAGGGTGGAATTGGGTGATCTTTAAGGTCACTTCTAACCCAACCCATTCCGTGACTTTATGGTTTTCCCCTTCCTGGATGAGCCTTCTCCCATTACTCACCCGGAGACTTGGCTGTTGGGATATAAGAAGATTTCTCCGAGGAAGCCAAAGGCTCCTTTGCCCAGGAAGTGATGGGAAGCAATGGCAGCGTTGGAGTCAAGATCCAGTGAGCCTTGACTGCAGGAGCATCCTGGATGCCTCTGACACTCCTGAATATTCATGGAAAATCAGTGTTAGCAGCTCAGCAGGGAGCACGACCAAGCGCTGCCCAGACACTTTGCATCCTGGCCCGGGAATCCACACAGGGCTGCTCGGAGCGAGCCAGGAAGAAAATGAACTGAAACCTCAGCCGCCAAACTTGACAGTGGCCTAATTTGGGAAGGCAACTTGCCCCAGGCCCTGCTTGCGGGGCTGCGAGAGCAAACGGCTCTAAACGCTCCCCAAATCCCTCCAGTCCGCGCCTGCGCCCCTGGAGACTCAGCCCCAGGAGCGGCTGCGGTGCTCTCCAGCTGGGAATGTGCCGGACGGTGGGAGCATCGCAGGGAGCTGTCACTGCCAGCAGGGCATCACTCCCAGCTAATTGCTCGGGATGATTCTGCAGGGCCACGGTTGGCGCTGGAAAAACCGATCCATCAGCCCTTCCCTTGGGAAGGCGGCGGCGGAGCTGATCTGCATCCCCTGGGACAGTCCTGGAGCAGGTGAGGAGCCCAATTTCCCTGTTCCTTCCGCACTTGGCTCATTTGGCCGGGGCTCTGCAGCCCCTGGGTGTGATCTGCTAACTCTCCTGCCATCCATCCACACATTCCACGTCCTCCCCGTGCCTCTTAACCTTGTGCAGATTTTAAACGATGCCGTTTCCTTTGGCTTGCACAGCACTTTATTTGTTCTTTATAGCCCCAGCTCACACAGGGGGGATGTTGCTCCAAGAAAAATCCTTGCTGCAGGGAGCAGAGGACGGGCTGGCTCTCAGGGTGTGACCCTGCCTCTGACATTGGCTCTCCGCAGGCCAAGTGTCCCCTCCGCCTGTAAAACAGGCCGGTGACATTCACCTGGCTGCTGGAGGAGCGGGAGGGGGCATTAACCATCTCAGGCAAAATCAGGGTTTTAAACTAGCAGCTCTGCAAGTGCAGGGAGAGGGGAATTCTAAATCATGGAATTGTTAAGGTTGGAAAAGACCTTTAAGGTCACCAATTGAAACCAGCAGCAGCAGCATGCTATGAGCTCAAACGGCTCGTGTCGTGAGCACATCTGGGGTGACAATGCTCATGTGCCTCTGGGCCACCTCTGGTGCATGATCCAGACACCAGCCACAAAGCCCAAGGCAGAGGGGAGGCTTCTCCACTTCCAGGAATTAAAGAACTTGGCTGAATTCAGCCCAGCCTCAGCCTGAGTCCCAGCACTGCTCCCATGTCAGCAAGGATGAGAAGCCAACACAATTCCCTGGCACTTGCTCTTTTCCCTTCCAACAAAGTTGCAAGAGGTGCTTTTCCATGCTCAAGAGGTGAGGAAAGGCAGGTTCAGCATCTTCCCACATCCCAGGGAGCTGCGGGAATGCTGGGGCTGGAGCAGGCGGGATGGGATGCACCCACCAGTTGTGAGCTCTCCCACTTGTGGGACAAGCCGTGAGCTCACACCCAACACCTGGAAAGCCTCTCACCCCTGGAGCCTTGTTTGGCCAGGAGGCAGCTTTTTCTCAATTATTAATCATCTTTCCACAGAAATCCTTACATCCCTGCCTGCACTGTGACACATCGTTAGGCTTTGGCCATTCTGTCCTGATTATTCCCTTTGTCCCTCCTCCTCCAGCCAAAACCCGGGGTGATGGATCACCTGGAGGCAGCAAACGCAGCACTCCCAATCCCAAGGGATGCCAGGCCGGATTTCTCAGCAGTGGCAGCCCCCAAAAGTGGCCCTGGAGCTGGTCCAGGCCAGCTGGGCAGGGGAAGAGGAAGAGGAGCTGATGGATCCCAAAGGCTCCCACTCAGCAACAACCACAGCGATTAATTGGGAAGGGGGATGGACTAATTGGACATTTAACCCAACGCTGGCACTGCAGGCCTCGTGCTGGAGCTGGAGAGAGGGAAGAAAGATCCACTCTGGAGCTGCAGGATTGTCTCCTGAGCCCTGGGATGTAACCAGATACCCCCTGGTTGCATCCCAACTTCCGACAGCCAATTCATCCCCAAGGGATGCTCAGGTTGGGTGGGAGAATAGAGGAGAGAGGAGATTCATGGAAGCTGACATGGATAAAAACACTCCCCAGTCTGGTTGTGTTTTTCTTTTTTGTGAGCTTTTCTTCTGATTTTTTGTGGTTTTCTAATTCTCAGAGAAAAACAGGTTTGGAGAGGTTTCAGCCTTTCCCACAGTGCTCCAAACACAGATGTGGCAGCGTTGATTGTCTCCATGTAAACAAGCAGAGAGCCAAGGCCACCAGACTGGACTTGGATGATTCAAACTTCCCTGCAAATTGCTTCCTTTTATGCCATTGCCATTAGTCAGGGTGAAGTAATGGCTACAAACACGGGAATTCCATGGAAGCTGTAGAGTCACGGCAGCTCTTCCAAGAGTGGGATTCCAGAATGGTTTGGGTGGGAAACAACATTAAAGCTCAGCTCATCCCACCCCTGCCATGGGCACAGACACCTTCCACTATCCCATGTTTGTCCAAGCCTTGGCCAGCCTGGCCTTGGACACTTCCAGGGATGGGGCAGCCACAGCAAACGCCACATGAACAGCTCACATTGGCCTGACGGTCCTGGACTGGACAATTCCCAAATCCACAGGCACTGTCCCGATAACCACTCCAGCATTCCCATCACACACCAGCACTCAGGAGAGTCAGTGTTTGTGTCCTTTGCTGTCGATCAGCTCTACTAATGAATTTTTATTACAACAAATGAGCATTTATCTCATACCCCCCAGGGCCCTTCTTGTTGACCACAAAACATCCTCCCCCAGACCCATTTCTGAATTCTCTGCTCCCCAGGGAATTAAAACCTTGAGAGTGAACATGGGAACAAAACCTCTGGGCTGCGATGTCCCACACCAGCCTCCTGTGGGCCCCCTGGCAGGGACGTGGCACTGTTTCCTGAGGGCACAAGGGTTTGCTTTTAACCCCAGATATCCTGAGCAGCAGCATTTTTGCAAACCCCAGACAGCAAAGGAAGGGTTAACCCCAAAAAAAGAGGTGGAAATAGAGATACAGGAGGATAAAAGGCCTCTCAGGAGGGGTCAGCTTGAGAGGAAGAGAAACAGAGGAGAGAAAAGGAATTTGCTTGCCCAGAAACCCCAAAGGGTTGAAAGGTGTGAACCAAAGGGCCAAAAGGAGGGGGCACATCCTAACCGAGCTGGGATGTCCCCAGGAAGGGAGGGACAGCACCACCCACACACAGCCCTGGCTGGGTTCTGGGGTGGGGGGCAGCTATTTCCTGGGGAAAAATCCTACATGAGGAGGAGGAGGATTCCAGCCTCCTGGCGGGGGCAGGGCAGGAGGCTCCAGCCACACCTGAGCAGCAGCAGCAGCAGCAGTTTTCCCCTTGGCCTGGGTTCGTTAGGCAGAATATTGGCTCAGAACGGAAGCTGGGGGCATTCGGATGCTCCCAGCTCCTGCCTTTCCCTCTCCACTGAAGGCTGGCTCCTGAGCTGGTTGCTATGGGGAGGAACAGAGCGGTGCCCTCGTGGGTGGGGGGGAGATGGTGGAGATGGAGGAGATGTGCTGTGCTTGGGGACCACTCCTCACGGCAATGCTAAATTTGGTCTGATGGGTTGGGAACAGATGAGACTCCGGGGACACAGAGCCCGGCATTCAAGGTGATGCCTCTACCCTTGAACACAACAGCGGCTGGAAATATCCTGCTGGATGAGGGAGAAGATCCCACCCCATTGTTTGGGGCACGGGTGAGAAACAGGGAAAAAAACCTGGGAGCAGAACTGCAGGGAGAGGCTGTGATGGATGCAGCACCTCAGTCCAAGCCCAGCTGAGCTCCGTGGGCACGGGCCATGGGCTATTCTGGCACATCTCCCTCCTCTTGGCACCTCTGAAACACACGAAACACTCGGCAGAGCCCCGGAGCCGTGCGCCTCCACGCCAGGCAGCCGCTCCAGCCGCCGGGAAGCGATCCCTTCCCTGGCACCGCCGCGGCTGAAATATGGATCGAGGAGAGGAACAGCTCCAAAACGAAAGACAGAGAGACAACTTTGTTGTCCTGGCCAAATCCGAGCCTGCCAAATCCCACTTCTCTAAAATGCTGCCTGCATTCTCAATAAATAAGGAGAAATCAAAACAAACCCCCGTCCCCCCCGCTCCGGTGCGGGCTGATTCCCAGACACCTGCCACATCCAGTGCTGGCGTTGTCGGGAGAATGGATCTGCCCGTATCGCTTGCACATTTGTCTGTAAAGCTCATTAAGATCGGGCGAGATGAAAGGCAGCGCTGCAATGTAAGATCATTATCGTTATCAAAAGGAACACAGCAAACTGCTGCTCGAGAGGCAGATCTGTTTCCGTGTAAGAGCTGTTCAAAGTTCGCCCCGACGCTCCCTAATAAGGTGCCTGTTCTAGGAATCAACTTCAAGAGCTTCCCTCATGCTGGGGAAAGCTTCCAAGGACCCCTTTGCCTCCCGCGTCTGTCGCGCAAATTTTCCAGGGTGTTTCTGACATAGCGGAGGTGGTTTGGATACAGGGAAGGGGACTGTGTGTCCCAGAGCTCCCAGCTTGTGGGATGCTGGCCACGTACGGCCACAATGCTCTGGCAAACACAAGGATGGGATGGACATCCCATGATCTGACCATGGACAGGTGCAATGTGACCACAGACATGGGATGTGACATGGGCATGTGTGATGTGACATGGAACTGTGTGAAGTGACCATGGAATTGTGTGATATCGAATGGTATGATGTCACCATGGAATTGTGTGATGTCACCATGGACTTGTGTGATGTCACCATGGACATGATTGATGTGGCTGTGTGCAACTGTGATGTGACCATGGACATGTATTACATCACCATGGATGTGTGATGTGAGCATGGAATTATCTGATATGGAACTGTGTGATGTCACCATGGACATGTTTGATGTGACTGTGTACGTCTGTGGTGTGACCATGGACGTGTGTGATGTGATTATGGAATTATGTGATATGGAATTGTATGACATCACCATAGACGTGTGTGATGTCACCATGGACATGTTTGATGTGACTGTGTACATCTGTGGTGTGACCACAGCATCTGTGATGTGACCGTGGACATGTGTGATGTCACCATGGAATTATGTGATACGGAATTGTATGACATCACCATGGACATGTGTGATGTCACCATGGATGTGTGTGATGTCACCGTGGACACCTCCCAGCTCATTCCCAGCTGCCTCCCCTCCCTCCCTTCCCCGCTGTGGAATGAGCATTGGCAGGAGCTCCCACACGTGGGATGGAGCCCAGTGCTCAGCCCAGCCCCCACTGGGCAGCACCAGCTGCCTTCCAGAGAATTCCAGGTTGGGTTTCAGTACAGGAATCCAATCCAGAGGGATCTCCCCAGCTGGAATTCCCCATGGAATAGCCCTGGTGTCAACACTGGTGGGCACCACAGAGCAGAGCAGGGACCCCCACAGGCATCACCAGGCAAGGCCACGTGTCCTGCTTCCCACCAGTGCCTCCCAGCCACGCTGCCAGAGACCTTCGTGTGTGGAGTCCTGCCTGCCACAGATGCTCCAGAAGCTTCCAAGGAGGGGCTTCCCATGGGATCACAGCACCCCACACGAAGCCTGAAAGAGGAACTGGCTGGCTGGTTGAAACAGCCTTGTGTTCCCGTGCCGGTAGGTTGCCAGAGCCAGGCCTCAGGCTCAGAACTGACTGATGGGAATTTGGATGCAGCAAATCCTCTCCTGCCTGGAGGAAGCAGAAGAGTTAAACTCGCTCAAGGCACCATATTTTTTCCAAGAAGGATCCGTTCTTCCCACACAGGGTCAGTTCTTTTTTGAAACCAGCCTCCCTTTTATCCCCAAGAAAATCTGCTCATAATTATAAAGCAGGGAAGGAGAGGTTTCTGGAAATATTCATTTGCAGCTGAGCCATTTTCACCCTGGCACAGGCGGAGCGAGCCTTCCTCGCTCCCATCTGTCGCGTTCGCGGCGCCGCCGATGCCAGCCAGGCTCTGCCACCCAGCGTGGCACACTCGGCAGGGACAACGTGACACCGAGCTGGGAGGGGGCCGGGGGGCTGCCGAGAAAGCGGGAAGGACTCGGAGCGTGCGTCCTGCCCAAGATGTTCTCCTTACACATGAACAGCTTGGCAGCGCGAGGGGCTGGGGGGGGAAGAGGAGGAGGAGGAGGAGAAGGAGAAGGAGGAGCAGTTCAGGCATTGTCTGGGTGCTGCTCAGGAAGAAATGAATGGAAAAGCTCACAGAGCCGAGTTTGATGGAGTCCACAGGGTCCAGGCCATCTCCATCAGTGTCATGCTCTGAACTGGAGCACCAGGGGCCACTCAGCCCAAAGCAGGCATCCCACATTCCCTCTGTCCTCTCAGCACCTCCACCTGCCTCCAGGTGATGGGATCCATGCTCCTTCTTCAGGGAAACGGCTCTGGCTTCTCCCATCCCTCTTCCACAGCCTCATCTCATTTCCACAGCCACAAATAAATCAATCTGCTGCTGGTGCCTCCACCTTCAAATATTTATAGAGTGTTATTACACTTTTCACTCCCTGCCTGCACACACGCGCCCTTTCCTTTAAACATCTCCCCACCCAGCTCTGGATATTTAGTTCTTTTAATCCTTCCCCATAAATCTCCCCTGATCCACTCCCAGTGCTGTATCCATTCATTTCTCTGGATGAGAGGCACCGTGATGGATTGGCACAGCAGAGCTGTCCAGGAAGGAGCTGTTGCCACCTCCCTCCATGGCACAGTGCCTGGGGACCGCAGCTCAGAGGGTGTTGAACACCTCCAAGCATCTCCTGGGCACCTCCTGTAATTCCTGGCTCCATCCAGACTTCAGCTTTCTGCCCTCATTGGATTTTGCATTTTCTTATTTCTCTTTTTTTTTTTCCTCCCTTCTCCCAACTGCAAATGACAAAATTGCCAGCAGCTCCCAGACAAGCTGCAAACCCAGGAATCAGCTATTTCTGGAGACGGAATTTTAACTTCCTTTCTTGATTTGCAAATTGCTGGGGAGCAGCTTGCGAGGCAAAGAAACCGGGAGTCAGGGAAGGCTGCAAGTTCACACACCACGTGGGATCCTTCAGTGGGGCGAGTTCTGAGCCCCCAGGAGCAGCAGCCGTGTTCCCTGGGCTCAGCATCCTCATTTGGGAATCATGGAATAGTTTGGGTTGGAAGAGACCATAAAGCCCATCTCATTCCTCTCCCTGGACAGGCAGGGACACATTCCACTACCCCACGTTGCTCCAAGCCCCGTCCAACCTGGCCTTGGATGCTTCCAGGGATGGTGCTCTTGCCCTGCAGCACCCCCATGGCATCAGTCCCCACCCTCTCCAAACTGGAACGGGGATGGGATGTGCAGGGAAGGAATGCACTCAGCCCACAAGCAGCACTGCTCAGGAAAGTTAAGGAATGGAAAAATAAAGTTTATCTTCAACAGGGAAGCAAAGAGGCAAATGGGATTGCTCTTGCCAGATAGGCCCCAAGCAGAGCTGCAAAATTTCCTGGAGATTTGCTGGAATGAAGCTGCTTCAGGCAACCAACCTCCGGTGGCTGTGGCTGATGGAGCCGGTGACACAGAGCCTGGGCTTACAGGCTGCCATGGAGCCCTATCCCTGCCAGGATAACCCCCCAGATAAGCACAGAAATGCCCAATTAAACAGCCTGTGTGAAGCTATGGGAAAGGCCGAGGGGATTTAGGGAGCTCAGGGTGGTTTTCCAGTCCAGGGATCAGATGAAAGCACTCAGCCCCACAAAAAGCCTCGTGCTCCATGGGGACACAGAGCAGGCAGGGCTGGAGGCAGGGTCCCATCTCTGCTCAGTGAGGCACAACAGGCTCACAAGAGTCAGCAAGGGGGCTGGATAGGAGTTCCACAGGGAATGACAGGGGCAGAGCACGTGGATCACCCCCAAGGGTGCAGTGGAACATCCTTTCCTCCACAGTTTCACCAGTTTTGGTTCAGCTCAAAACCCTCCCAGTGCAGGAGCCATCCTGCACCATCCCAGCCCTCCTCTTCCCTAAACGCCCAGCCCTCACTTCCACAGGCAGCCTTCATCCCAGGCACAGGGGTGTCCTTGCCCCCCACAAGACGTGGAGGAAGGGCCAATACCCTGGATCACTGGGGAATGATGGACTGTGTGGGGCTGAGTTCCTGGCTGGAGTTAAATCCCAAACCAAACCTTCAGCTCCTTCATTTCTGAGCCCCATTTTATCCCCACCCAGCTCCTTTTCCCACCCATCATGTGCTGCTTTTTGTGGCCAAGCAAACCCAGCTGTGCTGGAAGTCCTCATGCCATTAATCCAACCTCAGTCCCCTCACAGATGTTTCTGTGACCCTCTGGGGTTGGGCAGAGCCTCTGGCAGAGGAATTGTGTTCACCTGCAGGGGTTGCTTGTGCTGGAGAACAAACACCACATTCCTGCTGTCACAGTGAACTGGGATGTCTCAGCTCTGTCCCAGTCAGCTCAGGTGAGCCGGACTGGTGTCCCCAAACAAGGGATAGTATCTCTCTGTCAGGACAGGAGCTGCTCCTGGTCCCCGATCCATGGGAGCTGTAATTATCCCTTGGCCCTGGCACAAATGGCTCGTTTGACTTTGAACTCCAAGTGCTGACGCGCTGGCTGGGCTTGGGGCTTAAATCAAGGAGCTTCCCTCCAGGGAGCAGGGGGAGAAGGAGACAATTAGATTTCAGCCCTGAAGTTTTACAAGTCTAATAAATTTCCTGGTAGCCTGTGGCTGCTGGGGAGAGCCAGGACGGGGCCCTCGGTGAAGAAAAGCTGGAATTTCTCCAGGCAGGAAGCACCACACAGCTTTGTCTGTCAGGGGGGTGACTTGTCTGACCCCCCAGTGCCAGCCCTGGCTGGGGCTGAGCTGGGGATGGAGACAGCATGTCCCTCTGGAGTGACAGTCCTGCGTCCCTCTCTGCCCATTCCCGGTGGCCTCAGGCTGATCTGTGGCAGAGGAGAAGAGGAAGGTCAGAGCCAGCAGAGTGGAGGGAAGCAGCTGCTGGACACAGCGGGAAAAAAGCAGCCTCCTAATTGTTCTTCAGTGCTGGAAAAGGGTCATGGCAGGGAGGTGACGAGGTGTTGGCACCAGCGCAGGGAACACCTGGCAGGGACAGGGCAGGGCAGCCTGGGAGGGGAAGCAGCATCACCCCCCAAGCTCCTGCAGCCTTTGGAAGCCCAGCCCAGCCTGCGGCTTCTCGTTATCCTGCAGGAGCTGCTCTTCTTCCAGCCAGCACCTGACACTTCTCCTCAGCAATGCTAATGGAGGAGGATGGAGAAGGAAGCTCCTTTCTCCAGGAAACGCAGCTTCCCGGAGCCCCTGCAGCAAAGGCTGTGCTGCCACCGCCCAGGCTGCTCCCACCTGGGCTGGTTTCTGTCTCCTCCCACGGGCAGGTGAGAGGGAGCAGCTGGAAGAGCTGCTGCTCTGGGCTGATCCCGAGGGAAGCACGTACCTGGCACAGCCACCTGCCTGCGCCTGCCTGGACTCTGCAGGGGCTGCAAGGCAGCAACCCCCAGTCTGTGCCATGGAATCATGGAATGGTTTGGGTTGGAAGGTTAAAGCCCATCCAGTGCCACCCCCTGCCATGGGCAGGGACACTTTCCACTATTCCAGGTTGCTCCAACCTGGCCTTGAACACTTCCAGGGATGGGGCAGCCACAGCTTCTCTGGGCAACCTATGCCAGGGCCTCGCCACCCTCACAGGGAGGAATTCCTTCCTAATATCCCATCGAAGCCTGCCCTCTGGCAGTGGGAAGCCATTCCTCAGCTGGGATAGCACAGGAGGGACCGAGGCAGAGACACAGCCCAGCGAGGAGGGGTCCAGGTTAAAATGAAGAGCCTGTGGTTCCCTGGGAATTCTCCTCCTGTGCTGCCTCACCACAGGGGTGGTGTCCTCTGTCCCTGCCCTGGCACTGCCAGGTGCAGCTGTCCCACTGCCAGGATGTCTCTGGAGAGGAGCAGAAGTGCCACTCCCAGCTGATCCCTTTCTCCATGCTCTGGAGGATCCCCCCGTTGCTGCCCAAAGGGAAGCAGCTCCTCTGCTCCATCTCCACTCCCGCGGCCGCCTCTGGTGTTTGTTTAACATCCTTTTACTGTAAATTATATATTCCTCTGACATGATGTAAAATATGTTTTATGCTCTCATTTTCCCCTTGTCTTCCCACTAAACCTTTTCCAATTTGTGCTGGATACGCTGTGCCGGGATTATCTGAGCTGTGTTTAAGCAGCCAGTCAAGCCTCAAACATCGCTCATAAAACCTGGAGGTCTCTGCGAGTCCCTCGCACTTCTCACCAGTGACCATAAATCCCCATTTCCTGGGGACCTGTCTCTCCCTCCCCTTTTCTTTCCTCTCTCTCACTCCAGGAAGGTGAGGGACGTGGAGCGTGGTGTGGCTGGAGCTCGGCAGCACACGGAGTGTGACAGGGTGGGCTCCAGCAGGGACTCGTCCCCAGCTCATTGGGAAGGGGTGCAGGGTTCATCCCTCCCATTGTTTTCCAGGCTGGCAGCCCAGGTGAGGATGGATTTGGGGGTGTCTCAAGGCATCAATGAGGAGCTGAAACCTCTCCCACCACATCCTGCCAGGATGGGAACCGTGAGATTCCAAGGGAGAAGCAGTGGTGCAACACTGAGGTCTTTCATCCCCAGTTTGGGGACAAAGTTTGGGGGAGACCTGGCACAGCCTGGAAGCACCCCCACATTGCAGAGGGCAGCGGGGAGCTGTGGCACGAGCACTGTCCTCACTGTCCCCTGTGCCACGTGCCAGCGGCAGTGTGCAGGACACTGGGCACAGGCCGGTCATGGTGGCAATGGGGAGGAGACTGCTGGGCTGGGGACTTTCCCTCCTTTAAAGTAAATATTTCCTGGCAGGGGCTTTGCAAACCCCTCATCCCAGGCTGAATTCCTGCGTTTATCTCCAAACAGAGAGTTCACTCCGGATGAATTCACAGCACCCGCTCCGGGGCTGGGCTGAGGCTACCTGAGCTTTCCCCACTTGTGTTTTGTCTTGGGTTTTTGGATGGAAACAAAAGTGTTGGAGCATTGACAGGGAACAGCATATCCTGAACAAGCAGAGCCTGGGCCAGGTCCAAACGCTCCAGCCAGGATGAGGGGGAACAGACACGGCCCCTCACACAAGAGGGTCCCTTTTCCTGGGGATGGCCAAGGATGGACAACCTGGAGCTGAAGGGACACCAGCAGGGCTGTCAGCAGGTCCTGCCTTCCTCGAGATGGGCTTTAAGATCCTTCCAACCCAAACTGTTCTGGAATTCTGTGTTGATCTTCCGCAAGAAATCCACTGAAGCCATGAGGACTTAGGGGAGTCCTGCACAGGAGGACACAGCTCTATATATGGAGATATTTACAGGGATTTAGATATTTGTTTATATAAATGGGAAACGGGACCCCCTCGTTTTCACCTGGAGTGGGGTTGGATCCTGCTGCAGTGTAAAAAATCAGGGAAAAGGGCTGGCACCGTCCATAGGAGCAGGATTGGGCCAGAAGGCTCCGGGGTTTGCTCCTTCCGGGTGGGTTTGGGATTTTCTCCTCCTTTTCTTCCCAAAGGTGGGTGCAGGTGGGGAGGGAGCAGGCTATGCGAATGCTCCCTGGCAGCTTTACCTGGCATTGCCCCGGCAGTGCGGGGTGTGGGGTGCGGGGTGTGGGCAGCTTCTCCCGGGCTCTTCCCGCCGGGAGCGGCAGCCGGGGAGCACCCCCCATCCCTCCAGCCCCTCGGGGAGGACACAGGGCAGAGATCAGGGGCTGCTCCGCCCGGGCAAACCTCCCGGTGCCCCCTCAGCATCCCAGTCCGTCCCCGGGAATGAAGGGACCAACACCCCAGGAGCTGGGAGCAGAGGGCAGCCGGGAACGAGGAAGCCTTATCACCTTTTCCTTTTAATTTTCCAAGTGCTTCATAAAAAAAAAAAAAAAAACCAACTTGTCCCGGGGACATGTGTAACTAATTAAATGGTACAGGGAGAAGAAAAACACGGCTTTTTTAAGTGCCTTTGAATTATGGCTGGAGGTGAAGGAGGCGGCAGGCTCGGGGGATAATTAATCACCAGAGGTGAGATGGCCCGGCTCCCTGTGCCAACGCTCGCTCACGGCTGCCAGAGCTCACGGCCCCAGCTCTGGGAGCAGCCAAGGAGCTGGCATGGGGAGCTGGGGGGGCTGCAGAGCCCTGGGAAGAGCCAGGAGCCTGCGGAGCTCAGGACTCTGCAGCTCTGCCACATCGGAAGGATCCCTCCCAAAGAGCTCCGTGGAGACTCTCATGGGGTGCGTCCATCTCTGACCACGTTCCCCTCCACTCAGCTCGTCAGGGCCGTCCCAGTTCCCTCCGTGTCCCCTCAGCAGCACAGGGAGCCAAACATCCGGATTCGGCTGCTGCATCCCTCTGTTGGAACGTGTCCTTTTAAAAGCATCCCAAAACCACAAATGGTCCAGGTAAAGAGGCTGAGAAGTCTCTGAAGGGAGAGAAAATGTTGTGGCATCCCTGAGCTCACCACCAGGGAGATTCCCAGCTCCTGCCTGAGCTGAGGAAGCTGTGGAGGTGGCACTGCTGGGTGCTGCCCCAGCTCCGAGGTACCCTGGGTGGATACCTGGAGCAAGGAGGGTTCATCCCTCTGACCCCCGACGTCCCACTCTGGCTACTGCCTGTGGAATGGAGGAGCCTCCTGGTCTGATCCAACGCATTGTGGGATCCTGACACAGCACTGGAATCCCGGGAGAGCCTGGGAGGGAGTGGCTGGGTGCGACAAGGGGTCCCCAGCTTGGGAACAGCCCCCAGCCTTCTGCTCCTCAGCAGGGAAGGAAATTGAAATTATCCACTTGAGCTTCTCCGATATTTCCTTCCCCCCCATCCAACGGCCTCTGCACAAAGCTGTGGTGGGAGCAGCAGCCTGGGTGCTCCAAGGAAAAGGACAGCAGGGGCAGGGTGGGTACGATCAGCTCAGAGGAGGCATTTTTGAGAGGTGACCAAACACTTTCCAATGGAATGCGGGAGTCAGGAAATGCTGATTCCACAAGCTAGAAGGGCTTTGTGGAAACATTTATATTTCATCGACGTGTTTGGTGAATAATTATGAAAACACTGTGAGGTCCAAGGGTCCCAGTTCAGTTTTAGCATTTTCCCTCTGAGCTGAAACATCAAAATCAAACCAAAATGCTTCCAAAAACACTTCCAAGTTCTGTGAGTGAGATTTTTAAAAAGTCAATTCCTTTATTTATTAAATCACAGTTTTTCCAGTTTTTTCAGGTGAAATTTGAAAATTTGAACTCCTTCCTCTCCCAGGGATTGAATAAAGAGGTGTCAGGGCTCCTTGGCTTCACTTTTGCTGTGAACCTGACCCCGAGCCCAGCGAGACGTGGGAATGCCAAGGACTTGTGGCCTGGTGTGTTTGAGAACAGCTGGGTCAGGCTCCTCAGTGTCACATCCTGCATTGATTGTCTCATCCCCCTCCTGGCTCTGTCCCTCTCTGCTGGCTTTGACCCTGCTCCCGGCAGGACGTGTCCCTGTGCCGGGGCAGCAGTCCCTGCCCAGCAGGATGGGGCTTACCCCAGCTTGGCCCTGTGTCCCGGGGGCTGGCGCCGAGGGGACATTTGGTGGCCGTTTCCCTGCTGTCACCTCGTGCTCCTGCAGCACTCAGAGCAGCAGCGAGCAGGGCTGGAACTTTGGACCTTTCCAATTAACATTTTGCTCACCTGCTGTGAGGTGTGAGCCACCGGCACCCGGGGTCCCTCCCAACCCGCCTGAACAACCATTTCCATCCCTGCCCGGAGTAACTGATGTCCTATTTTCCCTTCATTCATATGCAGGTGACATGGGAATGCTGGAGCTGGCAGCGGGATGGCGCAGGGCTGTCCCCGCACTCCTCACTGCTGGCCACCGAGCCCAGCCCGCGGCACTGGTTTTACTGGAGCTCTGCTGGTTGTTCTCTGCCCCGGTGTCACCCCTGGAGCTCTGTGGGGTTTGTGGTGTGGGGGCCAATCCCGCAGCAGCCCCATCCCGCAGGGATGGATCCCCAAGCCTGCTTTAACATTCCGCTCAGCCACACGGAGCGGGAGCTGTCTGCCAGCCCCGCGGGGGGACTGTCTGATCGCTCCTGGTCCTTGTCACAGGCACCGGCAAGGTGTGTGTCTGTGTGGCCGGCTGGGGGGGCTCTCCAAGGGGTGGGGGACACCAGTGGAGCGGGGACGCCACTGCCAGGACAGCCCATGCACAGGTCCTTGCTCAGCTCCTGCTGCTGGGCCAGACCGGGGAGTTCCCCACATCCAAGGGCACAGAGGCAGGAACTGCTGGTGCCAGCTCCATGTCCCACCAGCTCTGTGGGTCAGGCCATCCCTTGCAGAAGTCCCTTTGGGCTCTCCAGGCTTTTCTTTGGAATCGTGCTGCCCACGGAGCAGGGATGAGCCGCAGCCTGTGGCGGGACAAGGTACCTGGAGACGCTTCCCCTCTGCCCCCAGGGGACAGTGGCTGAGGGGTGTGTTAGGATTGAAAGAGTGGAGGAGGCCAGGTGGGACAAGGCTGGTCTGGTGGGAGACGGACCCATGGCAGGGGGTGGAACTGGATGATCCCTAAGATCCCTTTCAACCCAAACTATTCCCTGAGTCTATGACAGTGGGGAGGTCCCCACGCAGCTGTGGATCAATGACATGAGACAGGGACACTGGTGACACCGGCAGCCCCAAAGCAGCACCTCAGGAGAAAGCAGGGAGGGACCCAAGGATGGGCAGCCTGGACATTGCAGGGTCCCTGTGCCATCCCCAACCCCTGCCCAGGGAAAATGTTGGGCCAAGAGCTTTATTTCTCCTTGATCCCGGTCTGTGTGCAGGTCCTGAGGCTGGCTGGGCACCAGGCAAGTCCATGTGCGCCGTGGGCAGGTCTGGCAGGGTCCGGGCAGGTCCGTGTGTGCCCTGGGCTGGGCACGCAGGGTCCGGGCAGGTCCGTGTGTGCCCTGGGCTGGCCACAGCAAGTCCAGCAGCCCCAGGCCCATCCTGCTGCCTCTTGCACAGCTCTGAGTCACAGCCAGTGGTGGAGCAAGAAGGGCAAGGCTCGTGTTGAGTGAAAACAAACAGAAAACTTTTCAGCTGCTGGGGAAGGGAGGTGTTTGCTCCTGAGGTGCCAAGGCAGCTCCCGATGGCATCAGGGCAGCGGGGTCTGTGAGGGCATGGGGTTGGACATGGAATAAAGTGTGTCTGCCATGGCGCCCAGCCATGCCCTGACACGGATTTTCCATGTTTTTCTCCTTCTCCCAGCTCTCAGCAGGCAGAGGGTCTCCCTCAGATCGACCCCCTCGTGCCTGTGCCACAGAAGGCACCCCCAGCTCACCCTCCTCCTCCCCACCCCGACCAGGGGACCATAAATGAGATTCACAAGAGGAAGGGAAATGGAGTATGAGCCCTGAGACTCCTGGGCACCTCCTGCTAAAGCTCCTGGAACATCCCAGAGACATGGTCTATATTCCCTCTGAAGTTCCTGCAGCTTCTTGGGGCTCTCCTGGGAGCATGAATTTATTTGATGCAATTTCATTTTGGGGTGGTTTTTAAGTAATTAAAAGAGATGATGGAAGAAAAGGCATAAAATTAAAGGAAGGATGAGCAGGGCTGTGAGGGAATTCCCCAGGGAGAATGTAGCCCAGTGCAGTGGGTTTAAAACCTTTCCAAGCACAAGGGGCTCTGCAGAACCAGGGGTGGAAAAGTTTGTTCGAGGCATCAGGCACAAGGCACTGCCAGAGCTCCATGTTCCTCTCCTCCAGTGGGAAAGGGAGCAAATCCTGCCTGCAGGAAAGATGTCAGGACTTGCCTGGACTCCCTGTGGAGCTGAGGAGCAGGGGTGGGAGCTGAGACAGCAATCCTGGTGGGCAGCAGGTCACTGTGCATGGTGAGGTTGGCTGCTCCGGTGGAATTCGGCAGGGCTGCCCGGGAACAGCAAAGTCTCCCCACTTGGCCGAGTGTCTGGGCTGTGCCTTGATGGAAATCAGTGCCAGGATGGCTCAGACAAGTTGTGCTGGGGTCACTGCGCAGTCCAGGGCAGCCCCTTGCCCAGGGCTGTGAGCTGAGGAAGCAGGAGTCCCTGGCTGAGCTCCAGGAGCAGATAAGCTCTTTGGTTATAGGATAACCGGATTAACCAGGCTGTGTGGGGGCAACAGCTCCAACTGCTCCGCCAGAGCTGTGGGGCTGATCTGCCCCTTGGCCTGGTGTGATAAACCAGCAGGTTCCACCTGGAGCAAAAGGAAAGGTGGGAGAAGCTGGGTGCAGTGTCAGGAGCAGCACAGGCACCCAGGGATGCTGCTGGCACCTCCTGTGACAGCTCCCAGAGAGGTGGGGTTGGTGACCCACGACCCATTCCATGCCATCTCCTCTCCCTGTGCCTGCTGAGCTGCTGGGATCACATGGAGCTCCTGAGGCTCCAGTTGGGCCACCCTTTGGAAGCCCCAGGCAGCCGCAGTGCAGGTGGGAGGGTGCAGTGAAGCATCTACAGCCACAATGACGTCAATTCAGCTCTAACCCCAACCTTCCTCCCTTCCTCCTCCTCCTCCTCCTCCTCCTGTGCAGTGCCCCCCCTCTGACCTCAGTCACTGGCTCTCCCAGGCTGCTTCCCAGGCTTTGTCCCACCTCAGAGCTATCCCAGCCTTTGCAGTGGCAGCTGCCACATCTCCCTGGAGGAAGCACAGGGCTGGGAATCGGTGGCCCAAGTGACCCAGCTGGTTTCACTGCTGACCCTGGATAAGGCACTGAATGCCTTTGGCTCAGCTCATCCCAAATCCTGGAAGCAGCGCGACAGACTGGGTATGACTGACAAGTTAATGCTCGGACCCTGCTCGATAGGCACCGTTCACGGGTGTTAGCTGAAGGACAAAGCTGGGAAAAGACTTTTCTGACTCATAACAAGTGAATCTGGGACAAGGAGAGCACCCAAAGCTTCCTACAGCCATAACAGCTTCCCTGGGATTAGCTGGAGAAGGCAGAGCCTGCTCACCCCGGAAAGGAGCAGCTCATTTGCTAAATTAAAGGACTAAGCAAGAAACCAATGTTTTGGGGTGTAGTTTCTCCCTTGGCTGTAGGTGGCACTTCCCCTGCTCATTCCCTGTGCCCAGCATGAGCTGTGCGGGATGTGCTCCCAGCTCTCGGCTCCCAGGGACATGGAGCTGCCGGTCCCTCCTGCATGGAGGAAGGGCTGAAGGTCGTCTCCTTCCCCAGGAGAGAGGAGCATCCTGCACACTGGGGAAGTGCCTGCTCCCAGGACATGATGCAGACAGAACAGTTCCATCTCCTCCCCTGACATCCATACCTGGGTATCCACCAGGATCTTCACTGAGAGCCTCTTTTTCCAAGCCATCCCTGTCTCCACAGGCTTCACCATGAAGGGGTTGTTACAAATGAGGCTGATTTCAGAGCCTGGGGAGTGAGGCTGGGCTCAAACCTACGGCCAAATCCTTTCCTCCAAAGAGGCAGCAACTTTTCCACACTGTTTCAAAGCTCCTGCAGAGGACAGGGCAGCTGTGTGTCCATCCTCCTGCCCCAGGCTTCTGGATATCCTTCATCCCACTGATTTATACTCCTGGTCTCCCTGTTGCTCCAGGCTCACTGCATCCAGGACTCAACCACTTTGTCTTAACTTTGGCTTTGACAGTGGAGCAATCCCTCACTCCACAGGAGAGACTGCCATGTGAAAAGCAGGCATTTCCATCCTCCAGACCACGGGATGCAGCGGAATGGACTCCTGGAGATGGAAGAGGTGTGACAGAATGGGCAGAGACACAATGCTGGCTCGGCTGGTCCCTGCTCCATCACGTCCCGCTCGGTTTTCCCGGCGGGTTCCCCCTCCCAGCCTCCCGGGGTGTTTTCCTTGCACCGAAGCCGTCTCCGCTTTCCCCACAACACGAACTGAGGCGACCACACAAACCAGAGGCTGGGAGCGGGAGCGGCTACGAGTGCACTGGGCAAATCTGATCCTTCCAGATTAGGGAAGGCTTTAACGAGGCTTTGAGCCCTCGCCTGGCTCTGGGGTTTATGTATGGCCACGGTCACCGCTCCGAGAGTGCCACCGCCATCCATCAGCCCCAGCACCTGGCACCTGGCCAGGCACCGGGAATTTTGTGCTGAGTGATATCAGAAGCCGAAATGAGCCCCACATACTTTGGGTAATTCCCAGAGGCCATAAAACACCTCAGCCATCTCCCATCCAACATTTATGTGTTTGGCATTAAACTTCCCCAAATTAGTGCTAAGTGCATTAGAGTTGTAAAACTACCCGGAGTAAAACCCCATTAAATGCTCAAACGGGTGGATGCAGTGCACCCCCAAACCCCTGGAATTCGGATTGAAATCCAGGAGCCCCGTGATGCTCAGGGCTTGTGCCGAGAGCAGCCGGGAATGCCGTGGTGGAAGGGATGAGCCATCCCACCACCAGCTCCCAGAGCAGCTTTTTCCCAACAGGGGATTCCTTTGAGACGTCAGATGTTGCAACTCTATTAATACTCGCTGGAGCATCGGATGCAGACAAGACAGGCTGGGGGACAGGAGGGGAGGAGGGAGGAAACCTCCAGGCTTGGGCTGGTGTCCCAGTGTTGCCGGCATGTCCAGGGACAGCAGGGTGGCAGAGAGCCCCAGGGGCTGAGGGCTGGCCCGAGCTCCGCTATTGTTGGGCCTCAGGAACCTCGGTCCTGCCCCAGCTGCTCGGGATGGAGCTGCTGCCACATTCCAGGAGGAGCCCAGAGGGCTGCCAGCACTTTGGCAGGAAGTTTTGCACGGATCTTCTGCCCCCAGTCTGGGTTGGAGACCTCCCCAGGAAGGCCGGGGGACCTGGGAGACCCAAACCACAATTCCCCGGGTCCCCCAAACACTCCAGGCATTCCCTGTCCCCCCAAACCCTGTGCCAGCCCCAAACTCCATGTGCCACCGGGAAGCTGGCACGGAGCCTGTGCTATTCATTCCATCCCTTCTCCTCTGGCAGCCCTGTGTGTGTTTGGTGTTTACATCCCGGGATCCCTGGATACTGCCGACCACACTCATGGTGCTGCCCGTCACCAGCTGACATCTTCCTCCCGATGCCACTTCCATGGGCAGGAAGCGGCTTGGCTCCTGCAATTCCTCCTGTTCCAGACTGTCCATGTCAATCCGGAGATGTCAAGGACACGGCACCACGTCTGGGAAGGGAAATATCCCACAGAACGCCTGCAGATGGAGGGATGGGGATGGAAGGCAGGGAAATTGCCCTGGGTGAAACCAGCTCGCCACAGCAGGAGCTGCCCACGGAGCGAGGGAAGGTGTGTTTGTCCTTGTGTTTGCTTTTCCCACGTGTTCCCAGAAAGGTGGGGATCTCTTCCCAGCTTGCTCCTGGCTGACGTGATCCAGGAATTGTGCAAACAGCCATAAAATCCCACAATCTGAGGAGGAAATAGCTCTGCCTCCCTGGCGACTTTTCCTAAGGGAGGGAATTATCAGCTTGGCCTCCAGCTGAAGGGAAGCAGTGCAAGGGTCAGGGACAGGGGATTGGCTCCTTCGATCCAAGTCAAACTCCAAATGCTCTGTCCCGTTCCTTCTTTTGTGCTCCTGCCTCCAGTGCACATTCCACACCTCCCACCATTTCCAGAGGCTCACTAGGAGCTCAGCTTGGTAGAGAGGCTTCCCAATTTCATCCCATCCAACCCATCTCACCCCATCCCACCCATCCCATCTCACCCGATCTCACACCATCCCATCCCATCTCACCCCATCTCACCCCATCTCACCCCACCTCATCCCATCCCATCCCACCTCATCCCATCCCATCCCATCCCATCCCATCCCATCCCATCCCATCCCATCCCGTCCCATGCCCTTTCCTGTTACCATTTTCCACCCTGGACCCTCTCTCCCTCGCCCTGCTCCAGAGGCAGGGCTAGGATGCAGGGCCAGGTCCCTGTGGGCTCTTGGTCGTTACATCCCATTCCTGCTCTCCAAGGTACCTGTCCAGCTTTACTACTGTCCCTTCCCAGCACTTTGGAAACCTTCCCAAGATGTACTTACGGAATTACTGTTCCTGCTCTGAAGAGAAAAGAGCCAAATCCTTGTTTTAATTCCTTCCCGTTAACATCTGAAAGGGGGATTATCCTCCCCACAAAGGGCCAGGGTTTGGTTAATGCTGTTTTCACTTGTTTAAAAGTTAATTTTTTAAAGCCTTTCCCTCCCTGTGTCTTCTCCTCCAGTTCTTTCCATCCCTTCATCCCATCTCTGGGCACATGGAAGGTCCTGGGGTGGGTATGGAATGGAGGGAGCTGCCAGCACTGATCCAAAGAGAATTCCAACATCAACAGGAGAAGAATTTGTTGAATCCTCAGGTCAGGATTGGAGAGCTAAGCGCAGAAAGGTTTTCTAGTGCCCTCACTATTTCAGTGCCAATTCCAGCAGTGCCAACAGGATGCAGCCTTCATCCAGGCAAGACAAGGATGGAAGCACAAGAAGAATGGATTTCCCCACAGGCAGGAACAGCTGCACCACAATCAACTCCAGGACACAAAAAATAGGGGGAAAACAGGAACAAAATTCCAGCTCCGAAAAGCTTCCAGCACACTGGAGTGGCTGCCGACATCTCCCACCCTGGATCCCTCCATCCCTCTGGCACCGAGCATGGAGCCTCCAAAGCTTCCTAATCAACAGTGTTGTTCTTTTCGAGCAGCCACACTATTTATAAATGGTTGGTAAAATATTTATGTTAGGAGCCACTTTGCCTTGCTGCCTTAAAAAATTAATACGACATTAACTGGGCTCCGAACATTTTGGGTTTTCAAAATCGAGCTGAAAATTAAACAATCCTTGGATCTGGGGTGGGAGCAGCATGGCAGCGGGAGGATTTATCACATGGAAAAGCAATGGGACCACCACTTCTCTGCCAAAGCCATCAGAATTCAGGGGTATTTTTATGCCTTGAGTAAATATTCCCCTCTTATTTTTCTGAAACAGTTTAAAAAAAAGAATAATAATAAAACCTGCTCGTTAAGGACAATCAAAGCCAAGCTGAAGACGTTGATATCATATTTAAAAAATACAGGAGGCTTCAAGATAAACTTTTACGTTGGGCAAATATAGAAACTAATTAGACCTCCCCAGACCCTACAAGGATCTCTCTGGAAGGTCCCTCTGGTTTTGTCCTCTTTAAAGAACTGCTGATGCTTCATGGAAAATACAGATAAACAATTTGTTCTCAGACCAGCCTGGCTCTTCCCTTATCCCTCTTTCCCTCTCTTTTATCCTTTTCTACTGAGCTCAATGATGGAAGCAGAGGCCAAACTCATTTTTGGTGGTATTTCTCTTAGGGGGTCATTCCAAGGCTGTCCCACCACAGCTGTTCCTGAGCAGCTTCTCCCTCCCCTCCTTCACCACCATCCCCAGACCAGGGAGCGCCAGCAGCAATTTATAAATCCTCACGAAAAAACTGCTTTTTGCTCTCTTTTCCAGGTCCTTTCCAAGCCCCAGGAGTGTGGTGGTGCCAGAGGCCCACGGGCAGGTGGAGAAAGGGCAGAGTCAGAGGAGGAAGAGGAGGAGGAGGAGGCTCTTAGATGGTTCCCTCCTGCCCTGGAGGCAAATCTTTCCCTTCAAGATGGGACACGCTAGAAACTGCAATAAATCCTAGAGTTGGCTTTCCCAAAAGAGTCAGGAAGGGTGAGTGAGGAGACAGAGCTCTTCCTATGCGGGTGAATATCCAGTTGAGTAACCCTGGTTTGAGTAACCCTAATTAAGCTCTTCCATCAATGCGAGCTGAGTCACTGGGAGAGCAGCAGCCTGAATTTTCAGGAATAACCAGGGATTTGGGAGCCCAGCTGGAAGATGGCACTTAGAAAACAATCAATGCCGTGTGCTTGTTTTCCCAACCTCAAGAGGCTGGAAAACGTCTTGGGATGGGCACCCCAAAGAGCCCCTCTGCTTTCAACCTCCAGGGAAATGCTCGCGGCGAATCCAAGGAATGTTCTCATGGAGCAGTTGTGCAAGAGCGGGCTTGTCCATTCACTGTTGGCCCTGCCCATGGTTATAAAGCCGGAGGTGAAAGGGTGGGGATGGGGAAAAGGGGGGATAATAAACCTCAGGGAGCACCACGGAGGAGAAAGGCTGCCCCGAGTATCAGGGATCAGCTGAACCACCATGGGAACCAACCAATTCCTTGGAGAGAAAGGACAGAATGGAGAAGGTCGAGGTGGATTGTCATTCCATGGATGTGCTGAGGTCAAGGACAGGGAAAACAAGCCTGAGCAAGGCGTGGCAGCAGGGAAGGAGTCAGCAGGCTCCCCTACTCCTCACATTCCTTGAATAGCTAAAATAACACCAACCAAATCCAAACTCAGCTGAAGACACTGATGTCATCCACGGAAAGATTTTCCAGACCTGCATTTTTTATCCTAATAAAATAAAGGCAGTGATTAATTAAATCCCATCAGGCCTTAAAAGGCATTTCTGTGGCCGGTGTGTCTGGAGGCCACGGGGCTGGTGTGCAATGGTGCTGACACATGGAGAGGGAACAGGATATACCTGAAGGAGAAAAGAGGTCACAGAGCTGAAGAAGGGCGAGCTCTGGGAAAGGGAGGTGAGAAACAGACGGATACCTGTGTCACACAGGAGGAGGGGAGCAAAGCATCATGGAATCATGGAATCATTCAGGTGGGAAAAGCCCTCTGAGACCGAGTCCAACTATTTCCCCAGCACTGCCAAGGCCACCATTAACGCATGTCCCCAAGTGCCACATCCACATGGTTTTTGGACACTTCCAGGGATGGTGATTCCACCACTGCCCTGTTCCAGAACTTGACCACCCTTCCTATGAAGAAATTTTCTAATATCCAACGTAAACCTCCCCCAGCACATCCTGTCCCTGCTCCCTGGGAGCAGAGCCCGACCCCCCCGGCTGCCCCCTCCTGTCAGGGAGTTGTGCAGAGCCACAAGGTCCCCCCTGAGCCTCCTTTGCTCCAGGTTGGAACCCCCAAGAGAGACTGAGACCCCAAACTGAGCAGGGGGAAAACCAGCAAGGGACAGCTCCCACTCCAGGTGCGCAAAGCCGGGGAGGCAGCCAAGGTGTCCCTTGCGCCACCCTTCCAACCACCCAGCATTAGTGAAGGTTGGGACAAGAGCTGAGTGGTTGGGCCACCCAAGGAAGTCCAGGAGGACATGCTGGGGCCACCACCAGTGTGAGGACCTGTGGCATCCCCACGAGGGTGGCTCTTGTCACACACAGCCCCAAGGTAGCCCCACACCTGCCCTCAGAAGGCAGCTCCAGCCTGGCAGAGGAGCAGCTCCGTGGGCCCGGCACAGCAGAGGAGCCTGTGCCGAAATTGCCTCATTGACTCCATTGTTCAGCTGACTCCCTTGAAAATGGAGCATGTAATTGTTTCCCCGAATAGAGTCGAACACCGTTAAACGTTGGGCTGAAGCTTTGCCATCCAGCAAATATTCCAGCTGGCTGGCGATCCTCTGGGACTGGCTCTGCATCACCATGGTTACGGACTGGCCACGGCTTTATTCCTGCGGTTAATTAAAAAGCCCCTTTCCCAAGGTGGATGTGCCCGGGGCTTCACTGGCACGACGGCTCTGCTGGTGCCCATCCATGAATTCCATGGCCCTGGGAAGGCACTGGACACCCACAGAGAGCTGGAGATGCTGCTGGGGATGGACATCCCATCCACAGGGATGCGGGCTTTCCAAGGGAATTTGGGAGCTGTAAAGAAGAGGTTTGCACACCCAGGTGAGGGATTGCATTTTCTGTCCTGTCTGTTGTCTATCTCCCACTGATTAGACAGAGGTGGTCCTTGAGCAGGGTGAGAGCTGTTCCCAGAGGATGGGGGCTGAGGGAGAAAGTGGCTCTTAAGGACCTTTGTGCCCTCAGAAGGCTGAGGTGGAAGCACAGCCCAGTTGTCATGAGGAGGTTGTGGTGTCCTCAGGCACCTTTTAGCAGCAGAGTTGTGAGACCACCCTTGCTAGCAGGGAGAGGGGTCCGGGGAGAGTCTGGGATTCAGAGAATCATGGAATAGTTTGGATTGGAAGGAAACAAAGCTCATCTTGTTCCATCTCCTGCCATGGGCAGGGACACCTTCCATTATCCCAGCTTGCTCCAAGCCCCATCCACCCTGGCCTTGGATGCTTCCACAGATGGGGCAGCCACAGCTTCTCTGTGGCTCTCCACCCTCATTGTGACCAACTTCTTCCTTATATCCCATATAAATCCCCCCTCTTTTAGTTTAAAAGCATCACCCCATGCCCTATCGCTCCAGGTCCTGCCAAAAATTCTGTTCCCAGACAATCTGGGAGCCCAAGGCAGAGATGGTGCCTTGAGGGGAAGGGAAGGGAAGGGAAGGGAAGGGAAGGGAAGGGAAGGGAAGGGAAGGGAAGGGAAGGGAAGGGAAGGGAAGGGAAGGGAAGGGAAGGGAAGGGAAGGGAAGGGAAGGGAAGGGAAGGGAAGGGAAGGGAAGGGAAGGGAAGGGAAGGGAAGGGAAGGGAAGGGAAGGGAAGGGAAGGGAAGGGAAGGGAAGGGAAGGGAAGGGAAGGGAAGGGAAGGGAAGGGAAGGGAAGGGAAGGGAAGGGAAGGGAAGGGAAGGTTCGAACAGCAAAGGAAAGTCTGCACACAAATGAGCCTTAATTATCCTAATGACATGGAGCTGATTATCAAAGCCAACATTTAGGGCTGGGGATCAGATACCATCTGGTGCTCTGCAGCAGCCTGGAAAGGGCCGGGACTAAGCAAACTCGGGTTAAATCCCTGGAAGTCCAACCGGGGGGGTGCTGATCAGGGGCTCAGGTCTCAAACCCACCCTCAAAGCCCCCCTTGGAGGCTGAACCCCACCAGCCCCCCAAACCACCATCCCCAGCTCTGGGGCTTTCATGCTCAGATTGTTTCCTAAGCAGAGCCTGCCCCACATGAGGAATTCCACACTTGCATTGCGGGAACGAGCCTGGCTGCTTTATGAAAGAGAATTTTTGAGTCCTTTTGTCAACAGCTAAATGTTGCAGTTGACAAAGTCAATGCAAGATGCGATATTATAAATATTAGATTAATTGTATTGTATGGGATTTATAGCACCTAAAGATCCAAGGAGTTATTTTTACCTCTGTGAAAAATAAAGCAAGAGAGTTAAAGTGATTTGTTCAGACACATTCCTCTCAAAAACTTTGTCAGAACCAGCAGATTCCCCAGGAACACTTTGATTTCCATAAAACTGCATTTCTCAGTAGGAAAACCAACCTGTCAACAATTCCAGGCTGAGCCCTCCCACAGAACCAAGCTGGTTCCAGAGAGACTCTTCCCAAACTGTGGCGTGGGAGTCCCCCCAGGCTGCCCCGTGTCCCCCAGGGGTTATACCCTGTGGCAGCTGGGGGATCCCACAAAGATGTGTCCATCCTGTCCCTGTGCAGGTGAAGATCTGGAGGTGCTGCTCATTGCTGCGACACCTTGGTGCAAGTTCCCACTGGGATGAGATGCAGCAGCCGGGGCCTGATCCCACATCCCAGGGGCTTCCCAAGCCCTGGGACCCCCAGGGATCTGTGCACACCCCAGGGGAGAGGTGGTCTGGGAGTCCCTAATGCATGGAATGGGCAGGAATCACCGGTGCGGCTCTGGATCATCAGCTTTGCTTTCCCAGCAATAAAAATCAGCCAACTTAAAATTCCCCATCAGGGAATTAGCTCCAGCCTGGAGTGATCCATGTTCCCACCCTGGTGCTGTCAGGGCTCCGCTGTGCCAGGCTCTCCCAGCTCTCCCCATGCCCAGTTCCTGCTCTCCAGCCCAGCCCAGGTAACACTCCTTGGATTCAAGGCATCCTGGGATGCATCGGGTTGTGCTTGGCAGCGCCAAGCCTCCACTCCAACAGGCACAGCGATGGGATGTGTCCTCCTGGATGCAGAGGGATGTGTCCTCCTGGGGGACACGGTCCTGCCAGCTCCTGAGAGCCTCCAGCCCCCACTTAAACCCTTCAGAGGTGCTGGACCTCTGACCTTCGAGCAGTGTTCCTCTGTCCCTGGTGATGCTCTCAGCCAGGTCCGCTCCCTGAAGGAGGACAATGTGCGTGTCTGGAGCATCTCCATCTTTTTGGATGCGCTTGGAGCATGATGGATGACGGTGTGTTTGCTGCATTTCGAAGCAACCGCTTTGCTTCCCATGCTGAGTGTTGGGCTGAGGAATGATGGCCCAGCCCCCTCTGCTCCCACCTCATCCAGGTTTCCCAGAGCCCCTTCCCAGGGCTGCCTGCGCCGTTTCCCCTCCACTCCTGGCTCTGGTGGCTGCTGCTAAATTTAGCGAGGAGCTTCTGTCCGTTCTAATACTAATAGGCCCATTTTTAATAATGATGTTTTCACAGCAATTTCAGCCCATCACGGTGTCACAGGGGGATTGAGGGAAAAAGCCTCTAATCCCTGTTAATAGATTCCATTTGACAGCGAACGTGTCTCGGGGTTCCTTCCCTAAGGCCCTGCTGGGTTCAGTGTCACTTATGGCTGACCTTGGAGGAGAACAGGACCTTCTCCAGAAGAATGGCCCAGTGTCCATCTGGAATGGGGCTCCCAACCCCCCGACTCCTCTTCCCACATCTCAGATTTCTTGGAAGGTCTATTTTGGGAAGTCCCATGGGGTGGGGGTCTCATTTGGGTTTTCTTCTCTGCTGGGCACAAAGGTGGGTGATCCTTCCTGCACAGCTCAGGAGATAGGGAATTTCTCCTCAGTCTTGCTCCTAGAAAGAGGAAAATCCTCTTTTTCCACACTAGGAGGTGGGGAAAGAAAAACCAAGGGGAGTGGAGTGATGCCTGCTCTGAGGAACCAGCAGGAGCTGCTGATCCCTGTGGTCCCAACTCACAGCTGGACAGAACGTGAGGTGGATGTCCTTGACAAGGAACCCTCCTGGAGCCTCACAGCCCCCCAGAGCCAGCCTGCCTGACCTGTGAACTTAAATATCCCAGGAAACACCTCCTGGAAGATGTCAATCAGCACTTTACGAAGCTGCAGGTCCAGAAATCCTCAAAGAGGGAAGAACAACTGGCAGTTCCTTTTCAAGAGTGGGGAGCTCAGGCAGCGCCTCCCTCCTGGGAGTGGGTCCCACCCATTTTCCCAGTTGTGGAGGGGCAAGGATCCATCACCCAGCAGCTCCCAGGGTGGACAAACAGGGAATGCAGTGTGGTGGAAGTGCGCTGTGGCCGGACACCTCCTGCTGATTTGTGATGGGCCGTGAAGGTGTGAGAACCCCCCCACCCTCCTGCACTGCCCCTCTCCCCCCTCTCCGAGGGTTCCTCCAGCTGGAGGTGGTCTGGAAGGGGGCAGGTCAGCCCTGCCTGGCTGTGAGCCCTGACCCCTGCCAGCCCCCAGCCCTGACCCCTGCTCCCCCCTGCTCTCCCCTCGCCCTCCGCTCTGTCCGGGTCCTTCCCCTCCTGTCCCCTCCTTTCATCCTGCCGGGATGGAGCAGCAGCTCCGTGTGTGTCCAGGGGCTGGAGGCAGGAGCCAGGGGCCCCTGGCAGCGGTTTGGGGGGCAGGAGGAAGGGCAGAGCCCTGCTGTAGCTCACAGCTAAATGCTGCCTTTCACTCCAGCATTCCCGAGGAAAGTAATGAGAATAATTAAAGGTAATTTCATTTATTTCAGCTCCAGCGTGTAAAGCAGACAGGGGTGGGGGTTTCCAGCCTCTCACTGAAGGAGGGGAGGGCAGAAAGCAGAGCTCCGATGCCGAGCTGCTCTCAGGGGTTACAGGGATGCCCTTTTCCCTCCTGGGATCATGGTCCCTCTCTCTGAGCCCGGCTGTTCATGAGGCTCGCCTGGAAGAGGGGATCCCACAGTGGCATGGGGCCATTCAGAGAGTGGTTCTGGGGGGGAAAAGCTGGTCCCAGAGGGAGCCTTCCCTTCTAGAGACCTGTGCTGGATAGACGTGTGGAATTACCTTGGAGAGGAGGGTGGAGCAGGGAGAGCTTCCCCGGAGCCCGGCTTTCCCCATCCCGTGCTCAGGGAATGCAGAGTGAGGCTCAGCCCAGCCTGGCGAGGTGGAGCCGCGCCTGGGAGCCCCTCTGGGAGCAGGGCCCATGGTCCTGGGGAGCCAGAACCCCCCAGAAAGGTGTCAAGGGCACTTCCACCGTCCTGATTCCAAGGAATCAGCACTGGGATCTGGGAGCAGGACCTTACTGGGCTGTTAGTCACACCAACATCCTGCTTGGAGGGACCTCACTGGGTGGTGACGATGCTGAGCTGTGAAATTTGGAGCCCATAAACCACCCAGGGCAAAGCTCCTCCAGCAGCACCTTCCATCCCTGCTCCACGAGCCCCTCTGTGTCACACGCAGACATTTTTGGGGACTACAGGAACTTCATCCCTAGACTTCATCACCTACAGCATCACAACAGCATCGCTGGGTGGCTCCTGCTGATGGGAGAACTGAGAAAACCCCACGTGCCAGGCTGTGGCTGTTTTTTGACATATTCCAGCACAGGGATTTGTATCCCAGAGCATCCCAAACCACCTCCCTGTGAGTGGGGACAGAGTGACAGCGCTGCCGGGTGCTGGAGCAGCCTGAGCAGAGACACCCACGTCCCACAGTGCCTGTTGTGACATGGGGATGCTTTGACTCACCTGAGCTCCCGACCCCATTGTGTCTCTTCTGCATGAATTCTGCACATGGGCTCATGAAATATGAATTGGATCCTCAAATATTCAACAGCAGTGTTTGGAATGGCGTGTTTGGGTGCGTCTGAAATGTTCCCTGTGCCAGGGAGTGACAGGAGCCACCCAATTGCAGGAGAGGAGAAATGCCAGGCCATGCCCATGGCTGGGTGACAAGGATGAATTTCTGAGCATCTGCTCCACAGGGATTCATGGACGGGGATGAATGTCAGGGAGAAATTTGTAATTTTGTTCCTCACAGTAAATGTGATTCAGAGAAGTGTCCTTGTCACTGAATCACTGAATCATTGAATCACTGAATCTCTGAATCACTGAATCCCAAAATCCCAGAATCCCAGGATGGTTTGGGTTGGAAGGGACCTTAAAACTCATCCCATCCCACCCCTGCCATGGGCAGGGACACCTTCCACTATCCCAGCTTGCTCCAAGCCCTGTCCAACCTGGCCTTGGACTCTACCAGGGATGGGGCAGCCACAGCTTCTCTGGGAAATCTATCCCAGCCCCTCACCACCCTCACAAGGAAGAATTTCTTCCCGATATCCAGTTCTGAAGTACAATTAGAAACAAAAGAAGGGAAGAAAGGCAAACATCCCGGCAGGAATGCTTTCCTTGCATTTTATTGTCTTCACATCAGCAAACCCACATCCGTGGCTTTCTGGCCTGAAGGCATCCGGATGCCCTGGGGGTGCATCCAGGACCAGGACCGGCTCTTGCCACTGTCGGATACCTGCAGCTCCTCATCCCAGGAATTGTGAAGATCCATGAAAGCTCAGAGGGCACCACCTCATCCTCCAGCCCCTGGTGCCTCCAGGGCGGCAGCTGCCGCTCACCCTTCTCCTGCTCCCAATTCCTGAGGCAACTCCGTGAACCCGCTGCCCTTTCCCCGTGCCCCCAGCCCGCGGGAGGGTCTGTGGGGGCCGGGGGCTGGCAGGGAGCCCGCGGGTCCCCTCGGTCCCAATCAGCTGTGATTGAAGGCAGCCCCGAGCCCCCGTCCCTGCGCATTTCCCGACGAGCATCCGTGGAATCTGCAAGCCATTAGCTGTGTGTTATCTTTCGGGAGATGCTGAGGTGAGCCATATGGAAGCACTTACTCGTCAACAGCCTGGGACAGGGTTTGGTGGGGTGGCCAGGACTCAGCCCTTTGTGAACTGCAGAGAAGCTGGAACGCGTCCATTGACCCATTTAATGAGCTCCGGCAAGGGGAATTTCACACTGTGCCTGGAGCAGCAGTAACCTTATATGTAGGGAGAGGGGGAGATAATTCCTAATCTTGTCAATCACGCCGTTGTGAAATCCGCAGCAGGGTTTCTGGGAGCGGGAGGGCCAAGGAGAAGGCGAGGGCCTGATCCAGCTCCTCGCTGAGCGGGGCTGCACAAGAAAGGCCTTTCATTATTTTTCTTCGCAGTCTCCTCATTTCCTCGCTGCAAAAAACAACAATATATTTATTAACTAGACAAATATTTGACTGGGACAACATGCTGGAATGACCTGCAAACGCCTCCTCGTTCCCACCAAGAGGGGTTCCTGCTCCCACCCGCAGCCCCAAACCCTGCAGGGCCTCCAGCAGCTCCGGTCACCTCCTCCTCCTTCTCCAGAGGAGGGGGAAGAGAGGGAAATGCCTCCCCCAGGTACCCCACTGGCTGAATCCCACTTGCCACATGCTGAAGTTTCTTGGAGGGGCTTGCAGGGGCTGCTGGGGGCCACCTCAAGGCACGTCCTTGAGATGGGGGCACAGCTGGGCCTCAAGGAAGGACAGAGGACAAGGGGACCACAGTGTTACCCCAACCAGCTCCTCCTACATCACAGAATCCCAGAATCACAGCATTATGGAATCATTTAGGTTGGAAAAGATCTCTAAGCTCAAGGAGTCCAACCATTACCACCAGCAGGACGCTCTGATGCCACGGTGCTGCTGCTCCATCATCTCCACCACAGGGAACCGCTCCAAGATTGAGCTCCAAGCTAAAGAAACAAACAGAGCCTTTTTTCCCTGTTGTTTTTCCTGTTTGCCTAAGAAACATAATCTTGCCCCAAAATGAAAAAAATAATAATAACTCACAGGAAGGCCCCGAGCATGAGGCGCTTTCTGTGCGATTTCAATCAAAACAGGCTTTAAAAAACAAATTCCTTCGATATTCATCACATGTGTAAAACACATTAAAGGGGGACGGTGGCCCAGGCCGGAGCAGCGGAGCCCTCCAGCTCCTGCCCATGCTGGGAGACCTGGCCAAGCATCACCCAGAGCTTTTCCAGCCTGGAGAGTCCCTGTCCTAGGACCAGTTAGCTTGGAAAAGCCCTCTGAGCCCATCGAGTCCCCTGCGCTGCCAAGGTCACCACTCACCCATGTGCCCAAGTCCCACAGCTTTTTAAATCCCTCCAGAGATGGCTCTGGACAAAGGGACAAGCTGCTGCTCCAGAAAAACTCCCCACATTCTGTGTGAGCAGAGAGCAGGAGAGATCTGTGTTTTCCTGGCCTAAGTAGAGCCCGGGAGATGGAAGATTTTAGCTCCACACATTGGGAACTCTACAGAATCAATGTTAAAATTCCCATTTCATGTTCTCCTTTGAATCGTGACTTCCAACAGCCTTGTGGCTCCAAAAATTGCCATATTCCTGGGTTTCATCCTAGAAGAAGCCACAGTGCTGGGCTGTCCCTGCCCTCCACAGCCGTGTCCTTGCAGGTCCCAGCTCTCATGTCCCCATGAGCCACCTCGGTCACACTCCGGGCCACATTCCCAATTCTGCTGTTGTTTTTCCCTCTCATTATGCTGGATTCAGACTTATTTGCACATAAACCAAAGTGAGGGACAAAGAAAGAAGCCCCCATGTCCCCCTCAGATCCCGCTGCCCCTGGCAGGGTCCCTGCCCTCTCTGGATCTGCAGCAGCTCCGTGCTGGATCATTATCCTGAAGCAGCCCAGCCCGGGTTTGGTGGGTTCCCGTTTTTACAAGGTGTGATGGGGAAGGAATGCTGTACACAGTTTAATTAGGGATTGAGAGCCTTGGGGGCAGTGGGAAGCTGCAGATACCCCAGGCACAGGCCATTAAACTGCCCCTTTGATGTCTGCAGTCCCGGTGTCCCACCATGCTCCAGGAATTTGGAGGCTGCACTGCACAGAAGGCCCTGGTTTGGTCCCTTCTCCAAAGGGCTGAAGCTCCATTTTTCCCCAGCTGCTCTTATTTTGTCCAAACACCTCTGGGAGTGGGAACTGAGGGTGAGCACAGACAAGCTCCAAAACAGCCAAGGATAACAGGATGTTCTGGACAGAGGCTTCACCTCCATGGCCAGGGCAGGGGCGAGAGCTTGGCTGGCTCCTGACTCCCAGGAACCTGGAGCTGGGTGCTGCTCTTCCCTGCCTGGGTGCCCCCATTTCCTGCCTGGATGCCCGCATTCCCTGCCTGGATGCCCCTCTTCCCTGCGTGATGCCGAACAGTGACACAGAAATGGGATTTGGCCTCAGGAACATTTAAATTCCCAGCATCTCCCCAGAAGATCCCTGGCCCTGCCAAGGAGGCCCCTTTGGACCCTGCAGTGAGGGGTAGCTCCCAATGTTTGTCCCACGTGGGAGGTTCCCAGGATCCCAGTGGGAGCTGGGCAGTGCCGGCATCCCGTCCAGACCTGGAGTTCTGCTCCCACATTCCGGGGCAGGAGCTGCTCCTCACCCCCATGACTGTGCTGGGTACGCCATCCTGGGAGGCTGAATCAGCTCCTCGAGGGCAGGAAGGGGCCCTTCCCTCGCCCTGCTCCCTGGAGGATGTGCTGACCTATCCATGCTCCATCTCCCGACTTGCTGCGGGCTGCAGGCACATGTTGTGGGAATTCGGGATGCTGTGTCAGTGGTGGCTCATCCCTCCCAGCACACACTGGACAGGGAGCGGGGGGCACAGGGATCCCACACGGAGATGACCCAGAGCTGGTGCTTGGCCTGTGCTCAAGGAGCTGAGGCCGTTGGAAGCTCTGAACTGTCCCATCAGAGCACAGGGGCACCAAATCCCTTGGCATGGACTTGGGATCTGTGCCTCGGGATGTTCCCTGGGCTGCAGGACACATCTGGGATGGGATGCTGGTGACACTCAGTGAGCTGAGTGAGACCCTCCTTCTCCCCAGTGTGACTTCCCCCACCACAGCCCTGCCGGCTCAGGTCCTGGGAGGGGCTGGGAGCTCCTGGTGATCCGTGGGGTGCCACACCCAGCTCATCCCACGGGAAATCTATGGCAGGAAAGGCAACTAAACTCAAGACCCTTGTCCCTGCTGGGCAGTGTGAGCACCTGTATTCCTCCTCCTCCAGGCACAGCCTCCATAGCACCCCACATTTCCAGATGGCTCCAGTGCCACAGAACGCAGGTCAGAGGAACCAGGGTTGATTCCAGACCCCTTCCTCATCCTCCTTGCTTCCCATCCCCACAAAGCTGTGCCCTTCCTGCTCAGACACCCAGCACTGCTCCCCTGCCTCCTCCTCCTCCTCTCCCGCAATGTGACTCCTCCGTTCTGTAAATAATTCCCATTTCCATTTCCTAGCGCCAGGGTGACACATGGAAGTGGAGATGTGAACTCAGCACACACACAAATGCCTCCCCTGATTAGGACAACTTTTAAGTAGGTCAGAGCCTGGATTGGAGCTGCCTGACAGCTCCCCTATAAAACATCCCGACTTTAATGCCCTGGATATATTTTTTGTGGTGTGGAATAGGAGCAGTTTCCAGGGGCAATGAGGGGGAGCAGACGTTGCTCCCATGCTGGGGGAGGGCATCGCTGGGGAAAGTGACTGCTGTGAATGAACTGGTGATTAAGGTCATTAAAGAATCTTAACCCAGGGGCACTGGGGGGACGGGAAGGGGACAGCCAGGCTCCATCACCACTAACAAGCCACTCGCCAGCCATCGCATCCCATTGCAGCCAGTCCTGGCAGCCACAGCTTCCCGAAGTGCTGAGGAGTGTCCCCACACACCTCACTTTAGGTATCAGTGGGCACCTTCTGACTCTATTTATAAATTCCCTTAAATCTCCAGCTCCCAGAGCCCTGTGATTAGAGCAGAAAGGTCATTTTTAGCATTGCCTTTCCCTTCCTATTTTTTTGGGAGCAAAAATAGTAGGTCACCCACATTTGTGTCTGGGAGAAAAACACATTTAGGAGCAAGATCCCTCACCCAGCATCTCCCAGCTCACCCTGCAGTGCCCACGGGCAGCTGTCCAGGGGCTCATCCACCCACCCCCAGCTCCCCCAAACCTCTCCAGCCCCTCAGCGCCACTGTCACTGATGAGAAAGGAAAGAGGCATGATTTAAACGTGACCTCTCACCCCAAGCTGTGTCTGTAATCTGACGAGCAAACCTTAATAGGCCGAGCCAGGCAGCGGAGCCCAAAGCCCAGATAAAACCCAGCCCCGCCGACAATTCAATTTCCTTCCATGAGATCAACTTGCAGCTTTAGCAAACCCACTTGTGCGGGCACTGGGCTGAAACAATCTGGGCTGGCAGGCACGGCCAGGCTGCCTTGGGCTGCCACCACCTGAGCCCAGAACCCTCCTGGGACTCTCAACCAGCCCAGCACCCTCCTGGGACTGTCCAGCACCCTCCAGGGGCTGCCAACCACCCCCAGCACCCTCCTGGGACTGTCCAGCACCCTCCAGGGGCTGCCAGCCACCCCCAGCGCCCTCCTGGGACTGTCCAGCACCCTCCAGGGGCTGCCAGCCACCCCCAGCACCTTCTAAGGGCTGTCCAACACCTTCCCAGGGCTTTCAACCACCCCCAGCACCCTCCTGGGACTGTTAACCAGCCCAGCACCCTCCTGGAACTGTCCAGCACCCTCCAGGGACTGCCAACTACCCCCAGCACCCTCCTGGGACTGTCCAGCACTCTCCAGGGGCTGCCAACCACCCCCAGCACCCTCTTGGGACTACAAACCACTCCCAGCACCCTCCCAGGGTTGTTCAGCAGCCTCTGGAGCTGCCCAGTAGCCCCAGGACCCTCCCAGGGCTGCCCAGCACCCCTGGCACCCAGCACAGCCCAAGGACACTGATCCATTGGAGCAGGAGCACACGGGACTTTGCGCCCTGCAGGGGAGGGATTTATTTCCAGGGAAAGCTCTTCCATGCCCCCGGGGAGCTTGTGGCCTGCCCAGGGGGGCCAGGCTCATCCCCCTCCCCACAGCAGCCGTGGGCATCATCAGCCAGGTTGGCCAAGGCGGTGGGAGGGTGGGAAGGTGCTCCTGGGGCCGGGACAGTCCTGTCTTCAGGCTGGTCTTGCTGATCCCTCCACAGGCACGCAACTACCTCCGCCTCCTCCTGCTCCTGCTCCTACTCAGCCCGGTGTGGAAAAGCTGGAGCCTGAAGTGCAGGGGGGATGTGTTTTCCGTGCCGAGCAGCAAATAATGTCCGCATGAAAGGCGCACTGCTGGCTTTTGCTTTCTCTCCTCTTTTTTTTATTGCTGTTGCTAATCTTTGACCTAGATAGCAAAGGAACTTGCTGCGAGAGGAGGAGGAGGGTGCAGGGGCTGGGGCACAGGCAGGGCTGCAGCCAGAGCCTCCTGCCAGGGTACGGCATGGGGGCTGCACGGGGGAGGCCCCAAAACCTTCGTGAGAGCAGGAACAGCAGTTTTGGAGAAAAAGCAAATGAAAAAAACCTCTCAAGCCAAATGTTCCTGAAGAGCGTTCACATGGATGGAGTCCATGGAGTATTGCTGTGTTATATCATTGCAATGCCAAGTTTTCAGTGAGAATTGCAGTTTCTTAATGTCTTTGTGTGTGTTCATTGATGGAGCTCACATTTATAGAATCACAGTCCCAGAATGGTTTGGGTGGGAAGGCAACTTAAAGCCCATCCAGTTCTACCCCCAGCCATGGGCAGGGACATCTTCCACTCTCCCAGGGTGCTGCCGGCCCTGTCCAACCTGGCTTTGAACATTATATAGATTTGTTTTCATTCCACATCTCATGCACAAGAGCGATGTGGGCAGGAGGCAAATCCCTGCCAGGAGCCAAAGCCCCACTTTAGGCTAAGGGCTGGAGGCTGGAGCATCACCCACCTCTCCTTCCCCACCCCAGCCACCTCCATCCACACCCAGTCCCCCCATTCTCAGGTGGAATTGCTTTGATTTCTGACGTTTGAGCTCTCCTAGATGCCTCCAGTTTACAACCCACTGCCACCCATTTCCAGCCCACTGGCACCAGTTTGGTCTCTATATCTCCTGGCTGACTGCACACAGGGATCCTTTATTAACAAAGCAGATCTGCAGGAGGAGGCTTTTACTTTAAACATGCCCCTCAATAACCACAGAAAGACCAAATGTAAAACTCATCATCCCAAACCTCAGCCCTGCATCTCCTGCATCGGCTTTGCTCAGCGATCCCAAACTCCCTCGTGTGCCGCATGCACAACTCCAGCAATCCCAGTCTCAGGGAAAAGATTAGCTCTTAATTCCCCGAAGCCAAATCAGGACACGACACAGCCCATATTGTTCCAATTTACACCTCCTTATGAGCTTCCTCAGCTCCCTTTATAGTCTCAGTCTCTGTGCTGTGAATCTTCCCCATTTCCAGTCGCTCCAGTCTGGGGGCCCAGCTGCCCCAGGGTCCCACGGCCCCACACCCCGGGGTGGGACCACTCCAGAGCCCGACAGCTTCCCCTCCATGGGTGCACGGATGGGACCCCCCAACAGCTCCTGGCCAAGTCCTGGGTGTCTCTCATCCCCTGCACAAGCTGCTGGGCAGGATGACCATCCCAGATGGAGAGATGGGTGACCACGGCTGTGTCACAGCTCCCTTGGGGACGCAGCTGGCAGCGGTGCAGGGACACACCAGGCATCCCCCCTGTGGGTCAGCACCCGGAGCCCTGGGGCCAAGGTGAGCTCAGGAGGACCCTGGCCAAGAGCTGGAGTTCAGCTTTGCCCAGGGTGCTCCACACTGAGAATCGCAGCTTCAGGCACCAAGGGGTTTCTCCTACTCCAGGCTGTTGCTGTTCTGAATTGGAGGATTTCTTAATTTCTTTTAATGAAACATGAGGATCTGATGAACAAGACAGCAGCCTCAAATAACCTCTAGCTTGGCATGAAGACAAGTCACGGCTGTTTGGGATAAACACAAGCCCTTTCCCAAGGCCAAAGCAGGGATGCTGTGGGAGGGGACTCTGGGGAGGTTGGGAAGGAGCCATCCTGCTGGGGGCTGAGGAGCCCTGGGCACCCAAATCTGCTCTCACAGCACCTTCCCTCCTCTGTACCTGCCAGCAGGTCAGGTCTCTGCTTCGCTGCACTTCCATGGTCCCCACACAAGGTGGTTGCACTCCCATGGGTGCTCCCTGCCTGGAGTGCCTGGTCTCCTCTGTGCTGGGGACCCTCCAGCCAAACCACACGCAGACACCCTGAAATCCTGCCTTGGGAAAGGCAGTTTATTCCCAGATCAGCCCTCTGGCTTAAGGGATCTGATCCGGCATTTTCTGCTGTTGAACAATGGGATGAGAACAGGGAAAAGCAGCAAAGATGGGGAGGCTTTGGTGAGCCTGGCTGGGCTGGGGGCAGAGCCTGGTGCCCCTTGCCCTGGGGGAGAAGCTGATGGTGCTCCCCACGTACAGGCTCTGCTGCCCACAGCTGCCGTGCTCCCACGGGATGGTTTTCCCCATGACATTTCTCTCCCTCCCTCCATCTCCCAAAACCCACCAGCTGCTTCCCACAGCTGCAGCGCCCTGGCCAAGGCTCTCAGCAGAGCCCGGGGCTTGATGTGGCCATGCTGGGGTTTCACCCTCTGTGGTGCATGAAGGAGTTAACGTGCTGAAAACCCCACATCCTCCTCCGGGGGGTTTCCAGGGATGTAGAGCAAATCCTATTACAGCAACACTTACCTGGAGAGCCGTGGGGAGGGCAGCCATGCAGCAAACCTCAGTGGTTTGCTACTTGATTTGTTCCCCAGGAGCGGAGAGCTGGTGGTGGAGCAGCCCAGGAGCAGCTGGAAAAAACCCTCACAGCCCAGGAGCTGCTTTTCTGCTCCACATCCCATAACGGGGGCCTCGGAGGTGGCACTGCTGAGTGGGCATCGCTCCCCTTGAGCCAGGACGCTGTGGGGAGCTGGGGTTATGGCTTCTTGTGCTCACCTTTGTGCTTTATTTTTGGATGGATCTGGACATCAAACCCAAGGTTCTGGCTGCACTTTACCCAGCCCCATCGAGGAGCCACCTTTCAGCCCAGCCAAGCAGGGAGAAGAGAAAAAAACAGGAGAAAAGGATTAAAACGAGCCTGATTGCCCCGAGCAGAGGCAGGGGAAGGCAGGAACAGCCTTTTCCACAGCCACAACCTGGGAAAGAGCCTCGGCACGGCCGCGTCTGCCGGGCTGTCAGAGCTCGGGATGGGGACGGCTTGTTTTGGGCAGCCTAATAGAGACCTAGCGGGATAATTGGCAGGAGTGAGAGAATGACACAGCCCTCTTCCGGAGCACGGAGCCCTCCTAATGGGAGCCAGGTGGCAATGCCCCTCCAGCCCTGACCCCGGGCGCTGCGGAGCGGAGCCTGAGCACGACCCCGGCCGCGGGATGAAAGCGGCCCCGCGTCACCCGCAGACAGGTGTGGGGTGGCCGTGTCCCCCAGCACAGGCTCCCCCTGGCAGCAGCTGTGTCCCCAGGCCGTGGCACGTTTCCTGACGGCCGGCAGGACACGCGAAATTGCCAGCGGAGAGCGGCGGAACGGCTCTGCTGGAATGTCAAGGACGGAGGGGACAGATGGTCCGCGTCCATCAGGGAACGGAGCGCTCCTCGGCCCTTTGCCCCCACGCTGCCGGCAGGGATTTGCTTTCGGCTCGGGGCAGCTGCCGGGGAGCGGCAGGAGATGGGATCCGGGGACGAGCCACCCACCACAGCCATTGCCACCTCCGGGCAGCCGTGTGGCATCCCGCTCTGCTGCGGCCAGCAGGGTCTTTTTTTGGGAAAGAGGGGTCTTGAGATCAGATTTTCTGTCTGGATAACCCAACCAGCCCTCCCAGGAGCTCACTTCTGGCACTGAAGCTCATGAAATGGCACCAAACCAGCCCCCGTTCTGCTCCCCAGCCTGGGAACAGTGGGTGACTGGGAAGTGCTTTTCCTTTAACCACTGTTTCTGGAGGTACAGCGATCCAAGAATAGAGTTTAGGCATAAAATTGGCCTCCTCAGTGAGGGTATGGAACAGCAGCCCAGCCACTGGCCCATAAATCATGGCTCATAAATCCCCGATAATGCAGAACCTGCATGCTGGCTGCAGCCCAGCTCCAGGTACCTCCGCTTGGAGAGGAACCAAACTTGGAGCAACATGGAAACCAGGAACAAGACAGACCCATCCCATCCCCCCCAGCCCCACCATGTCCCACACTCAGAGCCGCTCTGGTCTGAGCTGCCCTAACTGCAGCTTTTGGGGATGGGGACAGCAGAGGCGGCGAATGGTCCCCAGCATCCCTGAGCTCAGGCTCCTGAGGTCAGCACTGACTGGAAAAGCAGGGAAGGGCAGGAGAGTCTCCCACTGGCAATTCCTTCCTTTTAGGAAAAAATTCCCCCCTGTGAGGGTGTTGAGGCCCTGGCACAGGGTGCCCAGAGAAGCTGTGGCTGCCCCTGGATCCCTGGCAGTGTCCAAGGCCAGGTTGTACAGGGCTTGGAGCAACCTGGGATGGTAGAAAGTGTCCCTACCCATGGCAGGGGGTGAAACAAGAGGAGCTTTAAGGTCCCTTCCCACCCAAACCACCCTGGGATTCCATGATTCTCCATCCAGGAGAATCTCCATTCCGGCTGGCGAGCAGCAGCCCCCTGTGCCAGGGGAGTCTTCAGACATTTGGTTAAAGCATTCAAGTCCAGAAGTTTTTATCCAAAGCTTCTCGTAAGCCCATTTAAGCTTTCCAGCTGAGCTGGAAATCTTGTGAGATTCCCATTACACCAGATTCCCATGAGGATATTCTCCCCCAAGGCATTTCCAGTTCTGCTCATGCTGCTGCACGCCAAACTGCTCAGATAATAAAGGATCCTGTTTATCACTCCATTTGGAAAACACAGGACCCCTCTCCCATCTGCTTGTCTTAGGGGTATAAGAAGCACCCTCCCATCAACGTGAGAGAGGAATTGTCACTTCCAGCCTGAGATTCCTATCGTATCCCTGGGAAAAATGGTTGTACCTCTCGCTAGCCGATAGATGGGGGCTGGTTATCAATCCCTCTCAGTGGAGCGTACCCTGCCCAAATCAAGGCTATCATCCCATGGAACACATCCTGCCCAAATCAAGACTATTATCCCATGGATCACATCCTGCCCAAATCAAGGCTATCATCCCGTGGAACACATCCCGTCCAAGTCAAGGCTATGATCCCTTGGAACACATCCCACCCAAATGACTTCCCACCAGCTGGAGTGAGGAGGAGGATCCCAGATATTTCCTCTCCATAACTGTGCAGAGGCAGAAGCTGACCCAGCTCCACCATCTCCATTGGGAAAGAGGAATCATTCCATAAAAGCCGTGTAATGCCAGGCAAATGCTGTTTCCAGCCTGTGCATCCCTGTCTGTACAGTGGAGTCAGAGAGCAGAGTTCCCAGCATCGACATCCCAGACAGAATTTCCTTGCCCTGCTGCCTTGCACGTATTTGTTGGGTTTTATAAGATGAGGTGAGACTGTTTCCATCCCGGCTTCCAAAAAAAATCCCATTAACATCGCTTGTTTCTCACCAGGGACAAGCGGAGCGGCACAGCCGGCAAAGAGCTCAAGCGGAGCTTCCCGAAGTGGGAATGCTCACATGGGCAAGGCTCTAGCCACAGCACTGTTGGAACCCTGGAGGCACCAAATCATAGTTATTGAAGGTGCCTTTCACAGTACCTCTTCCCAAGACCCTGGAGCAGAAGGATTGTGCCAGTCAGGCATTACTTAGAACCAGCATGGTGCCGACAGTGCCCTACGATGGGAATCCAGAGGGCCCCAGCAGCACCAAGGATGTGGATTTCATCCTTCCACCCAATGGACACTGGTAATTCAGAAATCGCAGCTCCTTTGCCAGATGTGCCCCACTGCTGTTATCATGGAATATTAATCAGCAAGGCCTGCGTGTAATTTTGGAGTTTTGATTAGAGAAATCTCCCTTACAATAATAATCAGGCTGGGGCCTGGATAAATACCAACGGCTCCGGGGTTGTTTTTGGGATAAAGTGGCACGTTGATTGCTCCGCTCGCCTGCTCATCAATCATTACATTGCCCCCACGTTCTCCATCCTCCTGGACAATCCCCTTCTTCCCAGCTCCCCCGGAGCATGTCCTTTCATTAAGAGCCACCTTCCTCCTCCCCTTCCTCCTCTGACCCTGCCGCTGTCCCCGCACTCGCTCCCGGCCCCTTCCTCCTCGGCTGGTCCCTGATCCCAGCATTCATCTCCCATTATATAAAGTTTGGCCGCCTTGAGGAAAATAAATTGCAAGCTTTTGAAGGGCTGGGGCTCTGTATATTTTTACGGTTAATGAGTCTTCCTGTTTGAGTTTGGGAGATGGGAACGTTGCTTTCCAGCTGCCGTGGGCAGCTCTGGCCGACTGAATCGACAGGGGCTGGAAACTTCACCCTGGTGTGGGAGAGCTGGGTGGGAGAGAATTGTGTGGGAGAGAATTGCGTGGGAGACAGTTGGATGGGAGAGCATAGGGAGAGATTTGGGAGAGCATTGGGTGGGAGGAGAATGGCAGGTGGAAGATCCCCTGGTGCAACCTCTGCCTCCTTCCCCACTGGCCCCTTTACCACCACCCTCCACCATCCTGACCCAACCTACAGCCACGCCAACGCATCACCCCGAGCTGGACCCAGATAAAAGAAGACCAGCCAAAAAAAGGGATGAGGAAGAGGCTGCTCATGGCCACAGCGATCCTGTCCTGGTGGCAGCCACCCAGGATGCTCTGCAAGGGCTGCAGCAGCTCCTCCTGAGCACAAACTGCTTTTTTTCACCCATGCAAAGCCCTGAAGAGGCAGCACAGAGCCTGCCCATCCCTCAGGGCCACCAGGGAGAGCTTTGGCTTGGAGGAAAAGCAAGCTCTGGGCAAGCCCTGTGCATGCCGTGCTTTTCCTCGTCGGCCTCTCCGAGCCGCCTATGGGCAAACTGCTCCAGCCCCTAATTTATTCATCATTGCAACTGATTCATCATCTACGTTTTCTGTCTGGTTCCTTGGCCTGTAGATTATCCGCCAGCAGTTTGTTGAGCATATTTGACATGTGAAACTCAAGCTGTGTTTACTTGTAGTTCATGTACCATGGCGTTTGCCTTGGCCGCCTGCCATCAGGCACGTGGGGCCTGCGCCGTGCCCGGGTTGGCGGAGCGCGGCTTTTCCATGGATGCTCACACGCACCGGCTCAGCCCTTCCCGGCTGCAGCATTCCCTGCTGCTGGTAGCACTCGCCTGGCTCCTCCCGGCTCTCCCCCGCTCCCAAACTGTGTTTCTGCAAGCGTTCAAATGCATGAAATCCCATCAAACCTGGGAGAGGAGCCGGGGAGGACTTGCCAGCCCTGGAACAGCTTTCTTCCTCCAAATTTTCCAAGCTATACAGAGCACAAGGGAGTCTCCAAAGGTGAATTTCCACTCTTGCTGCATATCCATGACCTCAAGTGAAGGAAAGGAAATCTTTCCCAGTGCCGCGTCCCAAGAAGAGCCGGAGGGGTGCCTTGCCCTGGTTGTGAACCCATAAGGGACTCCAGCCCTCTCCACGGGGCTGACCCAGACAGGGGAAGGGGACTCGGTCCCCTGTGTCACACCCCTGCCACAATAACCCCATTAACATCCCCACACATTAGAGCCAGGCACACGCCGAGGGAGAGGCAAAAAAAGGAGCCTTTTCTGTCTGATAGGCTTCAAAAATATGTATTTGATTTTCAGATGTGAAGCTGGAATTGCATCCAGATGGACTGGGGGTCACCCTCCCTGACACTGGCTTCCCATTACACTGATATTGGATGCAGATATGTTTTACCCAGATAGCTGACAAATACAACGTGCTGCTGGTTCTCCTGAGTTTTTTTAAGCCATTTCCCCTGCCAGTGCCACCATTCCCAAGTCTCTGGTTCCCCGCCACTGCCTGGTCGGTGTCCCAAATCCATCCCAGTAGGACAAGGGAATCATTCCCTCCTCCATTCAAACCTCAAAGTCTGGCTGTTTACACCCCCTTGTTTATTTCCCTCCATCACCCTGGAGGTGGGGCCAAATTTTCAGGGACAAATCTGACTTCCCAGCCACCGGCATCATCCTAAACACAAACAAACCCAAAGCAGGATAAAAAGCAGCATTTAATAATATGGCAAGATTTGTGGGATTAATGTATAGTGTTAAATGTGGCCATAAAAATATACAGCTATTAATTGGGTCGTTCCAGCTCTGAGGCCCCCAGGCAACTTCAATCCTTGCTCCTGTGTTTTACGGTGTCCCCGGGATCTGTTGATGGAATTACTGCCGTGTTCTAATAGGAATAGTAATAATAATAATAACAACAATAGAGGTAATAATATATTTCCGTGCCTCCCGCCTCTCCCAGGGTACTTTGCAATTAGATCCTTGGAGAAGCCACAACTCATAACCATCTCTTCAGCCTGATTTCCTCGGGAAGGGATGAGCCGAGCGGCGGGGGGAGCAGCGAGCACGGAGGATTTGCCCTTATCCATCTATATCCGTGACCTGCCTTTCCCGGGAGCCCCGTGGAGGGAAGAAGATGTGTGAGGCCAGGTTGGCATTGTCTCCATGGGAGGTGTCTTGTGTTGATCCCTATCCCTGTGGGAGCTGCAGCCATGGAGGAAGGGGTGTTGTGCATCCTCCAGCTCCCACCACGTCTCCGGTGGCCGGGGAGGAGCAGATGTGGAGAAGGAAAGATCCACTCAGGTCGTTATTTACAGCCCCTGTCTGTGCTCCGGGAAGTTCTGCTCCTTTTCTTCTGCTCATTGAGTTATCTGGGAAAGGATCGCTGTTTTCTCCAACGTATTCATTATCCAGAATTATTTGGGGCCTAACATAGGGGGATCTTTCCACTGACTTAGCTGGGTTTTGGATTAGGCCCTTAATGAATAATTTCTGCACATAATTCTTGGCCTGTGTCTTGTTCACAGGCAGTTTACTGCGAGAATTCCAAAGTCAAGCTGCTTTATTGGCCCTATAGGTCAGCTGGGATTGTTTCCCTTCCCTGAGTAGATGACTCTGAGCACTGGGGCTTCAGCACACACATTTTGTATTAATTCAAAATTTGCTTTCTATGAATATTTTACAAGAGGGCCTTAAAATTCACTGTTTCCGTGGCCATTCTTCCTTGTAACTCATTCTGTTTGCTTGAATATTAACTGAAGGCAAACAGAGCAGGGCCGTGTGGGGATTGGAGCCAGAGGAGTGGGCACGGAGACCGGAGGGGAATTCCACTGAGGAGCACTCCACAAATGTCAGTGCAGATGAAGTAAATAATCCTGCCTGCTCCAGCCCTCACCTTGGCTCCCTCCTGCCTCTGTGTCCCAGCGGTGCTCGCTCGAGGAGAAAGGGAAGCAATCCATTCTCACCTGGCGATTCGGGCTGTCCTTCCTCACCAGAATGGAGGGAAGCACTAAAAAACTGTGGAAAATGGGGGATTGTGTTTAGCTGGCAAAGCATCTCCCTGCAATGCCACCCACCCTGCGTGCTCCGGAGGAGCCTCACTCCTGGGATACGTGTGCTGGGAGGGAATGGACGGGGAGACCTCTCCAGCGTCTTCTGCTGGCAGCAGACCTCCAGGCAGGAGAAAGATTCCCACCCATTTCCATCTCCAACAGGTTGCCCAGAGAAGCCGTGGCTGCCCCATCCCTGGAAGTGTCCAAGGTTGGACAGGGCTTGGAGCATCCTGGGCTAGTGGAAGGTGTCCCTGCCCATAGATGACCTTTAAAGGCCCCTTCCCATGCAAACCATTCTCTGACTCCATGATTCCATGATCCTGTGCTGTGTTTCTGGGAGTCAGCAGGGAGAGGAACCAAAGCCATGGGCACCCTTCGAGGTCCCCTCTCCACTGAGCTGTGTCTGCAATCCCAAAAGGAGCATCTTCTGGCATTGGAAAACCAGTGGGAATAGAGTCTGCTGGTGCTGGCTGGAGGGGCAGGTTGGTCCCGCAGGAAGAAGAGCACCTGGAACATCACCCCGTGGGACCGGAAGTTTGCACCATGCCCTGCTCTGAGAGAGCCAGAGCTCGAGGGTCACATTCAGCTCCCAGTTAGAGCGAGGAAAAACCAGAACACCCCAGCTGACCTCAACCTCTCCAGTGCCTATTTTCACCAGCACTCTCCACAGGGGAATCTGGCCGGCAGCTTCCAGGCTGTCAGATCCATCCCCTTCCCAAGAAGCCGAAGAAAGCACATGTTTCCTGGCTGTCATGGAGCGAGGAGCTGAGGAGCGGGGAGGGCTCTGCCTGCCGGAATGTGCCTTGCATTTGGGCTGGGATTCTAATGGATTCTGATGCGATTTTTTCCCTGATTTGTACCAGGCCATCTGGATTTGTTTCTGCGAGATGCTGCTTTAATACACTTCAAATTTCCCATTGAGTCTCAGGCACCAAAGAGAGGGGGAGGGGGTGAATGAAAAGCAAATTTAATAACAGAAAGACCTGAAATCTATTAAATCTACATTAAAATACATTTGGTTTCCCAGTGGGTGCAAAGTGCCATAATGTTTTACTGGGTTTATGACGCTGGCAGAGGCTCTGGATGAAAATGGAGGAGCGAGTCCAGGGTCCCTGCTCAGTAGTTCACTGAGGTGGAGAGAAGGAGTCGTCTGCAGTTTGCAAACGCAGCAAAAACGGAAAAGCCTTCTCGGGTAGATCCGCAGAGAGCTCGTTCCACATGTGTTTCCGTTAAGGATGTTCACAAAACCTGAACAGCCAGAGACGGTCAGGTTCTCAAATTATTCGGGACTCTCATTTTCCCTCTCGTGCTCCAGCTTTGGCAGGGCCCCTCTGCACGGCCTCCCCCTGGCTCCCTCCTGCTGCTCCAGAGCCATGGATTTGGAAAGCCATGCAGGGGGACTCAGGAAAAGTGCCACATCCAGAGACAGGGCTGGATGCACGGGCTCAGGTTTTCTCCCCCAGCAGGAGCAGGGAGCACAGGCAGGACACAGCAGCTCCCACATCCCCTCCTGCTCCATAATAACAGGAGCACATGGCATTCACATGAGACAGCCTCTGGAGCCCTGGGAGTGTTGCAGCTCCATCAGCATCCACATTTTCAGAGGATTAAACCCCTCTGTGCATTGCCAGGGGGTAAAACACCAGCACAGGCTGCCCAGAGAGGTGGGAGATGCCCCATGCCTGGAATCATCCAAGGTCAGATTAGGCAGGGTTTTGAGCACCCTGATATGGTGGAAGGTCCCTACAGGAGGGTTGGTCTAGGCGGCCTTGAAAGGTCCCTTCCAACCCAAACCATTTTAGGATGGCTCCCTGTGTACCCAGCATGCATCAACCCCATCCCCACAGCGTCCCACTTCCCTGCTCCTGCTCCCACCCTGCTCCTGCAGCACCTCATGGGCAGGTCCACCAAGGGCACTGCCGGTTTATCCAGCCCTGCTGGTCTGGCTACTCCATGTCCCACCCCACGCTGTGCCTCGCTGGTCAGGACCAGCTCAGGGGCTTAATTCCTCCCTTCACTGAGCCAGGCTCTGGCACTTCCATCCTGAGTGTCCAATCCTCACGGAGCAGAGCTTGCCAAAGGGCTGAGAGGAGTCCTTGGATCCTTCAAGACAGGATGAAAGGATGTCCCGGGTGAATGGCCTTCCCCTTGGTGACAGCCCCCCCATGCTCAGTCCTTCTGCCCCCCATCCTGGGCTCTGCCTGGTGTCCCAGCCCCAGGAATGGCAGGGCACGGTGTGGGGAGGCTGTGCGTGTTCCTGTGTGTGTTCCTGTGTGTGTTCCTCTGTGTGTTCCTGTGTGTGTTCCTCTAGATGCTCCTGTGGATGTTCCTGTGGGTGTTCCTGACCACCCCACGGCCGTGCCAGCTGCAGCCCCGCTCCCGCCAAGCCAGCAGCAGATGTTTGGGGCAGAGCGAGTCATCCTCCGGCCAAATTTCCATGCTGGGAGGGAGACTCCTTCCTCTGCCAAAGCCAGGCCAAAGCTTCCCCCAGGATGGGGTTAGCCAGCAGGCCGGAGATAATGGGAAGATGTTAAGGCAACACAGCTGGCAACCATCAGCAGCTGCTCCGGCTGCCGCAGCCCCGGCTCCATTGTTTGCAGGGAAGAGGGATACCGACCTCTGGCTGGCGGTGGGTAGGGAACAGGGACAGGACAGGCTTTGGAAAGGAGGCCAAAGCCCAGCCTGGATGGGTCACAGATGATTAATCTCGCAGGGAGCTGCTCCCACAGCTCCAACAGCTCCAAGAGCCCCAGCGCTAATGAGCCAGTGGGTGAATCCCACCACACTGACTTTTAACAATGAACTGGACAAATTCCAGCCCTTCCTCTCCCCCTCCCTTTTCCCACAGCCACCCCAACTCAACCCTGCCGAGCTCTGCTTGGCCCTTAGAAATCCCACCTCGTGTCAGCACTGAACTTGGGAAACTGGGTGAAAAGGCCAGGATTCAGAGGGAGTTCTGTGGGTGGACATGGGTGGTTGGGTTCCCTCTGCTTTTCCCCTCCTGGGCAGCTCTCCAAGGCTCCAGCAGAGACAGGGGTACAGCTCAGCCTGTCTGGAACATCTCTGGTTCAGCAGACCTGAAATAGCCGAGTCCTGCAGACCTGGGAAGTGCATCCACGGACAATCAGCAGTGTCCAACTCCTGTGACACCCGGAGCTGGCAGTGCCGAGGCCCCACGACCCCACAGCTGGAGCAGCACAAATCCAGGCTCGGGAGAGGAGCGTCATCCTTGGCTGAGCCACAAAGGGGAGAGAGAACCACCCCTACCAGGCCACATGGCACGAGGAGGATGCTGCCTTCAGTGCTCTCATCTGCGCTTCCAACCGGAGCAGGAGAACTTGGAACAGGTTCAGGAACGAGCTGGGAGTGAGTCAAGGCAGTGGAAAATGTGCATTACAGTGACAGAGCGAAGAAGCTCCGGCTGTTTGGTTTATTGAGGAGACCAAGAGGTGCTTTGCTCACGGGCCACGAGCATATGCACGGAGAAGAGATTTCTGATAGCAGCCGGCTCTTTAATCTAGCAGGAAAAGGCATTACAACATCCCTCCTTGGAAGCCGAAACAAGACAAATCCAGATTAGAAATAAGAAGCACATTTTGAGCCGTCAGAGCAATTAAGCGTTGGAACGAATCCCCGGGGACAGAGTGGGATCTCCATCACTCAAAGGCTTCTCATGGAGACTGAGGATCTTTCTCAAAAATGTGTTTTGGTTTGAGCACGAGCAATGGGGTCTCTGCCAAGGCTGTGGAATGCAGGGGGTCAGCCTGGCTGGTCACAGTGGTCCCTTCTGGCCTGGAAATCCATGGATGGGATTAGAATTTTCTGAAAGGAGCAAGAAATAACCCAGGACAGGCTGGAGCATTTCGCACCCTGGGTTTTGCATGGAAAGCCTCGGAGATGGGGCTCAGTCCTGCAGCCCATGGCAGAGATGCCCACATTGGGAAGGGGAGGATGAGCCAGGACTGGGGCATTGGTATTCCTGGGATACCACAGCAGATCACTTCTGCTCTGCTGTGTCCCCATGGCTGGTGGCATGCTGGGGACAACCACCATCCCCCAAGACATCCCTGCACAAAGATACCTCCCCCAGGCAACTCCGGAAGATGCAGGTTCATACCCAGCCCAAGGTGAAGCAAACCCAGATGGAAAATCTGTCAGGGCTAGAAGGAAGCCAGCTTGGAATGGCTCCCTTTTCAATTAATTTAATTTCATTTTTAATGATTATTTTCAGGTGCTTTTAGTCCTGAACAAAAGGAGCTTTAAATTCTTCAGGAGCAGTGACTGTTCCAGAAGGAGCGAGGGAAGGTGGGAAACCCGTGGGACTTCGTTAGGAACACTGGAGCCGATGGGAAGCAGTGGCTCAGCACGGCACAGGCCAGCATGAGGGAAACCTGGCAATTTTTCCGGGCCCAGCAAAACCCCCTTGTCCTGTCCTTGCCCCTGGAAAGGCTCAGGAGCAGATCCAGGAGATACGGCACCAGCAGACACAGAGGCACTGTGTCCGAGGGCAGTGCTCCCACGCGGGGAAGCTGCCTGCTCCTGGTGGGATCAGCAAATGCCAAGCTGTCAATCCCACAGCGGTTTGGGACCACCAGTGATCCCCCTACATGATGATAACACTGCTCCAGCTGGGAAATGGGTGTCCTTGGCTCTTCCAGCTCCTCCAGGAGCCAAGTGAGTTTGTCCATTGGTACCACCACAGTCCTGGCCACTGCTGGAATGCACGGTTAAGATCACATGGAATCATGAAATCAAAATCATTGGAAGTGACCTTAAAGACCATCTCACTCCATGGAAGGGGCACCTTCCATTAGCCCAGGTTGCTCCAAGCCCCGTCCAGCCTGGCCTTGGACACTTCCAGGGATCCAGGGGCAGCCACAGCTTCTCTGGGGAACCTGTGCCTGGGCCTCCCCACCCTCATGGTAAAATCCTTCCTCATGGCAAGATGAGTCTTCCAGCAGACCACTGGACCTTCCCAGGGGTGGGATGACAGGTACTGGATGTCCCATCAGCAGCTGGGATGATGCTCAGCCTGACAGGAACAGCAGAGAGAGAGCACACATTGAATATCCCTCTCCAATGAGGTGGGATGTTGGAGGACTTGGGATTGTCTGGTGCTGCAGCTCTGTGCTCAGCGTGGGTGAGAACCAAGGTCAGGATTAGTCAGTCTCCACCAGGACAGGCAACAGAGGGACAGAGGGATGGGACAGGAGCTCTACAGGTGGAAGGTGATCCAACAATACCTTTCCCTCACCTATGGAAAACCAGGAGAGGGTCATGAGCCCACCTGCTCAGAATTTCCAAGCTTTGGTTATTTTATTTAATTTAATGCTCCTCTTTCTCCTCCTTAATTGCATTTATCGTCATTAAAATATCAGCAGAAGATCCTGGCTCTGGCCCAGGCTCTCTGGTGCTCCCAGAAAGTTTCCCATTTATTTCATGGATTCAGCCACCTGCTCTTGGCTCTGCCCTGCTCTGCTTGCAGAGGGTGAAACCTCATCAGGAGTGAAGCAAGAGCCAAAAAAATGGAAGAAAATCAACATGGGCACAGAAATTCAGCCATTTTGGAGCAGTTGGAGAAGGGGTGGGACAGGATTCCACCTGGGATTTGCAAACCTCATCCTTGCCAGCTGAGGGAATTCTGGTGGCATCATTCCATCTCTCTGGATATTCAGCATTCATGGAGCAGTTCCCCTCTTTCAGAAGGAGTCATAAATAGGAATTAGGTCTCGAGACCACTTTGGCACGACTCAGATGTTGCAAATGGCAGGAATTAAAGGCAGAGCAGGAAGCGGCTGATCCGTTGTGGATGAAGGCAGGGACGAAGGAGAGGGAGGTTCACACCAGCATCTCGCAGCGCCTGGAGCTGCACCTACTCCTCCTCTGTCCCACGATCTTCCTTCAGCTGCTCCACTCTGGATTCCCACAGATGGGCAGCAAGGGCCTTCCCAAGCCCAGAAGTCAGGGAGTGATGGGGAATGGCTGCCTCATCCTCCCTCTGGAACCCTGGAGAGGCCTCTGTGTGTGTCTCCATGATCCCGGAGCTTCATTCTCCAGACTGACCTCCATCCACGCCAGGTTGGATGGGGTTTGGAACAGCCCAGTCTATGAAAAGTGTCCCTTCCCATGGCAGGAAAGGGATGGGCTTTAAGGTTCCTCCCAACCCAAACCATTCTCTGATTCCATGACTGTTCCCTCTCCAGAAGAGGGGAAAAAGGTGCTGAATAATCTGCCAGGCACAAACCAGCCGCGGAGTAAAGGAGAAGACTAACTAATATAAATATTAAATTATTTTTTCATAAGATGTGGATCCAACTTCAGGTTCCTGTTACTCCTTTAGCACAAGTGTAGGGAAGGTGCAGGTGACTCCCTGGAAATCCTCTGTGCACCCTCCCCTGTGAGGGACATCGCAAGGGGTCCCCAGGCAGGGCTCAGTCCCTGGAGTGGGGAATCACAGCAGGTGGAGAGGAGCACGGAGGGACCCCACGGATGCACAGTGACGGGATACCTGGGGACCTTGGGAAGGCTGATGTGGATCTGACAGTGTCTGTGAGCAGGAGGACACAGGAGGCTCTGCCTGCCCAAGGAATGCTCATCGCACCACTGAGGTGACACCAAGGACACAGAGTTACCATCAGCCAGTGTGTGCTTTGCTGTGGGGAGACAGGAAAAATCCCATGGCAGTGGAAAAATACCGTGTCCTGTTTGGGGATGTCCTCGGGGACCCAGAGATAATTCAAAGACTGACAGAAAGAGGCCCAGCTCCCCCCCTGCCCTTTGGGTAGGGCTTTGATTCCCTCCAAGTCCCAAATCAGCTGCTCCCTCCTGTTTTCTTCCCAGAAGAAAGACAATCCACGGCTTCAGCTTTCCAGCTCTGCCCAGAGCGGCTCTGGCAACCGGAAAATGGGAGGCACAGAGCTGCTCTGGGCTCCAAAATGGAAGCAAAATCCAGACGCATTTGCATGGGAGCATTTTTGCCGTCTCTGGAGCAGCAGAAATGCCTCTCCATGGACTCGTGTGGTTTCTCTCCGGGTCTGTGATGAAATGTGTGGCACGGGGAGGGGTTCATTAGCAAAGCCTTGGGATGGTCTTGCGAAGGCCTCAAGTCCTCCAAGTTGTTACCACAGGGAGAGCCAAAGACAACTCCTTGGCTCTGGTTCAGGACTGTCTTTATTGCAGGAGGCCTTGGAACGGGGCAGGAGAGGCAGAGCTCCGGAGCTGCTGAAATGCAGAACTCTGGAAGCACCACATCCTTTCCCCACGGGTCACACAGCCATGGCAGCACCACGTCCTGTCCCGTGGGTCACACAGCCATGGCAGCACCACATCCCAGCCCCGTGGGTCACACAGCCATGGCAGCACCACACCCTGTCCCGTGGGTCACACAGCCATGGCAGCACCACATCCCAGCCCCGTGGGTCACACAGCCATGGCAGCACCACGTCCTGTCCCGTGGGTCACACAGCCATGGCAGCACCACACCCTGTCCCCGTGGGTCACACAGCCATGGCAGCACCACGTCCTGTCCCCGCGGGTCACACAGCCATGGCAGCACCACGTCCTGTCCCATGGGTCACACAGCCATGGCAGCACCACACCCTGTCCCCGTGGGTCACACAGCCATGGCAGCACCATGTCCTGTCCCTGTGGGTCACACAGCCATGGCAGCCCCACGTCCTGTCCCCGTGGGTCACACAGCCATGGCAGCCCCACGTCCTGTCCCCGTGGGTCACACAGCCATGGCAGCACCACGTCCTGTCCCTGTGGGTCACACAGCCATGGCAGCACCACGTCCCAGTCCCGTGGGTCACACAGCCATGGCAGCACCATGTCCTGTCCCCGTGGGTCACACAGCCATGGCAGCCCCACGTCCTGTCCCGTGGGTCACACAGCCATGGCAGCACCACATCCCAGTCCCGTGGGTCACACAGCCATGGCAGCACCACGTCCTGTCCCGTGGGTCACACAGCCATGGCAGCACCACACCCTGTCCCCGTGGGTCACACAGCCATGGCAGCACCACGTCCTGTCCCCGCGGGTCACACAGCCATGGCAGCACCACGTCCTGTCCCATGGGTCACACAGCCATGGCAGCACCACACCCTGTCCCCGTGGGTCACACAGCCATGGCAGCACCATGTCCTGTCCCTGTGGGTCACACAGCCATGGCAGCCCCACGTCCTGTCCCCGTGGGTCACACAGCCATGGCAGCCCCACGTCCTGTCCCCGTGGGTCACACAGCCATGGCAGCACCACGTCCTGTCCCTGTGGGTCACACAGCCATGGCAGCACCACGTCCCAGTCCCGTGGGTCACACAGCCATGGCAGCACCATGTCCTGTCCCCGTGGGTCACACAGCCATGGCAGCCCCACGTCCTGTCCCTGTGGGTCACACAGCCATGGCAGCACCACATCCCAGCCCCGTGGGTCACACAGCCATGGCAGCACTACGTCCTGTCCCCGTGGGTCACACAGCCATGGAGGAGGAGCCACCCCCAGCAAAACCTCCCCAGCGTCTCCCAAGGATGGGAAAGGGTCAAATGATGCTCCCAGCATCCAAGAGCTGAACAATGGAGCCAGACAGCCAGAGCACAACTTTTCCTGGCCAGGGGATCCCATCCTGTCCCACCAGCTCCACACAGTGTCCGTGCTTACGGGACACAGCTCCCACGGGATGGGATATGGGCTGCACCCACCCTGGAACACCCAGACCCTCTGGATAGTGTTTGTTTTCATTCTGTCTTCCAAGCCTTTTATTCCTTTGAGGAAAACTTTCAGGTTTTGTGCTGGTGCTGTTTGCCAGACAAATCCCCTCCAGAGAAGTCCTGTGAGGGAAACGAGACCCTCTGGCTCTGGCTCCCCTCCTGCTCCCTGGGTTCTCTCAGGAGATGTGGCATCAATCACTGCTGTGTGTGGAAACCTCCAGCCTCTCCCGGCACTCCCAGGAGGCTGAGAGAGCTGGGATGAGGCTGAGGGAGGCGGGAGAGGGCACAGAGAGGAGGAGGTTGGCAGTCACAGGCCTGGTGACACTTCTGGAGCACAGGGAGGATGGAGAGTGAGTCGTGTAGGGATGAGCACATTCAATCTATGGCGCAGCACGGCTGCTCCTGGACAAGGCACCTCCCTGGCAAGGGGCTGAGCCCCCACCAACCTTGGCAGCAAACGGGGGGAACTCCTGGCTTTGAGGTCTCTGCCCCACCCTGAAGCTGGGGGCTGAAAATTTAAAACACTTCAGCATAGATGAGCCTTTCTTTGGGGAAGAGGCTGAGTGTTGGCTCTTCCAGCTTCCAGCAGAAGATGCTCATGGTTGCCCAACCCTAGAAGTGTCCAAAGCCAGGCTGGAAGGGGCTTGGAGCAACCTGGGATAGTGGAAGGTGTCCCTGCCCATGGCAGGGGTGGAACTGGGTGAGTTTTAAGGTCTCTTCCAACCCAAACCATTCTGGATTCTCCAACTCTGAGCTCTTCAGTATCTCAGGTTCCCTTGCACAAAGCACGGGCCCACCGGAGAGCTCTCCCTTCACAGCCTGGCAGAATAACCCAGAAAAAAAAGGGATAATGCAGCATCAGATGCCTCTGAGACGCAGAGAGAGAGCAGTGCCTGGAGCAGAGATTCCAGAGGAGGTCTGGGCTCCAGCGAGGGCCTCCACCAGTGACACAGGGCAGCTGCGTGGTGGGGGACACCCAGCAGACAATCCTGTGCCACACAGGCAGATTCAGCCCTCCAGATGGCACAGAGATAACTAATTGCTTGCTAATTAATAATCAGTTTCATGTGATTTTATCTTAATTGGGCTTTTTCCTACCCAGCCTTGTACATCATCGCCTTGGTTTGGAGCGAGCAGCGCTGAGCTGTGGTCCCCTGGCTGCTGGGATCCCTGTCTGGGAAGGAAGGGAATGTCCCCATTTCCTTCCCGGTGTGGGAAGGGGCTCAGTGGGGCAGCCCTGGGAAGGCCTGGGAGCTGTCAGAGCTGTTGATGGGAATGCTGTGCCTCGGGGCATTGCCCGCAGGCTTTGTTTGCCTATAAAACCCTGAGCACTTAAGGAGGACTGTGAATAATAAATCCACAAAAATAATCGATAACAGGAGAATTCCTGGGTCAGGGTTGCCAGGGACATGTGGCAGCATCCTGCCTCTCCTTGTTTCTCCCCTGCCAAGCCAAGCCAGGACATCTCGCTCTCCCCAGTGGAGCTGACACTTTCCCACCACCCCATCCTGCCCTGTTCCCACATCTCAGACCCCCCAGATTCCCCAGATCCTCATCCCTCGGGATCTCAGCTGGGACAGGCTGAGCCAAGCAGCCCCTGGCCACATGATGGCTGTCCCCCCATCCCTGCTGGTCCCCTGCCAGCTCCAGCCATTCCATCACTGCCCTGGCTCCCTGACCTGGAAAACCCAACCACATCCCCATGGGCCACAAGGGGAAGGGGCACAAACCATGGGCCACTCCTGGGATTTCCTCCTGGGACAGGAACTCTGCCACAATTAGCACACACGGGCTGGAACGATCCCTTCTGTAATTGTGGCTGGGAAGGAGGTGTGTGGCGGCAGGTGCTGAGCGTGCCGGGCTGGGGGTATCCTCTGCCCCCGGGCTTTGTCCCCCATCCCTGGATCCAGCAGCTGAAGGGGTTGGGAAGAGGAGCTCCATCTTCCAGAAAACACCGCTTGTGTTCAGTCTTGTTGCTGCCTCCAGGCACAACCATGAGGAAGAGGATGGTGAAGGATCCCAGCAATTCTGGGCTGGGAAAGGGTGGCAAATTTCCCCCCAGGTCCTCCCGAACTTTCATCCCAGGATCTGCCCAGCCTTGGCTTTGCCCATGGGCATCTCCAGGATGTGCTGGCATCCCCAGGCTGAGCTGGGTCTCACCAGGACCCCCTGTATGGCAGCGAGGTGGGGAGAGCTCAGGGCAGAATGAAGCCCTGGGAGCAGCCTTTCCATGGTTTATTCATATTCCAGGTATTTTGGTGCGTTGGCTGTAATTACAGTTCAACATCTGAGGCAAAACAAGAGCAAATATCTTCCAACCACTTTAAAGAGCAACTTTGAGTGAGGAAAGCAATAAAACACCATGTGCTTAAACAAATCCTTCCCACCTTTCATCATTCCCCTTCCCAGTCCTGGCTAATTATCAAAGCTATCCTTGTTTTGGGAATGGGCTCCTTTCCCCCTCCACCCTGCCTCGCAGTCTCAGTCCTTCCTCCGGGGTATCCCAGTCCTTCCCAGTGAGCAGTGCCAGGCTCTGGCTGGAAGGAGCTGAGGGGGTCCCAGTCCATGGGGTGCAGCCTGGGGTCCCCCCAGCAGTGCAGGGGAGGCGACAGCAGCTCCCAGGGAAGGGACATCCCTTCCACGATGGAGCAGGGCAGGGTGCTCAGCATCCCGGGAGCTGCTTTGCCTGCGGCTGCCCCTCATCCCCATGGAATAATGGACCCTTACATCCCTGCCACGGCCGGGCTGGCATTGTTCACTGGCATGGAATTCATCCCAAAATGATTTATTTTTAAAAAGGGAACAAAGGGGAGGTTCTGGCTTGGCTGCGGGGCACAGCGAGGAGGGACAGGGAGGGAAGGATTGAAAGCTCCCATTGAGTGCTCCAGCCTTGGGAGAGCTCCCGGCTGCAGGGAAGCTCTGGGAGCACGTCTGGGCATTCTGTGCCTCCCCTGCCCCGCTGGTTCCCAGGCTGGAGGGCTCCTGCCCCCCAAAGTGGCTGCTTTTTCCCAGGAGAGCAGCATCCTGCAGCATCCTAGGGCAGATCCCACTGCTCCCACCCATCCCAGGACCACCACATTCCTGCTGTGCACCCCACAGAGGGAGAGGCAGCTCAGCCCCATGGTGGGAGCTCAGCTCCATCCCCTACCTCACACAGGGGAGGTCACAGGGGTGGGAGAAAGGGACAGAAGAGCAGCTCCAGGGTGACAGAGGCGGTTGTGGGGCACAGGGAATGCCATCCCTCCAGGGATCCATGCAGGTGTTGCTGGAGCCGGTGGTCCATGCTTCAAAGCATCCATGTGATCCCAGCAGCACGGGAAAAGCTGCTCCCACACCTGCTCCCAGCCCTGATTTATCTGCTGAGGTTTCCCCTCAAGCCTGGCAGGAAAACAAAGAGGGAAATATGAGCACGATCACTGAAATAACAATTGCTTTAATGCATTATCAGGCACAATGATTTCCTGGTGGCAAAAGGATGATGGAGTGAGGCCGGCAGGGATTGCGGGAAGGAGGCACACAGCATTCCAAGAGGTAACGGCGTGGCCAGAGCAGCCTTGGGAAGACCTTGGGAATGGGAACTACTCTGGGGAGGGTGCTGCAGGAGGCACTCAGCCAGCTTTCGGGAAAGAAATGCCAGGAAAGGCAGCAAAGTGAATTTTCTGTTCCATTTGGAAAGTGGGAACATGGGTGGAGAGGGAGAGCCACTCCCTTGGTCTCCATGCAGAAAATTCCTGGAGCCAGCCGTGTCCTCGGGAGCAGCAGCTGCTCGCCAGCAGATGAAGGCAAAACCATGGAAAGATGAGCAGACTCCCCAAAAGCCCTGGAGTGCAGAGCTCCAAGTGCTCCAGCACCAGCCTGCCAGAGTCCATGGATTTCCTTTCCCGTCTCCAAGCCAGCTCCTCAAAGAGCTGATCCCTGCCCGAGTGTCTGCTCACAGGGAAAAGCTGGCTGCTCTCCACTGGAACACTTGTTGGCAAGAGGGATGAGCGGCCTGGGAAGGGCAGGCATGCAGAGAGGGGAACCTGCTGCTCTCTTCCTGCTCCTCACTGGGACCAGCAGCACACAGAGGATGGAATCAGGGATCAGGGATGCCAGAACCTGCCTGTGGCTGGGATCTGTCCCGGTCCCCATGGCACATTCAGCATCCAGAGACCCTGGGAGCTGCCGGGAGCCAGGATGGGAGCTGGAGAGGTAACACAGGAGCAGAGAGGGCAGCCCCAGGTAGGGTGCCCAGTGCCAGGCTGGGAGGTGTCCCCAGGGGGGGACACGCGGTGACCAACGGCATGCGGCTGTGGGGCACAAGCTGCTGCTCTGGGTGGCACTGCCAGCGTTATCCCACCTGTGGGGACACTGCACCAGGACACCGGCACAGTCTCCAGCAGCTCAGGATGGGCATGGAGGTGGGATCCAGGCTTCATCCCAGAAAAGGGTTTGGATGTGGTTGTGGGTAAGTTGGGTTGCCCAGAGAAGCTGTGGCTGCCCCATCCCTGGAAGTGTCCAAGGCCAGGTTGGATGGGGCTGGGAGCAAACTGGGATAGTGGAAGGTGTCCCTGCCCATGGCAGGAGTGGAACAAGATGAGCTTTAAGGTCTCTCCCATCCCAAACCATTCTGGATTCTGTGACTTTTCTCATCGTGCTCCCCCATGGATGGGTTCCTGGATCCCATTCCTCCCCACATCCTTGCCAAGGCTGATTTGCCCCTCTGTGGTGCCATCACCCACCCTGTAACCCTCACACAGCTCCCTCCACGTTCCAACCTTGTCACCCCCCTGCCAGCTCTGAGCCCATCACTGGGTCACACTGCACTGACTCCCTGCCCCATGGAGATGCCGCATTCCCAATCCTGAGCTGCAGATCAAAGAGCATGGAGCTGCTCTCCAAGTCACCATGTTTTTGGTGTGGATTCCCTTTTTCCCTGAATCCAGCACTGAGAGGCTGTTGGCAGGTCAGGCCCGGGCCATGCCAGCCCCACCAGCCCCTTGCCAGCTGCCTGCTTGCCGCCGGCTGCCCCTGCTTTGAGTTACCCAGCTGGGCACATTCCAGTGGAAAGTGCATTTTCTCCCTCTCTTCCCCTTCTCCCTTCCAGGAGTGCCCTTTGATTTAGTGCTTGTGAAAAGCTGCAGGACACGGCCCTGAGCGGCAGTTCAGGTCCGGAGCAGCCGAGCACAGCACAGATTGCTCGGGATTAAACCGGCCTGGGAATGGTGCCCGAGCGTCCTGGCCATGCCAAGTGCTGCTCGTGCCTGGGTACCCAACAGAGAGCTGGGCTGGGAGCAGGAGCACCTGCTTCAAATCCCATGGAAAATGGGCTTGGATACCCCAAATGCAGCTGTGTGGGGAAAGGCACCAGCAAGGCGGTGCCAGGGATCCCCAATCTCAGTGAGGAGAGAGGCTCTCCCTGTCCCAGTGTTGCTCTTGGATCTGGACCATGAGCACCAGGGAACATTTCCCTGTTTCAGGTCTCATTTTGCAGAGTTCCCAAAGCTTTCTTGTTGTGGAAAACCTTCCCAGAGCCCGTGCAAATTCAGGAAGGGAATGAAAATCAAATCAGCTACACCTGCAGCGAGGGAGGAGGGGACCAACTGCCTGGCCTCAACACAGGCTCCCAGCTGGAATTCAGTGGGATCGGGTCTGGATTTGGAACAAAACCCAGGAGAGCTGGAGGAAACTCTGCTCTGAGTGTGCCCCCGACCTTGCTGAGGCAGCAGATCCCCCCACAGCTGGGAGCTCCCAGATCCAACTGCTGGGATGGGCAGCAGAGCAGGGAAGGATGCAGGGCAGGAGCATCCCTGCAGCTCCATCCCTGCCATTCCAACTCCTGCTCCCTTGCTGCTGCTCCATACTGTAGCTTCAGTCCTGAGCCTTCATTCCTGCCCCTCCACCCCTGCCTCTCTGTCCTTGCAGCTTTATCCTAGCCATCCATCCCTGGGACTCCATCCTTGCTGCTCCATCCCTGCAGCTCCATCCCTGCCTCTCCACCCCCATGGCTTCATCCCTGTGCAGTCTCCAGCCCAGCTCTGCAGCTTGGAGGGCTTGGGATATTCCTGAAACAAAGCCACACATCGGGATGATGCTTCAGAGCGTTTGAAATTTGACCACCGCGAAGGAAAAGATGAGGGAACCAAAAAAAAAAAGAAGGGTTAATGTGAAAATAATAAATTGCAAACATTCCTGTGGTGGAAGTGGATTCTCTCCTCCTTTTATCCCTGCATATTGTCCTCGCAGCAGCCGTCTGTGAAATTGCACTGTTATTGAAGTAATTCTGGGGGTAATTAGAGTTAATAATTCAGTATTTTATTTCTATTCTCCAGTTACTGCAGGGGGAAAAACACACAGATCCATAATCCAGGGAGCAAAGGCACAGTTTTCCTTTTCATGGCAAAAATAGCTTTGGTTGGGTCCAATCCTTCCCTGCGCCCACCCACAGCCCACAGCACCCACCTCCTGCTACTCCCTGCCTGGGGAATTCCAGCCCCATGGACGTTCTGCAGCCTTCAGCACATCCTCGGGTGGGACTGGGGTTACTGGAGCTGGGACAGAGGAGGATTCAAGCACTCGCGGAGCACAGCCCCAGGGAGCTGGGATCCCTGTGAGGAGCTGCCCGATCCTGGGATCCCTGTGAGGGACTGCCCGATTCCAGGATCCCTGTGAGGAGCTGCCCGATCCCGGGATCCCTGTGAGGGACTGCCCGATTCCAGGATCCCTGTGAGGAGCTGCGTGATCCCGGGATCCCTGTGAGGGACTGCCCGATTCCAGGATCCCTGTGAGGAGCTGTGTGATCCCGGGATCCCTGTGAGGGACTGCCTGATTCCAGGATCCCTGTGAGGAGCTGCGTGATCCCGGGATCCCTGTGAGGGACTGCCTGATTCCAGGATCCCTGTGAGGAGCTGCGTGATCCCAGGATCCCTGTGAGGAGCTGCCCGATTCCAGGATCCCTGTGAGGAGCTGCCTGATCCCAGAATTCCTGCAAGGGGCTGCCAGATCCTGGGATCCCTGTGAGGGGCTGCCCAATCCTGGTGGGCACCCACAGGGTGCCAGGGCCCGGTCACCACCTCCTCACATTTCCCCCTTTGAAACACTAAAGGAGTTTTCCGTTCAATTATTTGGAATTAAGTTTGGCAGCGGAGCCCTTTGGGAGGGATCAGATTGATTTCCTCAGTGCAATGACTTTGGAGAGGACTCAGGCTGGTTCCTCGTGCTAATTATCCCAGGCAATAATTAAGCCGTCAGCAGTTGGGGGACTGGGGGTTTATCTGGGGAGGGAAGGGGAAGGTGAGCCCACCCCAGGGGCTCAGCCCAGCCCAGGGCTGGGCTCAGCCTCTCCAAACAGGATTAGGGCAGAGACAGACCCAGCGCAGGAGTTATTAGAGCAGGAAATTTCAAATTATATGGAAATAATCTTCGGAGTGCGAGTTTATTTTGGAACTTTAGACTTAATAATTCAGCACTTCTGGGATTTGGCATGTGAAGTGACAAAGATTAAAGGCGTATTGTCAGGTTCACAGTCCCGGGTTTTGCAGCGTCCCGGGCCTTACCTGGCTTACACACACCGTGGGATGGGATGATCTGCATGGATTCCCTGTGCGTGGAAGCTCCTGGGCTTCCTGCGGAGCCGCAGGGATTTCAGAGCCCGGACAGTGCTGGAGCGAGGGCTCAGATTACCAAGCTGAAAATATTCCTCAGAACATGTGCGAGCACATTATGAAGTCTAATCATAAATAATTAAAACTTAGCTACACTTGTCAGATAAATGAACAAAGTACAGTTTGTGCTGCATTATCCTCGCCTTCCCCCGCCGCTGTTTGTCACCAGCTCCTCGAACCGGGCAGACTATTTATAGCAAACAACTTATTCCAAGCATTTTGCCCTTTTTTCTCTTTCTTCCTGCCTGGGAATTGTTCAGGAACAGCCTCTGATTCTTTACTAATTTCTCCGCTCTCCATAATTGCTCCAAATCCGTTTCATGTGCATCGACTCCAGTGCTGGGGTTGATTGCAAACAGCTCCCAGCACATCCCAGCGCTGGGTTTGCTGCTTCCAGCTTTGGAATTGCTGTTTCAGCTCCCGATGCCTCAGGGAGGGACCAGAGCCGGGCTTTACCTGGAAGCTGGAGCGTGCTGGGGGGGATTGAACTGCTTGGTCTTAGAGAGGTTTTCATTTTGTAGAAGTGGCCCTGCAGTGACCCCACAGATATTGGAGATGGGAAAGAGGGGAAAGATGATACAAAGAGATATCCTGGTTTATTGCTGAGGTGTGTGAGGGAAGAGAGATGCAAATTCATGCATTTATTTTTTAATAGTGGTGGGGATTGGGAGAACAAATTCCCACTTCGTGTCATGTTTTGTAACAGGGAGGAACGGAATTCATATTTCAGTGTTTGGTACGGAGGAGGAGTTGGAGGGTAAATAAGTCTGTTGATATTTTAGACTTTGTAAGGAAGATTTCAGAAGGGTTTGTTTATAGAGAACCATGGAACTATAAAATGAATCACAAAATCCTCTAATGAATCATGGGAGGGGTTTGGTTGGAAGGGACCTAAAAGCCCATCCAGTGCCACCCCCTGCCACGGACAGGGACATCTCCCACTGGACCAGGTTGCTCCAAACCCCATCCAACCCTTCCTGGAACACTTCCAGAACATAAACCCTCTACCTTACAGGTCATATTTCCCTCCATTTGCTGTTGGGGAGGTGGCCAGGGCTGTCCATTCCCACCACCACATCGCCTTGGATGGCCAAGGATCCAGCTCCAGCACAAATCCTTGCTCCAGCTGCACCAAGCTCGGTCTCTCCATGAGAAGCAGCATCTCCATGGACAGGTCTCCCTTGTCCATCGGGCAAGCCCAGCCCCCCCAGCCCACTCCCCATCCCTCTGGACTCTCTGGGCTGTGAGGCAGCTCCAGCTGTGCCGTGCCCGGGAAGCAGTGCCAGCTGGGATAACGTGGCTCAGGGCATGGCTGCCGTGGGCTGTGGCCACTGGGGCAGGATTTTACATGACCCAACAGCTCCGTGTGGCTGCTTTTATGGCAAATATGTACAACGAGATACTGGAGCTGGGGAGAAAAGGAGTTCAGAGCCAGCGTGAGCCTTCAGGTGGTTCCTCGTTCCCGGGCTGGGTTATTTTCCTATGGAATTACATTGCTTTGGTTGGGGATTTTTTAATAAAGGAGAAATCACCTTCAAAGCAGCGTTTCCGTTAACCCCTTGCTGCTTGTGATCCAGAGCCAAGGGTGGCTCCAGCATAGAACAAGGCACTGGGGCAGTATGGGTGGCTTTGGCAGGAAAAAAAGGAGGGAAAATCGCTGAAAAAATCATCCACCTCCAAAAAATTCAAATGAACACCCCAAGCCTCCACACTGGCTTCTGCTGCTGGGGGACCATTGGAGAATCCAAGACAAGGACAACAAGAATCTTGGCCACCCAAGGTGAGATGCGACTGGACCATGGGGAATTGCTGCAGTTTTAGTTTCAGTTTTACAAAAAACCCTTGTAAATAAAATTTACTAAAAGAAAATAAAATTAAACCAATTCAAGGCACTCTTCTGAGAAGTCAGAAGATGAACAAAGCAGAGGCCAAGAGAGAAATCTCTTCCACTGCCGTGTTCCAGATGCTTCCCTGGTGGCAGGACCAGGTGGTGTCGGACGAGGTGGCACTGCCAGCTCTGCCCTCGCTGCTGCCAGGCCCGGGTGAGCCTGGAGTGACTCAGGGGATGGGAGCCAGCCAGGCTCACCTTGCCCAGGGGGAATGTCTGGGAGCTCAGCTCCTGCAGGGATGAGCCCATCACCCCCAGCCAGCGGTGCTGGGGGTGGGGGAGATGAAAGCGGGGCACGGGAGGCACCCCAGACAGCGGGGGCCACACCCCGTGCCCTCCCTTCCGGCCCGGAGCCACACCCAGCCGAAGACAAAGAGCCGGAGCAGGAATTTGTCCCTGAGCTGGTGTCTCGTCAGGGCTTCGTCATTCCGGCCTTGTCTGGGATGTGCTCGGCTCTCGGGAAACTTGCAGCCGGATCTCGGGAGGAACGTGGCAGCTCCCACCTTGCCCCGGGGGCAGTTCCCCCTCATCCCGCGGGATGCTCCGTGCCCGCCCTGCAGCCCCCGCTCCCCGTCCGCCGCAGCTCCCCCACTCCTTCCCCGTCTCGGCAGCTCCAGACAGGCAGCTCCCGGTGCAGCCGGAATTCCCCTGGTGTTTCTGCCGCGTCGCTGCCCCGAGGGGACTGGGGACCTTCCAGCTCTCCGCTTCCCGAGGTGGTCGGTCAGGAATCGCGGCCCCGCCAGCGCGGGCAGTCACGAACCAGCTCCCGGGAGCGCCAGCGCCCAGCGCCGCTCGGGGCTCAGCCATGCCAAGGGATTTGGGAGGATTTTAGGCCTTTCTGTGTCTTTCCTGAACGCAGAAAATGAAGAGGCACTTAAGAATCTGCTGTTTATATTGAAAGCCAAAATCCCTTTAGAATTTAATCTCCCAGTGATGGATTTAATACTGTTACAGACAGGCGAGTTCTTTTTATATCACGGGGGTGCTGGGAACTCTTTGAAGCAGGATTTTGTTGCAAACAGGGTATTTGTCCCCGAGGCCCTGTCACGGCGATGTCTGGATCAGTGGGTGACAGAGTGGCCAGGGAGGGGAGGTCCCACAGGGGACATTCCTGCCCTGTGACACACGGAGGTCACGCTGTGGCTCCCTGGGGTGCACGGTGACACCTCAGAGTGTGTGGTGGCACCTCGGGGTACACGCCAGAGACCATCACTGCCAGGACCAGACCTTTGCTCTGCCCGAGGCCTCCTGGAATTCCAGTTTTCCCAGGGAGGTGGGTGATGCTCCGGGCTCAGCAGATGCAGCACCGGCACAGGGAGCTGCCCAGCGCTCCCAGGGATGTGCCGGATGCTGCTCTGGGATTCTCACTCCCTCTCTAACATAAAAGCAATCCTTTAAACTATAAAAAATACCCCATCCTTTATTTTTCCAGCGAAAAGGGGGTGGCCCAAAGGCCGGGCCTGCAGCAGCAGAGCTCCCTGGCCCTGCTGAATCAGCCCTGGCTCAGAGGGAGCAGCCGGCACCCTCTGAATCACCGGCCCGGTGCCGCGAGTGCCGGCCCGGCTCCCATCACTCCCATCGCTCCCATCGCTCCGGCTGACCCAGTTCCCACCTGGAGGAGCTGGGGAGATTTTCCACCCCGGCCACCGCTGCCGACACCGCGCCCGCGGGCGAGGGAGGGCTGAGCTCATCCTGACGCAATGGGAGGCGAAGGATGAGGGAGAGGGAAGGGGACAGAGCCGCGGGGTGGTCCCTGACCTTGCTGCACGCCCCGAGTCACCCCGCACGGGGCCGGGGGATGCTCCCCGCCACCACCGCCGTGCAGCGGCCACGAGGGTGGAGAAAAACAAACACGGAGGGATGGAGGGAATAAAGATAAATCCAGCCCTCCATCCCCAATCAGCCCCGTGCCCTCGCGGTGGAATAATGCTCCCCCTCGTCCTGGAGCACCCCCGAGCCGGGGAGGTGTGTGTGCTGGTGGAGCCACGGCAGCTGAACCTGGAGCCGAGCTCCCGCCCCTCCTCGGCAATAAACCTGCCGGCAGGAGTCACTGACCTTGTCCCCATCTTTCAGCTGCTGTTGCAGGAGACCGAGAGGGGACACACAAGGTCACTGTCTCTCGCCGGCAGCGGCTGAGTGGCCGTTTCATCACCGAGGAATAGGCTGGTGCTGAAGAACGCCCGGGCCGGGGAAAGGAGCTGACAGACGGGTGGGGGGCTGGGACAGCGCAGAAGGGGCTGCGGGAAAGCTGAGACACTTTGTCCTTATCCAAAGACCCCGTTTAAGTTCCTGCCCCGTGGGGGACCCTGACGCCGCCCGGCCGTGGGGCACGAGGGGTCCATCCCCGCACAGCTCCTTCCCCTGCCCGGAAAAAGCAGTTTCAGCCTCAAATCCCTCCTGACGTTTCCCTGAGCATTGGAGCTTCCCATCGGAAGCTGCCTCGCTACCATGCATCTGTCTCGCTGGAGAATTGCTGGAACGATGTGCTCGAAAGAGCTGTCAGATTCGGTTAAAATTAGGCAGCAGACTCCAAGTTATTACTGGAGGACAGATGGACACTCTGGGGGTGCGGCGTGTGCCCAGCAGCGCTGGAAAACCGAGCCCCAGCCACCGCCGAGAGACGGGGCTAGGAGGGGCCGGGGGCCGGGGGCTGAGGGGGACTGTGAGACACGCCGGGCTGGCCCTGGCAGATGGTGTCTGTGGCACCGGGGCTGGAAATTGGGCTAAAACCTGTCCTGGGGGGAGCTGGCCCCGCGCCGGCCCGGCGGAGGCTTGGACTGCTGCCCTCCCCAGCCAGGGGAGCCGCGCGTTGGCTCCAGCACGGAGGATGCTCCTGAAATCCTTCAGAGAGGAGCAGGAGAGCGGCCACCACCCAGCCTGGCAGCCCTTCAGTAGCCGCCCTCAAGGAGAGAACAAACTGCTCAGCAGAAAAGCTGTCATTTGAGAAGGAGACCAGAACCTCCTCCTGTTCCCCGCCGGCCGCGGGACGGGAAGGACGAATCCCGTGTCCGGCAGTGCCCTTGGACAGGCAGCGTGTCCCGACCATCCTCCTCTCCAGCGGCTGAGCAAAGCTGCTCAGGAGGCACTAGGGAAGAACCAGGGGAGGGTCCTGACAGCCCACCCCAGCTGGAAAATCCCTCCGTGCGCCGGAGCTGCCGAAAATCCCGACACTCCCTCCGTGAGGGACTGCAGGGGTTCAGGGTTCAGGGTGTGGGGCAGGCTCTGCCTCAGGGGTCAGTTCTCCCGTCTCCCAGTCCCTGAGGTCTCCCCCGGCGCTGGCCTGTCCCTGAGCCTGTGTCCATCCCAGTGAGCATTCCCGGGCCGACGGTGCCGCTCTCCCGGCAGGTCCCGCCCCGCTCCCTCGCAGGCAGGTAATTACCATGTCCCCGACTCGGCTGTAATGAGCCCAGGTGCTCGTTTGCCATCCAAGCAATTTACTGGCAGATCCTCCAGCAAGAGCCGAGTCCCAGGGAAGGGGCCGGGAGCGCGGCTGTGCCAGTGATGGATGCACAGGACACGGCAGCAAAATTACCTCCTCCAGGGGGGAAGGGAAACAGCAGATGAGGAAAAGGGGTTGGGAGCGAGGGGAAGGAAGAGACAAAGGAAGGGAAGGAGTAGTGAAGGGGACAGGTGGCGGTGAGGGAGTAGGGAGGGCCAGGGAGCATCTCTGGGAGAGGGAAAGGAGAACCAGGATCCACAGCTGGCACGCGGATGCTCCACGCCCTGTGGCTGAGGGATGCGCTGGCATTCCTGTGGGTGGCATTCCCTGGAGGTGACATTCCCTGCTGTCCCATGCAGACAGCAAACCCTGGAAGGTCAGAGCTCTGTTCACAGATACCAGGGGTGGAGGAATAAAAACTCCCCATAATTCACACGAAAATGAATCACCTCCCTCTGGGCTGACTCAAATTCCCAATAAATTTCCTTGTGTTTGGTGGTTTCATGTCTAGCACCACAAACCCCTCCAGAAAATTCCAGTCCTTCAAGGAGACCTGTAGGAAAGGTGGGGACATGGATTTGGGCAGGGACTGTTGTGATAGGCCAAGGGGAGGTGGTTTAAAACTAAAAAGGGAAGATTTCGATTAAATATAAGGAAAGACTGCTTTACAGTGAGGCTGGTGAGGGCACAGGTTGCCCAGAGAAGCTGTGGCTGCCCCATCCCTGGAAGTGTCCAAGGCCAGGTTGGACAGGACTTGGAGCAACCTGAGACAGTGGAAGGGGGGGGGCATTCCACCATGGCAGGGGGTGGAATGAAATGGCCTTTAAAGTCCCTTTTCAACCCAAACCATTCCGTGATTTCTTTGAAACCCACTGAGCTCCTTCCTGGACCCAGCCAGGCTCCTGGTCCCCACCTGACATTTCCCTTTCTCCAGGGAAAAACTTCCACCTATCACCTGGTCGGAATCTTTCCCTAATTCCCACTCTAAATTAGTTCTTCACCAATTTAGAACCACTTGATCTCGCACTGATACAACCACTGGAGTTAAATGCTCTCCCTCCCCATTTGCCTTTTTCTCCCCTAAATTTCCAGGGAGCCTCCATCCCTTTCCAAGCTCCATTTTGTGGAGCTGAGCAAAGCTCTGTCCCTTCATCCCCTGTCACCAGGCAGATCTGGTGACACAGAGCCTGGAATCAGCTTCCTGAGCCACAGGCAGGCACCTGCAGCAGCCCAGGCTCAGCAGGGTCAGGTCCGAAGTTGCTCTGAGCATTTACTGCCCTAGTTCTGCTCTGCACATTTATCTCATTTGCAGCTGGGCAGCTGATCCAAATGTGAATGTGCCCAAAACAGCCAGGTCAGCATCCCTGCTCCCTGGAATGGGGCTTTTCCTCATGCCTGTGCTGCGGAACAAGGGACTGGAGCTAACAGAGGGCTGGGCAAGGCCCAGGCTGAGATAAAACACTATTAAAAAAACCCAAATGATCTAAATGGTAAGGGAGGAAAAACTTAATAAATTAAATGTAAATCTATTTTTGTTACATCTGTTCAGATCCTTTAAGAAGCTTTAGGACAGCTGTTTCTATATCCCATTTAATCTTGATATTATTGTAATGAGCTAAGTCTTGGGGGCTGAGCTGATTGTCTCTCCAGGCGAATTCCTGAGCGCCAGTGAAAACGCTGCTCCCAGCCTGGAGCCACTTCCCCAGCTCCCATCCCGGGGATGGTTGGGTTTTCCAGGCCAGGAGGGGCTTTGCCAGCCAGCAGCCCCCCAGAGCCCAGGCTGCAGCGGGGGCACGGCTGGTGGGAGTGGGGACCCCCACCGGTGCCCAGGGCTGAGCTCCAGCCCCACTCCCCCTGCTGCAGGCAGGGAGGGGAAGGGAGGGGAGGAGAGGGAAGGGAAGGCAGAGCTGCAGCCGGGTGCCTGTCCCAGCCTGCACACCCAGCACACCCTGGGGGGCTGGGGCCGAGCCCCCGACCCTCCAGGCTCCCCTCCCTCCATCCCTCCCTCCCTTCTTCCCTCGCCCTGCCCGGGCTGAGCTGTGGCCGTTCCTCCAATCTCCTCATCCCAAGGTGTCACGTCCCCCTTTGCTCCTCAGCTCTTCCCCCACTTTGCTGGCAGAGTTATTCCTCTGACATGAGAGGCTTTGTTTTTAATTTCCTAAATTACAGCATAATTTAGGCTAATTATTGCTTTGTCCCTCTGATCTTATTAAACCTTTAATCCCTCGGTGATTCCCCACCCAGAGCAAAGTCTGCTTTTCTCACATTCATTCCTGCTCTGGGTCTGCTCTTGCCTCTTGCCCGGGGCGGCCTCACCTCCCAAACCGGCTGCTGATGCCCTGGATATTCCCTCCCTGGCTCCCTGTCCCTCCAGTGCCGTGGGATGCCCTTCCACAGGCATGGAGAGGCTTGGCATGAGGGCAGGAACCCCTCGGGAGGGATGTGCCACTCTAGGCCAGCCAATATTCCTGTCACTGTAGTTTTAAACCTCCCTGGATTTTTTCCTCTGGGACAATGCCCAGCTGCCTTTTGATCCCAGCCCTCTGGAGTGGCACATCCCACTGAGCACCATGGACACCTTGCTCTTCCCGTCTCCAGCTGGGTCAAGGCCAGGTTGGACAGGGCTTGGAGCAACCTGGTCCAGTGGGAGGTGTCTCTGTCCACGGCATGGGGTGGAATGGGATGAGCTTTAAGGTCCCTTCCACCCCAAACCATTCTGGGATTCTATGATGGGCAGCCTCTGGCAGGGATCAGCCCCGTTCCCTCCTTGGCAAGTCCACGAACTATTTTAATTACCCCTTCCTTCCCCCCACCCAATTATTACTGACTTCCCAAAGTTTGGGAGGCTCCTGTGGGCACCATCTTCCCAAGCAACCCAAGGTTTTTCCATGCCAGGATGTGCAGAGAGTGTCACCCATCCGTGGGCACGCAGGGCCTCCCAAGGAACAAGTCACAGGACAAGAGAAGACAGCCTGAAGCTGTGCCAGGGGAGGTTTAGTTGGATATCGGGAAAATTTTGTCATGGAAATTGTTGTCAAGGCCTGCCACAGGCTGCCCGGGGTAGTGGGGGATTTGAGAGATCTGGGGATGTGGCACTTGGGGACAGAGTGGTGGCCTTGGCAGCCCTGGGGAATGGTTGGACTCGAGGATCTCAGAGAGCTTTTCCCTCAGGTGACCTCAGGATGGATCCAGCCAAGGCGCCAGCTCGGAATGCTCACCTTCATCTGCTTGGGCAAAACAGATGATGGAAATTTACTTTTTATAGCTACAAAGTTGAAGGATTTTCTGACCACAGGCTGCAAAAATCCCCTTAATGAAGCCCCAGAGCTCTCCAGGGCTTTGGGAAGAGCTCTGGCCCCCGGCCCCCCTTCTCCACTTGAAGTATTGTTTCTGTCTTGAGTCTCCTGCCAAGAATCTCTTCAGCTCTGCAGCTGGATTTGATACAGGGGTGGGGAGAGGAGCTTAATCACAGCACTAAAGAGAGAAGCAGTTCTGGGGGAGTCTTTCAAGGAGCTGAGTTGAAAGAGACCCCGAGAGCGAAGGGGCTCCCTTTTGCGCTGCCCAAACGGGAACAAATCCACCCCAGAAAGGCCAAACAAAACCTTGCCCAGGCTTTGCTGCCTCTAATTCATCCCAGGCCCTGGATTAAAAGTAGGTCATTAAAGCAGCTGCGGGAAGGGCTGAGGGCAGCCCTGCCCGTGGCACTGAGCTGATGGTGGTAAATCACAGCCCCGCCGAGGCTCCTGTGCCTGGACAGGAGCCCAGTTCCCAACTGGATGCGAGAGGCACTGCAGCAGCCCCAGGCCCTGGGAGAAGGCGCAGAGCAGGCACAGCCACAGCATCCATGGCCTGAGGATCAGGAGGAGGATGGTGATATGCAGGGATCAGCTGGGACTGAGCGATGGAAGCAGGACAAGGATGCTGTGACCTGGTTTGGAGGACTGAGCTGGTGCTGGGGCTCTGGAGAGAGCCAGAGCACTGCTGGCTTCCCACCTCCGGCTCACCTGGATGGGGCTTGGAGCAGCCTGGGGTAGTAGAAGGGGTCCCTGCCATGGCAGGGCTTTGAATGAGATGAGCTTTAAGGTCCCTCCCAATCCAAACCATTCCAGGAGTCTCAATTCTATGCCCTGGCATTGCCCAGTGCCGGACAAAAGCTGCTGCCCAGAATTGCAGGATGGGATGAGGAACGCTGGTCCCTCCTCACAGGATGCATGACACTGGTAATGGTTTCCAGCTCAAATGGACTGCTGCTCTCCAGCTTTGGTGCTGCCAGGCAGGTGGACCATCACCCAGGGCCAGCAGCACCCAAACCCTGGAGAATTTGGGACAGAACCCCTTTTCCTGCCCTCAAAAGCACTGGGAGGCCAGGGCTACCCTTCTCTCAGCCACACGGTCCCTCTCTCCCGGCTCTGTGCAGCCTCTCCTGAGGTTTCCCTGTGTCCATCCTGCCCTGAGGGTACCAGGAGGGATCCGTGCTGGAATCCTGCTCCGGCACCATCCATCCCAGAGCAGGACCCCCAGTGCCAGCAGGAGGGCAGGCTCAGAGGGTGACAGCAGGGCAGCACATGGCTCCCCCATGTCCATGATTGCCACCGGAATTTTTGTGCTCTGGGAAGGACGGTGACACCTTTGTAGCTTGAAAAAGCCAAGGGGGAATGTGTTCCCTGTGGTCCCTGTGATGGGAATGGCACTTTCCCACGCAGGGGGCTGTCGGGGCTCGGTGGCTGCACACTGAGAATGTCACAGCTCCTCCTGGAATGAGCAGCATCCCAGGGAGCCCCAAAGGGAGAGGACAGTGGGGGGCTCAGCCCCAGAGCAGCAGCAATAATAATAATAATAATAATAATAATAACAATAATAATAGTAGTAGTAATAAAAATAGTAATAATAACAATAGTAATAATAATAGTCATAATGATAATGAAGAACTGTTTGCCTCAGCCATAGAAGGAAGTGCCTTTGGATGCCATCAGCTGTGGCTCCCGGATTCCAGACTCACTCCATGGAGCTGCAGGGAGCAGAGGAGCAGCTGAGATTCCCAGTACTGCTGATTACAGTGAGCATGGAGCTGTGGGAGGTGCAGGAGCTGCCGCGTCTCCCAGGGCTGCTCCAGGTCTCTCACCCTCCTCACCACGTACTGCAGCCCTGGGCTCCTGCTGAGCTCCAAGATTTACCGTGAAAGCTCCCGGCTGGATCTTCCCGGGGCTCAGGAACCCACAGGAATGGTGGGTCCTTGATGCTCCAGCTGGGAGCTGGACCCGCTGACAGATGGATGAGACCCCGTGGCACAGATGGGGACCACGGCATGAGATGTCCACGCGGAAGCGTCCTGCTCCTCACCTCGCCCAGGGATGTTAGCAGAGGTGGGCTGACCCTGTCCTGGCACTCGATTACTCCCCAAATCCCCCCTGGCAGTGCTCAGAGGACCCAGCCCCTCCCCCCCATCCCGGTGCACATGCAAGGCATCCCGGGTGGGGAGACGGGATCCAACCCGCTCCAAACCAGGCTGATTCCCGTCGTCTTCCAGGTGGCCGAGCCGCCAGCCAAGGAGGATGCTGAGATCTGCAGGACCCTTCTGCTCTTCCCGGAAGGAACCCGCAGCCTCCCACCAGGCCCGAGCATTTGGAGGCCGTGGAGGAGGAGGGCTGGGGGGGCTCTCCATGCCTGGTGCCACCCCCCTGTCCCCACCGTGGGGACACAGCCTCTTCCCACCGCCTTTCCCGTCCCCTGCCAGCTGATGGCTTGTCCCGCAGCCAGCGGGATGGGTCTGCCTCCAATGAATATTTTATGCCAAGTCCAACCAGACACTGAAGATCTTCAGCTGGCCATGAGCACCCCCGTCACCATTCCAGCTCCCTGCCACCCGCTCTGCGCCTGCCACCAGCCTGGCGTGGGAGGATGTGGGGACAGGGAGGATGGAAATGGCTACAAAGGCTTCCCTGCACCTGGAATGGCTTGGAGGTGTCTCTATCCCAGTCTGGGGGGCTGATCCTGGCTCGGGGGTCTCTCCAGACCGGAGCTGTGCCAGTGCTCCAACATTCCAGGGGCACCAACAATAGCGAGGAAGAGCCAGCTCCGCTGGCGCCGCGGATCCTGGGCTGCCGGACTCGCCACCCACGGCACAAAAGCAATTAAAAGTTGCACACAGAGGCCACAGTGAAGAATGAGGACACGTAGCTGTGTCACCACCGCGCCGTTCACGCCTGTCGCACCAGCCCAGCCGGTCCCGGGGGCCGCAGCCGGCACAGGGATGCCGGGGAGCTGCTACTCCAGCAGGGCCAGGATCTGGGAAGCGGTGAGGAGCAGGGAAAAGGAGGCCTTGCACAACCAAAGCTTCCTCCCCCACCATCCTCTCCCTCGGCCACGGCTCACTGCTCCCAGCCCATAAGGCCAGTGACCGGCAGAGCATCCGCAGTGACCGGCACAGCATCCCCATGGAAAACCCCACGGAGCGGAGCGGGAAGCGCAGCAGCCGGGCAGGACGAGGCACGGGGGGTGTCCGTGGGGGGGTCCCGGTGCCCGCAGCCCCCGGGCCCTCCCCAGCACAGCCCATTGTGTACCGTGGCCGGGCCGTCAGGGCACATCTCGTCACCCGCGCGGCCGCGCTCCGAGGAGCCGGAGGCGGCGGCTGCCAGGGCGCATCATCAGCGCTGGCGGTGCCCGAGCCGGGCTCGGAGCGCGCAGGGACGCTCGGGGGGGAAGGGGAGCACGGGATAGGGCTCAGCTCACACGGGAACCCCCCAGTTTGCTCCCCACGGAGCATCACCCGCCCCCCAGCCCAGAATCGACACGGAATCCTGGAATTACTTAGCTTGGATAAAACCTCGGAGATGTTCCAGGACCCCCTGAGGAGAGGCTGAGTGGGTGGTGGAGCAGGACACATCCCCAGGGACCCCCTTCCCATGGCTCCCATGACCTCCCCTTGGCTTTGCTGCTACAAAATCCTCCCAGCCCAGGCACACACACTCTCTAAAACCCTAAAAACCCTAAAGCAAACCCCCCAAAAAAAACCCAACCACCCCACAAGGGTCCGTCCATGTGAAGCGACGCTCCAAATCCCTCTTCCTTCTGGTGGGTAATGGGAAAGTGCTGGAGGAAAACCCACTGCAACAAGAAGTGTGAAAATAACGGATTTGGGGTTTCCTTCAGCAAGCAAATAATAACAAAACCCAAATCATTTCAAGGATCCCAGAACAAACAAGAAACACCACAAAAGCAAATGCCGTGGTCTGCACGAGGATAAACAAACAATCCCACGTTAAATACAGCCAGAGAAAAGGCCAAGTTTGTTTGGGAAGGGAGAGTTAGGCTGGAAAAAATGTTTTTAAAAGTGCTCCCTATGGCTTCACCTGATCTCCCAGCTCCGACTCCAAAGGCAAAGCCAAAATATTTGATTTAAAAAATGTTGAAGTGAGACATTTTTATATTTTTAAAAATCCATTCTTTTGGCTCTGAAGCCAGAACGAATGAATAGTCCAGGCCAGTCCAAAACTGCATATTTTTGTTGAGCACAGCATTAATCGGACACGTTTCACCCCACTCCGGTGGAAACAAAGCAACCACGGCAGAGCCAATTCCAGGTTTGGTGCTGGAATTGTGGAGCTGAGCACGGGACACTGTGCAGGACACCAGCCTGCCCAGAGGACACAGTGAAGTGGGAAATGTTAATTATGTGACTTCTAGGGCAAAACCATCCCTTTAAAAACCTGCTGGAGGGGAAGGAATCACTTTGCCAATGGAGGGTGAGAGCCAAGCTCCCCCAGACCCCCCCCACGGCTCCCCCAGCACCCCCCAGCTCCGTGATGATGCTGGGAGCATTCCCAACTGCCTGCTCCTGCTCCTGGAGGGATGAATCCCACACAGCCGAGGAGCCCTTTGCTCCTCCAGTACCCCCTGATACTGGAGACGTGGGGTGGCTCCACAGCCAAGACGCCCATCCCATCTGGAACACCCCACCTGCAGCAAGACCAGCCCCGGTGCCGGGTCAGGATGATCCAAAAGGTCCAGCTGCAAGTCCTGGTCTCCCAGGAAGCCTCCACCTTCCCTTGCTCCAGAGATTTTCCTCATCCTGCGGCTCAGCAGATCTGTGCCCCAGCGGTCTCCTCCCCGCCCGTCCACTGGGGCTGTGGGGCCTCCCCCGGCTGCGGCCGCGCTCCGGCTGCGCTCTGTGCTTGGCTGCACTCCCTGAAAGGGCCTTTCTCTCTCATTCAGGGCAGCGTTCGCCTGCCCGGCCCTCCCCGCCGCTCTCCCGCAGCCAGCGGTGCCGCGGGGAAGAGTGGAGGGAGCGCGGGATGTGGCGGGGCCGGGTAAGTGCATGGAGCATCCCATGGAGCATCCCATGGAGCACCTCATGGAGCATCCCATGGAGCATCCCATGGAGCATCCCATGGAGAATTCCATGGAGCATTCCATGGAGCATCCCATGGAGCATCCCATGGAGCATCCCATGGAGCACCTCATGGAGCATCCCATGGAGCATCCCATGGAGCATCCCATGGAGAATCCCATGGAGCACCCCATGGAGCATCCCATGGAGAATCCCATGGAGCATTCCATGGAGCATTCCATGGAGCATCCCATGGAGCATCCCATGGAGCACCTCATGGAGCACCCCATGGAGCATCCCATGGAGAATTCCATGGAGCATTCCATGGAGCATCCCATGGAGCATCCCATGGAGAATCCCATGGAGCATCCCATGGAGCATCCCATGGAGCACCTCATGGAGCATCCCATGGAGCATCCCATGGAGCATCCCATGGAGAATTCCATGGAGCATTCCATGGAGCATCCCATGGAGCATCCCATGGAGAATCCCATGGAGCACCTCATGGAGCATCCCATGGAGCACCTCATGGAGCATCCCATGGAACATCCCATGGAGCACCTCATGGAGCACCTCATGGAGCATCCCATGGAGCATCCCATGGAGAATCCCATAGAGAATTCCATGGAGCATCCCATGGAGCACCTCATGGAGCATCCCATGGAGCATCCCATGGAGCATCCCATGGAGCATCCCATGAAGCACCTCATGGAGCATCCCATGGAGCATCCCATGGAGAATCCCATGGAGCACCTCATGGAGCATCCCATGGAGCATCCCATGGAGCATTGCATGGATCATTCCATGGAACATCCCATGGAGCATCCCATGGATCATCCCACAGAGCATCTCCGGGCAGGACATGCCTGAGACCCACTCCTTTTTGTCTCCTGCCAAGCCCCCTGCCCATCCCCAGCTGAATGAGGGGGTTCTAAGGTCCAAATGGCATTCCTGGAGGGAATTCCTGCATTCCCCTCACATACACAGGGGTTCTGTGCCTGGAAATCCACCTCCAGCAGCTGGGATCACCAGGAAGGTGCAAAACTGACTCTGGGAAACCCTGCAGGATTTTCTTGGCTGAAAGTTGGTGGTCAGGCCCTGGAACAGGTTGCCCAGGGAAGTGATGGAATCACCATCCCTGGAAGTGTTCAAAAAACACATGGAAGTGACACCTGGGGACGCAGCAGTGCTGGGAGGACAGTTGGACTCGACGATCTCAGCAGGTTTTTCCCACCTGGATGATTCTGTGATCCTATGATAAGACATGGAATAAAATCCCGACCCCCCAGGCCTCGCTGCCTGAGCTGTGGGTGATGCTGCCTGGGATGTGGGATGAGTCCCCCCGGCCTTGCTGCCCCTGCACCGCGGACCCCACGGCCCCCAGCCCTCGGCACCCCCCAGGACACCCAGGCTCATCTCTCCCGTTTGTTAGCAGCTAATTATCCCTCTGTTGGTTTTGAGAGGGATCGCGGGATGTTTGGAGGCTCAGCCTTCCTTAACCCTTTCCCCCCAGGCTGGGACGGGTTTCCGGGTGACCCGGGGGGCCGCAGACACTGCGCCTTTGTTCTGCTGCTCCGGCTGCCGGGATATCGGGATATCGCCTTACGAGCCGAGTGCTCCGGCCCCACTCCCGCGTCCAAGAGCAGCAAAGCCCAGCCGGCACCGGGATTATTGTTGGAAGCCCAGGGAGGGCGAGGAGAGGCATCAGGCTCTGGCAGGGCTGCGGCCAGGACTTCGTGGGAGGGACCTTCCCTGGGGGAGGTGGGATGGGCACCCCAGCAGGACCACTTCTGCCTGCCCAGAGCTGCCTTCTCCCGCTGGGATGAAGCTCAGCCCTTCCCATCCCTCCCCTGGGAAACCTCTTCCCCTGCCGCATGGTCCCCTCAATCCTCGCTGTGATCCAGCCCCTGCAGGTCCCCCCAGCCCGGGCCTGTTAAGTCCATAATTAATGGCCAATCCCATTTTACAGCAAGCAGTGGGAAGCCACAGTTCATCCCGCATCCTCCTCACGAGCTGCTCTCTGGTTTCCAGCCAGGACAAAGTGATGGATGCAGGGATGCAGGGCTGGGAGCTGCCATCCTTGCAAGTTCCTGCAGCCCCTGCACTGGAGCGAGCTGGGCACTGGCACAGCCGCAGTTGGGGGGACACCGGGGGTCCCACACGGACAGCAGCCATGGGAGCCCTCCACCCCATTTTTCCAAGGGCAGCTTTCCCTGCTGGGTCTGGGGCAGCAGGAAAGCTCCTGGAGCCTTCCCTTCATTGGTGCAAAGGGAAATCACCCCACAGGCAGCTGTCTCTGTGCTCCTGGCTGGGGATTCACCCACCGGTTCATCTCCTCAGGTATTCCCTGCATCCCTCCCCACCTCCATCTGCACCAGGAGAAGCTCATCTCCAGCTGGGGCACCTCCTGGGCACCCCAGGAAGCCCTTTACCTTCTGCTGGGCATGGCTGGCACCCCACAGCACCCCATCCCCTGCCCCCCACCGCAGGGATGATCCCACCCCAGCTCCCAGCAGGATTCAGGGTTTTTTCCACCCCACCCCAGGCACCAGCTGCGCCACGTCCCCACCTGAGCTCCCCCAGCCCTCAGGTGGAGAGCAGAGCTCCCCAGCCCTTTGGAGTCTCCAGCTTGCTTTTCCTCCTGGCTCAGCTTCTCTACAAAGACCCCAGAGCCACAGCCAGAGCCAATTTCCAGCAGGAACCTGGCGCTGGGCTCACTGGGGAGGATTACACCAGGCTGCAGGAATTAGGGGGGAGCTCAGCTGAAACCAAAGCCTCACTCGGCCCTTCCCAGCCAGGGCAGGTCCAAGGCTGGGGGCGATCGCTGGGACGGGAACAGGAGCTGCAGGATGGGAACAGGAGCCCAGCTTGTCCTGGCTCTGCCCAAATCCCATCCCTGAGCTCTGGGCGCTGGCCTTGGGACACGGGAGCTGACCAAGGCCTCAGCCACAACCCTCCCTGGGGTGTGGTGGAGCAGCGGGAGCCTGGATCACACCTCCCCCAGGACACATCCACCCTGCAGTCACGGTGTCATCCCTGTGCCCCTGGGAACAGGGAAGAAGCACAAAGTGACCACTGAAATGAGGCAACCTCCCAGCAGGATCCTGGGCTGGCTCAGAGGAGGGAGAAACCCCCACAGGGTCCCGGGATTAGTGAGAGGCAGAACAAGCCCGTCAGGATCCCAGGATTGCTGGAAACCGGGACAAGCCCCTGTCAGACTCCCGGGATTGCAGAGAGACAGAACACCCCAACCCCAGCAGGATCCTGGGCTGGCTCAGCAGCAGCTCTCAGGGTGGCCACAGCACTGATATTTCCCATTTTTCTCTCATCCTTCATCAAAAACAAAAGGAAAAGCTCTGTGTTTCCTTCAGACCCCCTTCCAGCAGCTGGGGGACCCTCTCCAAGGGTTGTGTTTCAGGAACATTAAAACCTTGCACATAATTAACTGATGTTTGCTGTAGAGTCGTGTTCATTCCTTCTTAACGAACCAAAACCTACAGGATTTATCCTGGAGCTCCCTGTTTCACTGGGAGAAAGCTTCCTCCTCGTCCCTCCATGGCTTCCTAGCGCACTCCTTTGCCTTTTCCAGCCCTGTGACCCTTCCAGCCCAGCTCTTTGCTCATGGTTATCTCAGCTGGCAAACCCAGGGACGTCATTCATGGGAGCTCCTGCACATCCCGGCAGGCTGGGATATGACCAGGGAAGAGCCTTTCAGGATGCTGGAAGCGCTGCCAGGGGAAAAAGGCTGCAGCCATCCCCGCTGGCTCCGGGCCTGCCTGCAGAGGAAAAACCTTGGCAGCATGTGACGCTTTTCTCCGAGCACTTGAGCTTCGCTGGGTCCAACTGCGGGGCCTTTGTGCGAGCGGCGCCGGGCCTGCTCTGCCCGGATCTGCTCCGCCTCGGGCACAGATGGCTGCCCTGGCACAGGGATGGGGCTGGCAGTGGCACAGGAACACAGGGAGAGCGCTGGATACTGACCCGCTGCCTTGCCAGCACCAGCTGTGCTCTTTTCCTCCTCTTCCTCATCCTTCTCCTCCTCCCATCCCATTCAGCATCTAAAGCAGAGACCACTGTCCGCATTCCTATTCCCATCCCATCCCCTCCCTGTCCCCATCCCCATTCCCATCCCCATCCCCATCCCCATCCCCATCCCCATCCCCATCCCATCCCATCCCATCCCATCCCATCCCATCCCTGTGACAAACAGCCCCCCAGTGCATTCCTGTTATTGCTCTTATTACGGAGCCTACGGGACTCGTTGCATTCCACGACAGCCTAATGGATCTTCCAGGCTCCTCTCCCTGGAAACCAGGTGTAGGCGAGCCAGTGGATGCGGCAGAAAGCCTGGCTGTGGGAAAAGCCCAGCGCCTCGACCAGGAAAACCTGTTAGTTATTTTGGATATACTGTAGGGAAAACAAGGATAAACTTCCCAGTCCTGGCGGCCACAGCTGGTCCAGCCAAGGTTTATGAGCAGGAATTGCTGTTATCCAGCCCCTTCCAGGCTGGGGGGCTCAGATGCTCCCTTTGGAGTGGAAATGCCAGAGGAGGAGGCTGAGTGGGCTGGGAAGGGCGGATGAGGCCAGGAACAGGCGGCAGCAATGGGAGAATGGGGTGTGATATTGGAAAGGAAGCCTGGGATACATTGTCCTGCTCACCCTCAGCCCAACCGAGATCCAGGGAACACAGCCAAGGCTGGGAAGAGCAGGGGCTGGAGGCACTGGTGCTCCAGCTCCATCCCTGCTGCCTCCCAGGGCCAGCTCATCCATGGATGGGCAGCAGCAACAGCTGCTCAGGCCCTTGACGGGAGTGAGAAGCTCCAGGGATGGCAATGCCTTGGCACTGCTGGGATTAGGAGGGAGACGATGGGTGGAACAGGGAGAGCGCCCTGTCAGCACCAGTGCCACCAGCACAGCCCCAGCACATGGAGCCGACGTTCCGGGAGTCCTGGGGGTGTCCCTGCCCCGTGCTCCTCCACAGCAGAGCTCCTCCTGAGCCCCCCAGCAGCCCCAGTGTCCCATCTCCAGCTGAGCCTGGTCTCAAATCGGAGCTGGAAGTGCTGCAGATCCGTCATTCCCTGCTCACCTGCCTCCAAGGGGCTTTGAGCTTCCCATCACTTAACCAGGTCATACAGGTGCTTCCCATACGGGCTGCCCTTCCGTGGGGGTTCCACCTTGGCCAGGGCACACAGTGGCACTGCTCCTGCACCCAGGGTGAGCCCAGCATCCTGATCCCCCCAAATGCTCCTGGACCAGGGACACAGTGCCCCCCAGTATCCCGATCCCCCAAACACTCCTGCACCAGGGACATGGTTACCCCCAGCATCCCAATCCCCCCAAATGCTCTGGCTCTGCTGGCCTGGCAGCCGCCCCACTCCCAAGTGGTATCCGGCCAAGGGCGAGTTAATAAACTCGACAAAAAGCTCCTTTATGTGAAATAATTAAAATAACTCCTCCAGTCCTGATGGACATCCAAAACCATCAGCAGCTCTGCAGCTTTAATGAACTTTCCAGATCCAGGGGCTCCTGGGTAGGATCCTGCCGATCCCTCACTGCCAGCCGGCCCCTGGGAGCAGAGCAGAGCCTCCATGTCCCCGTGGGCACTGGCACCAGGGCTTGATGTCCCCTCCCACTACAGACAGGGACAAGGGTGCTCCCAACCAAACCTTTCCCAGCACTTCCACAGGATCTCACACAGGGGTGCAATCGGGAGGAGACGGAGACTCCCCAAACTCGGTGTACCTGGGATAAAGCAGCTGCAGCACATCCCTGCCCTGTGGGACCCTCTCTGCAGCTGCCCCGGGACACACATGGAGCACCAGGAGTGATCCCGTGGGGCTGGCAGGCTCTGCACCCCCAGTCCGTGCCGGTCCCACCCGGAGCAGCCCCGGAGCCGGGGGGACCCTCCCTCCCTCCCGCTCCCGGCCCGGGGGCGGTTCCAGGAACCTGTTAAGGCACTTTTCCCTCTGCTGGCAGGTCCCAGCACGTTTGGCACTTCCAGTTATCCCTGCGGGCATCAGGGCCCAGCGAAGCTGTTTAGAATTAAAAGCCTCATTTCATTCCCACTGGGATCAAAGCACGCAGAGAAGGAGGATTTTCAAACCAGCAAACCACATTTGAGCCCAGCTGGCGCACCCCAGGGCCCCCCATCCCGACCCCCATCCTGCCATTCCCTGCTTGCTCCAGCAGGCTCTTGGCACTGTCCCAGTGGTTCCGGCTGTGCCCAAGCAGCTCCTGCAGTGCTCCATCCCCAAGGCTCACCTCACCCCTCCATGTTGGATGAGTTTTCTCCAACCTCTCTTGGTTGGTGCCTCAGCCCCACTTTAACTCTAAGATCCCATAAACCAGACCCATTCCCTCACATACCCCTGTGGTCACACTAGAATTCAGCACCCACAGTTCCTGACAGGACAACCTGACTGGAGCAGGTGTGGTTTGCACCAGGCAGGAACTTCCATGACTCCATCCTCTCCTAAAGCATCTCCAGAGTGAGGAGGAGCCGGCTTCACTCCCTTCCTGTTTTTCCCTGTGCCTGTCTGGAGCGGGCTCATTCCTGCCAGGAATAGGACACCCCTGTCCTGTGCCAGCCACCAGCAGCTCCCAACAGGCTGGGCCTGCTCTGGAGCACAGGAGCAGCTCCTCAAGCCTGAGGGGAATCCAGTGGCCTCCAGGAGCCTCCAGCTGCAGGGACAGAGCCATGGAAACAGAACCATTTGGGCTGGAAAAGACCCTTAAGATCACCAGGTCCAACGATATCCATGGAGTGCCCAACCATATCCATCCATATCCAACCCCGTGTTCATCCAATCCTGAGTCCATGCTGTAAATACTGGACAGAAAATCTCCAAACTTTTCCTGACCAAACCAAACCCACCAGGTCCCTCCAGGACCAGCCGGTGAGGATCTGTCCCAGCCAACGCTTCCCAGATCTCTTCAGCCCAGACTGCGGTTTCAAGCCTGGGGCAGGAATAAAGCACACGGGAGACAGCCGGGATTCCATAGGAAAAAAACCCTTTTATTTAACAATATATCAGGTTCCATCACGGCTCCATGGAGTTCAGCTGCCACAGAGCTGTTACCGATGCCGATGATATGCTACTGGGCGGGAGAGCTGGGAGAAGGCGAAAGGAATCAAAACCAGGAACATGACACGAAGAAAGAAAATCTGCGGCACTGGGAGCGCGGCCGAGGAGATCCCGGCACCGCCGGAGCCCCACCGGGAGCCGAGGAGGATCAACCAGCACGGGGATGCTGAGGCCGGAGCCAGGATGTGCCCCTGCAGCCGAGGAGGTGCCGGCACAGAGGGACCTCGCTCCCCCCGTGCCCAGTTCCCCACACGGCGCCCAACCATTCCCGCTCGGCCCAAGCCCCATCCCGTGTGCCCCGCACCGGGACCACATCCAGGCTCCAGGTCCGTATCCACCTCTCGGTAACGGCAGTGGAGAGCGGACAGGGAAAATCCGGCAGGCCGGCTGCTCCAGCAGTACCATGGCACAGGGGTGGGGCAGCGGCAGCCCCGGCTGGTTGATGGCAGGGCCGGGCCCCTGGGGACAGGGGACGGCGCGGATGTGACGCTGTGGGATGTGGAGGTGGCACAGCTCTGAAATGTGGGAGCGCAGTGAGGACGTGCTGGGGTGCGGCGCTGCCGGGATGGAGAGAGGGATGTCCATCCCTGCTCCGGCACCTCCAGAACCCCCCGGGAACCCTGTGTCGATATAATGCAGGTTCACAGCCCAGCTCCCGGGAGCAACTGGGACAACTGGGGGTCCCCAATGCTCCCAGCAAGTGCCAGGTGACACCAGAGATGGCTCCAGGCAAGTCACCACTCCTGGGCAGGGCCCCTGCATTGAGGTGGGCACGGCTGAGGAGGAGCCACCTCAGCCCAGGCACCAAGCAGAGATGGGGCCACGGTGAGCTGGCAGCTGGCAACCAAAACAGGAAAACTGAAAATAGGGATGGTTGGGAAACAGATCTGCAGCAGGAGCAGCTCCACAGGCCTGAAAAAGCAGAGCAGGATCTCAGGATGTTGCACTGAGTTCTGCATCCCCAGGTCAGGGATTTTTTGGTTAAAGGTAAGAAAGGAGATAAATTTGATGCTCCTTCAGGTCACCATGTGTCCCCAAGTCTTTGCCTGTGGCCAGGGCACAGCTCAGAGCTCTGGGACTCACTGGGAATGAGCCACAGATTCTGGGATGGAATAGAATCCCAGACTCCTGGCTCACTCTCTGCTTGGAGCCCATCTGATCCTGCATTACATCGAGGGCAGGTCCCCAGTCCCGATCCCGGCAGTTCCCACACTCCAGCACAGCCCATGGGCTCCGGGCTGAGCTCTATGACAATGTTTTACACCCGTTCTTGTGGTTAAAATTTCTTTTTTTTTCATCTTTTTTTTTTAAGTTCTCATTTGTTTTTCTAAGAAAAAGCAACCAGAAAATAATTCGGAGTTTATACAAAACATCTTTACATTATTTCTTCCAAAAAAGACTAGTATTTACACAAACAAAACGGGGTGGGGGAAGAAACAAAAAATCCAAAAAAAAAAAAAGGAAAAATCAATCAAACTTCAATGCTTTCCACAAAAAGAACCCAAGGGACACACTCTGATCCAGGACCCAGCAGCCCGAGGTGCTCAGCAAAAACCAAGAGTTCTGATTTCACCCTTTCTTCACATATTTACAAGGTTTTCCAGCTGTTCCCAGCAGCAGGAGTGGGACTGATGGAGACCTCAGCTGGGGATGGCCACTGTGGGAAGCCACCAGCGCTGTCAGATCACTTTTGGTACAACCTATGGCCAGACTCTGTCCCTTCTCCACAAAAACCAAACCAAAACTACATCGTCCCCCCACTTCCCCCTCCACTCCAGCCACTACTCCCAAGGGATTCCACTGTCACTGTCACCGTCACTGCTGCCACCACTGCCCAGCCAGGGCTCTGCCCACTTTGGGAAACACAGGCCAAGGTTTGGCAGAGGGAGGAGGGAAAGGGGGATTTTTTAAGACACAATTCTCTGGGATTTCCCTATTGGGGAATGGGGGTCCTGGTGGGGGCAGCTCCCGGACCAGGATGGGCAGTGGATCCCACAAAGGAGAGGGGGACAGAAGGTGCTACACGGGGGAAGCGGGGGGAGCACCCGCTGGAGCGCATCTCTCCCGAGGGAAGCAGCCGGTTCAGGGCCCTGGAAGCAGAACCACCTTGGGATGCTGAGGGCAGGAGGGGAGCTGGGACATCCTGCTCCACTCCACCCCAAATTCCTGCCCTAAACCACCACAAACCCAACAACGTGACACCACGGGATGCTCCCATCCCACTCAGGGCCAAACCCCAGCACAGCAGCCGGGCCACCAGATCCCCCCAAGCCACCGGATCCTCCCAGGCCATGGATCCCCTCCGTCCCTGCTCTGCCCCCGCCCCCGCCCGCTCCTCGTCAAGGCACTTTAGCAGAGCAGCTCCCTCGCTCTTTGGGCACTTCCTAACGCGGGATTCGGGGCCCTGGGGACAGGCGGGAACAGCCCAGGTGGGAACAGCCCCGCTGGCCCCACTCCTGCTCCCTGAGCAAAAGCAGCTACTGCTGGAAGGAAAAGAAAGTGAGGAAGGGGGGACAGCCCGAGGACAGGCAGTGACAGGGCACTGCCAGCCCCGCTGGGCTCACTGGCATCAGCCACGGTGCCGGCAGCTCCTCCTGGCAAGAGGAAGCTGGGAATGATCCCACCACACAGGCTCAACCCCTTCCAGTTTTGGGCAGGAGATGGGCGAGGCAAGGGCAGGGGAGCCCGGGCTGTGGGACCCCCGGGAGGCGGCAAGACAGGGAATGCTCCTGCACCAGGAGCAGGGTGGGGAACAGGCACAGCAGGGGCTGGTCCCCAAAGCAGGTCCTGCCAAGGGGCATTGGATTCTCCAGGTAAAGCAGGAGGGCGGAAAAGCCTTTGGCTCAGCTCCCAACCAAGCCAAGCCTGGTGCTCCAGCCTCTTTGGGGGCTTCCAGCCCTGAGCACCAGCCTCCTCCTGATACCCCCAGCACAAGCTGCAGGTCGGGAACCTTTGTTTTCCAGTTTTCCTTTCCAAGGACAACCACCTGCAGTATGCCCAGCTTAGGAGGGGGCTGCAGCTTCCCCCTGCCACCCCCTACTTTGCTTCCAGCAGGCTCAGCCCCAGCCCGATGGAAAGCCAAAGGCTTTTTTCCACAGTGGGATGCTCCAGAGGGGTTGGGAAGAGCTGCCAGGCCACGGCTGCTCCGCGTGGGGCAGGAGCGCTGTCCGGCCCCTCGCGCACGGAACGCTTGAGACAGGGTGGAGATAGAATTTTTTTTTCTTTCTTTCTTTTTATAAAGAGACTAAAACAAGAGTCAACAGCTACGAACACAAAAGTTTCCAGGGGCAGCGGGGGGAGTGGAATCTGCCCCGTGGCCGGCGGGATGACGTGCTGGAAGGAGGTGATGGCGTGTGCCCAGAGGCGGCGGGCCGGAGTCCCACCCGGAATTCACAAAAATAAAAATGTTACAAAAAAATTAAAATAATTATAATAATAATAATAGTAGTAGTAGTAAATCGGGTTTGCCAGCTTCCTCCCTGCACAGTTGTCTGCATCTTGGCACCTTGGCAAAGCATCCTCCTCCTCCTCATCCCCCTGTGCACTCGCTGCTCCTGGGACCGAGGCCCCGGCGTCGCTCCAGGCTCGGGGAGCCCGTGGTGCTGGCGGGCACTTCCCGCAGGGCCGCAGGGGTGACGCGGGGAAATCCTAAACCACAAAGGGGAGGTGGAGTCTCCAGGTTTGCCAGCGGTGTCCCGAGCACGGAAAGGCACAGCGCCTGCCCCCCACGGCCGGCCACAGTCTGCAGAAGAAGAGGAGGAGGCTGAAGGCTCACCCTCAGAGTCTCGGGATTACAAAAGCTGAGAACTACAAAACTAAATACAAAGGGGAGAATCAGCACGTGAGCGTTGAGCCCTCCGCTCCCCGGCGCCGCTCCCGGCGCTGCCCGCGCCGTGCCGGGTGGGGCGTTTCGCTTCCTCCCTGCGGCGCCAGCCCCGCGCCCGGCGCTCCCGCGCTGCTGCATCGGCCGTTCCCAGGCTGCTCCTCACACCTTGTAGTAAATGTTGGCTGGGCTCTGCGGGGGCATCTCCTGCACGATGTAGACGGGGTGCCCGTAGTCCCCGCTCACCTTCTCGTAGTGCGGGCAGTAGTTGTTCTCTGTAGTCCGTAAGGGGATGATGATGTCGCTGGGCTCCGAGCCCGCGTTCCCGCTGCATTTGGGGCTGGCCAAGGTGCTGAGGGACAAGGCTGCGGCTCGCTGCTGCGTGTGCTTCCGGTGCCGCTTGCGGATCTTGATCAGGAGCACAACGAGGAAGATGATGATGAGGATGAAGATGACGCAGCCAGCGCCAATGGCCGCGAACACGGCCACCTTGGAGCTCAGGAAGCCATCGCTGGGACCTTGGGTCTCCTGGCCGTCCTGGTTGACGGAGCCTGCAAGGCAAGGGGACATGAGTCAGAGAGGTAGCCAGATCCATGCTCTATCCATGCATGGATTACACCTGTGGAGCAGGGGGATGAGTCGTCCATAGCTCCTCTCTGCCCCCCAAACTCAGTACAACATTCTTCTGCCATGCTCCCAAGGAGGGGAGCCCCCCACCTCCAAGGGGATGGCACTTGCTCCCCACCCTCCCTCCCCAGTGAGACCCACACATCCCTGGGAAGGACTGGGCAGGGCAGGCAGGAGCCTCAGGCATGCACAGAGGGGGCACCATATGCTCTGTCCCCCACCCTGCACCACTGCTCCCCTTCCCATCTCCCAGCCTATGGAGCAGAGTGCTGATCGTGTCCAGGTGACACCATTCCAGACCCGGGGAGCCTTCGCTCCCCACAACAGACCTGGATGCCCTTCACAGACATCCAGAGCCCCCCAGTCTTCAATTACTGACCCCTGGGCCAGGGCAGCCACAGCTCCCGCAGGGAGCTCAGAGGCCGATCCAGGCAGAAAGAAAAGAGAGACTCTTCCTGGCTTCATCTGATTCCACTTTGCTCTCAGAAGGGCCAGGAACTCAGGAAACCACCTTCAAAGGGCTCTCACACCTGAGGACCTCACCTCCTCCAAGCCCTCCCAGATGTATTGTGAGGAACACATGGGAAGAGGAGGAGGAGGAGGAGGAAGAGTGCTGAAACAGCACTTCCCTGCAAAGCTCTGCCAAGAGCTGGGAAAACAAACCCGAGCTGCTCTGCACCCTGGGCTTGGGACAGCAGCAGGATGGCAGAGATGGGCACAACACTTACGGCAAAGCCATCCAGATCCCTGATCCGGAGAGTCTGCTATCCCTGGGATCCAAGCAACAAGCTCAGCTTGGAGGGGCTTCATTGGCCCCACGGCAGGTAGAACCCCATCCTTCTCCTGGGGATCCCTGGAACACCCACCTGGCTTGCCGGGCTCCTCCACCACCGGGACCTTGCTGCGCGGGCTCTGCGTGACGACTTTCACGGTGTCATCTGACTCTTTGCTCGGCCGACTCGTTGTCAGCTGCTCTGGGATCACCGCGTTTGGATCTGGGAAAATGGAGGGGATGGATGGATGAGAAGCCTTAATCCAACCTGGAAGGCAGCAGCTTGCTCCCCCCTAAAGAAGTGCCCCCAAATGCCAGCCACTCCCACGGGGCACAGGAGTGCTGGGAGATGCCGAGAGCAACAGAGCAAGGCTGAGCTGCTCCAGGGCTTGTGGGAAGGAGGTCCCCACCCTAATTCCCTGGTTTGCTGTTTTCAGAGCTCCCGTGCGTGGGCTGGGACAGGTTTCTTGCTCGGGCAGCGGGAGGAAGGGAAGGGAAGGGCAGGCAGGAGGCCAAGGCTGCAGCACAGCTTTGCCTGTTTATTATAAATATAGGCCCTGACGTGCAAACACAATAATGAGAAGCAGAATCGGGAGCTGCGCATCTGAGTTGGGGCTGAAATGAGCCCGGGGCATCGCTGGGGCTGGGAAGCAGCTCCGGATAGAGGTGGGGGGGAGTAGGAGCTCCAGGAGAAGAGCCCATTGGTGATATCCTTGGTGTCCCACTGCCACCAGAATCCCCAAAGCCCGGTGGCCTCCACAGCTGAGAGCCACCAAGCCCAAGCCCTGATGCCTGGCCAGCTCCAATCCCCCCTTGGATGCCCGGGAAGTTACAGGGCACTGCCTGTGCCAGCTCCCCTAAGGCACTCGCAGGGCTCATGGGTCCTGTGCCGAGGTCACTTCCCGCAGGGATACAGCCCACAAGGTAACCGGAACAATCGCTCCCTTTCAACCCCAGTGCTCCGCACATGCGCCATGTTGGCAAGAGAAAAAAGGCAGGAAGCAAGATTCTAAAAATGAAATTCTGCTGAACTAACCCAGGAGTGCTCCCAGGAGCAGCTGGCCTGGCCTCAGTTTCCCTGGAATGTTGAACTCCCACACTCCCCAGAGGGACAGAGACCCTGTGTCAGCAGGCAGCAGGAGACCCCAGGGAACGGGAGGACTCACCCTGCCCCACTTTCATGACAATCTTCATGGAGCGTGTCTGGCAGACCCCTCCTTCCCGGTTCTCCAAGCCATCCAGTGTGCCGTTGGAAGTGGCTGCAAGAAAAGAGAGGGCATGTTAGACAGGTTCCTAGGAGCTGGAAGGGCACTGCTGGGCAGCTCCTTGCTGTTCCCTGGCATTACTGTGCAGGTCTCCACTGTCCCCTGGCACTGCCAGGCAGGTCCCCACCTGTCCCCAGGCAGGTCCTCATCGCCCCCTGGCACTGCCAGGCAGGTCCCAGCTATCCCCTGGCACCTCCTACCCAAGGGATTCACTCCTGATCCCCCATTACAGCCACATCTTCGTGCCCCAACCCGGAGCCCACTGAATTCCCGGCTCCTGCCCCTTCCAAAGCTGCCTGCAGCAGTGAGGACATGATCCCTGCAGCTTCCTCTCACTGCCACATCCACACAAGTGAGCCATTCTCCATGCCTGCACCCTCCTCCCCCTTTAATTCCTGGATAATTTCCTTTGCTCCTGGTGCAGAATGGGAACACTTGCATATGCACAGTTTAAATTATACATCTCTAATTACACCCTGTGCCTCGGTGAAGAATGTAAACTCAGAGCCCCAGTGGGCTCTGGGGGCTCTAATTGCAGGGCAGAAGTCACTTAAATTCGCATTAACTTTTCGATGGAGCCGGCACGGAGTTTTCAGCCCTTGGATCCCACGGGAGCACAGGGAAGGTCCCCCACCCTCTGGCCCTCTGCGGGGCTCAGGGCAGGGGGGACACAAGAGAGAACAAACCCAAATGAGAGGATTGCAGGATTAAGCACCTAAATGGCACATTCTGCTAAACAGACTGAAAAAACTCATTTCTGATCCCACAAGCGCCCTGGATGTGGCCGCTGTGCCTGGCACAGAGCCAGATCTGCCCAGGGACCAGGATGGTTCCTACCCCAGCACCTCCCTCCATCGTGGCAAACACAAATCATCCCAGTGCTCCACCAAATCCAACCACAGGGAACAATTCACCCAGGGAAGCAGTGAAACCTGGGAGGAGCTCGGCAACAGCTTGGGGAAGGCGATGCGATGGAGAATCACAGAGTCCAGGGATAATTTTCCAGACACAAGGCAGGACTTGGCCAACACAGCACAGCCAACACCTCCCTGAGCCTCAAGGCCAAAGCTCAGCCCCAGGGTTTCAGGTTCCCTGTGCAGCCCTATTCTGGCCTCCATCCCGCAAAAACGCAGGTCTGGGAGGGCAGGTGACTGATGGAAATTTGGGATGAATCCATTGGACCCTGCTGGGTGTTGGTGAGGGGACAGGAAGAGGCTGGACTACAGAGCAAGGACGTCTTTCCACATTCCCCTGCCCACAGCAGGAGGCTGGGTGCCTCCATGAGCCGCCACACTGGGATACTCTGGAAAGCACCCCCAGATCCTGCCGGGAAGCAGGCTCCAAGTCCATCAGCTCTTTCCAAACACCTCTGTGCAATCAAGGCTCTTGCCTGAAACCCCAGCAAACGTTTTCCTGATCAGGAAGTCCCTGGGCCATTTGCTGAGTTATCATCTCTCCCGCAGCAGGTCCCCCCTGCCAGCAGCTCCCGGGATGGAGCCGTGCATGCAGCTGGGATGGTGCATCCAGCTGGGATCTGCTGGCGGCCCTTCCGACAGCAGCACTGTCAGCACCAAGCCTCACGCAAACACCTGGGAATGCGGAGAAACGCCCCCGACAGCCTGCACAAGTTCTCTGGAATCCAAACAGGATGGACCTGAGCTCAGACTCCCCATAAAAACACATCTGAAGTGAACTCCAGCAGAAAGCTCGGCAGCCCAGTTCTCCCAGGCCAGAGGCACCGGTTTGGGGGTGAAATCAGCAGATACATCCCAGCTCACGGCCCTGAAGCAGCTCCTTGAACAGTTTCCCAGCTTCCCCACTCCATGCCATTGGTTGTTCCATCTCAAAGAGACTCATCCATCGAGGGAGAAGGGAGCAGTCTGTAAAAACCAGTCCCTGTGAGGCCTCACAAGGTCTGATTTATAAATAATTAACTAATTATATCAAAATGAGGCAACAAGCAAGCAAAGTTCACTGCGGGGGGAACCAGAAGATCCCATTAAGGCAGCAGTTCCTGCAAATAACTATGAGATGTACCATCCACGTATAACAAAAATATTAAACGTCCAAAGAGGACACAGGGAGCAGCTGGAGCCGCAGGGATGGACGAAGGGACACAGCTGAGCATCCTTCTTCCCACCCCACACTTGGACATGAAGTTTCTTCTTGTTCTGCCCATGGAAATGATGAGGGAGAAAGTAGCTTGGAGAGGGAACCACGTGGAAAAATGAAGCAGTTGCTTGAGGGAACAGAAAAAGGGGAAAACATTTGTAAAACCCATAGTGATGGTCTTGGAATGGCCTCTGGAAACAAGGACATGAGCTGCCACATTCCATGTAAATCCACAACGGGCCGGAGAGAAGCTGGATGCTTCATGCAGCTGGTTGGGCTTCCAAAAGTCAAAATCCTAAATCCCCAAATCCATCCAATGGTGCAGAGTCCAGAGAGTTTGACGTGAACACATAGGACAGGGTGATGTGAGAGCAGCAGGTCCCTGATCCATCAGGAAAGGCTTCTCCAGCACAATTCCCTGTGAAGCTCAGCGATGAAGAGCTGCTCCTCCTGCTCTGTTTCCTGCTTTCCCAGTGGAAGAAGCCCCAGCAGAATGCTCCAGGCTCAGCTCAGCCCAGCTCCAGTGGATCCAGACTGGGATCCAGGTGGCACTTAATGGATTCCCCAGGTGCCTGTGCCACTCACCGCCATGCTTAGGGTGAGCCGTGGTGACACCACCAATCCTCAGCTGCCAATGGAATCCAGAGTCAGCAACCCAGAGGAAAATGTTAAATCCACAGGCAAGGCAGCGGCTGCAGGAGAGCTGGGAGAGCCCCAAGCTGGAGAGAGGCGGCTGCAGGGCAGCAGCAGGAGGCACGGCTGTGACACGACGAAGGAAGCCAGGCAGGGAGCTGGGAATACCCAGGGAATAGGAAATGGCAGGTCTCAAACAGCACTCTCACCTCCCCATGCCACACCAGCAAGGCTCAACCCAGCCAGCCCCAGCAACACTGAGCGTACAGGAGCATTTTCCTGCCCTATTCCATTTTAGATGGATTCACAGGTTGGCTGTAGGACTGGGAGAGCAAAAATAACCTCTGGCCAGCGACTTCCAAAGGCCGATTTCCAAAGGCCACTCCCAGCCCGGAGAGCCATCAGATGCCTCTGCCCTAATGGAGCATTAAGCCTCGGGCTGCTGAGTGATGAGGATTTAACAGTGATACCATTAACCATGTAATTGCTTGTCAATTTAGAGGAGATGCTCAGCCACCATGGAAGCCAGGCAGGACCTCCACTCCTGGAATCCCACACGCCCATCCAGCCCAGTGACACACACCACGGAGCTGGAACAGATGGCTGAGACACCCAACAACCCCATGGTCCCGTCTCCAAGCCAGCAATGCCATGTGCTCTCCCTGCTGCCTCCCCACCGCCAGCACTCGGTGTCACCAGAGCTTTTCTCCCTCCCCTAAAAATATTTCAAAGGAGAACTCGGGTTTTGGCAGATGGGAGACGCTGGAAGTAATACCTGGCAAGAGATGAAGGCAAGGGTCTCTTAAATGGTCAGCCTTGGCCAGAGCGAGATGTTTGGTTTCTCTGCTGGATTCCCTCTAGCAGGGCTGCGTTATGATTTGGGCCCCAAAGCACAATTAATGTGCTGAGACTGTAGCGAATCCAAGTCTCTTTCCTTTTATTGCTCTTAATCACTCTTCCATCTGTGCAACACAGCCCTGCTCCAGCCCCAGCCAGGCACGGCGTGGCCGCAGCCCGGCCGCCGTCCCCACCACCCCCCTTGCCCCAGACCTGCACCAGGTTCGTGTTTCCATCACTTTAGGAGAGGTGGCAGCATCCCACCGGTGCCCCACAGCCTGATCCCAATCCCGCTGGAGCCAAGGGACTGATCCTGGCAAGGGGCAGCTGGTGCAGAGCAGCCTCAGCCCAGCCTGGACAACCCTGGGCTGAAAGGCCCTCCTGGCACAGGTGAAGCCCCTGCAGGTCACCCTGGAGATGTGCCTCCCACATCTCCGACATGCTCAGACACTGCCAGAGATCCCTGCAGGAATCCACAAGCAGACTGCACTCCAAATAAAATCCCAGCTCCTGCCACCTCCCCTCTCCAGGTCTTTCAAGCTGTTTTACACTCCCTCAGTACCGACACAGAGGTGCTGCCCTGGAGCCCAACCCACCACGGGCACTGAGCTCCTTCCCCCATCCCAACCAGGGCTGGCACCCCAAGGGACACGAAGCCACTTCCAGGTCACCGACTGGAGGCACCCGCCTGCTCCACTGCACACCAGCTCCCTGGGGCCTCCAGGGAGCACAGCTTGCTTACAGCCCCTGCTCCTCCTCCTCCTGCTCCTCCCGGCCAGCAGGGCCACGCAGCTCCTGCTCAGGGCATCCCATTATCGGTATTATTAATATTGATATCGGTGTCACTTCCTAGCTGTGGGGACATGAGCCCCCCACCCCGCACACATCCCCCAGCCCTTTCCCTGAGCTCCAGCACACTGGCTGGGGCTGCTGCCAGCGCCGGGGCAGGGGCTGTGCGGGGGGAGCCCACCCCACGCTGTCACACTGCCAGCGGGGCCGGCAGCCTTCTTCCAGCCTTCTCCCAGCCTTCCCGAGGCAGCTGCACCGGGAAGGGGCCCTGCAGCCCCTGAAACGCCTGTGCGAGCCAGCCCGGCCCTGTCCCATCCCCACACGGTGCAGGAGGTACAAGGCTTGGGTTTCACAGCCACTCCTGCCAGCTCCAGAGCTGCTCCAGAGCTGCTCCAGCCACATCGTCCAGCATGGAAAGAGAAGAGCCATGGAGGCTGCTCTGCCTGCACCACTGACCCCGGGAGGGCCCTCTCTGCTCTCCTCCCTGGCATCAGGGCAAGGCCAGGCCCATGCCCATGCCATGAGGCCAGCTGGGATTGCTGTGTCTCTCCCCACATCTGTACTGGGCAGGTGAGGAGCCTGCTGCTGCAGCCAGCCCATGGAGCACTGGGAATCTGGTCATCTCACCCCACGCTCCCTGCTCCAGCAAAGGCAGTGGGAAAATCCCCAGTTCAAATGCACTGCTGGAAACAGGAATGAAAACCATGGCATGGGGTTTGGCTGGGATGGGGTTCAGCTTTCCCTGGCCAGGGTCAGCATCCCCAAAATCAAATTAAAGAGTTAAATTAGACCCATTCCTTATAGAGAACAGAGGGACACTCACACAGTTACAGAGGGAAGAAGGGAGGGCACCACCCACCACACTCATCCTCACCACCTACAGCTCCACTCTCTCCCGTTCTTTCCTGGGGCAAAGGGAGAACAACAGGCAAACACTGAAGTATCCACTGGAAAAAGACACTTGAACCCAAGTAATGCTTACGTGAAAAGCTAATTTCCCATTAAATCAGCTTTCTGGTGGAAAATTATAACCAACCCTAATTAGTATAGTAATTAAGAGTCACTGTTTGATTGCAGGGAACCTCATCCAGGCTGGAAAGCACATCTTGGCTGCAGGACCACGGCTTGGTGACTCACTCCAGCCCTTTATCATCAACACTGTGAGATGTCCGTGTGGATGAGCTGTGGAGACTCCCAGTGTCCCCATCCTGCTCCCTGCCCAGCTCAGGGGGACCACAGCCCTAAATAAACCCTTTGTCTTCAGGTCTATCCATCCCTTCCAAACAAAGAGCACATCATTGGGAGAGGAGGGTGATTTGTACAGTCTCTGCAGTCGCCCCAAGCAACTGGAGACAGGTCGGATGAAAGTGCCAGGTAATTCCCCACCTGATGCTCCGCCAGAGCCATTTGTGGGCCCCACTGGGAGCAGGAGAGGAGGAAAGCAATTATTGCCTTTTAACAGGGTAAATCTCTCCTGTTAGGTAGCAAAACATCTGGGAGATGACTGAGAAATCCTTTGGGAAGAGGATGGGGACAGACACTGCCATCCCCAGCTGCAAGACCAATGCCAACACCAGCTGCCCACCTGAGCTCGGGCTCCATCCTCACTCCCAGGGGCTCAGAGAAACCTCAGGTTATCAGGGACAGAGAGGCTGATTCATGTGCAGATCTTCTGGAAGCTCCAGCTGCCTGGGAGAGCTCAGGGAGCCAAGGAGGTGCCAGGCAGTGGGGAGGGACAGGAACTCCAGGTGCTGTGGGACAGCCAGGAGGAAACCCCAGTGCAATTACAGGCAAACTTTGCATAAGAACCAGGAACTTCTGGATGTGGGGAGGTGACATCGGTGAAACTCCTGGCCCAGAACTGCAAAGAGGAGCCAGCCCAGGCACTGCTCCCACTGTGGTCGTGCACCCACTGGAGGCTGGCTCAGAGCAGGATCACCTGCGGCTCCCAGTGCTGCACCCCACAACAGCTGGAGCAGGAGATGATCCATTGCTCCTGGGGATTGCATGGCAGGAGTTGGTCTCTGCTCCAGGTGGACCAGCAGTGAATGGACCAAATGGTCTCCAGCAACACCTTGAGTTACAGGGTTTGGAAATTTCCAACAGATGCCACATAAACCCCTGACTATCCAGACAAGGATTTGCCTCCTCGGTGAGTAATGGATGGAGGAAAGGGCCTCCCTACCCCCAAATTAGAGCCACTGCAGCCACCCCTGGATCCCTGTGCTCCCACAGCCCCCTCTCCATGAGCTGTGTAACTCCCACTCCACACTGTCAGGGTGGGATAAAAGAGCTCAGGCATTACACAGCAGCAGCAAAACCATCACTCCCAGGGCAAAGAGACTCCATATGGAGGGTGACACCAATCCTCTCTGGAAAGATGACCTGCTTAAGGTGCCACACACCACCTGGGCCAGCCTGGCTGAGGGGTGGACAGACACAGATCCCTAGAAATTAGGGATGGAAAAGGGAGGCATGTCACAGTTCATTAATGCCAGACTCCCTGCACCCTGCGCATCTCAGGGTCCAAGTGTGGCAGTGCTTCCTGGAGCCCCCAGTGAGCTCTTGGTCTGATAGACAGCACCCACCATCACCAGCATCCATCACCACATCCCAGCACCCACCATCACACCCCAGCACCCACCATCACATCCCAGCACCCACCACCACATCCCAGCACCCACCATCACATCCCAGCACCCACCATCACATCCCAGCATCCACCCTCACAGGCCCCTCCGCACCAGTCCGGAGCGGCAGTGATGCCGACAAGCCTCTTCCCAGCACTACAGGAGCAGTGGAATGCAATAGGGATCCCAGGGGAAAAGCCCAGGGAGAGAGTCTTGATGTTATAGTTATTTAAAAAAATAAGCCAAGGAAGAAATATGCCTGCACTTCTCCATGCACAGCTTCCCAGACACACCAGTATGCCAGGATTTGTTTCAATTCCTCATAAAGCTGAAAGCTCCTTCTGCCTTGAGAGTCTCCTACTCAACGTTTAATCCAAAAGGAGCCAAGTTTAATCTCTTCCAGTATCCCAGAGGAAGCCCTTGGAGGTGACCATCACTGAAGAGCCAGGTCCACCACAGTCCATGCAGCTGCAGCTCCAGGAGATGCCCTGGGATTTGCTGCAGACATAGCAGGAGGAGCAAGGGCTGGAAGAGCAGGATGAGGAAAGGGAAGAGGGGATGCACCAAAACACCTGCTTTGCTGTGAGCTCCCCAACACAGCTGCCAAGGAAGCTCTTTGGGGGGGGACAGGCAGATTCCCAGTGTCCCAGGAACAGGGGGGCAGAGCAGGATCAGGCAGGTGATGCAGGGGAAGATGTCACCTCTTCACTGCCATCACTCCTGCACGTCATCTCTGCTGTCACCTCAGTGTTCAGGAGCACTGAGGAGTTAAACACGTTTTTTTTCTCCTAATGGGTCGTGACAATGCTAGAGATGCTCTTGGAAATCATTTCTCCTGGGGAAGAGCATCCTGGGACGCAGCCAGCCGAATTTCCCGGGCAGACAGCAACCAGTGCCCGGCTCCAGAGCCTTTGGCTGTGCCAGGGCCGCGGGCAGGGCTGGGCTGCCCAGCAGCCAGGGAGCTGAGCGGGCATGGAAATGCTGGGTGGGTGGTTATAGCAGGCAGGGACCCCTGGGCAGGGGTTTGTGGCAGGCAGGGCCCCCCTGGCCCCAGAGCAGATCAAAGCATGGGGTATTTACCTCCCGGCTGGGCGCAGGACACCGGCCCTTTCTGAGGGGGCTTTTCATCCCTATTAGGGCCATGAAAGGCTGAGCCATGAGATCAGCTGCCAGGGGCTGTCCAGGGACAGTGCTGAGCCGAAAAGGTCAGGAGGGAGGAGGAGAAGAGAAAAGAGGCAGAGGCTTAAGGGACAGGGCTCAACAAAATCACATTTACTGTGGTCACGCTCTTCAGACAAGCCTGCAAGACAAGGAACTGCGTGTCGTCTAAGGGCCATTATTTGGGTTTGACGTGGCCAGGGCCCGGGCTTTGAAGTCGGGAGCAGGACACCGTTAGAGCCATTTGTGTCCGGCCGCCGGCTCCCACGCGGCATCACCACCCTGTGCCAGCAGCTCCCAGCGGGATGGGGATGGAGCAGCAAAGCCCCAAAACCAGATGGATGCCACCAGGCCGGCTCTGCTTGGCCTGGGTGTGTCACAAGCCAGGCCCGTTTGGGGGAAGAATGAGGAAGCCACTTAATTGGGTTTTATCAGCAGAAGTTCACAGCTCCCATCCATGGCATCAAACGGCCCTTGGGCTTTCAACTCCCCTCCACCAAACAAGTTGTGGGAAGGAGGATGAGGAGCACATGAAAGTGGCCACATTCAAATGGCATCAGCAAAGAGCTGGCAGGCTGACAAAGCAGCCCCCCCACCCCCCACCCCCGGCACAGCCCCCAGCCCCAGGAACCAGGGAGGGAATTATCAAATCCCAAGGAATGCAGGAAGGAGCGTGAGCAGCTCCGCACACACACGCTGGCAGGGGCTGAAGGCTTCCCAAACCAACGGAAGCTGGAGGAGCGCAGCCAGAAAAGCGAGTATGGCAACGTGTCCTAAAAAAGCTTCCAAGGAGGAAGGATGATCCTGGCAGCTGGCAGGGTATAGGTGACCCCCTTCCCCATGCTGAGCTGCAGGAAAACGCTGACAGAGTGCGGCCCAGGGACGAAGCTGCGTCGCAGCAGCAGCAGCCATGGTTTACAACAAATAACTCTTGCCAGGTTAAGACTAATTGCATCTAAAAACAGAAATGCAAGACAAGGGCTTTAACACAACACTCAGGGTAATAGATCCGCTCTCGCTGCATCCCGCTGCCAAAAAGCGTTGGATTGGATTACGGACGTTATTACATCAAAAATGGATTGAAGGGCTTAAGGACTCACAATAAACAGCAAACGCCTCGGATTTATGAGGCAACATCTATTGGGACCTTGCTTTTCCTTCAGCATTGTCATCAAACAAGGGCTCTGTGCTTTAAAGAGGCTCACAGGACATGTGGGACACTGCGGCCATGCCCTGGGGCTTGGGAGAGGGACAGGTGAGAGATCCCACCTGTAAGAACACCTCGGAACCACCACCACCTCTGCAAACAGCTGCCTGGAGCACACCCCAAGGCTGAGCAAGGTTTGCCTGGGGTCTCCACACCCCACTGAACACAGAAAGGGCTGCCAGGACCACCACCAGCCCCAAAACCAAGTGCAGAAGGGACTGGGAACTATGGGAGTCCATCCAGTTCATCCCCTGCCATGGGCAGGGACACCTTCCACTAAAGCAGGTTGCTCCAAGCCCCATCCAGCCTGGCCTTGAACTCTTTCAGGGATGGGGCATTCCAGGGATGGACTAGGTGACTTTTAGCAGTTCCTTCCAACCCAAACCACTCTTTGATTCCCTGATCCAGAGCTCTGGGATAGCAGGGAGCCACTCCAGGAGCTCCTCCTCACGTCACCCTGCTGCCAGGACACAGGAATTAATGGATCTCTATCCAGGCACCTCATTACCAGAGATAGTAAAACTGGAGCAAGTTCAAAGAGGAGCAGCAAATGCAATTAGGAGCTGCAGTGAATTAGGAGGGGAGGTGGAGGGAGCTGAACCTGCAGGGCTGGATAAGCTGTGGCGGGGCTGGAGCTGCCCACGACGTCCTGCGAGTGCAGGCACCAGGCAGGGGGGAGGCTATTCCAGTGGGATGTATGTTGTAGGGAGGGGACAGGACACTGGGGACAGGGAATCCCACCAAGGCACCAAAGGCAAGCAGGGAAACACCCAGGAGACCAGAGATGGAAGAAACCACAGCACATCATGATATAAAAAACACACAATTCCCAAATTCCCAGCTCCTTCACCCTCTCAGCACTTGATCCTGGGGATGGTCCCCACATCCTGCTGGAGTCCCATGTGCCCCCCCAGTCTCAGTCTCCAGTGCAGACCTGCAGGCAGGAGCAGCTGCATCTTGCTCTTTACGGAAAGCCTTAGGAATAAGCATCACCTTTCCTTATCCACCCCAGGAGCAAAGATGCTTCTAAGGAAAGCCTGGAGCTGGTGTGGAGGGGGTCAGTGTGAGGCTCCGGAGAGGACGGGGACAGGGAACGGCAGCTTTCAAAAGCCTTTTCATTGCTAAGCTGAGGGCTGGGGCCGTGTCCCTCCGTGATAAAAGTGTCCCTAAACAAGGCTTGGCATATCCAAAGCAATGGCAAGGAGCAATCCTGAATAGGAGGGACCCCGGGAAGCCCCCCGGCTCCAGTGGGGAGGTTTTCCAGCCGCTGGGGAAGGTGGGGGATGAGCGGCACACGCCCTGTTCCCCTCGGCTCCAGCATCGCTTCCCCGGCTTAGAAATGAAAAGGGAGAAAAAAACCTTTTGTGTGTCCAGGCAAAGCTTGGGGAAAGGGAGGGGAGAAAAATTGGGGGGAAAAAAAGAAGACAACATGTGGGTGGTCCGCTCAGGAGACTTTTGACTTTTTTTTTTTTGGCTATTTTATTTCTTGGCAGAAAGAACTCCTGGGGCTGCTCGGCAGAGGGTACGGCCAGATCACAGGAGCATCCTCAGCCCACCCAGGGGCCAAAGTTCGGCTGGCAGCTCCCAGCTCCAAGGGGTTTCGCATCAAAGCATGGAGGAGTCAAGAGAAATTAAAGTCAGAAACGGTCCATGGCAGGGGCAGAGGGCACTGCCGGCCCCCTGAGGAGAGGGGGGGCATCCCACAGGGATGCTCAGGATGCTCCAAGCATCCCGCTTGCTGCATCCCTATATAGCCTGAAACTGGGAACAAGAGGATAAATAGGATTTTATATTAAAAAATGAGCTTAAAAGGCTCAGCCCAACATCCGACGGGACGCACAGCCAGGATTTCCCAAGCTGGGCTATGCCGGCTTTGCAAAATCCCGGCTGCGTGTCCCGTCAGATCTGCAGCGAGCTGGAGCCGGTCACCTGCAGTGACCCAGGTGTGCTGGCAGCCTTGGAGGGGAGCTGGCACCGGCTCAAAGCCGCGGGGGCCCCGCGGGAGCCGCGTTTGGAGTCGGCAATGCACCGGCGGCCGCTTGTGAAAGCGCCTCCCAAAGCTCCGGGAGGTTGATTTTCACTTAAGTTTTCGTGTGAAATGCAAAACAGCTCCTTAAAATTTGGGTAATTCAGGGGCTGGTAAATCCTTCTGCCTCCACCTTCCTGCTGGACTTGGTTACCATAAGAGGGATCCCATATCTCTTCTTCTCAGTGCTTTGTTCACCTCCTGAGCTCATTTTGGGGAACCTATTTGTCTTTGAGGGCTCTTTGCAGCCTGAGAGTCCCATGGGCTGTAGCTCGGAGGACTCCAGTTTCAGCCCTCATTAGTTTGATGACCACATTAGTGCTTGAACTTGACCCCCAAACACAGAGGAGCCACTGATCGAGTGCTTCAAGATGTTTGCCTGACCCAAGCCTGGCACTTTGGCCTCTCTTCCCAATTTCTGCCCACTGCAGGCAAAGCTTGTATTCAATCAAGCTTTGCATCAGCTGAAGGACAGCAGAAGGGCTGAACTTTGGGGTCCCAGAGCCACCAGGCTGGTGCCGCCTGTGGTAAGGGAGATAGGAGCCTACATGGGAGTTGTGCCAGGGCTTTTGGGATCCCCAGCCCATCTGGGACATCTGGGCTGGAACCAGGGTGTCCTGCCCCCATGATGGCTTCAAAGCTGGTGCCCCTCAAGTGACACAGGACAGACATCCCCATGTCTGGACAGTGACAGTGACCATTGTTCTGGAAGAGCCCGGCCCTGCCACAGTGACTCAGTCCTGCAGAGCCCGTGGTTGCTGCCAGCACCGCGCCGAGCCGAGCCAGCTCCGTGGGTTGTGGCGCCATGTTGTCCCTCCTGCCACCCCTCCTGTTAGGGAAACTTTCTTGGTTGACCATCCAGGAGCCACTTTGGCATCTCCACGGCCATACAGGGAACAGAGCCCCCCATGAGTCCCTGCCACCACCCAGCTCAGCTGTGCATCGGGAAGCACTCAGCAAAATTTGCCATAACAGAAGTAATAAGGGCTCAAGGCTGACCTGCCAGAGCCAGGCCCAGCTGCTTCCTCTGCATCAGGTTTATTCCAAATTATTCTGCAGCAAGATTCCAACAGCCCCAGCCAGGCTCGCTGGGGACATCCAGACCCGCAGCCTCACCATGGCATCACGCTACAGCACAGCCCCCCCCCGCCCCTAACTGCCCACCACGGTCTCGCCGCCCCCTCCCAAAGATTCCAGGCTAAAAATACCCTGTTTCCAGCCGGGAACACACCGCTCCCACGGCCGGGCGCTCGCTCCCATGCGGGCGGTGACCCCTGCGCCGGCCGCTCGCCGCAGAGCCCGCGGCACACAGCGAGGGGAGCTGAGCCACTGCAGCCGCTGTGCCCTTTGCAGTGCACTGAGCCAGGCAGGGACAGCCAGGCTGAGGAGGAGGGGAGGGGACAAAGAGAGAGCTGGCAGCACTACCCAGACACGGCCGAGCTCCCCAGGTCCCCCACCATCCACACCGGAGCAGGCACAAGCGGATACATCTCTGTGCAGTGATCCCCTGCACGCACAGACTGCCAAGAAAGGCTCCAAGAAAGTTCTATCCTCCTTCTCTCTCCCCTCCAGAAAACGCCATGGTGCATCAAGACACAAACAGAACAGGCCAGTGTGCAGAATTTTTCAGCCACTTCCATCACATCACACACTGGACACCACCAGCACTTGCCACTGCTGGGGCTGCTCTGGGAGGCAACACCCAGGAATAAGGACAAGCATCTCCTTGGATACCATTCCTCTCTCTCCCCAGCCCCAAAGCAAAGCCCTGCAACACCTCCAGCAAAGATGGCAGCAAAAAATAGGCTCCAGGCATGACAGCACTGCAGGGCCGACCGCAGATGGGGATGTGCTCCTGCTCCCAGCCACGAGCAGGGCAGGGGACACAGCACAGCAGCCAGATAGGGACTGTTGACCCACTCGGCCAGTGACACATTCCTCCCCCTGCTCCCATCCAGCGGGACATATTTTCCGTCCGTGTCAGCTCTCTGCACCGGCCAAGTCACACACAAGCGCCTGGTGACACTCTCCAGGCACCCAAGCCCTCCCGAGCCAGGGCTGGCAGCAAGGAAGAGGAGGGCGACTCACATGTGATGAAGTAATCCTGCTGCCGCTTGAATTCCAGGCCCATGTAGTTGGGGCTGAACTCCTGGAACTTGATGGTGAAGCGGATCTCCTGCTCAGGCCGGTTGCACGTCACCAGCACGTTGGGGTCCATGACGGTGCTGCAGGCATCCGCCTGCTCCTTCCTCACCAGGTACAGCTTGTAGTACTCGTAAGGCTTGGACGGCTCCGCCTTGGGGCAGATAATGTCCAGTTTATCCCCAATCTCCGGGTAGATGACCAGCCCCTTCCCAGTCATGAACCTGGAAGAGAGGAGGGTAAGAGGTTACCACATGCTGGAGCAGAGGCCACACCAGCCCGGCCCACCCCACTCTGACACCATTTACTTTGTGCTTCAGCTCTTCTGCTCCCCCTCTGTAAGATGGGTTTTGACACCGAAATCAAGTTTTCCTCTTCCCTCACCATCCCAGCCTGTGCATGGACCCGGCACAGGCTCCTGCTGACAAAACGAGGGCTGGCTTGGGTCAGACCCGCTCGCCAGCCATGATGAGGGCAGGCACCCTTCCCGGCCCCAAGCCTGGCATCCAACCGGGAATGAGTCTTCCCACAAAGGGCTGGGAGACGCCACGGCTCTGCCCGACGGCCAGGCAAGGAGCTTCCTGCAGGGACAGGCAATAATTAGGCATAGGGAGAAGTCCTGACAATGGGGCGCACGGAGGGATCCCGTCCACACCCTGGCTCCCTGAGGAATTCCTGTCCTTAAATGGAAGGGAAGGAAGCATCCTGCAGGACAACTTCTACAGAGCCAGGCTCAACAGCGTGCCCAGGAGCGTGGGAGGACCGGATGGAGAGGAGCAAGGAGGGAGGAAAGCTATTCGGGGCTGGAAGGCAGGGCATTGGGAAGGCAAGGAAGACAAGATGCTGATAATTAACATTCGGATCTCGTTATGGTGGGGCAAGGCTCTGATTAGGTTTTTTCAGCGTGAAGGAGAGGATTAGGGCAGCAAGGAGTGAAGCAGCAGATCATCTACTTTGATGTAGGCAACTAAACGCGTTCCTGATGGGAGATAAGGTGGGAATGGATTTTCCTGCAGAGTTATCTCTGCTGCAACTCCCTAATGTAATCTGGGCACGGCAAAGCGCGAAGCGAGCGCTTTGCCAAGGCTGCACGGCCACGCTTCCCCTTCCGCTGTCGGACACAGCCCATCCCTGCCCCAGCCCACCCTGGAGATAGGACGGGGGCCGAGATACCTTCTCCCCCAGCCAGCTGCTCCAGCAGGAGCTGCAGGCTCCACGGAAGGAAGATCAAACACACAAGACCAACCTGCTCCGTGGCTCCATGCAAGTCTTAGCAAGAAGCCACAGAGCTGGAACCAGCACCAGGCCTTTGGCTGCAGGAGCCCAGCAGATCCACAGGCCGGGCTGGGAGCAGGCAGGCGGAGCCAGAGCCCACGCACCCCCAGTGCCCTTGGCACAGGCTCCGGAGCTCGGTGCCAGCTGTAGCAGCAGGGCAGACACACAGACATCATCTGCGCCTCACTTGCAGCTCACCAGGTCAGAGGAGCATCCCTGGCACCCAGGGCATGGCACAGGGATGGCAGGCACAGCCCCACCATGCAGCTGGATTTAGAGGGCTTATGGATCCATCCTTCCAGCCTGGCTGCAGCTCTGCCTCCACCACATCAGCTCCAGTAGTACCCAAAGCAGCACAATGGGGCAGCTGGGATCATACCAACCCCAGCACCACTGGCACAGCAGCACCTTGGCCACATGAGGTTGCAGGGAGTTTTGTACGAGTTATGATTTGGGCAGAAGGTGACCAGGAGAGAGTGGGAAACGTGACCCCTGCAGAGTGTTTAGGGATGCAGGTGGGATGCAAGAGCCCAGCTCCATCCCAGCACTGCTGGCAGGTGAGCCATGCTTTGCTTCACACTACCAAGTAGGTCACCTGGCCAGTGGCCAGCACGCGCTTCCAAGGGCTTGGGAGTGATAAAGGCTTCCCCACCCACGGCCGGAGCCCTGACGCAAGGCTGGAGCGGGAGCAGGAGCCGGGAGCAGCCCCTGTCCCTCCCTCCCCGCCCGGCCGCAGACACGCAGCGCAAGTGAACACTTGCACAGGTTCCCACCTCGAGAGGCAGCTGGATCCCACACTCCTTTCTCCACGGTTGGGCTGAGTCAGAGGCTTCCTGGCACAGGACTCCAGAGTGACTCAAGCTCCCTCCTCCAGCCCCTGCCAGCTCTCTCCTGCCCAGAAGATGCCAAACAGGAAGCCACAAACAAGTCAAGCAGATGTCTTGCACCGCCAGAGCAGGAGGAGAAGGCTCCTATCCACCCTCATCTCCATACCAGGAGGACCTATCACACCTCTGTGGCCAAAACCTTGGCCAACACCTACAAACCAACCCGGCCCTGGGCCACCAGCCTGTTGGGAACATGCCAAATGGATTTGTAAGCAGGGGAGGGGCCATGAAGCAACCAGGGAGCTGAGAACCTCCCAGCACCACATCCTGCTGGCACCTCTTCATCGCAGGAACTTCAGGACCAAGGCCTACCTTTGGTTTATGTAAGGATAAAACAAGGAGGCAAATCTCTTCCATAAATGCTCAGCCTCAGCTCCAGAAGCACACAGCTGCTGTCTGGGAATTAGCCCAGGAACATCTTCCAGATCCATGCAAACACGGAGCAAGACAGAGCCACTTCCCTGTGCACGGAGCTTTTGCGCTGCTCCCTCCAGCTGCTGCTCCCCACCAGCCGCATTCCCATCCGCACACAGATGGTTTTCCCTTTGTCCTCCAATTTTCCTGATTTTTTCTCCTCCATTTCCCCTCTTCTCCAACAGCAGGGCTGTTTCCAGATGACAGCCTGGGCAACACAGGCAGAGGAGATAAACCTGAGGTGTGTGCCTTGAACCCCTCACACAGCTCTTCCAGCTTTTCACCACACACAGAGACCTTTATTTCCCAAAAAAATTCTGCTTTGTCATAAGAACAGCTTGTGATGATCATCCTAAGGAAGACCAACAACAGCTCCCACCATGCCAGGGGCTAGTTCTCTGGGAAATTCTCCTTTAAAATACATAGTGAAAAGCACCATTTATCACAAGAAAAGGAGAGGAAAAAAACTTGCAAAAATTGTCACATGTTGCCTGAATGCAGGATTTCAGCCAGTTCTGAAGACGAGGAATTTTAGTTCTGAGGCATGGTTGAAGACAAAAAAGAATTACACTCTTGACTTGTCTTCACAAGCACACGTCTTCAGATTTATCTTAACCCGGAGGAATGAACAGAGCAACTCTCAAATTAATAGGGAAATTCATCGTGCCCTCAGAGCACTCGGTGTAATTTCAAGGAGGGGAGGGGGAATCTGCTGTTCCTCTGGAAAACACAGCTTGATTTCCCTGCTTTAAGGTGGGAGGGGAAAAAAAAAAGAGAAAAACTAAAATTTAGCTCAACCTTAATGCTGAAACAACTCCCAGCGTTAAGAATCACTCTCCTCTACCTCACCCATCGCACGTGGCAAGGAGGATAGTGGCTCCAGCTTTATTCCTGCCCCATACTGGAAGTGTTCAAGGCCAGGTTGGACAGGGCTTGGAGCAATCTGGGATAGCGGAAGGTGTCTCTGTCCATGGCAGGGGGTGGAACTGGATGAGTTTTAAGGTCCCTTCCAATCCAAACCATTCTGGGACCCTGTGACTGGCACCATCACCAGTTCACAGGTAATATCCCAGCATCCTTTCTCCTGGTGTCCAAGGCAGTAGGAATAATTAACCACAGCCATTAAAGCTTAAAACAAGTATTTTTTTGCCAGCTGAGCAGGTGGAGAGCACTGGCAGCTTCATCCCTTAAAGCCCCTGAGGTGATTTTTGGGTGGCACCCGTGGCTGCCCACCTGCAGAGCCAAGGGACCATCCCGGCCATCCCAGCCAGGCATCCTCATCCCCAGTGCCGCTCCTGGCCCCCAGCTCCCGGCCCCGCAGGTTCCTTGGGAGCGATCAGGTGGCAGCGTCCAATTTCCTCATTGTTTCGGGAGGTGTTTTCTGATGGGAAAGGTGAAAAGGGGATTTGTGAGCCTTGTAAACCGATTCCTTCGAGTTGGGTAAACAACGGGAGCTCTGTTGGCAGCGGGATGCCGGGATGCCGGAGCAGGGAGATGGGATTAAAGTGCAGCCTCTCCCATGCCCTGGTTGGGGGGCTGCTGGTGGGGCCCTCAATCCCTTGCAGAGCCCCCCTCACTTCCCCTTGGGGGTTCAAAATGCAGGATCTGATGGAGTGACCAGGGGCTACAGGTGGGACCTGCTGGAAGAGCCATGGACTCAGCCAGGGCCCAGTGTCAGAGGCATCCCAGAGAGGGTTTGCTGGGAGAGGAGGAAGAACACAAGTTAAGGAGGAAAACCGAGCAAGTTTGGCCCGAGCAAGCTCAGGAGTCGTGTTGGGAATGACACCCCCCTCCTCCACACCCCTCTCCCATGCAGGCTCCTCTCCTGCATGTGGGCACACATGGAGAGACATGGATGAGCCAACACATTCCCAGCAATCCTGCAGACACAAGTGTCCTGCAGGTAAGTAATCTGGAACCTTAAAATCCAACAGCCCTTCAGCTCTTTGTTAGGGAAGACCAATAAATACAATTTTTTTAAAGAATGGGTTGACACATTTTCCAACTGCTCTCCCCCTGGATCCAAGCATTCCTTGAACCACGTCAACTACAAAATCTTCAGGGCAGCATCACCTTTCCTCGCGTCCACGGCATACGACACCCCTCACCTGATTTCGGGCTTGGCAGAAACAGAACAACATTTCCCAAGAACCTTCTCCTTGGAGAAGATATTCTAAAGCTGATGCTGACATACATATAAGATGACATATGCTAAATGCTGTTTGCTTCAAAGAAATCCAAAAATAACTGGATCTTACATGGAGGACATGTACATCTGGCAGGGAAGGCTGACAATGCCCGGCAGAGCGAGACCTGCAGGAGCTGGGAGGTTTTCCTGGTGTCTGGGCAGCTGAAGCCCCCGTGGGCCCAGCTCTCCACACCAACAGAACATGTGAGTCCTTCCAGACAGATCACAGCTCCCACCCACTGGGAATCACCTCAAGGAAGGGATGGGAAAGGGCCAGATCCAGTAAAAAAGCCAAAGCCCCATGTTCAAACTGGGTGTGGGATCCTGAAAAACACTCCTGAGCCCTGCGATTTGCCAGTGCCCAGCCACACACAAATCCAACCCTGCCCTCTCTGCCTCACTCTTCCAAGCTTCCCCGGGACACAGCAGCCATGCCCAGGTACTTGGGACTCTCTGCCACTGCAGAGCTGTTTTCCAGACCCCGATGTCACAGAGCCACATCACACTCCAGCCATTGGAGGGTCCCTGCACAGCTTGTCCAAAACTCCCTTGGTGACAGCCAGACACCTCTGCCCTTGCCAAAATCTGTGTTTTCACTGAGAATTGAGAGGTCAGTAGTAAAAACTGGGACCTCACTTACGTGAAGCAGGACTTCACAGGTCAAACAGTGCTACCAGACAGGGACAACCACATGGTCCCCAGGGAGATTGAGTTGGGAACCTCAGACGCCCCATGTCACAGGGAGAGGTTCTCCTGGTGACACCAGGAGGTATCAGTGAGACACTGCAGCCCCCATCCACCTCACTTCAGCTCTCCAGAGCTGAGCACAATCAAACCAGAGGAATTACACCCTAATCCCAAAGGCCCACCTGATCCCAGCACACCACCAGCATCCACAGCCCCTCCCTGGAGTGGTGCCAGCATGCAGAGGCACAGCCCCTTTCTCCTTTTTGACTCCCATTCAGCTCTTGGGAACAAAGATACTCCGTGGAAGGAAGTTAATTACAAGTGGAATGAAAAGGTTCCTCCCTCTGTATCTGTCGCCTTCTCGCTTGTCCATCGCGCCGCTCGTCACCACAAGAGGGTAAATAGGAGCACACGAACCCCCACTCTCTCAGATCCCACTCCTTTCATGTGCTCCTCTATTATTAGTCTCCTTTAGAAGAGCCTGCCATCTTTTTTCCCCCTGCTAATCTATGGATAATTATTTTCCTTGCCCTTCGGCAGCCCTCTTCTATTTCTGCTCCATCCTTTGGAGCTGAGGTGGCCACACAGAGCCAGCGACTCCAGGTATCTGAAAGCAGCTCCTATCTCCTTCACTCCTTTGGTCTCCACTGTTCAGGGAGGTATTTCTCACCTTCCAGACCCCCCGGCTCCTCACCATCTCTGGGAGAGGGAACAGCCTCTGCTGAGCCCCCCCGGGGCTGTCCCGTCCCCCTCCCAGATACACTCTAAGGGCCTTTTTTTCCCTCATCTCGGGTTTAATGAGGCCCATTCAACCCTCCCAAAGACAAAAGGCCCTTCTCGTTTCCAAACGGATTTACACGACGCATCAGTGAGGCATAAACGGGTCTCCATGGCAACGCTCACCGACCCCCCCCAGCTCCAGGATGCCATTTTCCAACTCTGCTGCTCCCCAAAACCCCTTTGTTGCTTTCCTGCCAGCTGGGAGGCTCCTTGCAGGCTGATAACCCCCCCACCCCACACCCCCGGGTGCCAGGGGTGACATTTTTTGAGGTGAAGTTACAAGATGGCCAAGCCAGTGTTCCCCTGGCACAGACACCCCGGAAAGCTCTGCACCGTGACCGACTCTGGGTCACGGTCAAGCCAGGGCTGGGATTGAGTGGAAGGGACGGAAACACTGAGTGCAGGGGGAAATGAACCCAAACTGCCCCTCTCTGCCCAGAAAGGAGGGTGATGCCCAAGGCAGTGTAGTCTGTCCACACTCAAACACCAGCCCCAGTCATAGTCTGGCTCCCAGCATCTCTCCGCAGGGAAACCAGTGGCTCTGAAGATTCCCATGGCTTTGGCAACGGCCAAAAGGCCACTCCAACACTTCACACAGAGGTTTGGCAAATACAAGCCTCATGTTCAACACTTTGGACCATAACTCTCCCCAAGAAGCCTCAAACACTGAAGGCCAAGAGAGCACCTTGCTTACCCTGAGCAGCACTGGAAGCAGGGAAGGTGGGACGCAGGGAAGGTGGGATGCAGGGAAGGTCCCACTATAGCTCCTTGAGCTTTGCTTATATGTTGCAGTCGCTGCCATAGATCTGAAGACCAAGCCCTTACCCAGCATCTGGGGGAAACACCAGAGAGCCCACTTTCCCATGAAAATACCCACCACTGCTGGGTTTCTCAAGCAGGAAGTCGGGAGCAGGATCCTGGTTTCAGCTGCAAACGTGCAGCTTGTGGACAGGTCTGCTTTTCCATCCTGCAGTCCAGAACCCTTCTCCTAGGGAAGGGTCACACCAAGGTTACCACCAGCCAAGAGCAGAGGAGGATTCCAGCCATTAGGATGCTGGGAGAACAGGTCAGCAGGCTTCAGGAAAGGTGGCATGGATGCTGTGGGATGCCAGCCACACCTCGGCACCCACAGCCAGCGGCTGCCACCACAGCTGGTGACATCCCTGGCCCCAGTGACTCAGCTCTCCTGTGCCACAGCAGGGCTGCAGGAAGGGCTTTCTCCCTGAGCTATCCCCATAATTAGAGCATGGCCAGGGAGAGTATCCAAGTGACTCCCCAGCAGCCCCAAGGAGGACGACAGATCACCACCACCAAAGGCAGCGCCCACAAAAGGAGAACATTCTCCTTTGTCCCAGCATGGGCTCGGCCAGGATGTATCCTGATGCCAGTCCATCACTTCCAGGGACAGCTGCTGACCACCCTCATGCCCCGAAAAGCAGGAAGAGGAGAGGGGGAGGAGAGGGAAGACTCCCAGCCCTCGCAGCAGCCAGGCCTGCCGGGAGCAGCCATGTGCTGCTCCGTCCTCCCAGCTCCGCGCACACTCCATGCACTCGGACACTGCACCCGAACAATCTCAATGCAAATCCTGCAAGGCAGGGGAAACAAAACCTGCTGCTAATTGACGGATTTTGGAGCAGATTTAATTAGGGCCAGACCACTGGTGCAGGCTGCTGCTGCCACCTGCAGCACTCTCTGCAGCCGCTGGCATGGGCTCGGGGGACCCCGGGCTCCCACCCACACCCACCTGGGGGACGGACAGGGAATGAGGAACACTGGGAGTCCCCCAGGCTCACCCCCACCCCACACCACCCCCCCCCCCCCCCCCAAACATGTTATTTCCCAGCACAATAAGCACCTCCAGCAGCGACGGAACCAAGGGCTTGGCCAAAAAATAAAGAGGAAGAAAAGCCATATTTTCTCCCCGGAGTTGGATCGTCCCGATCTCCCCTCAGAGGAATCAAGAGGGGCCGAGTTATCTAATTAATGCTGGCAGAAGCGGGAGGCCGAGGGCTGGGGGGCGGCGGCCCACAAAGGCAGCATGGGGAGCGGTCTCCCCGCCGCTGCCGCCGGCATCCCCCGGCAATGGGGCCCCACGTTGGGAGTGAGGTAAGAGGGGATTCAAAGGGGGGTTTGTCAGGGGTTTTGTTTTTGGAAACGGGGGAGGGGAAGGGGACAGGGCTTGACAAGAGCTGACAGACAACTGAACAAAACCATAAGGGCCATGAATGGCAACACAGCGCTTTAATTGGCGTAGGAATGGAGAGAGAAGTGAGACAATGAGGCTGGGCGGCGGCGGCGGGGCCGAGGTGTGGGCAGCGGGCACTCACCTTCTCCTGCCTGCACCCCAATCCCTACCCCAACAGGGGCTGGCAACTGGATGCTGCACCGTGACCCCCATCCCAAAAACCACCACCTAAAACCCAGAGGGAAAACATGGAGGCAGAACGACAGAGTCCAGCACACGTCAGGCATCACAAAACCCTGACGGCACCAGGAGCTGCACAATCCCAGCCCTGGGATGCTGCAGATATTAAATGATCCATCGGAAACAGCTCATGTTCCTGCTCGGCTCCGTGTGTTTTCCGGCTTCGGTTTGGCCACTCGTGCCCTGGCTACAGCCCCGCTCATCCGGAGGACGGGGGGCCGGGAGGGGGAGAGAGGGAGAGGCAGGTTAAAAGGGAACACGGTTGAATCAGCGGGGTTCCCACTCCTTGCCTGACCCCTCCGAAATAAAACGGAGGAGATTTCGTCTCCTGGTTCCAAAGCAAAGAATTACTTTGGCAGGGGCTGCCCTTCCAGGCGCCCACTTGGACAGGAAAGCGGCAGGAATATGCCCAAGGAACCCAAGACAAGCCCTCCCCGCCAAGCCCCGCTCATTCTTATGCAGATCAACCCCAGTCGGGACAGAACAGAGGCAAATTGCAGGCCCCCCCTCCCCAGAGCAGGGCTGGGGGCACACGGAAGGGTGGGTGGGGGGCTCAGCACACCAGACCTGACACAAACCCCAGCGTTTTCCAAGATCCCCCATCTTCCCATCTCTCACTTCTCCAGCTCAGTTGGAAAAAAAGAAGAACTGAAAGCTAAGAGCCAAGAGCTGAAGTTACAACTGGTGGTTGGGCCCTAGGAGACAGGGAGCCCCTTCCTTCCTGAACCCCAGGACTTGACACCCCACTAACCCTGCACCTCACAAACACAGACTGCAGCTGGGAGTCTCAAATCTCCCCATGGGACAGTGACTGGGTGCTCCTGCTGCTGCATTCCAAGGAGTACAGGAGGGCTCCCCAAATCCCTCAGCTTCCCAGTTCTCTGGCCACCACCAAAGCAAGGGAGAGGAGACACCAGCCTCCCACATTTTTCTGAGAAATACCACAAAAATAAAGCCCACACATGTCCTAGGGAGCAGCAGAAACCACAGGGTCTCCAGGATTTCCCCTGGCTCCCAGGAGCCCCTCACTGTGTCCCAGGGCTCATGTTTCCATCCCTGGAGATCTCGCTGAGGGCTGGGTGACAGCTCCAGAGCACCCACCCAGGTCCCTGGGGCTCTGGCTCAGCCTGGGGATGCAATGCCGCGGTTTGAAGGATTAATCCCAACGTTAGGAACTGGGCAGGGAGGAGCAAACCCTGCGGAGGGTTCCCCATCCCAGCTGTGGGATGCCCTGCCCTGCCCCGACAGGTCTCCCGGGTTTCGCCAGCCCTGCCAGCCCCTGGTCCCAGGGAAGTAGCGTCACCCCCACCGCGCCGCCCTGACTCACACCGGGCCCTTTGATCCCCTGGCTCTTGGAGTGGCTAAACGAGTTCTGGCATTCCGAGTTCTGGCATTCCAGCTCTGGCTCCTGTCTGGAAGCGCCATCTTCCCAGGCAGCTGCAAATCACCAGCCCTCAGCCCCGGCGTCACTACTGGGAACTCGCTCGGCTGCCACCGGCCCTGGCGGGTTATGAAGAGCTTCCCAACCCCCCCATCCCAACACAGGGCATGTGCACATCTGCCCACAGCTGCCCACTCCAGCTAGAAGGGACCTTGATGACCATCCAGTTCCAACCCTGCCATGGGCAGGACACCTTCCACTAGCCCAGGTTGCTCCAAGCCCCATCCAACCTGGCCTTGGACACTGCCAGGGATCCAGGGGCAGCCACAGCTTCTCTGGGCACCCTGTGCCAGGGCCTCGCAATCCTCACAGGGAAGAACTTCTTCCCAATATCCCATCTAACCCTGTCCTCTGGCAGTGGGAAGCCATTCTCCCTTGTCCTGTCCCTCATCCAAAGTCCCTCTCCAGCTGTCCTAGAGCCTCTTTAAGCACTGGAAGGGGTCCCAAGATTTCCCCAGAGCCTTCCCTTCTCCAGGCTGAACCAGGTCACCCCGTGTTCCTCACTCCCACACCAGTCCCCACTACCAGCATGCTGCACTCGGCCGCCCAGGACCTTTGGCCCCACTCCACGGGGGTGGATGGGGCTGGGTTAGCTCTGGGAGAAAAAGCTAAAGATGAGTCACAGGTCCTCAAAAGTTTATTTGTTTTCTCCCCTCTTGTCCTCCCGCACAGAACTGAGCCATCAGCAAAGCCTGGAGAGCCAGCTCTGCAGGAAAGCTGGATCCAGCCTCCTCCAGCCCTGCTCTGGATGTCACTCAGAAGGGAAGAAATTGCCCCTTTCGCCCCAGAACCTCTTCCCAGTGCTGCCCACATCCCCTCTTTACTGTGAGGTCCTGTTTTGGCACAACAGCCCAAATTTTCTCCATATCCACACCAAAAAGACCCTCCTAAAGGTTTCACCACTGGAAGGAGTTGGGACTCTCTTGTGCTCCCCCTCAGCAGCCCTTCCACTGCTCCCAGTTTACCCAGTTGAAGGCTGATTGGAAGAGCAGCAGCTGAGGGAGGGGCCAGGAGAGATGCCAGCACAGCACAGCAGTGTCAGGTTTTAATCTCTCCTCCAGTCCAGAGATCTGGCTTGTACTTGCTTTTATTTTTAGGCCAGATTTACCATACAGCTGAACTTCAATCCAACATACAACTTCCAGCTGGGAATGGGAGAGGAGAGGAACCAGAACCCAGCACTGGCTCCGGTGTCACGGGCGCTGCCAGAGCCGGAGATCTTGGGACTGGTGCTTCATTCCATCTCCAAGGATGTCACCAGACTCCGCCGGGACACACGGCTCCCACTCCCAGAGGGAGCTTTCACAAGGCACTAAGCAAAGCTCGTGTTTAAACCTAAAAATAACCCAGCCCTTGGGCCTGGGGAGGAGGAGGGCAGAGCACCCAGCCTGTCCCGCTCCAGCGCCAGCAGTTTCCAATTGCCTGCGGACGGGGAGTGTTCCCAATCCTCCCCCCGAGACGAAATCCTCTGCCTTGCCACCCACACTCATGGAAGAAAACTGGCGAGAGCAGCAGGAGAGACCAAAGTCTCCCCCAACCACATCCTGCCCCCCTGCTCTGCTGCCAGATGCGATCTCCCAGAGCCTTGTCCCAAAATCCCGCTAGCTCCAGCATTCGCAGCGGTGGTCCTCGCCCCACTCAGTGTGTGTCACCAGGCTGGGGCCACGTCCCAGCCATGTCACCATGCCGGGAGCCTGAGAGGGCTGATGCCACCAACCCAACGGGAGTTTATTCCAAGGCTGGTGTCCGTCTGTTCCGCTGACCCCCCAGGCAGAGCCGGTCCCCAACAACAGAGCACCCTCAAACCCACTGGAGCTGCAAGAGCAGAGACCAAGCCCCACCTTGGAGTGATGGTTTTGGGGTGTCCCCCAGGAAACAGGGTCATTTATCCTGGCTTGGGAAAATCCCAAGTGAGCAGCACTGGTACTGCTGCGAGACCACCCCATCCTGCCCTGCAGCCCCTGCAGCAGGACTCACTCATCCAAATCCCTCACCAGACTCCAAATCTCCTCCCTGCCCCTCAGCTCCTCCATCCTGCCCTGCAGCTGCCAGCCCCCGGCAGGACTCAGCCCACAAACGCCTCGCTGGACCCCAAATCTCCTCCCTGACCTCCAGGACCCCCAGCTCCTCCATCCCTTCCTGCTTGCCTCTCCCACAAAAGCCCTTCATGGGGCTCTAGCTTCCAACTATCCCACTTCACTCCAACCCCCTCAATCCATGTAAGTCTTTCATTGCATTTAAGATGTTTTTTTCTCTGCCTTTCTCTTTTTTTAACTTATTAAGGAGAAAGTTCAAACTGTTGGCAGTGTCTGCGACGCACTAATTTGGAACTTAGTGCGGTGTCGACACTGCATTAAGTATTTCTGTCAACCATGAGGACACACCATGTCTGTGTAAGAAATTACACCAGCAATTATAGCTAAAGAGGCATGTAAAATTTAAAAAAAAAAAAAATTAATGTATTCAGAAATGATAACTGACATTCTTATTAGGATTAATCTAATTTTAGTAGACTCATTTATATCCTGCCTCTGGATAAAAAATGAGTTTCAATTTTAAAACCTGGATAAAAAGTGGCATTTTTAAAAAAAGAACTTTTAGAAGTCACCCTGCATGATTAAGCGGGATGATAATGCGAGGAAGCTTAACAAAAAGCTGTGCCATTAAAGGAGATATTTGTTAAACAAAACGGAAGCAGAGATATTTATCAAGCCCAGCAGATTATTCCAGGGTAACTCTGGACCTGGCACTGCTGGGTGTTGCTTACGGTCGCAGGTTAATGGAGAGAAAATTGGGAATGGCAGATAACGGGGAAGGGGCAGGAGTTTTTCCGGGTGCATCCTGCACCAGGCAAGCCAGGGAATGGCAGCACTGACAAGAACCATATGGTGCATCCATAGCCTGGATGTCCATTGGACATGGACAGACATAAGGCAAAGCACAGGAGTCACTCACAGACTGGGAAGAAAAACCCCAAAAGCTGGGTTGGTTCAACACATCCAAAAAAGAAAGAACATGACATGGAGCACCAAGGTCCTTCGTGAGGTTTGCCGAACACCCAGCAGGGCTTGGCCCATTCCAGCATCGCCCACCCCCCTCCATGGCACTGCCTCAGATGGGCTCTTGGTACAAAACGTGCCCTTGGCCTTGGGCTCTGGTGTTGGCACATTTTAACCCCATGGCAGTGGATGCTTTGATTGACACAGGTTCTGGCAGGACACAGGAGTCTCTTCTCCCTATGCCAGCCCACCACACGCTTCCTGCTACATCCATCTCCAACAAAGTCTCACCAACCCACAAATCACATCCTCCACTGAACCAGCCAAGAGGCCTCCTCCAGGCTCCCCTGCTGCTCCATGTCCCCACATCCACATCCCCCACGTGTCCATGACCACCACATCCCATGGGACACTCATGAGATCCCAGCCATCCCGAGGTGGAGGACACAGAGGCAGGAGGGCACGGGGAACCTGCACCCCCAGGATGGGAGCCGGGACACCCACAGGGCTGGGCTCCCTTCTCTCACCCACGTCCCCCCATTACAAGGGAATTAAGCACGGAAGCAAAGCACCAAAAGATTTAAGAATATGTGGAAAGAGTCAAAAGACAAAGAGGAAAAAAATCCCAGGCTGGTAATTTTATTTTCTCCTGACAGTTTGAGCCACAATGGCAAATAAATCCCAATTACAGATTTTAAAAATGCTTCCTGCAGACATTTGGACCATCAAGGCAATTCTGGGCTCCCATAACTCCTGTTTTATGATGGTCATACATGTCAGCTTTCCACAGAGCCCAGCATTTCAATAAAATGACCATAAACCTAGATTAGAGATTAAAGGACTGACTCAGAAGTTGTCAGAGGAAGAAACAAGTTTCCCTGCAATTGCTTTGCCATTTTTACCGACCAGCAGTTTGGCTTTTTGATGGGTTTATGCCAGCAGTAAATTTTGGGCTGCTGACAGCTCGGTGTGCGAGACAACTGAAGGCAGCGGCGGGGAGGTGCGGGGAGGACACGAGCCCAGCCCCGGGCTCAGGCAACAACTCCGAGATGAGAAGTGACAGGGCTCCTCCTGGGCTCCCCAGCGCCGGCACACGGACACGGATGCCGGCTCCAATCGACCTTCCCGCCCCCCCCTCCCAGCCCCCCGACCTGTCAGACTTCTCTCCAGGGAGCAGCTCTGTCCTCATTTCTCCTCCTCCCGCCTGGGCAGGGTCAGGAGCTGCCAGCACATGGGAAGGTGACCCCCCGAGGGCTCCCCGAGGCGAGGCAGGACCAGGTATCCCGGGGGACGATGCACAGGGGAGCATCCCCGGGCCCCCCACCAGCAGCTGCCTCTCTCCCCAGCCTGTCACAGCAGCAGCAACAGCTCAAGGGAGACGCCTTTGAAAGGATGAACGGCAGGCGTTTGTTGTGCTCCTGTTTCCTGGATGAATGCGCTGCTTCCTTTTACTAAGTGCTCTCTTAGGAGAAGGAAAAGGGAAAAATAAAACAGCAGCAGAAAGGAAGGAGGATGACTCACGGTGAGGCCACATCTCCACCGACACGCGAGAGCTGCGAGACGGTGCCAAGGACAAAGGCTGGGATCAAAAGCACGGGAGCGGATCAAACACGCGCCTTCCCCGGGGAGGGGGAAGGTTTCAGGAGGGAGCTGCCCGGGGGGAGGAAGGTGGGATGGAGCCGGGCCCTCCCGGCCGCCCATGGGCTGCAAGCAGCCATCTCCCTTTCCTGAGCTTCAGCCACTGCTTTCAGCATCTGAACGGGAGCTCCGGTTGCTGGAGTTCATTAAGACACGCACACAGTGCTTCACACCAGGACACGGGCAGGGATGGGGACGGGGAGAGGACCAGGAGGAACCGTGGCTGCACCCAACAGGAGGTGAAAAAATGCCCTTTTCCTGACGAAATGAAAGAGCTGAGCCCGGAGCTCAGTGCGCCGAAGGGGGCCAGTGCCCTTTCTGCCGGTGTCTCTCCAAGTCTATCAAAAAGTCCCATTTACATCAAAATGCCCTTCTAGACATGCTTCGATTTTACTTTTCCCCTTTCATCTCCGTCCCCCTCCCACCCCACCTCGCAGCCCCATTGTCCTCGCAGCCCCAGGAGAGGGCCGAGCGCACTGCCAGCGGGAAAGGAACAGGAGAGAAAGAAAAGAGCTGGAAACTAAGAGAGAAGTCGGAATCGCTCCTGGTCCCGCTCCAGCGGGAGCTGTGACCCCATCTCCTCCCGCCTGCTGCTTGGCGGCCGCCCCGGGGGACGGCGCTGGCCGTGTCCCCTCCGCGGGGCCGGGGACTCACTGCCCCAGCCTCCGCTGTCGCCCGGGGCTCTGCTCGGGCTCCGGTGGCCACAGATGGTTTCAGTGAGCTTCAACAAAAGCCTCGGGCAAGGGCTACAGGAGCCACCATCCCGCTCCGCTGTCCCCGGCCAAGCAGCGCCCTGCACACCCCACTCCCAGCACGGAGGCCACTGGTGGCACTGGGAGACCCCGACAAAGCGCTCTGGGCTTGGTCATGACTGCACATCCCAGCTGGCAACGAAGCAGATCGAGTGTTAGCGCTTCACTCTGCAGATGAGTCTTTAAAATGCCAGCGGAGCCAGAACATTTCCACAGGTGCCAGTGCCAGACTCTGCTCTGCCCCTTCGCTGTCCCACCTGTCCTCCTCCAGCAATTTGGATTTACTGAGCTGTTTTCTCCCCCAACCCTGGCCCCGGCAGTGCCACATCCTCCCTCATTTTTCCAAGTCCCTTAAAAGCAGAGGTGCTTTCCCCAGGATGCCAGATGGACACACAAGCCCAAGACTGAAATCGGCTCCTGGTTCCAAGTGCAAACGAGGTTTAACTCCAGTTTAACCCAGTAAAGCCCAGCTCTAGCAGTGCACAGTCCCAATGCCATTCACCAGGCTCTGTCCACCTTGCCTGATACAGAGCTTTTGCAGTCCTCCCTTCCTATTGTCAGCATCTATTTTTAACCCCCAGCATTATTTCTCCCTGTGTGACTTCAGACACTCTCTGGGGACGAGGTGGAATTGCTGAGCTGGTTCCAGGCAAAGTGACTCAACTCTCACCTTCAGAAGCCACACAGGAATCACAGAAGTAAATTTTCCTCCATTCACATTTTCCTTTCTCCTTCCCTCCAAGCTCTGTCTGGGGCTGAAAGCAGGGAAAGCTGCAGGGAGCTAAAGCCTGTGTCCATCAGCAAGAATGTGCGGCAAAGCCATTTTCCTCCCTTTTCTTCCCTGGCACCTTTATAATCAGCTGGATTTACCTCTGTGGCAGTCACCTTGAGAAAAATTCTGCCTCAACTGCTGGTGTAAATGAAGGTTAGAATGGTAACCTTAAAACAGGTGTTATGAGTGGAGCTCCGAGCTGCCAGGCACAGGGAATCTCATGGAGAGAGGCACCATCCCAGCAGAAGGGAGGGAGCAGCATTCCCCTCGGGGGACCCTGGGCCGAGCGCCGGTGCCGATGCTTCATTGCTCCCTTTGAGCTGGTCCTGCTGGCGCCACAGAGCAGCAATTAAGGAGAAGGTCAGCAGCGAAACCCTTCAAGAATCTGTCCCTTCAGGGGAGTATCCAAACAACCCCACCATTTGCAACCTTCTAATTCCTAAAGCGCACAAGCCCAACGCCAACCCAACGCCAAGCACCCGGAGATGCCTCATGGAATGAGGGACACGTGTGCTGCGTCAGCCAGATGTTGACGTTATTTGGCATTAAGAGCCAATAAATAATCATTAATGCTGCTGCAGCAACCAGGCTCTCTGCAAGAAAGCCCAGATGCCAAAAACGCCGTGTTTATGGCACAAGGGGAGGCAGGATCCGGGAGAGCCGCCTGCTGCGCACAATGCAGCCGGCGCTGCCAATTCCAGAGTGTATCCCGGTCCCGCAGCACTCGGTATTCCTCCTGAAGCCCCAGTTCGGGGGCTGGCAGACCTGGGAGAGTCCCCTCAAGCTCGCCTGCTCCCACAGCCACACAGGGTCACACTGGCCACCAGAAGCTGGGGTGACACCAGGAGTCGTGTGGAGGATTCTGAGCTGTCTGACACTGCTCCAGCCAGCCCTGTTTTTTGGGATGACTCCCTGGTTTCGCTCACTGGAGCTGGCAGGACTCTGGAACACACACAGCCCCGCAGACAAGGGGAGGCAGCATCTGGAAGCAATTATCCCAGCACTCTTGTATCTGTCACCCACTCCTTCTGCAAGGAACCATTCCCAGTATCAGCAATCTCTCTGTCATAAACCAGGAAAGGAATTCTTCCCCCTCATCCCAACGAGGCAGTGGAGACTTTCCCGACAGAGGGCAGGGTGGCCAAGGTCCCTCCTGCCAGGTCACAGGAGAATTGGGCACACCAGCGACAGGCACCTGTAGGCACCTTAAGGAGGAAACCCCGCTCAGACAAGGAATACAACAATTTCTCTCCTCTGCCTGTGCCCTGGTACGACGCTGCAGCACTTCCAACATTTTACTTCCAAGTTTGATGTCCCAAAAGCCTCCAACTGTTTTACAGGCATGGATGAACTCCTGGGAGCTCTGTGGGATGGTCCCCATGCCTCCAACGCACCCCATGCAATTCCATCCTCAAACCATGTGCTGCATCCTAAACCAACACGCCTCCAGCCTAAAACCATGTGTTTCCATCCTCAACCCACGTGCCTCCATCCTCAAAGAGGAAAAACAAGGAGGAACAGGCCTTGTCTAGGAGAGCAGGAGGATCCCACAGCCCTTCCCCACCACCCTGAACACCCCCTCCTCAGGCTAAGGAGTCCCTGCATTCTCCCTGGCAATATCCTCATCCCACACGGTGCTCAGGGCACAACAAGCAGCTTGCATCCCAAAAAGAAAACTCAGCCAAGAAGGGCTCGTCGATGGGCACCAGGACTTTTCCAGCTGGCTGGCACGTCCAGCAAACCCCCAGCACCTAAAAAAGGGGCACCCCTGCCCACCATCCTGAGCTCACGAGTTCCACATGCAGCTGAGGGAGGTGGCTCACGAAGACTTTCGTGCCTCTCCTGGATGTTATGAAACCAGGCAGGGAGCATGAAACTGCCTGCCGTGGGTGGGAGCACCCAGGGCTATATGGAGAGCCCGGAGGATTCCTCCATGGTCTGGGAAAGCACGTGGGCTCCCCCACCCCACACACGCCCTCGCAGGGTGGGTTTTTCTTCTGGAGAGACCGGGTGAGCACAAACACCCAGCACAGCCCCACGTGAAGGGGGTAATTAGGGAACAGCATCCAGCGCTCACCATGTCAGGGCAGAGATCAAAAGCAGCATCAAGTATTAAACCTCACCAGGATCGGGAGCTGCTCCTGGGAATGGACTCCTTTGGGCCCCCCCCACCCCATCCCTGCACCCCAGAACCACTCACTGCAGGGAGGGAAAACCAAGGCAACATGAGCAGGCTTTCCTCCATCCCCTACTGCCAGCGAGTCTTCCTGTAGCTCAGGGGAGTGAAAAAAAGAAGGAAAATAGGAAAAAGTTCTTCTACTGCCATTAAATGAGCAGCAGGCACAAAGCTGCAAATGACGGAGCAGGGGGAGAGGGCTGGGGGTCCAGGAAGCACAAGGGACCCTCCTCTCCTTTCCGCTCCCTGCACTGCTTTGCCAGGATGTTGCTGCCTCCATTATTTCAGTAATTAGTTGAGCTGAGGCACTGCTAATGGGGGGCAGGGGAAAGGGGGCACAGGGAAAGGGAGTCACAGGAAAAGGAGGGCACAAACCGGCTGGGATGCACAACCAGATCTCGGCCTCACAAATTTCCATGAAAGAAGAATAATACAAATCTTAAACCCTAACACAGCTGAAGGGGAAATTCCAGCTGCCTCCAGCCCTTCACACTTCCAAGCGCCTTCCTGAAACCCCCATCCAGGCAGGCCTCCTTGGCCCAGTGAGAGGGAAGGGGGCTGTGCATCCCCAGTGGCACTGGGACAGCCCTTCCCACCTCCTGGGGAAGCATCTCCTCCTCCTCCTCCTCATATGCTATGAAGGAAGCTGGGAACAATGGATGCACCAGTGCCAGCTCCGGCAGGGATGGACATTCATGGACCACCCGCCTGGCTGCCCAGGGACAAGGGACAGGCTGGCAGGGACAGCCTGGTGCAGAGGGCACAGGCAGCTGCCAAGGCCCCCTCCCCTTGCCTGGTGTGAGGGGCAGCTCCCTGTCCTGGGAACATGGGGGGAGACACAAGAGGGACACGGGATTCAGCCACTGCAGGCTATGGTCACTGAGGGAGGGGCTGTACAGAGCTCCCCAATCTTCCCCCACCCCAGCTCTTCCCACAGGAGAGGGGGTGCTGGCTGAGCCATGGGCCAGACCTTCTCTTACAAAAATAACATTTCATCTTTTTTTTTTTTTTTTTAATTTCTTCTTTTGAAATAATTGACTAATTGGCCGAGCCCCAGGTCCGTGCTGGGAGTGGATCCCAGGTCTGCTCTTGCATAAAGCGTTTATTAAAGACATCACAGGAGGACAGGAGAGGAGAGGAGGGGAGGGGGGCCAGGCAGAGCCCGGCAGGCCGGGGCGGTGCCCAGAGCACACTGTAAATTTCCCATCGCACCCAGAGGGAGGAAGCCCAAAAGTTAATCCCGATCATCCCCCGCAGCACAGCTCTGCCCCGAGCAGGGCCTGACTCAGCCGGGATGGGCACCACCTGGGGCGGGCATCACCCTGGATAGGCAGCACCCAGGGAGGGCATCCCAGTCCCAGCACCCTCAGAGCGGGGCTGCAAGTACGTGAAAGGGAGGGGGTCCCCCTCCTCTCCTCCCTTTAATCCCCAGCCCCAAAGCAGAGCCCTTTTAGGGGAAAGTGTAACGCAATACCTGGAAAATTTCTCCCACCCGCTCTCCGCTGTCGGCTGCCAAATTTAAAACATATTTGCTGCCTGGCCTTGAAGAAACGTAACCTGCTGCCTAATTCCAACACGTTTATTCTTTGGGGGGCAACGAAAAAATTCACAGAGCCGCTGGTGGCTCCTCTCCTTACACCCCACAGCCCTCGGGGCTGGGAGCTGCCAAAACGCTGCCTGGGAGCCTCCGCCAGCACACACCGGAACGCCAGGAAAGAATGGGAGGGAGGGAGCACTTGCACAGCAAGAGGTTTTTGAGCCCATGTCCATGAGCCCCCAGAATCAGCTGGGGGTGCTACCAGCCAAAAGCCCTTGGAATATGCAACATCCAGGGCAATACAAAACTCCGGAGCATGGGAAATAGGCAGGGACCCGCAGGGAGAGGATCCCCATGCGGAAGCGGAGCCACGCCATCTCCCCTCACAAACGGAGAGCCGTGGGAGCAAGTGGATGCACACACAGCCCCATCCCTCATCCCACCACCCCAGCTCCTCACCAGGAGGAATTTTCTGGCAGGCCAGGGCTGCGAGGGGAGGCTGGAGCAGTGGGAAGGGGCTGGGGGAGGGCACAATGTGTTTAGCAGACTGAGCGATCCGACAGGGTCCATTAAAGGAAACAATTTGTAATACAATAATTATTATGTCGTTTCTCTGGCCTCTTCCCTAAGCCTCCCTTTAAACAGTTCGAGGCTTGAGGGGCCTCTAGAAAGCAGAAATCTGTGGGGCTGAGGGTGCTCCAGTGTCCACACGTGCTGGGATGAGGAAGATGGGATGGATACATGGAGCACTCACTTGCAGCTCTCCATGCAATGGGAGCTCATCCTGATGTGCTCACAATCCTTGAGGGAGCACACGGAACAAAGAGGAACTGCTCCCCAATGCTCCCCAACTGCAGGGGATCATCAGCAGATAAGGGCTCTCTCTGGGAACACCACTGGATGTGGATCCATGCTTGCTCCAACCTGGAGCGAGGCTGGGCCCTGTGGCCGCTCCAGCTCAGCTTTTCTGCTCTGAAGTTCTCGGCCACACATCTGAAGAAAGCGGCGGTAGCGAACAACAGAGCGAGAGCAAGCAACACAAATCCCCGGGATAATGAGCTCGGAGGAGGGAGACGGTGGGCTCTGTCTGAGGAGGGAGCCGTGCTTTTATTGGAGAGGCCTAAAAGGGCTATAAATCCTCGGATTCAAAGGCGAACTCAAGCTCTTTCAAGTCGGAGGAAGGCCTGGGATGTGTCAGCCGGGAGGACTAACCACGCCGCGTCCCCTGCTGAAGTGGCCTCTTCAGCAAAGCCGCGGAGCAGCCCGGGATATTACACCCAGATCCTTTCCATATGCTCCCGGCCGGCCGCAGGCAGGGCACACCGGCATCCCTGCGGCACTGGGAGCCGCCTGACCCCCCGCACAGGAACACTGGCCACCCTGTCTTAATGGGGGAGTCCCTTTGTGCCCATTCCCCTTCCAACCCCCACTGAGAATTTGCCCCCCGAAATCCCAGTGGGAGCAGGGGGCTGCGTCCCTCCCTCTCGCGTTTGGCTGCGATACTACAGCGAGCCCAGACAAAGAGCGCGGAGCCCAGCGCCAGCACATCCCTGCATCCCTCCACATCCAGAGGCTGCCAGCCCCACCTGCCAACCCGCACACCAGGCCGTGCTCCCACGTTTCAGAAATCCATTAAAAGGGAAAAATCAGTGGCAAAGAGGAGACGGCGCCGAGCCTCAGCCCCGCGCGAGCAACCGCAGACGCTTCCCAGCCTAATGAGAAGGAAAACATGGACACACTCTGCGATCAATGGGAATGGTGTAAGGGGGTTTATAGCTCATAAGCCATGAAAAGGCACTTTGCTTTTCCCAAAGTACCTACTCAGAAGAGGTTGGATGGCAAAAGCCAGGCATGGCAGCTGGTGCACAGGGCTGGGCTCATCCCGGCAGGATGCCAGGGGCAAGGAAAGGGACTGCTGGGAAGTGGGATGTTCCTGTCCCATCACCAGCAGTGACGCAGGCCTGGGTGCCACCAAAACCAGCCACGACTCCCAACTAGGGAGGGCACCCACTCCAGGGCTTTGTACTTCCCAAATTCCGGCCTGAAGGTGCTGGGACAGAAGGAGCTGGGACAGCTTGTGTGGCATCTCCCAAGTACCCCACCCCGGCACCTCCATGTTGGCACCAGCAAGGGCCAATCCATGTCAAACCAGGTGACTCCAAGCTTCTCACCACAGCCCAGCCCCAGCAGACATAGCACACATGGATCTCTGTGCAGGCACAGCACCACAGCAGGATAGACCCTTTGGAAAACACCAAGGGGAGTTCATGGCTGGACACCAACCAACCCCCCTGCTCTGCCCTCACACAGCCCCCTTGGAAAAGCCCAGGCCCATGGCCTCTGAAAGGGTGAGCAGCCCACCTGGGAAGGGCCAGCTGCGGGTAGGAAAAGGTTATTCCCGAGCAGCCGAGCCAGGGTTATAAATAGCTGGCATTTTTGAAGTGCAGCTGCTCAGCTCAGCTCAGCTCGGCCGGGGCAGCACTGCCACGCCGGCACCTGAGCCGGCTCGGATCCCGCCTGGGGGCTCCGGCAGGGAGAGCTCACAGAGAAGCCACTGCTCACTGGAACACCACGAGGAACCCTCCAAACCTGTCCCCTCATCCTCCAGGGAGGAGGGACTGGCGGCCCCCAAGCTGTGCTCCAGGGATCGCCTGCAGTCCCCACTCCAGCTCCAGCAGAACCTGCTCCACAGAAGAGCAGGGGCCAGGAAAACCCCACCGCGTGCACAAATCCAGCCTCACCGAGCAGGATGTTTAGCCCTGGCTTTTCAACTCCTCTGGGACCAAGCCTGGACAGGCTGGGGGAGCCAGGAGTGCCAGGATTCCAAGGCTCAGCCACGAGCAGAGAACTGAGGCTCCAACCAGAGATGGGATCCTGAGACTCCGTGAGCTGAGCACCACTGCTCCAACCAGAGACAGAATCCCCAGGCTCCGGCACAGCCACGAGCTGAGCTCTGATGCTCCAATGGGAGATGGAACCCAGAGGTTCCAGCACAGCCCTGAGCAGATCATCAGGGCTCCAACCACAGATGGGATTCCGAAGCTCTGGCACAGCCATGAGCTGGTGATCCACGCAAAGGGCAAGAAAACCCATCCCGAAGGATGCCGGGAGTGCACCAACTCTCTCCAAGAGTAGGAGGACCACCACCACCATCCCCCTCCTGCTCTCCAGAGCAGGATTCTCTGCCACACCACCCAACCCAGAGCAAGGGATGGGAAGGGGAAAAGCATCAGGAAACAGCAGCAAGGAGCTGGGCTCTCCCTCAGCCCTGCACAACAAAAGCCCTGCAGCCGGGCCGCGCATTCCTGCCCAGATGTGACGCCGCGATAGCGCCGAGCAAGTCCTGCTCCTGCTCCTCGATCCCAGCAATCATTAATTAGAGACAGAATGGAATCAGCTTTGTTTCTCCCCACCCTATTCCAGCTGCCAGACTCCAAGTAGCATGTGCTACTGATCGCTCCAAGATGTTTTCCCACCGGAGTCCAGCGCTCCTTGGGCAGACAGGCTTCCCAGCACCACGGCCACTGCTGTGCCGAGGACAGGGTGTGCTGCCACAGGGGCAGGGAGCACAAAGCTATGGGAAAGCCGGGGGGAAGCTGGGACACACAATCCAACATGGAAACAAGGGATCATCTCCACTGCTAAGCCTCTGGTTTACAGGCGACAATCCAAACCGCTCCTGATGGACGTCATGCAAGGGGCTGCTCGTGCGCTCCGGCTCTTTGGGACCCCTGTGATCCCTAAAAACATGGACAGGGCTTGGGGACACCCTGAGTCCCCAATAAAGCCTGTTTGGGGGGCCCCACAGCACCTCGTGAAGCTGCTCAGAGGGACCCCCAGCCCACCCCACCCCACCACCAAGGGCACGGGCACATCCTGCCCTGCCACATCCAGCCCATTTGGGATAAGGATTCAATGGAACAGCTTAGATCCCCCAAAGTGACACAGGAGCTCAGGTGCAGCAGAGAGAAGCAGCCCCCGCCAGCTCCCTGCCAGCCCTTGCCGGTCGGAAATGGCATGGAAGTCCCATGGAAGCCCCGTCCAGCCCCGCTGCCAGGCGGATCCAAGGAGCTGCAGCAGCTGTTTTGCTCCAGAGAAAGCTCCGGCTCCTTTTACAATCAATCAGCCTCCCCATCACGGCTCTTTTTTTCTTTTAAAGGAAGCAGTTAAATCCATTTTATGGAATCCAGTGGTATTTACCCGGCTACTGCAAGAGCCACAGCCCTGCCTTCCCTTTTTTTTAATTTAAGTTAATGAAGTCATTCCCAAACGACCTGCAAGGAGCCCCGGGTGCTCCTTTCCCCCTGGCACAGGGAGAGGGGGAACGCCTCCGGTGAAACGTGGGCTGGGCACGGGGGAGTCTGCTTTGTGGGGAGCAGGAGCTGGGAGGGCTCCCAAAGACCTGGCACCCAGCAAAGGGTCCCCCCCATACCAAAGGGAAACTCCAGCTGGAAAGCAGGCTGGCCAGGCTTGCTTTGCCCAACCCAGCCTTCGGAGATGAAGCAAAGCCCTGGAAAGGCCAAGGTACACATGGGGGCCATGGGATTCTTGATGGGAACACAGAATCCTTAATCCTGGAATGGTTTCGGTTGTGAGAGGACCTCAAAGCCCATCCAGTGCCACCCCCCACTATGGGCAGGGACACCTTCCACTAGCCCAGGTTGCTCCAAGCCCTGTCCAACCTGGCCTCAGACACTTTCAGGGATAGGGCAGCCACAGCTTCTCTGGGCACCCTGTGCCAGAGCCTCCCCACCCTCACAGCCAAGAATTTCTTCCCAATTTCCAATCTAAACTTCCCATCTTTTTAGTTTAAAGCCATTCCCCACCTCTCAGCCTCAGGAAGGGGGAGTCTCCACAAGCCAGAAACGACTTTTAATTAAAAATAAGCAGCGAGTTTTCCCTATTTCCCAAATCCTGACACCACGGAGCGCCTCCTGCACCCACAGCTCCCGTAATTCCATTCCATCTGCTCCGACAAGTGCAATCCCCCCTCTCCGGAGCTCTGGGCCAGCCTTTCCCCTCGGAAACAGCCTTCCCGCAAGCACTTTGTCCCTCGTAAAACGGCATTAAAAGAGGCAAAGATCCGCCAGGCTTCAACCCCAGCGCTGACAGAATTCCATGGGACACCATCATGTCATTAAAGGCGGAATAAAAATACCATGAAGGATTAGAGTTTTGTCTGGGTTTTTTTTTTCCTCTTCCCCTCACCTTTTTTTTTTTTCTTAAATAAATGCATTTGTTTTGTTTTTAACAAGTTCAAAGCTGAGCAAAACTTTCTGGAAGGGGAAGAGGGAAAAGCAGAGGCAAAAGGAGCCGTTCTCTGGAGCTGCGTGGATGATGTGTCCCATTTCCCCCACCTCCTTATTAAAATACTTTCTGGGGAGGCAAATTCCAGCCTGAAATGAATTTTCCAAACCATATTTTATTAGGAATGCTTCCCTTTAACGGTCGGTACAGGAGCCCACCAGGGTCAATATTTCTCCCAAATTACAGACAAGGGAGTTGAGAAAGGATTTAGCCAGAATTCCTCCGGCAATTCCTGGCTGTCCAAGGAGAGCACGCTCCCACCGCCCCCCGGCTGTGCAGCAAAGGGGACGAGTAAATCCCAAAAGCACTTTCCCCAAAGCCCCCCTTGGACACGATGGAATAAATTAAAGCCATATTGCCTCTCCAAGCCCCCTTCCAAAGGGCTCTGAAGGCATCCCAGGGAAAGCTCACTCAGAGGGTGAGCTCATCCCAAGCACAGGTTTGAGACAATTACCACTTTTTCCAACAAAACCATTCCTAGGCCTATTTTTTTCCCTTTTAAGACCCAACATCCTCACAGCGGGAGGTGGGTGATGACTTCACCGCTGGCTTTGGGACACACACCCAGGAGCTGACCTGGGCTTCCCAACCCAGCACACAGCTTAAGCCTAACTTAACTCGATTAGGAAATCATTCCATCTATTGGATGTGTTATCAGCATCCTTCTGATAACACCAGGAGCCCCAGACCTGCTGGTGGAGCTGGAGCCCACAGCTCCCAGCTGCCCAGAAAGGGCAGGAAAATATTTTCCTTATTTACAGCAATCGCACTGAGGCCAGCCGGGCCCGGAGCACCATGCTTGCTCCTCGGATCCGTTGGAAAATTCCACTTAGCTGTGTTATTTTTAAAGGCTTTAGCTCTCTTTACTCTAAAAACAAGAGTTAAAGCTCGGCAGAGTGGGATGGGGGCTGGCACAGCCCCGGCATCGCCCCAGGAAGGGGCTTGGAAGCCCAAGGTACAGTGGCGAAGGGTTTTCATGGATCTATCCGGAAGATAATCCCGGTCCAACCAAGAGCATGACTTTTCCTCCAGGTGGAGACGGACTTTGCCCAGCACACCAATCCCCAGACTGGTTTCCTCAACTGGGTTTGCTGGGAGCAGTCATGCGGAGGCTCTGCCCGATGCCACGCTCCAAAGCTCGGAGCTGGGAAAGTAAATCCCAGACACGAGGATCCAGGGTCGCTCCGCAGGGGCACAGACTGGAGGGATCTGAATGGGATCGCGGCCGGGCCCCAACAATCCCCACCGAGGCGAAACACTTCCATGGGTTTTGCCCGTGCACGTCCCGGCAAAGCCATTCCTGGGTGGAAACGCCGACATTTCGGGCGCTTCCCACTCTCTCCTGTCCCTGTGGCGATACAGGGATGGAGAAGCACCCACAAGAGCAGCTCCACATCCCCAGAAAGCTGTGCCCAGGGCGGACAACCTCCGAGCTCCAAATCCAGGGACAACCGAGAGCAGACAAACCCTAAACTCCAAATTCCCGGAGAGTGGGCAACCACCAATCTCCAAACTGGGGGAGAACTGAGGGTGGAAAAGCACCGAGCTCTAAACTGGGTGAGAAGCGAGGGCAGACAAACACTAAGATCTGAATTCGGGGAGAACAGAGAGTGGGCAGCCAGTGAGTTCCAAACTGGAAGCACACAAACTCTGAGCTCTGAACTGGGGAAAACCAAGGGTGGACAACCCCAATCGCTGAATTCAGGGAGAACTGAGAGCGGGCAACCACCGAGATCCGAACTGGGGGAAAACTGAAGCCAGACAACGTCTGAGCTCTGAACTAAGGGTGAACTAAAGGCAGAAACCACTGAGCTTCAAAAACTGGGAGCAGAAAACCACCAAGCTCCCAATTCGGGAAAACCAAGGAACCCCTCGAGCTCTCCCTGGACACCCCAGGGAGGGACATCTCCAAGCCCACCACTCCAGGGCTCAGTGGGAAGTCCTGGTGTGTCACCTCTGCGCCAGCCGATGGCCATGGCCTCCTCCCAACTTCCCAGGCCTCGGCAGCTCAAGGAAAACGCAGGATAAGGACGGGAAGCAGGGTGACATGGCATCCCCCACCACCAAACCGGAGCCGCCTCCACCTCCAGCTGCCTTTTCCCAAATAAAAACTCTGTTTTCTGGAACCAATTTGCCTGCCCCTCGCCAAGCTCACGAATCCAGCGGGGCAATTCCCGAGGGAAAAGGCTCTCTCCGCTCCCAGCCAACTGACACAACTCCCAAAGAAAGGAAAAACACACCGAGGAGAACGAAGTGACAGAGCCGCTGTCCCGGCGCTTCCAGAGCTGGGGACACACAAAGTGTGCCTGCAAAGTTCCTTCCCCTTCCCCCCCACAAGAAACCAAGGGAATAAACATTTGGTTGGAATACGTGTCCAGGCAGGAAGGCTGTCCAAATTGTTTCGGTTCTTTCCAACCCTCAAAAACTCTTTGGATTATTTTTGGGTTATTTTTTGCCCTGAGAAGTGTGGTGGGAAAAAAAAAAAAAGGGCAGGCTAAAGGCAGGAATTTTTTGAAGGGAGAAAGGGGTAAGATAAATAAACATTCCATGATCTACAAGATAAAGCTGAGCAAGGGCCACCGACCCATCCTGACCACCAGCCCCGGGGTAGGGGCGACCGAACACCCCCCACTCCTCCTCCTCGCCCTTCATATTGCTCCTGCACGGCGGCCGCGTGCACATCCATATATTTATATAAAAATATATAAATTTATAGAATTTAGGTGTCTGTACAGGCGGAGCAGCCCCACCGCCCGCTTTGTTCGGACCCAGCCCGAGGTGGAGGCGGAACGACTCCCCTCGCCTTCCTCCGCGGCTGATTTCGGATGAGAAAACCCAGAAAGAAAAAATTTTTAAAAAGGTAATAAATCCAAACGCTGGAGGGAAGCGGCGATCCGTGGGGAAAAAAAATGAGGCGTGAAAAATGAAAAAAAAAAATTAAAAATCAAGAAACAAAACGTGGTTTTCAAAAATAAAAATGGATTTCAAGAGAGGAAAAGCTGCAAAAAGCAAACGCATAGTTAAAAACGGAGGGGAAAAAATGAAAGGAGTTTTTTTTTTTTAGTACGGAAAGCAGCGCGGCACCGCGGGTCCGTCCTCAGCCGGGGGTCGCTCCGTCCGCCGCCCGCAGCCTCCAGGCGCGATTTTTCCTTAAAAACCTCGCTGTTTCCGTTAAATTCGCATTTAGAACGCGGTTTCGATGCCTTTTTCCCCGCGGGGGGTGCGAGGCGCGTCCCTCCCGACCCCCCCCCTTCTCTCGCCGCACGTACTTGGGGTTCGCGGAGCTCCACGACACCGGCTCCAGGCTCTTGGCGAGCGGCGCGGCGAGACGGCACAGGGCCAGCAGGACACCCAGCAGCCACCGCCCGCCGCGGGGCCGCGCCATCGTCCCTCGGCGGCGGGACGGGCCGGGCGTCAGGCGCCCATCACGCTCCGCCGCCGCCTCCTCCCGCTCCGCTCCCGACCCGCCGCCTCCGCCCGCCCTGCACCGACTGAGGCGCCGCCCGCCGCGGCAGACGCTCTACCCCTCCGCGCAGGCAGCGGCGCGGACAGCCCGGACCAGCGGCCAATGGCTGAGCGGAGCGGGGGGGGGCCTTGAGGGAGGGCACGCCCATTGTGGGTTCTTAAGGGGAGTGCGGAGGATTTTTGCCTTTTTTTATGCCCCTCCCCCGGTTGCCCGCCGTTGCTACCGGGTTACTGGGGGGAGGGTGAGGAGGGGACAGCGTTGGGGACGAGCTGGCAGAGCGCCGCTGTGGGCGCCTCCTCGGCCCGGCCCCATCCCCGTCGAGCCCATCACCCCCTCCGCTGCGCGCCGCGCTTGGCCTCGCCCTCCCCCCTCAGCCGCGATCCTAGAGCGCCCCCCAGCGGACGCCGCTGGCTAGGCCCGAAGCGGCGGCGGAGCCGGAACGGAACGTGAATATTGCATTAAATATTCCATTAAATATCTCAGTTGGGAGGGGTTTAAAGGAGTTGGACCGGTTTGGGACTTCTTTCCAGCGGATTGCAGGGTATTTACATTTTTTAAGAAATTTATTGAAGTTTTTCTAATTTTTAAAAACTTTTTCGAGGCTTTTTCAACGATTTTTTCAGATTTTTTCCTCATTTTAAAAAAAGATTTTCCACTTCATGGACGTTTTGGAGGGTTTTTAAAAGAATTTAAAGTATTTTTTATTTTTTTCGAGGGATTTTTTAAAGCTCTTCCAATATTTTTGGACTTTTTTCGAGGGTTTTTAAAAAATTTGTGTGTTTTTGGGATTTTTTGAGGCTTTTTCAGTTTTTTTAAACTTTTTTTTTTTTTCAGGCTTTTAAAAGATTTTTAAATTCTTTTTACTTTTTCTGAAGTTTTCTTTTAAGTCTTTTCTGACTTTTTTGCCTTTGTTTAAAGAATTTTTTTTTTAAATATTTTAGACTTTTTAAAGTGTTTTGAAAATATTTTTCCTTTCACCACTTTTTTTTAAGATTTGGGTATTTGTCTACTTTTTTACAGGGTTTTTAATTTTTTTTCCCAGATTTTTGATTTTTTAAACTCTTTTGAAGAGTATTTTTTATGTATTTTTTCAGTTTTCTGATTGGTTTCTCTTTTTTACTATTTTGGAATTTTTTTTGCTGCTTTTTTATTTTCTTTTTAATTCTTCGAAAGTTTTTTATTTTTTCGAGGTCTTTACATTTTTTAAACCCTCTTAAGTCTACGTGATTTTTTCTTTTTTTTTTTAGTTTGGGGTTTTTATTGTAGTTTTTGGAGGTTAGGGATGGTTTTTAGGGGTTGTTTTTAGATTTTAAATTTTTTTCCCAAGGTTTCTTGATTTTTTGTTTTTGATCTTCCGATTTTTTTTTTTTTTTAACTTTTTAATTTTTTTTTCCTTTCCAGAATTGTTTGGAGCTTTTCTTTCTTAATTTTTTTTTTAAACGTTTTAAAAGTTTCTTTTCTGTTGGAAGCATTTTGAGGTTCCTTTAAAATTTTGTTTAAAGTGGGTTCTTCATTTCTGTGGCAATTTTTTTTTTTGCCTTCTGGACTTTTTGGAGTTTCTGTTATTTTTTAATCGTTTTTTAGTTTGGCCGTGGGGAGGGGGGAGCCAAAATCCAGAATTAATTTTCTTCCTATTAAGAAAATCTTTGGAGTCACTTCACTTTCTATTACAAGAACAATAATAAACCCCTTTGGAGTTGGTTTAATTTCTATTAATAAAATAAAACCCCTTCCCGAGTCTGTTCACTTTTTATTAAGGAAATTTAAAAAAAAACCCTCAAGTCAGTTCCTTTCTATTACAAAAATAAACCAACAAATTTTGGCGTGGCTTTCATTTGTCTTGAGAAAATTGAAAAACAAACAAAAAAGTCACTTTTGAGTACAAAAATAAACCAAAACACCCCCGAGTCCCTTCAGTTTTTATTTTAAAAATTCAAATTAAAGCTCAAAAATTTCAAAAAATGGTGGGGTCTGTTCAGTTTCTGTTGAGAAAATTATATAAAAAAAAAGATAAAATCGGGGTCAAATTGGCTCCATATTAATAAAATTTATTTTAAAGTCAAAGTTTTAAATGCGATTTTTCTACTTTTTCCATGCAAACCCCAAGTTGGGGGTGGCACATGGAGTGTAGGGGCTCCCTGGGCACAGGGAGCAGCGGGATTTGGGCTCTTCTGGAGCCATCCTGACCCGAAGGAGAAGGAAATACCTGAGGAAGGAGGGAAAAAAACATCCAAAAATTTGATTTTTTTATATATTTGAGCACCCAGCTGGGTCCTGGGAGAGGGGCCTTGGATCCCTGCCCACTCCTGGCTCATTCCCTGCCTGTTCCTGGCTCTCCCTGCCTGCTCCTAGCCCATTCCCGGGTCTCTCTGGCCATTCCCTGCCTGCTCCTGGTCCATTCCCTGCCCATTCCTTCTTTCCCTGCCCTCTCCCTGCCCATTCCCTGTCCATTCCTGGCTCTTCCTGCCTGTTCCCGGCTTTCCCTGCCCATTCCCTGCCCACTCCCGGCTCATTCCCTGCCCGTTCCTAGCCCATTCCCGGGTCTCTCTGCCCATTCCCTGCCCATTCCTTCTTTCCCTGCCCTCTCCCTGCCCATTCCCTGCCCATTCCTGGCTCTTGCTGCCTGTTTCCGGCTTTCCCTGCCCTGTCCCTGCCCGTTCCCACTCTCCTGCCCCTCCATCCCTGCCGGTGACATCAAGCCCTGTTGCCATGGCAATGCCGCTCTCCCGGCACAGGCTCAGGTGGGGATCCAGAGCCGGGAATCCTATGGAAAGGAGGATGATGTCCCCACGGCTCCCCTGTGCCCAACTTCCCCCGGCGAGGAGGGCACAGGATCCCTTCGGGAACACTTTGGGATCAGACTCCATCACCTCGACCCAATGGGGACAAATTTGGGGCTGTGGATCCTTGGGATGAGGGCAGGAGCAGGTGAGCCAGGCACAGGTGAGCCAGGCACGAGCTTCCAAAGGTTACCACTTCATGGAGAGTTCCATAGCACAGCCACACCTGGCACGCCGGGAAAAACCCGGATTGTGGCCTCTGCCCACTCTGGAATGTGTCAGCGACACCAAAGCAAACACCTGTAACGAGGGAGAGGCCCCGTGGAATGGGAACAGGTCTCATCCAGGGCAGTGGGACACCTTGGAGAGGTGGGAATCAGTCTGGAAGAACGGGGATAACCTGCTCCCAGCCCTCCCCACGTTGTCCCACAGCAGGAAACACCTGCCCAGGGAAGCAGAGCGCTAGTTCTTCCCACCCAGCCAAGGGAAGGAATCGGTGGTGCCCAACCAGGGCAATTCCTTGCATGGTTCGGGGTAAAAAACCCCAATAAATTAAGTGGGAAATGGTTCCCAGCCTCAGGTGCAGCGGTGACACTGGGATCTGGGCTGGGCTCTGGGCTGGAGCAGGAGGGGATCCATATCCTGGGGGGCTGAGCCAGGGGGTTCTGAGCAGGTCCAGGGGACAACAACCCCCCATCCATGTCCAAAATCCCAGGCGTGGTGGGTGATCCTGGTGCTTCCACGAAGAGTCACCGGGATTTCCATCTCCCTTCCCTTTTCCTGCCCTGCTTCTGCCCCGCTATTCCTGGGGCTATCATGGACATTCCCACGTGGGTGTCACAGGTTTTGGGGGACTCAGCTCCCACACAGCTCCATCCTGGGGTGCTGCTCCAGGCTCCCATTCCATGAGCAATCCAAAAGCCACCCACAGACCTGGTGTTCCCCGGAGTCCTCACCTACAGCTGGGGAGGGACAAAAAAAGGCATCTCTGAATTCCCAAATTCTTCACCTTTTTGGGGCCCAGGAGCTGCCTCGTGTCCTATCCATGCCCCCTTCCCGCACATCCCACTGTGCCCTTCCTGCACTGTGTGGATTCTGGACTCTTGGCTTCCCTCTCCTCCCTTTTCACCTCCCTTGAAACCTCATTAAAACAACATTTTTGGGAATGATCCGGGTGATTTTCCCTCACCTGCTCCATTCTAAAGGGACTGGAATGGTGACACGCGGCATCATTCCCAAAATTCCCGGTTCTCCTGCCTCCCCTGCCACTGGCAGAGTCTCTCTGAGCCCAATCAGCCCCTCATCAAGTGATGAGCTGCAGCCCAATGTATTCCACAGCCACTTCACATTTAAATAACCTGAGAAATTTCTGAGTGGAAAAAAAAATAGAAATGGGATAAAACAGAGTGAAAAAAAAAAAGGAAAAGAAAAATTCGGCTGAACACCAGGAAAAAGTGCTTAGTGCAGAAATCCGGGGGATGGTTCCCCCAGGAAAGCTCTGGAGTTATTTAAAACTCACCTAAATAAAACATCGGTGGGGAATAAACCTCTCTCATCCCAAAGGCACCGTGGGACCAGGGAGAGATTCCCCCTAAGTGTTTTCTAGGATGAAAGGGATGAGATCCCACCGGGCTGGCACGTGTACCCCAACACCCTCGCAGAGGCGTGGCCCCTCTCCCTGGAAAGTGCTTTTCCAAGGAGCCCTGCACAGATGGGGCCAAAATTTGTGATTAACCCAAGTCTCTATAAAACAACAACAAAAAAAAACTCAGGGATTTTTTGAAGGATGTGGAATGCATGGAGACATCCAAAGAGCCGTGTACCCATGGAATAACAGCCAGCCAGGCAGGATGGGTGCCAGGGAAGCAGTGAAATCAGAGCATCAAACCCAGCCACGAAGGTGATGTCAAGGATTCGCCTTTCCCGTGATTTATCCCATCATTCCCGCGCTCAGGCTCCGGGAATCTTGCACCTTCTGCAGATGTGTTGCCTGATTAAAGTGATGCAACATTTTTGCTGGCTGTGTCACCGGATTTCAATTTTAAAAAGCCCCATATTCCACCTGGAAATCCAGGCGCTTCCCACCTGCCCCAGGAGGAGAGGGAAAGGGGGAGCTGGGGGTGTTTAATCCATCGGGAAAGGACAGAGCAGGGAAATGCAGCAGCACGAGGCCATGGGGCTCCAGAGGAAAATTTTATGGGGCTGAGAAGTCGCTGCATAATAGGCTGGGGAAGGAAGTATTAAAATCTTTAACCGGTTTTCAGAGCTGCAATAATTAAGGTGTTGCAAGCTGCAATTGCCTGGAAAAAAAAAAAATCCAAAGGCAGGGAATAAGATTTCTATCGCTTCTAGAAGTGGCCACTCATGGATTTGGGGTTTAAAAAAAAACATTAAAGAAAAAGAATAAAACCCTGCAAGAAAGGGAAAAATTCAAAGGTGGCTGGAAAGGGGTTGGGCTGGCGATGGAAAGTGGGAGGTGGGGGAGCAGCTGTCGGCACTGGGAAGTCAGGGAAGCATTGTCTGGAGTCCAGCACTTTAATCAGGAGTTTTAATGGAACTGGAGTAGAGGTTTAATCCTAAACATCCTCACTGGAGCTGCTCCCTTTCCTCCGGACCTCTGGGAAGGGAGGAATACTGGCTTCAACGAATGAGGCCACAGAAATGGGTGAGAGAGGCCGAATTCCCTCCTGGCTCTGTCTTCCCACTGCTCTCCAGGGCAGGACACATCATTCCCCACCTCCAGCAAATCCGTGGCTTTGGCTGTGCCCTGGAAAAGAGCAGAGTGGGGCTGAGGGCTGACAAAGGGGCAGGGAAGGGACAACAAAAACCACAAGAAAAATCCCTGGCAGGCAGCTGGTGCCACCCTAAACATGGAGTGAGGGCAACAGAGGGGTCCTGAGCATCCAGAGATTCCCAGAAAACCAAGCGATGCATCCTAAAAACCCCATCAGAAGTGAATCACCTCACTCTTGTAAGAACAAAGGTGAGGGGTGCGACATGCTGGGGAGCTGCCTTTAACTCTTCGACTGTTATTGTTGAAAATATCAGGAAAATGCCTCAAATTGGCTGGAGAAGGAGAAGCCCTGAAGTGGGAGATTCCACGAGGAATATGGTGGGAAAAGGAACATCTATAGATATATATTAATGTGTGTGTGTATATCTATATATATATATATACATACATGTAATTTTATAAATAGATATGTGGGTATATATGCATCAGTATATATTTGTATGTGGATATATATGAGTTTTATATATTTATATGTGGTCTATGCCTTTTTATATGTTTATATATTATATATGTGTATTTTATATACATTTTTATGTGTCTTTTTATATATTTATATATATATAAGGTAGCAATGTACCCACTCGTGCAGAGCTTGCTGGAGGAGGCGGGAATATCCAAGGGGACACAGCCGAGGTCATTCCTTAACATCTCCCTTAATGACCTGCAAAAGGCACCAGCAGCTCGTTAATGACCTGGCAGGGAAGATAAGCAGCTTGTCGCTGGAATTCCCGCTGAAATTCCCGCCGCTATCCCGGTGTGCGGAGCCGGCCGTCCTTCCACAGGCAGGGAGACATGAAAGGGGCCTGAATAGCCAGAAAGGAGCACAGGAAACGCCATGGTTTTGTTAGCGGGGGGAAAAAAATAAATCTAATCGGGTCTATCTGGGGCGAGCGATTAAAAATTTGTTGGAGCGGGAGCGCGGCAGCGGCACCTCGGGAAAATCCGCGGGGTTTAATATGCAGCTATGCCGGAGCTCTCCTCATCCACCTCTCCCGGGGAAAACACAAAGTGCATTTTCAGGTCACCGAGCCAGAGAAAGAAGGAGAAGCCCCAAAAAGGAGCAGAAGCTGAAGGAATGCTGTGTAAGCCGAGATTTTCAAACACATGGATCTGTTTTCTTTGGAGCGCCAGCGGCCAGGGGAAGTCGCAACTGCAGACAGAGCTCCCGCGGGGTTTGAACACCAAAGGAAAAGTGGTGGAGGGTGGCAGAGGAGCAGGAGGTGACCTAGGGCTGTGTCCTATCCCAGGGGAAGTGCCGAGAGCCCGAGGCAGTGCCGGGACACGCGGCTGCCGGGGGATGGCCCAAGGCATCGCCCCCACCAGGGCTGTTCCCCCGCCTGCCCTGGCCTCCGCTCCTTGGCCGGGGTGGAAAATCCAAGTGCTGCTGTCCCCAGGACCAGATTCGCTGTCCCCAGGTCCAGACCCGCTATTCCCGGGGCCGGATCTTCCTTTCCCAGTGCCACACCTGCCATGCCCAGGGCCAGACCTACCATTCCCAGGACCAGACCTTCCGTCCCTAGGATGAGACACTCCACTTCCAGTGTCACCATTTCCATCCTCGGTGTCACAGCTTCCATCCCCAGGGTCAAACTCACCATCCTCACGGTCAGACCTGCCATTCCCAGTGCCAAACCTTCCATCCCCAGGATCAGGCTTTCCATCTCCAAGGTCAAATCTGCCATTCCCACTGCCACACCGGCCGTCTCCAGTGCCCCATCTCCCATCCCACACCTGATCCCCAGTGCCAGAGCTGATCCCCAGTGTCACACCTTCCCTCCCCAGTGTCCCACGTGCCATCCCCAGGATCAGAGCCCGTATCTTGGCACGACAGCTGGTTCCTGCCAGCTGGATGCAGGAGGCTGGGGAATGCCGTGTGTGGCCACACGGGCACGGTGCTGCTGCAAGAGGGACCTGGAGGGAGAGGAGTTGGACGGGCTGAGCTCTTCTCCCAGCTCCCAAGCGGAGGGCAGCCCCCCGGGGCAGGGTCCCGCCGAGCTCCCGGCACGTCCCCACCCGCGTGCCCCGAACGAGCCGGTGATCTCACGTGAATGAGCTCAGAGCTGGCTTCGTCCTGCCAGGATTTACATGGGAGGCTCCAGAGAGTCTGTGTGTACTCACAAGCCTCCCGCCGAGAGCCACAGCTCTCCCCGAGGGGAGGAGGAGCGGGGCTCCCTTTCCTGCTTCCCCACCCTGCCCTGCCAGCTCAGGCTCCTGGCAGCCCGCCTGCTCCGGGCGGCCCACGCTGCTTCCCGGGCGGCTGCGGGAGCCGGGACAGGGAGATCCAGCCCCCTGGACCCCTCACTGCTGCACCCCTGTGCCCTCGTACCCCTGTACCCTGCGCTCCTGCTCTCCTCTGCTCCTGTATCCCTGTGCCCCTGAATCCACGTGGTGCTGCATCCCTCCATTTCTGCATCCCTGCATCCTCACAGTCCTGCACCCAAGCACCCCTACACTCCTGTACCCCCTGCAACCCTGCATCCCTGTATCCCTACATTTCTGTGTCCTTGCATCCCTGCATCCCTGAATCCTGTCTCCCCTCTAATCCCCCGCATCCCCACAGCCCGCACATCTGCACACCTACACCCCTGCACTCCCTGTACCTCCCGTCATCCCTGTGCCCCTGCATCCCTGTGCCCCTGCATTCCTGTGCCACTGCATCCCTGTGCCACTGCATCCCTGCCTCCCTGCATCCCCTCACACTGCACCGCTGCATCCCAACATCCCAATACCACTGCATCCCTGAATCCTTGCATCCCCCACGCCCCATCCCCACCCCTGCAGGACCCAGGAGGGGATCTCACTTTCCCACAGAGCACAAGGCTCTACATTCCTCCCATTCAGGTGGGTCATGGCTCTGTGATTCCCACTCGGACATCGCTCCATGCCCCGCTGCAGTTTTTGGGGATGCAGCTCCGTGGTGCCGCTGCTTTTCCAGCCCCGCTGGCTCCCTGTGAGGAGCAGGATGGGCTGAAAGGCAGAAGAAGAAAGTGGAGAAATTCAGTTTTATCTCTCAGCAATCGCAAAAAGGGATAAACTGAACATCCTGAGCAGTTGCAGCGCTACTTTTGTGGGGCTGGTAATTTGTGACAGTGAAGATCACTGGAAATATCTTAATTAATGTTTATTTTGATGGCTGTGTAGGTTTGGGGTGACGTGTCCCTGAGTCTGGAATGGGGAGGGGGGCAGGGTGGCAGGGGGGAAAAAAAAGCAGATTTTTTTTGACTTGCTGCCCAGAACCACAAAAATGCCTTTTAAAGCCTCCCTCCCTCGCCCGAACAGGCTCGTCGGGAGCAGAGCGGAGCTCATGGAAAGAGGAGAGATAGAGAGATAGAGACACAGAGGAAGGAGGTGAGGGGCAAAGACATGGGAAGGAGACAGACAAACACACACGGAGCAATTTGCATGGTTTATGAGTCTTTGATTCCAGCCTATTTACAACCTGGGCGCTCACACCCCGGTGGGAAGTTGGGAGATTACTGTACTTACCCTCGATTTCGCTTCACATCTTTATCGAGGCATCTCTCTCGCCTCCAGCCAGACTTTAACGAGCTGCAGCTACGGCAGGGACGGGCCCCGTGCGGCCGAGCCCCTTTCCCGCCTGCTCCCACAGCCTTTCCCAGCTCCGGCTGCCATTCCCGGCTCCAGCTGCCATTCCCGGCTCCGGCTGCCATTCTCAGCTCCGCAGGGACACCCCCGAGAGCCCAGGGACACCCTGGTGATCCAAGGGACCTCTCTGTGGGCCAAGGGGCACCCCTGAGAGCCAAGGGATAGCCTTGCTCTCCTTGTTTATTCCCAGTTTCAGACCTAGGCAAAAGCATTTCTGGGATCAGACCAGGCAGTTTTGGGTCTGGCGCAGAGGAAAGAGATCCTGAGCCCGGAGCATTCGGTTCCAGAGGTGCAGGAGCTCCTGCCCTGCCAGCATCCCATTCTCCCATTTCCTTCTCATCTCCCATCCCATTCTTCTCACATTTCTTTCCCATTTACCATCCTATTCTTCTCCCCCTTTTTTTGCCATTTTCCTCCTGCATTTCCACCGAAAAAAACCTGAGTTCCAGGGAAAGGGGATGGCTGGTGGGATTACCGGATACAGTGGAGAGAAACACGTGACCCCCAGCTTTTTGTTCCTTTGATATTTGAAATCCCAACATCCAAGTCCAGAGCAACTTCTAGAAACCTTGCTGGGGGAAAGGTCTTTTCTACCAAGAAAAGGTGAGGCAATCTGGGGCAAATTCCAAGCCCTGGGTGAATCCTTCATCCCACCGAGAGCCCCCGGACACGCCAAGAGCCACCGGCTTGTGTTGGGTTCCTCAGCACCCTCTTCCCACCTCCTGCCGTGATCCCAATTAACTCCATGGAGACACAACGAGTCCCCCTCCTAATGCCCTTTCCGGGGTGTTTTCTTGGGATGAATCCTATGATCTGCCTCCATCACGCAGGGCAAATCTGGGATTCATCTCCCATTCCCCGACCCCTGAGCACACCAAGGGGTGATCAAGGGAAGTTTTCCCGCAGTGTTTTGGCTCCTTTTTGCTGTTGGATTTCCCCCAGGTGCTCGGGATGATTTTTTCGCTCGGAGTTTGACACCCACACGTGCAGGGCTGTGCCAGGAGGGGCAGGGGCAGCTCTCCCTGCCTGGCAGGGGGGTTGTGCCCGGGCTGGGCTGGCAGAGCCTCAGGAGCCGCTCCCTGCCTTGGCTGCGACCCCCGGCACCGTTTCCATTCCATAATTGGGCAAATCTTTTCCTATCAGATCTCAGCACAAGTGTCTACAAGCCTTCCCCAAATAATAAGGAATATTCAAGGAAAACCTGGTGCTTTTTCTCATCTCCTTTTTGCCAGGAATCCAGTTCTTTGGGATAGCGGCTGGAGCACAGGCACAGGCAGCTCCCGCATGACTATTCATGGGCAATCTTTGGGGATTTGCTTAAACTCAAAGCAGATTTGGAGGAAAAATAGGAAACCTGGAAGCCTTTGCTGACGACTCCTCACGGTAACTCCAGCTCGGCACCACAGGAAGCTTCTCCACTCCCTCCTTCAGCTTGTTTTTATTGAGGTGTTTTTCTCTTCCTCCCCCTGACGTTATTTAAATCTTGTTCTTTAATAAGTCTACAGCTAAAAGCAATTAAGGAGCTCAGTGAGCAGCATCCATTTCAGCGCTGCCTCCAAGGCATGTCCAGCCCCGATAAGCCCTGCTTAGAGGCACGGAGAGCATCGGGAGAGCATTGGGAGAGCATCGGGAGCCCGATGGATGCCCGGCTGTGTGAAACCCCCCACCATGGGGGGCAGAGGGGGTCCCTGCCATCCCATCCCGAGCCATCCCATCCTTCCAGGTGCTCCCAAGACTTTTTCCTCAGGGGGTGGATGGTTTGGGGACCCTGCCCGCATGCCCCTTCACCTCAAGGTGTTGCTACACTGATAAACGATGCTTAAAATAAAATAAAGAGAGAAAACGCATGTTTTCCTTTTCCGGGAGCACCAGATCAAAGCAGTTGTGAGGCAGATGATAATTCCTGGCAGTAACCACCCGCAGGAGATAGGGGGGATGGAGGGGTCCTCAGAGAGATGAGCTCAGAAATGCAGGTGACAGGCACAGAGAGGGCTTTGGCCATTAAAAGGGACATCGGGCTTTGCCATCGGGGTGGCACAAATCAAACCCACACTGTCCAGAAGTCCCCAGCCCTGTCCTCCCCCTGCCAAAGCCTCGGTACCTCCGTGGGCAGCAGCCACAGCCACGGCCGGTGCCCACACGCCCTCGGCAGCCCACGGAAAGCCTTCCAGCCAAAACTCCTGGCCATTCTCCCTGACAAAGAGCTCCTGCTTCCAGCTCAGGAGCAACAAACACTGAGGGAGGCGAGGTAACCTCTTCCCACAGCATTTTAATGACGAAAACACCCACGGAGATGCAAACACGGCCACAGCTCACAGCCTGCCCATCCTCCTTCCACCTGGGCTTGCCCTCCTTCCAGCTGGGATCGTGCAGGGATGCAGTGAACCACCCGCTGCCTCCGCCCCAGCATCCCGGGGTGGATTGGTTGGAAAGGGCATCTCAAGTCTCAGGCATGGGATGCTCAGGGAGCAGGGCAGTGCCAAGGGTGGGCAGCAGCACCCAGGAAGAGGGGAGAGAATCTGCACAAATTAGCAGGAGGCAATTTTACCCTCATCTTCTAATGCCCTGCATGCCACCCCGAGAGGCGAATGGCAGAGAGGGGCGGGTTTGGTCCTTCAGGGCTGAGAACAGAGCAGAGACCACACCAAGGGCAGCACATCCCTAATTCCCAGTAGGTCCTTGATAGGAATAAGCCAATGTCAAGCTTCTGGCAGCAGGGCTGGGCACAGCCAGCAGGACCAGCCCGTGGCTGGAGCCTCTTCGGCCCCAGGGACTCCAGAACCCCCCAAGGCCTGGGCTGATTCCCAGTGTGGGAAGTAGGGAGGGGGAATTCTGCCCCGCTCAGGTGAGACCCCACCTGCAGAGCTGCCTCCAGCCCCGGGGCCAACAGCAGGAGGATGTGGAGCTGCTGGAGTGCATCCAGAGGAGGCCATGGAGCTGCTCCAGGGCTGGAGCCCCTCTGGAGCCAGGCTGGGAGAGCTGGGGGTGTTCACCCAGAGCAGGGAAGGCTCCAGGGAGACCTTAGAGCCCCTTCCAGTGCCTAAAGGCTGCCCAGAGAAGCTGTGGCTGCCCCTGGATTCCTGGAAGCGTCCAAGGCCAGGTTGGATGGGGCTTGGAGCAACCTGGGATAAGCGGAAGGTGTCCCTGCCCATGGCAGGGGGTGGGACAAGATGGAATTTGAGGTGACTTCCAACCCAGACCATGCTGTGATTCCATGATTATTTCCTGCGTGGCTCCAGCTCCTGAGGTTTTTGAGATGGAGACTGGTAGGAAGGACTGTAAACAGGAGGTGGGAAAGGTGCTGCCTCTGATGTGATCCTGCCGATCCCTGGGAACCACCAGCACCTTCCCACACCTCTCTCGGCCTTGGGAGCCCAGCACAGCTCACCCCACCACCCCTCCAGACTTGTCCCCAAATCCAGCCAGGAGCTCCAAGTATTGTCCATAAAAAAAAACTTAAAAAGAACCCAAGAATGATTTATTGAAACGTTCCCGTTTTCGCTGGAAACACAAAGGGATGGTCCTCCCAGAAATGTGGTTTGCAGCTGGGAATTTTTTAACTAAGAGTATGAAATGTCTGCAAACGAGAGATAGTTTTGGGGGAAAAACCAAAAATGCAACTTGAGAGCCCAAACATCTGTTGGGAAACCATTCCCAAAGTTCGGAAAGGCCCTACCAGCAAACCCCAGAGAGGCTGCAAGCAGAGGAAAGGGCCGTGAACAAGCCAAGTCTTCCCAGGTGGACACGGGTGCAGCATCCTCAGGACAGGCATCATCTCCCCTCTGAACTTTTGGGTTTTTCTGGAAAAGCCAGGCTGTGGGAGCGCTGCCCCAGGACTCCCGGCAGAGCAGCCCAGACGGGTGAGGCTCGTGCCTGTCAAAACATTTCAGAATAATCATCATAAAGCACGGCCAGATCAAAACAAGTTAAAGCAGAGCCGCCAAGGTCTGGCCACCTCATAAACCACAGATAAAGCCAGCAAGGCCTCGCCAGAGCAGGTTTGATCTTCCCCCCTTCCTGTATCTCTTCCATAAACATTTTGGGGAGCCGCAGGAGAAGAGTCTTATTGATGAAGTCTGAAAACTAACATCCTATGGATGCTGGGAATTATCCCACGCCTCATCCTCCCTGTCCGGGGCAGCACCAACCCTGCGGATGCTGCCAGCCCTTCAGAGCCCATCCCAAGGACTCCTCTGTTTACTTTAAACCAACTCCCATCGAACTCCTCACTCAAGAAGGGAGAAAAATTGGATCAAAAGAGGCCCTTTGGCCGCCCCCTTCCTCCCATCTGTCCGACCTCGGCGGGTGTTGGCCGAAGGATCCGGGACCATCAGCATTATCTCAAGACCTTTTTCAAGCCCAAGGAGCTTTTTCCAAATCCCTCTCCACCTTCTGCTCTTCTTGTGCTGCTGCATTGAGGGGCTGGAGAGTGTCCAGGGAAGGGAACTGGGGAAGGGGCTGGAGCACCAGGAGCGGCTGAGGGAGCTGGGAAAGGGGCTCAGGCTGGAGCAAAGGGGGCTCAGGGGGGACCTTGTGGCTCTGCACAACTCCCTGACAGGAGGGGGCAGCCGGGGGGGTCGGGCTCTGCTCCCAGGGAACAGGGACAGGGGGAGAGGGAACGGCCTCAGGCTGGGCCACAGAAAGTTCCATTGGATATTCAGGAAAATTTCTCAGGGCTGTCCAGCCCTGGCACAGGGGTGGAGTCTCCATCCCTGGAGTGGTTTAAAAGCCATGTGGATGTGGCACTTGGGGACATGGTCAGTGGTGGCCTCAGCAGTGCTGGGGAAGGGTTGGACTCTATGTTCCCAGAGGGTTTCTGTGATTTGAAGGTTCATCTCTCCTGCACCAGCAGCTGAAGATGTCCATGGATTTCCAGGTCACTCAGCTCATGCCCTGCCTGGGATAGAGACCTGCCAAGTCTCCCGCTTCAGGTGCTCCAGGAGAAAAGTGGGATGAGCACCGAGCCCTGGCAGTCCTGGAGCTGGTCTGTCCACACCGGCCGTGCTGTAACATGAGCTTAATTAGAGTAATTGAGCTCCTGGATGAGGCTTGGAGCAGAGAAGCTGCAATATTTGGGGTTTCTAAAAGGTCTCTGCAAGGTCACTCAGCTGAGGCTGGTGAGGCAAGAGCAGCCTGGGGATAAATGGGAATGTTAATCCCTGGTTAAGGATGGCAGGATTTAGGGAACAGCCTGTTTGTGCAGGGGAGAGGACTTTCAACAAGGTCCCACAGGAGTTTGGCCAGAAACCTCCTCTGGTGCCCCCCAAAATGATCCAGGAGAGGGAAGAGCACAGCCAAGCACTTCGGAGTGGCTCCAAATTACTGCTGGCACTGAGGAATCGCAGGGAAACGGAATGGTCGTATGGAACAGAGCAATAAAATGGCAGATGAACTTCCCTGCTCATAATTGCAGAGTAATGAACATGAAAAGCTTTTCCCCCCATCCGGACACGTGCGGCGGCTCCGTATCAGCAATTACTGGGATTTAACGAGATCTCGGAGACGCTGCCGAGCCCCTTTGAAGGCCTCCTTTCAATGATCAGCAAGAGTCAAAAAAGGCAAGTGGAATATTGAGAACTCTTGGAGCCAGGAAAGGGAGCAAAAGAGGAAATGTCCTTTTTTTCCCTCATCTGTTGCCACTCGGCTCCGACGGATCCACACCAGGGAATGAGGAGATGGCAGGGGAAAGCACCACATTGATCCAGGGTTTGGGATAACACCTGCATGGAGGGAGTTAAAATGGACCAGGAAAAAGGGGATGAAGAGACAAATAAAGGTTTGGAATGGGAAAATTGACAGCGCGATCCTTGGACAACGGATTCGATGCTTTTCCCACCAAGCAGCTCCATGGACCTGTGGGAATTGTCACCAGTGGAGACTTCTCACCACCCCGAGATCAGATCTGAAGGGTCAGCTCTGCATCCATGAGGAAAACAGGATCAGCTCCAAGCAAATCCTGCCGGACTTGGGCCAGAAAGTAAAGAGGATCAGGGTGGGCACCATGTTCGAGTCCTTCACCTGAAACCTCCTGGGAAATTCCTGGAGCTTTCTAGAGACCTACAGCTCCTGTAGGGTTTTGTCCTGTGAGTTTGAGGAGGGCGTGATCCTCTTAAATCCTTCAGCCTTTCTCGCAATGCCAAGGCTTCCTAGGAATTTCCTATGACTTGTGTCTAGAACATTTCCAGGAATGTTCAAGGGCTTCATAAGACTTCTCCAACATGAAAAATTTCAAGGAATGCCCTAGAGCTTCCCTGACTTTCCTCCACCTAGAAACTTCCCCAGAATTTTCCATTTTTCCTGTGAGTTTTCTCTCTTCCGGAAGTTTTCTGGCATTTCCTTATCAGCAACCTGTCTAGGAGCATCCCAACGAATTCCAAGACTCCCACGAGGGCTCTCAAGGAATTCCTCAGTCAAGGATATTGGTATGAAATTCTCCAAATATTTTGAGAAACTCTTCCATCCGGAAAATCTCAGCCAAGGACTTTTCTCAGACTCTTCCAATGTTTCCTAGAAATTCCTCAGATGAGGAATTCTAGGAATTTTCCTGGTGATTTAAAAAAATTTCTTTGTGCTTTGCAGGACTTTTTCCTTTGCACTTCATGATGCTCCAAGGAATTTCCCAAATGATTTTTTTTTTTAGGAATTCAGCCCTGTTTTGTGGGAGTTTTCCCAAATGCTCTGACTTTTCCAGTGCACCCATGGAATACTGACCTCTCCAGGCAGCCCAAGTCAGGATGGAGGAAGGGAAGTCTCCCTTTGCTGTGTCACACCCTGGAGCCGTCCCGATGGAGAGTGGAGCTGCAACATCCCAGGAGTGGCCGTGGTGGAGCAGAGTTGCTCTGTGGGTGTTGGGGCAGCCCCACCAGCTCTGTGAGAATCGTGCTGGTGGCAGAGCTGGGAAGGAGCAGGAGAAGCATCTCTGCCACATCCAAACTTCTCCTGGCAAAGAGGAGCCGTCCCTCACCAGCCCTGAGCAAGACCATGGGGCAGCTTGGACGCTCCTGGGATCTCTCTGCACATCCCTGGAGACTCTGCCAGAGTGAACAGCCCATTCCAAGCTCCCTGTTGGATCCAGGGGTCTGTCACTGCCACGCCAAGAGCTGGGTTTGGGATGTGATCCACGCTTCCGGCCCTTCCCTCATCCATCAGCGCCAGCTAGCAGGGAACACACAGTCTGCAGGCCCAGGGTGTGGCAGCTGACACAGCCACATGTGGCCAGATGTGAGCAGAGAAGGGAAAGGCAAAGCTGGGAGCAAGGCAGGATAAACCCAGATTGCTCCAGGATATCTCCTGCTGCTCCTGTTGCCAGCTGTGGGGTCACCAGGGTCAGCTGAGGTCCCTGAAGGCGCCCAGGGCTCCCAAACCTCTTGGATGGTCTGGAAATTGAGTTCCTGGTTCAAAGAACTCCAAGAACCACCAAACCAAGCCTTGCACTGGGGGCTCCAGAAGGAGCATCTGGAAGTGTCCAAGGTCAGGTTGGATGGGGCTTGGAGCAACCTGGGATAGTGGAAGGTGTCCCTGCCCATGGCAGGGGTTTGGGACAAGACCACCTTTAAGGCTCCTTCCAACCCAGACCATTCTGTGATTCCATGATCTCCCAGGGAATCCTCAGGGTGCTGTGGGGCCCCCCAAAGCTTTTGACAACCACCCTGGAGAGGAGCAGTGGGGTCTGCTGAGGGGGCAACGCTCCCCTGAACGGCCCCATGGGTGCTCCAGGTGCTCCTTTATGGGCACAGAGAAGAAGAGCTGGTGAAAGCAGGGGCTGCACCCCAGCAGAGCTTTGGGGAGCCCCCAGGGCACCGTCCCCCCCCAGCCACACCCAGCCCGGGGTGACTCAGGTGGGTGGGGTGGACACACCTGGTCTGCAAATACTGGTCTGCAAATGCAGCAGCCCAGGCCGTGTTTGCTCTGTTTATCTCCTGACATTATTTATTTCCTACCTGTCCATGGGCTGCTGGGGGCTGTCACCACGGGGCCGTGGCCGTGGCCCTGTTGACTTTGGCACCGGGAAGGAGAGCCCGGGCCAAGCTGGGCAGTGACATCTGGAGAGGAAGAACTGGGAGAATCCGGGGCAGGGAGAGTTTGGGCTGCTGGGCTGTGGAGAGAGCACCTGGGCACGTGCAAGGAGCACGATGTGGAAATCAGTCCTGGAAATTGGTCCTGCAGCTCCATCTTGCAGGAATTTGGGGTGTGATGCCCCTGGAGCACCAGCAGGACTGAGGGCTGGGGGAGCAGAAAGGGCCTCTCCTCCTGCTCCAGGTTCATTCTGCAGCCAAGGGGGTCACAGCAATCCCAAAAGGGTGGCTGGGTCAAACATGGGGATTTCTCTGGGTAAAGCAGCCCCAATGCCCACCTTCCTCCTCCTCCTCCTCCTCTCCTGCCTCTGGACCTGCAGTCCGGGTTCTCTGCAATGTCCTGGATTGCAAAATACCCCAAAAGTTCCCAAAAGCAGCACCAGCTCTCTGATCCCGCAGAAGAGCCACCCTCCCATGCTCCAGCTGTCACCTGACACAGGGACATGGGTGAGGGGTGACAGAAGGACAGGGTCAGGCAGAGGGACCGTCCTGGAGGCACCCAATTGTGTAAGAGACAGCTTAGGGAGGAACTAGAGGATTTGGATCCTGTTTCTTGCTTAATTCCCTGATATCTGATCCCTGGGGAGGAAGAGAGGATTCCTCTGCCCCTGTCAGAGGGGCCTTAAGAAGGGCCACTAAGAAAAGCTTCTGAAGCACCACATGAAGACTCTGAGCCCTTCCCAACACTTTGGGCGATGCCTCAGGCCGTGGGTGCAGGATGAGGGGGAATCGCAGGACTGTGCATGGTCCCAGTGCTGCCTGGGTGACCAGGGACAGGGGGGACAGTTCCGGGTGGCCTCCCAGCCCCGCTGCTGCAATGAAGCACTGGCCCTTTCGGAAGGGGATTTCTAACAAAGCTGAGATCACGTTGCTGTTTGACTTAATCTCAGGCCATTCTGTCTCCAAATCCCTCCTAATTCCTCGCTGATATTAATTACAGTGTATCCGACCCAGGCCCAGGGAATGGTAGCTCTTCCCGACATCCCAAACCGAGCGCTTCCCCGGGATCCTGTTCGCAGCCAGCAGTCCCTGAGCCAAATAATCCCTGGCCTAATGCGCCGACTTAAATTAGATTTGGACCCTCCGTCCCTGCTCTGCCGCTTTCTGCTCATTCCCCACAGCTGCAGCGCAGACAAAACAGGAGGGATTTGGAGGGAGGAGTTGGCTGTCTCCTCCAGCACTCCTGGATCACAGCATTTGGGCTTTGCCAGGGCCACCTCTCCCCATTCCAGCCACTTGCTGCCTGCAGAGGAGGGTGGTGGCAGCAGCTCTGGTGTCACCAGTGTCAGCCCAGTGGCTGGGATGGACTCTCTGGTCCCAGCTGCAGGGCTGGGGACGCTGCAGCAGAGACACGGAGTAAAGTGGAGGTTTTGTGCCGACCTTTGAGCTGAAAACTGCTTTGATGGAGTCGTGGATCCAAGGGAAACAAGGCAGCACTTGCTGGGCCTCTCCAAAAACGGCTCATGCCCCACAAGCCCTGCCTGGCAGGCAGGAGAGCATCCCACAGGGACAGGGGAAAATTCCTGACAGGAGAGCATCCCACAGGGACAGGGGAGCATTCCTGCCAGGAGAGTGTCCCACGTCAGCAGCAGAGCATTCCACACAGGCAGGAGAGCACCCACACAGAGAGAGGACCACTCCTGCCAGGACAGCATCCCACACCTTCAGCAGAGCATCCCATGCAGGTACCCCAGGCAGGGAAACTCTCCCTGGCTGGCCCGCGGCTCCTGTGACAGGGAGTGCTGGGAACCCCTCACGGCACGAGTGACACCCGGCTGGTCCAGCCCCCGATCCGGGCTGGGACACCCGGGGCTGTCCCACGCCCACGCCGCACACCCGGACCCGCCGCCCGCTCCCGGCAGGCGGGATGAGCCGAGCAGGGACTGTTATTCCAGAGCCACTTCCCAGAGCAAAGCCGGAGCCCCCGGGCAGTGCCCTTTGGCCGCAGGCGGTGACCCGTGGGCAGCACATCGTCCGAGCCCCGCGGAGCCCTCCCGGGGCGGTGATTGATGGTGGTCCCTGCCCCCGGCACCACAGACCGGCTGTCCCCTGCCCTGCTGGGACAGGCTGGCCCGAGGGGCTGCTCCGGCCGGGAATTAAAGCTTTGGGAATGAGCATGGAAGCCCCAGAGCCTTCCAGTCAGGCAGGATCCACGATCCCGCAGGAGAGCTGGGGTCAGCCAGGGGCTGCCTTGCCCCGCTCCTGCCCTGGGTTTGGCAGGGATTTGGGATGCTCCAGGCACCGAGGGTGCAGGCACAGCCATTCCCTGCGGCGCCTTCCCAAGGCATTGCCAAAGGCATTGCCGGTCTGGCTCACCTTCCCGACCCCCTCCCTCCCTGCCCTGGGGGTCACTTATGGGGTTTTTTATCTGCTGATGTTTGTGCCGCACTCTGTGGAGAAGGGCAGGCAAAGCCCCGAGGGCACGGGGTGCAGGCAATCCTCTTGTTCCATCCTAACTCTTCCAGGACCCCGCCGGGAGCGAGATCCCCTCACCGGGCAGGAATCGCCGGCTGGCTGGGAGCGAGGAGCGAAGCAGAGCTGCCTCCCTCTCTTCCAGGTTTCACCGTAATCCGGCTGGTTCTGGCCCGGTTTGGGGGAGGAGCGTTTCCTGCGCCCGTCCACACCACTCCAGACAAATTGATGGAGTCAGCAGGATGGGAAGTGTTATCACGTACTACAAAAACAGGGAATAAGTCCAGGTCCCAGATTATCAGATAAATGGGCTCCTGATAACTGGCATGATTGGAAAGTAATGGGGAAACAGCTAAACGCGGTGGCAGGGCGTGTGTAAAACATGGAAAAGATCCAGGAATTCTTTGCGCCGTCCCTGAGCTGAGGGGGCTGGGAATGGTCTTCCCCTGCCTTCCCAGCGCTGTTCGCTGCTCCCCTCCCGGAGTGAGCGGGGGGAGAAGCCCCTTCCCTACGGGAATGCCCCGCAATTTCCCCCCTTCCCCCGCGCCTGCCCAGCCCCTGATTGCTCATTAACCAGCTCTTGCACCAGAGAATAATGAGTCGTAAATCACCGTGCAACCGTCTGGACTTTAAACCCCAGCCCTCCTGGAGTGCGCGGCCCTCCCGCCGGGGGAAGGGGGGAGGCCCCCGATCATCCCAACCCAGCCCTGGTTTTCCTTGGACTTTCGCATCTTGCAGGCTCGGGTTAATCTTGGAGCAAACAGTGCGGGAGATAAGGAGCCGGCCGACCCGGCGAGCCCCTCGCCCTCCATCCCACACCTCACCTTTGTTTTCCCTGGCCCAGCCCCGCAGGTGTTCGCTGCCAAAGCAGCCCCATCGCCCCGGGATGCCAAAGCCTCCGCCAGGCAGGTGGGACCAGCGCCATCAACAGCACCCCAAAACCGTCCTGGTTATCCCCATCACCCCGCCGGTAGTTCTGGATCCCCCTTTCCTGAGTTCTTTCCTTGTACTTGTTCTCTCCACATCATCCCAGGTTGGGGTGAAGCATGTTCACATCTCGGGGATAAAAGTACTTTTATCTCCTCCTTTTTCTCACTCTTGGTGTGGGTTCTGCCTCCTCGGGCCAATGTCACAGCCCTGGGACGTGGGGAACACGCTCAGCCGTGATAAGGTGGTGGCACCGTGACTCAGGGAAAACGGGACGAGGGCAAACGGGGAGTGAGACTGGTCAGAAAACGGCCAACACTTCCCCCACACATAAAAAAAAAGATAGGGAAAATCGTGTTTTCAGAGCCATTCATCGAAATCGGGAGGGCAGGAAATAGGACATTGGTTTTGGAGTGAAATAGGGGGAAATAAAAACTCCTCCTTTGAATTTTTCTCCACCCAAGCCCTTCCATGGCACAAAGGAGGTTTCAACATCGGCCTCTGGCTGGCACAAGGAGGGGGGCCGGACTCTTGTCACGTCCCCCTTTTCCCGTGTCCCCCCGCAGCCCCCCGGCCCTGCCGCACCCCTGGGCTCGCTCAGGAGCCCCCGCTCTCCCTTTGAACCTCTGCCTTTGAACCTCCCTCCGCCGATTCCCCGCGGGACACCTGAAAGCCATTACCCGGCAGATGCCGGTGGGAAGGGAGCTCTGGGGGGGTCGGGGGTGCTCGCAGGAGTGACCCGTCTTTGATCAAGACCTTTGCTGCTCCTCCCAGCCGCACTCGCAGCCTCCCCGGGTCAGTGCACGAGGGCAGCGCTCGGCACAACTGTCCTTATCCAGAGAAACGTGTGGAAATCCCAGCCTCCCAAAGCCACCTCGGTGTGGGGACATCCCACCCCTCACTAAATTCAAGGCATCCCACCCCTCCTTCCCGCACGTCTCCTCTCCTGGGACAACCCTCCAGGACACTGGAGCCGCAGGAGCAGCTGAACAGGAGCGGCCACACCTTCCCCAGCTGCTTCCACCGGCTCAGGAGCAAATCCAGTTATAGAAACATCCCCCAGCTCTGCACCAAAATGACCTCAGACCCACACCAGCCCTGCACGGATGCCTGGGGCCCGGGCATGGCCATCCTGCCACCTCCCCCGGAGGTGTGAGGGGTCTTTGATCGGCTTTGCAGCCATAGGAATCTCCGGGACACCGGGATCTCCCCCGCGGGCAGGTCGTGTCAGAAGAGCGGCGATGCTAAATCGTGCGTCCACAGCACACAAACGGCTCCACTCATCGCCACTCCCTCCCCATCCTCCGGGCTCCGGCTGAGCAAGTGCTTCCAGACACGGGCCGGGGCTCTGGGAGCTTGCCTGGGCCCCTGGCTGCTCTGCGGAGATGGGAAAACAAGACCTGGGGCTGCACCGATGCTGCTGAGCAAGCGGGTTGGAGAGGCGGGATGCTGCCCTCTGCCCTGCCTGCCCTGCCAGCCTTGCCTGTCCTGCCAGCCCTACCTGTCCTGCCTGTCCTGCCTGTCCTGCCATCCTGTCCAGCCCTGCCATTCCTGCCAGCCCTTCCAGCCCTGCCCACTGCCCAGCTGCAGGCTGATGGCACTTGGGGGTCCCCATTCTGCCCCCCAGCTCTCCAGGCACGCTCAGCTCCCCAGAGAGTCTGATTTGGCAGTGCTGGGTTAAGGGTTGGACTCAATGGTCCTGGAGATCCTTTCCTACCGAAATGATCGTGGGATTTCCCAGCAGGTTCCTGCTGGATTTTCCCTGTCCCTCTCCCTGCCCTCATCCCCCCAGCACGTCCCCAGCCGAGGTCCTGCAGGGTTTTGTGCCCTCCCTTGCGCAGGACAGAGGGGTGAGGGACTCCTGTGCTGCTGTCAGGGATGTCCCACAGCCCTGTGGTCACTCTGCACAGCCAATGGAACATCCACCAGCTCCCCAGATCCTGAACCCACTGCTCCAGCCCCCGGGATGGTGAGCTCCATTAGGGATCTTCCCTTAGAAGCAGCTCTTCCCCACGGCAGCCAGGAAATGCCACCACTGCCCTTCCTTGGGGCCACCATGGTCACCCAGAGCAGTCACTGCTGGGAGCTGCTCCAACCCCTTCCTCTCCTCTGCTAAAATCCCTTTTCCAGAGGAGCCTCCAGTCTTTGGGTTCACCTCTCTATGTTTATAATGATTTTGTCCCATGATTAATTGCTCCAAGAATTCCCTGCGGATCTGCTCGGCACTGGGGAGGGGACATTGTGCCTATAGCTCCGAATTCCTCTGGATTAGCAATTAAAGCATCTTTTCTCACTCTCTGTCCAAGGGAGAGCCCTTCTGGTAGAGCCATTACGGGTCTCACACAGCCTCGCTCTTTGTAGGGCTGAGATTCCCTCAGTGGGATTTGCTCCCATCTTTCATCGAGGTCTTTTTTGGGGACCACAAGCTTAATTAAAACCTTATTCATTATAACTTTAGCACCTCCTTACGCCTGAAGGACTTTGTAATTCCTCTCTGGGAATCCTGGGAGCAGAACACAAAATGGGTTCAATGTTGGCTTGAAGTGAGTGGAGAGGTGCAGGTAAAATTCAGGCTCACAGCTCCATCCACCCCTCCCAACATTCCAGGATCCTTTGTGGATTCCTGCCACTCCATCTCATCCTCATCATCCTCTTGGATGGGCTCCTCTCCATCCAAATCCATCCTCAGCTGTAACATGGGGCATTGGGGATGCCACATCTAAAAAATGAGGTGGGGGAAGGGAAAATATCTGCAAAGAGGAGCTCAGGACAACCCAAGTGTGCTCCCCCCGGATTTTCCCAAGCTTTTGTTTCGGTCACGACAGTCATTTATTTTTAATATGTTTTCCTGTCATTAAGTTTAATTTCAGGACTTTCAAAACAGAAAAATATGTTCAGTATTTTGGGGAGGTTTTCTCTCTTTTTTTGCAGTGAAAAAGGCAAATAGTGCTGATCTGCTCCTGACAAAGTTGATGAATCGGCATTTTTAACAATCATGTTTTTCCTTGGCCACTTCCCAGCCTGATCTCTTTGGTCTGGCAGCGGAGCTGCTCCATCCGCCTGCACTCCTGGAGGGGCTTGTAGTCCTTGGAGCTGGGGATTTTGGGATTCTCCTCAGCAGTGGCAACCCCTCGCCCCCGGCGTTCCTGTCACATTGGCTCTGAAGGAGTCAGTCACAGAGAATCCTCCCTCTCCTCTGCAGTGTCCTTCCCACCTTCATTCCCTTTTCTTGCCTGTGGGTTTCTCGTGGAGGCACAAATTCCCTGGCAGAGTTTCTCCCTCTGAAGTGCTGGAGGACTTTGTTCCCTACCCTTGCCTCAGCCAACCCTGTTTCCTGTCCTTTCTCCTGCCTCCAGGCAAGTTTGGCTCCTCGAGGCTGAAAGAAATCTTTGGATCTCCCATTCCACAGCTCCTGCCCTCAGCCTTGCCTTTCCCGTTTCCACTCGTATCCCTTCTCTGCTGGAAAAATTCCAGAGCTGTGCCTGCTGCTTTCTGTCCAGGCTTGGGCTTCCCATGTCCCCCACAAAGGAAGGACTCCCGCTTTCCCAAAATGTTGTGGCTCTCAGCATCCCTGCCTGTCCCTTGCCTGCTCCCTGCCTATTCCCCGCCTATTCCCTGCTTGATCCCTGCCTGATCCCTGCCTACTCCCTGCCTGTCCCCTGCCTGATCCCTGTCTGTTCCCTACCTGATCCCTGTCTGTTCCCTGCCTGATCCCTGCCTGATCCCTGCCTATTCCCTGCCTGCTCCCTGCCTATTCCCTGCCTGTCCGCTGCCTGCTCCCTGCCTATTCCCTGCCTGATCCCTGTCTGTTCCCTGCCTGATCCGTGCCTGATCCGTGCCTGATCCCTGTCTGTTCCCTGCCTGATCCCTGCCTGTCTCCTGCCTGCTCCCTGCCTATTCCCTGCCTGCTCCCTGCCTGCTCCCTGTCTGTTCCCTGCCTGTTCCTTGCCCTGGCACTGCCATTACCAAGAGCCACTCCCAAGGTCCTGCCTGGGACATTCCTGCTCACTGGCATGGTCACAGCTCATCCAGGTCATGCCTGCAGGATGCTGGCTAGTGGAAAAGGGCTCCCAGGAGGATCCTGTCCTTCAGCACTACGGGGACAGGACCCACAGCCGCCCTCGGGGCTCCCTGGCACCACATCCCTCTTCCAGGGCCTCAGGAAGGGCAGCTGCCTCCGGCAAAGGATTTGGAAAATGGGGTCACCGCTGAGCACATCAGGTGTGGAGACATGGAGCTTTTCCTGCCTTGCTGGGAATTCAATCCCTAAGGACACACTGTGCCCTAATGAGGGTGGCACAAGGAGAAAGAGCAGGGGACACCTTCATTTTCTCTTAACACACACCCAGGGGATGCCCAGCCAGTTCCAGGAAGGTGCCCCCATCCCCTTCCCAGGTGGAGAGAGGCTGACATCGGATGGGATCGGAACACACAGCCTTAATTTATCAGGAGAAGCCAAGAGACCCCCAGGGCCCCTGACCTTTCAACAGCCACATGCAGCTCCCGCCCTTCTGTTCTGCAGGTACTCCCTCGTTTCCAGTTGATTGAAACCCAAATAATGTCCTCAGCCTGATGGATCGCAGCTTCTCCACCAGCATCCACCTTCCAGGGGGAGCAGGAAGGAGAGGAAATGGTTCCTGTGCACTTCCCACCCAGCCCAGCCCATGGAGAGAGCACAACGCACATGGAAAACATCATTGCTCCGTGGAAAAGAAGCGATTCACCCTCTGGAGCTGCTGGTACAGTCTGAGGAAAATCATGGATTTCATCCCTTCCTCAGCTCTTCTCTCCACCATTTGTCCTTTTTATTTAGATGCGGCTGCTTTAAACTATTTCTTGCTGATTGGAGCATCCTTAAATAGCCCTTGTGCCAAAGAGGCAAGGGAGACACTGTAGGAAATCCCAGTTGGGAAGCAGAACCACCGGGATCTGCATCCAGGATTCTTTCCCTCCCATTTCCCCGCATACTCCTGCCCCAAAGCTGTCCCACACCTCTGTGCCAGGTCAACAACCAGTGAACCTGGGGAGGGAGGTGACAGCCCTGGAGTGCTCCGGGGTGATGAGTGGGATTCTGGCAGGGGAGGGCACAGCTCAGCCCATTGCAGGGTCATGACAGCCGGGCAGGACTCCCAGATAACCCTCGGCAGAGCCAGGCAGGATTCCCAGATAACCTCTGGCAGAAATACGGCTTCTGCCAGGACCTGCCCTCCCTTCTCCAGTGAATTAAGGCAGCCCAAGCCCTGGGACATAAATTAGTGATGGGAATTAGCGATAGGAGCCCGCCCTTGGCCCAGAGGGGCCTGGAGCAGAGGGATCCGGAGCTGCAGTGCCCATCCTGGGGTGCTCTGACTCCACAAAGGCAGTGAATTCCTGGACAGGCTGGAATCCCCTCAATCCCCAGGAACGAGGGGAAAATACCTGCTGTTAATACCTGCTGACCCCAAGGTCACAGGTCAGGGACAACCATCCCAGTGAGCCACGGAAGTGGCCTTTGCAGTGACACGTGGCCTCTCCAGGCACCGTCACTATTCCCGGGATGGGACGCCGGCACCCCGGGGCTTGGGGGGCCCTGGGTGCCAGGCAGGCTCCAGGGAAGGGATGAGGGAACAGGGAACAGCAAACCCGTGGCTGCCTTTGTGCAGAGACCAGGCAGGACGTAAAGATTTCCTCCACACTTTCTTTTCCTCACCCTCTCCTTGCTCACACAAGGAAAACCTTCAGCATCCAGCCAAAATTTCCTACTACAAGAAACTGTGGACAAAACAAAACAAAACAGCATTTAGATTGTCTGCCCAGACATGAGCACAGGTACCCCAGGGGTGTCACCTGTGGCTGCTCAGGTCACCCCAAAAATGATGCTTCCCTGAAGGAATTTGGACGCTTTGGCCCCAGATCCAGGCACAGACACATCCGGCAAAGGGATCCTGATGGACTGAGACAAGGCAAGGGCACAGCTCCTGGATAGGGTCTGTGAACCCCCTCCCACCACTGGCACCCCCCACACCCTCCGTGTCACCCCAGCTGGCAGGCCTTAATAACCCCTGGCGCCAAGAGCCGGGCCCTGAGCACGTGGGGCACTAATTAGCCCTGCGCTCATTAGCCCAGGCGTGGGGGCGGGGCTGTCAATGAATGGGGGGAATTAGAGCCCCACAGGGCCGGGACCCCCCCTTGCCACCCTCCACCCCAAGAGATGAGGAGTCAGTGCTGCAGCGGGGGCAGGATTCCCGAGTTATCCACAGCATCCCCAGTTCTCCCAGTGCTGGCAGGGACCGGAATTCTTTACCTGGCCACAGTGATGGATGTCCCTGGAATGAACCCAAAGTGGAAGAGGCCAAAGATTAAAACCACCCCCCCAGCAGCCCCCCCAGCGTTAACTCTTGGTTGAGTGCAACAGATAAGAACAAGTTAAATTTATCTTCAAAGAACCCCCAAAAGTGGCTCTCCCTTAACCCCCCCCTCGCCGGAATAAATCTTCCCCTTATCTGGATTTCCAAGGAGCAGGACTGGCAGGGGACGGAGTGGGAATGCTGCAGACTAGGTTAAGCCAAAGCCCTCTCTGGTTCGGATTAAAGAGGAGGATAAAAGAGCGCGGGGTCCCGGCGGGAGCATAAATAACACGGGATGGGCCCCGAGCAGGGATTTACACCCGGGAATGCTCCGAGCCCAACACAACAACAAGGGGGGAACTGGGGGGTTGGGCCCTGCCCAGGGGTGATGGTGGCTGTGGAGAGGGTGGAAAGGGCAGGAGGCACTGGGTGGGAAGTGAGGAAGAGGTGGAGTGCAGGAGGGATGGGAGCCTGAGGAACAGGCATGGTATAATTTGGGATCCTGTGGCAGGAGGGAGGGGAAAAGGGGAAGGAAAAGGGAAGGAGAAAAGCAAAAGAGAAAATAAAAAGGGAAGGGAAAAGTGGAAGGGAACTGGAAAAGGTGAAGGGAAATGGGAAAGTGGAAGGGGAAGAGGAAGGAGAAGAGCAAGAGGAAGGGGAAGGAAAAAGGGGAAAGGGAAAAGGGGAAAGGGGAAAGGAAAAGGGAAAGGGAAAAGGAAAAGGGAAAGGGGAAGGGAAAGGGGAAAGGTGAACAGGAAGCAGATCCCTGCCCTGCAGCATCCATGCCGCAGTGTCCCCCACATCTCACGTGCCAGCACATCCGCGTCCCTGCGGATGGGACAGAGGAAACCGGGCAGACACAGTCAAATTCCAGAAAATTATTTTTTCATTTTCTCCTTTATTAGTTTTTTATTAGAGAGAAAAACAAGCGAGAGCTGCCTCTGCCCCAGCACAACCTTCCCCAGCCACAGCGGCTCTGTTTGGGCTCCGAGCGCTGCCCCAGATGGCCGGGAAGAGCCTGGATTTAGGAGCTGCTGACACCCCCCAGGTCTGGTGCTTGGGCAGGGGGTTGGGGGGGCTTCTTGTTGGATGCTCTGGCCAGGGGTGTCCTGGAGGGCAGATCCAAAGGAAAATTCGCCCAGGATCCACGTGGGACCAGCAGAAGGGTGAATACATCCACCTGGGATGGGAATATCCTGGCCAAGGAATGAGCTCACCACGGGTCGGATGTGGGGGATAACGAGGACTCCCTTGCCTGATGCAATCTGGGGAAGATGCAGCCCAGTGAGAGCCATCGGAAGAAGTCTTTGACCTTTCTGAACCCTTGGAAAGATTGAAGCTGCACCTCCGGCCTGGGTTGCTGGGGGAAGGGAAGAGCAGGAGCAGATGTCCCTGCGGTGGGGGACACGTGCAGCAGCCAGGGAGGATGAGCTGGATCAGGAGGTGGGATGCACGGAATGGCCACCCACGGCCATTCCAGCTTGGATCTGAGCCGTGCAGCATCCCAGGCAGATGATGCCCTTCCCACCATCCCTCCCTCAGCAGGAGCTGTGCCACGATCCCACTGCAGCTGCAGGTTCCCCGTGCTGGAGGTGGGAAGGGCCGCCAAGATCCATCGCCCTCCTGCAAAACTGCTCCGGGATCTGGAATCAATTATTGTGTGGGCCCATGAATTAGCACATTACAAAGGCACAGTGACTTCAGGAACCTGGAATGGGATCAGGTTTTGCTCAAATTGTCACCTGCTGCCCCTACCCATGCCCTGGGTGTGGGAAGGGCCAGGACACAGATCCCTGGGAGGGCAAGAACACCCTCTCCTGCAATCCACAGCTCCAGCCCCTGGCCAAGGAGAGGTGTCAGGGCTCACTCCCCACGTCACGTGGAATTTTCTCATTCCTGGGTGAAGCTCTCCAGAACTCTGCCCAAGGTGAGAAGTGACCCTGGGGCTGCCACGTGTGTCCTCCAGCACGGGACTGACGATCCCGACACCTCCCACCCCGAAGCATCTCCCAGTTATCAGCAATGCCTCTCCCAGCCCCCGGCCAGCAGGAAACATCCTGCTGGGATTAGCGGAGTAACCCGAGGAGATACCGGTGGGGATGCTTGGGGGCTGAGGAATTAATCTGTTTGTTTGGAAAAGTGGATCCTGCCTCCAGTGGCTGCGGGTGCTTGTGACGAGTTGCTCATGCCAATGCTCAACGCTTCCCTTCAGGAATCATCAACCATCCCACATTCCTACTTAAACCTGCAAGGAAAAAATTCTTCTAAGAGGGATAAACAGAGCAGAGGAGTGAAGGCAGTGAGTGTCCCTGGGTGGGACACACTCCCAAACTCCCCGGAGCTCAGGCAGTGCCGGCTCTTTCGCGGGGATCAGAGTGGGTGTTCACCCCCGGTCTTGTGGGTATAAACAACAGCCACAGCAATTGCCAAAATTAATAATCCCAAAAGCCCAGAAAATACCCCAGCGGGATGTCCAGGGATCATGAGGAGACCCCAGTGGGCTCCTCCCTGCAGTACCCAGGGCAGCTCGTGGAGTTGGGGAGGACTTTGGCATCCCCATGCCCGCCTCCTCCTCCTCCTCCTCCTCCTCTTTCTTCTCCTCCTCCTCCTCCTCCTCCTCTGCCCTGGCTGCTGCTCCAGCTGGAGAAATCCTGCTTTTTTGCCTCGCACCCGCACTAAGTGAGCTGGAGCAAATCACCCCGGGATTTGCATTAACAGCAGTCGCTACAACAAGATCCCAGCCAAACACAATACTGGAAACTCGGCTTTCCCCCATCCTTAGTGCTTCCAGATGGAGCCCCTCGCTCCCACCAAAGAGCAGGGGCCAACCCTGCTCCCAGCACGGACCTTTCCTTCGGCCCCAGGCTGCGGAGGGGGCGAGGAGGGACAGATCTGCCTGTTGTCCCATCGCCATGCCCAGTGCTGGAGCAGGGAAGGGCCCGGCAGTTTTCTCTGTTTCCAAAGCAGCGGATTTATTTCCGCTTACATCAGAGAAAGTTGAAAAAAATCATCATAAAAGAGAAAGAGATCAGGATATTCTGTCAGTCCCTTGGGATCTGTATAGGGGAAGACATCCTTGGAATAACATCAGCAGCCCCAGCACCGTGTTTGGAGCCAGCCAGGAACGGCCTCTCTGGGCACTAAAAGCACTCTAGCAGAGTGCTAAAAATATTCATTATCCAGGCGGGAATCGTCAGCACGGCACAGGCCCCAGGTATTAAGTAGGTAGCAGGACCTGGCACGGGCTCCTTGGCTTACACCTCCTCACTCACATTTGGCTTTGCCATTAAAGCCTCCAGGCAGAGATGCTCCCGAGGAGCGGCCAGGAGCGGAGGGGCTGGCTCGTCCCTCGCCTCCCCGTGCCAGGAGACCCCCATCCTGTGGAGCTGACAGCTCCTTTGGTGGAGCTGGAGCAGCTGGGGCTCTGCCAGATGCTTCTGATAAGCAAATCCATTGCCTGGTGGGGATGTGGGGTGTGGGGGAGCACCCGGACCTTCCACACCCACCGGTGTTGCTGTGTCCCCTTCCATGGATTGGAATTCCTCCGCTCAGGTCCTCATCCTGTGGGAAGCTCATTAAACAATCAGGCAAATTTTTGGCCAGACATTGCATGAGCCCAGCATTGCTTTGGGCAGAGATTCCTGCTCTTCCCAGCCATTCCAATAGGAAATGGGTTCCACTGCTTCCTCCAGGTGGTTTTGCTCTTCCTCTCTTTTGTTGGGACAAAGCCTCCTGCAGAACTGCCACGGAATCCTCCCGGAATCACAGCGGCTCCCATCAGGATCACCAGCTCCAAGACTGCACAAAGACCCTTCACACAGATAAAAACCCCCAGATTTAAGTCACAGGTTCTTGTTTTTCACCAGCACTTTTGCAGCTGCTGCTTCCAAACCTTCCTTTGCAATCGTGAGGAAAGGGAGGCAAAGCATCCTGGCTGCACAGGGAGTGAACATGGAGCATCTGCACGGGGAATCATGGAATCACAGGCTTCCTTGGCTTGGAAAGGGCTGTACAGACGATCTCCTTCCACCCCCTGCCATGGGCAAGGACACCTTCCACTAGCCCAGGTTGCTCCAAGCCCTGACCAGCCTGGCCTTGGACACTGCCAGAGATCCAGGGGCAGCCACAGCTTCTCTGGGCACCCTGTGCCAGGGCCTCCCCACCCTCAGGGAAGAATTTCCTTCACAATATCCCATCTAACCCTGCCCTCAGGCAGCAGGAAGCCATTCCCTCTTGTCCTGTCACTCCATCCCTTATCCAAAGTCCCTCTTCAGCTCTCCTGGAGCCCCTTTAGGCACTGGAAGGACTCTAAGTTCTCCCTGGACCCTTCTCTTCTCCAGGTGAACACCCCCGGCTCTGCCAGCCTGTCTGGCTGTCACACTGTGCAGGGGACACTCGGAATTGCAGGATCAGGATGCTCCTGATGCAATCCCCCAGCACTGCTGGCTCCCAGCCCTCTTCCCAGGTCCCCCCAGGAGCACCATGTCCATGCCCCAGCACTGCTGGACCAATGCTCCCGCTCACGTCCTGTTTAGCCCAGGCTGTTCCCAGCTCCCAGCCAGGTTTCCCGGCTCCCCGGACCCTCTGCAAACCGGAGGCAGCTGCAGCTGGAGGAGGGATGAGAGAGGGGGGTCTGAGCTGCTCCCCAGAGCTGGATGTGGGACAGCCCGAGGAGCTCAGCCTTGTTTATCCTGCTGTGGTTTCCCCACAGGGAACACACGTGTGTTCCTACAGGGACACACGCAGCATTCCAGCTTTGTCCCTGCCACGACCTCTGTGCACGTGAGGTCTCCAGCCCCTTCCATGGGAGGGGATTTTTGGAAGTCCCACCTCGAGGTGGGGGAGGGTGAAGACTACGGGGTCCAGCAGGAAGACCCTGCTGGATGTTGATGACGAGTTGGGAGAAGGACAGATGAGAGGGCTGCTAAGTTAGAGTCATGGAATGGTTTGGGTTGGAGGACACCTTAAAGCCCATCCAGTCCCACCCCCCACTATGGGCAGGGACACCTCCCACTAGCCCAGGTTGCTCCAAGGCCCATCCAACCCAGCCTTGGACACTTCCAGGGATCCAGGGATCCAGGGATCCAGGAGCAGCACAGCTTCTCTGGGCACCCTGTGCCAGGGCCTCCCCACCCTCACAGGGAACAATTTCCTCCTAATATCCAATGTTAATCTCCCGTCTTTTAATTTAAAACCATTTCCCCTTTCCCGGTCACTGTCTGTCCATGTAAAAAGCCACTCTCCATCTTTTCCATAAGCTCCCTTTAGACGCTGAGAGGAAAGGCAGGAACTTTGCTCAAATCCTCCAGCCAGCAAACCCAGGAATGTTGTCTCTGGCAGCTGTTTCCAAAGTCACCTTTGAGGCTGGCAGCATCACAGAGGGGACCCCAGAGCTGTGTCCCCAGGCAGGGCTGGCCCTGCAGCATCCGCTGGGCCTGCAGCATTCCGGCCTCCGCTGTTATACCCGGCAGATTTGCTCTGTGCTTTAAAGTAAAGCCCCTTGTAAAACCTGGCAGCCCTGAGGAGAGATAAGGGGGGTCTCAGGGAGCTTTTGGCTTGGGAATGGGATATGGAAGGAGCTGCTGTGATGGGAGCCAAGCACGGGGGCGGCCGGAGCAGGGGGAGGCTCTGGGGCCACTGCAGAGCATTTGCCAGCCCCAGTCCTATCCCTGGAGCTTGGAAATCTGCATGGTGGGATCTGGGCCAGCACAGGGAGCACAGAGCTCCTGCCTCCCCATCATGCAGCTCATGGGTGGGGCTGTGGCCATGGAGGATCCTGGAGTTCCAGAGCATCAAAGACTCCTTGGAGTGGTGCAGCAGCTGCTTCACCTCTGTGTGCTGGAGTGGGACCCATGTTTGGGTGGGAATTGGGATGGGGGGGATCCATTCCAGGGAGATGTTGGGGTGCTGCAGGTGGTGGCTGTGGGGAAACAGCCACAGTGCTCTGTCGTGGCAAACATCCGCGACCAGGATTCATGGATCAGGAGGAATTTCTTCATGGAAAGGGCCAGGCATTGGCAGGGGCTGCCCAGGGAGGTTTGGAGTGCCCATCCCTGGAGGTGTCCAAGGAATGACTGGATGTGGCACTCAATGCTCTGGGCTGGGATCGGTCACAGGCTGGACTCGATCCTGGAGGGTTTTTCCAACCTCAGGGATTCTGGGATTCTGTGTTCTTAGGGATGCTCTGCGCCTTTCTGACTCGCTGAATGGGACAGGGGGAGCTGGGCTGGGTGCCCAGTGTGGCACAGCCCAGGAACGGGGGAGAGGACAAGGTGGGAGCACAGGGCAGTGTGGAGAGGAGGCAGCGATCCCTCTGTGGATAAGGGGGATATAATCCCTTGTTTCACACACAAGGAGATACCAAAAGCCAAATCGTGGAGGATAATTGCTCCAAAAAACAAAGGGGTGCTTCATATTCCTTGGCTCCCTAACAGAATTACCACAGCAAGTGCTCCCTGGCTTTCCTTTCATTCTCCTCCAAAAACACCACTTTCCTGGGGGTGGATTTGGGGATGGGAGTGGGAAAGCCGTGAGCATTGCTGGGTCCTGGCAGGGTGGGATGGGCAGCTGCCCGCGGGAGCAGGGATTTGCCCACACTCCTTCCTGCTGCCTCCCCATTCCCCCAGCTCCTTGGACTCCCCCAGACTCATATCCTGGGGGGCAGCTGTGGCCCCCATCCCATCCCATCCCATCCCATCCCATCCCATCCCATCCCCGGGGCTGTGTTCCCAGCAGAGGTGGCACCGAGCGCGGCGGGGGCAGCCTGCCAGCAGCACAGCCTCATCCACAGGGCTCGGGAGGAAAAAACAGCTGGGAAAGAAGAGCCTGGGAGGCTTTTTCCCAAGCTGGGAGAGCTCTCTGAAGCTGCTCGCCCCCGGAGCCAGGTGGCCTTTGAACGGGAGCAGCTCCTGGCAAGCCCCGGCACAGGAGGCACCGGGAGTGCCCACAGCCAGGAAGGGCCATTCCTTAGGGAGTTCTGGGATGGAACTCACCCGCTCGCCTCAAACCAAGTGTTTATAAACCTGCAGGAGGGTGGGTTAAGAGCTTTGGTGGAACAAAGGGTACAAAAGGAGGGTGTTTGGTGAGGAGGGAGAGGAATGGGATGGGATGGGATGGGATGGGATGGGATGGGATGGGATGGGATGGGATGGGATGGGATGGGATGGGATGGGATGGGATGGGATGGGATAGGATGGGATGGGATGGGACGGGGTGAGGCAATGGTGCTGGGCCAGCCATGGGGTGATGGGTCTGGTGCCACCACAGGGGACTCAGCCCCTGGACACCAGGTTACCAGGGAATCCTTGGGCTCTGACTTAATAGAAATACACAATGTGAAATCCTTTCCCTACTTCTGAGGTCACCAGTGCCACTCTCCCCATGTCCCTGCCACCCATTGCACTTCCAGCTCCCTCCTCCCCAGGTCCCTGTGGGTGCCAGGGGACACAGTGGGGAGTCCCCAGTGTTCCCACCACCAGCTGAGCCCCCTCCAGCCCTGCCCCAGCCGGGTGAGGGCTGCAGCTCCCCAGGCCTCCCCATCCAGATGGGTCTTCAGGGCTGCAGTGAAAAAGCTGAAGTGTAAAAGGACACTGAAGGGAGCAATGGAAGAACCGGATTTTCTTTTATTTGATTTTTTTTCATTTCTGAAGGATGCTGTATTGAGCTGAACATGACAAATATGCCAGGAATGTTTGCCCTCAGGGCCTGGGAGAGCAGGGAAAGGCACTGCTGGCACCTTATCAATGCAGCAGCCCCGGTGTTTGTGGAAAAACAAGTGCCAGGGGCAGGTCCAGGAGCAGCAGCTGCCTGTGCCTGGAGCAGGATGCCAGCAGGAACCTGCTGTGACAAGGGGGGACGTCACCCTGGCACGATGGGGACCTGCCCTCAGCCTGCACACAGGGCAGAAGAAGCAGGTCTGGCTCTGCTCCCAAGGAACAAGGGACAGGACAAGAGGAAAAGGCCCCACGATGCTCCAGGGGAGGTTCAGGTTGGGTATTAGGGAACATTTCTTCATGGAAATGGCTGTCCAGTGGAGTCCCCATCCCTGAAGGGGTTAAAAAGCTGTGTGGATGTGGCACCTGGGGATGTGGTCAGTGGTGGCCTTGGCAGTGCTGGGGGACACTTGCACTCGGTGATCTCAGAGGGCTTTTCCAACCTCAGTGATTCCGCGATTCTCTGAAAGAGCCGCCAGCAGCTCCGGAGAGCCCCGGCCCAGCTCCGAGGAAGCCATGTGAAGCGGGCTGGGGCCGGGGCTAATTAACCAGCCTTGTTAAAAATATATTGTGTTTGCATTAAACAAGGTTCCCCCAAGCCAGAGGAAGCTGGTGAGGGACTGAGGAGAGATAGCGAGGGAGAGTGAGGCGGCAGGGAGGGGGAGGCGATGCCTGGGTGCATTTATTCCTTCCCTTCCTTCCATTTCTAACCCAAACCAAAGTGTCTCTGTGGCTGGAGGCGCCCTCTCGTCTCATAAAGTCCCACATAGGAAATTGTAAAGTACAGGAAAACAACCCAAACCCCCTGACCCCTTAACAAACTCCAGCCACAGCCAAAGTTGCAAGTAAACAAAGCCAAGCCGCTGTCGCCAAACTCTCCTGGGTGCTGGGACGGCATTCCTGGTCCCATCGGAGGCTGGACGGCCCTACTGGAGGCCGGATATTCCCACAGCCCTCACCCCAGCCCCCAGCCACAGAGCTGCCCCTCAGCCTGCGGGTGCCAGTTCCTTCAAAGTCAGATGCTTCCTCTCTCCGCCACTGAAGGTGATGATGCTCTGGGCCAGCTCTGGTCTTCCCTCTCCTGCCCAGGGCAGGACTGAAGTCCCTCAGAGCTTCAGGGTTTGTCTCCTGAGCCTGTCTGACACCCATAGAGAAGCACCGGCCCTGCTGCAGCGCCATTAGCACTGGTGCCACCGAGGGAATGCTCCGTTTCCCTGGACACCGGTAATTCAGCCAGAACCTGCACAATTTTCTGTGCATAATAGTCCCAAATGTGCTCTCTGGCAGGCTCAGGAATCAGCAACCCAGCGGAGGCAGCCCGGATTAATCAGGCTGGCCACGACTCGGAACAAACCTGCTGATGAAGCCTTGGCAGCAGCAGCATGAGTGGGGGCTGTCCCGCCCCTCCTGCTCCCACACAGCACGAGGGATTGGGAATCTCAATGGAGTGATTGGCCACATTCTTCCAGAGCCCTCTGCCACCAGCACTGTGCTCCTGCTCCGTGTCCCCGTGTCCCCCATGGCCCCCACGCCAGGAGTGACAGGAGCTGGGCAGGCAGGTGGTGTGGGGCCGCTGCTGCAGAGGGGCAGGAAGGGGTCAGGGAGTCCTGTTCTTCGGGATTCCAATCACAGGACTCTGGACACTGCCTGGGACACTCTGCTGGCTAATCCAGCCACACACCCCACCAGGAGATACTGGTGCCGCTGCTTGGAGCATGGGACAGGAAAGCCTTGTGGGATGCCTGGAGCAAGCCCACAGGGTCATTGTGGTCCCACATCCTGGTGTTTCTCCTGTCTCCTTCTTTCAGCCTCCCCGCCTCTCTGCCTCCCATATTCTCTCTGGCTGAGATTCCACTGTCCACGGGATGCAGGCTGGGAGCTTTCCTGGGGTATCCCAACCCAATGACCCCGGGACATCCCCTTCTCTCTTCCCCCCCAGAAGGCACCACCTTCTCTCCCTCTGAAGGGGCAGCATGAGCCATTTTTGGCAGATATTTTCTGTTGGACACAGCCAGGGTGTCTCCTGCATTCCTGGGGATTCCTGGGGGTCCCTGGGGTCACCAGCCAGGTCACACGGGCCATGCTGAGCTGGGGGGATGTTGGCACCCTCCTGTGCCCCCTGTGGTGGCTGGGGGTGGGCAATAGGGATAGCCCTGCAGAGTGGGAGGCCGGACACCTCCCCCCTCCTGGAGACACAGCAGGATGTTTACATGACGTCTTGATTCTGGCTGGTGAAGAACACACAAAGCTTAAAAAAAAAAAAAAATAAAATGAATAACAAAAAAAAAAATTCCCCTGTTGTTCCCTGCAGCAGATGGAAAATAAACACAGCTGCTCCTCTGCCCCGAGCCGTGGCCACACACCCCAGCCCCTGCTGGTCCCTGTGCCCAGGACACACTGCCCAGGCAGCCAAATACCCAGGGGATTGATGCCACGGGAATCCTGAGCATCCGCGGGGGGGGGGGGGGGGGGGTGACAGCGTGGCTCTGATGCTGCATGAGGGGTTTGGGAGCTGAGGTGGCACTGCCAGCCTGGAGGGGGGACAGGCCATGAGGAAAGGGGTTGCCCACGCCAAGCAGCCATCCCAAGGTGGTGCCAGTCCTGTAGGTCCAACCTCTGCTCTCTCTGTGCCCGATGGGGTGGATAAGCTGATCCCCTGCAAGGAGACCCCCCTGAGGGGTGTGAGTGAGGCAAGGGACCATCCCCCACCCAGCTGGAGCAGCAGAGGAGCGGGGACACCGTGGGTGTGTGGGACAGGACAGGCTGCGAGGCCACGGCTGTGCCCGTCCACGTGGAGCACGGGGTGAAGCGGAGGTTAAACATCAGGAAACACTTTCCGGCTCTAGATGGGATCTGGGAGGCAGAGCCAGCTCCCAGCTGGGAGCCCCCTGTGTGGGGACAGGAGTGGGGCTGTGTGGACCCCAGTGAGGGCTGTGTGTCTGTCACACTGCCACGGCCAGAATGTCCTGTATCCCTTCATTCCTCCTGAATTTTATCGCCAGCAGCAGCTCCTGGCAGCAGGGCCTGCTGCAGCCCCTCAGTGTGCAGAGCCCCCACCCCATCTGACCTGGAACCGGGGAAAAAGGGAATATTTCCCATATTCGCTGTGCAACCACAACACCTCCTGGCAGAGGCAGCTGCTCCCTGCAAAGGAACACTCCAGGTTCTGGATTTAAACAAAGTGCAAGAAGCTCTAAACCCCATGGACAAGCAGAAGTACCAAATCCCCCCCAGTTTCACCTTTGGCAGCACAAAACTTCTCAGTCTCCAGGTCCAGGAGGCCTGAGAGTCCTGAGGGAGGCTGAGCTGTGCTCCAGGCTGGGGGATGATCCAGGTAGTTTGCAGGAATGCTGTCAGGGAAGCCAGGGGCTGCAGGGATGTTTCCAAGGATGCAGGGATGCTGTCAGGGGTGTTTGGGACTGCAGGGATGGTGCCAGGGCTGCCAGAGGCTCTCTGGACTGCAGGTCTGCTCGGGGCTGGAAGAGCGCTTGAGGCTGGCAGGGATACTCGGGATTGGCAGGGGCCTCAGGAGCGGCAGGGATGCTCCAGGCTGGGGAATGCTCCAGGCTGTGCTCCGAGCTGTGGGGATGATCCGGGATGTGGGGATGATCCGGGATGTGGGATGCTGGGACGTGTCCATGGATCCGGGGCTGGAGGTGCCGGCGGGCAGGGCAGGGGCTGCGGGGGCTCCTCCCGGGCCTCTCGCGTGGAGCTCGGCTGTCCTCTAGTGCACGCCCGGCTCCATGACACCGAGCCGTGGGGCTGGGAAAGGCTGGGAAAGGCAGGCAAAAGCAGGCGGGGCAGGCAGGGAGCCCCACCAAGCCCCACCTCCCACTCCCTTCCAACCTCTGCATTTTTAGGGGCTCCGCTCTTTATTCAGCATTTCTTTGTCCCTCATTTTTTTCCCACCTCTCAGTCTCCCTTGGCTTTCCACCCCTTTTTAGCCACAGTTTTATATTAATCTCCACTTAATTTAATGGTCTCCAGTTATTCCTTAGACTCCTGCTCCTTTTCAGCCTCCCATTTTTCATTGGCCTCCACTCTTCATCAGCCTCTCAGACTCCGTTTCCCACTATATTTTTATCGTCCTCCTACCTCTCTTTACCCTCTCCCTGCCTTTTTCAGCCCCCAATTTCTTCTACTTGCCCTCAATCCTCCCACACCTCTTTGGACTCCGACCCCATTTCGACACGGGGGAGCCACCACAGACACACGGAAAGGGGAAAGGAGGGAGAGAGTGAGGGAGAAGGGTGAGGGAGAAGGGTGAGGGAAGAGGGATGAAGTGCAGGTCCCTGAGCACTTGGGCTGTCACAGCCTGAGCAGCCTCACCTGGGGCTCTATTTAAGCTCAGCCTGGAACCTTCAGCCGCTTCCTCATCTCAGTGTCGGTGTGCCCAGCTCTGGTCCTGCTTCCAGTCCCACAGCCCATCGAGGTGACCCCTGCCCTGTCCCCGCCGGGGCTGTGGGCGCAAGGGAGGCTCCCTGACTTCTGCCAGCGCTGCACAGACGGACACCCGTCCCCGTCCTCAAGCCACGGCGGTGGGCGGTAGCCCCTGTTCCCTCCGTAGGCTGGGTGCTTTGGGCTTCTTTTGAGGTCCTTTGAGGACTCAGGGTCGCGCTGTCCCCGCGCTGTCCCCGCGCTGTCCCCGCTCTCCCGGCGCTGCGGTGGCGGCGGTGGCCGCGCGGGGGCAGCAGAGCGCCAGGGACGGGCGGCGGGAGCGGCGCTGGGCGCGACCCCCGGGCGGGACCGGGACCCTCGGCAGAGCAGAGCCACGGGAGGGATCGGGGACAGGGACCCGAAACACCACCCTACCCACCCTGCCCTGGGCCGGGACACCTTCCGCCAGACCAGGCTGCTCCAAGCCCCGTTCAACCTGGCCTTGGACGCTTCCAGGGATCCAGGGGCAGCCGCAGCTTGTCTGGGCAACTGGTGCCAGGTCTTCGATCGAGCCAGGTGTCGGCTCCTCTCTCCTTCTCAGGCAGTTCCAGGACCTGCCATTGCTCACAAGGGATTCTTCGTCTTCAACCACCAATAACAGGGGATTGAGGAGCCACCTGTGTCTGTAGGTGCCACCTTCCCATCTACTCTGAGCCATTAATGTGTCCTGGCCCAGCCCTGGCTGAGGAGCAGGTTTGAGGATCATCACTCCAGGGCTCCGTTGCTCCAGTGGGATGAGCTTCCCAGCAGTTGCTGGTGCAGACCCGGGTCTATCAGTTTGGCCTCGGGCTCCGTGCCCAATCCGATATCCACGCATGGCTCCCCCTCACCAGCCCCCTCTCCTACCCCCACCGTCTTCAAAGCCAGGGACCTGGCAGTGGTTCTGAAAGCCGGGCAGAGCCTCCATGCCACGGCTTGGCATGGAACTCAAAGGCTCAATTAGCAACATCTGCTCTTGTGGGCTGTAAAACCCTCTCGCTGCTCCCCTCCCTCGCTCCGAGAGCTCACAGCTGGGAGCAGCATGAGGCTGCAGCCAGCCTGGCCAGGGGAGCTGTGCCCCTGGCTCACAGCTATCATGGCTTGCTGTGTCACCTCTGCCACTGTGCCACCTCTGCCACCGCTCTCCGGACCCCTCGGACCCACAGCTTGATGGCAGCTGAGGGTGAAGGACAAGGGGTGAGCTCTTCTCTCTGGTGAGCAGGGACAGGAGCCTGGGGAATGGCTGGAGTTGTGTCACAGAGGGTTAGGTTGGATATTAGGAAAAGGTTCTTCTCCTAGAGGGTGGTCAGGCACTGAACAGAGGGAAGAGTCTGGAGCACCAGGAGTGGCTGGGGGAGCTCAGCCTGGAGCAAAGGAGGCTCAGGAGGGACCTCCTCACTCTCCACAACTCCCTGACAGGAGGGGGCAGCTGGGGGGGGGGAGGTCGGGCTCTGCTTCCAGGGAACAAGGATGGGATGAGAGGAAACTGCCTCAAGCTGTGCCAGCGGAGGTTCATGTTGGACAGTAGGAGGAATTTCTTCATGGAAAGGGTGGTTAGGCATTGGAAGGGGCTGCCCAGGGAGCTGGTGGAGTCCCCATCCCTGGAGGTGTCCAAGGAAGGACTGGATGCGGCACTCGGTGCTCTGGGCTGGGCGACCAGATGGGGATCGGTCAAAGGTTGGACTTGATGACCTTGGAAGTCTTTTCCAACCTCAATGATCCCATGATTCTATGAAAACCAGCCCATGCCCTGGAGGCTGGCTGAGAGCCCCCGCCAGCACCCATTGTTCCGGAGCTGAAGCAATCGGAGCCCTTTCCCGAGGAGCCGGAGCCTGGCGGGCCGGGCCGGGCTGGGCTGTCCCGGGAGGGCCATATAGCAGCAGGGCTGGACACTGCTGTCATCATTCCGCGGATGCCTCCAAACACGGCCAAGCGGCGCCACACAAGGCCACCGAGGTCAGGAGGGCACAGAGCCAGCCGGGAATGGGATTTGTGATCGGGATGGGCAGCGCTGATGGGGCGAGTCCATGGGGTACCCCCTGAAGAGGACCTCCCTGAGCCCCCCTTGGAGGCAGCTGTCCCTGAGCAGCTCTGTCAGAGCCTGGTGCCAGGAGGGGACAAGGGAGTCCCATGGGCAATGCTGGCAGGGCACTACTGATGTCTGACACTGGGCACCAAGTGTTCCCTGCCTTTCCCACCCTCATTCCAAGAATGTCCAGTACGTCCACTCCTTCCCCACATTTTGGCCATTAGATCCGATTATCCTCGATTTACTCGCTGCCAGCAGAGCTCTCAGGGCCTCTCCCTCTGTATGAAGCAACCTCGGCTGCATTCTGGCTGCAGCAAAACATCCCACCCTGGGGACATCCCTTGGGAGATTCCCCAAAACCCCAGTGCTCTCCTCAGCTGGGAGTGTCCCTCAATTGCTGCCTGGGAGCTGGGGAGCAGCAGGGCTTGCCAGACAAACAGGGGGTGTGATCACAATCCCATAAAAACACATCATGGAAGCCCTTTGCCAAGACTAGGCCAAGCCTTGGCTGGCGCAGTGGGTGGTGAGAAAACACCTTGTGCTGATGGTGACTTCCTCCTTAGTTATCCCCACCAAGGATCTGCCTCTGCCTCACAGGTAATCATGGAAACTCCAAATTCCCCAGGGAATTCTCCTGAGCATCGGGTGGGAGACTAGCAGAGCTGCCTCTCCCACCTGAGGAATCAGGACTTGAGTGCCAGCCTGTCCGTATCTGCTTGGAGCAAGAAAAACATCCATAAATCACATTTCCCTTGGAATACTGGCAGTAACACATCCATACAACATTGCCCTTGGAACACCAGCAGCAGCAGTAGAGGGATAGAAGCCAGAGGAGGGCTGAGCAAAGCCGTTCTCTCCTGAAGGGTCATGTGTGAGCCGCTGGTTTTGCAGCGAGTGGGAGGAGCGGATAATGTTTTCCCAGGCAGAGGAAACTCCTGGGTGGAAATAGCGCTGTGCCCTGGAAACGGAGCCGTCAGCAAACAGGGCTGGTGCAGCCTCATCTCAGCAGGTGATGCTGAGCTGGGCACAGGGTCTGTGGTGGATGAGCCGCTCCCGATGGGAATGGGAGGGACAAGATCCTGTCACAGCCCTGTGGGAGCACAGGGGAGCTGAGGTCAGGGATGGGCAGAGTGCTCCTGCACAGTGGCTCCCTGGGACACCCTCCCCGTGCCCTCCCTCCCAGCTTCATTCAGGCCCAGGTACACAAAAGGACCAGGAGTGCTGGGGCAGGAAGAAAGCTGAGTCCTCAGGCTGTGGGGAAAGATGAAAAAGAATGGGAAGGATGGGGCTTTGTGGGGATGACCAGGAAATAAGAGCAAGGACTGCAGGACTCAGTGTCCCATAACTAACAGGGTGTACAAGGCCTGGAGGGGCTCTGTGACTGTCTTAGCTCTTCCTAGACCTGACAGGACTGTGCAGATCGCCTGCCCGCAGCACTTCCCCTGAGACATGGAGTGATGGGACAAGGGGGAATGGCTTTCAACTAAAAAAAGGGCAGGGTTAGACGGCATATTGGGAAGAAATTCCTGCCTGTGAGGGTGGGGAGGCCCTGGCACAGGGTGCCCAGAGAAGCTGTGCTGCTCCTGGATCCCTGGAAGTGTCCAAGGCCAGGTTGGACAGGGCTTGGATCCCTGGAAGTGCCCAAGGCCAGGTTGGATGGGGCTTGGAGCACCCTGGGATAGTGGAAGTTGTCCCTGTCCACGGCAGGGGGATGGATCAGGTGCTGTTTAAAAGTCCCTTCCAGCCCAAACCATCCCATGATTACAGAAACCCTGGTCTGATCCTGTGTGCACAGGGCAGGCACAGACAGTCCTGGGAATGAAATCCACCCCAGGAACCACAGACCTGCAGGAACAGCACTCTCAGCCATCCCAGCATCTCCTCCCAGCAGGGCCATGGACACGCTGGAGGAGCAGGAAGGGAAGGGGTGGAAGAGCCAGAGGGAAGCAGCCCCTGAGGGAGTCACAGGTGCCTGTGCCACAGCTCAGAAGAGCTGAGCCTCCAGCCTGGTTTGCAGTTCCTTATATCACTCCCGGTGATGTTCAACACTTGTTCGTTCCGGCTGTAAAACCTCTCCTGGCTCTGCACCAGGTATTTCCCTCCCTCAGTGCCTCAGCCAGGGCCGAGCTGTTGGAGCGTGAGCAGCTCACACACCATGGCCTTTGTGACTAATGGCACCAGCTGAGGTGACAGCCCCTCTGTGAGAGCCCCTTTCCCGTGGGGCTCACTGTCCTCACAGGTTAGGAGGACAAACAGGAGGAGGATAAAGCCTCCAGTGTCTTTCCCTGCGCCTGCAGGATCCCACTCTCCTGAGGGAGCTTGGGTAACCAGCTCCAGCACCCCATGGCCTTGGAGGAACTGGTTCACTTTGGGACAGAACTTGAGGAAAACCCCAGGAACAGGAACACCCGAACCGTGTCCCAATGACGGCTTAGTGCCCGAGGGTGAGGATGGTTTCATGGATGGAGTAGGAGCCTCCAAGCAGGCTCTGCCCTCTGCTCTGTGTACACTGGGGTTTCATGTCCATAAAATTATGGAATCATTTAAGTTGGAGTGGCTCTCAGAGACTGTTGAATCCAATCATCAACCCTAGCACCTTCAAGGCCACCATTAACCCATGTTCCCACGTGCCACATGATTTTGACCACTTCCAGGGACAGCGACTTCACTGCTTCTCTTGGTGTCTGTTTCAATGCCTGGCCATCTTTTCAGTGAAAAAATTTTCCCTAATATCCCACCTAAACTTCCACTGCTGCAACTTGAGGGTGTTTCCCCTTGTCCTGTCCCTGTTCCCTGGGAGCAGAGCCCAACCCCCCCGGCTGTACTCTCCTGTCAGGGAGTTGTGGAGAGTCAGAAGGTCCCCCCTGAGCCTCCTTTGCTCCAGGCTGAGCCCCTTTCCCAGCTCCCTCAGCTGCTCTGTTTGTTTTCCATTCCCAGGGAGCTGATGGTCCCTCAGGGTTTAACCACACCAAGAACCCCCCCAACAGGGATTGAGGGACACAAATAAGGGATGTCCCTGGAAGTGCTTTTGCTGCCTGGTGAGAGCTCTATCCCAGTCCCTCAGAAATTGAATCATTGGGGGCTCTTTGTGAGGCTGAGGGTGTGTGGGCAGTGAGGGGACACACCAGGCTCTGCTCTCAGGGGACAGCACCGTGTCTGTGGCTGCTGCCGGAGCCCCCATAGCCCTTCTCCACTGGGACCTGTTGACACCGGGGATTGGGATGGGACCAGTCAGTGAGGGTGAGGATTCCAGTGAGGATTCGAGTGAGGGTGAGGTGAGGGTTAGGATGAGGGTGAGCGTGAATGTGAAGATGATGGCAAGGGTGAGGTGAGGATGAGGGTGAGGATGACCGTGGGGGTGAGGATGAGGGAAGGGGGTGAGGTTGACGGTGCGGATGAGGTGATGATGAGGGTGCAGGTGACGCTCAGGGCGGGGGTGAGGCCGAGGGCGAGGCTGAGAGCGGAGCTGCCGCCGAGGCTGCGGCGGGTGTGCGGGTGCGGGGGTGTCCCGGCCCGGCGCGGCCGATCGGAGCTGTCCTTCAGCACCTCGGCAGTGCCGGCCGGGCCGGGCCGCGGCCGTGCCGGTGCCGGCGGAGCGGGGGCAGCGCGCAGGCGCAGCGCTCGCGGCTCCTCAAGGTGTTGGCGGCGCGGCCGAAGATGGCGACAGACTGAGGGCGATGGGGCCGGGCGGCGGCGGCGGCGGGCGCGGCGCGGCCCCGGCACCGCGCCGGGGCAAGCGGAAAGCCGAGTGAGGGCGGCCGGGGCATGCCCGGGGCCGGGGCCGGGGCCGGGGCGGGCGGCGGCGGCGGGGCGCGGCGGGGGCGGCGCGGGCATGGCGGCGGCGCGGGGCAGGTGACAGCGGCGGCAGCGCGGCGCTGCCCGCCCGGCGCCCGCGCGCCCCCGGCATGATCCGCGGCGCCTGGATGTCCCCCCGCGGGGGCGCCGCCGGCGGGGCCGTGTGCTGCGCGCCGCGCCGCAGCGACAAGCCGGTGGCCGACCCCGAGCGGGCGCAGAAATGGCGCCTGTCGCTCGCCTCGCTCCTCTTTTTCACCGTGCTCCTCTCCGACCATCTGTGGCTCTGCGCCGGGGCCAAGCTGCGGGCGCGGGAGCGGCCGCGGGGCCGCGGGCCGCGGGCGCTGCTGGCGGCCGAGCCGGCGGGCGGCGGCGGCGGCGGCGGCAGCTGCGAGGCCCTGCTGGGCAACCTGAGCCGCGGCCCCGGCGGGCCCTGCCCCGCCGCCCGCGGGGACCTGGACTCGGCGTGCGCCCGGCTGCTCGCCCCGCAGCGCCCGCGGGCCCCCGGCGCGCCCCTGCGCTCGCCCCCCGTCGCCGCCGCCGCCGCCGCCGCCGCGCCCTTCTTCGCCTCGCCCTCCTCCAAAAGGACCTTCCTGCAGGCTTACTTCAGGAACTTCAACCTCTCCTTTTGTGATACTTACACGATCTGGGACCTGCTGCGGGAGATGGCCGGCCCCGACGGCCTGGACTGCAGCCTGGACAACCTGATGGTGGACCTGGTGGTGGCGGCGGCCGGGGCGCTGGGCGGGGAGGCCTGTAGCAGCTGCGTCCAGGCGTACCAGCGGCTGGACCAACACGCTCAGGAAAAATACGAGGAGTTCGACCTCTTGCTGGAGAAGTACTTGCAATCGGAAGAGTACTCGGTCAGATCCTGCCTGACGGACTGCAAGGTACGAGGGGGCGTCTGGGGTGAGCTGGGCCACGGGGCTTGGTAGCGTGGGGGTACCGCGGTCTCCCTGCTCCCACGCCAACCCACAGGCTGAGGTCTCCCTCTGCTTCCCAAACCTCTCCTGGCAGTGGTGGTGGGACAAGTCTGGAGCCCTTGGGAAGGCTGGGACCAGGTGGTGGGACAGAGAAGGCACAGCAGGACTTGGCTGGAATGAGCGCTCCCACATCCCTTCACACCTGTGCACACAGAGGCAGCTCCCGACATCCCACTCCCAGCACTCTGTTCTCAACACTCTGCTCCCAACACCTCAATCTGAGCGCCCAGCTCATGGCATCCCACTCCCAGCACTCAATCCTGACACCGCAATCCTGACATGCCATCTCAATCCAAGCACTTCATTCCCAACATCCCAATCCCTACCAGCCTCACCCACACCCCTTTCCATGTGCACCCCTGTGCACACAGGGGCCGAGCTGGGACAGGTGTGGGGCCCCTCACCTCTGCCTCAGACCTGCTGCTGTTCCTCGGACAGCCCAGGGTTCTGCCTGGCTGTCATTAGACCAGCAGTGACCTGAGATGAACCATGGTGCCAGGGCCCCTTCCCTATACACAGCAGCCCTTTTCCAGCTCTTCCGCCCTTTCTGCCCAGGGAGCTGGTGCAGGCATGCTGGGATGTGCCTCCCAGCTTGGTGTCCCCCCCAGTCACTGGCTGTCCCCAGCTCCAGGGCACAGTCCATGTTCTGAAAGCCCATTGGTTGGTTGCCCCCCCCAGCATCAATGGGATTGAGCCTCAGCATGGAGCCATCTCCTCTCCCAAATGAGAGTTGTGGTCAGATCTCCATCAGAGCCCCCAGTATGGTTCTGCTGGATGCTCCGTTCTTACAAGCCTGTGGTGCCTCCAGCTTCCACCTGCTCCGAGCTGCCTGGCTCACCTGTGCACGCTCCCTCCAGACGTCACTTCTGGGAAGTGCAATGGTCTCCATAGCTAAACCTGCTTCTCTTTCTCGGAGCTGTGTCTTGAGGTGTGTGACAGCAGTGTCCCCACAGGGATGGTGGCAGAGCTTCCTCCCTGGTAGTATGACTGGGTTGACTGCTCCTTTTCTGGGACAGGAGTTTTGAGGGACACCTGGAGTTGCAGGGCAGCTCTTGGAGTGATGTTCTTGCCCTGGGAAAGTGCAGGAGCAGCAGCAAGAGCAGCTCTGGGACACTGAGGTGGTGTCTTACACCAAGGGCACATTGGTGAGATCCTGGCCACTACAAGGGTCGCTTTTGTGAGGAGCTGGATTTGAGCAGTAGCTTGTGCTGGCATTCTGGGCCCCGGCCAAGCCAGGTAATTACAATCTGCTTGCCCAAATTCCCCCTGTGGTTTCCAAGGGACGTAGTATTCAGCCTGCTCCGAGTAGTTTGGTCCCGCTGCTCCACTTCTGCAGGGAGTTCGGTGCTGTCCATTGTGCTGCTCCTGCTCCCAGGGGCCCAGCAGGATCAGGGTCTCCCTGTGCTGTGTCTGGTGGAGCACAGACATTCCAGCTTCAAGCTTAGCTTCCATCTCTGCTGGGAGACCCAGAGAGAAAAGTGAAAGAGGTGAGAAAATAATCGTTATGTTGGGACTCCACAGTATGTAGAAACAGAGCTGTGCTTCGATCAGTCTCCATTAAGTGTGCCTGGGTTTAACATCCTTGATGGGAGAGCAGGAAATGTGCTTGGGAGATGCAGAACTGGAGGCAGTGGCAGGACTTGTCCCTCTGATCTGGTTCCGTGTTGTGTCAGTGCATCCCTAGAGCATCTGTGAGCTCCAGCCTTGCATTCCACAGGCAGCACTTGGGAAGCAACAGGAGGCACGAGCAGCAGGGACAACCTGTGCACGCTCCTCTGGGCCACCTGTGGGGAAGTTCCCGTGGGAGTGCCCGAGTCTGCTGCTCCCACCAGAGCCCTCACAGCTCCCATCCTTTTGGTCACTCCTGAAAATCAGGCTGCTTAATTCAAGGCCATTCACTCCATATTTAGGTGCCTTACTCCAGCCTTTCACATCCATGAGACTCAGCTTTTTCCTCTCAGTGGCTGTTCCCCATCTGTGAATTGAGACTAGTGCCAGACCCCTCCAGCATTGTGGTGACGAGCGAGTTTTGGCCTGATTTCGAGTCCTCTGGACCTGAGCAGGGACTGCAGTTACTCATTGCCCTGGAAAAATGTGGCTGGCAGGATTTTTGAAGCAGTGTGAGTTTGTAATTCCTGTCCAGATGCTGGATAATACCTGTTTGTGAGGAATGGCAGAGCTACTGCTCGATGGTGATAACATCTCAGAGCAAATAACAGGAAAATAGGAGAAGAGTGGAGGAAAACAGACTGGAATGTGCAGCTTGGCCAGTGTAAGAGCTCCTGCAGAGCCCTCACAGCAGGATTCTGGCTGCAGGAGCTCTGGAGCTGGAGAAACAGGATTTAAAGGATAATTCTGGGACACGGGACCATGGGAGCAGGGCTGTGCATGGAGAATTAGTGCTGCTTCCCATTTGCATCCCTGCCATTCCGTAACAGCAGCTGGAAAATTGAAGATGGGGAAGCACAGCAGCTCCAGCTCACCTGCACACAGCTCCCCTCTGCAGAGCCACGGATCCCTCTGGAATTTAGTCCCTAAGAAGTGTGGCTCAATAGACAGCTCACAGGGAGCTCTGTGGCAGCCCAACCACTCCGGTGATTTTGGCTCTTTATTCCATCTGATTTCAAAAAACAGCAACACCAAATCCCAATCAGAGCTGCCAGTTCCTTCCTCAGCAGCAGGTTTGACCCCGAGCTAAAAATTTGGAAGTGTGTGAGTGTTGTGGATTGGATTCAGGAGACACATAATTCCTTGTTAATAAATCATCCTGAGAGCTGTGCTCATGTTTGGGGGGGAAAGGCAGGTGCTGCCAGGAGGGGAAGCAGCATTCTAAGCATCCCAAACCTGGATCTGTCTGTGCCTGGAGGCTGGGGAAGATTGGACCAAAGTCTCCCTGGAAGATAGGAATCCCATGAAATGGTGGGGTCCGTGTGTAATTCAGATGCTGAGATTACTCAGTGCTGTAATACTCTTCCTTTTTATTCTCTGCTTGGGGATCATTCCTGGGCAGATCCCACCTTCTGCATATGTTGTTATTCCCATCAGCTTCCAAATCATTCCCTGGAAATGTTTTACTTGTTACTCTTGCAGCTAACCCCAGAAATCCCCTGTGGCTGAGAGACAGTGAACCATGAAGATGCACTTCTGGGGTTTATTGTTTGCATTTCCCATTTGGTGGGATTTTGGGGGTCTGGCTCCCACAGGGACCCTCATGGACAGGGGCTCTGGCATCCTGTGGGACAGGAGGGAGAGAGGGAAGTGGGTCCACACGGTCTCAAACAAGGTCCATCTTCTCAAACACATTTCACCTCTTGCTGTGAGGATCTGCCTGCCAGCTGGTGTGTTACGGTGCTAGGTAGGGCTGATGTGGAGAAAAGGTGGAGAACGCCTGTGTTTTTCTGAGCATAAGAGGGAAAAGTCATTAACTGAGTTGGGAGCAGCTGCCAGCCACCTCCATCTCACCTGTTCCTGTGTGACTTGTACCCTTTGTCACTGCAAGGCACAATGAACTTGGTGCACTGAGCAGTTGTGGGGACACTTTGGAGCGTCCTCCAAAGGGGTTTGAGGGGGTCATGACCTGGGGACATGGATATTGGACTCGAACAGCCATCAGGAAATGTGGGACAGCAGCAGCACTCAAACTGTCAGCCCAGGCTTTGCAGGACTTAGTGCAGGAGGAAATCGCAGTCCCTCCAAAGCAATGCCCTGAGGGATGCTTAGGGCTGGTTTGTGCCTTTTTCCTATCTTTCCAAACAGGAAAAGAGCAGTGTTGCTCTGGCTCAGACGCCAGATGCGAGCTTTGCTTGTGCCAAGGCCGAGCTCTTCGTGCTGGCTCCCGCCCCAACAGCTCCCAGAAGTGCCCCCTCCCACCGGCCCCGGGGCAAATCAAGATCTATGGGACAAAGCCCGCAGAATTAAGGAGTCATTAGGCTTCGAGAAACAAAGCTGTGGAGTGAGAAGGGCTGACAGGCAGGAGGGGGCCTGACAGGCTGGACAGGACCTGTAGCATCTCAGATGTGATTAGATTATCAGGTTTTTCTGCACATGGGCCCGTGGCTGTGGGATCTGGTTCTGCACCTCTGGTTTTCCTGGTACCTCTGGCAGGGCAGGATTTCGCTCCCAAGGCTTTGCTGGTGTTTCTGTGCCGCAGGTGCGCGGTGATGTGGTGAGAAATGGAGGCTGTTCCTGCTCTGGCATCACCCCTGGCACAGCCCACGTGGAACAGGGAGAAAATCCCCAGTGCCCAGGTTCAGCACCCTCTGGGGTCCTGTTTTCTGGCTCTTGTTTAACTGGGAATAGCATCAGCAATCAGCATCCCTACAGAGCATCCCTCCCTGTGGAGCATCCTCTGGAAATCCAAGCCTACTGGGGCCAGGAGCTTTGGGAACACCATGTCTTGGGGTTATCCCAGTGCCAGGGATGCCTCTTGGGGGAACCAAAGCAGCATTTTACCTTCACAAAAGTAGCTCAAGTCGAGTTTATTTGGGCTTGGCTTATCCAAAATGCTGCTCAACCTGGTGCACTCCTGCTCTGAGCCTGGATGGCTCCTTGCACAGAGGGAAGGTCCCTTGAGAACCACAGCAAAAGTGGTTTCACCAAAACCTTGTGCTTTTTTGAGGGAGTTGCTTTAGCAATGAGCCTTCCAGAGAATCTGTGCATGGGTGACTGCAAAGCTGCACCCGGGACCTGGTCCCCTCTGAGCATTTGGTGCACCAGGAGCAGCAGCACCTGGGAGAGGAGGAGCTGCTCCCACACATCGTGTCAGCTCCAGAGCTTCTCCTCCAGAACCAGCCTGGCCAGTGAGGCGTTTCATGAGGTGAAGAAAGGTTCCAGCATGAATTCCAAAGTAATTCCAGCAGATCAGCACAGTCATTTGGCAGCTTGAGCAGGAGCACATGCACGAGCTTAGCCAAGTGTGCGGCTCCGTGTTCCCCACCCATTCCGTGGGAGCAAAGGGAATTTTTTGCAGCCCTGTGCAGAGATGTGATTCAGTTGTATAAAGAATTTGGGCCAAAGGACTGTGGTGGGTTTGGTGTGCAGGTGCTGTGGCTGCAGCCTCTGGCACAGCCCGGTTCCAGTGCCTTGTGCCTGCTACTTCCTCGATGCTTGAAAACTGAGATCAAGGCTTGGAAAAGAGGAGAAACGAAAACTGAACTGATGGAAGGAGTTTTCCCTGTGGAAAAAAAGGTGTAGAGGTGTCAGGAATGCACCAGTGGTACCTGGGTCTTTTGGGAGGGCCGCAAGCCAGGAGGGAATGGGGATGCTCAGATGGTGCTTGGACAGTCCTGAGTTTAACTTGGGGTTGAGACATCTCAAGCTGCCTGGGAGTGTGTGATGGGCTGGAGGCCGGACCCACACAGGTGCTGTGGAGTGAAGCAAAGGGTGCGAATGGGAGGGATTGATGGGGGATTTGGGTGGTGTTCAGCTGCCTCCTTTGCGCTGGTTGTCTGTCAGTCCTTGTTGTCTGCCTGTCCTCACCCGTGTCCGTCAGTGGTGCTGCAGGGAAAACCCACAAGTTCCCCAAGGCAGCAGCAGGTCTCCCTGGAGCAACAGGCAGATCAGCAAGTGGTGCAGGGACAGCGAGGGAGGGTGAGATCTGTCTCCATCAAACTGTCACCAGCAGAGCTCCAAGTGCCGCAGGCTCCGGCGCCGGTTCCTGCTCCGTGTGCTGCCAGCTGTGCCTGCTGCCGTCAGTGCCGGATGCAAGCCCAGGTTCTTCTCCATGTGTGCCCATCCCTGGGCACGGGGACTTCACCAGCAGGGTGGAAGGAGCTCCTCAGAGATGCCACCTCAGCAGCTGGAGATGGAAAGTATCTGGCTGCTCTGTGGGGCGCGGGAAGGCTCTGGGAGTCGGGAGCTCAGCAGCGCGTGCGGTGATATCGGCAAAATGTGGGCGCTGGGAAAACAGTACGACCCCCAGCCCCCTTGCTGTGCACATCCATTGTCACAGGCTGCCTGTGGTGGTCCAGATCAGGGTTGTCTTGCCACACTGCTATTCCTACCAGACAGTGATTCGTGCTCCCCGTGGACAAAGGGATGTGCCAGTGCCATGGTGACTTCCAGCCCCACGTGCATCCCAGGGAGAGGAGGCAGCACTCCCCCACACCAGCACCGGGAAGTGGGAGAGGATGCACAGTGTGTCTGCTTGAACCCAGCTGGACCTGCCCTCACAATGGGCTTCTCCTGGTCCCTGCCTGAGGGCAGGATTCTTTTCCATCCGGAAAGGAGCCGTTCGTGCCCAGCGGGGATCACACATGGCCTGGCCTGACCCCAGCACTTGGCAGTGCCAAGGATCACACACAGAGAGGGCTCAAAACATCCCATGGCCCCAGGCCTGTCCCTAGGGATGTCCCACAGGCTTTTTCTCTGCTGCGGGCTCCAGAGCTGCCCTCCAGGGTGGGAGGCAGGCAGGCAGCAGAGGCAGGATGTACTTGGCTGCCGGGGGCTATTCCTGCTGTCACCGGGATGCCATTAGGATGCGACTCATGCCTGGCTCCACGCAGGAGCTCGGCTCTGCTGTCCTTTGAAGGGCAATGACTCAGGGACAGCAGATCTGTGAATGAGACACAGAGGCTGCCTGGGCAAGAAGTAGCCATCTGTCCACGCTGCTCCAGCCCCATTCCCGCAGGCAGAGCCGGCAGCTGCCTGCCTGGGATGGCTCGGCTGCTTCAGTCTCACTCCTCTTCCCAGCTCCTGGCTTTTCCCTGGGGCCTCTCTCCCAGCCATGCTCCTGGGGTGTCACAGGAGGAGTCCCCCAGATGCTGCCAATGTGGCCACTTTGTTAAAAAAGCAGCATGAAATGGCCTCACCTGGCAAGGAGTTGGTTTTCCAGAGCCCTGCCTGCGCCAGCATCCCGGTGTTCCTGGTCCTGGCTGGAGAAGGAAAAGCCACCTGCCCTGCTCATCCTCTCAGGAGTAAAAGATACACGTGTTTGGCGTCTCGGCTGGAATCTTATCGCTGCACGGCAGCTCTGCAGCGCTGCTGGTGGGTGGAGGCTGCAGATGGACGGGAGAGCGAAGGTAGAGCTGGAGAGGTGGCCTGGAAGTGGCTGGGATGGGGGTTTTCCTGGTGAGGGGTGTGCCAGCTCCTGGGTTTGCCCAGACCGGGGAGCCTGGGCCACCCTGTGCCCGCAGGCACCCAAGCGTTCCCTACTGCTGGTGGTTAACAGAGGGAGAGGAGGCAAGTGGAACTTTCTTGGAATATTCTGAACAGGCGCAGTTTGGGAAGGACTGAACAGTGCTGGCAGAGCAGGAGCTGTGTTTCTGTCTTTAATGTAATGAGTTCAACCCTCTTCAGACCTGGGCATCTTTCTGACCTGCTCTTGGTGTTCAGTGTCTTCTTCCTCGGAGCTGGTTGTCTTCCATGTCATTTTCCATGGAGCTGGATGTGGAGAGGAGGAGTCCACAGGGGTCTCTGCCTGTGCGTGCAGGACCAGTGTTTCCCTGCCGTGCTGTGTTGTTTGTTTGTCGTCATTCCTTGCTCTCCCATTCAAATGAGACTGTCAGGAAGCACCAGGGGTTCTGAGATGCCAACCTGACTTGGAGCATGGTCCTGGGACGGCTCTCTTGCTCATGGGAATGCAGGGGAAGGACTTCCACTCCGCAGAGCATAACGAGGGAAAGGGACGGGGAGAGGGAGAGGGAGAGCCCCAGCCTGTCCTGGGCTTGCTCCAGGGGAGAGCAGCAGGAATGGGGCTTCCCTGCAGTAGCGCATCCCTTGGGATTGGCTGCCTGAGGAGTGATGCCAACTGGGAGCGCCTGCCTGCTGCTCACCACAGGGACTGAGAGTTATCCTGGGGCTTTCCTCCTCTGGAAGGGAGCGGGAGATCTCTGCAAGTGGTGTTGAGCCAGGGATAGAAAACCAGAGGTTGTGGCTTTCGGGTCTGACATGAGCCATGGCCTGTTGTGTGTCTCCAGCAGTAGGAGCTGCCAGGAGTGCTGATAAGCATCTCAAAATCATCTTTGCCTGCATTCAAGGGACCTGTGGGCACAAGCTGATGTGGCTGTAAGGCCCAGCGTGAGCATGGAAAACTGCACTTCCCTGTGACCATGGAAGGTGCCCAGGAGGCAGGATGCTCCTGTCTCCCCTCTGCTTGCGCCATGAGGGAGCTGGGATGGGCCAGATCCTGCTGCTCACCCCTCTCCGTGGGGTGCACAAGGATGACATGAGGGACCAGGTTCCTCCTGCTGCCTTACACCCTGTCCCATTCCCACTTGTGCCAAGTGGGACCTCATGGGATGCTGTGCAAGGGCCTCCTGGCAGAGTGCAGGATTGGGCCCTTCCATAGGCATTGGATGCAAGACAGCTCTGCTGTGACAAGCCCTTGCTGGGCTGGACACTCACACCATCCTGAGAACAGTTTTCCAACCTCACCACTTCCTTGGAAGGGGGATGAGCAAAGAAACTTCTCCCTCGCCCCCATCACTGGTGGGTAATTTATGGCTCGTGGCACTGAAGTGTCTCGCCTTTATTTTTTTATATCCTATCTAATGTAACAGGATGTTCTCATTAGCTGTATAAATGTTTAATCCACTTTTGAATCCTGCTAAGCCCCTGGCTGCAGCAGGATCTAATGGGAGTGAATTCCTCAAGCTATCCTAACGGATTGCAGGGACCTCACTTTCCCTCTGTCCCCAACTCCATCGTGTTCAGCTTCAGTTTTGCAGAGGTCTTTAATTACTTTTTTAACTAAGTGGGCTGGTAGGATGGGCTGCTAACTGACCCAGTGGTCACTGCAGCCTCACTGGGGGCTGGCAGGTGAGGGATTGTCCAGGCTGGAGCTGCTGGAGCGAGTCCTGAGGAGGCCACGGAGCTGCTCCGAGGGCTGGAGCCCCTCTGGAGCCAGGCTGGGAGAGCTGGGGGTGTTCACCTGCAGAAGAGAAGGCTCCAGGGAGACCTTAGAGCCCTTTCCAGTGCCTAAAAGGGATCCAGGAGAGCTGGAAGAGGGACTTTGGACAAGGGCCTGGAGGGACAGGACGTGGGGAATGGCTTCCCACTGCCAAAGGACAGGGTTAGATGGGATATTGGGAGGAAGTTCTTTCCTCAGAGTGTGGCAAGGCCCTGGAACTGCGGGCCTGATCTCCCTCCTTCCCCCCTGGGGCATGGCCATGTGGTGTCACAAGGACAGAGCCCTCCAGATGCCAAGGAGAGCTGCTCTCTCCCTGGCCACCAGCTGTTTGTCTCTGTCTCCCGGTGTCCACCCCTTTCCCACACAAACCTCCACACTCCATCTGGCCTTGCCTTCCTGACCAGCTGCTCTTCTCCTCTCTAAAGCCCAGCCAAGACCCCTTCTTGAAAGGGGAGCACAGAGTGGCAGCCTGGATTAACAGCAGCCTGGGAATGCTGGTCCCTCTGGCCTCGCCGTGCTCCCGGGCTGGGATCCTGGGACAGGGACTGTCTGTGCCTGGGGTCTGGCAGCAGTGCCCACGGGCAGCCCACCATGGCTGGGCCACCGTGTCCCAGGCACTGCCTGTAAAGGGGACACACCCAGGCTGTGAGGAGGGGGGACTGAACAGGAGACTGACATCAGGAATGCTGGGATGAGAGCTCACATCTGTGAGCAGAGCACTGTCACCCTGTGCTCAGCCCCCTTTGAGAGAGGATGCATCTACCCTGAAGTGGAGTCTGATAATGAAATGGAAATATTCCATGGGAATTGGGATGTTTTCTAGCAGTGATCTGGGATCAAGAGCCTCCTGCAGTGGGCTGGGGGCTGTAGGAGTGGTCGGGCAGGGCTGGGTGGCTGGACAGGCCAGATCCCAACCTGCACTGGGAAAAGTGGGAGCTGTGGTGGGAGGCAAAGGGCAGCAGACACTGCTGGGCAGGGACATGGACCTGTGACACGCATGGAGACAGGCAGTGGCTGTGGAAAGCAGGAGGGCCTGGCAGTGGTCACTGCCTTCCTGTTCATCCAGCTGTGCCATTAATTACTGTGATTAATCAACAGGCACAGGCACATGGCCATGTTGGGATGCCACGTGCTCTGCCCCTCAGCACAGGAGCTGCCAGAGGTGTCCAAAGCAAGTCCACAAGCTCTGCTCTTCCAGGGAATGCTTCCTGCTTTGGTACAGCCACGAGCACAGGCTCTTCCCTCCCGGGTTTGTTCCAAGGGGAATGTGGCATCTGCTGGGATGAGACCAGGCTTTTCCCTGGGCTCTGCACACGGCAGTCCTCGCTGCCATGAGCAGATGAGCAAAGCCAGGAGGTGACTGTGACTGTGGTGTCTGTCCCCTGAGAGCATTCCCAGGGCTGGGAGCTGGCACTGCCACCCCCTGGCCCATCACCTGTGGGTGCTGACGGTGTGCATGTGGTTGCAGAGACAGGTTGGGGTGCTGGTTCTCCCATCCTTTCCCACTCCAGTTCTTCCCAAGGCACGTGTAGAGCTGCCTAATATCGTGACATAGTGTGACAGCTGTTACCTGGGTGTTGAGTGTGTCAGGTGTGTGAGGGTCACACTTTAAAGCTGTTTTCTCTTCATTTTGAACAATGAGCACTTGGGGCGTTGTGTGTCTCAGACTGGGTTTGAGTGGCTTGGAGGGGGAAATTTGGGCCTTTTCCCTCTAAAATAAGGAGCATTCAGACAGTCTCTTTAATCCAGGATCTGGGAATTAAAGCTAAAATGCTTTATTTTTAAAATGAAAACTAAAAGTTTTAAGCTTTATCAGCTGCTTCATGAGGTGATTGAGTGGTGAGTAAGTAGCTCTGACAATTTTCTTCCCGGTAATTTGGGAGTGACTTCATCACTGAGGTCAAGGGATATGTTCTGATCCTGCAGGATGTGGGTGGGAAGCCACAGTTTGGGAGCACAGGGGATGTTCCACTGCCGAGAACCATCCCTGAGGATGAGCCTGGTCAGTGGATCCGGACCCCACTGCGTCCGGAACAGCACACAACAAGCGGGATGCAGGCGGGTGTCATGGATGGGATGGCTGGGGGGGAACTTCTGGGAAAACCAACCCTGGAGAGGGGCAGGCTGCAGGACGGTGGAGAGCCTGGAATGGGCACGTGCCAGCCAGCCCAGCAGCTCCATGTGGAGTTTCCAGTGGTGTTTGAGGAACACCCGCTCTGGTCAGGATTCCCACCAGTGCCATTCCCTGCAGCCGGCGTGCATCCATCCCTATTCCCATCCACGGCCCAGGCATTCCTGCTGGCAGCCCTGTCCCAGTGCCCACCGCAGCCGCCGCTCCGTGCCCTCTGGAGCTGGGTACAATGGGCAGAGGCTCCCCTGGTTGGGAAACGGAGGAGCTGCAGCTCCAGCGCTGTCATCACCAGGCAAAAGGCAACTTTATATTAAAAATGAAGGAAAAACAATGCAAACCCCATAATCCTGCCCAGCTGTTGGGAGTTTAGGGTTGGGTTGGTGTTTTTCTCCCCCCTGTCCTAACCCAGAGCATGTGAATGTGTCAAGGCAGGGATAACAACTCTAGAACTATCAAAGAAACCAAAAATTGGCTGTTCCAGAGATGATGTTGGAACAGCCCATAGCAAGGAGAATTTTTTAAAAAGCCTTAAGAAAGCTGGTTTAAAGCTCCACATTGTTACTGTCCCAGTTAATTGAATACAGTGGTAATTGGACATTGCACATGTGTTTGTGACTCCTCCTGGCTGGCCCTGGACCTCAGCATTCCCTTAATCCTCTGCCATCCAAGGGGGCTCTTCTCTCCCCCCGAGCCTGTCCTGCTTCCCGCGCTGCATCCTGATGTGCCAGAGCTTGGAGAGCTGCCCGAGCGGCTCATTAGCAGTGCTCATTTCCCTGTGTCCAAGATTAATGAGGCACAGCCACTCCAGATGCTCCTCTCAGGCCAGGATGGAATTGCGAGTCCCAGGAACTGCTCTGGGAGGGGAGTGGGCTGCTCCAGGCTGGGGGACAGGCAGGGATTTCTCCTCCCATCCCTGCTTGGAGCTGGGTGCACCCAGTGAGAAGAGGGAAAGGAGGAGAGTCATGATGGCAGAGTCCAGCTTCCAGACTGACCCTCACCTCTGGTCCAAGCACACTCCCAGTTCTCCTTCTGGGAGTTACTTTGTAGGGAAAAACTCCCTATTTCCCTTTCTGCCTTCATTATCCTCCCATTTCAGTCTGCATCTCCCCCTTCCAGAGAAGTGGATTTTGGGCTGGGGATGCTGTCCCAACCCCTGCCTCTAATTCAGGAGAAGGGTTTGTTACATTTGTGCCATTAGCAGGATTTTCCTTGGGGAAACTTCCCGAGCATTGATTCCTGTTCAGATGGGAAAACAACAGTTTATTGTGTTAATTACAGCTGGCGTTCTCAGTGGGCATCCAAACTATCCCAAGCCCTGCATCCTCTGCAGTGGTGGTGTGTCCCGACAATGCTGCTCCGTTCCTGCTCCTCGGTTCTCTCAAAATGTAGCTGAGATGGTTCCACAGGCGGTGCCAGTGTTTCCAACATCCTGCCAGCAACTGGCCTGGCCTTGAAGTAGCCAAATTTGTGCAGAAATCCTAAAGAAACAGAAAGACTTTGGAAAAGCTGTTTGGTGGGGAATGCTGTCCTGGTACTGACAGGAGACAGAGGGAGTAGTGCAGGCAGGGAAGAACTCCCATTTGGCACAGAATTCCCTGTGAAAGCGCTGTCCCTCTGGCTGCTGCTTCCAGATCCTGCTGGAAGTGTGAGCAGACAGGGAGCTTAATTCACTGTTGGAAATCCAATTCATTTGGGGTTTTTTTAATGTCTTTTATGATGAGGTATTTCATCCCACCTGCAAAATTACGGTAGGCTGTCCTCCTCCTTCCATATAAATTGGGTGTCTGAAGTTGGCTCTTTTCCTAGCCAGCCAAATTCCGTGTGCTTTCTTGGAGTCATACAGCCAGTCCTCTGAGCTAAAAATGCAGGAAGAGGGCACCAAACTGGAGCTATTTGGAGTTCAGGTCACTTATATTTACTTGGCCAGGCTGGAGATCTGCCAAAAGGCAGACCAGAATGGCAGGAACACTGATTGCAGCCCAACCCGCTTCCTGAAGAATCCAGAGAGGGCAAGGATGGAAACCAGGGAGCTTTCCTAGTTGATCTAAGCAGGGAATAAATATCTTCCTGTCCTAAATTCCCACGTGTCCTTTTTAACAGCAGAACAAAGGAGATTGTGTGGGATAAGCTTGGAGATACCAAACCTTGAGCATCCCAGGGAATTTGCTCCTTGCCTGTGACATGGATCTCTGTGGATGCTTGAGGGGAAGATGCTGGGATCTCCTGGAGATTCACCTGTGTCTCAGCCTGATCCCGGTTGAGTGGGAGAGCCCTGTTGGACCAGCAGATCTTGGATGTCTCTGGTTTTGAGTACACACAGGCAGTTTCCATCCTGCAGAGCTGCAGGAAATCCTGCTGCAGCACCTGGAGGATCTGCAGCAAGGGAATGGCAAGGACTGGCTGGGATCAGTGCTTCCCTCAGGGAAGACGGGTGCCCTGGAAAGGGAAGGAAAAGCAGAAGGCACCCAGGGAATCCTGGTTCAGGTTCTGGATGAGTGCTCCAACTCTGCCCTCCCCAGTGGTATCACCAGCTCCTTGCAGTCTCTCCTTCCATGTTTTCATTAAATTCATGGAATGTCCCATGTCTGTGATCCCAACCCTCTGCCTGATTCCCTGATGGGAATCAGCACGAACATTTTAGGGGGAAAACTTGTGGATCCATGCAGAGCCTGCTTGTGCCAGCTGTGTTTGCATGGGAGAATGGGATGAGCCTGAGCAGCTTCCTACAAAGCTCTGGGAAATCTCCTGTTCCGGCTGCCTTTTCCACCCAAATCTGGAGCTGAGACAGCTGAGGTGACACCCACAATCCTCTGCTGGAGCACCCAGTGTACCCTCCATGCTGAGCTGCACGTGAGCCCAGGTGGGAGCTGGGATGTGACTGGGATCTGGGAAGCAGCGTGGGAGAGGGTCGGAGCTGGGAAGAAGGCTGGCAGGAGATGGGAGCGAGTAAATCAGCCGAGCTTGCCTGAGTTGTGACTAAACGGGGAGCGTGAGACATCTGCAAATATTAGAGATGTGTAAACACGGAGCAGGGAGAGGGAATGGTGGAGGGAATGATTGAAGGGAGTGAACTTTTGGATGGAAAAATGTAGGTCAAGTATGAAGGAAAACTTGTAGGCAGCAAGATAAGTGCTGTGAAACAACCTCCTTGGGAAACACGAGGAAGTCCCACTGATGGAGATGTTTATCCTAAGGCAGATGAGGGCTGGAAAAGAGGCTGAGCTGGAGGGATGGATTCAGGGTGTCCATCCCAGATGGGGTTGGGCACACCAGTGATGCCCATCCAGCTCCTTGTGTGTCATAATTCCCCTTTAAACTACAGGCTGCTTGTGGTTTAGTTAATCCATCTGGCTTTTAATCCTGAAAACTGGAGGGAATTCATCCTGCCCAACTTTAGCCAGTTCAAATTCAAGCAAGTCTCCATACCAGCTGTCCAAAATCCTGAATGGTCACCAGGGGAAGGAGCAGCTGCTCCAGCCCCTCGCTGCCGGATGCTCCGAGGGTCGGGGTGTTCTCAGGACACCCTCTCCTTGTTGCTCTAAAGGCAGCCCAAATAATTAAGGTAATTAACAAGGCCCCCCTCTGTTTTGATCCAGATTACACTGGAGTGTGTCTGGAGCATGTGGAAACAACAGCGTTGTGTCCAGGCAAGGACTTGTCGAGTCCTCAGATTGGAATAAGGATGTGTCCTGTCTGGATAAATCCTGGGCAGTCAGTGGGTGCTTTGGAGCCCATTTTACACCCCCCTGGTGCTGTGTCCCATCAGTGTAAAGTGTCACTGTCCCCTTAGCTCTCTAACCCTCCTTTACATCCTGTTGAGGTTCCAGCAATGACAGGTCCTGCTTTCCCAATGGAGAAGAGCTTACGGGGCTTGCAGAGGGCCATGCGCCACCCACTGAGGGGTCCTGCTGTGTCCTCCTTGCTGTCCCTGTGTCCCCTTGCTCCTGACACTGTCCCCAAGGGAGCAGAGGCCATCAGGGAGGGCACGTGTTGCACTGGGGGTTGTGGCCCATCTGGAGCACGGCCTCTTCCTCCTCAGCTCTAGGGAATCAGCTCAGGCAGATCATGGAGTCGTGGAATGGTTTGGGTTGGAAGGGACCTTAAAACCCATCCCGTCCCACCCCTTGCCACAGGCAGGGACACCTTCCAGTATCCCAGGGTGCTCCAAGCCCCATCCAGCCTGGCCCCGGACACTTGCAGGGATGATGTGTTCAAGGATGCAGATCCAGGCCTCAAAACCCTCCTGCTTGTGTCCTCACACTCTGTTTGCAGAGTCATTCCCTCCTCTGGAGCTGTTCCACTGTGTCTCAGTAATTAACATCCAACAGGACAGGGAGAACAAGCACCTGCATTCCCACCTCCCAGGGGAAAGGCCTGGCCACAGTACTGGGGACTGCTCCAAAATGTTCACTCCAAAAATTGTGTTCTGGTGCCCATTAAACTTTTTGGGATGGAAGTTTCACCAAAGCTAACACACTGCTGTGAAAATTCTGGGTTTCATGATTTGGCATTTTCCAGGGAAAAAAAAAAAGCCAAACTAAAATAACTTGCCAAGAATTTCCCAACCAGCTGTAATCCTGAGACACCACCGTGTGCCAAACAAATGATGATAAGGATCTCTGGAAAACACGGGGGAACAAAGAAGTGATGGGTTTAAAGCCTCCAGAAAATGAAAATGCAGCTGGAAGGAGGAGCATGGGGTTTCTCCAAGCATGCCGAGGAGGGAAACTCATTCCCTTTGAATCACAGGGAGCCCTTTCTAGCTGTTTTCAAAGGAGGCTGGATGTGGTCGTGGAATGACCGTGGTGCTGTCACTTGTGCCCACAGGAGTTCATGGATGAGCTGGAAGTGCCATGGGTTTTTTGCAGCCTGATGGATGATGCACTCCAGGAGAAATGGAGTTCTCCCTCCCTCTCTGCTACAGCCAGTGGAGACAAACAACTTCCCCCATGCCTCATGCTGGGGAGATGAGGGAAATTTGGGAATATGGTTGTAACTGAGGCCGTCTGGGCTATGCCCTGCTGTCTGCAATGGGCACTAGCACACGGAGGCTGGAAGGGAAGAGGGAAACCCAGTTCTGGACAGGCTGGAGAGGCAGGGAATGTGGCACAGCCTTGCAGTCACAGCTGAAGCCCCAGGGTGCTCTTCCTTCTGGAAATGTTGCCAAGCACAGCTGGAAGCATCAGGAAGGTGAAAAGAGCACATGGAGGCACCTGTACCACTGTTTGGTACATCCCAGTGCCAGAACATCCATGGGAAATGAAAAAGTTTTCCCTTTGAGCCAAAAGAAATGGCACAGCAGAAGTTCCAGATGTTAGGGAATCGGGAATCTCTCCCAGGACCAGGTGGGGAAGGTGAGGAAAGTGTTACTTGGTGGCAAAGAGGGACAAGCCTGACGTGCAGCTGCTACGTGTGCTGCATCCCATCTGCTTCTGTCCAGCAGCTTTTCCAGCAGGAAATTTCCAGTAAGGACCATCTGTTTTGCTGTCCCATGTCCCACATCCAGAGCTGGTGGGGACCAAGGCACTTCAGAGGAGACATGAGTCCTTCCCCTGCCCTGGGGAGCACTGGGGTGTTTTGGGGATGAGGACATCCCCAGAGCATTTGAATTTTTGTGTGACGGACTGAGCTCTTGGGTCGCTGATGTTGGCAGGATCTGTCACAGTGCCTCTCTGTAGGGGACATGATTCCATGTGGTTATTTAGCTTTATTTTTGTTGTGGGCTTATCTGGATAGACGTGTTCCACCATTGTGACACTCCAGTGGCTTGTTTGAATCCATCGCTGTTCAACAAGTGACCCCGACACACATTTCCCACGAGAGCTGGGAGCTCTCCCTTCCCCTTTTACACTCCAGCTATCCCAGTACTTGGGAAGTGACGTGTCCCTCTCCATGATTTCCCCCAGGCTGTCTACAAGGCATGGTTGTGCTCCGAGTACTTCAACGTGACCCAGCAGCAGTGCCGGCAGCGGATCCCATGCAAGCAATACTGCCTGGAGGTGCAGACCAGGTGCCCCTTCGTGTTACCGGACAATGACGAGCTGATCTATGGAGGTTTGCCTGGCTTCATCTGTACGGGTAAGGAGGGCTGGGCTCACACTGGGCACAGGGGGGTGATGGTGAGCCCTGGGGAATTTCCAAGCCACTTCCTGCGTTTGGAAGGCTTGTGGGGCAGAGTGGGAGGAGGGGCAGTGTGGAAGCATTGCCTGATGCCAAAACGTGGCCGTCCCAAGGGTGCAGGATGAGGGGTTAATGGGGCCACAGCAACATCTCAGCACAGGAGGTGAAAGTCCTACCTCTGAAAGCTAAAGCGTGGAAGGAGCTGCAGGTGATGGATTAAAGCAGGGTGGGGATATTGAAGCTCTCTGAGCAGGATTTGGGGAGCCCTGAGCTCACCTTGCTGGTGTGTGCAGGCTCACAGACATGCTGGGGGCCAGTCCCAGGGGGTGTCTGCGTGTCCTGCTTCTCAGATGTGCCCATCCCACAGCTGGCACGCACCAGGGCTCGCTCCCTCCGCAGCCTCATCCTCAGTGTCGCGCTGACCCCTCCTCCTGCTTCCTTCCTTCCCGCAGGGCTGCTGGAGAACCAGCTGCCCGACGAGGAGGCCAAGTGTTGCGAGGTGCAATGGGACTCCTGCGAGCACCCCCCAGACAGCAACGAGGACACATCCCCCAAATCCACGGCGTCAGAGTCGCTCCATTTCCACCGCCACGACCCCCACCTCCATCACCAGCGGCAGAACCACTACCACCTCTACCACCACCACCACCACCAGTACCACCAGCCCCGCTCCCCGTCCTTGCTGCCGGTCTCCGCGGGGTCTCGCCTCGGCAGCAGCAGGATCAGACTGTGCGTGCTGGTCCTGATGCTCCTCCACACCATGGTGTCCTTCTCGAGCGTGCACGGCGGCGCCGGGGGGCTCGGCCTGGAGGCCCCGCCCGCCCTGGAGGAGAGCGTGGCACGGGACGAGTGACGCGGAGGGCAGAGCCGACCTCCAAGGAGAACGCCAGATCTTTTTCCATAAGGGGGGCACATGCTATTCCTCCAATGGGAGGCACGGGATTGGGGGTGGCGCACACGCACCCCCGCACATCCCCCAAGAGCTGCTCGCGCGGGGCATCCCCGTGGTGAAGAGTCTCAAACGCGCACAGGGCTGCGGGACCCGGCGCCAGAAGGGTTCGGGCAGGGGCAGCATTCCCGGCCCCGCAGGCGCCGGGCGGGCAGGAATGGCACGGGGGTGGGGGGACCGAGGGGAGGGGTCCCTTGGAATCGAGGGGTGTCCCCATGGGACTGCCGAGTGTCCCCCGGCCGCTGCCGCGAGTGCCTTGGGCGCCCGCGCCTCCCCTGCCCGTGCCGTGCCGAGGTTTGACAGTCGGCCCAGCCCTCGTTCCTTTTCTCCTGGGTCTGTGAATCCCGAGGGAGCAGGCGGAGGGGCAGCACCTCCCGGCACAGCCTGGCCCACTCCTGTCCCCGGGAAAAGCCACCAGCTCGGGGCAGAACCACCCTGGTGGGGCACAGTGTCCTCAGCACGGCACTGCCTCGCTGATGGCGCTTGGGGACAGGAGTGGGACGCTGTGACACTGCACTGTGGTACCGCTCGGGGTTGGTCTCACCGCATCCCAGCTGCTCCTCCAGCCTGGCCTTTCCCGCTCCTTTATGCGAGGAGGTGGAGAGGGAGGAGGAATGGAGCAGGAGGGATGTTCCCAGCATTCCCACGTCCCACTTTGCCAAGTGTCCTGATGATTTGGTGTAACCTTTTCTGTTGTCCTTCCTGGCTGGTGGGACTTGTCTCGGTGAGGAGCTGGGGAGATGTGACTCCAGCGGCACACAGGCTGTGAGGGAGAGGGATCCCACGTGGCAACAGTTGGATGCAGGAAATCCCAGAGGCATCCTTCCATGCTTCCCAGCTACAAATCATTGACTGGATGGCAGGAGGACTGGGCAAACGGGCTGGAGAAATCTGGCTTGGAGGGAGAGTCTCCCACACAAAGAGGCACTAATAAAGCCCAGCTAGGGAGGAGCATTTTTGTGAATAGTTTCAATCCATGGATGCTCCCAGATCCGGAAATTTCTGGGAGCCCAGCTGGACTTGGCCGGGCAAGGTGCTGGCTGGTGCAGCCTCATTCGGCTCACTTGGGGTGGTTTTTAACCTGAGCTCAGCATATCCAGGGATTCAGCCCCAAACAAACATCAGATCCCTAGGATCTGATCCCCAGGTCATTTCCTAGGAAACTCCCAATTCTCCACCCCCCCCTCCAGAACTGTTTCCCAGCATGGACACTGCGAGGTGGTGCCTCCGGGCCAGGCACCAGGGGCTGGAATTTGTCCTGGGTGTGGGCAGGGAAGGAAGAGGGGGTGTTTAGCACGAGGTCAGGAGTTGGGTGTGAACCCACCCCCTGCTCCCAGAGGGGCTGGGATGGTCCCTCTGTTTCCAGGCTGGCTCTTGACAGGAACCTACAGCAGAGCCCTGTGTGGGTCACTGCAGGAGACAGGGATGGAGCAGGAGGAATGTCCTGCTGCATCCCAAATTGATCCCAGATCCCTGTGAGGGTCCAAGAAGTCCCAGAGTTGATGACCTCTAGGAGTTTTATGGTTTCTAGTCTGTTGAGGTGAAGCAAAACCAAGCAGAGCCCTGTGAGCAGAGCCCCATGAGCAAAGCTACTTCCTGCCTGGCTGGAAGAAGGAAGTACCGGGCATCTCGTGGGAAGCACAGGTTTCCTGACGTTTCCAGCCCATTTCCAGACCAAAGAGGCTCTGAGAAGCAGCTGAATGTTTGATTCCTGCTTTGACTTGAATCTCAGAGCTTTGGGGTGATGTTTACACACCACCAGTTGCCTGTTCCCAAAGTCCTGCAGAGACAAGGCCTGTGATCCCATTGTCCCGTGTTTTTGGGGTGGGAGAGGTGGTGCTCATGGAAGATGGAGAGTGTTTCCCAAGCAGATTCCCTTGCTGAACACCCAAAAAAGTAGGATGTCCCTCATTTGACTATTCTTCATGACATCCACATAATTTCAGCCTAGTTTACACCAATCAGAGCAGTTGGACATGGAGCAGTTCTGCAAACCGGGATCCAGTTCCTTGGTTTTCTGTGAGCAGTGGGTTGTGGAGCTGCTCTGACAAGGAGCAAAAGCTCCCAGGCAGGCCAGGGGAGGGAGCACAGCCTCCAGACAGCTGGATCCCAAAGGAAATTAGATTTCTCCTGTACTGCCAAGAGTTAAGCTAATTCCAGGCGCCTCTCTCGGAGATAGGCTGTGTCCAATCTTGGAGCGACTCATCGGGAGAGAGAAGAATAGCCCAGTGTGGTGCGTCAGCAAGTGGCCCTGAGTCACTGGCCCTGTTCATTGTGTCGTGTGACACTGAGCAGCGCTGGTGGGCACGGCGTGGCCCGGCCTCAGTCCCTGCACCACGTCCAGATCCAGATCCGGAACCATCCTGTGGGATGTGTGTCCTTCTCCCTGCCCCAAGGCCCTTGTGTCTGCTGGTGATGGAGCGTCAGGCCAGGCTTGGGGGTGGTGATGGGTGATGCGGGATTCCCAGAGGAGCTGTGGAAGTGTCCAAGGCCGGGTTGGACAGGGCTTGGAGCAGCCTGGGACAGTGGGAGGTGTCCCTGCCCATGGCAGAGGGTGGAACAGAATGGGCTTTAAGATCCCTTCAACCCAAACCATTCCATGATTCCATGATTTCCACAGAGTTGCAGGAGTGAGGTCCAACAGCCCAAGACATCTTCAGGGGGTGCTGGCAGGGATTTGCTGGGAGAACCTGGGAGCTGTGAGCAATGGTTTCACCTTCCCTAACACCAGCTGGAGGCTTCCCTCGGGAGGCCAGGAGCGTGTGCTGCATCCCAGTGGATCGGGAAGTGGAGTCAGTTCAGAACTGGGGTGGTTGCAGTGGCTACTGGGGAGGTTTGAGCTCCATTCACCAGGAGCGAGGAAGCCCCCAGGGCAGGAGATCCATGCATTTTCCAGGCCGTGGCGCCTGGGGGGTGTTCCCAGGAGGACGAGATGCCAGAGGGAGCACACAGGATGCGGATCCGCTCTGGGAGCACAGGATAGGATTTACCTGCTGCAAGTGGGAGGAAAGTGCTGAGTCTTCCCAGAGCGAGGCTTTAGAAGATCTTTTCTTTAGCGAGTCTGGGCTGCTGTCAATAAGTTCTGTGGTTTTAGGGCACCATATGCTGCATTCAACACTTTGCCAATCTCCTTAAACAGATCCAGACAAGGCTGTTCCCAGAGCGGGAGCAGCTGGAAGCGATGTATGGAGCAGTCCATCATCAGGAGCCCGTCGGATAAAATTCCTGCCTTTGGTCTGACATTACAACCTCCTAATCCTCCATCCCCGAGCACTCTGGCTTTGCTCTCCAAGAGAACAGCCCGGGAAGCAGACGGTGACATTGTCTCACTTAACACCACTGGCATTATTTTTATTACAACACAGAGGGAATATGCCTGGAAAAGGAGGGAATGTGCCTGGATAAGAAGGGAAGGGACTTCCTTGCCCTGTGCATCCAGGGATGCTTCACCCTAAGCTCTGTGTCCACCAGAGCAGGGGCCCTTTGGAATCCCAAATGCTTTCCACATTCCCAAAGCCACCTTGGAAACCAGCTCTAAATGATTTATCCTACCAGGAACTTACACGCAAGGGGCTTTGTCCTTCTCGTCCAATGATCTCTCTTCTCCCTAAAGAAGGTGCCCCGTGTTGGGATTAATATGTAAAACTCAGCTTTTCCTTCAGTGGACAAACTTCTCTTTGCTCAGAGAAACTTCCCAGTGGGAAGCAGTGATTCCTCCCTGGTGGGGGGGTTTCTCATCCCCAGAGAGGTGAGGGATGATGTTGTCTCCACAAGCTCCAGGTGTGGGGAGAGAGAAGGAGCAAAGGGAGCTGGGTCCAGCGTTATTCCCGGGTTTTGCACTTTCATGTAGCTGCCAGTTGTACAAATTAATTAAAAATAACTGAAGAAAAATCCCAAAGAAAGGCCCCGCTTCCTCTGGGGAACATTAATCATTAGTTGAGTCTTTTTCTTATGAAAATACAGATCCATGGTAGCCCCAGGCAGAAGATTCCCAGGGAGAGCCCTCACCATTCGTGCTCGGAGTTAGGGAAATCGCTTTGAAAGCATCGACAACTAAAGCAGAACATGTTGAGTAACTTGGCAACACTGAGAAAACATCTGGAACTGGTTTTTCTTCAACACATTTTGCTTTGCTTCAAGAGGAGATGTCAGGGCAGTTCATTCACTGCCACTCAGGGCCGCAGGCGGGGCTGGAAGATGCTCGGCTGCCGCCTGGAGGAAGGGAATAAAGGGAAAATCCCAGATATCTGCTGCTTCTGGGCAGGATCTTTTGGGGCCAGGCCCTGGAGCGTCCCCATGCTGAGCTCTGCAGGTGCCTCCTGGTCTCTGGTGGCACCGAGCATGGAGGTTTGGGATGGGTTGTTGAGGTTGCCTGGAAACCCTGTGGCTGCCCCATCCCTGGGAATGTCCAAGGCTAGGTTGGATGGGGCTTGGAGCAACCTGGGATAGTGGAGTGTCCCTGCCTATGGAAGGGGGTGGCACTGGATGATCTTGAAGGTCTCTTCCAACCCAAACCATCCTGGGATTCCATGATTTCCACAGAGCCAAAGGGAGTGAGGTCCCATAGCCCAGGTTACCCTCATCTTGTGATTCATCCTAATCCCATTCCTGCTGCTGCCAGGGAAAGGAATACCTTTAGGGATTGGTGGAGACAAAGTCAGGACAGAAACATTCCTGGATTCTGCCAAAAAGCAATGGGGCAGTGTACTAGTTTGAAAGCAAACCAGCAGGAGATTCCAAGTCAGAACTATGATTTAATAGGAAAATTAAAATAAAGGCAGTAGTACAGAAACACTGACAGAGTACAACCTGACACCCTGTAGGGCAGGGTGCTGGTAGCAGCCCGATTAAATGGTGGCTGCAGTCCTGTTGGAGTGATGGATGTGGTTCTGTCACAGCGCTGATCCTGTAGAAAGACCTGGTCCTTCTCTGGAGGTCCAGTGGTGGTTATGGAGCTCTTGTCCTCTGGGAATGCAGCGGTAGTGCTGCTGTGGTGTTCCAAGCCTCAGATTATATCCAGGTAGGAATGTTCGGTTCCTCCCCCTGGACGGAGCGTCCATCCCACGATGGGCTGATGTAATTCTTTGAGCCATCCCGTGAGAGCCCGATAGCCCATGAGCAGAGGTAGCCCCCCACGGAGTGGCTGCTGCTTCCCCAGAGGGCGTAACCAGGGCTGACTCACCGAGAAGATAAAGAACATTGCCCCACCTGTCTTTTGGTTACCTCTTACAACCCAAGACAGGTGGGGAGATCTGTGTGTCAGCTTTTTGTGCTTCCTTGGGGCCTCCCCTCCCTGGGGGGTTAAACCTCTCTTAAATTATGCTGGAAAAGTTGGGGAGGGCCATGTTTGGTGTTCAGGTTGGATGTTGAGGATCTCCTTCAGCCCAAAAGTCAGCTCGTGGCATCCCAGCTGGAGGTGCCACCATCACACAACCCCAAAATCATCTTTTCTCCTACAGAAGGAGCTTGCTCGGAGCTCCTGGATCACCGCAGCCCTGGAGCGGCACAGCTCCCACCATGAGTCCATTTTATTCTGGGAATGGAAGGATTTTAGCAGCTCTTTTTGGGTGTCCTTGGTCCAGGTGGCTCTTTGGGTGACCTCCCAGACCTGCATGTTGCTGTGAGGAAGGAGGAAGGGAGCAGAGGGAATGCTCTGGTGGAGGATGGACCGTTTTTAATTGAGGATCATTAAAAACTAAGGAATAATTAATTTTAGAAGTTGTTGGGGTTTTATCAAAGCTCTCAGCCTCCCTCAATGGCCTGGGCAGGAGATGGGTGAGTTCCTGAGCCCAGTCCCTCCACCCTTTCCTGCTCCATGTCTCCAAGACTTGTGTTCCAGGCAAGGCGAGGAGCAGTCTCCAGCCTTTTTAGCCTTTCGGGATGATCCTTTTTCAGCCCAGAAAGCCGACAACTCCGCTTGTTGTAAACTGAAACTCAACAAAAAAACCCCAAGAATTAGGTTTGGCTTATGAAATTTGGGGTTGGTTTTACCATTTTTAAACGTATTTGGGAACTGGACATGCCTGAGTTGCAAAACAAAAAGACAAAAAGAGCCAGACAGTGATTTTTTTAAATTTTGAAACTTGTCAAAACAAGCCAGATTGATCATTATGACCAATTTTTTTCCTTTTTTTATTTTTTCAAATTGAGAAATGTATCCAGAACAGCCCTTTCCCACAAAACCTTTCATTTTCCAGAAAAAAAACCGAAGGAAAAAAAAAAAAAATCAATCACACTTTTTCTGCTCGCACAGTTGGAACGGGCGGCAGCGGATTGGGAGAGAATAGCAATTTGTAAGGAATTCCAACCAGCTCTGCTTAAAATAGCATCCAGCCAGTTTCTCCAGGGCAGGAGGCTGGGTGGCTCCGTGGAGGCTGGAGCAAAGCCTGGCTGAGCAGGCCGGGATAACACCTTGGGAATGCAGGGACACCTTCCCCGTGGGAACCCGAGATGCTGCTGCCTGGGAGGAATTCCTGGGGATCCCCAGCCATCCCTCTGATGGAGGTTTGGTTTGGTTTTCTTTTCCAACCCCACCTGAATCCAGCTCCTCCAAGCCTCCTGTTTGGACACAGCCTCAGGACGCCTTCAAAAGGGAGACACTCCTGTCCGAGCGCGGGGGTGGGAATTGGGAACAAATTCCACATGCTGGTCCTTGAGGGAGCCAGTGCCACGTTCAGGAGGGGTGTGGGAAGGGAGAGCAGGAGGAGACCCCAGCCCCCCATGCCCTTCTCCCTCTGGAGCATGTCCGAGCTGGGGCTCCCTGCCCTGGGCTGGGTGTCCCAGAGCCTCAGGGGGATCTGTGGGGACCCAACCCCTGCAGAGCCCAGGCCGGTGGTGCCCGAACCCTTCTCAAGTGCTTGTGCCATGTGGGTGGTGACAGAGCTCGGCCCAGCCCCAACGAGGTCCTTTTCCAGTGCGTGGTGGTGAAACACAAACCAACATTGCTGAAGTCAAAGTATCCTTTCTAAGCCCCCGGCCCAGTTTCTCTTTCTTTCCAGCTTTTCCTCCTCCGCCTCCCAGACCCTCCCTCTGTTCCCACCCCCCTTCTGTTTCTCTTTCTCCCTTCTGTCATAAGAAAGTGACTGTGTCCTCGAGGGGACAGTTTTCTTATGCCATTTTATACACTGTGCTTCATGTTTAGAACTTTTTTGCACTAGTTCCTATTACATTTATTTTCCAAACTGGTTTGACAAAAAACAAACAGAAAAAAACCCAACAAAAACACAATCCCATGCTATAATTCAGTTGTATTAAAATATTATCCTACTACTCTCTGTGTTCAATAGTCTCTGTACCTGTAATGCTTTCAGTTCTGTTGTATTTTGGGGCCGAGGTTTTCTCTGCTCCTTGTTTAACCCAGTAAAGAAATAAAATGTTAAAAATTGATGATAACTCCTCCTCCCTGTCTCTGCTGTGTCATTGGGGCCACCAGGGTCCCACGGGGACGGGCTCCCCTCAGAACCTGCCCTAAACCCCGCCGCTGTCCCGTGGGGGTTGTTTTCCTGCCAAATCCAATCCCAACTGGAGGCCAGAGAGGCGGGATGGAGGGACAATAACCCTGCCTTAACTGAATTTGATTTCGTAACCTTTCTTTATATTCTTTTGTTTCTTGCCTTCACATTTCTTGCCACGGGGCTCACCTCAGAACAATAGGGGCGAAGGCTGTCACCAAGAGATTCATCAGACAATAATGACTCAACCAGGGTATCCAAATTTTGCCCAGCTGAAGTCCACACCCACGCATGATCTGGAATTAATTCCTCTGGACAGCAGAGCTCGGCATGGAACAGAGCGAGGACACCGCGCTCCAAATTGAGCGCTGCGTGCCAGGCTGGGAAAGGCCACGGGATAAAGCTCTGGAGTTACACTGTGGCCATCCCCATCCCAAGCTGGAAACCCTCTGTTTGGAAAGAAGACCAGGAAAAGGGGAAGAAATTGGATGGGGATGGAAATAAATGTTTTTACAAAGCAGATTGAGGCAGGAGGCAAATGGGGGAGGCACCAGCTGTGCTGGAAAACCAGGGCACAGAGTGGGGGATGCTGGAGGGGGAATTTGGGGGGCTGGTGGGTCACAGTGAGGGGGGCTGGGGATGGATAATGAGGGGGCTGCACCTCCCCAGTGTGGGCAGCAGGAAGGGGGGATTCTGTCCCTCTGCCCTGCTCAGGTGAGACCCCACCTGCGGAGCCGCCTCCAGCTCTGGAACCCCAAAATCAGAAGGACCTGGAGCTGCTGGAGCGAGTCCAGAGGAGGCCACGGAGCTGCTCCAAGGGCTGGAGTTCCTCTGGAGCCAGGCTGGGAGAGCTGGGGGTGTTCACCTGGAGAGAAGAAGGCTCCAGGGAGACCTCAGAGCCCCTTCCAGTGCCTAAAGGGGCTCCAGGAGACCTGGAGAGGAGCTTGGGATGAGGGATGGAGGGACAGGACACAGGGAATGGCTTCCCACTGGCAGAGGGCAGGGTTAGACGGGATATTGGGAAGGAATTCCTGGCTGTGAGGGTGGGGAGGCCCTGGCACAGGGTGCCCAGAGAGGATGGAAGAGGTGTTTGGCTCCCCAGACAGGAAAGCGCCCACTGGAGCCTGTCCCCAGCCAGCCTCGGGTGGCCCAGGTTGTCCTGCTGCAGGCAATTACAGCAGCCCAGGCGATTCCCAATTCCAGAGAGGTTCCTCCTGGGTGTGCCCTAAACTGCCCCAGTTTGAGAGCCCTGGGGCCCAGCTGGGCTTTAGGAACTACACAAAAGTGTCCTGCAAGGGCCTGGGCTGGGAGCCAGTGTTGGGATGCAGCATTGGCCTTTTCAGGAGAGCATTTGGGATCTTTTCCTTTGGGAATGCTGCTGGCAGGACGTGTCCCGGCAATCCTGGTGCCATCTCTCTTTCCCACCAACCTGCCTGGGGAGCAGTGATGCCACTCCTGAGCTCCCAGGGAAGGGTTTTGGTGGCCACGTGGTGCCCAAACTGCTGCAGCAGCTGCAAATCCACCCAGGAACGTGCTGATTCCCGAGGATTTGCTTAGCAGGGATTTGAGTTAAGTGGATGTGAATTTTCGTGGCTATAGGGCTGTGCACATCAAAGCTGGGAGGCAGCGGAGCCAGGGAGAAGTTTCTCAGCTGTAAATTTGCCTCGTGACTCCATAAAAACTGCAATGGGCAGCATGGAAAGATTTCTGCTGGAAAGAGCCTGGAAAATGCTGCACCCCTGAGAAAACAGCACAAAGGGCTGCAGACCCAAATCAAAGCCCAGGCCTGGGAATGTTTTGAGGTGCGAGATGGGACTCTCCAGATGCTGAAATCCTGGGTGGGGTCTGGATTTCGAAGCCCAGCCCTTCTGGATGTGGATTAGGAATTCCTTTTTTATGTCTTTATTTATAGTTTAATAGAAGGCACACCAGCTCCTGCTTTCTGGGTTATCAAAAAGGAAAAGGATCATTTTCAAACATGTGTATTTCTGAACAATTTCAGACCCCCTGAAGCTTCTCCATCCTCCCTGAGCAGGGGAGAACTTGGGATTCATGGAAATCCAGAAACATGACTCTAAAAATCTGCTTGAGATCCTTCTTTTTCACACCAACGCTTGACCATGGGAGATTGAGAATCCTGAAGAGAGGATTCCTCCTCTCAGGAAGGCAGTTTCAGGGTGTTTTCCACCTACCAGGAAGCTCCAGGGTGATTTTAGGCCTTTCCAAGTCTGGACATTCTGGATACACTCCAGCTGGAGCTCCTCATGTTGGTGAGTTCTGCATTTATTTTTCTGGGATCAAACAGGTTTTTTGGGTGTGTTTATGGCTTTTGTGACTTGACAATGTGATGCCACCTCAGCCAACTGATGAAAATCCTGGAGTGAGGAGTTGACGTTATTAATGATTGTCATTTTCCACATTTTTTGCCTGGAGGACTCCTTTGTTCTCTTCTTTTTGTCTCAAGATCTGTGTTAAGTAAGAGCTTACAATTAATTTTTCATTCCAGCCCCCTTTGCCTCAGCAGAGCCTGGAGGGGCTGTGGAAGGTGGGTTTGTGTGGATTTCCATGGATGCTGTGGGCCAGATGGGTTTTGCTGGCTGATTTCTTTCTCCCTTGCTCTGCTTTTCCTGGTTTCTCCTTTGGATCACGGCCTTGGATCTGTTTTGGTACCTGAGGAAGATCAAGGTTTCACCGATGTGTTTTCTCCACTGAAAGATCCATGTCTTTATTAATTCAGCTTTAATTGCAGTGAAGTGAAGCTCTTGAAGGGAAAGAGCTGGGGAGGGTTGGGTTTGCTGTCTTCACCTCCCTCGGGTTTCCTGCTTACCCTTCACACTTGAACTGTCACCTTTTCCAAGGAATTCTTACCAAGGGCTCACACTCAGCTCCAATCTCTGCTCTCTGTGACCTGGAACAGGACCCAGGGAATGACTGGAGCTCTACAGGAGGGTTAGGTTGGATTTTAGGTAAAGGTTCTTCCCCCAGAGGGTGTTGGGCACTGCCCAGGCTCCCCAGGGAATGGACACAGCCCTGAGGCTGCCAGAGCTCCAGGAGCATTTGGACACAACTCCCAGGGATGCACAGGGTGGGATTGCTGGGGTGTCTGTGCAGGGCCAGGGCTTGGGCTGGGTGATCCGTGTGGGTCCCTTCCAGTTCAGGAAGTCCTGGGATTCTGTGCCTCTTCTTCCTCCAGTCTCAGCATCTTCCCACCACCCTCTTCTGTCCCTCAGCTGTGTTGCTTGATCTTTTCTCCAAAACTCGTTGATTTTGGGGTTTTTTAAATAGAATTATTTGGGTTGGGACCTTTGGGCCATTTCTACCCCCCTCTTGTTCCTTGCAGAACGGGTTCTGTCTCCTCCAAATCCCTTCTCCCACGGCTGGGAGCCCAGCCCAGGTGAAAAACCAACCCCAGGTAAACCCAGCATGGGCTTGGAGCAAAGCCTCGCTGCCAGGAGATCCCCTGACATGTTTGTACTCATAAACTTGTCAACATTTGGCTTTTTTGGTCCCTCTTGGGGGAAATTACTGCTGTTCCTCACCCCGTGTCAGCTCTCGAGCCGTGTTGGGAACGGTGCTAAAACCCCCACTGTGGGCGAGGCTCCGGTGGGAGCTGTCACTACCTCGGGGTCAGGAAGCCAACGGGAACCTCTGTTCCATAAACTGTGAGTTTTTCATAAAAGCCTCTCTAATTTGTACCAAAGAGACTCCAGCACACCCTTGGGACTGGTAAAAATAATAATAGTTTGAGTGGTGGAAGACTGTGAATTTGAAACAGAAGGTTGTGAGATCCACGAGAATTTCCCGAAACATCAACGTTGGACATCAATAAATGTAATTTAGATATACAATGAGATAGCAAAGATTCCCACAAAGAACTGTCAGCTCTTACCTTTCCAGATCTTGGTGAGATAAAGCAGATGTTTCCATCCCATTGATCCAGAGGAACCGGCCCTTCCATCCCAGAGTGCGTTGCCTCCAATCGCCCGGGAATTATTCCTCACCAAAATTACAGGGTTTGCTATTTTTTCAATCATTTTTTTATTCATTCCGAGATGAAACGCACATGTTCCTATCAGCAGGTTTAGCTTAGGAATGCTGCATTCCCAAAGCCAGGAGTCTTCTCATGGAGGAGAGGTGAAGGCAAATGGAGCTGTTCCCTCTGGAAAGGTCCCTCTGTAACACCCAATTTAATCTTTACTATTCCATCCCCAACAAATGGCTCCTGCCCCTTCCCAAATCCCCTCAGCCAGGCTCACATGGACTGCTTTATCCTGCCTTGATCTCACATGGGCTCCGCAGAGGAAATTGCTGCTTTAGGGCTGTGTTCTGGAGGATATTCTGCCTGAGCCTTGTGATCTTTCTCCTCACTTAAATCCACAAGTGCTGGCACGCTGCGAAGAACAAACACGTGGGGTTTTCCTTCCCTGGTTATTGCTGTCATCTCACATTAACAATCCCAAGGCTGGAAATCGCTGAAATCCCGGGTCACCTGGAAACTAAGCCCCGGATGTGGGGTCCTGTAGCTGGATCAGGGCCTGGGCGTGCAGTTTCCAATCACTGTGAGCAGAAAAAGACACTTCCATATGTTCTCCTTATGACTGTTCCTGCTTTGATATGAATTCCTTGGATTTACCCTTTTTAAAGCCAGGGCTTCAGTTCTTTACGCTGGTCTCACCCTGCCTCACCCAAAATGCTTTAAAGTTTGAGTTTAGACCAGAGCTGAGCTTTGGAAAAGGGCCTGGAGTGACAGGAAAAGAGGGAATGGCTTCAACCTGACAGAGGGCTGAGTTAGATATAATTTTGGGAATAAATTCTTCCCTGGCACAGGGTGCCCAGAGAAGCTGTGGCTGCCCCTGGATCCCTGGAAGTGTCCAAGGCCAGGATGGATGGGGCTTGGAGCAACCTGGGCTAGTGGAAGGTGTCCCTGGCCATGGCAGGGGGTGGGATGGGTTTTAAGGTCCCTTCCCACCCAAACCATCCTGGGATTCCATGCTGGGGCTGGAACTGTGGCCGTGTTCCCTCTGAAAAGGATTTTGGTCACTTTATATTTGTCTCTCTTAATGCAGAAATTACACCTTTAGGCTCATATCATTATCCATGGAACTTACATCCCTAAAGAGAGAGAAGTAAAAGCCAAAGAGGCTAAAATGGGCACAGTGGGCCACAAACCCGGGGCAGGGGATTCCCAGGAGCTCTCCTGCCAGAACTCCCCCTGCCTGGAGAAGACACAAGCGGTGACGTTGGGGTTCCAGTTTCCTGTGCCCGCAATACGGTGCTAATCCCATGTACTTCTGGCAGCGGGAAGCCATTCCCTGTGTCCTGTCACTCCATCCCTTGTCCAAAGCCCCTTTCCAGCTCTCCTGGAGCCCCTTTAGGCACTGGAAAGGGCTCTCAGGGTGTGGCAAAGCTGCTGCAAACCCTTGTGCTGCGAGAGCAGGCACTGGTTTAGGTGGGGAGGGGTCTGCTCGGGGGTGTCCCACCTGGACAGGGTGTGGCTCTGTGGGATGGCACCTTTTTCCCAGGGAGCCCCAAATCCAGAGCTGTGCGCCCGGGCCTGGAAAAGCACAGAATCAATTAAGTCGGAAAAGACCTCTGAGATCTTTGAGTCCAACCCAGGACTCAACAAGACCATGGCACCAGGAATGCTGGAGCTGGGAGAAACCCCTGCCAAGGGGCAGGGAGAGGAGCCCCCTCCCCGTGGTCCCTGGTCAGGCTGCGCGTTAGGGTGCAGCTCCCTCCTTTCCCTCCTCCTCCTCCTTTTCCCTGCCTTTTGGTGAGTGATCCGAGGGGCAGAGCAGGCTCTGGGCTCTCTGGCAGAGCATCTTTCATGTATCACGTCTGCTCCTCGAGGCACAGATCGTATCTTCTTTCCCTGGCACCAGCGCAGCCCGAAAGTGGCACCCCCAGGACAATGCCTTGGCCGGCTCCGGCGCTGACCCGGGATGTGGGAGCCGAGGGGTCGGGATGAGGGGGCCAGGAGGCACCGGGGAGGTTGAATAACATGGTGTGGAATATCATTGTTCCAGCCAGGATGAGTAAGAGCACAGCTGAGCCTGGTCACCGACGGCACTTCCATGATTCCGGGGGAGGCAGGGGCTCGGAGACGGCTGCACAGTTGAGAATCAAGACAATGAGTCTATAAAAGTTTAAGAACTGAATAGATCCCAAACATTTGGTTCTCATTATCACCAAATAACATATAAATAAACATACAACAGAACCAAGAGCAGCATCTTCCTTACCCCCTCTGCAAGAAGTTGTGTTTAGGCTGAGCTCGGCCTCCTCGGCCAAACCTCCTCCCGCGTGCTCCGGGATGGAATCGTGGGGCTGCCAGGCCTCATCCTCCTTCAAAACAGAGCAAAGGCTGGTCCATGCAGGAAAATGAGCTGTCAAAGTGCTGCTGCTCCTTAAAAATCAGCAGTGCAGGGAGAAATGTGAAAATGAGCCCAGCAAGAGCCAATACAGCTTTTTGTTGTTGTTGTTGTGAAAAGCCCATCCAGTGCCACCCCCTGCCATGGGCAGGGACACCTTCCACTAGACCAGGTTGCTCCAAGCCCCATCCAGCCTGGCCTTGGACACTGCCAGGGATCCAGGGGCAGCCACAACTTCTCTGGGCAACTAAATGTTAATTGTGAGAATTCACGGAGTGAGATGAGAGGGATGGATGAATGATCAGAGAGACACTGATGGCCTGAGAGGGGAAATCTTGGAAGAGTCCCTGGCAGAGCTAGGAAAAAAGCCATGAATGTGATTCCTTAGTACATCTTACTCTTACAAGATGAGTATATTGCTCAATCCCTGCCCCTTTGGAAGCAGCTGGACACAAAGAATTACCTTTCCTGCACGGACAGAGCTCACAGTTACTGAAAAAACAGCCTAAAGCAAAGCAGATTGTATGGTACATCTTGGATCTCACTGAGGAAGAGGAATTGAGATTGTAGCGCTGGATGGAGGCTCTATAAAGCAGGATTCTCCTTCCTAAGGGCTTGTAAACACCCGTGGATGTGCTGTTGGAGCGCCAGGATTTCAGGTTTTAGGAGACTTTATTGTACTCATGTTGTTGAGAACATCACTGAGAGAGCAAGGGATGGCTTTCCTCAAAAGAAAGTCAGGAATTCCAAAGCTTTTAGGTCACACATGTTAAACTTGACTCTGCAGCCGCTGCAGGAATTGCAGCTGCTGCCAAAATGTAAATGGGGAGTGGGCTCAAAGCTGCTTTACATCACACGAAGATTCCCTGATCTGTGGAATTCACATGGAGAGGGGCACTCAGAGCTGCCGTGGAGTGCCCTGTGCTGCGCAGAGAGTTGTACCCATTCCAAAGGGAAGGGAGATCTCCTAAGCTGCAGCAGTTTCCTCCCACCTGTGGTTAAATCCTGCTGGGATGAGAAGGCGATGCTGGAAAAAACCCAGCAACTTTGGGAATCAAGAGAAAAAGTCATTCCAGACACGTCCTCTGTGTGTTCCCCTCCTCTGCAGCCTCTGCCCACCCTCCCCAGGACCCTCTCAACTGCTCTTTATTTTCCCATCCGGAGCACCAGGGATCCCTGCCCCTTCTGCACCTTCCCCACCCTCTGGCTCCTGCTTCTCCTGGACCAGGACCATTGGAGCGTGGGCGGGATATGGAAAACAACTTAAACCTGTGAGGTTCTTCATCCACGTAATGAAGTTTTTCAGGGATGGCAGAAGAAGGGGAGGAATGCTCGGAACAAGAGGAATTAAAATAAAACCCTGGAGAAACAGCAACCATGGGCTGTGGGGCTCGACTGGTCCAGGTGTGGGGATCCCACTCCCCACTCATTAATTACGTATTAATTCCATCATCACATGGGATTCCTTTTTAATTAGTGGGATGCTGATCTGCTCTAGGAGGCAGAAATCCCTCAATTTGAGGATTTGGCCTAAATCCCCGATGAGATCCAGGCAGGAATGCAGAGCTCACATCTCTCTGACCCAGCCCCAGGCTGACCTGACCACTAAAATTCACCTTCAAAGTAACATAAATGACTGGAAAATGGGACGAGGAGTGTGGGTAGGTCCATGTAGGATTGGGGTTGGGATTTTCATCTTGAAAACCAGGACTTTGGTGGTGCAAGAGTTAGATTTGATGATTCTTGCACGTTCCTTCCAACTCAGGATATTCTGTGATTCTATGAAAACCAGTAACAACCCTAAGCACTCAAATAATTATGAATGTTCCTAAAATAATTGCAGGGTTTTGAACAGAGGGTTCATTTGTGTTTATTCGCTTTTTGCTCCTCAGTTGTTGGGGTTGGCAGTGCTCAATGCTTCCAGTTTTGTTCTTCCCAAATATTAGGGAAACATTTCTTTCTTAAATGAAAACAGAGACTCTCATGGAATTCCATGTCTATGACACAGGACTTATAGGAAAAAACCCTACTGGAGGAAAACAAGGCCAGGAAGGGCTGGAAGAGGTTGTCCTCCTCCCCAAAGGCAGGACAAGGCCACCACGGGATCCTTTATGGCTGTGATCGGTAGGATGAAGACCCCACGAATTCCCAGACAATGTGTTCCAGGACTTGGAAGGGTTTCTCCTGGAAGGGACAGCCTTGTGGGAAACTCACCCTGCCCCCAGGGTCTGGGACCACAGACCTGGCATGGGACCACCCAGCTCTCGGAGCCCACCCAGGGGAGCTCACCAGGAGCCCATCCCAGGGATGTGCTGGCGACAGTCCTTGGTGCTGGGCCCTTCCCGGAGATCTGGGGATGGCTCTGATGTCTCCCGGCGCTGCTGAGCTGCTCTGCATTATCTGATCCTCCAAAAGCAGCTGGAATCCTCCTCTGCAGCGCCACCTCCTCTGCTGCCATTAACACCTTTTATTTAATCCTTTCTTTCCTTTCACTTCTCTTCAGGCCACCTCTCGAGTTTGTTCAGATCATTTCTAATTTCTGAGTTCAAATTTCCTGGCGGCCTGTGAGCATCACGCAGTACCTTATTCGTCTCATTATCCCTCTCGCTATCAATTAAACCCACTGACTGGGAATAGAACCAGCACAGGCTTTGCCGACTCCTTTTGATGAGTTTTAAGGTCCTTCCAAACCAAGCCAGGTGTGATTCTATGGTTCCCTCTCCAAACCCACTCCTCTCTCTGGTTCACTCTTTCTCAGGCTGTTTTCCACCTTCCATTAGTTTCCAGCACTGAGAATGAATCTTTAAAAAGCTGGAGAAGACAGCGACAGCCGCCTCAAAACACAGCAGACCCCTGGGCACAGCGTGCTCGGCCGTGTCCCCGGCAGAGCGGAGACAGCGCTGCCCGTGCCCGGGGTCGGTGGCGTTTGGCATCCTCCGCTGGCTGCAGAGACAGAGACTGGCGAGACTGCGGTCACCGGGACCGGGATCGGGTCCATGCGCACCGGGATTGGGATCGGGACGGGGATGTGGGCCGGGACAGGGACTGCGATCAGGACCGGGACTGGGACCTGAGCCGGAATCGGGACGGGGCCCTCCTGCACCGCATTGAGCACGGGCCCACCCATAACCAGGGTGACAGGGACAGGGATGGGGATCGCAGGACACGCAGCGGGGCGTGGCTCCGCGCCAGGGTGACCCCGCCCCTCCTTTACATAACCCCGCCCCGCGGTGCCGCTGCCGCCGCCCGGCCCCCGCCCCTGCCCGCTCCGGGCCCCGCCCCCCGGCCGGGCGCTGAGGCGGCGCTGCCGCGGCCGAGCCCCGCCCCTCTCCCGCCCCGCCCCGCCCCGTTCGCGGCCCGGCCCCGCCCCCTGGCGGGGCGCTGGCGGCCCGGCCGCGCAGCCCGCGGTGCCCGGCGCGCCCCGGGAGCAGCAGCGCTGGGGCCGCTCCGCGCCGCTCCGCCCGAGCGCACCATGGGCGCGGAGCGCAGGGCGGCGGCGCCGGCTCCCCGCGGCTGCGCCTGCGGCGGTGGCGGCGGCAGCTGGCGGCTCTTCCTCGGCTTCTTCGCGCTGTCGCTGGCGCTGCACGTCCTGACGCTGGGCTGTTACCTGGAGCTGCGCTCCGAGCTCCGCCGCGACCGCGGCCCGCAGCCCGCGGCCCCGCCGCGCCGGGACGGGACGGCGGCAGCGCCCGGAGCCCCGGCCGGGGGCCGCCCGCAGCGCGCGGCCGAGGGCGCGGAGCGGCGCCAGCAGGTGGGTCCGGCCGGGGGCGGGGGGACCGCGGGGGCTCTGCGCTGCTCGGGGCCATCCCCCGGCTCCATCCCCGCGCTCGGGTGTCGCGCCCCGGGACGCTTCGGAACGGCCCCTCGGGGGGTGTTTGGTGGAAAAAGGGGGAGAGCCCCGAGCTCGCGGTGCAGGGGTGAAGGGTGGGGGGAGCTCGCCGGGGCTGGGGGTGACGGGCTGCGGGGCAGCCTGCGCTCCACCTGCTGCCCGCCGTCTCCCTATCGCGACAGACCCGCCGTGTGTCCCGACAGCCCAGCCTTGGCCGGGGGCAGCGGCTCTGCCCCGGCCTTTGCGGGGACCCCCCGGGCGCGGGGTGCTGCGGCCGGGGAGCCCCGCACGGCTCGGCCCCGCACCCGCCGTGGGCGCTGGGTCCCGGTCCCGCACGGCCTCCGCTCGCTCCCCTCCCTTCCTCCTCCTGCGCTGGGTTCGTGATTTCAACTCTCCCCCAACCCAGGTACATCTTTTGGGTGATGCCTCAGTGTCCCCCCCGCAGCAGCTCCTCAGCCTGCGCAGGACAGGTGGGCAGCAGCCTCCCGGTTGTCCCCGCCGGTGTCCCCAGCCCGTGGGGGGGTCGCCTGTCTCGAGAGCCTCTGGGAGAGCCGGAGCGGAGCTGGGGCCTCCGCTCGCAAACTTAGCTCATTTTTTCCAGGCACGAAACCTCGCTGCGAGCAGGATAAGCTGGAGGAAGGAGTTTCCTCCCCTCCGAGCCTCCCGAGCGGATGGCCCGCTCCCCCAAGGTGCCGGGTGGCTTTGCCGCGGAGTCGCAGCGGGGTTTCGGGGGAGATGCTAAGCCCTGCCTCGGCACCCCAGCGGTCCTCGCCTCGCTGGTTATCAGTGTGTGGGGGGAAGGACAAAAATAGCTTTGATAAAGCGGCGAGTTTGGAACTCTTCCTCCCACTTGGCAGCGGGAGCCGTTCCGCCGCGCCGGCCTCGGCTGCCCCCGGGAAAGCCGGGCTTGCGCTTCCTTCGCTGCCTGGATCCCGCAGCTTCCCATCATAAATCCAAGTTCAGCGTTGAACCGGAGGGAAGCCGAGCTCCCGGGTCATCGCTCTGCGCTCTCCCCTCGCTGCCCCTCGAGCCGTGTCAACACAGAGGGAGCCGGAGCAGTTTGATGTCGTGCTGGGATTCCTGGGTTGTCTTGGAATAGCGCGCGGCTGGAGTGCCTTTCATGTTATCGTGCTGGATCTGTTTAGGCTTTCGAGCTCTTCTTTCCAGCGAGTGTATAATGAAATACCAGGGCAAATACTTGAGGCATTCATAAATTACAGCGTTAGATAATTTGTCTCTGGATGCGGACGGAGCTCCGAGCGTCGCTCGCTGCAGCTGACGGACTCCAGATAAGGTAACGCTAATTATTTATTTCTTTATTCTACATCTGGCCTGTCAGGCTTGAGATGAAATATTCTTTGGGGCACATTGAAGCAGTTGGATTGGAGAGAGAGTTTGGTGGTAGTAGGGACATGGGGAAGGAAGGCTGAGCGTCCCGAGCCACTCTGGTTGGGAACGGCTGCTGTGACAACGTGTGATTAATGGGATTTTTAGTGGTGCTGCTCACCCGTTTCTCGCTGATTTTCTGCCTTGAGTCGATGTGCAGCTAAAACAAGCACTTTGGGTGTCCTGGGGTGCTGTGGGTGCATCCCTTCAGTGATTAAAGCAGTGAAACGAGGGCTTTGCAAACAGCTTTATTTAGCAAGTTATCATCAAGCTTTGGGGTACGAGTGGGGTTCCTGGCAGCTTTTCTAAACTGCACTGCTGATAAACCCAAAGTGTGATCCCATACATGTGATGGTTGCATAAATTAGGCCAAAATTACTAAATAATTAATTCAAGAGATGTGATCAATGGCATTTCTCTCCTGGGGACCATGGTCAGAGTCAGGGTTCATTTGAGGGGGACCCGACGTCCCAATGGCCATTGTCATGTGGGCCCTCAAAAGTCCTTCAGCTGCTGAGGTGTCCTCGGTGAAGAGGCCGAGTGCTGACTGTGTGTGTTGTGATTGTACAAGCTGATTTAAACCCAAAAGATACTCCTCTTCCTGACCCATTTTTCTTTATTTTTAAATTATTTTGTTCCCCCCCCCCCTTCCTGACCTGAGGCAGGAGGAAGAGGAGTGTGGGGGAAAGGATGGGGAGCGATGGTCAGTGCTGAGATTTTGGCTGAAACCTCACCTGGCTGCGTGCCAGAAATGACCTCATGACAGGAGTGAGATTTGGCAGCTCGATAACGCCCCGCTTCCCTATCTCACAGGGTATCCAAATATGTAACTCATTTGGGATAGAAGGGCAGATTTTCATGGCAGAGGTTGAGGCATTGTAGTTCCACATCTTTGTCCCAGAACCCGCCGGGTGTTGCATCACCACGTTGGCTGCGAGATGAGGAGTTTGTTAGAGCTGCTTTAATTCGTTGACTCTTCAGTGCCTCAGAGGTGTGAGAGAGGGTTTGGGGAGTGGTGGAGCCTTGGCTGGTGGTACAAAATCCAAATAATTCCTCCGGATGGGTGTGCTGTGGGATGGGAGAGGGATTCTGTCAGGCGGGCTCTGCTCGCAGAGATCCACATCAGGACACTGTGTCCCTTTAGAGGGGTTTGGGCCTAAATTAAATCATGTTTTGCTGTCAAAAAATCATCCAATCATCCTTGCTATATTTGAGCTGTGCAGAGCATCATTCCCATGCTTTTTTTCCAACTAAATCCATGTCGTGCCACATTTCTACCAAAACTTGGGTTTTGGCCAATGCTGGGTGAAGTGAGTGCCCTGAGAGTGTCCCAAGATGGGGATAAAAACTGCCAAAGCCTGGGAATTGGATCAAATGCCGTCTGTTTTGTCAAACTAATTGTGGAGGCACTTGCAGCTGGTGGGGGGAGGGAGAGGAGCTGCTGAGTCATCCAAAAAAATGTGCTGAGCAGCAATTTGCTTGCTGGCATTTCACCTTCCCGGTGCCAAGGTGTCTGTTCTCAGTCTCCACTTTGCACCTTTTTAACAAGGGATGTTCCCACTTTGGAGCAGTGCCCACATCGGCATTCCTGACCTGGGCATTGCCTTCATGGAATCCCAGAATGGTTTGGGTTCAAAGGGACCTCAAAGCCCATCCAGTGCCACCCCCTGCCATGGGCAGGGACACCTCCCACTATCCCAGTTTGCTCCAAGCCCCGTCCAACCTGGCCTTGGACACTTCCAGGGCTGGGGCAGCCACAGCTTCTCTGGGCACCCTGTTCCAGGGCCTCACTGCCCTCACAGGGGGGAATTTCTTCCTTTCTTTTCCCTCACCACTGTGAAACTGTAGTTATTTTGCCCTTTTTTGTCAATTCTGGCTCCAGAATAGGAGACAGCACTTGGTGTGATTGGCACAAAGGCTCTAAAAGTGTTGAAGCTGCTTCAGAGGCTTCTCCTGCCCTGAGCATACCTGGAGCTCATCCATGCGTCCTCATCCCTGTGTCTGGTTCCTGTATCCCAGCTGAAACCTGCCCAACGTGCTGAAAGCTTTGAGCAGAGCTCGTGCTGGAAAGGCTGCTCCTGGAGAAGCACAGGGTTCTGTGGGCTCGGACCTTTAAATCCCTGTTCAGGGCCCATGTGTTGGGATTTCAGGGGCTCTGATCCCGGGTTAGGGAAAGGCTGGGTGTGTGCAGAGGAAAGATGGTGATTAGGGCTGTGCCTCATGGTGGGTTTTCTCTCAAATTCCACTTTGTGGCCGTGCTTGTAGCTGGAGGAAGCTCTCAGAGGGCAATAAAGGGAGCCAGCAGAGCTCTGTGGCAAATGTCAGGCTCTGGTTACCTTCATTCACAACTCAAATTCTCATATTCCTGCTGCTGTGCCTATGAATATTCCATGCAAAGTTTGGCTTCAGTCCAGAACTCCTCCTGTTGAGATGCTGCAGAGTGGCAGGAGCGTGGCAGTGGCTGCGGGGTGTGCTGCATCCCTTGGGAAATTAAATACAACGGGAGCTCTTCCCGAGGGCTGGAGGTGCATCCCTTCGTGTCCTGTTGGGTGAATTCCTGGTTTGAGGAGAAACCTTTGGCTGTGTGGGAACAGCCCAGCTGGTCCTTGGGAGCTGAGGAATCACAGAAGGGTTTGGGTTGGAGGCGACCTCTCAAGGCTATCGAGTCCAAACCCTCTGCCACGGGCAGGGGCATCTTCAACTCAATCAGGACTTTCCCAAAGTCCTTATTCCCAGATTTATGGTGCTGCAAGGGTGCCTTTCCTTCTGCTCCCCAGTCTCCTCCACAGCTGAGCTGGCGTTCCTTTATTTCTATTTTCTGCTCATTCCATGAAGGATAAAAACTGTGCCTTTGTGTGAGGACCAGGATGTTTTATCAGCACTTACTGAGTTCCTTGACGGAGAATGTTGTTGCCAGAGTAAGTGTTTGACTGATCCGTGAGCAAATTGCAGGGTTTTTCCACAATTTTTCGATGAGTTCCCTGGCGAACCCTCAAACCTGGGTTTTTAACAGCATTCAGTGGCATTCCAAAGTTATCTTCCCCTTAACCCCAGAGTAAATAGTGCTGTATCAACCCCATATTATTTTAACCTTTTAACATTATTTTTCTTACCACATAATAACATAAATCTTCTCTGCTCTCCCATACACATGTAGTGTCTTGTAATGCTAATTAAACTGCACACCACCCTAATTTTGCTCTCAGACTAATCCAATATATTTTTCTTGACTGGAAGCCAAACCCTGAGAGCTTCAGAGCATGCGGAGCTCTCATTCCAGTCTTATTATATGTTAATGGCTTTATATTTTAATATCTTTCAACACTTGGGGAGGTTGTTATTTTTAGAGGTGTCTGGCTGCAGAAGGTACCGGTCCGTGGGGGGTTTGGGGGATGCGAAGCACTGAGTAACCTCCGTGCAGTGAGTAAGTGGGAAGTGTGTCTCTGAAGAGGTGTAATCTGTCAGGATCCATTGTGCACGAACGTGGAATTACAGGGAGGTTTGGATGCGATTTTTACCGTGGTTAAGTGGGAGATTTGGCTGCAGTTTTACCGTGGTTAAGTGGGAGATTTGGCTGCAGTTTTACCGTGGTTAAGTGGGAGATTTGGCTGCACTTTTGCCGTGGTTAAGTGGGAGATTTGGCTGCACTTTTGCCGTGGTTAAGTGGGAGATTTGGCTGCAGTTTTGCCGTGGTTAAGCGCCTTTATGGGGCGGTTGCAGTGGTAAGCACTCTCTCGTTAAACTCTGGGTTTGTGTGCTAATGGTGCCGATGCCAGTCGGGCCTGGATGCTACTACAGCGGGAATAATCACTCCCAGATGGGTGTGGATGGAAACGAGCTCTTTCCCTAAGCCCAAATGAAACGCTGTTGTAAGTGCAAAGTCCTAATGATGCAGGACCCCGCTGATGGGGTGCCAGCCCTGTAACGTCTTCCAAATGGAATTGCCGGCATCCTCCTGCCTGGCCGCACCTCAGCTCTGGGGATGGAGCTGAGATGCGCTCCTTGGGGATGGCTCTTGCAGTAGAATCCCAGGATCTGCTGAATTGGAAGGATCCCGTCAGGTTTGGGGGTCATTGCACAGTGTGGGGTTGAGTTGTGTGGCTTTGCAGCCACAGGCATTGCGTGACATGAGGTGGCATCGTGTGGTGAGGGTTTGTGTGCCTGGTGTGTGGGTCCATGTCCGTGGGGTGTGGGAATGGTCTGTGTTCCATGGTGTGAGGGTCCGTGTCCATGGGGAGGGTGTGGGGATGGTCTGTGTTCCATGGTGTGAGGGTCCATGTCCGTGGGGTGTGGGGATGGTCTGTGTTCCATGGTGTGAGGGTCCGTGTCTGTGGGGAGGATTTGTGGGGTGTGGGGATGGTCTGTGTTCCATGGTGTGAGGGTCCATGTCCATGGGGAGAGTGTGGGGATGGTCTGTGTCCCTGGTGTGAGGGTCCATGTCCATGCGGAGGGTTTGTGGGGTGTGGGGATGGTCTGTGTTCCATGGTGTGAGGGTCCATGTCTGTGGGGTGTGGGGATGGTCTGTGTTCCATGGTGTGAGGGTCCATGTCTGTGGGGTGTGGGGATGGTCTGTGTTCCATGGTGTGAGGGTCCGTGTCCATGGGGAGAGTGTGGGGATGGTCTGTGCTCCATGATGTGAGGGTCCACGTCCATCGTGTGCGGGTTTATGTCCATGGAGAGGGTCCATGTTCCGTGGCTTTGCCGTGGTGGGAGCCGCTTGCTCGGTGGCTTTGTGGCAGTGACTTTGTGGATGTGGCTTTGCCGTGGTGGAGAGTGCAAGGGGTTCTTTGTGCTGCACGGGGCTGAGGTCACTGCTGCTGTGGCAGGGCATGGCCACAATGGCTGGGAGCTGCTGGATGCTCCCAGGAGGGAGGAGGAGGAGGAGAGGGCTGGGGAAGAGTTGCCTCCTGCCAGAGCTGCCTCTGGCTTGGCCCTTGGGAGCTCAGACCCCTCCTGGCTCCCCTCCTGGTGTCCCAGGGGTTAAATCGCATCCCTGTGTGACACCAGGGTTAAATCCCGTGCCGGGCCAGCGGGGTGCTGTCCCTGAGTGTCGCCTTTGTCCTTTAATCACTCTTTGCAATTCCTGTCACCTCTGGGCTTTCAGCCTCTCCCCAGGCACAAAGCACTCGGAGGGGGGAGACAGGGACGGTGTTCCATGAGCTGGCACTGGAAGTAAAATCCACCTGGGAGTAGGTACAGGCTTTGTGGTTGTAAATTACCTGCAGGTGGGAGGGTTGGGGAGCTGCTGTGTCGGGTTGTCCTGCACAGACCCCATTGTGCTGCTTAATCCTGGAATCCCAGCGTGGTTTGGGTGGGAAAGGACCTTAAAGCTCATCCCATTCCATCCCCTGCCCATGGGCAGGGACACCTTCCACTATCCCAGGTTGTTCCAGCCTGGCCTTGGACACTTCCAAGGATGGGGCAACCACAGCTTCTCAAGGCATCTTCCCTGTTGTTTCTTCTCCCTTTTCCATTTGTTATTCTAATTGGATAATGCTGGCATTCCTTCCCAGAGAGTTGAGAAGATCAGACTGCCCTGTCCAGGAAAAAAAAATCAAATACCAATTTTTTAATGTCATTCTTACTTGATAATAATATTTATATTTTCTAAAAATAACTAAATATTTGAATTCTTCCTTATATTTTCTGATCCATGAGGCAGCAGTGGCTTTCCCCGGGTTTCCCAGGGAAGTGTGGGGCCAGGGATGTGGGGCAGGCACTAATGGCCTAAACAGACCTCTGTGATTCTTCCAGTCCTCTCCACGTGCTGGGCTCTGTGAAATTAATCCAGGAAATCATTTTGGAGCAATTATTTCCTTCAACTTTGCAAACAAGTTGCTGAGCTACCCTTAACCAGCACTTTATTCTAATTTTCCCATGGGATAAGAAAATAGGATAAGGCATTTAAAGCTGGCAGCTGGAACTGTTGCCAGCCCAAGAGGATGGAACAGTTCAGACTCAAAAATGAGGGGTTTATTTTAATTTTTCACTGCAGTTGCTGCTGTTCCTGTGGCTGCAGGAAGGCTCTGCCTGGAAAACTTGAATTCTCACGTTTTCCCATAAAACGTAACCTATGGCGGGAAAATGGGATCAAACAAGGAATCGCTGGATGGGCAGCTGATGAGGTGCGTTTAGAGAGCAGGATGAAGGAAAGAGTTGGGTTTTCTACTGCAGCTGTTTGTATCTTTTGAGTGATAATGAACTCAGTGAGTAGCTGGCTGCCTTGGGGCTGTGGATGGGCTTGTTGGTGCTTGCTCCGTCTGTCTGGGGTGTTAACTCTTGCTGGGAAGAGGGGAGATCCCATCCAAGGGCAAGGGAAGCCACCAGGAATTACCTCTGTGTGCTGTCAGTGTAAATTCTGGCAGATTTTTAAGGTCAAAAGGAGGTTTTTCTTCTAGGGGGGGCAGGAAGGCAAAGTTCAAAGCTGTTAATTGTCAGTTTTAAAGGATTATTAAATCTTCTTTTGGGCATTATCTTTACTGCCAACTTGGGGTTTTCTTATGTTGTTGACAGGAGCTTTTCTGGCTCAGAACACGGCTCCTGCACGGATTCCTGGGCTGTGCAGGACCTGGTGGTGAAAGGACAAGGGGTGACGGGTTTAAACTAAGAGGGTTGAATTAGATTGGGTATTGGGAAGGAATCCTTCCCTCTGAGGGTGGTGAGGCCCTGGCACGGGTTCTGTGGCTGTTCCATTCCTGGAAGTGTCCAAAGCCAGGTTGGAAGGGTCTTGGAACACCCTGGGCTGGTGGAAGGTGTCCCTGCCCATGGCAGGTGGTGGGATGGGATGGGCTTTAAGGTCCCTTCTCACCCAACCCATCCTGGGGTTCATTCTCTGGAAAGGGAATGTGTGCAGGAAAAGTCCTTGAACTGAAAGCTTCATCTGAGCCTTGGGAGCTCAGCACTAATCCTGGCTCAGCTGAGCTTGGCCTCTGTGTTTGGTGAGATGCTGAAACCAAGAGAAAAACCCAACCTTTTGCTGGCAGCGTGGGTTTTGCTTAGGAGATAGGAGAGCCTCCATGCTCAGCACCCGCAGGAATGCTGTCTGATGTAATCCCTGGATCCCCTGTATGGAATCCAGCACTGCAGACTCGGTCTGGTGCATCTCCCGCGTGTCTGCAGGGGCTGGTTCTTATTTTGGGCTTAGCACCAGCAGCAGAGGGGCAGGAGAATCCCTGTGCCAATGCCAGGAATGCTGGGAGCCAGTACATTCCTAATAAAAGCAGGGTTTCACTTCAAACACAGGTGCTCGGCAGGTCGTTCACACTCCCCTATGCGGCTTCGGGGCTTGGGCAACTCCAGATGTGCTGTATCCTTGGGCAACTCCAGACGTGCTGTGTCCGAGTCCTGGCTGGGATGGAGCTGCAGGACGAGCTCTGGGAAGCTGAGGTCTTCAAGTGTTAAATCCCAAGCACTGCTCCTGCAGGCTCAGCTCCGATCCCGGCGTCTGGCGCACGTTTCCAACAACAGCCTGGATTTGCCAAGGAAAATGACGCTGGATGTAGCAAGGAGCTGTCAACTCTTTCCTCCCTACGCTGCTGGGCAGCTTTTCTCCTGCTTTTCGGAATAACTGGGCTGTTTGGAAGTGATCTGGAATTTGAGGTTCCCAGCGATGCTTTCATCCCCTTCCCTCCATCCTCACCCCATTCCAGACAGCAGCACCTCACACGGGGGCTGTGGGGTCCCTCTGCAATCCCATTGCTGAGGTGAGGGCTGGGTGTCACGTTAAGCTGGGAATAACTCAAGTTCTTCTCGTCTGGTACCTAAATGTTGGACCAGGGGGATTTGGGCTGGAATATTTAAGAGCTTGTTTCTAAAAAAGGCTTTCTGAGCCTGGATTTGTGCAGATGGGTTCAGGGGAAGATTCCCAGAGACCCCCAGGCTGGTGTCCGCCCACCTTGCTCACCATGAGCTTCTCTCTTGGGCCCTTCTGACTCAAAATTTTTTTTCCCATCTCTGAAGATGCTGAAACCCCAATTTATAAATGATAATTCTGCTAATGAGGGTTCATGGGGTGGTTGGAGCAGCCACCCTTCAGTCAGATCCCTGTGAAGATCCCGTGTGGCTTCAAGTGCATCAGGTACTGAAGGAGTTAAAAATTCCTGCTGCTGGTGCACACGAGCAGCGCCAGGTATCTCCCAGGGGATCCAAGTTTGCTCTCTGAAATCTGGCAAATAGCAAAAATTTTGATGTCTGTGAACAGCAATCACACCCTGAGGCGATGACGGCTGACAGGGAAGGGCTCCTGACATATTTACCGAACAATTTTCTTATCATGAAGTGCTCAAAAAGCCCAAACCTGGAGAACAATAGCAACAAAAACCCCACTTCGGGGTTTGTCAGCAGATGCAGCTTGGAGATAAATGATTTTTGCTTTTTGTTTGACTCCTTGGCATTTAGGGGTTAACTGGAGCGAAGCCAAGTGTGGTGAGATAGTGCCTGAATCAGGGTTTTAAAAACACTGGTGTTGGAAGGGTTTTAACTTTTAACTTCTGTGAGGCTCTTAGAGGCTGGTGAAGAGGTAGGTTAGAAACAACTAAAGGAGAACATTTGGGTTGGGCAGTAAAAATTGACTGTGGGAAGGGCAGCCTGGGACCGCAAAAGCCATCTCAGCCCCCACCCCAGCTGCGCTTCCCCTTGTGCTGGGGCTGGAATTGGTCTGAAGTATTATTAAATGGTAATAAAGGGGAATTAAATGGGAATAAATGTCTCTGTGAGGGTGTTGTGTCCCGTGTTCATCCACCAGCCCCTGTGTCCTGGTCGTTGTGTGTGTTTGGAGAATGAAGGAAAACCGCATTTGTGAGACACGGGGGCACTTAGACACAAAACATCAGGAACGAAGTGGTAATGTTGGTCCTGATCCAGCTGCTCCCCTTGAGTTCACTCTGATACAGAAAGGCACTGGCCTGAAACTGGTCCAGAGGGTGTCCAGGATGCTCTGTGAACTCTGGCATGTGGAATTCTGAGCAATAAAACTTTGGAAGTGCGGCCTTCAAGGGCTATTGTGGAAGGAAGGGCATAAGAAACATGACACTGGGATTGTGATTCCTGGCAGGAATGCTTTGCAATGGGGAAATTTCAGTTTGGTTTGTGTTGCTTACATGCCTTTCTTCTCGCTGAAGGGCAAATGACAGCGTCAGCATTAAATGTGAGGAGCTGACATCTTCCCATGAAATATGCCCGCCGTCCCCAGAACAGAGCTGGAATTATTGCTGCTCCAGAAATCTGCCTTCCCTGGTCTCTACTTTTGGTCTTACCCCAAAAGGGACCCAACTGAAATGTTCCTGCTGATAAAGAGGTTGGTTGTGGTGGGAATTGTGCTCCGGGGAGAGGTCTGAGAGCAGGAGGAGCCGTGGCTGAGCTGGATGTCCCCGTGTCCCTTTTGGCCTCTGGGCTCTCGTGTTGGGACGTGTCAGCCTGACGGGCGCCTGAGATGGAACAAAACCCAGGGCAATTGCTTGGATGTTTGGGGTTTTTTTAAGGCCACTTCTCTGGGTTTGAAGATCTTGAACTTCTGTGGGGAAAATTTATGGTGGTTTAGAGATGGAAGAGATTGGCCATGTTCTCTGCGATGCCCTGTTGGTCCTGTGTCCCCGGCAGCTTCTGTTGTGGCGGCTTTTAGGTTGGTTGGTTCAGCTGGGCTTGGTGTAGCCATGGCTTCACCCCACAGGGTGAGTGATTTAAGGAGCTTTGTTGACTGGGAGCCAGTGGAGATGTGTGTGGCAGCTGGAGTTGCAGGAGGATGAAGAGTCACTCAGTTTATCTTTACATCCAGAGAATTGCGCTGCTCGTGTTGGAGATCAGGAATTGCTCGTTGGGCTGGCTGAGTTTGGGCCCCTCGTGGGTTTTTCCGCCAAGATCTGCCAGAGTTGTTGTCCATGGGAAGGGGAACCTGTCAGGCTGCTCAGGAGGTGCCGATTGTTGCATCTGCGGAAGATCAGCAGGGTTGGGCTTTGTTGGTCGAGAGGCTTCAAGGGACACCTTGCATGGAAAGGGCTGTGCAGCCCTGGCACAGGAGTGGTGGAGTCCCCATCCCTGGCGGGATTTAACAGCTGGATGTGGCACCTGGGCACATGGGCAGTGCTGGGGGAATGGTTGGACTCGATCTCAGAGGGCTTTTCCAACCTGAATGATTCCATGATTATTCTCAGGTTTCTGCTATCACTGCACAGTGCTGACATGCTCTGTTTGGAAGAACTTGGGTTATTCCCTGCAGGATCCTTGTTTTCTTCTTTCCCCCTGAAATCTCCGTAACGGAACCATTTGCACATAAATGAAGCAGAATTTTTGGCCAGCTCTTGTGCACACCTGTGCATTCCCGTCACCCACCAGGAAATCACTGCCCTGAAATGTTGCTCCTAAAATATTTGCCGAGGAATGGTTTGGGAGAGCTAAAAATTATTCTTTTGAGACTTCTCTCATGGCCACTTGTGAATTAAGGCTGCACAAAAAGAGGTTGTTCAAGCAAATGAACTGTTCTTAGAAGCAGTGGGGTCGGTCAAGATGGGAGCATCCCCTTCCCATGGGCAGGGACACCTTCCACTATCCCATGTTGCTCCAGCCTGGCCTTGGACCCTTCCAGGCATGGGGCAGCCACAGCTTCCTCCATAAAATGATGGAAAACACTGGACTGGAGGGGCTCTGGTGAATATAGGAGTATTTAATATACAGGATGATTTAATTTCTGTTTCAGTAGCTCTGTTTGCCATCGGGGGCTGGGGTCAGCTGGGGTGAGGGAGGAGGATGGAGGGGCTGAGGCAGCGAGTCCCTGCTCCACCAAGGCAGGATTTCCAGTAGGAGAATGCCCTTGGAAGAGCGTGTGTTTGTGCCCACAGCCATTAAGCTCCATAATCTTGGTGTCTGTATCGACTTACAAATGAAAGCTTGCAGTAATTTGGAGCAGCATTTGAATTGTGAGTGGTAGTGATGATGCTGAGCTTGTCTTTTAATGCTGAGTTTAGAGGCTTTGAGGTTTGGATTAAAAAAAACTTCAATGAAACCACAAAAAAGACATTGGAAGCATAGCTGAACAGGTGGAACAAATTTGTTAAATCTGTTATTGGGAAAACAGCAACTTGCTTTTAAGAAATAAATCAATCTGCAGCTCAGTGTTTCATAATGAGGAGTGGGATAGGAAAATCTAAAAATATCTCCAAATGAGAGCTAATGCTCCGAAGGAACAGATCCAAACTAGAATATAATATTGCCCATTGTGGTGACAATAAGGATTTTAAAGTTCATTGAGATCCTTGCTGGGATGCAGATGGGACTTGAAGAGCCAGCATATTTCCCTTGGCCGAGTCCAGTTTTTATTTGCATAATAACTTATTATATGTATTGCCAGTAGCTCGCAGAGCCCCTGGTCAGGATTGGGAAACCACGATGAGTTCATCCCCCTCTGCCTGCTGAGACAATATATTCCCCAAGAACTGGGAGGGAGGCATCTCTAGCAACTAAAGCAAGTGATTATGTGCTTGAAAAGGCAGGAAAAAGCAGAGTTTTAACTCTGTGAACCTTTGTGTGCCTCGGATCTTCTCACCAAGACCCATTTCAAGGGTCTTTGTCCTTCGGCTGCCTTTGTCCCTGTCCTTCCTCCTGTGGCGTGAGCTTTAGCAGCTGATTTTAATGAAGTCAGGGAGCTTTTCCAGGTGGAAAATGTGTCCTGGGTTTTCAGACGATGGGGCATCCGTGCTGTGGTCTCTGTTAATCGTGGAACCACGGAATGGTTTGGGTCAAAAGGGGCCTTAAGGATCATCTCGTCCCACCCCCCTTTTCTGCTCCTTTCCTGAATTTCCCCTTCGCTGTTTGGCAGCAGAGCCAGCGCCGCTTCCATTTTTCTTGGAAAGCGATTCCATAGCCTCATCCCTCTCTCTCAGCAGGTTCTTCCTAGTGTTATTCCAGAGTTTTCCTTGCTCAGCAGAGCCTGGGTGCTCTGTCACACCCAGCCAGGCCAGGCTGGGGCACTGCCATCACTTTTCATGCTCCATCATCCCTTTCCTTTGGGACTTGCTGAGGGCTCCTGGGCTCAGGGGGCTTCTTCCAGCGCCGCTGTGGAGTAGCTGCTCCCAACTAACCAAATCCACATGGACAGCTGTTGCTCGGAGGGGAGTGGATAAGTGCATCCATAAAGTTTGGGATTTGTGCCGGAGGGAGCGCAGCTGGTGCATGGCCATTGCTCTCTGGGAGCCCTCAGCACTTAAACCCAGGGAAACAAACCCCAAAACCTCTCCAAAGTCCAGATTCTGGTTGGGGGAAGAATCAAGGTGTTGTGGAGTTGTAAATGGAAATGCCAGTTTTTCACAGCCGGATGTTCCTGTGCTCTGGGACCTGGATTGCTCAGGGACAAGGGATTGTGTGTGATGGCACAGCTTCGGTTTGGGGGCAGAGAATGTTTACCTGAAGCTGCTTTAGGCTGGATTTTAGGAAATGGTTCTTCCCCCAGAGGGTTGTCGGGCACTGCCCAGGCTTCCCAGGGAATGGGCACGGCCCTGAGGCCGCCAGAGCTCCAGGAGGATTTGGACAATGTTCCCAGGAATGCACAGGGTGGGATTGTTGGGGTGTCTGTGCAGGGCCAGGAGCTGGACTTGGTGATCCATGGGGGTCCCTTCCAACTCAGGATATTCCATGATGCTAGTTTTGGTGTGATGAGCAGGTGGCAGTGGCAGTGCCACTGTACTCTTCTGTGCCAGGCTGAGATGCCCTCGGGGTGACAAAGGCCAGTGCTGCTGGTGCCTTTGCCATGGTGCCAGGTCCAACCAAACCATCGGGGCTGCCATTTTCCTTTGGAAGCAATTCTGAGTCCAGGGATGCTTTTCCATGGCTGGAATTCCCTAACTGCTTTGTAACAGCACTTTCTGCCCCAAACCTCATCTCAAACGTCAAGGATTTATTTCTCACCTCGCAACTGTCACCGTCACCAACGTGGTCATTGACCGTCCCAGCTGGGATCTGGATGGATCCACAGGTTTGGAAACTCCTTCTGTTGCTTTAGTGCCGAGAGGGGCTGGTGTGGTGCTAATTTGGGAAGCCTTGCTCTCCATCTGCTCCCGTGGTTTGGGAGAGCTGGGGTGTGATGCCCAGGACCCCCACTCCGACCACGCTGGGGCCATGGGATGGGGCAGGGCCCCGCTGGCTGGGAGCCACCCGGAGTGGCCAGGAGGCAGGGATTTGGCATCCATGGGTGCTGCTGGAGGTGCCAAAGCTTTCAGGAGGTGCCAGGGACTCGCTCCGGCCACGCCGCCGGCGATTTTTCAAGGCCGAGGGGTTGGTGGAGCCTTTGTGTTCCTGCTTTGAAGCCCCGGCCTGAAAGTGTTGTAATGAGATTTTATGATGTATTCTGGCAAGGCCTGGTTATTTTGTGTGTGGATTTATTGTCTAATGAATTGAGTGATTTTGAAATGTTTTGTGCAACGCTTTTTTGGAAAGGACATTGTATTTTGTTTATGGGACGTGTGAGTTTTTATGAAACTTTATTTAGCTTTTAGCAAGAATAATCTTTATTCAACAAATAGTGCAAATAAATCTTTAATTGAACAAATATGTGCCAACTTTCAAACACAGTAACAAACAATGACATGAAACAAGGAAACCTTGGAACAATATACAACTTTAAACATAGTATTAAAAAAAACCCTCAAAACCAAAAAACCACCAACCCCAAACCCCTAACAAAGCAGATTTTGAGCTGTGTAGAAGCACAGGGATACGTGCAACCTGCCAAGCTGGAGGGAGCAGAGCAGGGAATGTGGTGCCTGGTGGCTTTCCAGGGGTGCCCAGGGATTGGGGTGCCCCCCATGCCGGGGTTTGGAGGGAGTGGGAGCTGCTGGATGTGCCTGGGCTGTGGGAGCAGATGTGGAAACTTTCCATGTGTGTCCCTGTCCTTCCTGGGCCATTCCTTGTACATCCCTGTCCTTCCTGAGCTGTTCTTTGTATGTCCCTGTCCCTCCTGAGCCCCCTGCTCCTCTTTATTCGTGCCCGGGCTCGGCTGCTGCCGCTTCGGTTGGAAATGGAGATTCCCATCCCCTGCACTGCACATAGCTGGAAATCCCTGAAAAACTCTCAAATCCAGCATGAAAGGGTTTGGAATGAGGGGTGGAAACCCTCAGCATTTGCTTCTTTTCAGTTTTTGGAATGCTGATCTTTAGGGAAGATGGGCAGAGTCACCTTTCTGTTTATTTCCTTATTCATCTGATCCTACTGGATTTCCTTCCTTGTTCCAAGTATGGGACGTTCCTTTTGTATCCCTGGAAGTGTTTCAGGCCAGGTTGGACAGGGCTTGGAGCAACCTGGTCTGATGGAAGGTGTCCCTGCCCATGACAAGTGGTGGAACTGGATGAGCTTTAAGATCCCTTCCAACCCAAACCATTCCAAGACTCTTTGCAAATAGTTATCCTAAAGTACAGAAGGAGTTTAGTACTGAGGATGCTCATAGGGCTGCTGCTTTTCCCTGGAATTTCCTATATTGATGACAAAATAACTTGGCAGGAGGAGACCAAACTCTGCGTTTAAGTGACTTCCCTACATCTTCAAACCCCAGGAATATCAGGAATATGAACCCTGATATTTCTTCTTTCTCTGGGAGGAGCATTTTCAGCCCTTCACTGCCCTTTTCAGCCCTTGGAAGTGGAACAAAAGAGCTTTTCTTCTAAAAGTGAGCTGTGGAATTGGGTGTTAATGGAAACTAATTAATGCTGAATGGAAAATTCCTTCTCGGCTGTGTTTTGCCATTCTCTTTTGTAGCTCCAACCTACCAGACCTCTCTCGGGCTGCCCATACTTTTCCCAGAAGGATAAATGAGGCTTATGTTTCCAGAATGGGAGCTGGAGGCATCTCACCCCTCCATGCACCCTTGGCCTGATCTGCCCCAACCTTCTCCAGACCTTTGAGTGGCCCCAGAAGGGCCCAGTGCTGCTCTGTGCATCCAGCTCACCTTCAAAGCCCCCTTTTTCCTTGGATTTGGCCTCATTTTCTGTTTCAGACAATCACAGGATCATTCAGGTTGGAGAAGCCCTCTAGAATCGAGTCCAACCCTTCCCCAGCACTGCTGAGGCCACCACTAGCCCATGTCCCCAAGTGCCACATCCACATGGCTTTTAAACCTCTCCAGGGTTGGAGACTCCACCCCTGTGCCAGGGCTGGACAGCCCTTTCCCTGAGAAATTTTCCCGAATATCCAATGGAACTTTCTGTGGCACAGCCTGAGGCTGTTCCCTCTCCTCCTGTCCCTGCTCCCTGGGAGCAGAGCCCGATCCCCCCGGCTGCCCCCTCCTGTCAGGGAGTTGTGCAGAGCCACAAGGTCCCCCCTGAGCCTCCTTTGCTCCAGGCTGAGCCCCTTTCCCAGCTCCCTCAGCCGCTCCTGGGGCTCCAGCCCCTTCCCCAGCTCCGTTCTCTCCTCTGGACACAGGAAAGCCCTGAAGAGCAGCAGGAGATGGTTGGGTTGGGGAGAGTTTCACCCCATTCATAAATGGGAAGATGTTGATACTGAGGAGCTTTCGTGGGCAGAGTGGCAGAGTTGGCTGAGCCAACATTTTCCAGCTGGATCTCCTGAGCACGGCCCTGAGCCACCAGCTCCAGTCAGAGCTCTGCCTAAAGCTCTCTGAGCTCTTCTGGCCTTTCAAACAGAGCCAAGAGCCCAACTGTGGAGGGAAACACCTGCCTGTGCTTTGTTTTGAAATCCGTATTAAATCAGGAGATCAAGGAGTCGCTGTCCATGCAGAGGGATCGAGGAAAGCCATTGATGTGCCAGATGTGTGGTTGGAACATCTGTGGTTGGAGGTGCTCTGCCCAGGATTTCTCCGCCGAGGAAAGCAGGGAGGTGGTGCCTGAAGGGGCTGTGAGTGGTGGTCTCCTCTCCGTGGTAAATCCATCTTTTTCCTTAGGTAGGACATGGTTTGAATCCATAGAACAGCCAGGGGTGGTGTTAAGGATAAACTTGTTAGATTAATGATTGGTGTTTTTAACGACTTCATTTCCCAGGTAGTGAGGGGGGATAATTCCCTGTAGGAGCAAACTCTGAGCATCAAAGCTGTTTGTCCTTGCTGAGCTGAGCTCCGGACACACCCAGCCTCCAGCAGAAAGTGGGATGGGGACTGTAATGTTGGGAGCTGTCAGTATGGAGACGTTCCACATCCTCCTCCCTGGATGAGCCCAGAGTAAAGGGACGTTCCTCAGGCTGAGGCTGCGTCTCATGAGGATCAGGAGGACAGTTCCGTCTGGCATTAGGACTGGCGTCCTTCCAGAAGGCAGGAGGGAAAGGAGCACTGGCAGGATCTTGGTGCTTGGCCAGTTTGGAGATGGATCCCAGTTCAGGGTGGTGAGGTCCAGAGCACAGACCGAGGTGTTCACATTCCTGTCTCACTCCCTGTGAGGAAAAGCTTCTCCTCGTGCTCACTGCCCATATTTCCATGCCTTTCCAGACCTCCCCATCCCTCCCAGGTTGTGGCTGCAGCCATCCCTCTGCAGGGTGAGGGCTTGGAGCTGCCCCTTGGGCTGCCCCTGGGTGGGAGGATATTCCCACATCCCTGTGGGATCTGCTGCTGTCCATGTGCCATGGCTGCTGAGCTTTTTGCCCTGGGATAGACCAGGGTCCCGTGAAGCCTTGGCTGCCTTGGCTGCTGGGATTCCTGTCAGCACATCACCTGCTCCTGCTTGGAAGTGGTAAGTCCTGTCTGGCTCCACGTCAGCAGCATATCAGGCCCACAAGTGCGTTGGCAGGAAACCTTCCTCTCTCCCAGGCTCTTGGATCACAAGGGGAGGATCAACCAGATGTCCTCAAAATCCTGCGTATCCTGAGGCTGACCTGCAGCCGGCAGGGAAAACTTCACTCCGTGTCCATGGAATCTCTCCCAGGTTTTGTAAAGGCAGAACCATTTCGGGTCTTTCCATCCCTCCTGCATCTCCTTGCTCCATGTTGGGCTCCAACCCCCTTTGGGGTGGTCAAAGTGGGACCTTGTGAAAGACCAGAAAGGTGCTGAGCTTCTCCTGCAGGGACTGCAAGGAATGTGTCTGACACTTTGGCTGGTTTTCCCTATGGATTTAAGGGGGGGGATCAGGGCAGCAGGGCTTGGAGGATGTCCACGATTCAATCAAAAAAAATAATTTATTTGCACCAAGCGTGGTGTTTAGATGCTCATGGATAATCAGGAATAGTGTGTAGGATTCATGGTACCTGTCTGAAATAGCTCTGCTGGAGCCCCAAACCAGACCCAGAGGGTTTGAGTTTCAGACCATCCTCTTGCTCCAGGATCTTCCTTTGGAAAGAATGCAACATTCCGTGCCAGCAGCTTGTGCTGCCCCAAAGATCCTCCTGTTTTTAGGATGCAGATTTTGATCTCAACCTGGGAGTCGGAGCACGCACTTGAACAGCATCTTAATGAGCTTATGGTTGAGAGCTATTTATTATCTGTTAGAACAGGCCTTTTATTCCACTGGCAGCCTAATTTGCATGGTTTGTTGTAATTAACACCATAAAATGTTTAAACAAAAGTACAGATAGAAATTAAATTTGCGGGCATTGAATTCAATAGCATCAGAATAAACCTTTGATTTGTTTTTTTCCTTTGGCAAGAAAGTGATTCACTCAAATTAAATTTAGGAAAAGCTCTCAGCTTGGAAGGAGGGATTTAATGAAAAAAAGGCATCCCAAACTGCCAGAGCAGCTCGGGGGAAAGCGGGGATTTCACTTGGACCAGGCTGCTGAAGGGAAACTCAACTGTTTTGGGTGGGAGAGGTGTCCCGAAATCCTGCGTCAGCTGATGCCAGCAGCACACGTGCAGGAGCGATGGTGGCTTTGCTGTCCATCTGTTCCATTTTTCCATGCTCTGGCAACTGTTTTGGAGGCACTGTGGGGCTGGGATTGAGGCAGATTGATGGGAGTGTTCCCTGGAAGTGTTCAAGGGCAGGCTGGACAAGGTTTTGGAGCAACCTGGGATAGTGGGAGGTGTGAACGAGATGAGCTTTAAGGTCCTTTCCAACTCAACCCATTCCAGGATTATTCTATGATCGTTTGGACAGTCAAGCTGAGGCTGACCTGTGGGTGAAGGGGTTGGGAATTGTGTTGTGTCCCGGCCGTTCCTGAGGGGCTGGAGGCATTTTCCAGGGGCTCCGGTGGCAGTACATCCCCTCTTGGTGCAGAGCACACAAGGTGGCTCTGGAAAAGTCTTTTATGGCACTAAAAGAGGCATCACCGTGTCCACCCCCAAATGAAGTCATCAAACCCAGGCCATTTCTGCTCTGATTTATGCAGCAAACATTATAAAAAATTATATTGTGAGCAAATGGTCTCTGGGTGAGGTTTAGATTCCCTTCTATTGTTTGGGATTTGGGGTTTGGTGTTATGGCTGGGATTTGTATAGTCAGAACTAATTTGTAGCGTCTGGGACCGAGGCTTGGGGTGGTGCAGGAGCTGGGATGGAGCTGCTGGAGACGTCAGTGGGGGGGAGCACGTGTTCCCTGGCGTCGGGGCTGCCGGGATTTGCACCCTGTGGGTTCTTGGGAGCTGATCCAGCAGGAATTCTGGTCAGAAAATAAACTGTGAGAGTTTAACACATCTGTGTCTCTCCCTGGATCTTTGAGGTGCGGAGTTGGGGTTTGGAGGGTCATCCACAGGTTCATGCTCTGCATGCCAAGGGATTTGTCCAAAATTTCCTCAGTGAGGCGTTGCTGTAGAGGATATTCCCCAACAGGTTGGGTTTTGAAGCTTAGAAAGGTCAAAAAAGCTCTGTCCCAAAGGTTTGTAGGATGAAAATTGGGGTGGTGATGGAACAGATTGAAAGCTTCAGGTCTTTGCCAGCCCCTGGGCAGTTCGATAAAGTGGCTTTTCCTCCTGGATTTCCTCCTGAAATCCCTCTTGGATCAGGGTGAAAACCACCACCAAGGACCTGCCTGTGTAGAGGACATGGAAAAACTGAGATAAGTGAACTAAAAGCAACTTTTTAAAGGAAATAAAGCTGGCGTGCACCAACACCTCGAGGAAGAGTGCTGGAAGTCACATTTTCTTGGGCAGGTCATGCACAAACTCAATTTTTAAATTAATTAATTAATTCCTGTCACTGCACCAGAGTGTTCTCCATGTTGGTTTATTCTCTCTTCTAGAGCATTTCTGTCTTTACCTCTGCCTCCTATTGCTCCACTGGTTGCTTCTCACTCTTTTCCGACTAAACCTCTAAAAGCTCAAGGATCCATGAGGTTCGTGTCTTGTTTAGGATTATTTTTATTCCCTATTTGATTACTTGGGTTGGTTTGCCAGGAGAAATCCAGCCCTTCACCCACCAGGTGCTGCAGGTGCTGAGCATTGGCTGTACAGAAAATAAGAATTAATTTAGCACGGTTGTTTGACTTTGGGATAAACTGGGAAGAAGAAGCATCTTGCTGTGCCAGCACCTGCTAACAGCACAACTTTGCTGGTTTGGGAGGGATTTGTCATGGCCAAACTGGAGATTTTGAAGCAAGAATAAAGCTTTTTCTCCTCTCTTCTCGGTTGCTTTCTAGTGTAAAGGGCCAGGTAGGGCCCTCTGCTGGGGTTTGCGGTGTTAATCAGTGATTAACAAAAGGGAAGTTGTGAAATTAGGGAAGACACGGAATTTAATGCCTGCAGTTTGATAATTATGTGATTGAGGGCTTTTTCACTTCAAATTAGAGGGTTTTGGTAACATGATAAGCTGCTGTTACATGTCGGAGGCACAGGACTTGAATTTGAAATTTGTTTTTTCTAGCAGTGTTTTTTAAGAACAGATTCTCCCTGTATTTGCTGTCAGTTCCTGGCTTCTCTTTTTCTTTGGAAATGACACATTGGGAACGATGTTATCAGAGTTTGGGGGGGGTTGGAGTGAGATTTTTTTGGTTTAGGCAATGGAGACTGAACTTTTGGCTTGCTATCCCTGGTCAGGTGATGTGCCCCATGACAAAGGTGACCCCAAATGGGTCCTTTTCACCCCAAACCGTCTTGTGAGTGCGGGATTCTGTGTCTGCACATCAGAGCCCGGGAGAGCAGCTCAGCCTGGGAGCGTGTCTGGGCAGGGACAGGAGGGAAATGGGGAGCAGAGCTGCTATTAAAGGGATTATTTCCAACATTATTCATCAGCCAGGCTTGAGTGATGGCCTCAGATCTGGTTATGTTTGTGTTGGGGGGTTGTGTGTGTGTTGCTGATGGGAAAGCGGAGCCTTGCTCTGGGGGGGAATTGGTTTTATACTGGTTTTGTACCAGTTTTTGGGAAGTGTTGGTAAAGAGGCTGCTGTTTCTATTTACATTTCTATTTACATTTCTATGTATATATTGTATATAGATATTGGGGTTTTGGGGTAGGGGCACTGTCCATCCTTAGCCCATGAGCTGGGAGCTGCCTCTGCAGGGAAGGTGCCATGGCCATGGACATCTCCGTGGACACAGAGCCACAGAAGCTGTGGCTGCCCCATCCTGGCAGTGTCCAAGGCCAGGTTGGAGAGGGCTTGGAGCAACCTGGGATAGTGGAAGGTGTCCCTGCCCATGGCAGGGGGTGGGACTTGATGAACTTTAAGGTCCCTTCCAACCCAAACCACTCTGGGGACTCTGATCTTGTGCTCTGGACTTTGAGAGTTTGTGACTCAGGTTGTGCCAGTACATTTTCCTTTTCCCTGGGTCAGAGTTTTCCTGGTCTGGTTGTGATGGGAAGAGCTGACTGCCCTGATTGTGGGTGGAAAGACTCCACTACCATGTGAGAAGTGTCTCAAAATCTGCTTGTCAGTGAATAACTGCTGCTAAAAGATAGGAGCTGGCATTGATGTCAAGAGGAGATGCTGGAACATGGGTGGTTTAGCTGCAGCACAGCTGAGGGTTCAGGAGAGATGCTGGAGGTGCTAAACAAGGAAAAAGTTGGAGGAGCAGCTTCCACTGCTGCCTGCTTACACATTCCCTGCCTGGAGTGTTCTGCTTGCAGTAAGTGCTGCTTTTTCATTTCACAGAATCACTGAGGTTGGAAAAGCTCTCCCAGATCATCCAGTCCAACCTGTGACTACCTTGTCACCCAGCCCAGAGCTCTGAGTGCCACGTCTGGACCTTCCTTGAACACCTCCAGGGATGGGCACTCCAAACCTCCCTGGGCAGCCCCTGCCAAGGCCTGGCCACCCTTTCCGTGCAGAAATCCTCCTGATGTCCAACCTGCACCTCCTCTGGCACAGCTTGAGGCTGTACTTGAAACGAAGACCACTTTTGGTCTCCTCGTGCCTCTGCTGGAGCGCAGGGTAGTGATGAGCAGCCGCTGTTTGTTGTGGCTGTTGCCACCTTTCCCTCGGTTTTCTGCCTAATGCCTGGCTAAGGAATTATCCTCATGAATACACAGAACAGGCACAGCTCCTGGCTAGAGGGATGAGAGCAGCTAATCCACAGGAACACAGCCCAGCCTTTTGTTGCTTCCCGTTGTGGGGAGTTGTGCAGAACAGCATTTGTCAACACTCGGGGCCTGACAAAGAGCCCCTGACGGCTGTGGGTGAGGCCAGAAAGCAGGGCCGGAGGGGAAGGTGTTGGGACTTGCTGCTGGAGCCGTGTCTGCACACAGACAGCTGGTTCAGAAATCCCTCCTCTCCTCTGGGAATGCAAAACTGACAGTTCTTTTGGCATCCCACAAGGAAGCAGGTTCAGGAGGTGCAGGGAGCTCTGCACGCTCAGGCCACGGGGAGTTGTCTTTCAGCAGTGAGGTGAATTTGGGGGGGTTACAGCTTGTGCTTCTGGGGTTTCATCCCTTTTAGATGTTCTTTCTCCTTTTCTCTTTTTTTCTTCGACTCTAAAAGTTGAAAGAGGCCTTGGGTGGCTTCTCCTTTTGAAAGGTGACCTTGCTGCATAAAGTTGTCTGACTTTGTGCTGTCCGTGCCTGGTGATATATGGGAGCATCTGGGAATGAGGGGAGGCTGCTCATTAATTCCCTGAATTTCTCTAGGATCACGCATGCACCTCAGGATCCCTTCCCAGCATTGGTGAAATGTTCCCCCTTTAATCCCAGCCCCGTGTGAGGAGCTGCCATGTGTAGGCAGAGCAAAGAGAAGTGGGGAATGGGCTTTTTTGGGAGTCTGGCATATTCCAGTAGTGCCGAGTGTGTCTCTATTAGTCCAGTGTGTGCATCTGTTATTTGACTCTGGGCCAAAGCAATACATTCTCCTCCTGCCTCCCTGGCCACTCTTTAATTAATTAAATGTAAAAATTCAGCCACAAGCTGTAGGTGAAGGTGCTGCTGGGGGAATGGGAGCTGCTACCAAAATACCATCGTTAAATGGTGGTGTCATTCCCAAATAATCCATTTTATAAGGCTGTTTTATTGGTAGTTTCTGTGCTTTGCTACTTCCAGAAGATCTCTTACCAGAGGCTGGTTCCTGCTCTGCTCACTCACTTCCCACCTCCACCCTGCACCTCTCCAGGCTAATTGTAAAAATCAAATTGTTTTCTCTGCAGGAGAAACAAAAAGAGAGTCAGAATTGAGGTTGATGGGATCCAGACCAAGCACTTCCCTCTCCTTTGGGTGCTGGATGTCCGAGCTCTCTGGGAATTAAAACCACCAGATGCATTTCTGCCCTTGGGCACCCCGAGCTCTCTGCAGCAGCATTCCCGGTATCCTTCTCTCCACATGGGATCCTCAGTCATTTGGTTTTTCCTGTTGTAACGTTACAAATTTCTTCTGCCCTGGATTTTATTTGTGGGTTTTTCAGGCTTAGCAGGTAATGGTTATAAATGGAAATTTGACTGCAGCACGTGGTTTCTAGCTGCAGTAAATTCATTCCCTGCGGGCTTGGGGACGGATCCCATGTGTTTTCTCCAGTGCACATGGTTGTTTCAAACATCCATCTGCTTTATCTGCTGTTGTGTTTACAGTTCCCCTTTGTAGTTCCCGGCAGCATCTCCTCTCTCTCCTCTGCTTGTGTTTATTTAAGGTTATGGTAAAATATCCCTCTCGTTTGGAGCTGTTTTGTGGGAGCCTTTCCCAGCTTGGCTGATCCCAGGGGTCAGGGAATAAAATATCATGACCTGATCACCCCAGGGGAATCCCGCAGTGGTGGTTCCAGCTGGTCCCTGGTGTTGTTGCTCTTCGGGAATGGGATTTTAGGCAAATCCTGCCCTTGACATTCCTGGGCTCTGCAGGCAGCATGGCTGGTCATTATTGAAAAATAAAGGGTTTAATCCACTCAATTTGTAGCAAAAGCTGACCAGTGGACTTATCTTTGTTTGGGTATTGACTTGTGTGATGTCCCTGGTTGTTTGCCTGTCCGGGATGATTTAGGAAACCAGTTTTAACTTAAGAAAAAAACCCCAAAATAATCCAACAAACAAACCCAAACCAAGCTGTCTGAAAAATCCTAGGAGGATATATTTGATACTTTTTCCTGGCAAAAGTTAAACATTTTCCATCCCTCTTCAGTTTCAAGCCTTCAGAAGGTTTGTGGGTCCTTCTCCGGCACGTGGTGCTGCCTCTCCATGTCCGTGTCCAGGCAGGAGCCGCGGGGAGCACCCCAGGGCTCCACAGCCTTTGGAGTTTCCCTCAGGTTTTGTGTCCCCATCACAGGCAAAATATGACCCAGGATGACATTTGGAGAAGTTGCAAAATTCTGTCTGTAAACAGTATTTTATTTTTTTTTCTTATGCTGAGCCTCGAGCAATGTCACTGCTCATCTCGCACAGAGAAGTAGGAAAATAGTCCCTGGCTGCAGGAGGGGGTTGTTTTCCTAATTTTCCTTCACCACAGCAGCATTTCCTGTTACTGGTGAGTGTGTGGAGTGCCCTGGAGACCCCAAGCTCATGTGTCACCCCAAGGTGTGTTGTTGGTGTTCTGTGGGACACTGGAGAGGGACTTTGAGAGGGGCCTGGAGCGCCAGGAGAAGGAATGTCTTCCCACTGTCAGAGGGCAGGGTTAGATGGGATATTGGGAAGGAATTTCTGGCTGTGAGGGTGGGGAGGCCCTGGCATAGGTTTCCCAGAGGAGCTGTGGCTGTCCCATCCCTGGAAGTGTCCAAGGCCAGGTTGGATGGGGCGTGGAGCAACCTGATCTGATATCCCCTTGGCAAGGGGTAGAACATTTAAGCCTCCCTCCAACCCAAACCAGTTTGGGATCCTGTGGTCTTGAATTCCCTGTCCTGTGCTGCTGGAATTGTCTCTTTTCCTGGGTCAAAAGCTGCTGGCCAGCTCCAAATAGTCCAAGCCAGTTGAGCCTCATTTTAGCTGCTGGGTATGGACCTGTCCATGAAATTTTTTTTCTGGCTCCTTTTTTTTTTTAAACCTTCCAGTTTTTTAAACCTTCTATTTTTTAACCTCCCACTGCCTCAGTTTGTCCATACAATGGAGAAGCAGCTGTTGCAGAGGCATCCAGGAGCTGAAATATTAAATCCTTTACTGCTTTCCTTACTTAAACTCCTCTCAACAAACAACTCAGACAGCACAAAACCTTTTGCTTTCAGCCTCGCAAAGTCAGAACATGTCATAGGGGATGTTGAGCGAGCGCTTCCCCAGCGCTGCTCCCTCCCAAGAGCTGCCCCAGCCTGACACGAGGCAGCTGTGCAGCAGCTGGCCTGGCTGCCTGGCTGGAAACATCTGGACGGGCTGCGGCGCATGGCGGGAGCCGCTGAGCCGATGCTGCTGTGCAGCCTCGGGCGCTGTTTGAAGACGTGCGTCGGGCTCTGCACTTCAAAGCCCAGCTCAGAAAGGCTTGGCTTGCACAAACTCACACCTCTGCCTCTGCTCTGGGGCTGCCGTGGCTCCCACCTGCAGCCAGAGACCCAGGAATGCCCTGGTTGAGGTTTGTTTGCTGGGAAGATAATGGAATTCCTGTGCTCAGCTTCAAGAGCCACTTGCTCGTGCTGTGCCAGCTGCTCGCACTCGCTGGCCAGGCCGTGGGGGCTTGGGGATGGGTTGTTTGGATGGAAAACGGAGCTGTTGCCATGTGGAGAGGGAGTGGGGAATGTTGTTCTGATTAGGAACTGTCTGGTGCTTGCAGCAGCAAGTGGAGCTGGGTTTGGCAGCCCCAAAGCTGGGCCTGGGATGGCTGGGGATGCTCACGGTGCTGGGACCGGCTGTGAGATAGCGGCTTGTGGAAAACTCACATTCCTGAACTCCTCCCAGCGCCTTTCCCGGAGTTTCTACAGCACATCCTGACGATTCTGATCCAGCTCATCCCTCATAGCTCAGGGTTGTGCTGTTCCAGTGCACAGAGAATGGTGGGGCAGAGCCAGCCTGCTGCTCACAGTCGATCCCATGGCACCGCTCTGGGCGTGCTCCACGGAGCCATCAGGGATCCCATGTGCCTTCTCTGAGTCCTTCAGCTGCCCACATATCCCAGAGCACATTCCAAGGGCGAGGAGATGGCACAGCTGGCAGGTGGGTCAGGCTGCCACAGGTTTGCTTCTGGAAGGATCCATCCCAGAGGTGCTGGGGTGTTGTTTTCTCCTTGTGCCGGTGGTTTGCGTGGGTGCTACGGCTGTGGGAGCTGCTCCAGGTGTCCTCAATTCCTGCTGCTGGGCTCACACAGGCAGGGGAAGCCAGGCCAGGAGGGGACTAAACAGCAGCAGAATTTGAGGGTTTTTTTTCAATGAGGGTGGTTTGTAGCACCACTGACACAGGGTGCCTGGAGAGGAGGTGGATACCCCAACCCTGGAAATATTCAAGGCCTGCTTGGATGAGGCTTGGAACAGCCTGGACTAGTGGAAGGTGTCCCTGCCCATGGCAGAGGGCTGGGCCAAATGGTCTTGAAGGTCCCTTTCAGCCCAAACCATTCCATGTTTCTATAATCCAGTTTTTGGGAAGCAGGGTGTTTATCTGGAGGCAGCTTCTGCGGTGCCACGTGCTGAGAAGTCCCTTGGTGCTCCCTGGATCCAGAGCTCGAGGGGACATTCCCTCTTCCCCCCATTCCCATGCTGTGTCCCGTTTGCTTCCGAGGAGTCCCTGTAGGATCCGGAGTTTTGCAATTCCCGCATGAAGGAGCATCTCTGGCACCGCACCCAGCCCTGCCTTGCGGGGACTTGTTCCCGTGGCTGTGCCCGGAACGGAGCCTTGCAGAGCTCTTAATCCTGTCTGCATGAGGTCATTGGCTCCTTGACGTTAATTGCAGGGGATCTGATTAATTAGGCAACAGAGCATAATTTATTTGAGCAGATTATTGTATAGAATTAACCAGGCAGTCCCTGTCTCCCACCACAGTTCCATGCATCCCCGCAGGTGTGGGAATCGCCATGAAAAGCTTCACCCTCAAAGTGGATGGCTGGGTAATAACTGGATTATTTCCCAGTTGCTGCAGTGGACTGTTTATCCACATTACTTCATGGATGCATTATTTCATGGGTGTTACAATTTCAGCAGACTTGTTTTCATTTTAATTCTGGACTACTTGATTCCCTCCTCCTGTTTCCTTCCCTTCCATTTTTCTTCTTCCAATAAAATGTCATAAAAATTAATCCCCGCTGAAGGCCAAATTTAACATCCAGCTTGAGAAAAGAAGATTTTAAAGCCCTTGTGCTAAAAGGGGGAATAAATGCGCTCGGACAGGAAGTGTTGAGTTTGTTATGGAGCAAGGAAAAATGTTTTTAAAACTTTATCATAGAATTATTGAATCCCGGGATGGTTTGGCCTGGAAGGGACCTCACAGCTCATCTCATTCCACCCCCTTTCCATGGCAGGCACACCTTTCACAAGACCAGGATGCTCCAAGCCCTGTCCAACCTGGCCTTGGATACCTCCTTAAATAGCTTGATTATCTGAACAGCAAAAAGATTTAAAACTTATGAAGATTTTTGAAGATTCCCCCCACAAAAAGACGGGAGGGGCTGTCTGAGAGCAGGGGCAGAATGACGTTCATCAGTTCCAGTGTCTGGCAGACGTTCTCCTGTAACTTTCTCCCGTATGGATCCATCTCCATGAGTGCATCCAAACCAATTCTTTGCTGCAGCTGGCCCCGCCCCAGGCAATGGGGTTGTGTAGAATGGAGATAAAAGGAAAAATACCAGAGAACTGAAAAATGGCATAACTTTGGGTCCTGCAGCCACATTCCCAGTTGAAGGCTCTAGAGCAGGATGTGGTTGGTCACCTCCTGCAGGAAGAGGTGGCTTGGTCACCTGGAGTGTTTGTCTGCTTTGGAGATGGGTTCAAACAGTGGACTGTTCATTGAATCAGCTGCTCATCCCAGATGTTGGGTTTTCAGTGTCCTGTCTCATGAGAAACGATTGGAATTGGTGGGAGTTGAAGGAGCTGAGTGGAAGAGAAGCACCTTCAGTGGAGATGACCCAAAGCATCCTCTGGGAGGGGTCCCTGTGCCCGTTATGGTCCGTGTTACATTGGTTGTGGAAGCAGTTGAGGTAATTGTTCCTGCTATGGCTATCAGGACCTTCCAGGTATTCCTAAAGATGTTTTCAAACCTGCCAAAAGGAGTTTTTTGCCTAAGGAGGAGCCCCCAGGGTGGTTTTAGGCTGGAAAGAGTCCAGGACTTCATTTTGCAGGGAACAGAGGTGTGCCAAGAGAAGCAGCAGAGTCCTGAATCTCTTTGCTGGAGCAGCTCCTGACTTGGGGAATATTTTTAAGAGGGATTCTGGCTTTGAGGAGGATTGTGCTGTTGACCTCATGTTCTCCTGGGTGTGCTGGAGAAGCTCCAGGTCATGAGGAGCAAGAGCAAAGGTGCAGCTGGAGAAAGGAGGAGGAGGAACTATGGCTGATACGGAATTGCTGAGGGTTGGGTTCCCCCAACCCAAGTGTATGCCATGTCTTATAAAATGCATGAATATTTTGGGAGTATAACTGCTCATATAAGGAAGGAATTGCTGTTGGAATGCAGGAGAAGAGCCCATGACCTCCATCTGGAGGGGGGTGTGGCCCAGCTGGCTGAAAATGGGCCTGAAAAGGGCTACAAAAACTAATTAAAATGTGAAAAACTGAGAATTCCTGCTAATAGACAGCAGATCCCTGCCTGGCGCTGCTTCACAGCTAAATTTGATTTCCTTGGGAGGCAAAAGGAACTGATTTAAGTTCCTTACCTTGCTGACATTGATCCTTCTCTGCGTTTAACCAGCCTGTTCCCAGCGAGGAACTTCCCACGGCTCTGCCGTGCCGGACCCAGAGCCCGCAGCAGGAATCTCTTACTCCTGCTACCAGTAAAAAATTCACTGCAGGTGTCTTCATGTGCGGTGTTAAACTCCTCTTTGACCTTGTTCTCCTCACATCTGGGTTCTGTTTGAGCTTTCCCTTCAGTGCCAGCAGGTGTAAGGAAGGGGAAGCCTCAGCCGTCGCTCAGCTGGAGCCGTGTCCACCTCCATGGCATTGTCCCCCCATCAAAGCCCTTGTGGGAGCCACCAGCTCCCCTGTAGCCCAAGGCAACTCCAGGGAAAGGTGTCTTAGCCAAGTGCACAGACAAACAGCCTTGTTAAACAAATTGTGCTCTTCCAGGCTTGAGGTGGCGCTGGTTTGGGGTCAAATTTGGTGATTGCGGTGCTCCTTCAGTCAGGGAAGGTTGTGGGGTGTGTGGAATCCAGGGTTTTAGACTGTGGACCTGGTTCCATTTTGTGCTCAAGCAAATCTTCTATGGAGGTTTAGGACAGAAAGTGTTTCTAAGGGTTCCATAGGTTATTCTCTCTGTGCTGAAGGAATGCTAGAACCTTCCTTCTCCCATGAGAAGCAAATCCACCCCCCTGCTACCTCTGCCATGTTCTTACCTTCCAGGTGTACCTGCATTTGCTCCAGGTTCCCTGAGCTGATTGAAAGTAAAAGTCAAGTGGTATGTTCAGTTGGATCAGTGGTGGAAATGTAAATGTCTGGGATGTTGCTTATTGAACTAAGCTGAGTTTGAGCTGGGAAAGGTTTGGATTAGAGGAAAGGAGGAAATTCCTGTTCAGACTTGGAGTTGTGGGATGTGATCACTGCTGTCACAGGTCTGCTTAAAGATCTGTTCCACGTGGAAAGGAGGAAGGGAAAGGGAAGGTTTTGGGAAGGGTCTGGTTCTGAAGGGAAGTTTATAAGGTGTGTTAATTGTTCAGATGGCCATTAATTCCCTGTGTCCATCGCTTTGGCTTGGACTGAGAACTGGCAGTTGGATTTAGGGTTCTGTGCTGCAAAACACAGTGGCTGTTCTGGGTAATGAAGGTAAAACACCAGTAAAATCTTGGGAAAACCTGCTCCCTCCTCTTTCACTGGTCTCCAATGGTAGTCTGTTACTGCAGTGCTTGGAAGACCCCGAGTGTCATTCCCTGGCCTTCTCCAAAGTGGGATTGCACAGTCCTTGGGAGACGCTTTCGACCTGGGGACAGGGATGCTCGGCAGATTGTCAGCGTCTCAGATCCTGTTCCCAAAAGCACTGGTGGCATGTTCAGGGTGTAGATGTGCTGAGATGGGAGTTCCTGCCTGCTGGCAGGTGCTGTGCCCCCAATCCATGGCATTCCATGGTCCACCTCCAAGACCAAGGTCATTTCTGTTTTCTAGTGGTCGAATACTCCCTCGAGTCCTTGGTTGTCATTTTTGTGAAGCTCCTCATGAGTGTTGGGATGGAGGTGGCTCTGCTGTTATAGCTCCTGCCTGGACCAGAGCTCAATCCCTCCTCCCAGCCAAACTTCCCACCTGGATAAGCTCCTTAGCATCACTGGTGTTTCTGGATTATAGAACAGCTTTGGGTGGCAAATGCTTCTGAAGGTCCCTGTTGGGTCTGAAAACCTTGGTGAGGATCCTTGGGTGCAGATTGGAATGAGGGGGAGTTGGGATTTCTTATCAACTCCAGAGTGAAGGATTATGCCTCTGGGATCTTGGGCTTCAGGAGGAACAGCTGGAAGAGCAGGAATGTGGCTGGAGTTGGGAGGGAAGGATGAGAGGGATGAAGCAACAGGGACCAGAGGAGTTCTGGGCACCTTGAAGGTGAGGACCAAACTGGAGCTTCACACAGAAAAAGCTGATGGAAGGGGCTTGTTATGGTGAGGAACCCGCTCCAGAGCCCTGGAAAGGATTCCCACAGCCAGCTGGGAATACCAGGTTTGGGGAGGAAGGTGGGTAGTGCAGGTTATCCCATCTCTGCTCTACCTCTGGTGCTCCCCGTCATGGTATTAATCACATTCTGTGAGTTTTGCAGGCAGGGCTGTGGCCTGTCCTGCAGACAAGACATGGTGTCAAAGTTCTGTCACGTTGAAATGGGAATTGTTCCCTCGTTTGCTCCTTGCATTTTTATGAGGAGCAAGAAACGATGACAAAAACAATTCTTAAAATATGTTGAATGAGGTTTCATTTCAATAAAGAGAAGCTACTCCCCGAGCTTCTTTCTGGGCTGGTGGAATATTAATTATCTACTTGATCATTTCTTTTTGCACCACGTGTGACCAGAGGCGAAGTTCTGGAGGACAATGGGGCTGGATATTCAAGTAGCTGCTCCTCTGAACCACAGGCTGAACTTGAGAGCACCAGAAAAACAACAATATTGCTTGCAGAGAATGCTGCAGCAGAGCCTGGGCTGGTTCTTAGGCTCCTCACACTGATGATCTCCCAAACTGCAAAGGAAGAGGGAATTTGACTTTAAAAATCCTGTTCAACACTTGTGCAAGTGGGTGAATTCATGCTTGTTTTCTCAGGTGCTTTAAGACATTGAGCTGTGGGTTTCTGGATGAGATCTTTGGCTGGACTTGCTTTGTCAGGAGGAATTGGGAGCTGTTGGAGGCAGAAAATCTTTGGGGTTTTTCTCACATTTCACCCAAAAGGCTTCGTGCACCTGAAGGTTTGAGTGTTTTTCCCAGTTTTGCAGGAGGGAGACTCTTGTTCCTCCTACCAACTTTGCCTAAGGACAAAATCCACCTTTTGTGCAACATTGTGTAAGCTGGGTTGTATTTTTCCACTTCAAGCTGTTTGACCATTGGAAATACATTCCCTTGGTGTCCAGTGGCTCTTCAAGAGACTTTTGGCAAGGGCCTGGAATGACAGGACGAATAATATTTTATTTTATGAAAAATGATAATGCCTTTCTTTCTTTATCCTTACTTGCGTAGAGTGTGGAATGTCCATCCTGCAAATGAGTTTGAGTGACCACAGGCCCTGTTATTTTGGGAGTTCCCACTGTGCTTCCTTGGCATCCATCCTCCAGAAGCTTTGTCCAGTGTTCCCAGGCAGGTTCTGCAGGGAAAACTGGCTCTGCGTGCCTTTGTTTTGCTTTATTTTGCCCAGAGAAACCAAGGCAGATCCGATTCCCTCTGGCGAGCGGTGCCTGCGCTATTGTTTCCCAGGTTATTTTGAGGAATGGCTTCCCCTGGGATTTTTCCCGTGTTGGCTTTTTGACCTTTTTGCATCCTATAGTGATTCTCTTGATTAAACCCATGTTGTTTTCTAAAATTAAAGGTGATTTGAGGGCTTTAGGTTGGAGGAGGAGGGAAATGGGGATTGTTCAGACTGTGCAGGGAAAATACCTGTTCCCAAAAAAGAAGCTGCGTGTTCTGGACTCCTCAAAAATTCTCCAGCTCTACAAGTGCAGAGGCTGAGAGAATCAGTTCTCTGTGACTTTGAGGATGAGGAGTTTTGGTGAAATCATGGACTAGGTAAGAATTCCTTTTAGAATTCCCCAGAAGGTGCCAGAGCCAGGGTGCCCCATGAGCCCAGGGGTGATGCAGAGGTTTGGGTGGGAAGGGAGTGTAAAGCTCATCCCATCCCACCCCCTGCCACGAGCAGGGACACCTTCCACTGTCCCAGCTTGCTCCAAGCCCCATCCAACCTGGCTATTTGGACACTTCCAGGGATCCAGGGGCAGCCACAGCTTCTCTGGGCAACCTGTACCAGGGCCTCACAGGGAGGAATTTCTTCCCAATGTATTACTGATATCTCGTGAGGGCTGAATGGAAAAAGCATCCGAGCAGTGCCGGCCACGATTCCCAGCCGGACACAGACAGGCCCTTCATGGCCGAGCCGGCGGCCGAGCATCCCCCGACCTCGGGCAGCTGCAGCCCTGGAACAACAGAGCCCTTGAGTCCCAGAGAGGGACTTGGCCTTCGGGAGCTTGGATGGCTGCAAGAGGCTTGGTCACCCTTTCCCTGCCCCTGACCTTGCCAGGGATCTGAGCATTCCCTCCATCCCGAGCCAGACCCCTGACCCCTCCTGCCAGTCACTGGAGGGTCAGTGCCATTATTTGCATAATTCAAAGCACTCTGGAAGGTGTTCCCTAGGGATAGGCCCCTCTCTCTGCTCACACCGGTTGTGTCCGTTCCCAGGTTGAGTGTGGAGTGCTGGTGTGTCACTGCTCCCGGAAAACACCGTTTCATGGGAGTTGTCCCAAAGCAGCAGCTGCTGTGGTCACAGTTAGTGTCACAAGCTGCTTGTATGGGTTTATTTCCTAAGTAAAAGGTGTGTTTTAATCACTCACCCTCACTGTCATTTCTCTTTCTGACTAGAAACACAAAGTTTAATGGACAGATGACTTTTAGCCAAAATTTAGTGTTTTTCGGAGTGGTCAGTGACAAGTGACATCAGATGGAAACCTGGAGCAGAGCAGCAGAGTTGGGGTTGTTCAGCCTGGAGGAACAGCCTCTATTTCACTGCATTCTGTAAAACTCCAATGAAAATCCAGGCAATAACAGCATTCCAAAGCCACGCTGAGGATTTCATTGACATTTTCACCTGAATTATAAAGCAATTTGTTCCTTCGGTTAGCGCTGCAGTGTTTCAGCGTGAGTTAAATAAGGTGTTTAAAGAAGAATTCACTTGTTCTCATGCCTTGCTCTGCTCTGGTGTGTCAGAGAAGGTGCTGGTGGTGCCTGCAGGAGCATCCTGCTCCGGTATTCCACACCTGGGGCAGTGCAATGGGATGTGGGAGCTTTGGGAATGTGGGCACAGGGAGCTGTGCCCCGTGTTCTTGCCCTTTTCTCCTTGTTGCAAACGGGAGCCTTCAGCTGTCCATCCAACCCTGTAACTGGCCTCCCTCAGGCAGATAAGTTTTACTCATCGTTGCTTTTTTAGGGATGTTTAAAAGCCTGGTAGGGAGACTTTGGGAAGCTGATCCCAGGTCATCCCACAGGGTTTCGGGCTCCTTTCAGCCACAGCATCACTGCAATGACAAACACCCAGGAATTTTGCAGACCCGCCTGCACAGGGACAGAAGGAAATAGCAACAGTTTGAGAATCTGAGAAACGCTTTGGAGGGTTCTTTTTGGGAAACCAGAGAGTTTCCAACCGTTTCCATTTGTGAGACTGCACCGGAGCTTGTTGGAATAAAGTAAAATGCAGATGTAAAATCTGAACGGAGGCCTGGGATGCTGACTTTGGGAGGGGAGCTGTGCCTGGGAAATACCTTGGGAATGCTCAGGGAGAGGGGAGGTGAGAGCCCTGGGGCTTGTGAAAAGCCAAGGGCCTTTAGCGATTATTGCTCTTGATAGGGACTTTTATGGGCTGGAGCTTAACGAGCCCGGCAATTCAGCGGAGGTGTTTGTTCTCCTCTGCCCTTTCAAAGATGCTTTTGATGCCCCAGGTTTTGTTCTCAGAACAATGATGAGCTCGATAACCTGTGGGGCTGCTTTTTGAAGCCTCCTGGATCTTACCTTGGGCTGTGTTTGGTTTTGCTGTGTATTTACAGCTTAAATAACCACCATCGGGTTCCTTCAGCAAGAAAACCCCATCCTGGTCGGAGCAGCCCTGGCTGTTGGATGCAGTAACGCACAGAAGGTGTTTGGTCCCTAATTGGTCTTTGAATTCCCTTTTTTATGAAGTGGAAATAACAGGAAAACGCCGCTGGTGATGAGCTGGGATTCTGGTTTCTAACCCCGAATTCCAATTTCTGGGTGGGGATGTTGATCTGTTAAAGAGTTTTTAAGGCAGCAGCAATTTTTTGCTGAATAAGAGGTCGCTACATAAAATTTTTGCCTCTTGGCAAAGCTCGTGTTACAAATGTTGCTGTATGTTTAAAGTGTTAATTTATGTGGCATATTGGGTTGGATTTAAAGGTCCCTGAAGACCTTTGAATCTCAGTAGCTAATGAGGCTTGCAGAGGAGAGCTTGAGAGAGGAAAAACTTACTGGCAGTGAGTAATGCTGGAGAAAGAGCTCCGGGATTGAGCAAGTTTAGCAGAAAAAAATTAGGAATTATCGCATCGGCCTTTGAGGTGTTTGATTATTTCCAGCCATAGATCTCCCTGCAGCCCTGGCCTGCAGTCCCCTGTTCCTGGGGGAAGGGTTCTCCGTGCTGAAACGCCTCAGGAGGAGTTTTCCCAAGTCTTAGACTGCATCCGAGGGGACACATCTCCTTGGGATGAGCTGAGATCCGTGAGCAGCCATCTCGCATCTCCTGCTCTATCCCTGACGGGAAGGATTTGGCATTTAGGCTCCAATCTCTCAGCCTGGCTAGACCAGCCTTGCAAAGATGTTTAAACTTGTCCCTTTTCTTGCAGCTGGCCTTGCTGAACTTCTTTCACCCCGAGGAGAAGCTGCACGTTGGAGAAGAGGGGAGACGCGTCCGTCGGAATAAAAGGAGTAAAGGCAGCGAAGGGCCCGACGGTGAGTCCTGCTCAGCTTCTCCCTGATTTTGGTTCCCTCCCAGATGAGGAATTCCAGGAGTTCTGATGTCTGCAACTGTAGGGCTTGTGTGAATGAATGCTGTTTAGGAGTTCCATCCTTGACTCCTCAAACTGTGATCATTTAAGGCTTTAATTTGTACTTGTTTGCCTTTATTTGTTGTCCTGCACACCCGGCTTTGCTTAAAATCATCAAGGAGCTTTTCACAATCCAACAAACAGCTGGGAACATCTGCATCCCAAACTGGTGACTGCTCTAAGGGAGTTTTGCGTTGCTGTGTAGTCTCAGGTGGGGTCAAAGCCCGTGTGAAGGGAAGGCAAAGTTGTACAAAGCTTGGATTAAAAGAGCAGAAAGGTTCCTGATTTCTTTGTGAGGAATTTGATTTCCAGTCCTGGCTTTCCATCATTGTCATGACACAAAGACAGGAGCATGAACTCCTGGAAGAGCTCCTGTGCTTCCCTACTGCAGGAAAGCACAGATCCCCTTTTACAGGAGAGGAGAAAGGACTGGATGCCAGGGAAAGCAGGACAGAACTGATGGAGCCATGGTCTGTGTGCAGCTAAGCCCGAGTGCTGACTCCGTTATCATTCTAGTTTTCCAGCGCAGCTCCGTGAGTTTCCCATCTCCCCTGAAACCTTCGCAGTTTCACAGTGGAGAAGCATTTCCCTGTGGCTCTGCTCCAAGAAAGAGCTTGGTGAAACTCCCTGGATTCCTCTTCCCTGGAATGCTGACAAGTCTGATGCATTTGGTACAGACTCCCTGAGTGATTCCAGCCCAGTGTGGGCCATCAGTTTTGGAGCCGGTGTCTCTCTGGTGCTCAGATGGCTCAGGCAGCGTCCCAGTCCTTTTCCCAGTCTCCTTGAAATCTATCCCAGTGTCTTCACAAGTCACTTGTGTAGTAGCAAGTTCCCACTGGAGGCGAGCAGTGTCGACGGAGCGCTGCCGGCAGATGTTGGGAGGGATTAACTTCATCCCTCAGGCTGCCTCTGCCTTGCCAGATGTGCAGAGAGCTGCTGAGGAGAGAAAGAGAAGCTCAAGGTTGGTGTCTAACGAGGGTTTTGCTCATCACCCTTGTGCCCATTGTTGGCCTTTCATGCCTGGCAGTCCTTTCCCGGATTTCCTTGCTGTTCCCTGGATGCTCAGAGTTGAGCCACTCCAGAAATGCAGAGCACTTCCACCACTTATCCAGTCCCAGGAAGGGAATGGAGCTGGGGAAGGGGCTGGAGCACCAGGAGCGGCTGAGGGAGCTGGGAAAGGGGCTCAGCCTGGAGCAAAGGAGGCTCAGGGGGGACCTTGTGGCTCTGCGCAACTCCCTGACAGGAGGGGGCAGCCGGGGGGTCGGACTCTGCTCCCAGGGAACAGGGACAGGGGGAGAGGGAACAGCCTCAGGCTGGGCCAGGGGAGGCTCAGGTTGGATATCAGGAGGAATTTCTTCATGGAAAGGGTGGCCAGGAACTGGAAGGGGCTGCCCAGGGAGGTTTGGAGTGCCCATCCCGGGGGGTGTCCAAGGAATGCCTTTTCCAACCTCACTGATCCTGTGACTCTTACCTGTGTCTTTTTGAAAATCAGGGATTTTGACCCCACAGGTGATGGAGATGGGGAAAACTGCCAGAGTGACAGGTTGTGTCCCTCTGGCTTTGGCAAGTGGTTGCCCTGTGTTTTTGCCCATGGTGGTTCTCGAGCTGCATTTAACAAGTGGGAGCTGTCAGGGCGGGGCTTGACCTTGTAACAACCATAAAATCGAGAAGCAAACAGAGCCACGGCCTTGGGGAACTCAGGCTGTTTGTTTTAGACCTGCGTGAAGGAGTCTTGCTGTCAGAGCAGGGCAATGAATCATTAAACTAATAAATAAAATCATGTCATGGTCCTGATAACACCATTTTCTTCGTGAGTTTCGCAAAGGGAAAGTTGATCAAATCTTTGATCTCCAAAGAGCCTCCCAAAGATAAAAGTGGCTGAACTATAAATTCCCAGAAGGAAGGAGATGTGCTTTCCACTTGAGGCCTTGCTAATATTTGTCTGGAATTAATTTTATGAACTTTCAAGTGCTTTTACACATGCAGGGAAAGACCAAAGTGATCCGAGTGTGGAGGCTGGGGTTGGAGGGAGGCTGCTCCGACCCTTCCCAGCTCTTCCAGTCCTGCTCATCCTGGTACCAACGAGGGGCTGGCTTTGATGATTTATAAACATCAGGGAGAACATGGTTCCTTTCCCAAAAGCTTTTTCTTTTTGGAGGATTTGCTTTCAAGCCTTTTTGCTGTGCAAGAGGCAGGTTTGGGACAGGGCAGAGCTGGTTCCGTGCAGCCAGGGGAGGGTGATGGCCCTGGCTGTGCCCAGAGCACGGAGCCACAGGGATGGAACATGGGAGCAGCAAAGCTGCTTTGGTGCCTCGTTGTTAAAAAATGCAAGGAAAATTGTGTGCAAAGCCATCAGCTGGATCCTGTCACTCCCCACATGACTCTGGAATTTCAGGGGCTCCTCCTTGGAGGACTCTAGTTTCAGCCCTTTGACCCCTGATATGTTTTATGGTTGACTTTGCTTAATTTTGGGTTGTGGCTCTGCACCCATGGTGCCCTGGGGCCACTTAAAGCAGCCGAGGTCGTGTCCTGGCCCAGGTCCCTCTCCTCATCCCTGCAGCCCTGGGGCATCCCAGGGGATCACTGGGGGCTGGTGCCTGTCTCAGTCCTGGGATCATCATCTTGAAGCCACTTTCCAGTCCATGTCACCAAACCTGACTTCTGCACAGCTTTAAAACCTGCCACCGATTTTTCCAGCTTCTCAAGGCCCAGGATTATCCTTTTCCACTCTATTTTTCCTGCCTCTTTTCTCCTCAGTGTTCCCATCTCCACCTGCCACTTCATTTCCATTAATTCCCTAAGACCTGCCCCTCTCCAATGCCTCTTCCCTATTTTCTCCTTTCCCCCTCCTTCCCTTTTGCCCTGGTGTATTTATGCTGCCGTGGAACCGCCACTGCTCCCAGATGAGCAAATCATTCTGGAGCTGCTAATTAGCAACAGTTGTGCTAAAAGGAACCATCAAGGATGTTAAATTAGTCCACTTTTAAATAAACTGGGTATGAAATGTTAGATCTCTATTCCCAGAGTGCCAGTAAAAATGCTGCTGGCTCTTTGCTAACAAAGCCAAAATCTGGGAGTAGCATGGTTGTAACTCCAGAGACAATTCCGTGCTCTGGAGGTTAGAAATAATGACAGAGCATTTACAAAGCAGATGTCAGTAGGACTCTTTAAAAAACATTGTTTTAAACAAATAAAATAGTTTCTTTTTCTCCTACTTTCATCTCTGTTCCCAGTTAGATCCCTGCCGGGCTGCGTTCCTGATTTCTGGGGTTTTTTCGCATTTTGGGTTTGGGGTTGTTGGTTTGTTGGTTTGGTTTTTTTTTTTCCTTCCTAGATTTTTTTCATATTGAGCTTGGTGAGAAACATCAGGGGTTGTTCTCCAGGCTTTGATTGGGAGCATGGCAGCTGGGAAGAGGCTGAGCAGATGGCTGGCCTTAAGCTGACAACAATTTGGTTCCTACTACTTTGGCAGTTCTTCCTGCCGAGGAAAGTCCTGGAGGAGAACTCCAGCGCTGCAAATGGCTTTGGCTGGAAAGGAGAATGAAATGCTGGGGAATTGAAAGCTCTTCCCCATCCCTGCTCCTACCTGGAGCTTTGGAACTGATGCTCCAGCCACGTGGGTCCAGTTTCACCCTCTTAGGACTTGCTCAGTGGTTTTAGGGTGATTTCAGTGTGGTTTTAAGATGGTTTTAGGGTGGGTTTAGAATGGTTTTACAGTGGTTTTAGGGTAGATTTTGGATGGTTTCTGGATGGTTTAGCAGGTAGGTCATACCAGAGCCTGGCTTTTGGAGTGGTTCTAGGGTGGTTTTAGGGTAGATTTTGGATGTCTTCTGGGTGATTTAGCAGGTAGCTGATGCCAGCCTGGCTTTCAGGGTGGGTTTAGGAGGATTTTGGGTGTTTCTGGGATGGTGTAGCCAGTGGCTACAGGGCTGCCAGCCTGGCTGGGGGTGCCTGGCTCCCCCTGGACAGCCCCCAGTCCCACAGGTGCCCTGTCCCAGCCATCCCCCTTTCCCGACCCGGCAGCACTGACGATGCAATAGGACTTTTTTTTCCGTGTTTTTTTTTTTAATATCCAGCTCACAATAGCAACTTTTCCTGCCGGCTTCCTCTCCTGTGGAAAGGGCAGGTTCGTCCCTCTGCCTCCAGAACAATGGGTGCCTTTGTGTTGGCCCCGTGCAATTCCCAAAGCCCCGGCATTCCCAGAAACACAGATGGATGCAGGGCGATAGAGCCTTATTGTGCTCTGAAACCATGGTGATGAGCACACAGTAAATACTGGACATTTCCTGGATCCTGGAGCACAGGAGACGCTCCCAGAAGGAAAGGCTCACCACAAAGTGCTTGTTCTTACTGATTTCCCCCAGAATTTCTCAGTGATTTCCCCCTGAATGGGAGAAATTGGGAATAATGTGATGTCTTAATCTTTGGGGATAAATTCATCCCTTTCCTGGGATGTTGCTGTCAGTATTTGTTATTACTGTGATGAAATTAAGGCTGCATCTTATTTACATATCCCTCTCTCTGTGTTATTCCCAGGCTTATGATAACAGGGATCTGTTTAAAGTCTTGCCCCTAAAAACCCAGAGTGTTGTTTAGGTGTCAGTTCCAGCCCCGGCACAGGTTGCCCAGAAAAACTGTGGATGCTCTTGGAGGTGTCCAAGGCCAGGCTGGATGGAGCTTGGAGCACCCTGGGATAGTGGAAGGTGTCCCTGCCCATGGCAGGGAGCAGAATGGGATGAGCTTTAAGGTCCCTTCCAACCAAACCACTTTATGATTCTGTGATTCTCTAACTGCTGGAGCTCAGAATTCCTCACTGAGCTCTGCTATGTTGCTGTCCCAGTTGGATGTTAAATAGGAAAAGCTGGGAGAGGCACAAGCCCAGTTGTGTGGTGTCCAGGGTGAGGAATTGTCCCAGCTCACAGTGGAATAATGGTCGGTGTGTCCTGACCCATCCACAACCTCCCTTTGCCCCCTGGCTTCTGAGCAGCCCTTCCAGTTGGGGTCTGGATTGTTCCAGAAGGAACTCTGCTTCATTATTCGGATGTTTACAAAGCTGTGATGAGGTGCTGCTGATCTGGTCCATCCCTGGCACTGCTCTGGGTGTGTTTGTCCTTCCCTGGCTGGGATGAGGCCGTGGGGTGGCCACTGGGAGATTTGGAGTTGCTGAGGATGAGAAGGAATTCTCTGGTCATTGTCACCTCGGTGGCACTTTCAGACACTTGCCCTGACTGCACTTGTGGGTGGATTCTGAGCTCCCAGGGGCTGTGCTTAAACTTGACCAGAGCTCAGCTCCTTTTCCAGCTGTGTTTTGAGCAGCGAGCGACATTATTGGAAGTGACTGGTGATTCCGTCTGAATTCCACTCCTGAGACCCTGGGGCTTTTCGGAACGCCCCAGGTCAAACACTGAGCTTCAGGAATCTCACAGAGTTCCTTGTGTTACAAAACAGGGCAGCACTAATGAGAGGAGAACAGATGTTCCAGAGGGGCAGGAATGTGGCTGCAGCTGAGCCCTGAGTGCAGCTGAGCTGCACCGAGCGCTGGAAATGCCGGACTCCTCTGGAAGCTGCTGCTCCCTTCCCGCAGCGTGAGAGGCTCCATTGTCTCCCTGCTGGAGGATTTGCAGCTGAGCTTTGATTTCGATGAAAAAGCCCTCAGCCAGGGAGGTTCTGCAGGCTCAACACGTGCTTCAGGCCTGTCTGGTCGCTCCAAGTGGAGGAACTGGTGCAGAGCTGGATCAGATCCACCTTCCCCACCTGAGGCCCCCCTCAGGTCCTGCCCCAGCAACCACAGGGATCCTTCTTCTGCAGATTTTGGGATGAGTAAGCTTGTTTTTCTGGCTGGGGGTCGTGGCAGGGCTGAGGGGATCTCATAATCCATACATGTATCTCCAAGGGGTGTCAGAGGATGGTGCCAGGCTCCAGGACAAGGGGCAATGGCCATAAACTACAACATAAGAAGTTCCACCTCAACACAAGGAAGAACTTCTTTCCATGAGAGTGGCAGAGCTCTGCAACAGCTTCCCAGGGAAAGTGTGGAGTCCACCTCTCTGAGACATCCCAAACCCGTATGAACATGTTCTTGCGTCAGCTGCTCCAAGGAGTGACCCTGCCTTGGACTGGATGATCTCCAGAGGTCCCTTCCAGCTATCCTGGGATTCTGTGAACAGCCAAACCTGGAGCTGCTGCTGTGGTGGTGGCAGCTGTGATTGTCCTCACTGTGCCCTCTCCGGCCGCTCACCGGAGCCCTCTCGGCTGTCACAGAGCAGCTGCACCAGCCCAAAGACAGGCCCAGAGCTGCAGAGCTCCGGTGAGGAATTCTTTAGGGAAAAAGCTGTGAATGAGGCTGAGGTTGAATGTTTTCATGAGGGCTTTGTTGGCTGTGGAGACATTGTTGGAGTTGTTTCTGATCCCACTAATTCCAGCAGGATTTGGGGAAGTGGTTAAATGGATAAATGCAAGGGTTGGCTGAGCCAGGCAGCATTCCCTGTGTCCCAGCTGCTGCAGGGATTTCACTTGGGCTTCCCAAGAGCAGTAGAGTCTCTCCTGGGTTTCCTTGTTTCCCACTTTTTTCCCTTCTTTTTACCGCTTACCAAATTCATCCAAATCCTCCCACAAGTGGTGGGATCTCTCTTGGATTTCCTTCTTTTTCGCCCTTCTTCCCCCTTTTTTTCCCCTCCCCTTTCCCCGTTTTTAGGTTCATCCCACTGTAAGATGTGTGGATGCACATGGGTAGATCCTTGGATACAGATCCCACATTTTTCTGTGTAATGAAACCATCAGTTCTCAGGCAGCTGCTCAATGCCATGGAGGTTTTCCATCCAATTAGGCAGGATTATGGATGGGAGGAGGAAAAACATATCAAGTTCTGCAGGGGTGGGACAGTGAGAGAGGTTTCCTCCTACCTGCCCTCGATTCCTTATGGATAACCACGGGAAGAGCTCGTTTCAAACATCCAGCAAACAATTCGGGAGAGCCTCTCGTACTCCCGCTTCAAACCTTGCTGCTGCCCCACTTGGGAATCGTTTCTGCTGGAATTCATGACATATGTTCGTTGTTTATCTTAGTGGGATGTGACTGAAAATGTCAGAGTGTTTTGTGTTAGGCAACAACCGAATAAAACAAACAAAATAAAAACACAGCTGTAACGCTACGCTTCAAATTGTTGGATTTAAATATGTGGGATTGATAGAGGAAGCAAGAGGGTGCAGTGGTGGATAGAAAATCAGCCTGGTGACTCCAGCCAGCAGCCAAAAAAAGCCTTGGGATCCTCAAATTAGAACTGAGAGTGTTGTCTGTCAGCTCTGCACTTGGAATCCAACCGAAATGCTTGAAGGGAAACAAAAGGCACATCGCATCCTCCTTCCAGAGCCAGCCAGAGGGTGGAAAATGAAATATGATGGCCACAGGTTCTGGTGTGAACCCCAGGAACTTGGCTGGGACTGATGATGTGGGAGCGGAGCTGAGGAGGGTGGAGATTTCTGTTTGATTGGCCTTTTGTGTTTTTGAGGAGGCAGTGCAAGAGGATTTTGCCAGCAACAGTGGCTCTGGAGTTAATTGGGAGCAGGATTTTGTCTTTGCTCGTGACCACATTTGTGCTGTGGTGTTCTTGCACCTACTCAGAGACCGGAGCTGGTTTTTTAGAGCCTTCTGGTACCAGCAGCCTGTCCTGGTGCCTTGCCACTGATCTCAAGGTAGATCTGGATAGGATGGAGGAGGTAAATCACCTTGGTTGTTCCTTGTGTCCTGTAAAGCCTTGGAAATTCCCCTTGCAGTGAGCAGGGACACGTCTGCCTTGCTCGAGGAAGTGAGGAGGGATTTTCAGCAGAGAAAGTCTGGCTTTGGAGAGCAGAGGTGAGGTTGTAGGGTGGAGAGAACCCCAGGAGGTGACTGAATCCAGCCTCTCCTCCTAAATGGGACCAGCATCGTGGCAGAGGTGACAACAGTGGAGCTGACAGACCGCTAAAGGACGGGTGCTGTTCCATCCTGCTTCTCCTACGACCTGTAGTTTTCCTCATGCCAAAAAGCCCTTAGGAAGGAGACACGCAGGGCTGGTGGGGCTCTACCTCACCTCCCTTTGGACAGCCCTTTGAACCCCATCATCCTTCTGAAGGTGGAAAAACCTGTGGAATGCATGAACACAACTCATTCATCCTGCTCCTTTTGTCCTTTCCAGCTGGGGGTTGCTCCCCATGTCCCCTTTACCTGGAGCAAAAATCAGGTTGTTGAGTGGTTGTCCTTTAGGTCTGTGTCCTGTTCACACTTCAGTTCTGATCGTCTGATCAGATTTTTTTCCTTTGAATATGATTAAAGATCAGGATGAACTAGATCACAACCTACTGCCACTGTTGGCATTATCTGTAAATTTGAGTTTAACTGTCCTTAGGAGCTTCACCAAATTATTCCCTGAGGAGTCCTGGGTTTTGTCAAACTGAGCAAAAATCTCTGAGTACTGGCAGGAGAAAAAAAACTTTCTCAACAGCAAAAAAAAAAACCTGTTCCTGATGAGAGCTTACGTGGTCTGAAGCTGTTTGAGAAGAGAGATTGCGGCTCTCTGGCATCTCGTGTCGCTCCAGGGATTCCAGGGATGAGCTGTGACTTCTCTCCGTTTGTTTTCAGCCCGATGAGCTTGAACTGGGGGCTGGTGTTTGGGATCAGAGGAATGGGGAGGGAGCAGGCTACTGATCCATGGAGCTCCTGGAGCAGCATCTGCTCATCTGGATGACACATGGATGGAGGTTTGTCCTTTGGTGGAATGTGAGGAGAGGAGCAGGGAGGCAGCAAAGGCCACTCTCATCCCTAAGCCACCACATGAGAGATGATTCCCAGCCCTTCTCACACCCTGTGGCCAAGCAGCCCCAGGAGTGACCTCGCTGCAGGACACTTCCCCTGGAGGCACATGAAAAGTCCATCAAAGAGATGAAGAATTGCCTCAAAAATTGGATGGAGCCAAGGGAGTGCCTCAGAAGAGTCCAAAATGAGCTGCAAACTCCTTGATCTCCTGGGCTGGCGGAGACTGGTTTTGGGCTGGGGCAGTTCAGTCCAGCTGGGGGGTCACAAGTGTCACTGTCCCCGAGCCATTTCTGGGGACTCAGCAGCCTCTCACTGCACAAAGGGATGGGCTGACATGAAGCAAAGGCTCCTAAAATTCAGGGCTTGTGTTGTGCAGGTGGAGCAGGCTGGGATGGTCCTCTGGGAATGGCATGGGACCAAGATCCCACTGGATGAAGGACAGGGAGGGATCGCTGCTTTGTGGGGTGCTGTTGTGGACCATCTCAATTTAATGTGTCACCAGGCAAAGACCATTAAGGGTGGCTGTGTTCCTGTGTGAATTTTGAGGAGTTTTAAAACAAGATTGAAACAAAAGCAGGGCGAGAAGGAAAAGTGGTGGCTGAGGAAAGCTGGAGTGCCCTGGGCTCTGCCCTATGGACTCACACATCCCACAGTGGTGTTTCATCCTTCCCCTACTTTGTGCCATGAATTCCCTCCCCATTCCCTTACAAAACACTTTCCCCATATTCAGATTTTTTGAAATTACTTCTAGTTCACACCCCTGACTTGGGTTCCTGTAAGTGTGGGCAGCACCTTTCCTCCACTCTCAGCAGAAGATTCCCCTTCCGCATCAAAAAACCACCCTGGGAAGACACACCAGAATTCTGTGGTAGCACAGGATGTGATTTACCTCTGGGATGTTTCCTTAGATTCATCATTTATCCTATTTTCTAAATATTCTGGAGTTATAATCCCAAAGTTGCTCTTCAAGCCCCGTTGCTTTCTGTCTGGAGTTGGTGAAGAAGCACTTTCTTTTCAGGAAAAAGGGAGAAAATTCCTTGTTTCAGTGTTTGTATCACTGACTGATAGTTCAGTAGGGTCCAAGAAGCTTTCATCTGGATAGACCAAATTTCCTGAAAATGTTGAAAACATATTGGTTCCAAACCTCCCCCGAAAGCACATGTTCTAGATTAGGCATGTGTTGGGAGCTAACATCCCTCTTTCCCCAATCCACTGGAATCTGGCATTAATAACCCCACATTTAAAAATATTTGAAAAGCTTTGCATTTCTCCTACCCATGGGAATGAAGTGAATGTCACTGCACCAGTGCTGGAAAGGCAACAGCCGAGTTCTGGAGGTTTCTTGTTCGTTGGGAAAACTGACATCCTGGATGGCAGGAGGTTCATCATCGCCTGGAATCTCAAAGAACACCTGAGCTGCTCTTTCCACCTTCAATATTGGTCAAATAGGGATAGAGGGGTTGGTTCATGGGTAGGACTTATCCCTGAGTCCTTGAGGTTGGAAAAGCCCTACAAGATCATCCAGTCCAAGCTGTGACTGATGCCATCTTGTCACCAGCCCGGAGCACCGAGTGCTACATCCAGGCCTTCCTTGGACACCTCCAGGAATGGGCATTCCACCACTTCCAGTGTTTGAAAGGACCTACAAGGCAGCCAGAGAGGGACTCCTTGTTAGGAACTGTAGTGACAGGACAAGGAGAAACAGGTGCAAACTGGAAGAGGGGACATAGGTTGGACATATGGAAGGAATTCTTCCCTGTGAGAGTGGTGAGGGGCTGGAATAGATTTCCCAGTGAAGCTGTGGCTGCCCTATCCTAGGAAGTGTCCAGGGCCAGGTTGGACAGGGCTTGGAGCCACCTGGGCTAGTGGGAGGTGTCTCTGCCCATGGCAGGGGATGGAGCTGGATGGGCTTTAAGGTCCCTTCCAACCCAAACCATTCCATGATTTTGTGACTTAATAATTTAATGTTTATTTTCTGAAGGAGTCAAAAGTGATGTGGTGTTTCTGGATGATGCCGACATCTCGTTAACCATCAGGATTTTGTCTCTGATCTGTAACCTGGGATGAGGATAATTCCTCAGTACCTGCATCCTCTCATCTCCCAGGGCAGAGTGGAGATAGAAACACAGAGGTGCCTCAGTTGAATTATCTGATCTTAACGTCCCCAAACCAGAGTCACACTTAGGTAAGAAGATTGAGGATATTCCACAGTAACTTAGTGCTAGCAAATAGGAGAAGGATCAGTAATTCCCAGTGCATGCTGAAAACAGGTTGGCACGGTCTCCAAAGGATGGATGGATGGAAGGATGGATGGATGGATGGATGGATGGATGGATGGATAGATGGATGGAAGGATGGATGGATGGATGGATGGATGGATGGATGGATGGATGGATACCCAAAACTGCTGGCTGCTGCCGTGTACCTTTCCCAAACTGGATAAACACCTTGAAGACATCACTTAATGTTATGTCCAGAATCAAATGATGCTGCTAGAACATGGTTGTGGCACTCCATGGCTTTGTCCTGCTCTTGGCAGCTGGGAGTTCTAGCACATTCAGTACCTCCTTAGGTGTATCCTTTGTTTGACGCATTCCTATAATGGTCAACCTTTTATAGGTTTGATATAAAATGAGCGTAATTACAAAGATCTGTTCCCGTCCATAAAACCAGTTGGAACTGTTTGGCAGGAATTTAAACTATTTCTTGTTAATCCACACACAGAGCTAATAAGGGAAGGCAGGGGTTTTTTAATATCCTATTTATATCAGCAGATGTCCTAAAGAAGTTTGGGATATTTCTGTATTTATAGTAAATCATAGCAGTGTGTAGCGTGCAGAAAGAGAGATTGGAGGGGGGGCAAAGTCAACTCTATTAATCTTGCTAAGAGCAAACATGTCACATGTAATATCCTTGAGTTGCATCACCATCTGGGATTTTTCTGAAGGCCTTGGAAGTGATCCAGCAGATGGTAGGGCTGCAGGAGCTGGGGCTGGAACCTGCTCCCTGAAGCATGGGGAGATGTCTTCTGCTGCTGGCTGGGCCACAGCTGGGGGTTTGCACACCAAAAACTCATCTCTTGCAAATATTTTCCTCAGCTTCAAGTGAGATGTTTGCATCTGAACCCAAAGTGCTTCTGCCAGAAGGGACTTGGAATTTCTTGGAGTGGCTTGGAATTGTTCAGAGCATTCCACTTGTGGTGGCTCTGTTTGGGTTGAGGGTCTTTTGTCATCATATAGAGACATCTTTCCTGCTTGTACCTTTCCCTCCAAGTTTACCACTCTTGCTGGCTTGACATTCCCTCCTTTTCTGATGTCCTTCCCTTTTATTTTCCCAGCAGCTGTGGAAAATCAGCTTTTGGAGGAGTCAAGCTCTGGAGCGCTGCTCACAGCCAGGGTGTCCAGAGCCCAGCATGCAGCATTCCTGCTCCCACTTTTCCTGGGGGAATCCCGTCCTCTCATGAAGGATTCAGCTGGCCCGAGTTACTGCAGCAGAGTCAGGGGCTTTTCCTACAGGAAATCCAGGGAAAGGGAATATCAATGGTAGGAGTAGATCAGATATCTGGAATGTTTCAAGTGGCAGCTTCACTAGCGATGGTTTCGGTGGTTAGGCAAAAGTAATCCCAAAACCAACATTCCAAAGGGACTGATGGACTTTGGTGAGACTTTCCAGCTGTGACCTGTGACACAGGACGGCTCACTCTGAGCCAGAAGATCCCCTCGAGACCTGTGCTCCTCCTTGGGAGCCTTCTCATTCCCAACTCAGTGGTCTCGGGGAGCAATTTGGATGTGCCAGCGCTGTCCTTGAAGCCCTGCAGGTCTTCTCATTCTTTAGCCTTTCCCAGTGGTGCTCTCCCCCCTTTCCCAGTGTTGATGGCCACCAAGGCGAGCTCACTTGCCACTTCTTGCCCTTCCCAGGAGCCTTTGTGTGGAATTCTTCTCATTTCAATTCATCTTTCTGTATCAGATGATCAGGATTGACTTCACTGCTCCTAGGATTTCGTCACTCCTTCACTGAGTGGCAGCAGGATTTCCCCATGTTTTCCAGAGCTATTTCCATTTAAGGGTTGTGTTTCTGCCTTGCCTGGCTGGGGAGCAGCAGCTGAGCATGTGCAGGTGTCCTCCAGCATCCACCAGAACACTTTTATTATTTCCCATGTATATATATTTTATAGGACTGTATATTTTGTATGACTGAATCTCATTCCATGCTTATTATCCTTCAAAGCCATCCAGCCTGTCCTGTTCTCCCAATCCTTTTCTGTATTAACAGTTCCAGCCAACCTCCCTCACCCTAAACCAAGGGGTGAACAGAGCTGACAGCTCCTTCAAGGAGGGATCAGAGTTTAAACATAAATTTAATTCCAGTTGAAAGATGGGAAAAGTAGAAGGGGATGGACTTCCCAAGGTCTGGGCCTGGTTTGACCTCAAAGGAGAGCAGACAGCATGTGGAAAGGGGGTGGGAGAGGTGGGGTTAGTGGGAAGAAGGACAGAAATCGGGAAGAATAACTGTGCTTGGGTGTCTGTCGCATTCAATCCCAGCAGACAGGACCACCTGGATCTCTAGGACATTCCTGATGGATATGGAAAGGCATGCATGAGGAGCAGAAAGGTGCACTCAAGGTTATTCTTGTAAAGAAGGGCAAAGAGGTGCCAGGGAACAGCTGAGAGGTTGGGTTGCTCTCGGATCCCATCAGGACTGGAATAAATCCTCAACTGCAGCATGGCCAAAGTCCCTGAAATCAGGGATGGGAGACATGGATCAGTCAGGAATTCTTCAAGTCAAACCAGTTTCCTTCTCCATGAAGGTGGCAGGTCTGCAGACTCTGGAGCAGCAGAAGATAGTCTGTAATTTGGTTTTTTATACGCCTGTACAGTGGAGGAACACGGTGGATACACCTGTGATCCACATCTTGGAGTGGAAAAAACCAGAGTTTTCTCTGAGACTATCCTTGGAATCAAGGCCTGCATGAAACTACAGTAAATAAACGTGGGTTGGATAACAGGCTTTGAGTCTTGAAGCCTTTCCACTGGAGGAATGGGATGGGGAGGTGGGATTGGCACTGTGGGAGAAGGGTCTGGGAAAGACTCAGGTTTGCTTAACTTGTAGGTATTTAACCATCAGTTAAGAGGTAACCAGTGGGTCAGATATATCATGGAATCCCAGACTGGATTGGGTGGGAAGGACCTTAAAGCTCACCTTGTTCCCCTGCCACGGCCAGGGACACCTTCCCCTATGCCAGGTTGCTCCAAGCCCCATCCAACCTGGCTATTTGGACACTTCCAGGGATGGGGCATCCATGATATTATAATGATATTATCTGTGTGTTCAACCACTGCATTTAACAAGTGTAAATATTTTGAAAAGTGTTCTAAAATATTTTAACAAGTTTAATGTTTAAATATTGGGTTGTGGCCTCTGAAAACCCTGGCAGAAAGGATTTTTTAATTACCATTTTTCTCCTCTGCACGTCAATGTTGGGACAACATCCATCAAGCCAAGTTTTCAAGCCTTGTGCCTCAGCACCTTTAGTTCCGAGAGGAATACTGATCTGAAATTTTGGTGGCCCTCAGCTTAGACTCAGTAATTTATTACCATTTTAGCCTAAATGGAGCAGTAGCTCATGAACTTCCCATTTTGAGCAAAACCAAGGGAAATTCTGCTGTATCAGAAGCTTCAGCTCCGCACTCCAATTAAACGATCCCCCCCTGCTCTCGGGAGGCGAACAGATGCAAACCCCAGAGAGACTCAGAAGCTCTCAAGCTTAATAAGCCTGGCTTTTTTCCCCCCTCGTGTCAGGAATATTTTTGTGTCTGTCGAAAGCTCCACTTGCAGATCCATAACATCTCTCTCTGCCGTGCCTGGAACAGATGCGTGTGTTGTAATATAGACTGCGAACATTGACATCCCATGTGGTTCTCATTCCTCCCAGTCATCTTTGAAGCTAATTGGATCCAGCCAGCCCAAATGTGTCTGGCTGGCCGCAGCTATTTGTACTTTCACTCTGGTTCTGGTGCTAATGGTGGGATCTATGGAACATGAAATAAACTCTCGTGACTCCAAGGGCTGCCGAGGCACAGCCGCTCGCGTCTTGCTGGGTTGGGATGGGCTGGGATCTTTAAATGGGATTTTTTTCTTCTTCTAATGTTGTTCACTGGCTGGTGGCTACAGCAAGGACTGGTGGGGCTCAGAAGTGCAGAATCAGGAACCTGGTTGCCCAGCCTAAAAGGTTTTGCAGTCTGGTGTGGCTTCCTAGTGGGATACTGGGATGGCGTCATTAGGAACCCACGTGCTGTCCAACCTGTGAATATTATAAAAAATACTATAAAAATATTATTAAAAATAGTAAATTAGCAGAAATTGTCATTTAGATAAGAGAATCATAGAATGGGCTGGGTTGGGTTGGGTTGGAAGGACCTTAAAGCTCATTCATCCCCATGGGCAGGGACACCTTCCACTAGCCCAGGTTGCTCCAAGCCCTGACCAGCCTGGCCTTGGACACTTCAAGGGTTGGGGCAGCCACAGCTTCTCTGGGTACCCTGTGCCAGAGCCTCAAAGGCAAGAATTTCTCCCTAAAATTCTAGATAATACCATTTAGAGATAATGTCCTTTATAGATAACACCATCATTTTCCCATGACCCAACAGCACAATGTAGGAAAATCAATATTCCTGTTGGAAAGGGATCAGTAAGGTTGATGGGTAATTTCTCTGGTCCTTTCCTCTAATTATGCATGGGAAAAAGGCTCTTCTGTTGGGAATTTACCTTTCCCCACCCCCTCAGACTCAAAGCACCCTCATTACCTTCAATTGGTTATAATTTTATCTCAGTTAAAGCTGACTTCAGTCATTGCTGTGCTAAACCCCAGGTTTTAGAGGGATTTCCCTGATGAATAGCGAGGGAGTATTTGGGGATTTTTGCAGTTCATTCCCACTCGTGATGAATTCTTGGGGAAGCAGTGGAACATGTTTCACACTTCAGCCTCTGCTCACAAAGTCCTGTCATTTCTCAACTTCACTGTAAATATTTTCTCTCCGTGCTCGGGAGGTTTGGGTTCCCATTGTTTCAAACAGCCAGTTCAGAATAATTCTTTGCTTTTGTGGTTTTTTTAGGGTTTTATTCTTATTTTTAAACAACTTGGCTCACAAGGAGTCGGCAGGGGGTTGGATCAGATGATCTTTAAAGGTCTCTTCCAACCCCAACCACTCTGTGATGCTCTGAAATTTGGGTTACTGCTCTCAGCTGAGGCCATTCCTGTGCTGCTGCATGGGTCACAAGTACCTCCATTGTCCACTTGGAAAACAAAATGGCAGTGGGGATTTTCTCTGATGAAATGATCCCTGAATTTCACTAATTTTCTTTTTTTTCCCCCTTTTGTAGGTCCAAGTTCAGTGAAAAACAAGAAAAAGGGTAAGTTTGAGTTTTAACTGAATTTTCCTTTCTGTGCTTTGTGAATTCTCTTTGGCAAACACAAGGGAGAAACCAAAGGCAGCTTCCCTCTCCAGGAAAGGCTGGAATAACACCCATAAGCACCCCTTAAAACTTCCCTAAATACTGAAGGAAGTTAATTATGTTGTACAGAAGTAATCCTGAAGGTTCTCCAATTGAAGAGTTGAGTTGAGTCAGTGCCAAATACCAGGAGTTGTTGCTGTTTGCCAGCCCTGACAAAATTCATCCCAATCCTGCCCACCTGCAGTTTGGATTCTCCTTCAGACCCACCAAACTCGGCGTGGACACACTTTGCATCCCACTTTTCCTTGTGTTACCATTTTATGAGCCCCTTCTGGGTGTTGCTCAGCCCTCAGGGTTTTGTGGACTTGATGCTGTTCCTTAGGCAGTTTGCAAAGGATTGCTGGGATTTGGGTTGTTCAGGCAGCCCTGTTTGGGGGGTTCCTGATGCCATCCTTGTTTCTGTAGGACTGCTGGGAACACTTAGGGTCCCACACTTAGGGTCCCACATTTACTACCAGGAGCTTGAGTGAAGCCTAGGATCTGAGCAGCCGAGTTTTCCATGTCCGTGCTACTGTAATAGCACATCAAATGGCTTTAATCCTTGGATGCAAACTCCAGAGCCGCAGCTGAGAGGTGGGAACAGGCCACACTTAGCAACTTCATTTGTATTTGCTCTGAGAAGCAGCGTAAAATTTTATGTTGGAGAAGTTTGTCCTAACAAAGCTCAACCCGCCTTCAATCAGCCCAACAAAAAGCAACTGATGGCTGCAGCCTCCAGAGCAATTCCAGAGGGGCAGGGGGATCTCTTGGAGCTGGATTGCATACAGCTGTATAAAGTAGCTTAATTTTATGGTATTGTCACATTTAATTCTTCTTAGAGTTGCAGTTCATTGTTTGATGAGCGAGGGTTTTGGAGAACTCCCTGCTTCTGCCTGCTCCGAGTTTTGGAGCCTGTGGGTACGGGCACGGGAGACTTGGCAGGCTGGGATTTGGGTGCTGGGACCCTCCTTGGAGACCTGATAAGGGAGCTGTCAGATAATAAATAGAATATTTTTTGTCTTGTGAGGTTTGTCAATGCAGAGAAGTGGTTGAAATGCCTTGAGGGAGGGGAAAGCACAGAAATGTGTCGCTGGGATGAGCAGTTGTGTCACTGCTGAAGCAGCAGCTCCCTGAGTAGCAGAGCAGATTTCGGAGGCAGATGAGTTAAACCAGCTGTGATGTGCATCCCTCTTGGGAAGGGAAGCCTGCAGTGACAGCAGCAGCACTCCCAGCTCCCTGTCTGCAATCCTCCCTTGGGATGGCCTGGATTGGGAGGGGGGTGTCAGTGAGAGGAGTTTGGTGTGATTTAGGGAAAATGGGTGTAGTTCAAGGGGATCATTTCCAAAGCACGCCATCATCCCGAGGAGGAGGAGTACTGGATTAGAGGAAGGCTGGATTGCGGCCAGCTCAGGTTGGAAGTCATGGCTGCTGATCTGGACAGACATATTGCTGTGGACATTTGTCCCCTGAAGCCTTTTCTCACTTCTTGTAGGACACCAGTGTGACTTTACTCACCCCTGCTTGCTTTAACTTCATTTTCTGCACATTTCAATTACGCCCACAGTTGTCCCACCCTAATGTCCTTGTGCTCTTGCTCCTGGCTAGTGGCCATCCAGAGATTCTCACTCCTGTGCTAAAACAGATGGATTTTTCCTGACACTTCTGTCCATTACAAAGATTGATATTAGTAGAGAAACAAGTACATAAATGTACTCAGAAACTATTCCAACAACCATAATTTCATATCCCAACTGCCGCTGTCATCTAAAAACGAGTTTAATTCTGTCCTACTGGGGACCTTGTGGCAGCAATTGAAGCGATTTTGCTCCATTTATGCTCCTTGGCAGAAAAGCTGTTCCAAAGTGGCATTTTAAAAACTACATCAAAAGAACATCATTTTTGTCAGGAACATGGAAAATCAGGAGAGCAGGGACCAGGCTTTCCCTGCAGAGCTTGTTTCATCCCACTTTGTGTATGTAGGAGTCAACTCCTGATGTGGCTGTGCCATTTCTCTTCCTTGGGACACGTGAGGTGTTTGAGGATCATGGTAGGGAAGAAGGCTTTTACCACAGGGCTGGTAAAATACTGGCACAGGTTTTCCAGGGAGACTGTGGCTGCCCCATCCCTGGAGTGTCCAAGGCCAGGTTGGACAGGGGCTTGGAGCAACCTGGGCTAGTGGAAGGTGTCCCTGCCCATGGCAGGGGTGGAGCTGGATGGGCTTTAAGGTCCCTTGCAACCCAAACCCGTCTGGGATTCTATGATTGTAACAGTTCTCCAGTGCTTCCATCCCCTGGATGGGTTTAGTCCTTCCCGAGCCCCTCCCTCCATCCAAAGCCCAAAATACTGAATTATTTTGAGGAACAAGCAGCACAGGGGCTCCTCCAGCAATGCTGGAGTGGAGCTGGAGTTCAGCTCTGAACTGCCCTCTGGAGGGAGACCGAGCCATGGGGATCATCTCTTAATCCTAGTGTGCAACAGGTAGGAAGGATTATCCCGGTTTTCCATCAAAACCCAGCAATCTGAGTAACTGTGGAGTGGTTCATCTGGACTGTAGCACTCCAGCCTGGGCTGGGTGCGTTGGAACGCGCTCTGGGAGCATCCTGGCCGTGTCCAGAGATCATCCCAGATCTGTAGGGATGTGACCAGCTCCAGGGCATGGGATTTGAGGACTGACCCCGTGCTGAGAGCAGAGTGACCAGAGCTGTGACCAGAGCTGTGGGAAAAGACCCCCTGAGCTTCCATCCCTTGGGAGGCCCTGGAGAGCCCCGGTGCCTCGTTTAAATGTAATTCCCAACGGGAAGGAGCCTGCAGGGTGGTGACCCGGTCCTGCCCTGTTGGCAGCATTGTCCTGGTAGTGTGGAGCTGGGGGACACCCACCCCAGCTGTCCTGAGGCTCCTCCTCATCCCTGCCTGCAGCCAGGAGTGACCCATCCCCAATCCCCCATTTCCTGCAGCTCCACAGGTGATGCCTGTCCTTGTGTTTTCCAGGTAAAAAGGCTGGTCCTCCAGGGCCCAACGGTCCCCAAGGGCCACCAGGGCCTCCCGGGCCGCAGGGTCCCCCCGGCATTCCCGGCATCCCCGGAATTCCAGGCACAACCGTGATGGGACCGCCTGGCCCCCCTGGCCCGCCGGGCCCTCAGGGACCACCCGGAGTGCAGGGCCCCTCAGGTAAGGATCTGTCCGTGCCCTCTGCTCCAGGCTGGGAATGCTGAGCTGGGAATGCCGGAGGTGTCACGGATGCGATGGCACAACGGCCTGGGGCAGGACTCGGATGTCCTGGGCCATGTGGGACAGGGCTTGGAGCAACCTGTGGAAGGTGTCCCTTGGCACAGGGTGGAACTGGATGGGCTTTAAGGTCCCTTCTAACCCAAACCATCGTGGATTTGTGGGATTCTGGGATTCCATGGCTCTAAATGGCCAGGAGCAGCAGGAGCCCCTCAGCTCCGTGCTGTGCTGCCACAGGCATCTCCTCCTTAATTAGGATTTGGCTCCCAGGGAAGGGGATGCAATGAATGACCTGCAGAGGGAAACTTGGCATCCTGGCAGCCAAGAGGTTTTATTCCCACTGTGGATCAGGGAATGAGTTGTGCAATTTTTCCTTCTAGTAGAAGCCTGTTGAATAATGAAGAATTTTGATGGTTGGACAGAAATGCCAGGAATAAAACAGGGAAATGTTGGATGAATCTTTCTCTTCTTTATGTGTTTTTTAGTATTTTTTAATATTTAATATTTCTATTTTTTATATTTTAATATTACCTGCACCCCATACCTCTCCTCCTCTTAAAACAGAGGTTTAATGGTTATAATGGGGTAAGAAAAGTGATTTCTATGGGGGTTTCAGGGTTATTTTCGGGTAAAAAAATTTATTTGTTAGGGGGTTTAAGGGTTATTTTGGGGTAAAAGAAGTTTTATTTATGGGATTTTTCACTCAACCTTCCTCTTCAACGATGTGGAATTGCCTTTTGCAGGTGCCACAGACAAGGCCAGCTCCAGAGACATCCAGGTGGGTTGATCTTTCCATGGGAAAACCCAGCTTTGGGGGGGATTTTTGTGGACTGGTGCGATGCTTCCCGCTAATCCTCAATCCCTGTGCTCTCCCTTGCAGCCAGCTGTGGTCCATCTCCAAGGCCAAGGCTCAGCAATCCAAGTGAAGAATGGTAAGGATCTCTTGATAATTGTGGGTACTGGGCAGAGCCCCTCCTGCACCCATAGAATTCCTGGGTCCCAGTCCATCCCATGACACAGCTCCCAGATTTTCCCTGCACCCATGGCCTCGTACCTGGATCCCAATCCATCCTGTGACACAGCTCGAAGATGATCCCTGCCCATCCCTGCCTTCCAATACCCCTGCCCAGACCCCCTGAGAAGAGTCTAGTGTGGAGTCTCCATCCCCATTTCCCCTGAGCTCCTGTTATCTCCCAGATTTTTCTTGTTCTGTACATCCCAGTAATTCCATCCCACTAATTCTCCCTTCTCCCTGACCTCCAGGTACGCCTTGTGCCTCCCCAGCCCCTCCATGACCAGGCCTTTTTTCCCCCCATTCTATTTTAAGCCCTCAGTGGATCCTTGTCCCGTTTCATCCCCACTTGCCCATTTTCCTCCAGTTTCCCAGGAATTTAAGGCAGGGAAGGCACAGTGGTGTGAGGACACGGAGGTGTCCAGCCACCAGCTCTTCCTGGGATCCCCTGAGCACCTCTGCCCCCACCAAGAGCCTGGAATCCCAGATCCGGCCGAGCCACTTCCCATCGCAGGCAGCTCCTCGCTCTCCTCCTCCTCCTTCCCGGATCCTCATCCAAATTCTCCCCAAGTTCCTGCTCTCCTTGCCAACAGCTGGGGCTCATTCATCACCTCCTGCCTCCCTGCTCTGGCTGTGCTGGAGAGGAGCTGCCTTGTCCCCTCCCCGAGTCCCCACATGCAGCTCCTCAGGAACCGCATCCATCCATCCTTACCCCAATCCCAGACTGGGAGGGACGCGGCTCCCGAGGGTGGGGGCAGCAGGAAGGGGCTGCAGGATCCCTGTCCACGAATTCCTGCCTCACACATGGGATGAGGAGGGCTGGCCACTGCTTCTGTGGGAAGGCAGCTTTCCCTCTCGGCAGGCGTGAGCAGCGGCAGCTGGAATTTCTCATGGACAGGGACGTGTGCTTACAGCTCCCCAAAATTAAAAGGAAACCGCCCGTTCCCAGGAACAATGTGAGGGAAAAGACGCTGTTTGCTTACGTTCAGAAAGCAATTATCCCTTCGTTACTGGGAATGCTGAGGGTTTCCAGAGGGAACGCTGCTCTCTAAGAGCGGGAATGCCCTGTGAGTGTCCTTCCCTGCTGCTCGGGAACAATCCAGAGCTGGGAGCCAGGAATGCTGTCCAGCTGCCAGCCTGGCGAGCTCCAGCTGGGGGCAGGGAGAGGAGAGGCAGATGGAGACTGGGAGGAAGAGAGTGGGATTTGACAAACTGAGGCACCTACAGAGATTGGCTCAGTTTGAGGCTCCCAGCAAAGTCTGTCCCTAGGTCTGTCCTAGTTATCCTGGTGCCAGAGGACTGGGTGGTGGATCCATAAATCCCTGACTGTGTTGAGGGACCCCAGTTAGGGGTTCTGTGTTGTGATATGATGCAATTTCCTTTTTGTTTTTAAAAACCTTAGGAGTTGTAATGGCAAAGGGTTTGTTAAAATTATCCCAATGACAAAGTCAGGAATGGTGAAGTCAAGGAACACCAGAATTAAAATCAATCGTGTGGCCCTAAGCTGCTCTCCGTGTGCCTGGAGAAGTGAAGACTCCAAGGAGCCCCTTCCAGTGCCTCAAGGGGTTCCAAGAGAGCTGGAGAGGGACTTGGGACAAGGGCCTGGAGTGACAGGAGAAGGAGGAATGGCTTTAAGCTGAAAGAGGGTGGATTTAGATGGGATGTTGGGGAGAAATTCCTCCCTGTGAGGGTGGTGAGGCCCTGGCACAGGTTGCCCAGAGAAGCTGTGGCTGCCCCATTCCTGGAAGTGTCCAAGGCCAGGTTGGATGGGGCGTGGAGCACCCTGGAATAGTGGAAGGTGTCACTGCTCCTGGCAGGGGGTGGAACGGGATGATCTTGATGGTCCCTTTCAACCCAACTCATTCCATGGTGGTTCCCTGGTAACCATTCCCATGGACACCGTAGAGAATAGGGATCCAACAAGCTCGGCTGCAGGGTCAGGAGGAGGCAGGTCTGTGTCCAGCCCTGGGATGAGCAGAGCCCAAGAGACCTTGCACAAGGGTTTGAGGATGAGAACACGGAAGGTTGGAGGAACAGGCGACCCCACAAGCCGTGGTGTGCTCAGAGCTAGAGAGGAGTCCCTGCTCCCACTCCCTAGCGTGCAATCCTGGGATTCCCTCTCCAATTTCCCTGCTCTCTGTCGTGCTGTGACTGTATTTGTGTTGCTCCTGCGCTGTTCCTCCTGACGGGTACTGAGTGACCGCCGTTTTCTCATACTGAGATCTTTCAGGTGGAGTCCTCAATGACTGGTCTCGCATCACTCTGAACCCCAAGGTGTTTAAGCTGCATGCCCGCAGTGGGGAGCTGGAGGTACTGGTGGACGGCACATACTTCATCTATAGTCAGGTAGAAGTGAGTACGGTCCTAGGCTAACTCCTCCTATTCTTGTGTTCCGGTGGAAGCCTTGCATGAACCACGAGAGGGCTCCAGACAACAACCAAATGCCAACAGCTCGTGCGGAGCTGTAACCGCTTCAGGATGGGTGTGGGGAGGAGTGTCACACCCCTGTCACCGCCGGGACACCACCCGCCAGGGATTAGTCACTGAAAGCACACCCCACAGCCGCCAGTCCCGGGCTTGTCCCCCCAGTTATCTGTGCGGTCATTCCCTGAGCCTTCCGAACCTCCCTGCAGGCAAGGCACTGAGCTCAGCGCTTTAAAGGACCCGAACGCTGGTCATTTGGGGTTATTTTGGAGCTGTGTCACTCTGGACTCCCAGCCCAGGTGGTTTGGCCAGATTCCAGCCCAGGTGACTCCGTTTGCCTCACCCTGCTCCGTGTAGCTCCACCCCAGCACCGGCTCTAGGATGAAGTGGGCCATGGGTGTCAGGTGCTCTTCTGTGGAACTGGTGACATCTGTCCAGTTGGGATGGGGACAGAAAATACAACTCCACATGGGCCAAAGTATTACTGTTTCCCAAGTGCTTGATGCTGATTGCTGGCCACAGTGTTGGGCCACTGAAGCCTCATCATTTGTGGTCCACCAAGGAAAAAAAAGGGGATTCAGTGTTCAGGCAGCTCCTGTCTCCAAAAGGGCTGGATTTCCTCTCTCAGGAAGAAGCATCTCCCTGAGACTGACTTCTCCTTGGACAGGTCTTCCTCCTGCAGTTCTTTGGGATCAGTGTGGGAGAGGGTTAAGTGAGGACAAGTGGAGTTACAGGGCCTTGGAAATCAGGGAGTTCAATCAGTAGAAACGCTGTGAGGTGATTTCCTTCCAAGCTGTGGAGGTTGGGAGAGCCTTTTCCCTGTAGTAGCTCGTGCCTGTGCAAGCACCGAGTCCAGTTACGCAGGAGGCAGCTCCCAGTGCACCTTAGGGCAGTTCTGATGTCACCACTAAAGGAAGCTCCTGGCACCAGGAAGCAGGACTGGCCAGGTAAGTGCAAGAGGCCTTCAGTGGGATGTGTCTGTCTGTGTGTGGGATGAGAAGCTGTTGTAGCACACAGGGAGCCCTGCATGGCTCTGTGCAGGTGCGTCCCTTCCCTGGAGTCAGCAGGATGGTAGCTCAGCCTTAGGCACATGGATTCAGGGGGTTTTGCATGCTTGGGCCAATCTGAAACGGAATAAAAGAAGTTCCTGGTGAGCTTGGGGCTCTTCCTGCCTCGCACAAGTCACCTGTGAGTGCAGGTGTTGGGGCTAGGAGGGGCTGCACACACCCCCAGGACGCTGCACTTGCTCCCCACACCCCAATCCCATCCCTGACACCTTTCTTCTCCCTGCCCCACATCAGGTCTACTACATCAACTTCACTGATTTCGCCAGCTACGAGGTGGTGGTGGACGAGAAGCCCTTTCTGCAATGCACTCGGAGCATCGAGACCGGCAAGACCAACTTCAACACCTGCTACACGGCCGGGGTGTGCCTGCTCAAAGCCAGGCAGAAGATCGCCGTGAAGATGGTGCACGCTGACATCTCCATCAACATGAGCAAGCACACGACTTTCTTTGGGGCCATCCGCCTGGGAGATGCACCGGCATCCTAGAGAGGAACTTGGCGTGGCCAGGGATACCCACGGAACTGCACAGTGCTGCTGTTCATAAAGCGTATCAGTATTTCAGGGGTTCTGTAATCCGGCCATAAAGGAAACTGATCCAGAGCTATTTATTCCTATATGTGAATGCAGGAAGCACAACTGTCCTCTGTGACTCGCGGGGAGACTCGGATCAAACCGAAACGCTGGTGGGGAGAGCGTTGTGAGGAGGAAAGGCTGTTGGGTGTGCCTTGTCTCAGTATTTCAAGTATTACTGCACTGATACTCTGCTCTGTGACCTTCACATGAGGCTTGGTGGGAGAGCTGGGGGCTCTGCTCGGATGTTGCACTGGCGAGAGCATCCCAGGTGGGAGTGGGAGGACACGGACTCCTGTCCCAAAATCCCAGCCAGGCTCCTGCTTGTGCACGCTAACGACAGCCAGGAAGGGGTTGTGGCTTCCTGCCTTCCCAGGGGGAGCTGGAAGGGCCGGGGGCGAGGGGAGCTGGGTGAGACAGGGTCAGTGGTGTTTACATTCATCCTCAGGAGGAGGAGAAGTGCCTCGACCTAGAGCTTGGAAGCAAAAGCAGGAAGTGCGAGAGGAAGAGGAATAACTAGAGCAGGCTTAGCAGATAGCAAACTGCCTCCACATTCCAGAAACCACCAAATCCCAAAGAAAACGCCGATTCCCGGGTCCAGGCCTCTGCTCCTTTCAGCTCCTGCCCTTATCCCAGAGGTAACCTTGCCCCAGCGGGGGCTGCCTGCAAGTACTGCTGCTGTTACAGCAAGTTGAGTTGGGCTGGGGGTATTCTGGTTTTGGTTTTTTGGTTGTTTTTTTGTTTTGGTTTGGTTTTTTTTTTTGGGGGGGGGGTTTGTTTTGTTCTTTTTAATTAATATTTTGCAAACCAGAACACATTTCTACAGGCTTCACCGGGCCACGTAGAGCAGCCACAAGTACTTGTGACAACACTCGGAGGAAGTTTGTTATGTTTAAGAATAAAATATTCAAACAGGAAATTTTTTTTTCTGTTTTAATAGCAACTGTCCTGCTTTTAGATGTGGTTTTTAGCCTTCCGCCCCCCACCCCTTTCCTTTTGGCACCCTCCTACCTAAAATAAGTGGTGATGGAGACTTTAGCAAAGGAAAAAAATTGGGATTTTAAAATTTGGTCCAGCATGAAGTCACCACTTTTTCTTTTCTCTGAGCCCTGCTGAGTCTAGTCATAACTCGATTTCTGGTGACTAATAGAGGAGCTGGGACACTATTGTTTCTTTTGGCTTCTTGAGCAACTCTGTCCCGTTACCTCCCCTCAGCTGGGGAGACCTAAAGCCATAAGATGCTCTGGAGCTGAGGCAGAGGCACAAATTGCTCTGTTGTGTCAGCCCTTGGCTCACGCTTGCTCGGCTTGGTTGGGTTTTGTTTCCCTGTGTTTCTTTCCAGAGCCTGTTTGTGCTTTCAGGAGGGGAGTGAAGTTGCAGCCTGTGTGGAAACGGGACAAGTCCCGAAGTGGCACCTTCAGCCAGAAGCAGGGAAGGTTTTGGGGACCTCAGTGCCTGAAGGGGCTGCAGGAGAGCTGGAGAGAGCTGGAGACTTGGGACAAGGGCCTGGAGTGACAGGACAAGAGGGAATGGCTTCCCACTGCCACAGGGCAGGGTTAGATGGGATATTGGGAAGGAATTCCTCCCTGTGAGGGTGGTGAGGCCCTGGCACAGGGTGCCCAGAGAAGCTGTGGCTGCCCCTGGATCCCTGGAAGTGTGCAAGGCCGGGTTGGATGGAGCTTGGAGCAAACTGGGACAGTGGGAGGTGTCCCTGCCCATGGCAGGGGGTGGCACTGTTTGATCCCTAAGATCCCTCCCAGCCCAGTCCTGTGATTCCAGGATCTCGGGGATGGCTCCATGCAGGGGTGGCTCATGGTCACCTGCAGGGTGTGGGAGGGACGTGTCCCAGCGCTGTGCTGTGGCCACGGAGGGTCCACCCTGCCTGGAGCATTCCTGGCTCCACCCCTAGCGAGTGGTGTCCCTTGCCAAGTGTTGCAGTTCTTGGGAGACAAAAATTCCTCGGGGCAGCGGCGTTGGCCGCAGCCTCGCTATTCACAGGAGCCGTGCGCTTCGGGAAACAACTGCGTGACAAATGGGCTGCTCTGCCTTTTTAGTGGCTTCTCCTCCCTTCAGCCTCGACATGTGGGACGGGCAAGAGCCTTGGGGGCTCTTCACTGGGCTCTGTGGTTTTCTTTCCTTTCAAATGGATTAAGAGGGACATGTTCCTGTGACAAGAATGAAGCGGGACAACTGTGTGCAGTGAGAACATGAAGCAAATCGTTAACAGGATCGCTTTAGAACAGGCCTGAGCAGCAAGGCTGGGGGCAGCCATGAATAACGTGGAGTTTGCATTCCTCGTCCCCCGCTGGCAGGATCTGTAAAAGGCTGGAGTGTTGCTGTCCCCTCTGGTGTGTGCTCAGGATATTGGAGGAGAGCAGGAGAGAGCAATTCCTGCATGGAAGTTCCCTCTGGTGCATGCTTGGGATGGAGGAGGGAGCAATTCCTCGATGGAATGTGTTAACAGGCTTTTTCTGGTGCTCACACTAACCGAAGTGTGAGTTGGAGACATGGAATTGGAGCTGGAGAGCAGAGAAAAGCTGGCTGCAGGTGGCCTTGGCAAATCCAGCTTTTTCCTGCTCTCAGTGTTCCCAGTGGGATGTCCTTTCCCAGCCACACCAGGAGCTCCCATGGAAGGTCTGTATGGGCACAGCAGAGCATTGGCTGTGCTTTGCGAGGGGACAGCTCCATCCTTCAGGGGTGGGAGAGGCACTGTCCCCTCATCAGGGACAGTCAGGAGTCACCTTCCCAATGCCCTGGGAATGCACTGGAGGAAGGGCAGATCCCATGGGCTTGGATAACCAGGTATCCTTCTGCTCCCGAACACCCAGGCTGGAGCCCATCACCCGTGGTAGGGATGTGACCTGGGTGGGTGGTTCTGTCCCTGCTCCCTCCACACCTCAGTCCTGCTACTCGTTCCTCACATCCTTTGGAGACCTCTCCCACAAAAGCCTCGGGGGGAACAGGGAATCTCTCCAACAGATCCTGCTGGAGCCCTGGGAGCCAGCGTGGAGGGCAGGAAGGCCAGGAAGCACAGGAGAGCTGGTTTCAGAGCAGATCTCTCCCTGTTCAGGCCGTGTGGTTCACTCTGCCGTTACCATGATCCAAGAAAAGCCTCTCGGTGTTTGCCGGGTCCGATTCACGCCCGGTGCTCCCGCGAAGGGAGTTCACAGCCTCGGGATGCAAATGCCCAGGGATTCTCTGCAGAAGTCCCTGATCCAAATCAGGGACTTTCAGCTGCTGACAGGGGCTGTGTCACCGCGCAGCCCCATGCCCAGCAGTTGGGGTGCAGGGGGACAGGCCGGGGTTCCCCGGGCGTGGCAGGGCCGGACATGCCGGGGCTGGAGCGCCCCCGGGGCCGGTTCCGCTTTCGGGAGGGCCGGGGGGTTCATCCAGAGGTCGGTGTTTCCCTGGCAGGAGCTCACATCTGCACAGATGTGCTGTGTGCGCACAGCTGCAGCCCGGCACCGCGGGGCATCAGCCCAAAACGCTGTCCCTGGGCTGTCACCGCTGTCCTGCCTGCCCCGGATGCTGGGGACACCCGGCCAGCTCGAGGCTGAGCCACATCCTGAGGTGACAAAGTGTCCCCCACCACGCCAGCTGTCAGAGGGTGAGGGGTAACATTCCAGATGTGTAACTGTGTCTATATATATATACATATATATATATATATATATAATCTGTATTTATTTATTTATGTATTTTATGTCTATATATTATTTTTTTCCTGCCAGACACCTCCAGGATTAGAGCATGAGCTCCATGGCTGAAACTTCACATCCTTGGACAACCCCTCAGCAGCCTGAGTCGCTCCATCACATGGAATTGGCCACACTGAGCCAAAAAAACCCAAATTGTGCATTTTGGAGAGTGCCCCGTGAAGCATGAGGGGCGTGTCCCCAAGGAGTGTGTCAGCACTAGGCGGCACAAGGACCAGGAGATGCCACCACAAAAAAAAGTCTCTGTGGGTGGGGCATAGCTCCGGGTGCACAGATCCCACCTGGAGCTGCCGCAGGGACAGTTCCCTTCTGGTTCCTGCCCTGGGCGAGGAGGTGAGCCGGCAGCCCAGGTGGGGCACGGGGTGTGACAGCGCGGAGCCCAGCGCTTGCACACCGCAGACCCCTGGGGAGGGAGAGGAGCAGGAGGAGGAGGAGGAGGAGGAGGGGAATTCCAGCTCTGCACATCCCGCTGGGAAGGGGCGCCGAGCCCTGGGAAGCTGTTGTTTCCCGAGAGGGGCAGAGTCCCCTCGGCTGGGCTGTGCTGGGATGGGGAGGGAATGCCACCGCCCGGGTGTGACAGTCAGGTGATCCCACAGCCAGGAGCTGTCCCTGGCTCAGGATGGCTGCAGAGCCCTCGCCAGCTGCCCCTGCTGTCCCGGGAGCTGGCACAGCCTGTCCCTGGCACAGGGAAACTCCCCCAAACCCTCTCAGCTTTCCTACGTGCCACCTCTGCCTGCTGGCATTTGATGTCACAGCGGGTCCGGCCGGTCACCTGAGCTGCCTCCTCCCCATCCCGCCGTTTCTCTTTCCCTTCCCTGTGGCTTTGTGCCGTTTTTTCCCCCTCTGCGAGCTGATGTCTTTCTTTTCCCACTTCCGTAGCTACGAACACCCACATGCCTTATCTCCTTCCCCCATCCCATCCTGGAGCCTATTTATACAGAGCCTGGCTCCTGCCCAGCCTGCCAGCGACGCCGCAGGAGCGGGACGGGGCTGGCGGCGCCCGCAGCCCAACATGCTCTGGGCTGCTCGGGGATGTTTCCTGCTCTGGCTGCTCTCGGCCATCCTCAGAGCCGGGGCTAGCCCGGAGGCGAGGCCCAGCCCCGCGCTGTGCCAGCAGGTAAGGCTGTTTTCCAAGGAGCACCTGGGCTGGGATGGCTCCAGCAGCATGGCTGGGGCTGCCAGCATCCCTCTGGATCTCCTCCCTGTGGCTCTCACCTCCCTCCAACCTCCATCTCTTTAACTTTCCCAGCTTTTCCTCTGTTTTCCTGCCTTCGAGCTCCTTTGAGGTGGTCCCCTACATCCAGATGCTCCCAGATCCCTGCCGTGCCTGAGGTGCTCAGAGGATGGAGTGCAGGGATTCCCGTGGATGTTGGTGAGGCAGTTGGGAGCCTGGATGGGGAACAGCAGGTTTCTGTCACCCCAGAAAGAAATCAGCTGCTCCCCATCCAGGTTCCCAGCTCCAGAGGAAACCAGGGCGAGAGGAAAGGTAGAGCCCACACAGCACCCTTGCTCTGCCTAAACAGGGATGCTCTGGACCAGCTGGGCTTGGGAAGGGGGAGCAGTGCTCATTCCCGCTTCTCGTGCCCATCTTGGCCAGCTGCTGGCTCACCTGGAGCTGTGGTTTGTAGCCCCCCCTCATTCCCACCTTTCCTGTCTCTCCACAGAGCCCCATGAAGGTGTCTTGCAAAGGAGTTGGCCTACGGAAGTTTCCCAAGGAGCTTGGCCAAGGAATTAAGTACCTTGAACTCTCCAACAACTTCATTCAAAACCTGTCAGGCAGCACCATGCCAGGATTTGGGCAGCTGGAGTACCTGGATGTGTGCTTCAACCAGCTGGAAGCTGTGTCAGCCACCGCCCTGGCTCGGCTGCCTCGGCTGCACTCGCTCCTCCTGGGATCGAACCACCTGGACCGGAATTACTTGGCTAACGGGGAAGCTTTCCATCTGCTCAGGAATATAGAGGTCCTGGACTTGTCTGTGAATAACCTGGAGAGCCACATGGCCAGCTGGTACATCAGCAACCTCACCAGCCTGAGGGTGCTAGATCTCTCCGGGAACACGATGACCAAGCTGCTGGCAGGAACCTTCCGGAGCTCACCGCGGCTGCGCCAGCTCGACCTCAGCAACAACTACATCATGGAGATCCAGGAGGGAGCTTTCGAGCCTCTGGAAGAGCTGGAGGTGCTGAACTTGGCTTTGAATTCCCTGCACTGTATCTCTGGCTTCAGCCTCACGCAGCTGCGAGTTTTAAACCTCAGCCACAACGCCCTGGAGCTGTTCTCCTCCGAGGAGGGAGCGCAGCCCTACCTGCTCCGAATGCTCGACTTGAGCCATAACAGACTCCTCTCGTTCCCAGAGCTCCCCAAAGCCCATGATCTCACACACTTAAACCTCTCCAACAACCTCATTGCTTCCCTGCTCCCAGGCTCACCCCATCCCAGGGAGTTCGTCCTGCTCTACAAGGAGATGCAGAGGTTCAACAGGACGGTGCATCCCACGGCCGCTCTGCCACACGTGGCTGACCTGGATCTCAGCAACAACCGCCTGGAGCTGTTCCCATTTTCCTTCTTCCACAGCCTGGGCACCCTGCACAGCCTCAGCCTGGCGAGGAACTGTCTCCGGGATGTGGTCAGGGAGTTTGTCTCCAATGGCACGGAGCTGTCCGTGCGCTCGCTGGACCTCCACAGCAACGCCCTCCGCGTGCTGCCACGCTGGTTCTTCGATTCCCTGCCTCACCTGGAATCCATGGATCTGGGCTCCAACAGCCTTCAGCCTTGTGAGAGCCAGGTGAGTGACCAGGGAAGGGATTTGGGAGTGGATTCTCACACGTCAGCCCCCGGAGACACCTGCACCCCCTTCTACAACGTGCCTCACTTGAAGCACCTGAGCCTGTCCAAGAACAACATCTCCAGGCTGCAGCCCTACGCCTTCAACCAGACCCTGCTGCATTCCCTGGACCTGTCAGGAAACAGGGACTTGTCCATACCCACGGGAGCGCTGGGGGGCTTGGAGCTGTCCCTGCAGGAGCTCTCTCTGAGGGACAACCTGATGGGCGAGAGCCAGGCAGCGCTGCCCTGCCTGGGCACGCTCCGAGTGCTGGACCTGTCGGGCAACCGCCTGAACCTGCTGCCCTCGGGGCTTTCCTGCTCCCCGCTGGAGAGCCTGGACATTCGGGATAACAACCTGCAGACCTTGGGAAAGCTCGGGAGCTGGTCCCACAGCCTGAGGGCCGTGTCCGTGGCGGGGAACCCCTGGAGCTGCTGCTCGCTGGGCTGGCTGGACGCGCTCCGTGCCGCCAGCGTGGCCGTGCTGGACCTGCCCCAAGCTTGCTGTGCCTTCCAGGAGCACGGCCGGAATATCTCAGCCAGGATCACCGGCACTCCCCACTGGATCTGTCCCCAGCCCAAGGGCACTGCCTCCCTGGCTCTGCTCGTGGCCCTGATGGGCCTTTCCCTCCTCGGTGCCTGGGCTTTCTGCCTCCTGAGGAAAGGGCAGAAGGCTCCGGAATGTGCAGGACTCGGGAGCAACAGGGTGGGAGTCTCCCAGCCCCATCCCAAAGGAGAGGGGCCAGCCGAGGAGAGGCCACCTGACAGGGTCACCAAAGTGTAGCCCAGACCTGCAGCCCTGGGTCAGAACTCTAATTGTTATTAATAATATTAATATTAATAATATTATTGTGGTTTAGGTCTCACTGGTACCTGCGGGATTTGCGAACCCAGTGGCGGGAGCGTGGAGGGTGCTGAGCTCTGAGCCACCTCCCCTTCTCCGGAAGGGAGATTCCCCCATCCCCTCTGATCCCTGTCAGGAATTAAACATGGGATATGGGGTGCCATCACACATTCCCATCACTCAGCACAAGAAGCCAAGCCCTGGGCTGGCTGCACTGATCACCCGCCTTCCTCCACATCACGCTCAGCTGGATGGGAATTGTCTCCATTGGGGCCACCTGGCTGTTTCCCAGCTTGCCCAGTAGCCCCTTTAAGAAGGTTTAATAGCTATACTAAATCCCTGCTGCTGCTCCTGAAGCATTCCCTTTTCCAGGAAGAAGCAGCCAGGGAATGGGAATGAGAGTGGGAATGGTGCTTGGTGGTGGCTCACAGTGCTGGAGAAGGGAGGGGGGGGATCTCTGGGACTCTGCCCATCTCTCTGCTGCCTTTCCCTGCTGCAGATGCTGGGAGGAATTCCACCCTGTCCTCACGCACTGGGACAGCGGGAATGGGACAAGTGGGAGTCTGTGCTGTCCCTGGCTGGCGCAAGATGCCCCACCCTCAGTGCCAGGACCCCCGAAGTGACAGTGGCAGAGGCAGCTGGTCCCAGCACGGGGTCAGTGCTGCCCAAGTTGTGGTCCTGGATGGATTTGGCACCCTCTGAACACCCCCCAAAGCCAGAGATGATCCAGGGGCTCAGACCCCAGCTCGGGAAGGCAGCAAGAGGAGGTGTTGATTGGGATTGTCACTGTGTGGTGTTGTCCATCTGTCCCTTGAGTGACCTGTCCAGCTTCCCAGGGTAGAGTGGGAGCACCTGAAGGGCTGGGCCAGCTCCAGGAAGTATAAAACTGAGGCTGCAGTGAACTCTAGCGTTTCACATCCATTTGGTTCCACCTCGGAAGTCCCCAGCTGGGCCCAGTCACCTCCACACACACCTGGTGGGTTGGAGCTGTGGGAACAAAAGGGTTTGGAAGTTACTTAAAATCCCAATTACTTCATTTTCTTCCTTTTTTTTTTTTCTTTCAAGCTTATCATGGTTTTACTGGGAAGCAAATAGGGCATTTTTGGTGTCAGATATGTCAGGGCTTCAGCTTCCTGTCCTTTGCTGGGCACCCAGCTCCAGGACCCATGGTGACTTTGGTGGCCCCCACATTTCCACCCCTGCCGGCTCCGTCCCCAGTGCTGTCCGCAGCTGCCGTCCCTGGGGAGCTGCAGCCAGCTGGGCTCTGGGCATGGAGTGTCCCAGGAGCTGCTGTGCCCACCTGGGGCTTCTCCCCAGCACTGTGTCCCCTGTCCTCGGGTGGCACCTGAGCTCCCTGGGGCAGGAACCTGCTGTCCCAGTGTCCCCAGGTGAGCTCAGACTGTCCCTGGGGCAGGGATTTGCTTTTCCAGTGCCCCCCAAGTGCTGGGACAGCAGGTGGATGAGCTCAGCACATCCCTGATGCCGTGCCAGCCTCCTGCCCCAGCACTCGGTGACATTGCAGGGACACTTCAGGGCCCAAAGTGCCTTCACTGGGTGTTTCTGGTGCATTTCTGTGGCCTCTGCTCCTCGTTTAACCCCTCCCCAGGCCGAGCTTCCCACTCGTGTCACCAGGAGATGTCCTGCCCTTTGTGCTGCCGCTCCCACCGGCATCTTCCTCGCGTTAGGCTCGGAGCTGGGGACGGGCGGGGACACCACGTACCACCGGGTGCTCAGGGACACCATGTGCTGCCGGCACTCGGTGCCAGGCGCTGCCTCGGGCATCCTGAGTGTCCCCAGCCGTGTTTATCCAGTGTCGTGTCCCCGCGGAGCAGCAGCTGGCGGGGGTTGACCCCTTCGGGGCAGTGGCACTTGGGGACAGCAGCTGCTGATCCGGAAGTTTCTCTGGGGATTGAAGCATCTGCTGAAAAATGTACTAAAAATAGAGGGAGGAGAATCCTGGGGCTGATTTCTCCCCACAGAAAAGGCTCCCTAATAACTGGACTCGATCTTAGAGGATTTTTCCAACCCTAAGGATTGTGTAAAGCCCAGGGTAAGGGGGGAAGAGGTGGAACTTCCCAGACCAAGGAGGGGCTGTGAAGGTGTGGAAAATGAGCCAGGGCAATGGTGTTGGGTTATCACTGTTGTTGATGTCCGTGTGCTTTCCCAGCTCAAAGAAAAACGGGATTCCAGGTTGTGGTTGCATGGATTTGCCAAGAATTGAATCCGAGGGCAATGTCCCCTTCTCCCAGCCCCAGGAACAGCTTGGCCAGCAGCAGGGCATGGGGTGAGCCTGTGTTGGCCCAGGGGACAACGAGGTGGCACGAAAGCACATTTGTGTCCCCAGAACCAGCACGAGGCCAAGAGAAATCCGGGGTCTGTCCTGAGTTCTGCACTGCTCCTCATCCGGAGCTTCCCGTGCTTTAGGCGAAATGGTTTCCCTATCCCAGGCATGTCTTGGCATCTCCAGTGTTTTCTTGATCCAAAAGGAGGGCAGAAGATCTGTAGAATATTAAATTTTGAACAAATAAAGCGGCGATGCCAAAAATGTTGCATTTTCATGTCAGGCTGGAGGGTGGCGGGAGTGTAAATTTTGGTCTGACAAAAAAAGCAGCAGTGATTAAAATGTTGTGACCATTGACAAATTTTCTAGAGAACTGGTTGAGAAATCCAGCAAAACTCATTCTTTCCAGTGGAAAGCCTTCACATTTCTCTGGATCTGCATTTTCAAAGAAGAATAGATTTTTATCAGAAATTTCCACCGAGCCGTTTCACTAACCCGGGCGGAAATTACCTTCCCTCAACTCACTTCAATTACAACAGTGCTTCTTTTCCCCTTTCTCTTCTTTTTTTCTCCCTGGACATGATCCAGAGCTTCATGTGCTGCAGGAGCTGAAGGATATCCTGGGAAGTGCCTGGCCTATCTCTCTCCTCAGGCCACCCCAGCATGGCAGAGCGAGGAGAGCCCTTTCTCTTCCTCTGTGTTCAGACAGAGCCTCAATTAACCCAGACCTCCCCCATGCTGATAAGATAAGGAAGATAAGGCTTCCTTTCACCCAGCAGAAGGTACATCCCCTTCCAGAGGGCTGCTGGAGGTACCATTTTCTTTTCTTTTCCCCCGTGTTGATGCAGTGCCCAGTCCCAAATCCTTTGGATCTCATCAAGGCCCGTCCTCGTGCCATGTTCTGGCTGCCTGGGATGTGCTCCTGGTGAGTGTGGCGCTTTCTTTGTGGCTTTGGGAGGCTGGTGGCACCTCCAGGACACCACCCTGTGTCCCTCCCATGCGCAGGGCTGCTTCCCATTATCCCTCCCTGCCACATCGACTCCATGACTGGCACAGCTCCCCTGGCAGCTCTTCCCAGCCCGGGGGCAAGGCCGGGCGTGTCGTTCATGACACTTTTCCTCCTCTCCAGGGCCTCTGGCCGCGCTGGGACCTCCATCCCGAGGCGCCTCGGGCTGTGGCAGATGGGGAACGTGTTCCCTCGGGTCCTCCCGGCCTTGCAGAGCCCTGCAGTGTCACCTCCCCGGGCTGGGGGGGAACAGATGCTGCCACATGTTCTGCAGCTGGATCCTCGCTCCCAGCTGTGCCTGGGCTGCCTGCACGGGGACACTGCCGGGGGCACGGGCAGCTCTGTCACAGGCAAGTGTCACCTCGTGTTGTATCCTCATAGCAGGAGCAGATCCGCTGGCCCTGCTCCCAGATTTGGGACTCTGTGTGGCTGTGGGGACAGGTGACACTGGGAGGTGGCTCTGCAGGATCAGGTCCCTGCCACCCCCAGCCTGTTCCCAGTACCTGTCCTGTGCTCTGCTCTGGAAAGAGGAAGGGGACGGTGTCCCTGAAGGAAAGCAGAGCTCCACGGCAGGACAGGCTCCTGCCACCCAGGGTGATTGTCCCACTGTCCCCAGGCTCCAGAGGGAACGGGATGCTCCCAGTGTCCACCAGCAGCAGGAATCTCACCCCCAGCCCCTGGGCTGTGGCAGGAGCTGGGACGTCAGTGCCACATGACCACGTGCCACCACCCCCTGCGTCACTGTCACCACACTGGCACAGCCTCCACGCAAAGGATGTGGCTCCTCACGGGGTCGGTCGGTAGGTGAGGGTGGGGAGCCGAGGTCACCGGGTTCTGCAGGGACACTCTGGTGGTAGGGGAACCCCTGGAAGGTCTCTGGAGCCCCGTCTGAGCCTGGGAGCCACAGGCCATGGGGAGTTGGGATGGTGCATAGGGACACCGTGTGCTCACATGGGTCACAAACCACTCACCGGTGTTTGCTTTGGCCCCTGAGTCCCAGGAGTGAGGGACACCAACCTTTGGCCATCCTTTGCTGTTCCTCCACTAAAGCCTCATGCCAGGAGCTCCGACCCAGCACCAGCTCTGCCCCTTGAGCCCCTCCTGGAGCTGTCCCCTCCCTGTGTCCCCAGGATGGCCAACACCAGGCAGGTGGAAGGGACCTTTCCCAATGTTCTCCTGGCTCCTTTGGTCTCCCTGCTGCCAGTGAAGCCCCAGCTGAGGAAGGGAAGCCTCTCCTGGGCTGGGAATCCCCTCCTGCCTCCCTCCTTCCCACAGAGCCAGCCCAGCCTGGGAGGGGAAGGAAGGGGTATTTTTAGCACTCACCCTCCGGTTGTTCCAAGGATTGATCTAAAAAGAGGAATTGACGTTCAAAGGAGGGCTGGCTTTGCTTTAAAAGGAAGGGTTTGTGTTTTTCCTACTACTCAGTCATTGCAAAACTTTCCTGTGAAGAGGGATTGGTAAAAATACCTCTGGTGGGAGGTGGCAGCCTGTGACATCGGGGCACAGTTCCACAGTGTTCTGGCACTGCTCCCCTTGCCCAGTCCCCAGGGTGAGCTCCCATCCCAAAGCAAGGGATGGGGTGGGACTAAGCCCCCCTGTCCTGGTGCTGATCCCAGCTCCCATCACCTGTAAAGGGAATTCCGTCCTGCCAGCCCATCCTGGAGTGGTTCCTCTCTGCATTCCTGCTCTCCAGCAGCTTTTCCTGACCACTCTCATGGCTTCTGAACCTCCTGGGAACTCAGGTGCCTTCCCAGCTGCCATCCAACCCCTGGGTTGTCCTGGCAACACCCTGGAGATTCTCCAGGTCCCAAAACGACACCCCATCCATGCCCTGAGGAGATGTTTACCTGGAAACCACAAGGGACAGACCCCAAAACACGGGATTTGGTGTTTAGGGAATACAGACTTGGGTTATCCTTGTGTTCCTCCTTTTCTGTCCACCCTTTAACCAATCCCCTTGTAACTGCTCAGGATTTGGGAGTGACCTGGGACCCTTCCTCAAGGGCCATTGCTGCAGCACAATGAGCTGTGGCCTTTGCATCCCGAGGGAATAGTTTGGGAAGGATGACTCAAGCCCTGAGTGCCGGTTTTAGTGCACACGATCCTAAGTCAAAGGAAGGTCACGAGGGGACAATGATCAACCATCCAGGCATGTCCTGCCAAGGTAAGAGGTCACAGAGGGGTGAAAACCAACTCCCAGTTCAGTTCTGTCAAGGAAAAGCACTTTCCAGAGAGAGGGGAAGTAGCACAGCCAGGGAGAAATTGCAAGCCTCAAAAGTGGGTTTCAATCTGTGACCCTTTCCAAGACCTGAGGTCAGCTGGGCTTGTGTCAAATGTCACCTCCCACTCTGGGAAAATCCCAGCCTACCTGGTTCCTCACTGGCATCAGGCAGCACTTTTGGTTTTGTACTTGTAGGAGGGAGAGATCCTGAGAAATGCACCTTGTGACAGGCACGTGCCAGCCCTGGCTGTAGCACCCTGCCAGCTCCTGCCTGCACTTCAGGGCTGGTGCCTGTGCCAGCTCAGGGATGTGCACTCCTCTGGGTCAAGGAAAAATGTACTTTTTAAAGCTTTTTGTGAAGAAAATAAGAAAAAAATATAGAAATTTTGGGCCTGTGCTGACCCTACAGGAGAGCGCAGCCAGGGGCTTCGGGCTCTGCTCCCAGGGAGCAAGGGACAGGACAGGAGGACACAGCCTCGAGCTGTGCCAGGGGAAGTTTAGTTGGATATTAGGGAAAATTTCTCATGGAAAGGGCTGCCCAGGGCAGTGGTGGAGTGACATCCCAGCAGGGATTTAAAATCCGTGGGGATGTGGCACTTTGGGGACATGAGCAGTGCTGGCCTTGGCAGCGCTGGGGGAACATCCTGCAGTGCTGGTCCCTCAACCCCCTCCCAGGTGCTGTTTGGCGACGGTCACTGCTAATGACAGCTGGACCCCCCTCCAGCCCCTCCTTGTCCCTAACCCTGTGAATGGCACCGAAACCGCCTTTGTTCCCCTCCCCGGGGGGCAGGACTCGCCGCCACCACTGCTACAAAAGAGGTGGTGGGGCCGAGCAGCCCCAGCCCTGCTCCCAGTCCCTGTCCCGGTCCCCATCCCGGCCCCATTCCCGGCCATGGGCCGCCCCGCCGCCGCTGCCACCGCGCTGCTGTGCCAGCTGGGCCTCTCCGCAGCCATCCAGTGGCTGTGAGTAGGGATCTCCCCCTCCTTGGGGCTGCCCCCGGGTCCCTCGGGGCGCTGTGGCCCCTCGGTGACGCCCAGCTCTCCCCACAGCGGGCTGGCGGGCAGCGGGGTGGCCTGGAACGAGAGCCAGCACTGCCGGCTGCTGGTGCCGGAGCAGCTGCAGCTGTGCCGCCGGCACCTGGAGGTGATGCCCAGCATCGTCCGGGCCGCCCGCCGGACGCAGGCCCTGTGCCAGCAGAGCTTTGCGGACATGAGGTGGAACTGCTCCTCCATCCAGCGTGCCCCCAGCTTCGGCCGCGACCTGCTCACAGGTAAGGGATGCTCCTCCGGCCGTGCCGCCGCTCCCGCTCTGCCCCCGGGGGAAGCCCGGGCTGGCGGCGCGTTCCCCGGTGGCTTCTGCCTTGGATTTCTGTTTTGGAGTAAATATCCTGCCTTTACGCGGTGTTAATCCTGCGTAACTTCCATCTGGGGGAGGTGACAGACGGGAGCTTCCATTTCAAACAGCTGCCAGGGCTCCGAAAGAAGCGGGGGAAGAGGTGGGGATACAGGCTGGACACGGGCAGTGCAATAGGGGGGGCCACAGGTTAAAATATGAAAATGGGGAGGCCTCGGGTTTATCCTGATGCAAGGTGAAATAAAGAAACTCCTTGCACTGTGAGATGTGTGAGAGAGGAGTCTGGCTGGGCGGGGAGGAAGGAAATACCCCTGTTTTCTCCGCAGGAACCCGGGAAGCCGCCTTCGTGCACGCCCTGGCAGCAGCGGCCGTGGCCCAGGGCATCGCCCGCTCCTGCGCCTCCGGAGAGCTCCCGCTGTGCTCCTGCGGCCCCGGCCCCTCCGAGCCCCCCGCGCCCGGCTCCCGCTGGGGCGGCTGCGGGGACAACCTGAGCCACGGCCTCCAGCTCGGGGCCGCCTTCACCGAGGGCTCCGCCAGAGCCGGCACCGGCGGCACGCCCGGGCTCAGGGCGGTGAACCGGCACAACGGAGCCGTGGGACGGGCGGTGGGTGCGGGGCCCCCGGGGCTCTGCAGGATGGGGTGGGGGATATGGAGCCCACCAGGGCTGCTGTAGTCTGGGATGGGGTGCATGAGCCCCCCGGGACTCTGCAGTGGGTCACACAGAGGGGCTGAGCCCCCTGGGACAGACGGAGCCCAGCACCCCTCGCAGCAGGGGCAGAGGTCCCTGATTTAAGGCAGCAGATGCCAGCCAGGTTTTTGGGATGTCCTGAACATCGGGAGGCAACTAAATGGTCAAAAAGTGTGTCAGCAGACACCCCCCACTGCTGCTCACCCCCAGACGTCCCACACCCTTTCCACAGCCAGCACATCTGACACTTCACACCAGTACTCCCAGTTATCTGACACCTCACACCAGTACTCCCAGTGCTTCTTTCCACCCTTCTCACTGGAAACACAGCTCTTCCTGCCCCTCTCCACTGGGCTCCCCAGCTCATCCAGTCTTTTTGCTTCCATCCACTCCTGTTCCCCAGGTGAGGCTTGGGAAGCCCCCAACCCTGCTGTCAGCTCCCATGGGAAGTTCCCCAAAAATCAGGTTCTTAACAGAAGGGATTGAAGCAGGGCTGAGCCCCTGATCACCCCCTTATATTCAGCTCTGAGCTCTTCCACCCCTTGAAACTTCCCATGGGTGTCCTTGGGAGTCAGTCCCTGGGGTCTGAGAGGCAAACTCACCTGTTTCCCTGTGCTCTGCAGGTGCTCAGGGACTCCCTGGATACCAGGTGTAAATGCCACGGGGTTTCAGGCTCCTGCTCAGTGAAGACCTGCTGGAAAGGGCTGCCAGATCTGGATGAAATCGCCTCTGACCTCAAATCCAGGTACCTGGCAGCCCTCAAGGTGACCCACCGGCTCGTGGGGCCCAGGAAGCAGCTGATCCCCAAGGAAGGGGATGCCAGGCCAGTGACAGAGATGGACCTTGTTTATCTCATCAACTCTCCCGACTACTGCACCCCAAACCCCCAGCTGGGCTCTCTGGGGACACAGGACAGGTAGGAAGAACCCAGCCTTTTATTCCAGGAGTGCCTGTACCGCTGGGTTTGAGCGGCCTGGGAAGCTGGCGTGGATGGGCTGGGGTGAGCTTGCAGCAGATCCCTGCATCTCCGAATCTCTGAATCCCTGTCTTGTGAGACCCCACCTGCACTGCTGGGTCCAGATCTGGGGACCCCAACACAAGACAGAAACTGGACTTGTTGGAACAAGTCCAGAGGACATCACGGAGCTGCTCCGAGGGCTGGAGCCTCTCTGCTCTGGAGCCAGGCTGGGAGAGCTGGGGGTGCTCACCTAGAGAAGAGACGGATCCAGGGAGAGCTCAGAGACCTTTCCAGAGCCTAAAAGGGCTCCAGGAGAGCTGGGGAGGGACTTGGGACAAGGGATGGAGGGACAGGACAAGAGGGAATGCCTTCCCACTGACAGGTTTAGATGGGATTTTGGGAAGGAATTCCTGCCTGTGAGGATGGGGAGGCCGTGTCACAGGGTGCCCAGAGAAGCTGTGGCTGCCCCTGGATCCCTGGGAGTGTCCAAGGCCAGACTGGACAGGGCTTGGAGCACCCTGGGATAGTGAAAACTGTCCCTGCCCATGGCAGGGGTGGCACTGAGTGATCTTTTAAGGTCCCTTGCAACCCAACCATTCCATGATTCCATGACCCTGCTGCCTCCTGCTCTGGGCACGCCAGCTCTGGGAGAGGCCAGAGCCTGGGAGGGCAGGTCCCCAGGTGCCACATCTTTCCCCAGGCCGTGCAACAGGAGCTCCGTGGGCAGTGACAGCTGTGACCTGCTGTGCTGTGGCCGTGGCTACAACACCTACACGGAGGAGGTGACGGAGCGCTGCCACTGCCGCTACCGCTGGTGCTGCTCCGTGGTGTGCAAGCGCTGCCGGCGCAGCCTGCAGAGACACGTCTGCAAATAAGGAGGAGAGCTCATGCTGGCACCCACCAGGCACAGCTGGACACCAGGAGCCCATCCCAAGGGATGCCCCCTGCAAGGAGGAGGCTCTGCAGGAAGCCTTGTCTCTCGTGGAAAACCTCAGACTGAGAGATTTTAGGAAGCCTCTGGTCCCCTCCAACCCAGACCTCAGGACAGGACAAAGCTGCCCTCCTGCAGCTGGTCAGTGGCCAGCCCTCTGTCTCCAGCTGGGAGAAGCCATTGATCATTCCACAGGCCCCTTTCTCCTGGGGGAACAGGGACCCTGGGCTGCCATTGTCCCTTTGCAGGAGGATTCTGACAGCGGCCTGAAAGGCAGGAGTGATGGATGGGAGGGGTGGAGTTATCCACTGGGATGGAATGCTGCTTCGGGTGAGGGGGTCATGGGCAGCCCCTTTGGGAACAGGATTCTGCTGTGGGCTCATCCAGGATGTTCCTCCTCAGGGGAAAACACTGCTCCAGTGCCCTTTGCAGCATCTCATTTGCATGGAGATGGTGCTGCTCTGTTGATGGCAGAGACACCAGGGACAGGAGAGGTCCTGGGGGCTGCCAAAACTGGGCAGCCTGGCAAACCCACACCTGACCATGTGTTGACAGCCCAGCCATGGCATCACTGTAGCTTCTGTCCCCACGTCGGAGGTGGGAGCCCACTCACTCAGTACGTGAAATTCTCATGGCTTGTCCTTCCTGCCCCTCCTTCTGGCCCACTGAGGTCTTCAGCCCACTCCTTCCACCCCTCAGGGCCAGGTGTGTTGGAATTCTGGCCTGGAGAGGGGACACGACTCCAGGGCCTTGGGGAAGCAAGAAAGAATCTTTAGCCTCTGTACTTCCTGTAAGCGGGATTCTGGTGTGGGATTTTAAATAAATATGTTATAAATATGTTATAACTCTCTGTGCCTTGTTTTCTAGGACAATCTTTCCTCCCTGTCCTTCCCAGCTGGTCCTGGAGAAAGAGAGGCTGTATCCCTGTGTCCATACGTTTCCTTACACATATCTGAGGACCAGCTCACTTTCAACTTTCTGCTTCTCACTGGCCTAGATTTGCCTTTAATTACAGATCCCTGCCAGCCTCAGCTCCTGTTTTATCCCCTGCTGCCTCAGGTCTCCAGCTGCCTGGGAACTGGCTGCCTGGGATTCAGGGCTGGTGCTGGAAACTGCAGCAGTCCAGGGTTAATTTCTGATCCTTGGGAATGCGGGCTGGACTACCCAAGAGTGTGTGTGAACAGCAAGGGGTTGGGAGTCAGGGATGGGGGCTCCCACATTTCCCTTGGCTCTCTGGCCAAGAGCTTGGATGGGATGAGATTCCTGCTTTTGCAGCCTTTGGAGAGGAAGGGTGGGGCCAAACAAGTGCTGGAGAGACTCCACAGCACCAGGAGGACAGGTAAATGGGATGGGAATCTTTGTGTGGATTCCTGCAGCTCCCAGAGAGCTCCAGCAGCTCCGCTTTATTTTTAGTTCCCATTGACTGGAGTTGGCCGCGCTCAGCCCGAGACCAGCTGGGCGATTACTCATTTCCATATCCATTCCATCATTTTTAATGGTCTCTGCTGGGTCACGGAATCAATTCATGAGCGTTTCTTGTAAAACATCCCCTCCCCTTAATGTGCTCCAGGTTTCCGTGCGAGCAGGGAAGGAGTCGGAGGTGGCTCGAGAGGATGCAGGGGCTGGAAGTTGAGCCCGAGCTCAGGGAGGGCCAGGAGGGAGTTAACCCTCGTTATCAGTTGTTAACGTGCCATTGACTGGCTCTGCCCGCTGCCATCTCCCTTCCCAGAGCGCCTGGAAAACCGCAGCTGCCCAAGGCCGAAAGCTATCTCGAGTTTTCCCTTTAAAATGCAATTAGGGGTCAGTGCCCGGCATTCCTCAGGAAAAGGAGTTGCAGCGGCCAGGCTGCAAAACTGCCGCAGTTTCTGTGTCCGGAGGGCTGCGGGTACTAAACTAGGATTGCTTCGGTGCCTTCCCTCCATCCACCTCCCAGCGCATCCCAGATCACAGGGAGGTGACACCGGCAGGGGCTGCGGACTCCGCCGAGCATTGCAAAACGAGCTGGTGAGAGGAGAATAAAAAACCGGGAAGGATCTTGTGGAGAACTCCAGCCAGGAGGGTGGGAAATGTGATTTGCATTTGGTAACTACAAACACGCAGCGCCTGGGGGAGAGGAGAGGAGCCACAATAGCAAGGAATGCCCAGGGGAGCCGTCGGGATCCCTCCTAGAGAGGTCCCGTTGGAATTTCTGCCTGGGAAAAAGGCAGGGTCAAGTGCTGAATATGCAGAATCCACTCCTCCTCTCCCTCCTTGACTCCAAGCCCGACGGGGAAGAGCTGGGAAAGGACTGGAGGTGTCACTGTGCAGGCGGAATCCTGCGGGAAATGGGAAGGCGCCGGAATTAGTTGGAGAGTGCAAAGGGTCAGGCTGGCAGGAGGTGACAGCTCTGTGACAACGCTCCCCGTGGGAGCAGCTGGGATCCGGGCCCACACCTGGAATTAGCAGGGATGTGAGATCTGCAGGGCTGGGAGCATCCGCCAGGAACCGGCAGCCAGAGGGTGGATGCGGTGGGAATGATCCCTGCGTTTGTCCCAGGGGTTTTAAGGGAGTAACCTTGGTGTGAAGGTGGTTATTTGTTGCTGGTCAAACTTGTGCAAACAACGAAGTCTGGAGGAAGGCGAGTGCTTTTCATGGATTCTTTTGATTTTGCTGTTAAAACACTGATATATTTATTTTTCCTTTTATTTCTTTATTCGTTAACTATTATAATATTATAATTGAATATTATAATATTCATACTGCATAACTCATTCCTGGAGGGTAACCTGAGCAAGGGCAACAAACTGATTGTAATTAAGTACTTTGGAGGAAGGATGACTCTGTGTTCAAGGATATGTAGGGATACCTCTTCCACACAGCCCTGGATTGCAGCTCCCACAGGAACGTGGATCAGGACCTGCACCTGCTTTCCCTTGTGCTGCTCACAGAGCTGAGCCAGAAGGAGGAGAAAGCCCAGAAAGGGGCTCAGCTGTGGATCAGCATCTCACGGAATCAGGGAATCCTGGAATGGTTTGGTTTGAAGGGATCTTAAAGCTTATCCAGTTCCACCCCCTGGCACGAGCAGGGAACCTTTCACTAGCCCAGGTTGCTCCAAGCCCCGTCCAACCTGCATTGCTGGGAATATTTGGGGGATGTTGCTGTGACCTTTGGGATGGTTGGTCCGTGCACCATCGCACCACAAGACACACACATGAGTAAACGCCCGTATTTAAGGAAAAACCCTTCCCTCTCTGTTCTCCTTTATTCCCGGGCTGTTCAGCAGTGCTGTGGTGCTCTAAGGACGACAAACAAAAACAGGGATTGTCCGTGTGGGGATCTTCAGCTGAGGGACAGGGACAAACAGGGGTGAGTAAGAACCATAAGACCCGAGGGGGATCCAGCTGCAGCCTGAGGAATTTTGGGTGTAGCTGGAAGGTCAGTTCTGAAAGGGGCTGCAGGGGGTTCGGAGGAGAAGCAGCTCTCAGTCCCTTGGAATCATGGAATTCTGGGATGGTTTGGTAGAAGGGACCTCAGAGCCCATCCTGCCCCTGCCATGGGCAGGGACACCTTTCACTAGCCCAGGTTGCTCCAATCCCCGTCCAGCCTGGCCTGGGACACTCCCAGGGATGAGGCAGCCACAGCTTCTCTGGGAATTCCATTCCAAGGCCTCCCCACCCTCACAGGGTAGGATTTGATTTCTCCCAGGCTGGGCAGCCATTCCGGTGAGGAGGGAGCCTTGGGACTCCCTGCTCTGCAGAGCAGACACTGACGTGGCCGTGAGGCACCCTGGGGCTGCCATCCCGCTGGGAATATCCAGGAGATCCTCCCATCAGCCCAGACCTGCGGCCGGACAGGTTTTGAGGACCCACAGCGCTCCTGGGCTCTGTGAGTAACAATTTATTGCACAATCTGACACAGGCATGAAGAAAACAAACAGAATAAATCATAAACTGAGTCATCCTCAGAGGCTGAGTTAGAATTACTCAGCAGTAACAAGCAGTAGTAGTAGTTGCTACATCCATACTTTGCTCACAGACAGGTCAATCACCTGCATTTCTAAGGGAAATAACCTGCTCCCAAAAACACAGATTTAACCCTAACCTGCCTGATGCCTGGTTGAATTTTAGAGATTTTAGGAGCGAAATAGATGAAAAAGAAAGGAGAAAGGTCTCATGTCCCACTTGTACTGTAGAAAGAATAGAGAAGAATAGGAAGGTGCTGTGCTTAAACAAATAAATGTATATTTATTGACATCCAGCACTGCACTATCAAGGATCTCCACTGTATACGCCTTTCATACAGCAGGAAAACGAATATTTTCTGCCAATTTATCTTAATTATCCACATTTTTTCCCACTTTCCCAGACTCCATCCCAGTGCTCCCTGCCAGGACCCGTGCGAGTCCGTGCGCCAGGCAGGACCTGGCAGGGAAAAGAGTGGAGGCACTCGAGGCCTGTGAGCGGCCCCGGCCGCGCCGAGCCGTGCCTGCCCGCGGTGCCCGCCCGCCGCGGGGGTCCCGGGGGGCTCCACGGCCGCGGGGCGAGCGCGGGGCCAACACGGCGCCCACCGGGGCTATCACGGCGCCCACCGGGCCCCTGCCCCTCGGCCTGCCCTCACCAGTATGGCGGCACCCGCGTCCCGGCTGTGTCTGTGCCCTCCCCAAGAGGGCGCCCCTCGTTGTCTTGGCAGTGACCTCCCCAAGATGGCGCCCTGCGTGGTTGTTATGGCAGTGACCTCCCCAAGATGGCGGCCGGGGCGGGTACGGTCGCTCCGGATCGCGCCGGAAGTGGCGGCGGCGCCGTTCCCGGCCCATGATGGCGGAGGCGGGCGCGGGCGGCCCCCGGCTGGCGGAGCTGCTGGCGCTGGGACAGCGGCTCTGGGACGAGCTGGAGGCCAGCACCGAGCCCTCCTCGGGAGCCCCGGCCGTGCAGGAGAAGGTGCGACAGGGGCTGGACGCGCTGCAGCGGGCGGCGGCCATGGTGGCGCAGCTGGAGCTGTTCAGGTGAGCGCAGGGGACGCGTCTGAGGGGGACAGGGAGGGTCCCCGGCCAGGGCAGAGGTAGGGCGGGAGCGGGACAGAATCCCAGAATCACTGAGGTTGGAAAAGATTTCCAAAACCATCGAGTCCAACCTGTGACCGATCCCCACCTTGTCACCAGCTCAGAGCACCGAGTGCCACCTCCAGACCTTCCTTGGACGCCCCCAGGGATGGGCACTCCAAACCTCCCTGGGCAGCCCCTGCCAAGGCCTGACCGCCCTTTCCATGGAGAAATTCCTGCTGCTGTCCAACCTGAGCCTCCCCTGGCCCAGCCTGAGGCTGTTCCCTCTCCCCCTGTCCCTGTTCTCTGGGAGCAGAGCCCGACCCCCCCCTCCTGTCAGGGAGTTGTGCAGAGCCACAAGGTCCTCCCTGAGCCCCCTTTGCTCCCCCAGCTCCCTCAGCCGCCCCTCACAGGATGACTCCAACCCATTTCCCATCTCCATTCCTTTTCCTGGACTCCCTGGTCTCTCCCTCGCAGCGAGAACGAGGAGCTGGAGGAAATCGCCTCGGCCGACCTGAAATTTATGCTGCTGCCGGCGCTGCTGGGAGCCCTGACGCTGAAGCAGGTGGACCTGAGCAGGAGAAGGGAGCACTTGGAGACTGCCCGGGAGCACTTCCTGCGCTTCCTCCGGCTCTGCAGGAACTACGGGCTGGGATCTTTCCAGCTGGCCCCCGGCACCTCCAGCGAGGAGGGAGCCGGGAGCCCCTCGGCCCCCCGGGACCCCGCCCAGCCCAACCTGGTGGCCATGGCCATGAGTAGGACAGCCAAAATTGAAAGGTGGGTTCTGTGCAGTGGGAAGGGCTTTGGGAATGGGTCTGGGAGGAGTGGGAGCTTGAGGCAGTGCAGGGTTGGACAGGGAAGAGCTTCCCTGGGCATTGGAATAATTTGATCATCAAATGCTTATTTTAAGAGATGCAGCTCATTGTTTAATAGGTAGGGCTGCAGAGGGACAGAGTCTCCAGTTTCTGGTCTCTGAGGAAAAACTGCTCAAAAACCTATAATTAGCTCTTTAATCTTTAATAATTAATTTTACCATTAGTTATTTAATCACTGCTGGCAGCATAAAGACTTCCAAACCGGTAATTTCCTACCAGTGGGTTCATTAGAGCTTAAAAAAGAGGTGGTTGGTGCCTTTGGTGCTTTGGTTGGGATTTTGGCCACTGAATTGCTCATTGTGGCAACACTGGGAGGTCCAAACTGGGCTGGACCTGCTTAAATTGGGTAGAAAAACATAGAAAAGCACAATTTATATTCTAATTGGGAATGGTTTCTTGTTTAGAATTACTCTTTTATGCCCCTTGTCCTCTCATCTCCCAGAGGTTCTGGGCTCTTATTGTTCATTCTTCAGATGACAATAACTGAGGGAAGGAGGACACAAGGATTTAGTTTGGAAGTGTTCTACAGGAGTAGTTTCCCCTTTACTAACTAATTCCTGAAAAAGTAAAAATAAATTTAGCTTGGAAGTTTGTTATATAGGGAGTTCTCCCCTTTAATAACTAATTCCTGAATAGGTCAAAAAGCCAAAATTATATTAAAAAAACCACCTGCACACACAAAACCACCTGAGACAGAAGTTGGAAAAGGGTTTTATTCTCTTTGTGTGACATGGAATCAACTCAAACCAGCCATTCCATTGATTTTTCTCAGTCCTGCTTTCTCCAGGAGACTGATGTTTCCAGTCTTGCCTAATTTTACCAGGAAGGTTTCAGTTTCCAAGGATTCCTCAATGTTTGGGAGAAGAATAAAACCATCAATGCCCCTCTGAATTTAATGTCATTTTACAGCTGCTTTTAAGAGACAGGAGAGGCTGAAATTCCAACAGGAACCAGCACAACCTCCATGAAATTTTGTTGAACCTCTTAGAAAGGGTGGTAAAGACTCCAAGGCTGGGCTGGGCCGGAGAAAAATGATTCCATGATCTGATTTTGCTGTGTTTGAGCCAGATACAAACAGAAGAAGGAGCTGGAGAACAAATTGGCCTCCATGAGCAGCTCCGTGGAGGGCGGCACGGCGGATGAGGATCAGATCCGGGAGTTTTACATCCTCCAGATCCAGAAATGGATCGGCACCAGCCTGGAGGAGACTGAGAGCATCGAGCAGGAGCTGGTGATCCTGAGGAGCAGGGATGCAGCCAGGCAGGTGAGGGAGCTCTCCTGGAATCTGGGTGCTGTGGGATGGGCATGGTGGGATGAATCCCAGAGGAATTCAGTGGCAGAGTTGGAGTTTTATTCAGTGACTTCCCAGCTGGAATTGGGCTCGATCACAACGTGAGCTGGTGGGGTTTCCTTCATTCAGAATTCTGAGTTTTGGGTTGCCACATGTTTCTCACAGTCCTGGCCTTCTGGAATGCTGGAGCTTGGAATATCGGAGCTGAACTGGGCTGTGCAAAGGCTTTTCCTGGGTTCTGCAGATCCCTAATTCTGAAGAACAGTTGAATTGGGGAATTAAAATAAGACCCTTGTGGTTTCTGTCAAGCCTCCACTCCTGGTCTGCAGCGTGTCCGGGTGTTACAGCCCTTTTGGAATGACATTCCCCCAGAACTGCAATCCCTGTGCAGAACGTTGTGTCCAGGATTTCTGTGACCTGGGATGTCTGCTGGGAACAGTGGCTCCTGATGTGCTGGCACAGCCCCCTGGCAGGGCTGCTTGGGGAGGTCATTTTTGGCACTGCGGGACTCAGCTCCTCCGAGGTGTCCTGGAGATGCCGTGGAATGACGAGCTCGGAATGCTCCACTGGAGCAATGAACAACATTTCGTGCTCTGCTCTGAGCTCAGCCCTGGCAGCTCTGCTCTGACCCCAGCAGGTGGCACAGAGACACAGGAAGTGATTCCTGTACAGGCACAGTTGGAATTCCTGATTTAAACCAAATTCAGGCCTGGATTGTCCATCCTGGGGTGTTGCTCTGAGAACTGAGGTGTTCCTCCTCTACCAGAGCTTTAATGACTTGGGAGTGGGAAGCAGAGGGGGAATTCTCATCCCCACAATTCCTTGGTGACTGTTGTTTGCATCCCAGGCTCCAGCAGGTTTCCGCGGCCCTTCCCGGCCAGCCAGACCTCCATTGAAACCCTTCATCCTCACCCGGGATGCTGCTCAGGCCAGGTATGGATTGGGATTATCCAACCACACTTTGAGGCAGGACTCTCATGTCGAGTCTGAAATATTCCATCAAGTGCAGAAATCCAGGTGGTACCTTCATGTCTGCATTTCTGTTTGTGGCACCCTGAAATCCATGCAGGAATTTCAGCACCTGAAGCATAGAATGGGATAGAAACCAGGTTTCCTGTCATGGCTGGGACATGATTTATCCTGAGCTTTCCATGTATCTGCTTCAGTTCCCAGGGGTGTCCTGGGGACACCTTCCCCTATTCCTGGAGCTCCAAGCCCTGTCCAGCCCAGCCTTGGACACTGCCAGGGATCCAGGGGCAGCCACAGCTTCTCTGGGCAACCTGTGCCAGGGCCTCCCCACCCTCACAGGGGAGAAATCCTTCCCAAAATCCCACCTAACCCTGCCCTCTCCGTCTTTACCTCAGGCATGGGAAGGCCACAGTTGGCTCACCCCAAAGCCTTCCTCAAGCCCTCCTTGTGCCATCCTTATATCCTTAGCACAGATTGGATCGTGGAATAGCCCTGTGCCTGTGCTCCTGCTCATTCCAGGGGATTCCATTGCCTGGTTTTGCCTGGTTCTGTCCCACTGCAGGGTGTTTGGAGCTGGCTATCCCGCGGTGCCCTCCATGACTGTGAATGACTGGTACGAGCAGCGCCAGAGGCAGGGAGTTGTGTCCACCCCTCAGAGGGTTCCAGGTATGGAACAGAGATGGGAACAGGGGATTTGGGAAGCCTCTTGAGGGGGTGGGCGAACAGGGATGTGTGCAGGGTATGGAACACCCCTGGCTGTGGAAGAATTTAAGCTTTATTAGGAAAACAACTGGGTTAGACTGTGCTTGGCCTGTCCAAGACCAGGGTGGATGGGGCTTGGAACAACCTGGGATAGTGGAAGGTGTCCCTGGTGGCACTGGATGGGCTTTAAGATCCCCTGTGACCCAGCCCATTCCATGATTCCCACTCCTGCTGCCCGGCAAGCCCAGCTTCCAGCAGGGCTTTGAGGAACCTGAATCTCCTCCCTGTCCCTCCACTCCAGCAGGTGCAAGTGATGAGGAGCTGCAGAAGCAGCAGCAGGAGACACAGGAGGAGGAGGATGATGAAGAAGCTCTTCGGAAAGCTCGGGACTGGGACGACTGGAAGGACACACACCCCCGGGGCTACGGCAACAGGCACAACATGGGCTGATGCTCTGGCTGCCAGCAGGGCCTGGAGATCCTGGGAGAGCAACCTGGAGAGGGAGGAGGGAATACAGTGTACATAGGTGGAGCATCCGGGAATTGCCTGGATGGGCAGGGGACAGGATGGCAGGAGGACACGTGACCCCTTGCTTTGGTTCGCATTCCGTGTCAGACTGGGGGCACTGGTCATGCTGGGGGGTGCCCCAGAGCTCTGAGGGGCAGCTCCAAAAGGGTCAGGCTCCCTCTGCCCTCCCAGGTGGAGGCAGCCTCCAAGGGGAGCTCCATGGATTTGGAAACTGCTCTCTGTATTGTGGGTGGATGTATTTATTTTTTTTTTCCTCTCTATTTTAAGCAAAATAAACTCTCTTTGTGCTGCCTCGTTCTTGTTGTGAAATTCCCTTGCTCTTCATCCCGAGCTTTTCCAGAGGGTGAACCCTGGACTCTCTCATGGAGCCCACAAGGGACAGAACTGGGACAAATGGTGCCATATTCCAAGACAAAGTAGTCAATGTGCTTTGAAACCCTCTAGAACAACCCCTGAAGGGGGAAAAACTCTCTGGATCCCTCTGGCACCATTCCTGACTGGGGGAGAACAGGATGCACCTGTCACTGGGTGCTGGCACAGGGCAGGTGTGTGCAGGGAGGTGAGGAATCACAGCTGGAAGCTCTGGAAGTGCCCAGTATGGGCTGGTAGCTGTGGACGGACTTGTTCCAAACCTGGTAAAAATACTGGGATGGAAAACGAAACTTGGCTGGTGCTTTGTGTCACCTGGAGCAGTGTCACCTGCACGGTGCCTCCTTACCCTGGGACACTGGGATTCTGTGACAGTTTGGGGGTTTTCCTTCCAATTAGCAGGATTTGGGCACAGCTGGGCTGCAGGAGAGCTGCAATCCCTGTCCTCGGAATTGATCCTCGCCCAGGAAGCCTGCAGGGAATACGGTCCTTACTCCCAGGTACTGAGTGCCTACAATTCACAAGAGGGGTTTGTGGGTTCCAAATCTCCCAGGAAACGTTTCTTACTTTCCCACCACAGCCCTGTGGGTGTGTTTATCCCTTTCCTGCACTGATGCTAGCCAGCAATTCCTGGGAGTACCTCTGGAGAGCTGGATCTTGAGAAGCAGCTTCAGGGACTTACTCCCTGTGGATTCTCACCATTCCTTGGGCTGTTGGCCTGAAGCCCCACCTCAGTGCTGACTCTTTGCTACTCCTATTTCCCTTTCTCATCATTTTTACCCTCAATCCTCTGCAGATAGCGCTCCAGGCTTCCTGGGCTGGAGGCAGAGTGCCCATCCTGGGGCTGGGAGCAGCGGGAATGGTCTGGTGGCTGTGCAGCTTCGGGATGATATTTTTGGGTGGCTCTGGGGCTGTCACACGGCAGTGTTTGTGACATACCCCAGCGTGGACGGTACCATTCCCAGGGGAATGCAGCAGTACCGTTCCCAGAGGAATTCAGCCCCTGCCAGCACCGGCAGCCGGGATTTTCCAAGGAGCGGCAACCACCCAGCACGGCAGCAGCGCCTCACCCTCGGTGTGACCCTTCCAGCTCCTCTCCGTGCTGCTAATCCCAGCTGGAGCAGGTCCCCTCCCCTCAGCAGGTCCCTCTGGTCACCTGGTTAAAGCCTCTGGACACACAACCCGGCACCCTCTGATTGCCCAACTCACCTTTCCAGCCACGGCACCACGGCGCTCCTGCCACCATGAAAACCATCATCGCAGCCTGCTCCCAGAATCTCAGCGGTAAGAGATTCTCAAAGCGGGTTGGGATGGTTCCTGATTCTCCAGCAATGTGGGGAGCTGGTGGTGGTCACTGCTGTCAGCTTGCTTGGGAGTGCTGAGGAGAAAGGGGGTGTTGGGAGCGATTTGGGGATAACTCCACAGGAAAACGCACAGTTGCTCCACAGGGATGAAATTTCGGATGACATTTGGGAATGTTTCACACAAGATGCTCCTGCAAATTCCAAGTGTTAGGTTTGCAGAGGCTCCTGTTGCCGTGGATGGGGCCGGCAGCAGAGCCCTGGGGTGTTCTGTGTCTGTGCTCTGGACTTCCATGGAGCTTTTGGAATAGGAGCTGGGAGAAGGATGTTAAAAAGCAACTGTTTGGTGGGCACAAGTTTGCTGGGAAGAACTCTGTGTCTTCCCTGGGAAAAAGAAGGGACTGGATTCTGCAGGTGGCTGGGATTTGGGGGATGTAGGGTGGGTGGAAGGGATCTTTCAGAGCCCAGCATGCTGCATGGGAGAAAGGAACAAAAATTCCTCACTGGAAAAATCCCCCATGGGCCAGAGATGGCTCCAGTGTTTAATTTATTTCACTTGTCCCATTCCTGGTTTGGATTGAGCTGGGAAGAACTGAAACTCCACCAGCTTCCTCATCCAGTGGTTGGTGGTTCTCCTCTGATCCGGGGGTCCCTGGCTTGGGGAGCCACAGGAACAGGGCTGCTGCCATGTCCCCCTGATCACCTCTCTGGCCAACATGCGGATTTGGGGTTGCTTTCCCAAGAAAACAAGGTTCTTGTGACACTGGGGTGGTCTCGGCGTGGGGGACCTTTGGCCAGGTGCGCTGTGCTGGCAGGGCCGGCGCCTCGGGCCCGTTTCAGGGAGCAGGGACAGGGCCGCACCTGGAGTTTGGATCCTGGCTCCCAGCCCAGGGAGGTTAATGGTTCACCAAGGTCGGCTGGAGGGAAGGGGTGGCAGGGGGAGCGGAGTGGCTGCGCTGCCAGCGGCATGTCCCTGTGGGGACACAGTGGGATGGCCACCCCCGGCCACCCTGGCTCGGCCTTGCCGCTGGCCTTGGCACTTGCTGGGGGTGGTGCCTCCCTGCTGCGCCATCTGAGAAATCCCCAAATCCCCTGGGACCCTGAGCACACCAAGAACGGCACGGGAATGGTCCTGTTCTTGGGGAACTGGGCATTGAGCGGGATGTGCCGCTGCTCTCGGCCCCGCTGGTGCACGGAGCTGTTGGGCTTGGGGGTGCCTAGGTGTCCCCTGCTCTGGGGACAGCCCTGATTGCCCAGGGCCAACTCCTGGAATGGTCCAGAGCTCCCTGGGGATGAGCATCTTCCATTCCACCCCCCACATCCCATCCCTCCTCACCCAGCTGCTCATCCTTCCCATCCCACCTCCCTCCCGGCGCCCCTGGGTGCTGGCCGGCAGCCCGCTGGCCCCGCCCGTGTGCGAGCCGCGCTGTTTTGGGCGGCGGCCGTGTCCCCCTCTCCGCAGGCAGCCGGGCCAGCATCCAGACTGCCCTAAGGACGCTGCTGGCCGTGCCCTGGCCCTCGCAGCGCGACGTCCGCTCTGCGCTCCAGCTCCTGGCCGTGCTGCAGTGGGTGCTCAGCTTCCTGCTGCTGGGTGAGTGAGTGGGGGGCTGCGGGGGGGTCCCCAGGGGGGCCACACACCCGCTCACCCCCTGCCCGGCTCCCGCAGGGACCGTCAGCCTCCTGCTCCTCATCTACCTGCTGTTCACCAGCCTCTGGCTCGTCCCCGTGCTCTACCTGGCGTGGATCATCTTCGACTGGGACACGCCGGAGAAAGGTGGGGTGGCCGTGTCCCCCCTTCCTCCAGCTTTGCAGCATGATGGGGGTGGGGTCCGCCTTTCTCCGGGTTCCTCCCAGAAAACGGGGAGCACCGCCCTGCTCCTTCCCCCCGCTCCCCCATCATCAGCACCACGGTGGGAAGCGGGATGCAGCGGCCCGCGGGGCGCGTTTCCCTGGGATCCTGCTCGCTGGGCTGGGCTGGGCTGGCCGTCATCTCCTGTGGCTCCTCCCGGCTTCGCAGGTGGCAGGAGGCTGCCGTGCCTGCGGCGATGGACCGTGTGGAAGCACTTTCGGGATTATTTCCCCGTGAAGGTACGGCCGGGACGGGATGGGACCACCCAAAAGGCGGTGCCACCGTCACGTCCCCGTGACCCTTTTTGTCCCCGCAGCTGGTGAAGACACACGACCTCTCCCCCAGCCACAACTACATCATCGGCTCGCACCCCCACGGCATCCTCTGCGTCGGCGCCTTCTGCAACTTCATCACGGGCTCCACGGGCTTCGAGGAGCTGTTCCCGGGCATCCGCTCCTTCCTCACTACGCTGGCCGGGAACTTCCGCCTGCCCGTGTTTCGGGAGTACCTGATGAGTGGGGGTGAGCGGTGCCTGCCCTGCCCAGCTCGGGTGGGGCTGCTTCGAGCCCCTGCCCGCCCCTCTCTTGCCCAGCTCTGCCCGCAGTGCCCATGGGCAAGGGGGTGCGGGGGAGGGGGCTGATCCCTCTGAGGGAAATACGGGAGGGATGGTGCTCCCGGGAGCAGGCAGGGCAGGGATGGTTCTCTGCCTGCACCGTGCCTGAGCGACACCTTCACCTCGCACCCTGCCCGCACCTTGCCCGCACCCTGCCTGAGCTCCACCTTCACCTTGCCCGCACCCTGCCTGAGCTCCACCTTCACCTTGCTCGCACCCTGCCCGCACCCTGCCCGCACCTTGCCTACACCCTGTCTGCACCCCTCCTAAACCCTGCCCGCACCTTGCCTACACCCCGCCTGTGCCCTCCCTCGCCGCTGTGCCCACCCTGCCCTCACCGCTCCGCCCGCCCCCCTGCCCGCTCCCTGCCCGCAGCAGGAGGAGCCCTTGCACGGTCCTTGCGCTGCTCCCACCAGCTCCCATCGCTCGGGGGGACCCTCGGCGGTCCCTGTCGGGTGCCCGGGCACTGCGGTGCCACAGCCCCGGTGCTCCGTCCCGCCGCAGGGCTGTGCCCGGTGACCCGCCGTGCCATCGGGTACCTGCTGTCCCAGAAAGGCACCGGTAACGCCGTGGCCATCGTCATCGGCGGCGCGGCCGAGTCGCTGTCCTGCCGGCCCGGCGTCACCACGCTCATCCTCAAGAATCGCAAGGGTTTCGTCCGCATGGCCCTGCGGCACGGGTGGGTCACGGCTGGGTCACCGGCACTGCCACCCCCGCGGATCCCGGGAGTCCCCAGCACCCCGTCACCACCCACCGTGTCCCCTCCTCAGGGCCTTCCTCGTCCCCTCCTTCTCTTTTGGGGAGAACGACCTCTTCCGCCAGGTGGTCTTTGAGGAGGGCAGCTGGATGAGGAGCATCCAGCGGCGCTTCCAGAAGATGATGGGCTTCGCTCCCTGCCTGTTCTACGGCCGTGGTCTCACCTCCGGCCGCTCCCACGGCTTCCTGCCCTTCTCCAGACCCATCACCACAGTGGGTGAGCAGCGGGGCTGGAGGTCCCCAGGGCGGGGGGTAAGGGGACACCCCACAGTGGGTGGTGCTGGAAGGCATCTCCTGGGTTGTGTCCCCAACAACCCGGGTGTGTTGCCACCATCCTGACCCGTCTCCTGCCGGCAGTGGGGGAGCCGGTGGCCGTGCCCAAGGTGGAGAACCCGAGCCGGGAGCTGGTGGACCGGTACCACGAGCTCTACATCCATGCCCTGCTCAAGCTCTTCAAGGAGAACAAGACCAAGTATGGGCTGTCCGAGTCAGACGAGCTGCACATCCTCTGAGTGCCACCAGCGCCGGCCCCGTCCTGGCTCATGAGGGCTCTTGCAGGGGGAATTTCGGCCAGCCTGGCATGGGGGGCATGCGGGGGACAGTCCCCACTCTGGCCCTCTGCTCCTCCGACCTGAGCGGGAGGTGGGAGGAGAGGGGGAAGCGAGGGGGAGATTGGGAAAGGGTCCCCGTTGCAAGGGGTTTGGAGGGGCTGTGGGTGACACAGCTGTCCCCTGCAAGGGGCTGGTGTGGGGCTGGGGTCAGCAATGGGCACAGTCCCCCTGGAATAACCAGGTCACCACAAGCTGAGGGAGGGGCTCTCATGGGAGCAGGGATTGATGTGGGGTCTTTGGGGTGGCATCCTGATGATGAGTGGGACCAGCCTGGGGGGACAGCCCACCCTGGGGTGGAAGGGGGACACTCCTGGACTTGGGGACCTGTGGATGTGGCTTGAGCCAGGACCACGTGGCCCTAGATGAGCCTTTCCTGCCATCTCCATACCCAATACAGATTTCCAACCTCCCAACTACCATCTGTGTGTGTTCCAGAGGTTGGGATTGGCAGCGCTGTAGTCGTACACCTGCACTGTCCGTGTGGGTGCCCTTGTCACTCAGCATGTCCCCTCCTTAGCAGTCCCATCTCCAGCTGGGGCAGTGTTTGGCAGGGCCCTTGCACCGCTCAGGTGCAGCCAAGCAGCTCCCAGGTGCACCTGGGCCACGTTGGATATAATGGGAGGTGAGGGGCAGCTCTTACTGGTTGAACTGGGCTCAGGAGGGAGGTCTCCTGCTCTCTCTGCTCAGCGGTGAGTGAGGGGCTCTCTGGGTGGGACAGGGTTGTGGGGCTGGGATGTGCCATCCCTGGGGCCCTCTCCTTGCTCTGGGCAGCTCTTGTGGGATGTGGCTGTGTGTGACTGGTGCAGTGGCTGGGGTGTGACACCCCAGTGACACTCTGGGTGCCCCTTTCTTAGGCACAGGCTGGCAGGACTCGCAGGGTGTGATGGGGACAGCCCCTCTTGGGGCTCCCCATGTGGGGACAGCTCTGTCCCTGTCCCATCCCTGCCAGGCTGGCGTGGGAGAGTCAACAGCACTGATACCAATCTCAGAGCGCCGCTCTGCGCAGGCACTTGGTCAAACAAAAGGCCTGGGTAAACATTTGAGGAGCAAACACCCATAAAGGGAAATTCCCAAGAACCTTCCTGTAACCACAGGAGCTCCGGCTCATCCCTCTGGGCCTGCCCCAGTGGATTTTCTCTGGGGTGAGGGTGAGTGTCTTGTCCCTTCCTTGTGCTGAAGGGACAACCAGGCCTGAGTGTAGAGAGGGGAAGGGCCTTTATTTGGGGTGATGGGCAGCAAGTGCTCCAGGCCATGTCCCTCCCCCTCTGCCAAGGCCAGCAGTGTGACAGGGACATCTCTGACAACCTGCCCAGCATGGGCTCTGTCCCCAGGTTCAGTCTGGTCCCTGCGTGTCACCACTGAGTCATCTGGAAGAGCTGTGTCTGCACAGCGAGGCACCAGTGTCCCTTCTCTTTAGTGACTTGTCAGCCCTCCTGGTGTCCCCAGGAGTGTCCTGGAATGGAACACCAGCCTGCTGCCCCAAAAGAGCCTCCTCAGTGTTCTTCCCATTCCCATGAGTGCCCAGTGGCTCTCCTGCCCTGCCCAGCACCAGCACCCTCCTCCCACAGGATCCCGGGGCAGGGCTGGGACCAGCCCATGACCTCCAGCCCTCAGCCCTGAGGGGCTGGGCAGGGGCAGCTCAGGTCTGGGGACCTGGAGGTGCCCACACAGGGCCCTGGGGGGCTGCAACTCCTGGAGCCCAGGGCTGAGGTTACGGGATCCCCTCAGCACCCGCCTCCGCTGCGTGCGGTCCCGGTCCCTCGGGTGCCACTGGAGATGTGGCTGCCATCCATGACGTTGTCTGTGAAGGGTGACACCAAGGCCACGTCCAGGGTGGGCACGGGCCGGAGGCGCTGGGCAGCCCCGCGGCGCAGCCACCCCCGGTACTTGTCCCCGGCCATGAAGTACAGAATGGGGTCGAGGCAGCTGTTGATGCTGGCCAGGGGCCGCGTGACCTTGTAGGTGAAGTTGATGATGTTGAGGGTCCGGCAGTCGGCCTGGAAGTAGCGGGAGGTGTAGTAGAGGGTGCGGGTGATGTGGAAGGGGACGAAGCAGATGGCGAAGACGACGAGCACCACGATGATCATCTTGATGGAGCGCCTCTTGTAGGAGGGCATCCGGAGGCTGGGGCTGGAGAAGTTGGACTTGCAGAGCCGCTTGGCCATCAGGCAGTAGCACAGGACGATGATCAGGAAGGGCACCCCAAAGAGCAGGGCCATGACAGAGGAGCTGTAGTGCACATAGTGGTCGAACTCCTCGGGCTTGGTGGTGTCGTGGCACAGGGTGATGTTGCCCTTGGAGCTGGTGGTGACAAAGATGAGGTTGGGGATGAGGCAAATGGTGACCACAAGCCAGGCGGCCACGCAGATGATGCGGGCCTGCTTGGTCTTCACCCACTTGAGGGAGCGGATGGGGTGGCAGATGCCCACGTAGCGGTGCACGCTGATGCAGGTGAGGAAGAGGATGCTGCTGTAGAGGTTGGCGTAGAAGAGGAACCGCACGATCTTACAAAGCCCCGTCCCGAAGGGCCAATTGTTGCGGTCGGCGTAATAATAGACCAGGGTGGGCAGGGACAGGACGTAGAGCGCGTCCGAGAGGGCCAGGTTGACCATGTAGGTGGTGGTGGCATTCCAGGGCCTCATCCTGGAGATGAACATCCACAGGGCCCAGGAGTTGAGGGGCAGCCCCACCACGAAGACGAAGCTGTAGGAGACAGGCAGCAGGATGAACTTGAACTCCTCGTTGAAGACACACTTTGCCTCAGGCTCTGCCGTGGTGTTCCCTCCCAGCCAGGGAGCCGGCGTCGGTGTCCACAGGGCAACTGGGAACGTCCTCACTGGAGCAGCCATGTTCTGCCAGCCAGACCTAGGGAGCAGTTCATAAAAGCACACTAGTCACTGATCCTGACCATTGTCAGGCACGAAGCATGGAAGGGAGCCAAAGCTGCCAGATTTTCTCCCCCTCCAGGAGCTCCGGCCACTTTGATGGTTCTCTGGTTTTTCTCAACTCGCGTGTTCGGGCCTCGCGGGGAGCCGGGGGGGCTCTCGGCAAAGCCTCCCCTCCGCAGCCCCTGCACTGACACCCATTAATCACCCGTTAATCACCTCTTTGAGCCGGCGCAGGGGCGGCTGCGCCACGCGGAGCCGGGAGCGGGCCGGGGACGCAGCTCCGCCCCGGGGACAGAGCACCACGCCGGCCCCGCCGGGCACAGCCCCACGGCTGCCGAACAATGAGACCTTGACGAGCACCAGCAGCCCCCGGCCGGGGCCAGCGCAGCCTCTTGGAAGCTGCCGCAGCCTAATTGGCACCATCCTGACAATGCCGCTGCTCCCGAAGGGCTCCTTGGGAGAAGAAAGGCGGGAGGAGAAGAAAGGCTTGTCCGGGGGAATGCTGTGACCCAGAGAAGTCCTGCAGGGGCTGTTAAAGGAGCCTTTGGGAGAGAGTGTCCCTGGACAGCGAGGAGCCGCCGGGTGCTGTCCGTAGGGAAGGGATGAACTGAGCCCTGTGGAGAGGAGCTGCTGGAGCCACGTCCCAGCTCATGGCAGAGCAAGTTCACAAGGCCGGCAGGACATTCCCTCCTGCAAGCATTAGGATCAAAGGCTGGGATCTGGGAACTCCTGGGAAGTCGGCATGAGGACAAGCTGTCAAAGTTCAGAACTCTCGAGGGAAAAGGGAGGTTCTGCCACCACCATGGTGTCCAGCAAAGGACTAGTGAGGGCTGCCTGTGCCTTGACCACACCCTCCACCATTCCTGGTGAAACAATTCCTCCAACCGAGGATGGATGCTTGCATGAGTAACCGGAGAGCAGGAGCTGCTGTGCTGCTGGTGGAGATGACGGTGTAGCCAAAACCATATTTGATGGAGAGAATGCTGCAGCATCTTCTAGCTCCCTTTGTTCAGAGCTCACCCAGGAGGTGACAGGCACCAGGACAGAGGAGGACTCGGGGCTCAGGGATGCACGTTGGCTGGAGCTGGTGCTACAAGGTGGAAGGACATGTCCTCTCAGGCTCCTTCATCCCTTGGCTCCCTCATCATCCCCCTCCCCTTTCCCTTTGCCGTGAGGATGAGCAGGCTTCTCCCAGCAGGAATATCCCACAGGGTGTATCTGTGGGATCATCCCTGCCACGCCCTGCCTGCAGAGACACCCGGGGTTGACAGAGGTGCTCATAAATGACTCAGCAGGCAGATGGGACAGCGGGGCCGGGCCCCTCCAGCGGCGCTCCCGGGGCTCCGTTTGAGTTCCGGGCTGAGCTCCGGGCCCACATCCAACACCCTGCGGCTGCCGACCCGCCACAGCTCCCGCCGTTATCACAGGGATGAGTTCAGAGAGCAACAGGCAGGTCCTGATCAAATATTAACAGTGGGGAACAACTTGGTTTGTTTTCCCAGAGCCAGGAGGGAAAACAAGCGGTAGGAAAACCTGAGATTGCAAGCGAGGTGCCAGTGGTGGTCCTGGCCCAGCAGCCACATGTCCCCAAGCTGCTGAGGACATGAGGGACCAGGAGATTCAATTTCCTCTTCCAACCTCTGAGTGCAAGGGAGCACAAAGCCCTGAGCCTGACCAGAGTGGAGCTGCTGCAGGTTCAGTGTCCAAAATCAGTATCCCTGACACAGGTCACCAAACAATTAAGATATGGAGAAGACAGTAAATAAAAATTAACTATCGAGTGGGAGAAATGCATAGGGAAAAATCCTGAGCAGCTATGGAGTGCTGGACTGCTCAGAGGAGAGCACAGGCACCCAGCTTCTGGCAGCTGATACAGCCTGAGCGCAGTCAGCAGTGGGATTTAACCATTCCCAAGCACATTCCTTTGAGGATAACCCCCGAAAAAACAGAAATGCAGAAGAAGATGACATTTGGCAAGTTATATCTCAACAGGTTTCTTGCTTCCTCATCTTAGTCACAACCAAAATCAGTGATTGAAATTACTGATTCACATCAGTCCAGCCTGAGGACACATCACCACCAGCCCCATTTCTATTCCTTGCAGACATTCCAAGCAAAACTATCCTTGGCCGTGGGTTTTTGAGGAGGGATCGAGGTGTGAGCCAAGAGTTGGAGCAGGAGATGGAAGGCACTGCAGGAGAAGGACGTGGAGCTGGAGAGATGGAATGTCCGGCAGGAAGAGGACTTGGAGCAGGGAGATGGAAGGTGCTGCAGGAAGAGGTGGTGCTCCTGTTCTGCCCATTTTGTGGATCCACAAGGAATGCTGGGGAATCCCTTGCCCATGACAGACACATCCCCCCATGGTGCCTATGGACTGGCCCCTGGTGTTCCCCAGGAAGCAGCCAGGGGTCCTGGAAAACACAGCAGTAGCCATGGGCCAGTGGGAAGGGGCAGGGGCCAGCCATGGGGCACACGTTGAGGGCACGTGATGCCCTTGCCACAGGAATGGCAGCTTTTCCCCAGCTCCTGGTCCTGCAGATGTGCCCAGCCAGAACGGTCCTTTGGCCCCACTGGCAGCACCAGTCCTGGTGACATCCAAGGGTTCCCCCAGCCCTGGGGATTCATGGAGATGTTGGAAAGGCTCCAATAAAATGAATGAGTGGAACAACACCAGAGCAGACTCTGCCCCAGAGCCAAAGCCCTGCTGGTGGGACAGGATGGGAATCGTGGTGTTGGGGATCATAGAGCAGCAGGCAGGAGCTCGGAGAGGGGAGTTGAGAGCGGATTTTGGAGCAGCTGCCAAGGGATGGGTGAGCCTGGGACTGGCTGCTGCTGGAGCATGGGAAAAACAGGGCTTTTCTCCTCGACTAAGCCCTTGGAAATTGCAAAACAAGGGGAAATTATGCAAAACATCCTGCAAAAGGACCCTTGTCCCTAATCACCACGTGGTTGATGCAGCCAAAGCCCCGGCACAAGGGGATGTGACCTAATTCCAATCCTTCCCTTCGCCTGGAAGAGCAGCCAAGGCACGCTCTGTCGGGACACCTCCCCGGGGACACCAGTAGGGTCGGGCATTTCCCTCGCTGTCCACCCCATCCCCTGCCCCGAGGTGACCCTGGGCAGGGTGGGGGTGAGGGGTCCCTTCCACCCTTGCTGGGCTGTCCCTGTCCCCCTGGGAATGGGCAGGAGCCCACGGTGTCAGGCTGAGCCACGGCAGCACCAGGGCAGCTTCAGCCCATGAGGAAACAGAGATTTGGGGGATGGAGAGGAGGATGAAGGAGAGGAGGGGGCCACACCGGGGAGGATGAAGGCCCTCGGTGACAGAGGAAGGAGGCGGCGTGTTAGAGAGGAGGCTGTACAGAGGGATTTGAGGGTGGCGGAGGGCTGGTGAGAACTGGCTGACCCCACCCTGCACCCATCCAGCCCTGCAGATCCCACCTCTGTCCCTCGTCCCCGGAGCCCAGCTGGGACTGCGTGACCATGGCAGGGCTGTCCCGGCTGTCACCAAACAGGGGCTGTCCCGGCTCACCTGCAGACCTGGGCGGCTCTCAGGAGTGGGGCCCCCACGGGGACAGCCTGTTCCCCACGCGGGACGGGGCCATGCCGGGGGCTGCGGGCGGCCCTGGCCGTGCCCTGCCGTGCCGAGTGTGCCCGCTTCCCGCGGCCGGGAGCAAAGTGCCCAGGGAAGGCAGGGCTGGAGGCGGGCGGAGGCGGAGGCAGGAGCTGCCGCAGGGTTCAGCCCCACTGCGCTCCCATCCCTCTATTGCCCTCGCAGGCTTTGGGCCACCTGCAGCCCCTGGACATGGGGCATGGTGGCCTCTCCCGTGGGGTCACAGCCCTTTCCCCAGGAGGACCACGGCCCCTCAACCACGAGGGCATAGCCCCTCATCCCCGGGCACCGTGTCCCCCCGCCCGTGGCTACCACATTCCTCTCCACCCACGGGGCCGTGGTCACTCAACCACGAGGTCCATAGTCCCTCACCCATGGGTTGTGTCCCTCAGCCCATGGGGACTACGGCCCCTCACTCATGGGTCCCTCAGCCACGAGGGTCATAGCCCCCCATCCCTGGGTCCCGTGGCCCCTCGGCCGCCCCAGGGCAGCCCCCCTGCCCCGCTGGGTCCCGCAGCCCGCGGCGCTGTCCCGCTGGCCCCCAGCCCTGCGGGGCAATCCTGAGGACAAGGTGGCCACTGCCACCTTGAGGCCAGCCCGAGCATCGTGTTCCCAGAGTCGGGGCCACCTCGGGTGTCGCACAGCCGGGACACTGCCGGGTCGGGGTGTCCCCATGTTTTTGGGGAGCACCCCGCTCCCTGTGCCGGGCAGAGCAGAGCGGAGGGGACAAGGGCGGTGACAACCGAGAGCTTTGCGACGGGCAAGGACAACCTCGAGGCGTCGGTGTGCAGGGTTCCCATGGAACAGGAGGAGGTGGGGAGCAATTCCTTGGACCATCCAGGACACCGGGAGCCGGTGTTCCCTCACCTGCCTCGGCACTTTCCCTCCTTGCCCTTGCGCAGAACCAGGTGTGCAAACACGCACCCAAGTCCCTGACGCTTTATTCTGGACAGTGATAGCAAAGGGAATCCTGTAAGGAACCAGCGCAGCAGCCTCGGGAATTGTGCTGAAGGGAAAGTCCTCCGGGAACACCGTCTGAGCAGGGCTGAGCAGGAGGGAGCAGCTGCCGAGGGCACGAGGGTGCTCAGGGCTGGCACAGCTGTCACTGCATCCTGGCAGGCTGCAGGTCGGCGGGAGGAGGAGCCTCCAGCTCCAAAGCATCCAGCCCTCCCCGCTTCCCCAGGGGCTTCGGCGCTTCCCGGCAGGGCCGCGGCGGCGGCTCCAGGGCGGGGTGGGTCTGGCGCAGTGGGACCTCGTGTCTGTCCCCCCTGCAGTGCGGTGACACCTGGTCCAGCTGGCTCAGGTGAGTGGCCACATACAGCGAGCAGTCGCCCAGCCCCGCCGTGTCCCTCGTCAGGACGGCCGACTTGGGTCTCTTGTGGTGGCCCACTCTGGGGGGGCTGAGTGGGGGCCCACGGGATGGGCTCGGTGGCCCACAGCGGGGCCGGCCACCCCACGGTTCCTCCTCTGAGGGCAACGGGACCCGCGGTCCAGTGGGGCTCCGGCTCTGCTGGCCCCCGGCCGAGCCCTCCGCCTGCTTCTTGGGGGCTGCTCCGGGGGCCGGGAGCCACGCGTTGGGGACCCCCTCGAAGATGAAGTAGGCGGGGTTGGTGTAGCCGGTGGCTGGCTCCGGGAGGCTGCGGGGGCGGCTCCTGCGAAGCACGGGGAGGAAAAGGGCTCAGCATCCCCCCTCTGGGGCTCCGGCAGGGCTGAGCCCACCTGGGGTACCTGAGGCGCTGCGGGCGTGGCTTGGGGCACACCGGGGCCTCTGCCGCCGGCTCAGCATCCTCCTCCTCAAAGCTGATCCACTCTGCAAAGACAGGGCGGTCTGGCCTCACCCCACGGCCGGGGGCCAGAGGACAACGTGGCCCAGGGTGTCCCCGAGCCCAGGGCACCGGGAGGGGGCTGCGTGCGGCCGCCGTTACCGTAGAGCCTCTCGCGGGTGCCGCAGCGGCCCCGGGGGACCCGGACTCGCATCCAGCCGCGCACGGAGCCCGTCTCCTCGCCCCGGTGGAACAGGAAGGTCTCGAACTGCTGGGCCGTGGTGCCGATCGCTGACCTCACGGCGAGGCAGCACTCGCCTGCGGGCACAGCGTCAGCGCCCGGGGCTCGGGGGGCACGGGAGACCCCCGTGTGCAGGGTGGGTGCCACGGTCCCTCCTGCCAAGCTCCAGCTGCCAACTTCACACTCAGCCGGCTGTAACCTGGGGGGCTGTGCTTGGCACCACCGTGCCACCATGGTGGCCCCAGTGTCACCATCCCCACGTACCGTAGGACTCGCAGCTCTCCACGCCCTTGATGCTGAGGAGCAGGTGCTGGTCCCCCAGGTACTCCAGGTCGGGCAGGATGGGGTTCAGCTGTGCACAGAGAGGGGGTGCTCTGGGGAGACTGCTGCAGGGTAGGGGGCACAGGGTGGCTCTGCCCTGGGGTGTGGTGACAGCTCCAGCCCCCCTTGGGGCTCAGGGTACAGAGCCAGTGAGAGGGATGGGGAAGAGGAGGGATAAGGATGCTCTAGGGCTGCGTACCACAGGCAGATGCTTGGAGGACCAGCCCAGCTTGAGGAATCCGGGGATGTCACAGTTCTGGAAGGTGTTCTCCCCACTCCGCTGCATCTCTGTGGGGGACAGAGGAAGACACAGCTCCAGCCAGGCCAGCTCACCCTCCCAGCCACCCCCTGCACCTCAGGCACCCCCTCACCCTCCAGGCAGTAGGAGTGGAACTCGATGTAGCACTTGCTGCGGCTCGTGGTTTTCAGGATCACCTCGATGCTCTCCCACTCGATGCAGGCCAGCGCCTCAGGGCTGGAGCCGGGAGCTGCAGGCAGGTCCTGGCAGGTCAGAGCGTGCCGGGGCTCACCCCAAACTTGGCCCAGGGGGTGATAGACCCCAGCCCTTACCCTCCTTGGGCACAAACTGCGACGTCACTCCCACCTCAAAGGTGGCAAAGACAGGTGAGTGGTCACTGGTCACGATGTCATCGGTGCAGCCTGGATGGTGGGAGGGGCAGCTGGGAGACAGTCCCCAAGCCCCGGGGCCCTGGGTAGCACTAACTATCCCTGGCTGCTCTGTCCCCGGGGTCTCACTCACCGTAGGAGTTGCAGACCACGTGGGTCTCCGGGTGTGACTTCCACAGGATACGGTCACACCACGAGGGGACATTGATCCGCACCTGGAAATGGGGAAAGCAGCTGGTTCAGTGGCCTCTCGGGTCTGGCTCCCCCAGCCCAGCATCCCAGCACCCCAAAAAGTGAGTTCCCTCCTGTCCAGACCTTGTTTTTGGAGGGAACAGGCTGATGGAGATGTGGGGACTGAGCATCACCAGACAGCCCCCTCAGCACCCTGCTGTCCCTGTCCCCAGAGATGTCCTGCTTGGTGGGAAGCCTTTGGAACTCACCCCTGTGGGCTTGGACTTCTGCCACACATAGGTGTCCCGGGTGCCCCGCTCGTACCGGTACGTGGGAGGGAAGGAGATGTCACCCTCACCTGTAATCATGACACGCAGGTGGCACGGGGACCATGGTCCCTGCCTGTCCCCACGGGGTATCATGGTCCCCACAGGAGGCTCACACCGATGGCTGGCACCCCTGGCCTGGTGCACACCAAAGTCTCCCAGGCTCTGGGCACCTCGTGCAGGGCTGTGCCAGGAGAGGCAACCCCCGAGAGCTGGGGAGGGCTGTGGGGACCTGGTACCCCAGTTGTCCCAGTGGGAGGAGCAGTGCCCTTGTCCCCACACTCACTGAACCGCAGGAACACCTTGTTCTTCTCCCGCTCCAGGTTAAGCTGGTCGACAGCCAGGAGGGCTTGGAAATCCTTCTTGACTATGTGGGTGAGGATGTCCTGTGCCAGGGGAAGGGGTGGTGACCCCCGGGGCTCCTCTCCCCCCGCTGGCCCCGCCCTGGCGCCTCTGGGGTCCCACCTGCACGTCCATGTCCAGGCGGTAGTTGAGGTCCCCGAACCAGAAGAGGTGGGTGAAACGCAGGGTGAGGTCGAAGCCCCCCAGACGTTTGTCCCCCAGGGCCAGGGAGTGCAAGATGTCACTGTAGTTCTGGTTACGCCTGCAGGAGGGACGGCAGCACGGTGTGAGCCACCCCGGGGACACCTCACCCTCATTCTGCCCCTGCCAGCTGGGGACAGGGACAGCCCCACAGCTCCTCAAGGCACCTCCAGCACCCTGAGACACCCACCTGCCCCGGGGCAGCCCCATCCTCCCCGTCCCTGCATCACCTGTGGGTCTTCTCGCTGCCAGAGGCCAGGTGGCAGTTGACGAAGCCGAAGGAGGTCCCGTTGAAAAGGAAGGAGACGCCCACAGCTCCCTTGTTCCCTACAGGCATGCGCCACCACTGAGCTCTGGGGGGGCCCAGAGGTCCTGTCCTGGCCCTCAGGCTGTCCCCTCCCTCGGGGTCCTCTCCCTGCCCCATCCCATTCCTACCCAGTGTGTTGGCGATCCCGGTTTTCACGCTGGAGGTGTGGACGTGGCTGATGCGCCGCAGGTGCTCCGGCTTCACCAGCACCACGATCTTGATGCTCCACAGGCACTGCAGGGCCACCTGTGGTGGGGCAGGGGGTGAGCCTGCCGGGCCCCCATCCTGCCCCACGGCCACGGGGGATGGGGCTGGACATGCAGGTAGGTCAGCAACCCATCCCTGACTCCTGGGGATGGCACTCATGGAGTCCGTGGGGCACAGATTGGGGTGATTTGGGGTGGGGGAGGACCTGAGGGCTGGGGTAGGAGCCATGGGGCAGTGGCTGCTGGTGCCCAGCCCCCCGGGCCTGCCGGGGCCCAGGCTGTGCCCGCCGTTACCACTCGGTAGTCGATGGCCATGAGGGTCTTGAGGGAGGCGCAGAGGAACTCGACCCACTCGCGGTCGCCCAGGGAGTTCTCCTGGGTGCCGATGACATAGATGTCATGGGGGATGCAGGCCGTGGTCTCGTCCTGCGTGCGCCCCAAACCTCTTGAGGTCAGCCAGGAGGCCAGGGAGCGGGGTGGGGGTGTGCTGCCTGCGGGCAGGGACACGGGTCACACAGAGGGGACGTGCCAAGCTCCCGAGCTCCTCTCCGGCACAGGCCCTGCCTGTCTCCAGGAGCTGCCAGGGGTGGGAAGCATCATGCCAGCCCCATGGATCAGCCGTGTGCATCCCAGACTGCTGCTGGGATTTACAGCCCAAAACTCTCCTGATAGCCCAGCTCCTCTGTACCCCCAGCACCCTCCAAGTGAGCGGATCACAACAGGACAGACAAAGCCCAAAGCAGCCAGGATGGCATCTTCCCCAGCCTCCTCCTCCCACTGACCAGCTCAGACCTGAGGTTTCCTGGGACACCTCCCAAAACTCACCCAGGCTCACAAGGAGCCACAGCAGCCTCCCAGGACAAGGCCACCTTCTCCTGGCTCCTTACCCATGTTCCATGTCCCGACATACACTGAGATGAGCTCAGGCTCATCCAGGTTGGAATGCTGGATCTTCATCAGCTGCAGCAGCTGGCAAAAGGCCTCTCGCTTCTGTGGGGTGGTGAGGGTGTCTTAGGGAGACGGGAGGCACAGCACCCCAGGATCAGGTGGACATCACCCCCAGGCATAGGAACCGGCTTGCAGGGGTGGTCTCAGCCCTGAGACCACTGATTTGCTGTGTCCCATATTCCCAAGGGCCTCATATTCCCCCAGGACACGCCGTGGGCATGGCCAGTGCCGCTCACCCGCGCGCTGGAGAAGATGAAATCCCTGCTCACGCTCTTCTGGTTGTCACGGGCACACATCAGCCTCACCTTGCTCTGCACACTCTGGTACTTGATCAGCTGCAGGACTGAAGGGGGTCAGGGGGTCAGGGGGGCGATGGTGGCCCTCACCTCCCACCACGGGGCAGTGTGAGATGGGGGTTTGGGGTGTGAGGGGGCATGTGGCCCATCCCTGTGGCATCAGGCCTGTGCAGGGAACCCTACAGCCCCAGAAATCCCGCTGGCAGCCAGGAGGGATGCAGCAGCCCCTTACTTTTATCCTGTGGGATCACCTCCTCCGGGGAGCCGCTGCCCCGCTTGGTGACAGTCACTGTCCCCAACTCCACGTCCACCGTCAGGGCCGCACGCTGGGACTTCCCCACCTTCACCTGCACACAGGGGCACGGCTCCGGAGTTGTGCCCACACCTGCCCTGCCCAGCAGTGACTTTGGGGTCCCACCGTGCTGCCAGCCTCACCTCGAAGTTCTGCACGGCCAGGGGCCTGGCAGCTGGCGGGGGGGCCACAGCCACGCTGGGCAGTGCCAGGTTGTGCCTTGTCACTGTCTCCTGCAGCGACTTCAGCACCTGCCGGAGAGACGGGCACTGTGCTGGGGGCACTGGGCCAGCGGGGAGCCCTGGGCTGTGCTGCTGCCAGAGCTCGGTTTGACAGAGGGGTTAATTTAGGGGAGGGGTAGCTGTGCCTCCGACTTGGGTCAGGCACCTTCTTCTCCAGCGAAGAGAGGAGTTGGTTGACAGTGGATATCTTGTTGAGGAGCAGTTCCAAGTCTGGATCGCTGCTCAGGAAACCCTGCGGGGGAGGATGGATATTTTTGGAGCAGCACAGCGGCGCTGGACCTGTGGATTCCTCGCTGTGGGTCTGGGCTGCACCACAAGATGTGGAGGTCCCTGGGGTCTGTAGGGGCACTCACCTGCTCCCTGGCCGGGCTGCGAGGGGACACAGGGGGGTCGAACACCCTGGCCAGGGTCTCCAGACCTGCCAGCGTGAAGTCGATCTCACTGCAGAGGAGGAGAGAGCGGGCGAGAGGCGGTGTGGGCGTTTCCGTGCCTTGACGCGACACTCAGCCACCGAAAGGGGACGGGGACAAGGTGGGTGGCCCCGGGGAGTGTCCCCGCTCCAACCCCACTGTCCCCAGACCACTGACCTGTGCAGTGCCCGGCAGGCAGTGGCGAGTGCGGTGCTGAGGTGCCGCAGCTGCGGGTGCCCGTGGCACAGAGCCTCCAGGTCCAGCTGCACGTGGTGGGTCAGGTACTCGGCCATGAAGCCCATGAAGTCACTGGCGGGGCTGGCAGAGAGGTGGACATAAAGATCGCCCCTGGACATGCCCATCCCACCGCCCAGAGCGGGCAGGGGTGCGTTACCTGCTGTGGACCTGCTCCTGCAGCCTCTGGTGCAGCTGCTGCGGGATGTGGGTCCGGCTGGAGGGGGGAGCGCCGGGACACGGCACCGTGTGCCCCCAGCCTCGGGCATCCTCCCCGTCTGTGGGCAGAGTCACCAGCTCAGCGGCATCCTCCCCTCTCCCAGCCTGGCACAGCCCCCGGGCCCTCCCCGGCTCACCCGAGTCCTCGTCCGGCCTCGCCCGGTGCACGGGGTGCAGCAGCGGGGTTACCAGCCCGTTGTTGGGGTGCTGGTAGGTACCGATCAGGTCGGGGAGGGTGCGGAAACACTTGGCTTGGATGCCCTGGATGGTCTGGGAAGGCAGAGCAGGGGAAGCACCGTCACATCCCCTCCTCTGCCAGGGCAGCCCCAGCCTGCTGTGTGCAGGGGGTCTGTCCCCCAAAATGTGCCCGTGGTGAGCTGAAAGTGCCAGCTGGACACCGGACCCGTGGGGTGAGGAGCATGGGGGCATCAGCCTCCTTCAGCAGACAGGCATTCTCCCTGTGGACACCCAGGATGCTCTTTTAGGGGACAGAAAGGGCAGCTGCAGAGGGCTGGGGACCAGGAGAAACCCTGAGGGGACTTCGAGGAGGGGAAGCGAGGCCAGGACAGACCCCTTGGGGACAGGCAGTGATGAGGTCAGTGGCAGGAAGGGACAGTGTCAGGATGCTTTGTGCTGTCGGGAGGCAGCCTCCGACGGCCCCGAGCTGAAGGAGTGGCTGCGAAGCGCCCGCATCCTGCAGCTCGTGCAGAAAACAAACCACAGGCTGCTGGCACCGCACCGGGGACGAGCACCCCGGGCCCTCCACAGCTGCATCCTGCCCACGCCCAGCTCCGAGGCACCGCCCGGGGCCGGGGGTGCACCCCCCCTGCACCCACCTGCACGGAGAGCAGCCCCTCGTCATCGGGGAGGATGCGGTAGGTGTAGACGTGCCTCTGGAACCTGGAAAGAGCAGGTGAGGGGCCCCTGCCCGCTGCCCACGGCACCGTGGCAGTGCTGGGGGCCCGGCCCTGAGGCAAACACCCCATCCCCTCTGCAGAGAGAGGAACTGAGCAAGCATTTCCAGAAATAAATCATCACCCTCAGCTCGGGGTCTGTGGGAGGATGTGCAGTGTCCCTCTGTTTCCAAACAGCGTGGGACAGCCGTGACTCCAGCAGCATTCACTGGGGTACCCACAGTGCCATGGCTCCGTGGCTTTTGGCCAGACAGAGCCCTTGCCATGCTGCCTGTGGGACCACTGCACATCCCTGCCTGTGCCACCACCCTGTGCCACCAACCTGGACTCTGGCTAGTGCCCCGCATGCCTGGTGCCCTTTGGCACCATGTATTTACAATTTGTCCCACAAAAAGGGCCAGGCCAGTGAAGGAAAGGAGGTGCATCCTGCCAAACCTGCCCACACAGATGTGTGACAAGCAGGCAGGAAGGGGGCAGAGCATGAGGGGTGCAGGCAGCAGGAAGGGTGCAGGCAGCAGGAAGGGTGCAGGCAGCAGGAAGGGTGCAGGCAGCAGTGTTCTCAGGGGCTGCACACCTGGTTCCAGGTGTAGGCATGGCAAGAGGCCCCCATACTGGGGATTGTAGCCCCAAAGCCCCAGCATGGGAGATGCTCACAGGCCAGCAGGCAGCTCCAAACAGCTCAATGTGCCCTGAATTTGGGGTGATCCATTCAGCAGCCACGGTGCTTGGCAGGGCTGCGGGCCCAACCTTCATTCTGCTCCCAAGGACACAGGGTTCTCTACTGGCCTGAGCTGGGGATCACTCAAAACCCCGGCGCCAGGGAGCTGCCACCCTGCTCACCCCACTGGCATCCCTGCAGATGGTCCTTCCATGAGGTTGTGGCAGTGCCTGGCGCAGGGAGAGGCACAGACGAAGGCAGGCAAGGGACAAGAGACAGAAGCCACACGCAGAAGCAGGGCAGGGACTCACAGGAGGCACAGGGCGTATGCCCCCTTCACCGACTCGCTGTCCCGCACCAGGAAGGAGCCGTCCCGCCCGGCCTTGGCCAGCAGCCCCTCGGCCACCACCTGGCTGATGTCGCGGTGGTACCATCCTGCTGCCGCCATCCTGCTGCGCCGTGTCCCCGCCCCAGGCCCACATCCAGCTCAGCAGGGGCTGCTGGCAGTCACGGGGGCTGCTGGGGCGGGTAAAGGAGGGGGTGGCGTGGGGACACCGGGCCCCCTGTACCCGAGAGCGGTGCTGGCTGCAGGTCTCGGCGGGTGACAGGGAGCCACCGAGGTGATGCTCATAGGGACGGGGAACCCTGCGGGCAGGCAGCGTGGCAGGAGCACCAGGGGGGCAGCTGGGGGAGGCTGGAGGTCTGGATGATCCTCATCACGGAGGCTCCAGCCTGCAGGGAACACGGGGGCAGATCAGCGAGCAGATCCTTCCTGGGGGGGGTTACAGGAAAGGTGGCCCTGGGCTACCATCCTGCCGTGGTGCACGGCGAGGACAGGCCACGCTGGTGGCACCCGGGGGTCCGACCTCACCCGACACACTCACCGTCCCTCACAGACGCCGTGCAGGGCTCCCGTGGCCCTTGTGGGGTGCTGTGGGCAGCGAGCTGAGCTTTTGGGGTTCAGCCGAGCGGGAGCGGAGCGCTGATGCTGCTGGGCTTCCCCCGGTGGGTCACACCGGCCCCCTGCCCGCCACGCTGCCCATCGGGGCGGCAGCTCGGGGTCACGCAGTGCCCACCGCGATGCCCTCGGTCCCCGTCCCGCGGGCCGGGCTCCCCCGCTCGGCGCTGCTCGCTCGGCACCGCGGCGGCCGCGCTCTTCCTCCTTCCGTGCGCCCAGCTCTCCCCAGCCCCGGGAGCGGCCTCCTCGCTCCTCCTCCAGCCCCGCTACCGGAGCAAGGCAGCGGCCCCGCGGGCTCGGCACGGCGGGGACAGCGGGGCCGCTCCCGGAGCGCGCTCCGCCTCCACCGGCTCCCGCTGCTCTCCCTCCTCGGGACTGAGGGATGAGCAGAACCCTGGGACAAGGGACTGCCAGTGGTGCAGGATGGCAGAAAGCCCCTGAAATGTGTTTGGGGCGGTGGGCATGGGTTGGGCGGCCCACTCCTGGGGACCTGCTGCCTGCGTTGGGGCCGAGCTCTGCCCTTGGCAGAGAGAGACAGAGCTGCTGCGGGCACCGGGCACCCACAGTGGCACTCATGTCACCCCACCTGTGTGTGCCCTGCCTGCAGGTGGGAGGGAATTGGGGGTCAGGGGCTTCCGGGTAGGGGTCGGGAAGCAGGGAGACTTTTCCCAGCAGGACAGGGTTCGGACAGCACCGCAGCTCCTGGGTGCAGCCGCAGAGCTTTTACTCCTCGTGGCCGGGCGGGAGCGGGGCCACACGCGTGCGGTGGCTCGAGCTGCCAGGGTGATTAGCAGCAATTAATTACAGATGAGCAGCAGCCACCGTCTTCTGTCCAAGTGCCTGGCAGCTCCAGGGGGATAGAGATTCTGGAGAATCAGAGTCCTGCTGGAGGAGGATGAGGATGGAGCCAAGCCACGCTCCTGGCTGTCCACCACCCTTGGCACCCCTGCACATCCCTGCAGCCCTGGGCCAATGCAAAGGGACGGTGCCCCCCCCCCCGCCCCAGCCCACCAGCACAGATGTGCCAAAACCCCCTGTGAGGCTTCCTCCTGCGTTCCCAGCCTCGAGAGGAACCTGTGGCCAGGCCTGTGAGAAGTTGGGCCACCTGCTTGGTTTTGGGCTGGTGGTTCTGGTCACACAGCAGCAGGTGCAACTCTGCCCAGCACCTGCCGAGGGGATACACAGAGGTGGCAGCTTTGTGTGGGGCTGGAGACCCCCATCCTGCTGGAGCCCCAGTCCCACCAGTGCTGCTCGCTCCCGTTGCTTAACAGCACGGCAGTAATTCCTGGCAGGTGCGGAGTAGCCTGTCTCCCGATTAATGCCATCCACGCCGCTTAATCCGGATCAGGGGAGGAAGCCCTGGATCTCTGAGGGGCTTTGGGAAATCAGCAGAGCCTGCTGTGAGTGTTTATGTAAGGTGGCTGCGGTGTGAAGTGCCAGAGGCGGAGCTGGGACCGTGCCAGAGGCACCTGGGAGCTGTGCCAGCACCTGGGCACAGGTGAGGTTGGGAGGACAACGTGGGTTCACTGGGGCCAGACTGCTGAGGGGCTCTGGCTGCACCAAGGCTCCCTCCAGAGCCTGTGGATGCAGGAAGCCCCATGGCCCTTCCCTGGGAAGGCAGGACGCTCCAGGGCACTGTCCCTTGGGACAGAAGGATGAAGCCAGGCCCCCCCCCCACCCTACACCAGCCCCACATCCACTGGTGTCCTGCCCCTCTGGAAGTGGCTCCTTGAGCTGTGCTTCACAGTACGTGCACCTGGAGGGGTGGTGGGATAAGGAGATGAGAGGAACCTCTGGCCATTCATTTACACAGGAAAAAGGAAGAAGGCCTCTTTCATTTCCCTATTATTTTGCACCCCTCTTCCTTCCGCAGTGCTTGGTTTGGAGCACAGCACGAACGTGGGAAGGGATGTGGGCTCTGACCATCTCCCCACTGTTTTGGGGAGGGGAATTATCTGGTCCTCATCTTGGGTAGGGCTGAATCCACCCAGTTTGGATTAGGCTGAGCTGAAGGGGCCTGTAACAAGCCCTGCTCTCCATCCTCACCTCACTGTGCAGACCCTGCAGAGCTGGGGAGCGGCCCCCATCACAGGGCCCTCATTGAGAGCGTAAGGAAGAGCCACAAACAAAACCCAGGATTAGATGCCCCGGGCACAGTGCTGGGGGCCCTGGCCAGGCTGAGGGTGTCCAGGTGGGGCTGCCTCCTCCTCTTCCTCTTTCACCCGCCAGTGTGAAGGTCACAGTTCACGTGTCCCCCTGACTGCGGCAGAAATAGTGCCCGTTAATCTGGAACCTAAGCAGCTCTCCTGTGTGCAATTAAAGAGATCACAGGTCCCGGCCCCGGGGAACGTGTGCTGGCAGCTAAAGCCCTGGCAGTGGGGCTGCTGGGGCTGACATGCCAGGGTGTCTCCCAGTGGCTCCCAGTGGCCATGGGGGAACAGGTGAGCTGTGTTTGGGGGCAGTTGGTACCCAGGTGATGGAGGTTGTTGAGCTGATGCAGGGTCCTGGGAGCAGGCACAGGTCCTAGCAGGGATATCCTGATCCTGGTGCTCCGCTCTGGGGGCTGAGCCAGAACCAAGCGCAGCCCCAAAGGAAGGGCTTGAGGGATGGTGGGGGTGAGGAGGATGAGTGGGGCCTTGCTGGAGCAGTTTGTAGCTGCCCTGGGCTGTCCTTGTGCCCCATCCCTAGAGCCAGTCCCACGACCGTTCCCATGGGAGGGGTATCCCACACAATGGCTGTGGCTGGGATGGGGTTGCAGTGGGAATTCTTCTTGCCTGGCAGCCATAAGGTAGAGCCACTCTGAGCTTTCCACAGTCTTCTCTCTGCAGCAGCAAACCTGGAGTTAATGATGCGCTAATCAGGTCAGGCCAGGCCAGCCTGGGAGTTACGAAATGATGCTGGGCTGGGCAGGCTGTGCTGGGGACAGTGGCAGCTCTGTGTCCCACCCCCAGGGGTGGCTGGTCCTTCCCTTATGGTTCAGGGAGGGTGAATCCTGCCTTCACCCCATCATCTTGTACAACAGTGTCTTGTGGGGAGGGTGTCTTGTGTGCCCTGGGCCACAGCAGGTCACCTCTAGGTGACTGACCACATGGGCATGTTGGCCATGCAGGAAGCTGCTTGTGCCTCCATCCATCTGTTATCCAGCCAGGAAGGTGTGTGAGGGAAGGAGAGCTCCAGGCCGGTCCCTCCTTCTCTGCCATTTCCATCCAACCCCATGCCCAGGCCCGGCCCATCTCCCCTTGCCACGGGAGCAGCTGCAGAGAGCCCCTGTGGGAATCCACACCCCTTCTCACCAGGAGCAGAGCTTCCACCTCAATTACCATCACCTTGCTCCTAAGCCCGCTTTGCCAATCCCCCTAAGCTGCTTTCCCAGGGCTCCAACAAGAGATGTATTTATAGCCCACTCTTACTCATGAAGCGTCTGCCCAGTTAATCAACTAATAGGATTCTTCCCGCAAGTCCCTCTCCCACGGAGCCCTCACACACAGACACACCCGCCCTGCACTCCTGGCCAGGGCTGAGTGGGCGAGATCAGATGCCAGGGGAGGGACGGCCCGGGGGGATATAAGAAGCTGCAGGACTGGGAGCAGCCCGTAGTGACTGGGTGGTACTGGGACGTGCTGGGAGAGGAAGAGGAGAACATCTGTCTGTCCATCCACCTGCCAGGTGAGTGCTGCCTGGGCCCTGCCAATGCTTCGGGGTTCTGAGGGTTTGGAAAACACTCAGGGCAGGGACACTGCTGCTGGATTGTGGTTGGAAGGAGGGTGGTTTATGGTTGAAAAACGTGGACAAAAAGGATTCCAGTGTTGCCAAAGGACATGGCACAAGGGTTGGATAGTGGTATGGGACAGCTGAGCCCAGCCAGGGAGGGTCCGAGTCCCCTCTTTGGGGCTTGGGAGATGCAGAGCAGGAGCTCTTCTCCCCTCCACCTTTCATTGCCTCATCCCCAGTTCCCAGAGTCTGGAAGGGGCCAAGCTCTGCTCCCACTCCCTTTGCACCATCTCACCCTGCGAGGATTCCCAAACTTCACATCCTACAGCACCCAAGGGCCTCAAAGATCCTGAGCTTGGGACTACTCCCTTGTCTTCCCGTGGGGAAGAGACTCATCCGCTCACCCCCATGGCCATTTCTTCTCTCTCACCAGCTTTCCTGTGGCTGTGTACAGAGGAAAATCTGTCCACGTGCCCCTGGGGCTTAAAATCCTGCCTGGGCTTAAGCTGTGCTCGTGTCAGAGCTGTCTATCCCTAAGAGGCTGAGCTCATCCCGTCCAATATCCCGAGAATCAGCTGGTGATCAGTGGGATCTTTTCAGGTTCCGTCTGGACACAGGCTTGAGCCAGTAGAGCTTGGGCAGGGCTGGGCAGCTCCAGCCCCACTCCCAGCATAAAGGGATGGGGATGGAGGGACTGTGTGCCCCAAGACTCCTCTTTCCATGGGGCAGCTGAGCTTCCCTTGACCTTTCTCCCTGTATTTTCCTCACTTTCCTCTGGATGACAGGACAAAACAAGCCCATTCCTACCACTGAGCCATGACTGACAATTTCCAGCATACCAGAAAAGTTCTTATAACTGAGACTCTGTAAGGCCTTTTTTTCATTTCCTTGCCTTTCCTAGTTTTGAACCTGCTCCATTGGGAATCACCGCTGTGCTCCCTCTTTTCTGGAGCAACACTCTCCCTTTTTCTCTCACACTCCATCACCTTTTTGGCTTGGAACAAGGAGCTGGCTCAGCTCCTGTGTGCCACTCCAAAGCCAAACCTGGAGCTCCCGAGCTGTGCAAAGGTGGCAGCACCGTAGCCCGAGGGCTCTGCAGTTTGTTGGGACATGCAGGATGTTGGATGGTGGCCATGGCTGGGGCTGCCTCTTCCCCAGGACCTCATCCAGCACTTTCCCTGTTTCTCCCCACAGATTTCCACCTGGAGATTCCTGTGCTGACTTAAAATGGCAGACGGAGCAAAGTAAGTATCTTTATTGATTTATTTATCTGGAATTGGGATGGAGCAGGGCACTGCAGGGCAGGAGCAGAGGGAGGAAGTGAGACCCAAGCTCCCCCCAGCTGCTGTTCCCAGGGGCTGGAATGTGAGCTCCCATGGAGCTGTCATGGAGCCAACAAAGCCCCTTCTCTGTTGTGTTGGTCTTTCTCACTTGTCCTTAAGACACAAAATCCACCCACTCCTGCATGGTCACCCTGAGCTCAGGAGCACATCCTGGGGTAGCTACACAAGGTGGGTTTGGCTCTGAATTTGCAGGACATGGAATTCCCCAGGGACAGAACACCCTGGCATAGCTCTTGGGGATGCAGCACATTCGCAGGGCAGTCCGTCATCCCCCTGTGCACCATCCAGCCTTGTCCAAGGCATTCCCAAACATCCGTCTCTGTTTTCTCCACAGGGTTTTCAAGAAGACCAGCCCCAACAGCAAGGTGAGTCTGTGTGCCCTGTCCCCTCGTGTGGCCAGCCCAAGGTTTAGGCTGTGCTGGGATCCCTCCAGGCTGGATCTACCCACAGGATCCAGGCTGGGTCTGCCTTGCCTTTGAAACCTGATTGATTCTCAGACCTGCCACAATGTCACTGCAGGACTGGCTTCTCAAAACAGACATTAAAAAATACTCTGATGGGACCCCGTAAAGGTGATTCTGGTCCAACCTGGTAACAAACCCCACGACACAACTCAGGGCTTTGAAATTTGGGCCAATTCAATGACAAACACGATCTTGTTTCCTCCCTCCCTTTCCCCATGTGCTGCCTCCAGCTTTCCCTCTACCTGGGGAAGAGAGACTTTGTGGATCATGTGGATTCAGTGGACTCTGTAGGTGAGTGGGGCTGTGCCCAGCACTGAGGGAGAAGTACAGGCAGGAGAGGCTGGGGAGACCAGTCCCAGTGCTGGGGGCTGCTGGTAGAGCAGGAGGAGCAGGAGCAAATGCCATGTTTTCCTGCAAGTATCCTTAGGAAGAGTAGTGGGGAACGGGACAAAGCCCCTTTGCAAAACAACCCAGCCACACTGCTGGTGGAGATGCTGGAGGAGGCATCACCATCCCCCTTGGTAGCAGGTCCTCTCAGTCACCTTCGATGTGGATTATTTGGGTTTAAAAAGCTGTGTTTTAGCAAAGATCTTCCCAGGCAGCTGAGCTCACCGGTCCTTCTCCTTTTGCTTGTTTGCAGATGGTGTCTGCCTGATCGACCCGGAGTACCTAAAGGACAGGAAAGGTATTGATACAGAAATACAGCGTGAGGGAAGGGGATGGAACCGGTTCAAAGGTCAGCAGCAACCTGGGACTGTGCTCAGGTTAAAGCTGCTCCAGGTCACCTACAGCTCGTTGTCCCTTGGGCCCATGGCAACAAAGGACACAAGGGATGCTGTTCATATTTAGTGTCTGAGGTCCTGGGAAGTCTCATTTCTGCTGAAGAGTTTTTGAAATAGTTTTTCTTCCCTCTTTGTTTACCCCCTGTGCCTTCCCTCCATCCCACCCTTGCCCCTCCTCCCTGGCTCAGTGTATGTGACGCTGACCTGCGCCTTCCGCTACGGCCGCGATGACCTCGATGTGATCGGCCTGACCTTCAGGAAGGACATCTACGTGCTGACCACCCAGCTGTACCCGCCCGTGCCGGACCAGGCCCCCAAGACCCTCACTCCTCTGCAGGAGAAGCTGATGAAGAAGCTCGGGGAGAACGCCTACCCCTTCACTTTTGAGGTAGGGGCTGGTCAGCCCCTCCCGGCCACATGGCTCCGCGGTGTCACTGGGGTTCAGCTCTGGACATGCCCTTTATTCCCTTTTTTCTCTCTCTGCCCAGATTGCCACCAACCTGCCCTGCTCCATCACCCTCCAGCCCGGGCCAGATGATGTGGGAAAGGTGAACTGCTGCCCCCAGCCTGTGTCCCCTGGACTGTCTTCCCTGGCAGGGGATTGAGTTGTGGGGTGCTAAAAATGAGAATTGATTCTCATGGCCCATGGGGTGAGGGGTGGGAAGGGAGGATGGCTGGAGTCAGCGCCAAGATCTCTGGGAATGCAGTGAAGGAAGGAAGGAAGGAAGGAAGGAAAGGAACCTAAAGCTCAGGCAGCTCTGAGCCACTCCCGCTCAGTGACCATACATGTTCCCCCAGGCCTGTGGCGTGGACTTCGAGGTCAAAGGATTTTGTGCTGAAAATCTGGAGGAGAAAATTCACAAAAGGTATTTTCAGGGGATCCCTTTCCTGCTCCATGGCCCTAAAACCAAACCACAGGATCTTTTTGGGGTGACCAGACAGGGGTCGGGCCGAGGACCTTCTGTCAGCCTGTACTGTGCTTGGATGGGGAAGTCTGCCTGAAACTGGGGCAGTGGTCCCCATGTCATGTCCTAGGAGCCAGCTGAAACCCGCACCCTTTGGCTGGAGACCCCATGATGTCCCCAAAGAGTCCCTGTGCCCCCTTGAAGGCCTTGCTGACGCTGTGGGGGACACTGGGGGTGCCACCTTTGTCCCCACAGGAACTCTGTGCGCCTCATCATCCGCAAGGTCCAGTTCGCCCCGACGAAGACGGGGCCGGCCCCGAGAGCCGAGACCACCCGGCAGTTCATGATGTCAGACAAGCCTCTGCACCTCGAAGCTTCCCTGGACAGGGAGGTCAGTAGGGACACTGTCCCCCCAAGGCCAGGGACCAGGATTTCTGGTCACATCACTGAGCCTCTTCCCATTGCAGATCTACTACCACGGAGAACCCATCAACGTGACCGTCAACATCAACAACACCACCAACAAGGTTGTGAAAAAAATTAAGATTGCAGGTGAGAGGGGGAAGAAGGGGCATGTCCCAGCACCCATCACTGTCAGAGATGGGGACTGTGAGCCCCTGCCACGTCCCCAACATGGCTCCCCCTTGTCTGTCCCCAGTGGATCAGATCACAGACGTGGTCCTGTATTCCCTGGATAAATACATGAAGACTGTGTGCACCGAGGAGATAAAGTAAGGGACAAGGGGCTGGAGGTGATGTGGCATCTCTGAGAGGGAGGAAGAGAAACAAGGAGGAGGAGGATGGGCGAGTGATGGGGAGAGGGGATGTGACACAGTTCCACACCAAGCAGCAAAAATCTCTGGGTTAGAAGAGCAGGTGCAGAGGAAGCAGAGGAGAGGGAAGGCTGTGGACAACGTCCCCCCAGCACAAGCTGGTGGTGGCTGGGAAGGTCCCTGGGGAAGGTGCGCAGCTGCTCCCAGGCTTCTTCATCTCCTCACTTTGCATTTTTGAGGCCAGACAAAGCCTCTGCCCCGCTGAGAATGAGGAGGGAGGGAGCAAAGGCGGCGGGGAGAAAAAAGAAGTGGTTGTAGAGGGGAAAGAGAGGAGGGAACGAAAGGAGGAAATGGCCCAGCAGCTGTGGGAGGGCAGAGCTGGCCCTGCACAGGTGCCTGCCGTGATGCTGAGCCCCCCGAGGCTGGGGCTGGCTCTGAGCTCTCCTCTCCCACCCTTCCAGTGAGACTGTGGCCGCCAATTCGACCTTCACCAAAACGTACTCGTTGACCCCCCTGCTCTCGTCCAACCGCCAGAAGCGAGGCCTCGCTCTCGATGGCAAACTCAAGCACGAGGACACCAACCTGGCCTCCACCACCATGTAAGGGCTGTGTGGGCTCCCCCTGCCCCCCACCACCACCTTCCCCTCACTTCCCCCTGTTCAGGATGCTCTGTGCTCCCACCAAGAGCCCCTGAGCCCAGCCCATCCAGCTGGAAAATGTAGGCATTTTGTGACACTGTCACAGACCCACCTCTCCATCCCATAGCAGAGATGTAGCTTCCCAGCTCCAGTGTTGTTCAAAGCTCCTGGATCCTTCTGCAGAGCTGGGCCTCGTCTTGGAAGGGGCCTCCAGAAGCTGCTCTGTGGTTTCACCCAAGTGCCCTCTCCTCTCTTCTCCTGTTTTCCTCTCCTGCTAATCCCCAGCACATCCCATGTAGGGCAGGACACAGATAAATCCTGGGAACTGCCAGGGGGGAGTGGATGGGGTCTGCAGGCAGCACTGCCCCCTCACTGTTCCCCTCTGCCTTTTTCACAGCCTGAGACCTGGCATGGACAAGGAGGTGCTGGGCATCCTGGTGTCCTACAAAGTGAAGGTCAACCTGGTGGTGTCCCGAGGAGGGTGAGGCTCTGTGGGCATGGGAATCAGGGATCATCATCTTGGGCTGTGCTGGGGGGGATTTTGTACCCTGGGGAAATGAGAGAGGACTCACACCATGGGCCCCCTCATCCCTGCCCTGCTCCCCTGCGGGCACTGGGCTGCTCTCTGACCCCCACCCCACCACCCCTATTATCAACCATCTTCCACCTCATTGTAAAGCACAGTCTAACACCTCCCCTCCTCTGCCTTGGCTCATTTCTGTCCCTTCTCTCCTGCTGCCACAGCATTCTGGGGGATCTCACTGCCAGGTAAGGGGGGCTGCCTGTGGGGCTGAGCACGGGGCTGTGCTGGGCAGGATCCTTGACTGAGCTGCTTTTCCTTCCAGTGATGTTGGGGTGGAGATGCCCGTCATCCTCATGCACCCGAAGCCTGAAGACAGTGAGTTGCGTGTGGGATGCCGCTGAAAATCAGCGGGGAAGAGGCACTTCTGGTTCAGGGGGAAGCTGCCAAGGGCCCTGCTCTGCCCTCTCTGGGATGGGCACAGCTCCAGCTGTCCTGGAGCGGGGTGGGAGCAGTTTTCCCAGGGGATGGGCACAGCTGTCCAGCTGTCCTGGAGCGGGGTGGGAGCAGTTTTCCCAGCTGTGCTGCACCCACCCTGTGTCCTGGAGGAGGGTGAGAGATGTCTTCCCCATAGCACCCTTCCCAGTGTTCCTCTTTCCAGGAAAACACACAAGAACTAAGGAGAGCTGTTAGTTGAAATGTCCTTTCTCTATTAACCTGCACAACTTTTCTCTCCCCATCCCTTTCTCCCTGTGCTTTTCACTGGAGTACAGCTAAGCCCAGGTAAAGAGACGTTCCCTCTAACACACAAACAACACAGATCCATCACAGATGGATGTGACATTCCAGCTTGAGGTTACATCCTTGGATTAAACCACCCAGATCTCAAAGCCCTGAGCCTGCGTCACAGCAGCCACTCCCAGAGGCAGCAGGAGGGATCAAATCCTAGGACTGGGATGTGTTCTGCAAACTTCCAGGGCTTATTTGACAACAACTCTTGCTGCCACCACAGCAGCTGCAAGCCCAGGCCTTGCCCTGTCCCTCAAAAGCAGCTGGCAGTGTCTTCCAGCCACAAATGCCACCACTGGACCCAATATCCCCATGGTCTTGGTCCCCACACAGAGATCCCTGGGCTGCTGGAAGTCACATCCCTCTGCCCCTGCCCATTCCCCAGCACCAGAGGCCTCTTCTCCTCCCACATCAGCTTATTCCGTCTGAAGCCACAGCTGGGAAGCTGCAGTGCCAAATCCATTCCTGACAGCCACGGCCCTGCCTTGTAAAACCCCAAAGGTTTCGGGTCTGGTTACACCCTGCAACAGGACACGAGCACTGGGATTTGGGGCCTGGAAAACCAGGCTGCAGCTCCAGGCTTTCACACCTATCCCTTTCACACCATCCTTTTCCCAGCTCAGTGAGACTATTTAAACTTCTGTCATGCAAATCTCTTGGTCTGTACCCACCATGGCTCCATGTAGGTTTTGCCAAATCATTTCACATTTCCAAGCTTTTGGGATCTCTTTTGCTGACTTCTTTTTTCTGTTTTCTCCCCTACTTTTCACTTTATGCTCTCCCTTGCTGTCACTCGCTGCTCACCTTTCTCCAGAAGGTAACTCAGCTCTTTGTTTTCCTTTCCTTCTTTTCCCTTGGAAATGCAAAATATTGTCTTAAAAACCACCAGAAGCTGCAGGCCCAGCTCCTCGGGTCATGCAGGCTCACAGTGATGGGGCCTGGGTTTGTGTGCTGGGGCCAGGCTGTGCCTCACAGTGACCTGAGTGTTCCCTGGGGGGTGACAGGGCGGAGTGGCCACTGCGTTGCCCCATTAGGAGCAGGGTTTGGGCTCAGCAGGGATTTCCCCTCCTGCGGGCTCACTGTGCTCTGCTCTCCCTTCCAGCGAGGAGGACATTGTCATTGAGGAATTTGCTCGCCAGAAGCTCAAGGGAGAGAAGGATGATGAAGATGAGAAGGAGGAAGCTGAGAAAGAGGAGAGTTAAGCTGCCAGCCCCCCACGCCCCAGTCTGGGCTGCAGCCACCTGTAGTGTCCCCACTGTGCCACACTTGGCACAGCCCCCTCAGCCCCTCACAGTCGCCATAGGTCCCCCTTCCTCCCCAGGCTCCTGGCACCCACTCCAAGCCCTGGTAGTGGTGGTGAGAGCTGCTGCAGCTCATCCCGGGCCCACCACGCTGGAAAGCCCCACGGTGCTCCCTGTTCCCATGGGTACCAGCACAGGGACAGGGCGGGTGCGATGGCCCTAGTCGAGTGTATCACCAGCGTGGCTGTCACCTGCCCGTGCTGTGCACAACTCTGTGACACTGATACCAATAAACCCACCCGGTGGCCCGGTGCAGGCTCCGTGTTGTGCCTGGGGGGGAGCATCCTGTGCAGGGGCGGATGAGGTGATGCAGGACCTGGTGGAGCCAGTCCCGGCTGGGCCTATCCCTGCTACAGCCGGGCCCATCCACGCTTCAGCTGGTACATCCCAGTACAACCATCCCTGGTACAGCCAGACCCATTCTGCTGCAACCAGCCCCGGTACAGCGGGGTCCAGCCGCACCACAGCCGGGTGCATCCCGGTACAGCCGGCTCCATTCGCGGTACAACATCCCCGCTACAGCCCGGGCACATCCCGCTGCAAGCCGCAGCATCCTCGCCCCGGAGGCCGCCCGGTCGCCACGGCAACCGCCCTCCCCGGCACCACGGCAACCCCCTCCCGTCGCCATAGCAACCGCCCTCCCCGGCACCACGGCACTCGCCCTCGCCGTTGCCATGGTCCCGTCCCGCCTCCCGTCGCCATGGCAACGCGCCTCCCCGCGGGGCGGGCCGGCGGTGACGCGGCGGAGGTGACGCGCGGGGCGGTGGTACCGGAGCGCTCGGCGCTGTCTCCTTGTCCCCATCACGGCTCCCGCTCGGCCCCCCCGCGCCGCCATGTCCGCGCCCGGCAGCGGCGGCGACTTCGGGAACCCGCTCAGGAAGTTCAAGCTCGTCTTCCTGGGCGAGCAGAGCGGTGAGCGCCGGGCCGGGCCCGGGCGGAACCGGGAGGGGCCGGCGGGGCGGGGGGAGCGCCCGGGGCCGTGCGGGGCCGAGGTCGCGCCGTGCCCGGGCTGGGGGACGCGGTTCGGGCCTGGCGGGGCCGTGCCAGGGCTCGGGGAGGGGCGGCCCGGCCTGAGGCCTCGGCGGGCGGGGCTGGCGGGGCCCGGGGCTCCGTTCCCGGCCCTTCCCATCGGCCGGGGCTCCGTTCCGCCCTCCCGGGCCCGCAGTGCGCCCGCAGCCCGTGCGGGGAGGCGGCCCCAGAGCTGCGGGGGCTCCCGGCGGCTGCGCTGCCCCCCTGGCCGCGGCCTCCCTTCCACCCGCGGGGGTTTTGTTTTGCCTCAAATGGCCTCCCTTTTGTGCCCCTTCCCCGGGAATAGATGGATGAGTTGTGTGTTTTCCTTGGAATCGTGGTGTTTCTCGCTGGGAGTGTCCAAGGCCCGTTGGAGGGGCCTTGGAGCCACCTGGGCTATGGAAGGTGTCCCTGCCCATGACAGGGGTGGAACTGGATGAGCTTTAAGGTCCCTTCCAATCTAAACCATCCCTGGGTTGTTACTGCTCAGCTTCTCCTTGAGCCTGGGACTGGAGGGTTTTCCAGAAGTTCTCTAATTTGCCAGCCTTTCCAATGCAGGATTGACATTGCTGCTGATATGCGTTTGTCTAATCTGTTTTTAACCCTCTCCAATGTTCATAATTTCACAACGTTTTTCGGCAATTTATTCCTTTTTCCTCTTCCATCCACGTCCTTTGCATTTTTCTTGGCTTCCTCCAGCTTCCTGAGCGAGAATTGGAGCTTTATCTTTGTTTTTCACTTCTTGTCAGTTCTGCACTTTGTCTCTTGATGGTATTTGGAGATGTAAATTTAAAGTTTTGAAGCAAGCCACCAGAGTTTGCTCTGTATCTAAAATCTTGTTACGAAGGAAGGGTGGGAGTGTGGAATGTTGTTTTTCCATGCAGCCAGAGGCAGCAGAACAGCGTCTGGGGTATCACCTGCTTTGTTTTGATGTTTATGTCCCAGACTTGGGGATTACATAAGGAGCAGAACAGGGTAACAAAGCAGATTTACTGCTTGCCCAAAGCAAACAACTGGTTCCTTGTTATCCACACACCTGATTTGAGGGCTAGGTTATCTCCATGATTAATTTTGGACCTGCAGAGGTTGATCTGCCTCTGTCATTTTGGGAATGAAGTTTCCAGCTGGCTATTTCCCAGGAAGGTGTAGCTGGAATGGCCTGAGATTGGCAGCTGCTGTCAGATCAGTGCCACTCCCAAAGCAGTGCTAATTTTTTTTTTCCACTGCTGCTTGAAAGTAATTTTTCTCTTCTCTTGTAGTTGGGAAGACCTCCCTGATCACCAGGTTTATGTATGACAGTTTTGACAATACATACCAGGTATGTGATAGTATTTATTTGCTTTTTAAATATATATATATATATATATATGCATAAATCTATTCCCTGCTGTTCAGATGGATGCCTGGGAGACCATTTCTTTGTGAGATGTCAGTTCAAGATCAGATGAGAGGTTAAAATGTGCCGTGAAATGGAGATGAAGCTTCATGATTAAATGAAAGCATCCAGTGTGATGTCAGGAAGCGCAGTGTCCAGAAAGGCAGCAAGGTTTAGATCCCCTTTGGATGGGTGATAGATCCCCTTTGGACGTGGGATAGATCCAGTGAGAAACCTTGAGGAAAATGGGGAGAACATTGTTTTATGGGAAGATGACAGTCAGGATTTCTGGTGATGGATATGGGAGCCTCAGGAGACGAGGAATGAATAAAATGCCAACATCCTCTGACATTCTTGGTGTCTGTTATCTTTAGAGCTTCCATTTAAGTTGGAATAGTTGAGTCTGGAGTGTGTAGATGGATCTGCCAGAAGTCAGCTTGGTATACTTTGTCTCTCAATTTTTTTATTCCTATTTTTTGACTGAAGGACTAAAGATAGGAAAAGCCAGGGAAGTCTTGGCAGGCAAAGAGGGGGTAGGGATGAAGAGGCTGCAGATGAAAAGCAGAAGATGTGTAAGAGGCCTGAAGATTTTGGGAAGAATTAATTGCATCAAAGGCACTCAGAAATATTTCAGGGGAATATCAAATATCTGTAAAGCAGATGAGGTTGGGGCTTCCTCTTTTAATTCAGCCTGAAAGAGTTACTCGTTTAGATTGGGGTGATTTGAAGTTGAGGACAAGTCATTCACTGGAACTGAATCCTCTTGTGCTTCCTGTGTTTTTTCTTTTCCTGTGCTTCCATTCTTTTCCTGACTCTTGTAAGATGCTCTCATAGATTTATTTATTGCTTACTGTAGCTGTTATAAACCATGGCCTGGGTGGAAAATAGACCTCCCAGAAATAAATTCTCCCTCCCAAAACCGACTGTGTTGTTCTTTTCCAATTATCCAGTGGTCCACGTTCTGCTGGAACCCTCCCAGCACAAGCCGTGTGTGTTAAGAGTGGGGATAATCTACCTAAAACGCTCAAATCTGTTACATCAGGAGCTCTCTCCTCTTTCCTGGGGTTCTGATGGGCTGGGACAGCTCCTTGACTGAAGTGCCTGGGAGTGCACCTAACTGAGTGCATTATTTTAAATGTCTTTGTGCTGCAATTGCTGGAGCAATGGGAATGGGAGTGGATGCAGACCTGCCAGGGAAATGAAGCTGCTGAGTGTCACTGGAAGCACATGCTGAAGTGGAAAGGCCTGGATAAACGTGGCTCTTTAGCTTTCAGTTGCCCATATTTTATAGATCTCGTTTATTCTACCTTTTGGGTATTTCTAACAAGATAATTCTTACCAGACTGAATTGGGGCAGACTAGAAGGAGCTGCCAGCTCAGGTATGATCTGTGTGGAGATACAGGAATGTCTGAGGTTAAAATCCAGACTCTGAGGTTCTTGTAGAGCTGAGAAGTGTTGAAGAACGCTGTGAAATGCAGCTGGTGCAGATCCCCAGATTGCTTTGGTTTTATCACCTCAATTGAAGGCGACTGAAGGCAAATCACTTCACCAGCTTCACAAGAAGTTTGTGAACATTTCTGAAAATTTGTGCAGAAAGATGGGGATGCTGGAAGGCAAGTCACAGCTCCTAATGCTTCTCCTCTTTCCAGGCAACCATTGGAATTGATTTCCTGTCCAAAACAATGTACCTGGAGGACCGCACGGTGAGTGGGGTGGGAGTGGGATGGCTGGGAGGGCTCTTCCCCCTGGCCCTTCCTCCAGCAGCTGCTGCAATCCCCCAGCAGCCACCTGAGAGCCAGCCTTGCTTGAATCCCGTCACTGGTACAAGATCTGATACCCTTATGAGGAAGTCAAAGTCTTCCATGGAAAACTGGTGCCAGATAATTGCCATTTCCCAGGGATCGTGCTGCCTGTTGTGTGTACCTGCTTTAGGTGTGGGTTGCTCCCAGAATTTGCAACTCTGCCTCTGGGGTTGTCGGGATACAAAGGGCTGAGCAGACCTCAGGTACCACAGAATATTCTGAGCTGGAAGGGACCCACATGGATCATCCAGTGCAGGTCCTGAAGCCAATAAAAAGCCAAGGAGTTGGTGTTCCGAGTAATAACACAGCTCTGACCTACTGCAATAAAGCAATTTAGGATTTAGCCTGCATGAGATTCCTGTTTGCACAGAGACTCCTCATTCCCTTCTCCTGGATTTCCTCTCAGTATTTGTGGGTTTGCTCATGTTTTGCCGGTATTTGCCTTTTTCCCAGTTTACTGCTGTGTGAGGAGTGTGACAGAGCTGTGGGGAGCAGGGGACGCTCTGTGTGGAGCTTTGGGCCTCCTGCTTCAAAGAAGTCTCTTCCCAGCATGTGTGATGCGTTTCCTGAGAGCTTCTCTGCCATTTTACCAATGATTCACTCTTAGAAAAGCCCTTCCTTAACCTTTGTTTAAGGCAGAGATCCTGGGAATGCTGCTTGACACCTGTGGATGCCTGTGTGCTATTGTAGCGCTGTGGGTTTCTCATGGTTGTGTAAGTCAGGATGCCATTCACCTGCTGCCCTGCTATCCCCAAAATACCATTTTCCTGCCAATGTTGGAATGCTGTTAGCTTTCCTGATTGTGTAAGTGGTCCACAGAGCCCACAAAGCCTGTTCAAATAACAGAGGTGTGGAGTGTAGATAAGAGGAGGGACAAATACAAGCAAACAAGCTGGGAAAATTCAGACACTGGAATAATTTCTCAGATGTGCTTAATGCTGGATTTTGCAATAGGCTTTGATTTCTGGGCTGGAAATGAGGAATGCTGAGCCTCCAGCTGGGATGTGTGCTTTGGTGGATTTGATGTGGCCTTACAGCAAATAATGCATCCTGAAATTGTACCTGTGCTCCGTCACTCAGCTCTAAACGTGGCCTGGACAAGCCAGCAGAAGGGATACTCATCTGTGGAAGTGTCCAAGGCTGGGTTGGATGGGCTTGGAGCAACCTGGGGCAGTGGAAGGTGTCCTTGCCCATTGCAGGGGTGGGAATGGGATGAACTTTTAAGATCCAACCCAAACCATTCTGGGATTCCATGAAATACATGTGGAATACATTTGATTCTTCAAAACCATCTCCCAGGAAGGGCAGCTGTGTGACATTCCCAGCACTGGTATGTGTGGCATAAAGTGAGCTGGAGCCACCAGAAGCCCCATGCTCAGTCCTGGCTGTCATGAGCCACATCCATGTGCCAGTTCCCCTCATTCCTGAAAGACCGAGCAGTATTTCCTTTTCTGTGTGTCCGTATCTTCCCAGCCTTGTTGGGTTGCAGGGCAGGAGAAGTCAGCCTGGAGGGTGGTCACTGTTCTGTGTTCCACCACCTCCAGTTTTCCAGTGGGATCATCCGGACCAGGGTGAGGTGGTCCGTAGGGGCAGGAGTCCCACATCTGGCCAGCTGCTCGTGTGGCTGTTCTGGCAGGATCCCTGAGGCCTGCCTGTGCATTTCCCTCGTTAGCAGGTGCTGTGAGGAGGGATTGTAGGGCTCTCCTGGTTTCTGGTGTTGGTATGTGTGAGATATTCCCGGGTGTGTGGAGGGAGGGATGTTCCCAGACCTCGGGAAGTGTCGCTGCCTCTTTTCATGTTTCTGTTCCATTTGAACTTTCCTTTTGTTGCCTTAGTTTTGCTTTGCAACTTATTTTTATTTATTTGTTTTTATTTCACTTGAGTTTTGGTTTTGTTCTCCATTTTCCTGCTGTTCCCTTTCCCCTTCCCCTACACTTTTCCATTTCCCAGATCAGGCTGCAGCTGTGGGACACAGCCGGCCAGGAGAGGTTCCTCATTCCCAGCTCCATCCGTGACTCTGCTGTGGCTCTCATTGTCTTTGACATCACAAGTAGGTATCGAGCCCAGGGTCTGCAGGGACCTTGCTTGTAACACGTATCTTTACTCTGGAAGTGGTGGTGGTACCTAAAAAGAGCTAAAACAGCTCATTCCCAGGACTGGGAATTCCTGTGTCTGTGCTGGTTGTTGGTAGCCTTTGGAAAGCTTTATGTTTTTCTGTTGTGTTTTTTATTTTTTTAACTTCAAAATTATTAATTTTTTTTTCATTTCTGGGTAATAAGACAGGTTGTACAAGTAACAGCTTCAGGTGCCAAAGCAAAGGAACGTTGTCAGAGTAGATAAAACAGGACAAGACCCTTTTAAACAGAGAAGCCATGGAGTGACTTAGGAGGATTCAAGATTCCCATTTAGCTGGAAAAGAGACCTGGAGATTCATGAGAGAGCTTTTGAAAGAGGAGAGATGCAACAACCACAATTTCTAAAGAACAAACAAGCTTAGAGGGAAATTCTCTGTGACTCTTGCCATGAATGTTTTAGTACAAGATAGGAAATCATGAAGAGAATTATTTCATTGTAACTCCTTGCTGTTGATCCCACTTGATCTGGTGGGGGTTTTGTTAATCTCCAGTATCAGGATTTATATAAATTTCAGTAAAGAAAACAGCGCAGGTGGAAAAGCTCTGGCCCAGCTTTATTCTTTTACCAACAAGTTTTGAGTGAGGACCAGGTGTTTGTTTCACTCTGCTAAGCTGAAGTGCTTAGCAAACAATAGGTTGTGATTTATCCTCACTATTCAGGGCAAATAATTTCCTGGTCTTTCTCCCAGTCCTGAAGCTGGAGAGAATTCTGGGGGAGTTCCTGGTTTGGTGCAAATGATGTCAAACTGGCCTGTGTGGGGAGCACGGAGATGTGCAGGTGGTGGCCTGTGCTGGGGACTCTCCTGGCTGAGGCAGCAGGGCAGGATGCACAGCTTGGCATCATTTTTCCCACTGTACAGGTACAGGATGCTGTTTATCCAGGCAGCTGGCAACATTTTGCCAGTCCAGGCTGTTCTTAACAGCTCCCAGCCATGTCAGAAGTAATTAAGTGACAGCTGATCTCATCATTCTTCAGTTACGGGCTGATCTTTGCAGATAATTTCATTTTTTCACTGCTCTTAGTGACAGAGAGGTTTAAAGTTCTCATGTGTTGCAGAAGGAACATGCTCAGGTACTTCTGGGGGGCACAAGGAAATTGTTTAGTTATTGTTGATGTGCTGGACATCCCAAAAGGCAGGTGGAGAGATCCATGGGGGGAGTCCATACTCAGCTCAGGCCTCTCCTGAAGGTTGTTCCTAAGGGAGGCTGGGCTCATTCCTGGTGTCCCACGGTGGTTATTTATATTTTCCCTTCTAAAATGGGTGCACACAAACCTGGACTTGTAGAAATGCAGCAAACCTGGGTCACCTCAGGAGTGTCTGTGTGGTTCCTGCTCACTGGAGACCTTCCCTCAAAGAGCATCACCCTGCACAAATGACAAATTAAACGAATTACCTGGGCCAGCTCTGTGGTGCTTCTTCCAGTTGCCTTGTGCCTGTGAGCCTGAAGGTTTGGGGTGGTTCAGTCACCACCTGGGCGAATGTTCATGGTGGACATCCCAGTGTAACAGCACTGTCCAGGGAGGGTGTGGAAGCTTGGGAAGTCCAGGAGCTGTCGGGATCAATCTGATCTTCCAGCTCTGCTGTGACACTGCCCAGGTGCTCACAGTTTGTCACCTTGAGTTTCCTGGCATGGAGAAGAGCCCTGACTTCTGCTCCTGTAATCAAACCTGCATTCAAAATGAAGCAAGAGCTAATTGCTTTAACTATAAACCCTAATCTTCCTTAAGCCCCAGAGCATCAGCTCGACATTCCCTGATGTAGATAAGATGATGTTTTGAATCTGGCTGCAGCCCTGTGCTTTATCAGCTTCTCTTCCTCTTCTAAACAAGCAATCATTGGTCCTGGGGAAGTTGCTTTTTCCTTGATGGGCTGCCTCATTAACCAGTGCTCTGCCTCCCTGCTGGGATTTTTCCTGGCTGTAAACTGGGAACCAGTGGCTGCCTCCATAAAACTGTTGGGAGTGAGGAGCAATCCTGTTTTCTGGCACTGTGGGGTGAAGGAAAGGGAGGCACTCCCAGTGCAGAAAGCTTTTTGTTTGGAGCGTTTTGGGAGTTTTTGAGCAGTGCTGGTTCAGCCAGGCAGGTCCCAGACCTTGGAACTGTCATATATAATAATATATAATAGTATATAATAACAACAGTTTGTGTTTGGGGTCAAACTCTACCTGGCCCAGCATCTTTGTGACTCCTGTGCTGCTCTGGAAGGGAGAACCCGATGCCCTTTGCACCACCTGAACCCTGCAGTGTGTAACATTTGCTCTCATTTCTGCTGGGATTTAAGTTACCATTGCTTTAATCTCACATGAAAATCTCCATTGCCATCATCTGGATGCTCCGTGCTGGAGGTTGGATGCCGTTTTCCTGCCTGGTGTCTGTCCTGTGGGGGTTGCCCCAAAAGCTTTGATCAGAGATGCTCCAGGCTACGAGTCCTGTGGAGTTCCCATCCATAATCCTGGGAGATCAGTGCTGTACTGTTGGCTACCCCCAGCAATGAGGTGGTAGCCAAATCCTAGAGATGTTTGGGAGTAGCAGGATCTCTGGGCAAGCAAAGGAGGGAATTAAAGCCCTTTACAAACAGATCTGGGAAGCAGCTCTGCAGTGGTTGGATTTGGGGCGAGATGACGAGGTCACCTCAGCTGCTGCAGTTGGCTGTGGAAGTGGCCTTTTCCCTAAAGGGTTTTCCTGCTCTCTCTCCTCTCCCTGGTGGGCCGGGCTGGCCCCAGCAGGTCCGGCTGCAGCTCTGGGACACGGCGGGGCAGGAGCGGTTCCGCAGCCTCATCCCCAGCTACATCCGCGACTCCACCATCGCTGTCGTGGTCTATGACATCACAAGTGAGTGTGGCCCTGTGACAGCCCAGGGCAGCAGTGCTCTGCTGTGGCCTTGTTGGAAACACCCCATGTGAGCAGAACTGAGAAGTTACAACCACAAGTTCTGCAAAGATCATTAAAATCAGAAATGTTTTCCCCCCTTCCTTGTTTTTCCGTCTGGGCGGGAAATCATTTATGGGGTGGGGGAGGTTTGGAGAAGCACCTGAGTACAAGTGAAGCATTCTCCCTCTCCTGAAGGAGTTTTATCCTCAGCTTTGCTGTTTCGTTCTTCCCTGCAGACTTGAATTCTTTCCAGCAAACCTCCAAGTGGATCGATGACGTCAGGACAGAGCGAGGCAGTGATGTCATCATCATGTTGGTGGGGAACAAAACCGACCTGGCAGACAAGAGGTAACGGGGCAAACTGGGCCCTGCTGCCCTGCCCAGAGCCACCAGAGGGACTGGGGCCAGTCTGGGCTTGAAACAAGGCTTGGTTTTAAACACAGCATCATTTACTTGTCAGGAAATTCACATTTCTGGTTTCAGCAAAACTTATTCCCTTTTCTCTCCTACAAATAGTTTTAAACTCACCTAAACCCACCTAAAAAAATTACCTAAGTGGTTCCACAGCAGTTTCTCAGTGGGGTATTTTGTCTGATTTTCATTTTCACACTGAGGTAAAGGCTAAAAGCTGCCTGCAAAAGTGAGGAAATCAGCTGATTTTCCCTAATTTCCTTCTCTCTCTCTGCATGTGCAGCTGGAAGTTCATGACAGTTTCTCCTCGTTAAAATGCAGCATGAACTTTTGTAGGATTGATCTAAAAGTACGAACTTCTCTGGGTATAAATTTCATGTCACACACATAGCACACACTGAGCTTGTGGATGTGTGTGAGGAAGCCAGATCAGCAAAACCCAAACTTCCCCAAGAGACCCAAAAGTTTAATTAGACTCCTAAAATGACACAGACTTAATGTTTTGGGAGGTGCCATAAAATGTTTCGCTTTAAAACTCTTAATTCTCCAGCACTTCAACCAAAATAACCAATGTAGTGGGTTCTTAGAAGAGCACAGGCTTTACTTTGTGTTCCTATTTCAAATCCTTCTCTGGATTGTTGATTTAACAATAATTTTGTTGAATATTTTCAGAGATTTTTGTTCCTTAGGAAGGTATCAGGAGCAGTGGAGATAAGGGAAGGTTTTTATTCTAGTGGGTGGTGCCAGAAGCAGTTGGCAAAGGGAAGATGGAGTAAACCAGGCAATTCCAACCCTTCCAGCTGAAACAGCCTCACACACCCCAAAAATGTGGGCTTTGGGTGTCAGGGGATGTGTGAGGGGTTGGAACCACAGGGGATTTTGATCTGATGCGAAGAAAATCACACCTCACAGGGAAACACCTGGATCTCACAGCAAAATAGTCTTAAAATATCAAATCCTTTTCCTTTGGCTGTTCACAAGACTTTCCTGATCAAAGGAGAACAATTTATAGATGAAATTCGTGTTTTCTCAGCAAAATCTTGCACTTTTATTTGAGTATCATTGTTCACTCTGTTTCTTGGGATGATGGGCAGAGTGATCTGAGTGTTCCATTGTGGGACATTCCCACATTTTAAATTCTAGCCCCAGCTTTACTCACTCCTGCAGTTGAACATTCCTTCAGGATGTGCTGTGATGTATATTTTCTCCTGTGGTTCTGGTGGTTTTGTGTCCCAACATCCCCTACATCCCTGGCTGTTTGCCATGCAGGTTTTTAGTTTTCATCCCCAGCAGGGAAAGCAGGGATAATTCTACTTGGCTTTTCCCACTTCACTGGGAAGCATTTTGAGGTGTCCTATGCCTTGCACTTTGGAAATATTCCTAAAACTTGGTGCTCAAGGCTTCAGGAATGCAATAAAGTATGTCCAGCTCATTTTGCTTAAGAATTCCATGTGTGATGAACTCATGGTCTGTCTGTGAAATCATTCACAAAAGCAAAATCCAAGATGTTCTCCCTGAGCCAGCTCTGGATTTTGGCCATTGAGCCTTTTCCATGCCCTTCTGGGAGCTGGGAATAACTGCAGCTCCCTGACTGAGTAACCTGGCATTTCTAATTCCTGTCAAAGTCCAGTTTCATGTGAAACTGGAAAGCCCAGTGGGATCATTTCAGCCTTGGAGTGTTTCCTGATGGTGCACAACAGCTGGCCCAGCACTGCTGGAAGAATTCAAAGTACCAGAAAATGGTTTGAAGCAGCTGCAGCTGAAGTTCGTGCAGCACTGGAAATTCGTATTTTAGGGGGGGAATGTGACAGCACTCCGGGCTGGCACTTGGAATGATGGGGAAGGGAATATCCGGGTGTCAGGAACAGGAGCTGCCTTGCCTTTCTTTTCAAAGGAAGTTGGATTTGTGTGAGGCTGAAATTCTGGGCCTGTAAGCCTGGACAAAGCCACCACTGGTGTCACAAAGGTGACATTTTTTTAGGCAGAATACAGGGGAGCCATTCATCCTCTGATAAAAGCTGGGGATGAGGCAAGTTCTGAGGCCGAAAAGCAGCACTAAAAATAGCTCTGTTCCTGTTCAGTGCAGCCTGTTGAGTTTTTCATTCCTCTCAATGTTGCTTCAGTTGGTGGCTGGTTTATTTTTTTGTTTGTTTTTCTTCTCCCTGCAGTTTTCTTTCTCTCATTTTTGAACTCTTTTGCTTTGGTTTGGTTTTTGTGCTCTGGGATTTGTTCCCATTGCTGGAGACAGGTTTCTGTTGAGGATGGGGAGGGAAAAGCCCAAGAGCTGGATGTGCTGTGTATTGAGAGCAGTGCTGAAGCAGGATGTAGTGGGACACAGGGTGGTGCTCTGAGGGGCAATTCCAGGTGCTTGTTCCCAAGCTGTTGCACTGTCCCTGCTGTTGGAGCCTTTCTGGAGCCTTTGTGTCACCTCACAACACTCTCTCTGTCGGGTTTGAGAAATTCCCTGTCTCGGTGTGGGGATTTTTCCTTCTGTGGAATGCTGTGGATGAGGCTCAGATGTTCTGCACGAGCTTCATCCTGTGCTGCTCATCTACCACAACTCCAGGTGTTCCCTGGGGAGCTTCCCTGAGGTGGTTTCACTCCGAGCTGGATTGTGGTGCAGCCTTGAGGGTCCTGAGGTGGGCTGTAGCCTCTTGGAGGGGGAGCAGCAACTCACTCAGAGCCATCTCTAACTCTTCCTCCTGTTCCTTGTGTCTCCGTTGTCCACCTTTTCCAGGCAAATCACCACAGAGGAAGGGGAACAGAGAGCCAAAGAGCTGAATGTGATGTTCATTGAGACCAGTGCAAAGACTGGGTACAATGTCAAACAGGTACATCCATGTGCTGTTCTCCAGCCAGGAATCTGTCCCTCACTGCTCTGGGTCTGCTCCAGGGTGGGGTTTGTGATCCTGCAGGAATTTCCTCCTGTTTAATGCCAACCCCTGTCTTGGTTTGTGTAGTGGAAGCTCCTTTCCTGTTGAGTCAATGATTCCCTGTCAAAGCTAAACCTTGAAAGAAAGGAGAACTCACTCCAGAATGTGCTGAGGGATGGGAAAGGGGAAAAATCGTAGTTTTGTGCAGCCCATCAGCTGGAATTTGGTTTGGTGTGGTCCACAGTCAATGCACTGTTTGCTGAAATCACTGCTGACATCAGGGGGAAGAATTTTTTCTGCTGATGCACTGGAGTAGAAGTTCCTCCTTCTGTTTGCCAGCCAGAGAATCTTGGAAATCTTAGAAGAGTTGAGGCTGGAAGGGATCTCTGGATATCTTCCCTTCCAACCCTCCTGCTCAGAGCTGACTCCAGCTGAGTTTGGAATATCTCAAAGGATAGGGACTGTCCAGGTGCCAGTGTTTGATCGACCAAACAGCAAAAAAAAACCCTTTACATTTTTGTTTTAAGCAGAATTTCTCAGATTTCTGCTTGTGCCCTTGGTCTCTTGCTTGTGACTCCCATCTCCACTGGTTCAGGGATTGTTCTGGATGTGACAGAGTTTGGAACAAGGACCTGTGAGCCCTGGAGGGAGTTGGGAAACATCCTGAGGAGTTTGCTGCACACCAGCAGCTTGGTGCAACCTCACAGTGGGATTAGGAGGCTTTGGGCTCGGTTTTTGTGGCTGGTCTGGATCAAACCCTCTTTAGTGTTTGATTTTATCTCCTGTTGCCTTCTTTGCCCAGCGGGTGTTTGTGGGGAGAGCTGGGATTTGAAGGCTGCAAACTCCAGCAGCTCGCTGGGACCTTGGTTTCCCAAGGAACACCCTTTGGAGGGGTGGCTGAGGAGCCCCTGCCAAGCTGCCAGGAGGAAAATCCTCAGCAGCAGCGATTGCTCTGGTGTTTGGTGCAGTAGAGTTCAGCAGCCTGGCAGTGTCTGTGCTGTGTGAGGGCAGCAGGATGAGCTCCAAACACTGAGAAATTTTGCAAAGCCATTTTCTGGATTTTCTGGGGATAAATAGCCCTTCCCAGCTCTAGCACAGCCTTGCCAGTGTAACTGCAGCTCCCTGGAACCAGCTCAGGAATGGCTGTTTGGCAGCAGGACCGACCTGAAGGGCTGGGCTGTGAAAGCTCAGTTATTCCACAGGGGAATATTCAGTGCCAGGTGAGTGATCAGAAATCCCCAGGTGCTCACCCTGTGGGCACGAGCAGAGGCTGGACATGGTAAATAGTGTTTAGTGAGTGCAGGAGGGAGTTCCATGGATCCCTGGAAGAATCTTAGTAATTAATTCCATGTTCTCTTCAAGCAGGACCAGGTAAAATAAAACTGTGGGCTTTGTAGGTACTGAACAAGTTCTTTAAAATAAGTTCTTTCAAACCTGTTAAATTTCCTGCATAAAATTCTCATGGCATTTTTGATCACTGCCTGCTGAAGTACCCCCTTAATGACTTTATACAACTCAGACTCCGAGTCCTGCTGTAAAACAATGTTTTTAACGGGAATTTTTTCTGACAAGCCTTGAGCTTCTCTCTTGCTGCTTTCCAGCTTTTCCGCCGTGTGGCTGCTGCCTTACCTGGGATGGACAGCACACCAGAGAAGAGCAAAGAAGACAGTATCCTTGTTTTCCCATGGAATTGGAATTATCTGGTGTTAAGTTGGGCTTACTGACTTTCTTTGGCATATTGTGGGGATGGGTTTTGCAGGGACGTGGCTGAAACAGGACATGGAGCTGTTGGAGTGTGTCCAGAGGAGCCCCAAAATGAGCAGGGGAATGGAGCAGCTCTGCCATGAGGAAAGTCTGGGAGGATTGGGATTGTTCAGGCTGGGAAAGAGAAGCTTTGGGGTGATCTCACTGGGGCCTTCCAGGATGTGAAGGAGCCAACAAGGAGAATGGAAGGGGAATATTTACAGTGGCTTGGAGTGACAGGACAAGGGGGAATGGCTTCCCACTGGGAGGGGGCAGGGTTAGATGGGATATTGGGAAGGAATCCTTCTCTGTGAGGATTGTGAGGCCCTGGCACAGGGTGCCCAGAGAAGCTGTGGCTGCCCCTGGATCCCTGGAAGTGTCCAAGGCCAGGCTGGATGGGGCTTGGAGCAGCCTGGGATTACGGGAGGTGTCCCTGCCCATGGCAGGGGGTGGCACTGGGTGATCTTTAAGGTCCCTTCCAACCCAGACCATGGTGGGATCGTGTGACCCTGTTTATGGGCTAGATACGAATGTACACAACTAATGGCCAGCACAAGTTCTGCTTTTCCAGTTGATCTGAGGCTGGAATTTGCAGTTTTAGAATGCCAGAGTTTGTTACTCCTTCTGTCCAGTTGGGCTCCATCCTCTGAAAGGTCTCACCATGTCCCTGGCTTTGCAGTTAACCCTGTGCAGGCAGGCCATGGAGAGACACCAACCAACCCTTCCAGATGCTGTTCTGGGTGATTCCTTGACTGTCCCTGCAGTGATTGACATCAAACTAGAGAAGCCCCCCGAGCAGCCAGTCACGGAGAGCGGGTGCTCCTGCTAACAGCCCCTGCCAGCAGCACCCCCGCCCGGCCGGGCTCCCCGGAGAACATCCCGCTCATTGCCACCCCTCTGGGGCTGGAAAACCATTCCTAAGCGAGCGAATCCCTGTGTGCTGGTGGGGAGCAGCCCCGGCCGCCCCTCTCACTGCATGGTTTGAGCCCTGAGTGCAGAATGAGTGTCCTGTCTTTTGAGTTTATTTTTTTATGTTGTAGCACTTTGGCACCACGGTGCCCTTCACACTCTCTCCCTTTCTCTCTCTCTTCCTCCCTTTCTCCCCCTGTTCCCACCTGGAGCCTCCCTGCTCAGATGTATCTTGTGAATGCCATGGAAAAGCTGCCGAGTTAGGGAAGACAAAAATGAAGCTTTGGGGGGTGGGTTTTCCACCTTCCCTCCTGCCTTGCATCCTCCCCCTGCCCTCTCCAGCCCCCTGTCCTGCATCCCCACTTCCTCTGGTGAAAGGCTGCTCCTTAAACCGGTCACTTGGACTTGCCTTTTTGGACTGTGCAGGTTCCCTGTTCCCAGGCTTTGCTTCCCGCAGGGCACACACCCCGTTAGCTCCCTGGTTTCTCCGTTCCGTGGATGATCCTGGCTAACTCTTGCTCACAACTTCCCAGTTTTGCCCCTCGTGTCACACAGGGCCCCGGAAAGCCCCAAACTCTGAGAGCTTTGGCCTTGTTGCTCCCGTTTGTGTGGCAGGAACATCCCAGAGCCTGCTCCTCTCGGCTGGAATTTCTTCCCATCCAGAGGATGTTGGTGAGTGTTGGCTGCAGATGTGGGGGAGGAGGAGGGAGCAGAGGCTTTGCAGCCTGAGGCTGGGTGGGGAGAGATCCTCAGGGATTCTGGAAGCAAACAGCGGCCTGGAATCCATCACTGCGGGGGCAGTACCTGCCCTGGGAGTCATGGATGCTCCCCAGGCTCCTTCCCTGGTCTCCGTTCTCCCATTCCTCCTCACGGAAGCTGCTTCACGTGGAGAAGGAGAGCCACAGCAGAGGGAAGGGCAACATTCCACTCTCATTCCCAGGTTGCTGCTTGCTGGAATCATTCCTATTGCCTCTGCCCTTGGAGCAGATGCTCTGGGATGGGATCAGCAGCTGTTTCACTCCTGGGAGAGTTTTAACCTTTGCCAAAGCTGAGGGGAGCAGTGGCAGGGAATTCCTGTCACAATGGGTGGAGGATTGGAGGATTGGACGCTGCTGAAGGGAATTCTGCTGTCACTTCCCAACCTTAGAGGTTGGAAATTGCCTCCTCTCCCCCAGCCCCCGCTTTTGCATTAATTGATAGAGCTTTTCAGAGATTTCTTGGGGTTTTGGGTTCACCAGATGTTGGTTTGTCAGTTGGCAGAGAGGAGAATTTCACTGTCCTTTCCCCACCTGGCCTGTGTGACACGGAGGATGCTGGGGGTAGGACAGTGACCACGGTGTGACCACGGTTGGGGGTCAGTGACACTCCCCTCCCCTCCCCTCCCCTGCAGGGTGTCCCTCGGTCCCTGACACCGTGTGGGCACCTGGGGGCGGGAAGGGACAGCCCCGGGCTGGGATGTGGCAGCCCTGGGCTGGCAGCAGGTCACTGAGTGCCCCAGTCCCTTCGTGTCCGGGCGAGCTGGCTGCAGGAGGAAGCTGGGATGTGACTCCCCACTCCCCGCCCCCGTCGGGAAGCTGATCCCATTCCCTGTACATAGCCCATTGTGGGAATTGCTGGTGTCGGTGTCCGTGTCTGTAGAACAGGTGTTGCTGTCCCTCCTCACGGGCAGCTCTGCTGTCCCTTCGTGTTGTTCGAGTCACGGACGGGGCGGGAGGGGGGAGACCCCAGTTCCGGGGCGGGGGGTAATTAGTGGAATCCAATAGTTCCCTTCCCACTGTTTTTCTGGATGTGTTCCTGCCGTGTGTCCGGCCCCGCTGTCCTGTAGCTGTAGCGAGTAAGTGTGACTGTAACTCTGAGTAAGGACTGTGTGACACAGCCACAGTGTATCACTAAATAAATAAAGTTATTTCACCAACACTGCGCTCTCCTGCTGCCACACTGGGGCTGGGGGGCTAAAAGGGGTTTGCTCCGAGCTGTGACATTCCTGGCCTGAGTGGGGATGGAGGAGGAACGGAGGAGGAGGAAGGATGGAGGAGGAGGCATGGAGAAGGAGGAAGAGGAGGAGGGATGGAGAAGGAGGAAGGACAGAGGAGGGAGGAAGAATGGAGAAGGAGGGACGGAGGAGGAGAAAGAGGGAAGAGGGAGGGAGAAAGGATGGAGGAGGGGGAGAAGGGACGGAGGAGAAAGGTCTTTGCTGACATGTTGGAAAATGTGGAATAGGTAATGATTTTCTCAGGAAGTCTCTTTGATGTTTGATCTTTTGTTATTTTCAAGCCTTATCAGCAAAAAAAGGAGATTTAATCCAAGAAATTGAGCAGCCAGTGAGCTGGAAGTGATGTCCAGGTGTCGGAAGGACAAGTGGCTTGTAGGTGGAATTGCCTCGTTGAGGGTTAGGGCAGGACATGCTTCAATGACCTCAGCCCTGGGGAAGGTTAGCAAAGCTTGGGAAGAAGGATCCCTATTTTGGGATAACAACAGGACCCTGTGGATCCAAACATGAATCTGAAGGGAGCCAGGAGCACAGAGCCCTGAGGAGCCCTCAGCTGAGCCCTGCCCTGCAACACGCCTGGGACTGATCCTGCTGCTCCAGAAGGACCTGCAGGACCTCTGCCAGTGCTGCTTCCCTGCCCGGGGAGTCACTGCAGCCTGAACCCCTGGCAGTGCTCCCTTCATCCCTGGAAGTGTCCCCAGCCAGGCTGGATGGGGCTTGGAGCAGCCTGAGATAGTGGGAGGTGTCCCTGCCCATGGCAGGATGTGGGGCTGGATGGTCTTTAAGGTCCTTCCCACCCAAACCATTCCATGATTTTATAAATTTGTGCCTCTTGGCTCAGTTTTGTCAGTCACGAAAAAAATCCAACGTTGCTGGAGCTGTTGTTTTCCCGCCAGGAATCAGGAACTGCTTGAGTCCTGGAGGGTGAAGTGGACTGTGGTGGCCTTAATGCTTTGCTAATTAACATAACCGAGACATGGTTGTGCCCTGGGAAAGAATCCACTCCTTCCTGTCAGCCAGGTCAGCAGGAAAACACTTGAGTCATTCCCTGGGAGGAACTGCCCAGGGCAGGGGAGACCTTCCTGGAGCTCCTGCCAGGGAATGCTCTGAAGCAGGAGGGACGAATTCAACGTTGAAATTGTATCTGCAGCTTCCTGTGGAGAGAGCTCCTCTTTCCCTATGGAACACAGAGATTCTGGGAAACCAGTGAGACCAGAGAGGTGATAGAAGAGCTCTCCCTCCCCTCCCCGGGGTGTTGCAGGGGCTTCCAGGATGTTCATTCCCCTGGTGGAAAAGTTAACTTTTAATTCAGAGTGAAAATCTCTTTTCCAGCATCTTTTCCTCACCCCCAGCCTGGCTCAGTGTCGTGCTCTGCTCCTGGAGTTGTGCTGGTGCCACCACAGCCACAGTCCTGCCTTGCTCTTTCCTGGCAGTGCTGGAACACTCCAGATTAATCAGGGGCTGACTTCCAGCAGAGCCAGTGGGAAAAAAACCCTGAAACAGCTGCAGATCCCGAATTTCCTCCTGTGGGCTGCAAGGGTGGCTGGAGCCGAGCCTTGTCCCAGCATTTCCTTGGAATAGTGCTGAGGGTGGGTCCATCCCAACCCCCACCCAGACTTCCTGAGTGGGAATAAGCTAAATTCAGGTTGCTGTACTTGATTTATTGATTGTTTATACAGAAAAAGTGGAAAACACCACAAGGAAGAGAAGGCCAGAGCCAGGGCTGTCCGGAAGCCATTACAGTGTGATCTCACCAGGCATTTGCCCCTGGATTTGTTGAAAATGAACATGTTTCCTTGGTAATTAACGTTTCCTTGGTAATTAACATTTCCAAACATCCCAGCCCTGGATTGTGGGGTCTTTATCAGCAAAGAGGCACAAACAGCCAGAGCTGGGCACGGACTGGGGCTGGATTTTACTCCTGGAGTTCCCAGCAATGCACAGCAGAGGTGGGACAGAGAAGGAAAGAATTCCATGGCACAAGAGGGTGCAACAGGTGGATTTCTTGGAGAACAATGCCCGTGCTCAGGAATGCTCAACAACCAAGGATCCAGGATCAAGGGATCCAGAACCAGCCCAGAACTCATTCAATTTAAGCCTTGCTAAAACCTGGATCCTGCTGGAGCAGCTGCCCCCCAGGACCCGCTTCACACCAGCTTGTTCCAACACCCATTCCCAGGAGCACAGCCTCAATCCCCGTCCATCTTCCAGCCAAATGAGCCCCTTGGCATCCCTCCACGTGGGAAAGAGATGATCCTGTGCAGGACAGTGGTGCCTCCAGTGACAGCTGAAACGTGAGGTGTCATCTCAGACATTGGGGAAAAGGAGTGGAGAGGTTTTGGCAGGATGAAGCTCCCCGTTAGTGAACTGTCCGTTCCTTCTGCCGCTGGTAATCTGGGAGGGAGGGACAAGGAGACGATGGCCAGGGGGAATTACACAAAATGTTCAGGAAAACACACATTTCCAAGTGGAGGCAGCGTTTGAGACCCTCTGGCTGTAAAAGGGCACCCCCACCAGTAATTTCAAGTGATTTTACAGCATTTAGAACAAAAGGATTTGTTTGAAATCCCCTCTTCCCCCACTCCATGTTTTTCTTCTTAATGGCCGCTTTCCATTTTATGAAGAATCCTTGTTTGGCTTGACTTCTCCCTTTTTTTAATCCCTTAAATCTTGGAACTTTATGGGTGCAGAAGGAGAAACTGGGAGTTAACCCAGTCCTTCCCTTCACTCACAGTTCAAACATCCTTAGGGAGGGATATCCACCACTGGCACTTGTGCCAGAGCTCATCCCTATGTTATTCAAGGATAATGAGCTACTTCTCCAGCTCTAAATTAACTTTCCCATTCCCCAGCCATCCCACCTTCCTGCTCCCCGAGTTTTCCTGTGTGGGCAGATGAAGCCAGGCCTCATTATCCTGATGTGGTGCCTGATCCCAAATCAGCAGTGTCAGTGACCTTGGGCTGCTAAACTCAGGTGGAATTGGCAGGGATTTATGGAAGTTTGCTTCCCAAGGAGCATCCCAGGTGCCTGGACCAGGCACTTACTGTAGGGGAAGTACCGGACGCGCATCGTGATCTCCCGCGCCGTCTTCAGGATCTCCACAGCCTGGAAAACATGGAAAGAGGATTCCACACATTCTGTGCTGGGCTGAGAGGCTGGAAGGAGGTGGATTCCCCATCCCAGCGCTCACCTTGCTGTGCTCAATGTCCTGGAAATCCACGTCGTTCACCGAGAGCACCTGGTCCCCCTCCTGCAGCCCGGCCCTGTGAGCGTCCGAGTCGGGAATCACCTGGGAAGGGAGAGCAGGGATGGCAGCAGCGGATCTCCCACAGCTCCCCTCCCACACGGCCCCGGGGAGCAATTCCAGGGGCTGGGAAGAGACCAGGAAGTGGTGCAAGATGCTCTGATAGCTTTGTGACAAATCCCAGCCCTGAGCTCGGGAGGGTGTCAGGCAGCCAGAGCCTCCCTGCACACCCAGTCGGCTCAGCAGCTCCCACGGGCACAGGCAGGGTCCGGGCGGGAATGGCACAAGGATGGACACACCTTGGAGATGAAGATTCCCAGCTGCGAGGCTTTTCCTCCCCGGATGTTGAAGCCCAGCTGTGGGAAAAACCAGCAGGGAAATGCAGTCACCAAGACCCTTCCCTTGGCCCAGTTCTCTTCCCATTTCCCAGGACTCTTCTCCCTGTCCAGGACCCTTCCAACTCCCCAGGACTCTTCTCCCTGCTGTCTCCCAGATGGATCCAAGGCGTGGGTGCTGCAGTGCTCAGCCAGGCAGCAGCACCAGTCCCTCTCTTCTAATTCCTGCCACCGGGAATACCTGAGGGGCCCCCGCTCCCATTCCCCAGCAGCTCCACATCCCGAGATACGACTTCAGGAACAACCCCTCCCCCTGCCCACCGGCCTGAAATCTGCCACCCTGCCCGCCCCACGCCTGTCACAGCAGCTCCCTGTGCCAGGACGCTGCCAGTCGGGAATATCGCAATTCCAGCGCGCTTTATGCCAGGAAACGCTCTGGGAACCGCGTCCGGGAACGCGACACCGCGCCCAGGCAGCGCCAGGCCGGCGCCGCCCGCCTCACCTGAGCCCCGGGCGGCTTCTTGAGGACGATGGTGCGGGGCAGGAACTGCGTGAGCTCGTTGTTGTAGTCGGGGTGATAGACGCGCTGCGGGGGACGCGCGGCGGCTCAGCCGGGGCCGGCCCGGGCAACCCCGCCCGGCGGGGCCTCGCGGCCGCCGCCGCCGCCCCCGGCCCATCCCCCCGCTCCCCCCGTCCCGGGCTGACCTCGTGCGGCGGGACCCAGGCGGGCGGGCTCTCGTAGGGCGGCAGGAAAACCACCGGGAAGTCGTCGTAGGGCACCCGGCCCTCCATGCTGCCCCTCGGCCGCGCCGCCGGGACGCGCCCCCCGCGGCCGCACCGGGCTGCGATTGGCCGCGGCCCGCCCCTCGCCCCGCCCCTCGCCTGACGCACCCGCACGCGATTGGTTCCTTTCCGCCCTGCGCCCCGCCCCTCACGCTGTGCCACCCCACCCCAGGGTTGACTCCGCCTCTGCCTGACGCACAGCTCTGCGATTGGCTGCTGCCCCGCCCCTCGGTGACGATACGCTCCGCGATTGGCTGAAGCTCCGCCGCTCCTGACACCCCGCCCGGTGATTGGCCGTGGCGGCGCGCGGCCCGGTTTGAACCGCGGCCGTTGTGGCGCCGCCATTGGCACGGGCAGCGGCGGTTCCAGGTCAGTCCCGCGGCCGCCCCGCGACACCGGGCAGGGCCAGGCCGGGCCCGCTCCAGCCCCGCTCCCGCCCCGCTCCCGCCCCGCTCCCGCCCCGGGGCTCCCGCTCCATCCCCGAGCCCCGGCAGGGCCGCTCCACCCCCTCTCCACCCCACCCCCGGGCAGGGCCGCTGGGGGTCCCCGCTCCGTCCCCGCTCCCCCGGCGGAGCCGCCGCCCCGTGTCCCGGCCCGCCTCACGGCGCTCGTGTCCCGCAGGCCGGCGATGGTGCGGGAGGACGACAAGGGCATCCCGGTGCGCGTGGCGCTGCGCTGCCGGCCGCTGGTGCCCAAGGAGACCAGCGAGGGCTGCCAGATGTGCCTGTCCTTCGTGCCCGGGGAGCCGCAGGTGAGAGGCTCGGGGGGCTCCCCGGGGATCCCGCAGCCCGGGCGCGGTTACCAGCGCTGCCCCGTCCCTCTCCTCCGCAGGTCGTGGTGGGCAATGACAAGGCCTTCACCTACGACTACGTGTTCGACCCGTCCGTGGAGCAGGAGGAGGTTTTCAACACAGCGGTGTCGCCTCTGGTCCGAGGCATCTTCAAAGGTTTGTCCCAGATCTTGCCCGTTCGGAACCTGCTCCGCTCCACAAAACGAGTGGGGTGTGCTCTCTGAGCCCTCTGGTTCCCGAGGCTGCCTGTGTAAGGCAGTTTCCATGGAATACCAGAATAATTTGGATTGGAAGAGACCTTAACGATCAACCAGTGCCACCCCCTGCCATGGGCAGGGACACCTTCCCCTATCCCAGGTTGCTCCAAGCCCTGTCCAGCCTGGCCTTGGACACTGCCAGGGATCCAGGGGCAGCCACAGCTTCTCTGGGCACCCTGTGCCAGGGCCTCAACACCCTCATAGGGAGGAATTCCTTCCTAATTTTCCTCTGGCAGTGGGAAGCCATTCCCCCTTGTCCTGTCACTCCAGGCCCTTATAAAAAGCCCTTGTCCCTCTTTAAGAATAACACAATGAATTGATAAACATCCTGTCTGGGGATGCTGCAGTGGTGCTGGGGTGGCAGAGAACTTGTGCTGTGTTTCCATTTAGCTCTAATAAAGCAACATCCAGCCTTAAGAAAAGAACTGGAATAATCATTTTATCTGTGCTTTACAGAGTTTTCATTGCCTTTTTTTCCCTGTCTGAGTTCCTGACTGTGATCTGTACTTAAGCTGATGTAAACTGAGAATTTTCTGGAAGGGTGGTTTTCAAAAATGCAGCTTTCTGTCCTCACATGACTCACTTAGGTGCCCTTTGTTCCCCCAGGATACAATGCCACTGTCTTGGCCTACGGACAGACGGGATCTGGGAAAACCTACTCCATGGGAGGCACCTACACAGCCAACCAGGAGCATGAGCCCAGCGTGGGGGTCATCCCCAGGGTCATCAAGCTGCTCTTTGAGGAGAAACAGCATAGGCAGGATTGGGACTTCGTCCTCAAAGTTTCTTATCTAGAGGTAAAAGTTTGGTTTTTGTCAAGTTATGACTAAAGGGAGCTTTGAGGTCACCTCCTTCAGGTAACAGATACTGATTAAATCAATCCCTAAGAGTCCAGGAGATTTTGTCAGGAATAGAATTCTGGTCCAAGGCATCTTTCCCTAAAGGGGAAATGAGTAGAATGTGATGCCAAATTAGCCCTAATTTCAGCATAACTGCACCTTTCTTTGGCTGGTAACCCAGAGCTGCTCCTCTGCTGCTTCCAGATCTACAACGAGGACATCCTGGACCTGCTGTGCCCCTCTCGGGAACGTTCCCCGATCAGCATCCGGGAGGATCCCAAGGAAGGCATCAAGGTCTGCCCTGCTGGCTGTGGGAGCAGGAGGGGGTGGCAGGGCTGGGAACTGAAGGGGTTTAGGTGTCATTTTCTGTCATCCCTAAAGCAGTGGGATGGGGCTCATCCATGTGTTGGGAGCAGCGCAGAGGGATCCGAGGGGATGGATTCTCAGGGAAAGCACAGCTTGCCAAGGAGCACATCCAGTCCTTCCTGCTCATCCTCTCTGTGGTTTGTGTCCCTGGGAGCTGCCTCTCCATCCCTTTATCCACACAAATCCTCACTCCATCTGCCAGTTTCCCCCTTCTTGTGACTGGCACAGCTCCCAGCTTGGCCTGGGATATCCATGGATTTGTCTCTGGAGCAGGCAGAGGAACTTGGGGGGTGTTTAGGAATAGGTGCTGTGATTCCACATTCCCAAAGCGAAATTCAGAAGCAGTTTTCCCTGGGAGTCTCCATTCCAGGCCCCTGGCTGGAGGTGACACACATTCCTGGGGATGGGCTGGCACAGCCTGAGGCCGAGGGAGGTTTTTCTGATCCCAGGTGGGACAAAGAGGAAGCAGAGGATGAGCAATGTTTCCTTCCTGGCTACAGATTGTGGGGCTGACAGAAAGAAGTGTCACCTGTGCCCAAGAGACCGTGTCCTGCCTGGAGCAGGGGAACAACTCCAGAACTGTGGGATCCACGGCCATGAATTCCCAGTCCTCCAGGTCCCATGCCATCTTCACCATCTGCATTGATCAGAAGAAGAAAAATGACAAGTGAGTGTCATGGTGCAGCTGGTAAGAGGGACTTTCCCAAAATCTCCTCATCACGGTCCTGAGCTGCACTTCTCAGGGCAGTTCCATTTTTGGCTCTCTGAATTTTCAGCTCCTGGGCTGCTCCTTTTCCAACTGGGAGTTTACCTGGGAGAATAAAACAGTTTCTTTCTGCCCTAGAAATTGCAGTTTTCACTGCAAGCTACACCTGGTGGATCTTGCTGGCTCTGAGAGACAAAAGAAGACCAAGGCTGAGGGAGACAGACTCAAAGAAGGTCTGTGGGCTGGCACTGGGGGAGTTTGGGTGTCTTCTCACTTGGGAGTTAATAAAAGAGCAAAGTGCTTCTTTAACCCTTTAATCTGCCTTTTTAACCTTGCTGAAGTTAATAAGAGCAGGAAATGAGGAGTTTGGAGCTGTTGAGGTGGCTGTGCTCACTTTGAGCTTTGTCTGCAGGAATCAACATCAACAGAGGCCTCCTGTGCCTGGGGAATGTCATCAGTGCTCTGGGAGAAGAGAATAAAAAGGGGGGGTTTGTCCCCTACAGAGACTCCAAGCTGACCAGGCTGCTGCAAGGTGAGAGAAGATGATGACAAAGCCTAAATTTACAGGTGCTTTTTAAATAACAAAGCAGGAGAAAACCCCACAGCTCAGAGCTGCTGCTGCAAAGGGATTCATTTATTTAATTCCTCACTGAAGCCAGAGCTTTCCTGGACTCTTATTTGAGGTTGCAAATGCAGTGAGATGGGCTCAAAAGGAGTCCTGCTCTCCTGCACTTTGTGTGACAGGAGGAAACAAGACAAATCCAGGGCATATTTTTGGTGGGGAGAAGGAGGAGGAGAAGTCTGGGAGCAGAGATCCATTATTGTACCTTAATTATAGCAACTCCCTGGGTGGTGCCGCAGCCAGAATGCAGCTCCGACTGTCTGTGCCTTCCCTGGGATTTGTTTTCTTGGTCTGAATATCTGGTCTTTATTTTTCAGTAGCTGGGATTTGTCTTCTAATGCATTTTATTGAAATTGCCCTTTAATTTGGGCACAGCTTTGGTAATGAAATCACTGGGTTTTTTATGGTAATTACATCGTTTGGTGCAAAAGCTCTTCAGTATTTTCCATGTCTGAAAGTACCTCATTAAAAACCTGGATTGGGCTGGATGTGGGGGGTGGGTTGGGCTGGATGTGTGTTTTTCTGGTCAGTAGCTTTAAGGAGCCGATTTGTGTAAAACCAAAGGATGAAGTTCATGCAGCTTTGTGATCTCTTCTTAGCCAATAATTCCTTAAGTTGGAGAAAATTCTGGATATTCGTGGAGGTCTTGTTACTGGAGGGGAGAAGGGAGGGGCAAGCCTAAAAGAACCAGGACAGCAATGGCAGAAGGAAATTATTAGGGCAACAGCTGGGGCTTCTGGGGTGAAATCTATGGTTTCAAAGCCCAACTTTGGCTTTTAAAAACCCCCTTTAGTACAGAACTGACTGAGCAGAGGAGAAAGTAATGAGTGGCACCAAAGTCCATCTGCATTTTGGGGGTTGGAATCCTTGAATGATGACACTTCACTGTCGTTGTTGCTCTGTGGCAGCTTTGATGCTGTTTCTCTTCGTCCCCAGACTCCCTGGGTGGGAACAGCCACACGCTGATGATTGCCTGTGTGAGCCCAGCAGACTCCAACCTGGAGGAGACCCTGAACACTCTGCGTTACGCTGACAGGGCCAGGAAGATCAAAAACAAACCCATTGTCAACGTGGACCCCCAGGCAGCTGAGCTGCACCAGCTGAAACAGCAGGTACTGGGGGATCCCTCTGGTTCTGAGCTCAGCAAACATCCAGGGAAGGCACAACCTCCTCAAGTATGCAAAATATCCCTAATGTGCATTGCTCTGTCTCTGGAGGTGGCTGGGAGGGGAATATATGGATATTTCTTGGAATTTTGCAGCAGTTGCTGTGGTTTAAATTTCCCTTCCACCCAACAAATCATTGCTTGGTGGGCTACAGGCAGAATTCGAAATACAGAGATGGTTTGGTGCCCTCCTGGCATCTCCTGCCTGCACCCAGCAGTGGGAAGGGGAAGAGTTTTCCTTGGGGTGATCCCAGAGGGAAGAGAAGAACCTTTTATTTGAGGAGTAAATCACTTGAAATACTGTAACAACACCACTCCTTTCCACAGGCAGTGGTAAAGTGGGAATTACAGAGCAGGTGAGTCAGGAAGACCCATCATCCATGGAGTTGCTACATTTACAAGCAATAACTCTTTGTCTCTGTAGGTCCAGCAGCTGCAGGTGCTGCTGCTCCAGGCCCACGGAGGGACCCTGCCTATGTCTCTCAAGTAAGATTTGTTATTTCATGTCCCATGGATCTGTGCTTATCCCACTCCAGAGGAGCCTCTGGATCACCTTAGCTCTGGGCAGTGCTGTGGAGTGAGGGGAGAATAAATTGATTGCTTTTTTTCCCCCCTCTTTTTTCATCCTTACTGGAATTCCCTGGGATATTTAATTTTGTAGCAAACACCTCAAGATTGCAAAAATCTGTTGGAGGAAGTAAAAAAGGAACCAGGAACCACCTCCTGAATAAATACTTCTCTGTGTAAATAAATACCCATCCATCCCTCTTTTCCTCACCCCTGTACCCCTGAAGGTGGGACAGCTCCACCTCCGTTATCCTTAAAAGCACAAAATCTGGGACAGAGTTGGATTGTGCAGCTGTTGTGTTCTGGGGATGTTTCAAAACCACGTGCATGGAGTTCACAACCTCTGTTTGGAGGTTCTTCCTGCACTCTGGAAGTGTCCAAGGCTTGGACAGGACTTGGAGCAGCCTGGTCTGTGGAAGGTGTCCCTGCCTATGGCGGGGGTGGGACTGGATGGGCTTTGAGATCCTTCCCACTCAAACCCCATTCTGGGCTAGTTATTGTAAATTATTTAGGGGATAATCATTGTTTTGGAGGTGACTTCAGTGCTGTCACAAAGCCCTGGCCAGGCCATGCTCACACCCAAACTGCGCCTCGCTGTTGCAGTGGCCTGGCCCCCTCGGAGAGCCTCCAGTCCCTGATGGAGAAGAACCAATCCCTGCAGGAGGAGAACCAGAAGCTGAGCCAGGGGCTGAGTGAGGCTGCTGGGCAAACAGCACAGATGCTGGAGAGGATCATCCTGGTAAGTTCAGCTGTCCCAGGAGAGCTCTGAATTGCTGGGAATGAATCAACAGCAGCTCCTGTCCCTGTGGCACATTGGGAATCTCTCTTTAATGTTCCTTTCACATTGATTCCAAGTCAGTCAGAACCAAGAGCCTTCCAGAGTCTGTTGGCCTTTAGATCTGTGACTTCAGTGGGGAAAGGGAGACCTGAATCTTTCAGTTTTTAACATTTTAAATATTTTATTTTAATATTTTAAATCGTGTTTGCACACCTGTGCTCTCCCTTCCCCACCGTGCTTTTTTTTCCTACTACCTGCAGTGTCCATCCCTGAAAAAATGCTGCTAAATCCCAACTGGTGGCCCTGACCATGAAAGATCTTTCAGTGCATTGATTTTCACACTGCAAATCTTCTGGTGCAAATTAATCAGCTGAGTCCTGGCTTCTTCTACAATTCATTATAATTCTGATTTCTCCTAGACAGAGCAAGAGAATGAGAAGATGAATGCCAAGCTAGAGCAGCTCCAGCACCATGCTGTGTGAGTGTCCCCACACCCTTCTCCTGCAAAAACATCCTTGGGAATTTGATGGTTTTAGTGGGATAAACTGGATCCAATCTGCTGGGGTTTGTTCAGCCAGAATTAATTCAGAGGTTGGGTGGGGGAAGTTGTTCCTCCCTGGCATGTGTGACACAAACTGACACAAACATGCCATGGACTTGTTCCCACGTTTCCAGGTGCAAGTTGGATCTGCAGAAGCTGGTGGAGACTGTGGAGGATGAGGAGTTGAAGGAAAACGTGGAGGTGATCCGGAACCTGCAGCAGGTGCTGGCTGAGCTGCAGGTAAGGCTGAGCCCAGGGAAGGGGTAGTTGTGCCAAGTTACTCAGGAAATCTGGGATTCCACTCCAACAGCTTCCCTCAAGGAGCCCAGGAATTAAAAGTATGAAGTGACTCTTGAGATCCACTTCAAAACTGTCCTGTTGTGCTTTAGTGCTGCAGAAAGGCCACTTGTGCTGCTCCTGGCTGGGGGATGAAAGGAGGAGTCTCCATGAAAAAACCTGATATTGGAGATCAGAATGGATTTACAATCCCTAAATTGGATGGAGTGTTGTAAACTTGGTGATTCTTATGGACAACGTAAATTGCAGGGACCTGAAATTGTTAAATAGAAGCTTCCAGGCTTTGTCTAATGGAGGAATTTCAGCTCTCCTTCACTGGACATTCCTCTGTCCTCTCCTGTGAGGAGGTAGCTCCCAGTGCTGGAGTTCAGGGAAGATTTCAAGGAATGGCTTTTCCAACCAGACAAGGAGGAGTTTCCTCCCTCTCCTCCAGGAGGAGGACAATGGTCTCCTCTTTCCAGAGAGGTTCTGGCCGGAGGAGAATCACGTGCTTTGCCATGATGTGCCAACAGTCTGTTATTTCCTTCCTTTTACTTCATATTTCCATTTTCACCCAAGTTTTCTTCTCTCTGTCCAACAGAGTGAAAACGCTGCGACCACAGAAGCTGCTGCAGAGCTGCCAAACTCTGAACAGGATTCTGCAGGTGTAAGTGGGGGGGCTCAGCAGTGCACACCTCACTGGGGCACGGTTTTATCTCCTCATCACTTTTATCTGCTCCCTGCTGCTAATTTTCTAGCCCAAATGCTTGATAAATCATCACTCCTGTCTGTGCTGTTTTAAACTCGATGTGTTCAAGGTCAGGAACCTGTTCTCGTTTCTGAATATTTAGTTTTTTTACATAAAAATGCATTTGAAGTGCTCTGTAGAAACAGAGATGATGTTATTGAAGAGCTCTGCATTGGCCTCTCCTCATGGCTGTGTCTCCTGCAGGAAGCAGAAGTGGGCCAGGAATCCAAGAGAGCCTCCAACGACTTCAGCACCCAGCACGCCCTGCGCCAGGCACAGCTCTCCAGGGAGCTGCTGGAGCTCAACAAAGCCCTGACTCTGAAAGAGGCCCTGGCCAAAAAAATGTCTCAAAATGACACTCAGCTGGGGCCCATTCAGTCCCAGTACCAGGTAAAGCTGAAATCCTCCTTGTTCAGTTTGTTTTCCCCAGTTCACACTGGGGAGGGAAGGGAGGAGATCTGTCCTAAGGAACCTGTTCTGATTTGGGTCTATTTATTCCTTAAACTGGATCCCTGCTCCCTTGGGCAGTTTTCCCTGCTGTGCTGGGGTCTCCCATCTCTGAAAGGATTCAGTCAGGATGTGGCCACAGTGACTCTGGGCACACCAAAGCTCCAGAGGGTGCTGGACCAGCCCCTGTGACCCTCACACAGCTCTTAGATAAGGTGTGCCTGCTGCAGAGGAATGGGGTTTTTAAAGCCTTCTCTGTCTTAAAGCTTTGCCTCAGGGTGTCTTTTCAAGGTTTTTATTTAGAGATTTATTCCTCTTGTCCTTTCTAGACCAATATCAAGGATCTGGAGCTGGAGGTCAGCAATTTGCAGAAGGAGAAGGAGGAACTGGTCCTTGCTCTGCACATGGCAAAGAAGGACATCAACCAGGCCAAGTAAGAGGGCACTGACTGCAGCTCTGAGGGGTGTTAATGTGTCAGAAAATCCAATGTCTTGCACTTCCATGATCAGTGAAAGCTCTTTTGATGTAAAAGTGTCCCTTTAACGTGCCAGGAGCTGCAGAGAAGCCTCCTGTGGGCTTTCAGCAGCAGCAAAGGGGACAGAGGTGACATTTTTCATGGGGTGTCTCTGAAGCTGGAGAGGATTTGTTGTGGTTTCTCTCCAGGCTGAGCGAACGGCGCCGGAAAAGGCTCCAGGAGCTGGAAGCACAAATCAATGAGCTCAAGAAGAAGCTGAATGAGCAATCCAAGCTCCTGAAGCTGAAGGAATCCACGGAGCGCACGGTGTCCAAACTGAACCAGGAGATCAGGGTAACCAACAGGCACCTCTGACTTGAGCCTCTGCAGACAAAGCAGCTCCCAGGCAGGAGTCCCAGAAATCCCAAACAGGAATCCCAGACAGGAATCCACTTTCTGTTTAGTCAGACTGAAAACAGCAGTTTTTGGCAAGATTCACTTGGCTACATGACCACAGTAGGCAGGTGGCTACTGAGATTTGGGAGGAAAAGAAGTCCAAAGTATCTTCTGGCACTTCTGATTTCTTGCCTCAGTCAAATCATTTGACTCCACTTTGATTTCCCTAAATTGTGCCTATGTTGGTCTTCCCTTTATGCCTAAAAAAATCCCTGTTTTTTAGTACTTTGAGAGTGTCCTGTGTTGGGAGCACTCTTAAGATTTCCTACCTGCCACTCCCCACACCTGGCAGGGATGGGGGGAATGGACGTTGGAGCTCCTCAGAATGTAAATCCTGGATAATTCTTCCAGCCACTGGTGTTTTTCAGGAAATGAAGCAGCAAAGGGTGCAGCTGATGCGTCAGATGAAAGAAGACACTGAGAAATTCAGGCAGTGGAAGCAGCAGAAGGACAAGGAAGTGATCCAGCTGAAGGAAAAGGTGAGCAAACAAGCCCCTCCTGCTGTTCCTCCCTCCAAAGGGGTGCTGTGAGGTTGTTTAACTGGGAAGCATCAGTTAAAGCACTGGAAAAGTGCTGGGAATGCTTTGAAGAGGAGCTTGGCTCATGTGGCTGCCACCTTTCACCACCTGAACTTGTTCATGGCTGGAGATCTTCAAGCTCACCACAGCTGTGAATCAGCTCTAAGGCAGAAGGCAAAAATAGTCAATATTTGAAGGATTTAAAGCTGTAGGGTTTGGCCCCAGCATGGGAGGTTTTTAAACTTCCAAAGGAACGTTGGACCTGCAGGTTGATGAAATCCAGCTGCTTGTGGTGGCTGAGTGCAAAGGGCAGCAAACACCTGGAGTTCCGTGTCACAGCAATTCCTGCCCCTCAGTGCCTCACGATGCTGGGGCTGGAACCCTGGGGCTGCAGCCTTTCCTTTGTCATGGAAAATGGGACTTTTCCAGCTGTTTTTCCTTGCAGGACCGAAAGAGGCAATATGAGCTCCTCAAGCTGGAGAGGGATTTCCAGAAACAGGCCAATGTCCTCCGGCGCAAAACAGAGGAGGTGAGGAGCCAACATCTCCTGGAAATTCCCAACCAATCCCTAAAGTCTGCCAGGTGGGGCTGGAGGATGGAACAGGATACACAGAAACCTCTTAAAGGAATTTAGAAGCTGGAAAGAAAAGCTTTTCTCTCTGTGGAGAAATCCCTATTTCTGCATTGTAGCCTTTGAGGCATCCCAGTTAAATTTGCTCCTTAGAGGCCAAATACCTCTGGGTACCAGATGACTCTGAGTCCCAGGCTTCTGTGGCAAATCCATGTGGATGCCCAGGGTAGGACGTGGGAAATGAGTTTGGGTGGTGGATCTACAAGGTTGCAGCTCCAAATCCTTTCAGGATGGCTTTGTAAAAGAAATGCATCTTTCACCCCTCATTTTGGGCGTTTTCTTCTACCTTCAGGCCTAGAAGCATCCTCTCTGTAAAGGAGGAATGGCAGCAAAGGAAATAAATCAAGGAGAGGAGTCCTTGAGTTAAAGGAGGATAAATTGAGATTTATTAACCTTGTGCTGTCACTGTCCCAGTGTTTGCCCTGGTCTGGGAATCCCTCATGTTTCCAGCTGTTGCAGATGATTTGCAGTCCCTGTTCAGCTCTTTGTGGAATCTCTTCCAGGCAGCAGCTGCCAACAAACGCCTCAAGGATGCCCTGCAGAAACAGAAGGAGGCGGCGGATAAACGGAAGGAGACCCAAAATCGGGGCATGGAAGGAATTGCTGCACGAGTCAAAGTGGGTGGCAGCGTTTTTGCATCCCAGCACTGGGCAAACTGGGATTTGGGGTGGGTGCTGCTGGCCTTGGTGGCTGGAGCACAGCAGGAGGAACAGGGAATTGCATTGGGATTATTCAGTTTCTCTGAAATGCCTTCACGGAGAAGGATTCAGACCTGGAGCTGAGATCAGCCGCTGGGTTTTGGGGGTTATTTTTCCAGAGCTGGCTTGCAAATGAAGTCGAGGTTCTTGTCAGCACTGAAGAGGCTCGAAGACACCTGGCAGACCTGCTGGAGGACAGGAAAATCCTGGCAAAGGAGCTCCTTCAGCTGAAAGAGAAGAAAGAGGCTGGAGAAAACCCCCCTCCAAAGCTCCGGGTAAGAGGGAAACTCTCCTTTTCCCACCCCACACCTCTGGCTGTTCAGCAATATTGGGTTCATTATTCTCACTCCTACTTGACCTGTTCCCTTAGGAGATAGGGATGGAGCCCATCCTTGGCTGCCCTTGTGGGAGAAAGGGTTAATGTTCTTGTGCTCTGACATGTCAGGGACAAGAGGTGCTGAAGGAACTTGTTGCTTAATGGAATTACAGAAAATTTTGTCCCTGAAAGGGCAGTCAGGCTTTGGAGCAGCTGTCCAGGGAAGTGGTGCAATCAGCACCCCTGGAAGTGTCCAAAAAACATCTGGGTGTGGCACCTGGGGACATGGGTGACCTGTCAGTGTTGGGGCAATGGTTGTTCTCGACACCCTTGGGGAGCTTTTCCACCCTCAAGGACTGTGAGGGACATGAGTGGGTCACACCCCTTAGCGAAGGCTTTTGGGAGGGAGCAGTGGAATTGCAGCTGTGGGGAGATGCCTGGAGGCTTTTCCAGCTGGAATGCCTGTAACTGTGGGATTTCCTCCCCTGCTCCTGCCCCGTACCCGTGCTGTGACCCCACAGAGGCGCACGTACTGCCTGGCCGACCTGCAGGCCCCGGACACGGATCTCTCCATCTCCAAGCAGATCGAGAGCCTGCAAACGGAGATGGAGCTCAGGTAAGGCACTGCCACACAGCCCATCCACACAGCCTTGCCTCTGGCTCTCCCCTCCTTTCCATCCCAACTCCCTGGGAGATGGAAGAGGATGAAAAACACGCAGGCTGATGCTGGAAATGATGAGGGAAAGGTGTGGGTTTTCCTGGCTGGAATTTTTCCAAAATGTGGCAAAAATACTCAGTCACTTAGACTGGGGTTCTTGAGCTGTTGGTGAGCACTTCTGGGGGAAAAACCTCCACTTTTATTTGGGAATGTGAAGTGGAGGCAAAACTCCCCAGGGGAGCAATGCAGGCTCCAGGTGCTCTACTGAGCAGCAAAAATCTCAATTTAAACTATTTTATTTAATATTCTGGGAACAGTAACATTAGCCCAGACACCAGCCCTGGTTTTCTCCTGTGTTGTAACTCCAAATCCATGGATTCTTCCCCAGGAGTGCCCAGATAGCAGACCTGCAGCAGAAACTCCTGGATGCAGACAATGGAGATCGGGCCAAGCAGCGCTGGGATAGCATTGCCACCATCCTGGAGGCCAAATGTGCTCTGAAGTATCTCTTGGGAGAGGTAAACCTTGGCTTTTCCTCTTTTATCCCTAAAAGCAAAGGCTCTAAGTCTGCTTAGCCACAAATGAAAGGAAGGAACCAAAGGAATTTGAGTGGAGCTCTCCTGTAGTGGATGAGGTTTATTCCCCTCACAAGTTTGGATTAAAATGTTATTTACTGGGGAGAGAAATGTGAAAAACAGGGAAGGGGGAAGTGGAATAGATGAGGGTCTGGAGACAGCAGCTAAAGCTGAGCTTATGGGTGACTTACATGGGAATGGGCAAATGGGAAAAGACAAATTTCAGAAGTGGAAGAAGAGAGAAAAATACTAAAAATTCTTCCTGAACAAGCAGGGAAATGAGAGCAGTGCTGGCTGAGGTCAGGGGAGCAGTGGAATTGGTGTTGAGCTGGGAAAAACTTGCACAAGACTGGTGATGGGGAAGAGTAGGAAGTGGGGTGTGGTGGGATCAGGGAAAGAGCAACTAAGGACTGAATTACCTGTTGCTCCCTGGTGCTTGGAAATCAAAGGAAAAGGGTGAAAAGAAAAACACTTTGTGTGCTGCAGGAAAGGGAGGTGAATTCAGAGCTGTGAACAACACCCTCAGCTCCCTGGTTTGCCCTTCCAAAGTGTCTGGCTCTGAATCTCCCTGCCCTCCTTGGTGCTGAGGGCTGGTCCAGCTCCTGGGGTGGCTGGAAGTTACAGGGAGGCTTCCCCTCCATACTGCAGCACCTGTGCCAGCAGGGAATCCCTGTGCCAGCAGGGAATCCCTGTCCCAAGCCATCCCTTGCTCTTGTTTTCCAGCTGGTCTCCTCCAAGGTGCAGGAGAGCAAACTGCAGAGCAGCCTGGAGCAGAGCCAGGCCAGCTGTTCTGACGTGCAGAAGATGCTGATGGAAGAGAGAAACCACACAGCAGAGCTGGAGACAGCCTTCCAAAATCAGATTTTGGTGCAGGAACAGCAACACCAGGAAAAGGTGAATCACAGCTCATGGAAATCTTGGAGTCTGGGACTGATCTCCAGGTCTGCTCAGGGAGAAAGGCAAAGGGGATGTGCTGAAAGGAAGCTGGTGCTGAATATCAAGTCAAATTTTGCTGGATTTTTGCAGATGGTCCATTAAAAGCCAAAGAAATCCCTGTATTTATCCTGTGCAAATTGGTTTACTCAGTAACGTTCCTCCCACTTTAAGTGAGGATGTTACAAGATCACTTTTCAAGTAGGTCAGGGGGGAATTTTGCTGGAAGTGGCAGGAAGTTCCCCTGAGCCTGGACTTTGATGCCAAGTGTTTCTTTCAGGAATTCACTCCTGTTTATTCCAACTTGCTTGTAGGTTCTGTACCTGCTCAGCCAATTCCAGCAGAAAGAAGCAGCAGATAAGAGATTGGAAGATTCCCTGAACGAGCGGGAGAAACAACTGCAGGAGCGACTGCAGTTCCAGGTGCAGTGGCTGGGTGTGGCTGGGATCCTTTGGGATACCTGGAATAGAGCAGGATTGTGTATTCCCTTTGCAGAAGCCTGCATGGGGTGGTTGCTGTGCAGGCTGGAATAGCCCTGGGGGATTTTCTCTTATTTCTCTCCAAGGAAATAAATTTCCTCTTGACCTACAAACAGGAGGAAGAGCTAGAGAAAATGAAGGAGATGTGTGAGAAGAACCAGGAACTGCTCCGGGAAAATGACACTCTGAAACAGGTAGAGCCTTGTACAGACGCCAGAGCCCTGTGGCAGTTGGGTTTGTGGATTTTGCAGAGCTGATTCTTGTCTCTTCTGACAGAAACTGCTGCTCCTCCAAGTTGCCAGTGGCCAGAAGCTCCGGCACATCCAGCAAAGGCCACTTGAGTCTCCAGACTCTTCTTTTGATTATGTTCCACCCAAAGTAAGAGGCTGCACAGTTTGTATTGCACCTGAATTCTTTGCTAGAGTTAATCTTGGCTACTGATAATGTGATTTTTTTCTTTCTCCCAAGCTGCTTTTGCCAGGCACTTGTTCTGCTCATTGAAGTGGCCCCTTCTGTCCTTTCCAGAAGACCCAAATACCTGCATTAGTTTTTTGATTAACAAACAAAAAAACCGCCAAACCTGTTTCCTCATTGTAATTCTGACTCTGTATCCTCCTTCACAACCCAGGTTGTTTTTCTGTAGCGTTCCCAGTCTTTAAATTGTGGAGCAAGGCATGTGTGTCACAGCAAGGTTTGCTGCTTTGCAAAGAGACAAATCTTAGTGCTGGGAGGAAGAAATGATTTAAGACTCTTTGGACAGGAGTGTGACACTTGTTTTTTGTCACGTGATGTGACAACAACTCAGACTTCCAAGGATTTGTCATCAATAGTTTAAATCGATTGAATTTTCAATCCTGATAATTGGATCTTTTTTTTCCCCCAACCTTCTTGGCTCTGAGGGACTCTGAAAACCTTAATAAAATCAAATAAAACCTTATTAAAATATAAAAATTATTAATAAAATATAACAGTGTGATTTTTTTGGGTGGCCTAACCCCCCGTGCTCCTGTGTTACAGCCCAAGAGCCGCCGGCAGACCACGGCCAAGCCCCGGGCACCCAGCCCCGAGGTGGATGTGGAGGAGCTGCTCTCTGACTCTGGGGAACTGAATGATTCCGACTGGCTTCCTGGGAAAGCAGGCAGAGGAGCAAGGAAAAACCTTATGGGGGTAAGATCCAGCTGCCCTTGGTCCAGTGTCTGCTGGGGAATCACTTGCTGTGTCCAAGGATTGGGTATGGAGTGGGGAGATGTGGTGTCTCCACTGCTCTGAGTGGCAGAAATGGGTTATTTGGGTGCCTTAGGATATTTGTGACCTTCCCACAGACACAGCAAAGGTCAGCAGTCAGCAACACCTTCCTGGACAGGTTTTCCCTGTCCAAGTCACCCTCTCCCATGAGAGATGTGTTGTGTCCTGCTGCCTGTGCCTGAGCTGGCCTCTGCTTCAGGAACAGCCCTAAGAGCAGCCAGATCCCTGCAGGGAGCCTATTTTAGGGAGAAAACAAACAAAAAAAGGGATGGCCTGTTGTGGATCCCTGTTCCCTCTGGGAATCTGCAGCTTCCAGTCCTGACAGAGCCTCGGCTTCCATCTGTCTGTGTCAGTCTGGAGCTTCAGCCTGTGGCTCAGAAAATTCCTGAGGTGTTTGGGGTGGGGACTCCCTCCTTTTGTGGAAGTGTGGCACAGAAACTGGGATCCTTTGAGATCACCTGAAATCAGGCACTGAGTAGCTGGAGGTGCTTATCCTATAGATCCTGAAGATGGATCTGTAGGTGGAAGGATTTTATTCTGGGTATTAGGAAGAGAATTATGCTGGGAGGTAGGACTGGCAGCGAAACACTTCTGGGGCAGCTTGGGGGTGTCCCTGTCCTTGAGATGCCACAGCTGGCGGGAGCTGGAGCATTCCAGGAGCATCCTGGCCACTGGATCCCCCTTCCCTTGCAGTGCTCGTGCAAGGGCCGCTGTGGGAACAGGCAGTGTGGCTGCAGGAAGCAGAAGTTGGGATGCACCGACAGCTGCAGCTGCGCCGCGGCCACATGCAGGAACAGGGACCACGACCTGGTGAGTGCTGCTGGCTCTGGGGGTGCCTGAGGGGCTGCAGGGCCTGGACGGGGGCTGGAGCAGAGCTGGATGAAGGGACAATTCCCACACAAGCATAGTTTGTCCAGACAGAGCACGTGCACTTTGCTGAAGCTCTGTGAACATCACTAATTAGTGCCTCTCTGGTAACTGAGGACAATTTTCCACTGCAGGACCAGGCTCTGCCACTGAGCGCAGACATGTGGAGATTCACAGCAGAGATTTTCCTGTTCCCACTTCTCATCCACAAATCTGAGGACAAATAATTTCAATTTTCCTTTTGGACTCAGTAAATTAAACTTGTGTCTTTGGCTTCAGACAACACAAAACCTCGACTCATTCCCGGATTTATTTTTAAGAAGGGAAGAGATGGTTTGGGGAGGGGGCTGTAGCAGCAGGAAGGTCCATGAGAAACTGATGTTCATTGGGGAAGCTGCTCCTAGTGGGAATTCTGCTCTTGGATCTCAGAAATCAAGTGGGGACATCCCACAGCGCTTTAATTATTGCCTATGGAGCCCTAGCCTGAGCTGCAGCATCCTGTGGAATACTTCCCAGCCAGAGAGCAGGGGGCTGTGGTGGGAAGGGATGGGATGGATGTTCTACAAGAGCTTCATCCTCTGCTGCCCCTCAGGAAACCACAGCATGTGAGGAGCACAAAAGGGACTCAGAAGGGTCCTTGAAGCTGGAAGACCCCACGGAGGTGAAAGCAGGAGAGAGCTTCTTCCAGCCCGTGTGTGTCACTCCAACCACAAAGGTATTCCCAGGGAGCAGGGACAGCAGAGCTGCTGAATGAGGGATCTTGGAGGGAAATCCCCCCAGAGGAGAAGCTGCTGCTGGAAAACTCTGCACAACTGCAGGCAGCTCGTGTGGAAGGTTTGAGTTTGCTGAATTCCTATGTTTCCACACTGAAATGATGCCACAGGCTTGCCAAGTTTTCCTGCAGCACTTTCAGCGAGGAGAGAGGGGAAGTGAGGAGCAGGGTAAAATCACATCTGTCCATGTGCAAAGTGACCTTAAGCTGTTGTGCTCTCTGACCTGGCACATCTCATTTTGCCTCAGCTAAACAAATTCCCTTGTCCCATTGGAACTCACCATTCCAACTGCTGTGTCTTCCTGCTGAATCTTGATACTTGGTCCAAAAGTTTGTCTTTTTCTTGACTTGAGTAAAAAAATGAAGCAACTCTTGAGGCTGGCCTGGCACTTTGTGTCCTGCTGCCTCTGGTGGGTCACTGCAGCAGTGACTAATGCTGGAGATTGTTCCTTGTTTCCCACAGGTCCTGCAGGACATCACAGACCAGGAGGTGCTCCTGAAGATTCCCAGTGCTGCAGCCTCCCTCCTTGGGAGGGATGAGGAGTCCCAGGAGAACCAGAACCCCTTTGGGAAGAAGAAGAAGAGGATGCTGAGCAGTAACATCAGCTTCTTCTCAGGCTGCACCCCCATCAAGGAGGAGTTTAACTGACCTGGAGCTTTCCCATCCCTTTAGGCCATGTTCCTGGTGACTTTTGAGGGAGTTGGACTCTCTTGCTGGAGCAGCAGCTCCTGCCCCTCAGCAAGGGAGTCAAACCCTGCTTCTTGCTGGTCATGTCTCTGTAAATATTTGTGTGTTGGGGCCAGGGGCAGGGTAAGAATCTTTCCTCTGGAATTCCTGGAGTGAATGGAGGTGATTTTCCCGGTGCTTGTTGCCAGTTCCCTCCCTCCTCCCGAGCTGTGAACGCTGGGTACGGTTTCACCTGTAATCTTGAACAAACTTTGCCTTTGCACTGGAGCTCTGCTCCTGCTTCTTCTCATGGAGCCTGGAGGAACTTTTCCAGCTGCCCTGGGAGATCCATGGAGCGAGGAGGCCCTGGCTGAAGTCTTAAACCAGCAGCTCTGAACTGGTCAGAGTTCAGTTCAGCTGACCAGTTTCTGACCTCTTTGGCTGCTGGACTGTCCTTATTCTATGAACTTAGACACCTAACCTATGTGAATAATGCAGGAATTTTAACTCTGGTTTGTAGTTTTAATAAAGGAATTACTAAAGAAACCTGGCTTGGAGTTGGAATTATTGTGCACAACAACCCCCAGCCCCCCTGGGCTCTCTGCACTTAAATTTGGTCTCAAAACCAGTCCAGGAGTTGCTGCCACTGGGACCTGCTCAGGTTTTTCTGTCCACACACCCCAAACACGGTCCTGCTGCTTTTCCTTGCCCTGAGCCCTAAGTTTTGAGTCTCAGCAGAAAGAAAAGGTGATAAATATAACTTATTTTTAATTTCTTTCTCCTTCATGGGCAAGGGTGGTGATACAGCTGTGCCCTGGGGCATGCACAGGGATGTGGGATTTGGGCTGTAGTTCCCTGAGCTGAGAACTGTCTTTATTTACCTGTTGGATGAGGCCTTGGCCACCTTAGGCAAGTCCAGGATTGTTTGGGTTGGAAGGGGCCTTAGGGCTCATCTGTTCCCGCTCGCTGCCAAGGGCAGAGCCACCTTCCACTATCCCAGGCTGCTCCAAGCCCCCTCCAACCTGGCCTTGGACACTGCCAGGGATCCAGGGGCAGCCACAGCTTCTCTGGGCACCGTGTGCCAGGGCCTCTCTAGTCTCACAGGAAAGAATTCCTTCCCAAAATCCCACTTCACCTTGGATTTCAGTCCTCTCCCTGCTTTCCAAGTGTAAAAAGGCCCCGAGAGCTGTAAAATGTTTCCGAGTGATTTAAACAAGCATGGAAGTTCTGAGGGCTTATGCCCTAATAGACAATTGTCCCATCCCAAATCCCATCCTATCCTACAGGCCCTCCCATTCCATCCCACTCTTTAGGCTCAATCCTGAGTCAGGAGTTTTGTGCTGAAGAACAGACAGGGATAAACAGCGGGTGGTGAGGGAAACTTGTCCTGTGGGAGGAGGGAGCATCCCCCGGGAACGGGGAGGGGACAGAGGTGACAGCAGGGCCATTATTTATATAAAAATTATATATTTATATAAAATATATATGTAAGATATCTATAGATAGAGGTATAGCTGTAGATGTGTGTGTGTATAAAAGACATCTGTCCCTGATAAACGTGAGGATTGTTGTGCATTATCACTGTGCTTTGTATGCGTATTGTGGATTATACAATACCTAGTATAGAATATATAATGTGATATACTGCCTATATTACACAGATACATTTATGTACTCTGGTCTCTAGAACAGGAGGGGTGTGAGCCTGTGCAGGGGGTGGATATCCAGCTGTACAGAAACCAGACTGGGAGGGTTGGTTCTATATGGAACTTGTAATGGTAAATAATGTTCTGGTATGGGAGCACATCCCATACCCACAGCGGTTAGAGAATGGTGTCTGAGGCAATATATAATTATAGATAATATAATATAATATAACAGTATAGTATGTTATAGTATATTATTATATAATATTATATGATATATATTCTATAATGTATATAATATATATTATATAATTATATTATATATATTATATATAATATAGCAGTGATGGGGGCAGCTCTCAACTCTGCTGTGATTGCTCTATAGGAGGTGTTGTTACAGATGGAAATGATTGAGCAGTGCATTAGAGGTGTGGCTGTTTATACACGTAAATATAACATGAGGGGGTATAATATAGTTCTAGTATACAGAATATATATATATATATATATATATAAACAGTGTGTGAGAACAGGGTCTGTGAGAGCATGGAGGTGGTTAATTAAAACAACCCACATTATTTGGTTTATATGGGCAAACAGTCAGTGCTGCAACTTAAACATTGGTGTGGGAGGGGGTCTGAGAATGTAAACATATGGCCCTATAGAAATCATCAATAGGTGGGTGTATAACACAAGTGTATAGGAATATTATATATAAAAGATGTTTATATAAAGGCATTATATATTATATGCAAAAGACATTGATATATATTACATCATTATACATTTATATGTATTAGTATATATATTTATATGTATTTTATATGTTTATATATTATATATTTGTATCTTTATTATATATTGATATATATTATCTATTGGGATATAAAATATATAATTATATGCTTTACATTATACAGTATATTATTATATAACTGTATATGATGTGCACATAAATACACGTAAAATATAATGTATATGAAGTGTTTCTGTGCATGCACAATTAACTACTGTATATTCTCTATATAATCTATAGTCTATGTATTTTCTATATTTTATGTGTTGCATATGATATATATGAAAAATTAATTTATATATATTATTAAATATATGTTTACATGCTTTACATTATACATTATGATATATAACGTAGACATAATGACATATATAATAAAAATATATATAATATAAAATAAACATGCATAACTAATTAGGGTATATACTACATCTACTTACACTATATTCTACATATTTTGTGGTTTGTGTTTGTATTTGTCTTATGTGTTTGTATGATACAGATGTTATATGCAAAAGGTATTTATATATTATATAAAATATATCATTATATGCTTAAATTATTTAGCATATATCATTGTATACTTTATAATGCATACATGAAATAATTGATATATTATATATGAACTGTGTGCATGCATAATTAACTACTGTGCATTCTCTATATACATACACTATATTCTATATATTTCATCTGTGTAAATACGTATGGATATATAAATATAATTATTAATATATAGATGTGTATATATATGAAAACTAAGTGTCTGGGAGAGTTTTGAGTGTACAAATACATCTGTGTGCACGTAATATATATAGTTATAGATATCAAATAATACATACATATAGATGAAAGATACGTATATATAAAAATAATACATGTATACATATGTGTGTGTGTGTGTATATATATATATATAAATGATATATTAAAAATACCTAGAAAAGCTATAGAAAAACCCCTGCCCCCTCCCCCAGGTGTGTGCACAAGACACCAAGGCCGGGTTACAAACACTCTCCACTTTATTTCCACACTCCCACGGCCCATCCGGGGCCTTCCCACCCATCCCCACCCTCTGGAGTCCGTGTGAATCCCATGGGAAGGGCTCCTATGGACCCCATGGGAAGGGCTCCTCTGAGTCCCATGGGAAGGGCTCCAGGCCCTCACAAGGCGTCGTAGTCGTCGTCGTCCTCGTGCTTCCTCTTGAGCGGGTTGGGGTCGGCGGCGCCGGGCGGGACCATGTTGGTGGTGATCAGGATGTTCTTGGGGCCGATCAGGGATGGGTTGATCAGGACGTTCTGCACCGTGGGAGTGGTGGGAGTGGCTGTGGGAATCGTGGAAAGGGTTCAGCGAAAGCTTGGAGCGATCCCTGCGTTTTCCCTGTGTTGTTCCAGGCTAATAAAGCGCCGTGCTGCCAGAACGTTCCAGGGCATTCATCCCAAGAGGGAGGATGGGGAAGTGCTGGAGGGGTGAGGACACAAGGGGGAGAGGGAAACAGGAGCCAGGGTGTGAGGGAGCTGCCCAGGATGGCAATGTTCTGGCTGCCACTGCTGTGCTGGGAACGGGAATTAACACTGGAAGATCCCAGAATGAGAGAGAAGGGAAGCAATTCCCACAGCAGCTTGGCCAGAGCAGCTGTGGCTGCCCCATCCCTGGAAGAGCAATGTGGAAGGTGTCTCTGTCCATGGCAGGGGGTGGGACTGGATGAGCTCCTCCCTCCCGACCCAAGCAGCCTGTGGCTGTGTGATTATCCCTGTATCCAGCCCCAGGAATCCCAGGAATACCTGACTTCCCAGCGGGCTGGGAGGACGGGATCTGGACGGTGAAGCGCTGCCCCGCCAGCGACACCGGCGCTCCCACCTTGGCTGACACCGACACAGTCTGGGCTGAGGGGGTACCTGCAATTCAACAACCCACCAAAACAAACCAAAATAAATCCATAAACACTCCTAAAACTCCTTCCCAGTGGCACCTGTTATTAGACACAGTGGGAATGCCCAGGAACACAATGACATCGGATACAAGGAGTCAGATTTCCAGGCAGAGCTGCACATTTGCTCATTTTCACACATTTACTCCAGCCCTACAGAATTCCAGACTATCAACATACACTACTTTTTAGGTCACAGCCCTAAATTTTAAGACCCTTTTAAAAATGGATCTTTCCCAGTGCTATTTAATTCAGCACCATGCTGGCATTGAGGAAAACAACCCTAAATTTAAGTAAAGTTCTTGAATAGTCCCTTAAATAAAGGATTTATCACAAATACAGAACATCTGTAATGCATTTATGTATAAATGTTATTATAACAATAAAGATTATATTAAGTTATTAAATTAACTTTGTGATGCTGTCAAACAATATAAAGTCAGGAGGCCCCTTTACATTCCCTCAAGAGTTGAAAAGTGTTTTAAATTATTCCTCTGTTTTTCCTTCCTAAAATAAAGGTGGAAAACCCCAGTGGAGCTGTTTCCTACCCAAAGTGGGAGTGCTGGGCCTGCTGCTCACGGCACCCACGCTCAGGCGAGGCACTGTGATCCTGCCTGCTGTGGAGGAGACCTGTGGGGAGAGAACCAGGGAGTCAGGGAATGGCTTGGAATAAACAGGAAAGTCCCCCCCACTGAGGCAATGAGTGCTTCCCAGCAAAGGAAATATCTTCCCTCTAAAGCAGAAACAACTGAGGTGGAAGTAAAAAATACCCTTTAATAGCTACACCAAAGCCTGACTTAAGCCTCTGACAACCTGATATTAAACCTGACAGTTCCTCCTGGACAGCAGGAGGAATTTCTTCCTGGAAAGGCTGGCCAGGCATTGGAAGGGGCTGCCCAGGGAGGTGATGGAGTCTCCATCCCTGGAAGTGTCCAGGGAATGGCTGGACATGGCACTCAGTGCTCTGGTGGGGATCAGGCACACGTTGGACTTGGTGATCCTGGACGGCTTTTCCAGCCTCAGTGATTCAGGGATTCTGCAGTATTTCTTTAACACTAAAATATTCCCGTATTTTAAATTTTCCCACGTTTTAAAATTTCCCATATTTTAAAATTTCCATTTAAAATTAACCACCAACAATTTACAAATCCAGCCGGGAGACAAAGAGCACCGCTGGCTCCAAACCGACACGCACACGCCAATATTCACCCACACCTTCCAGAGGCACGCAAACCTGCAATCCCAAAGCCCTTCCCAACCCCCCAGGGGTGAAGCCCGAATCCCTGAGCAATCCTTACCTTCTTCTGCAGGGATTTGAGGCGGTAGTTGGGGGCAGTCAGGCAGTACCTGTCGGGTGGCAGCCGCGGGCCTGAGTACGGCTTGATCAGCGGCAGCGGCGTCTGGTTCTTCTGCCGGGCAATGTCCAGCAGGAACTGCGGAGACACGGCCTCATCCCTGTGTCCCAACCTCATCCCTGTGTCCCAACCTCATCCCTGTGTCCCGGCCTCATCCCTGTGTCCCAACCTCATCCCTGTGTCCCAGCCACATCCCTGTGTCCCTGCCTCATCCCTGTGTCCCGGCCTCATCCCTGTGTCCCGGCCACATCCCTGTGTCCCAGGCTCATCCCTGTGTCCCTGCCACATCCCTGTGTCCCAGGCTCATCCCTGTGTCCCAGCCACATCCCTGTGTCCCAGCCACATCCCTGTGTCCCAGCCTCATCCCTGTGTCCCGGCCTCATCCCTGTGTCCCAGGCTCATCCCTGTGTCCCGGCCACATCCCTGTGTCCCGGCCTCATCCCTGTGTCCCAGGCTCATCCCTGTGTCCCTGCCACATCCCTGTGTCCCAGGCTCATCCCTGTGTCCCAACCTCATCCCTGTGTCCCAGCCACATCCCTGTGTCCCTGCCTCATCCCTGTGTCCCGGCCACATCCCTGTGTCCCAGGCTCATCCCTGTGTCCCTGCCACATCCCTGTGTCCCAGGCTCATCCCTGTGTCCCAACCTCATCCCTGTGTCCCAGCCACATCCCTGTGTCCCTGCCTCATCCCTGTGTCCCGGCCTCATCCCTGTGTCCCAGGCTCATCCCTGTGTCCCGGCCACATCCCTGTGTCCCGGCCTCATCCCTGTGTCCCGGCCTCATCCCCGTGTCCCAGGCTCATCCCTGTGTCCCGGCCACATCCCTGTGTCCCGGCCACATCCCTGTGTCCCGGCCTCATCCCCGTGTCCCAGGCTCATCCCTGTGTCCCGGCCACATCCCTGTGTCCCTGCCTCATCCCTGTGTCCCAACCTCATCCCTGTGTCCCAGGCTCATCCCTGTGTCCCTGCCACATCCCTGTGTCCCAGGCTCATCCCTGTGTCCCAGCCACATCCCTGTGTCCCGGCCACATCCCTGTGTCCCGGCCACATCCCTGTGTCCCTGCCACATCCCTGTGTCCCAGGCTCATCCCTGTGTCCCTGCCACATCCCTGTGTCCCGGCCTCATCCCCGTGTCCCAGGCTCATCCCTGTGTCCCGGCCACATCCCTGTGTCCCTGCCTCATCCCTGTGTCCCGGCCTCATCCCTGTGTCCCGGCCTCATCCCTGTGTCCCAGGCTCATCCCTGTGTCCCTGCCTCATCCCTGTGTCCCAGGCTCATCCCTGTGTCCCGGGCACATCCCTGTGTTCCTGCCTCATCCCTGTGTCCCGGCCACATCCCTGTGTCCCTGCCTCATCCCTGTGTCCCGGCCTCATCCCTGTGTCCCGGCCACATCCCCGTGTCCCGGCCACATCCCTGTGTCCCGGCCTCATCCCCGTGTCCCGGCCACATCTCTGTGTCCCGGCCTCATCCCTGTGTCCCTGCCACATCCCTGTGTTCCTGCCTCATCCCTGTGTCCCGGCCACATCCCTGTGTCCCGGCCTCATCCCTGTGTCCCGGCCTCATCCCTGTGTCCCAGGCTCATCCCTGTGTCCCAGGCTCATCCCTGTGTCCCAGCCACATCCCTGTGTCCCAGGCTCATCCCTGTGTCCCGGCCACATCCCTGTGTCCCTGCCTCATCCCTGTGTCCCGGCCTCATCCCTGTGTCCCAGGCTCATCCCTGTGTCCCAGCCACATCCCTGTGTCACGGCCTCATCCCTGTGTCCCAGGCTCATCCCTGTGTCCCGGCCACATCCCTGTGTCCTGGCCACATCCCTGTGTCCCTGCCACATCCCTGTGTCCCAGCCGCATCCCCGTGTCCCAGGCTCATCCCTGTGTCCCGGCCTCATCCCTGTGTCCCTGCCACATCCCTGTGTCCCTGCCACATCCCTGTGTCCCGGCCTCATCCCTGTGTTCCTGCCTCATCCCTGTGTCCCGGCCACATCCCTGTGTCCCGGCCACATCCCTGTGTCCCGGCCTCATCCCTGTGTCCCGGCCACATCCCTGTGTCCCGGCCTCATCCCCGTGTCCCAGGCTCATCCCTGTGTCCCGGCCACATCCCTGTGTCCCTGCCTCATCCCTGTGTCCCAGCCACATCCCTGTGTCCCGGCCACATCCCTGTGTCCCGGCCACATCCCTGTGTCCCGGCCTCATCCCTGTGTCCCAGCCTTCTCTGGGACGCCCAGTCCTGGCCGTACTCACGTCCCGGGGTGGGGGGGACGTGAAGGACTGGTCAGTCCGGCACTGGATCGCCAGGCGCACGTCGTCCGCGTCCACGCTGGACTTCTTGGCATGGCTTGAATAGATCTTGGCATCCTCCAGGATCGTGGTCACGTATCCTGGGGGAAACAGGCTCTGGATTGAGGCCGGGTTAAATGAAGTCCTCCCCAGCCCGATCCCGACCCCACCCAGCTGGCACTGAAAACTCTGCGGCCTCCGGGTACTGCTCAGACTGCCCGAGGGCAGTGCTGGATGGGATACTGGGAAGGAACTGGATGGGATACTGGGAAGGAATTCTTCCCTCTGAGGGCACTGAAGCTGTGGCCAGGTTAGACAGAGCTTGGAGCAACCCGGGATACTGGAAGGTGTCCCTGCCCATGGCAGGGAGTGGGACTGGATTTTCCTTAAGGTCCCTTCCAACCCAAACCACTCTGGGATTTGTGATTCTCTGTTTACTTTTTAAAATCGCACAATTACAGTCGGAAAAGATCTCCACGGTCACCGAGTCTGACAGGGGAGCCCCCGTGGAAACACGGATTCACACAGCACTTCCCTGCTCCAGACAACACCTCCCTGCTCCCCCCGGCGTTTCCCCACGCACTTCCCGCCCGGCCCCGCTTACTGTAGGCGAACTCCAGCATCTGGTTAATGACGCGCGGCTCGTACTCGGTGATGCCCATGTCCTTGAGGATCTGCGCCATCACCTGCGGGGCGGACACAGGCACCGCTCAGTCCCCCGAGCCTCCCGTTACCCCCCGGTCCCGCCTGGACCCCCCGAGCCCCGCGGAACCTGCGCATCCTTCGGGGCGCTCTTGGGGGACGCCATCTTGGCTGCCTCCATAGTTTCCTGCCACGTGACGCGGGGGCGCGGCTACGGAAGCCGGGAGGGCGGCGTTACTATGGAGACGCGGCCCAGCGGGGTTGCCATGGAGACGCGGCCTAGCGCGGTTACCATGGAGATGCGGCCTGGCAGGGCAGAAATTCATTTTACTAGAAATATTCATATAGGCCAACTGATGCACAAACCATCACGGCTGGATTCAGTGACCCTTTCCCCACTCCCTCTGCTGCAGATAGCCCATCTGCCCTGTGGTGATGCAGGAAGGGATGTTTTGTTATTTTATTAACAGTTCTGAAGCCACTTTTTAAATTGCCGGCATTCCCAGGATTAACTAAATCCCACTGTTCCCACTGTTCTGAAAATAACAGGTTCCACTTCGGAAGCAAATTTAGAAGCTTTTTAAAGCTGGTTTTCATGGCAGCTGACTGGATTCGGAAGACATTTAGAGTACATTCCACGTGAGTTTTGTCAAAGTTTCTCACTTTCTGAGGCAAAACAGAACCAAAAATAAAGTTTTGTTGTGATTTTGTCAGGCAGGGGATCAGCAATGTTCCAGAAGCAGTTGCAATGTGTTGTTATTATCCAGGATGGTCTGACTGCAGCCAGGTCTGGAGGAAGAGGCTGTGCTGGGGACTCCCATCCCAGCTCCTCAGACAGGGAGAAACCAAAAGCTGCTCCTCCTGATCCACTCCAGCAGTGGCTACACTCAGGTGCTCCCCACCCACAGCCAGAAGGGCATTCAGCTCCTGGATCAGCCAACCTGGATGGACACACATCCCAACCCTGACTTGGGTTTGGGGGTCTGGGGGTGCTGGGATCAGCTGGGGGGGAACAGGAGCAGCCCCACAGCTCCAGCAGCACCTGGAGGAGCTGGAAAACCCTCACCCAGCACAAGGGGCAGGTACAGGATTCCTGTGCCAGAATTCCTGTACCAGAATCCCTGTGCTGAGGCAGCTCCAAGGCCAAGTCATTTGACTTCCGTGAGTCAGAGTGTGTTACACAAAAACATCCTGGGAGGAGGGAGGGAGGGAGGAGGAATTCCAGCCACTGACCTTAGACAACAAATAAAATCCGTTTTCTTTCCCCTTGTTTTAGGAAAGAGGGGGAGAGGAGCTCTTCCGTGGGCTGGGATCAGGCTGGAACTTAGCACATGGAGCTGTGGGCTGTCACACCATTTATTCCTGAGGCAGGAAAGAAAATTATTATATTATTCATTTCCACGGGGCTCGGGATTTATCCCTAAACCCAGTGCAAGACTCTTCTGTCCCCCCTGTGCCACCCTCCCCACCCACAGGTGACTTTTCAGGCTGGGAAGCACAACCAGGAGCTACTTGCAGGATTTCTGCCAGGAAAGCAGCAGCGAGAAGACAGGGAGAGCCAGTTCCCACAGGACAGACAAACATCACCCTGGCCATGGACGTTTCTCCTCATGGACAGTCCTCTGGGGCACAGCTGTGCTGGGAATCACGGGATCAGTGAGGTTGGAAAAGCCTTCCAAAACCATTGAGTCCAAGCTGTGACCGATCCCCACCTTGTCACCAGCCCAGAGCTCTGAGTGCCACGTCCAGGCATGCCTTGGACACCTCCAGGGATGGCGACTCCAAACCTCCCTGGGCAGCTCCGATGTTTAACAACCTTTTCCATGAAGAAATTCCTCCTGCTGTCCAACCTGAGCCTCCCCTGGCCCAGCCTGAGGCCATTTCCTCTCCCCCTGTCCCTGTTCCCTGGGAGCAGAGCTCGATCCCCCCGGCTGCCCCCTCCTGTCAGGGAGTTGTGCAGAGCCACAAGGTCCCCCCTGAGCCCCCTTTGCTCCAGGATAAATGCAGACACATTCCATGGGCACCACACGCCGGCCCAATGGAAGAGCAGCCACCCTTCCTCTCTGCTCAGACACTGGGGTTCTTTTCAGCATCGGAAAACAGGAAATGGGGTCACGGCGTGTCCTGGCCCGGCGCCGACTCCTCCGCCTGCCGCGGGTCGTTCATCCCAGGCAGCTGCCGGCCAGCTGGGAGGCATCTGCTGGAGAAATCGGGAGCACAGCCTGGGCACGTGGCTCTGCTCAGGCTGCAGGATTTAAATCCCATAGGTTTTAAATCCCTGGAAGTGTTCAAGGCCAGGATGGATGGGGCTTGGAGCAACCTGGGAAAAGGGAAGGTATCCCTGTCTGGCAGGAGTGGAACAAGATGAACTTTAAGGTCCTTCCCAACCCAAACCATTCCATAATTGTATGAAACTTCACTGGGCATTTCTTCCCAGATGGGATGTGTGGAGGTGTTCGGGTGCAGCCAAGCAGAGCCCTGGCACACGGACAGCTTTTGTTGTTGAGAGGTGTCCAAGTGCCTAAATCTGCAAGAACAACCCCAGCCACAGCTTCTGCGTCTTGGAAAGGGCAGCAGGAATCTCCCTAACGTCAGAGCCGGGATCTGCCAGACAATGCAGTGCCTGTGCTCGGCTCTGACCTTTCCAGCCCCAATCCCACATGATTTGGCTCCACAAAACCGGCTTTTGAGCAGTCCTTGGGAGCAGAAGAGCTGCAAAGCGCTGAGCTGCAAAGAGCTGAGCTCCGAGGAGGCGGAGGAGGTTTGTTTTGTAGCTGATACCTCTCTTGCCTCTGCCAAGAGCCCCATTCCCGGGTTCTGGAGGAATTTCTGAGGACTGTGGCAGGACAGATCCTGCTGCTGGGTGTTCCTGCTCCCTCTGGCTGTGTGCTTCCAGCTTCCCAGAGCCTTCCCTTGGGATTCTCTCACACTGGTCCCCACTCCCCTTGCCTCCTCCACCCCAGCGTTTCCCAGCTACTCATCCCTGATCTTTCCTGAAGTGGAAAGTAAATCCAGGCTGAGTGTCCAGCTGTCTCTTTGGAAAGACTTGATGGTCAAAAAAAGCCTTTCCCATCTTACCTTCATCAGCTCATTAAGGCACCATCAGGAGAAATTCCACACTCAGCAGCAAACGCTGGGGAAGAGCTCGAGGGGGAAAGGCCCTGAGTCAACACAAAATGATGGAAAACTGCCCCAAACAATTCAATTTCCAGTATCAAAGAACTGCTCCACCTCACCTGGGAATTGCAGGTCCTTCCTGCAGCATGAGGGGAAATGGAAGTGATATTCCAAGGGCTCCATTTTCCTGGAAGAAAAGTTAGTTCAGCTCTCGATGACACTGATCATGTTCCCTCCCCTTAAATCACACATGACACAAGTAAGACTAAATCCCAAAAACTACAGGAGCCCGGAGTCAAATTTGAATACATTTGTATTATTTATTGGCTGTATTAAATATATTATCTATTTGATAGTTACAATTTAGTAATACAATGCATGGCAGCTTTAACATACATTTGAGATACCTCAAAAATGACAATACAAGAAAACTGAAGATACCTAAAATACATTAATGCCACGAGGGTACATCCTTCTGGAATGGACAACAGCTGATGGAAAATCCCTACTGCAGTATAAATCCTGGATATTTTCTGGAAATATAAGCATTTTGTGGCAATTACAAAAGGATTTGATTTCATTTTTTAGCAGTCATGACTTGTTAGTATTTACTCTGCAATCCTAATTTCTCTTTTAAATGATCAGGACTATTATTGCCAAATAAACCTCTCTACAAGTTGGTTCTAAGGAGTTAAGAAAGAACCCTTTGGCAACGGAGATCTGCTGCAGGCAGTTTATCTGCTAAAGGGAGACTATGAGGAAAATAAAGACAGATTGTAAACTCTTCTGCAAACTAAAGACTAATATCTGTATAAAACTCTTTCTGACACTGGAGGGAGAGATTTCTATGATATAATAAATGATTAACTTAAAGTTCTGCTACAAGTAGAACAATACATTCAAACATACTTTTTTTTTTTTCTTTCCAGGACTTTTAATCAAAATAAATAGAGTACAAAAATGAAGAGTACACTTTGAAAAGATTAATTTCAGATTGCACCATCAATCTACTGTGAAGAGGATTAAGTGATACTAGGTCATAATTTAGGTTTTCCACATGTGAAATACAACACAATGCCTCAAACTCTAACACAACGTTATTCCTCAACTGCTCTAGGAGAAAGACCCTTAAAGTGATTAATTAATTACTGGAAACACGTCGCCTGTAGCTCTGTCACATCCACCCTCCCACCTACAAGTGCATCGCTCTGATGGCCCAAGTGGAGCCACAGACTTTGCAAAATACCCTAAAATCTACCGTTCTGTGGCATATTCCAAACGCTGTTGGCAAGACCCATCCTGAAACATTGGAAATTTGTGAGTTCCAGCTTTCAAAAGCTTTGACCTAATGGAGCCAGGAGCTGCCAGGCTCCTCCTCAGGGATTCACAAGCAGATGGAACACAACAGTCAAATGTAGTGCACAGTGTCCACAAAAATATCCCCCAGCCGACCAGGACGAGTTTCAGACAAGTTCATAGCAGGCTGAACATTCCCAACAGGAAAACCATGGAATGTGAAGCTGCTACCACTGGGATAGCAAGTTTAAAACATTTTATAAACGTTATCTAAAAGAGTTCTCTCACGTACAATTTGCTTGTTGGGGTTAAGTTAGAAGGGCACCCAAAGCAGGCTGAACTTTTTATTTTTTAGGTTAATAATAGTACAAAAACATTTGCTCAGTTTGAGCCAAATAGTGTAACATTTATCATAAATGCACTCTTTCTCCTTAAAGACAACTCCTGTGCCGTTCTGAGCATGCTGCACAGGGAATTACTTTTCTCTCAGGCACTGAGAGTGAAATGTGGATTGGGCCAAAGCTGCTCAGGACAGCAGGAACATTCCGGGCAGAGCCTTTCCTGGGCATCCCGGCAGAGCGCCACGTCCTGCTGGCATTGGTTTGGATTAAAACCCTAAAAAACCCTGGCACCCTCTACTCCAACACTCAAAATGATTATTACTGAATCTCAAGTATTAAAATAACTGTAAAGTAGTAATATCACTAAGTCAATATTCTGCTTTCCTTCTACAGTCTAGTAAATGTGGTATGCTCTAGTAGGCTCTGCAGTTCTGCTCTAAGCTCAAGCACTTGTGCTGCTGGATTTCATGGATATCAAACTACAGCGAAACCTGATGGAACAGCCATCGCCTCCCGCTGCTCTGGTGGTGCTGGGAAAGGACTGCTCTAGCAATGCCTTCCCTCTCCAACTGGCTGGGATGGGGAGAGAGGAGGAGAGTGCACATCCCCCCAGTGTGCACCGTAAGGCAGCTGACTGCTGTTCTCTAACAGCTCACCCTGATTGCAGATGCCCCAGGATCACCCTTTCTACAGGAAATCTGTGTCCAGCATTTGGAAAGGATCTGCCAAGCCAGCCTCGCCGGCAGCCAGCAGCAGGAGCGGGAACGCACGGAGCGAGGGGTTCCCAGCTAGGATTCCATTGAACTACCCATAAATACCCCAGAGAGCTCTGTACAGACAGCTGAGCGGGGCCAGCTCTGCCCTACTTGATGACGAAGTACTGGATGACCACGGCGAAGAGGATGGCGACCACGGCGAAGCCGCAGAGCAGCGCGATGGCGATGACGCGCTCCTCGCGCAGCCGCTTCCCGCTCTGCGCCAGCTCGGCGCCGGGCTGGGCCGCGGTGGGGCCCGGCTCGCGGCGCTGGCAGCAGAACACGGCGCTGGGGCTGTAGGGGCCGTAGAGCTCCGGGCAGCCCGGCAGGTCGTGGCACTGGCGGCCGGCGCAGACGCGCGCGCGGTACTCACAGTTCGTCTGCGCGGCCGGCAGCCGGAACCACGGCTCCGGGCCCTTGTACACCTGCAGGAGACAGGAGCCACTTCAGTCAGGAGCACCTCACTCAGCAGCAGCACCTGGAACTGCCTGTCCTGCTCCATCCTCGAGTTGCCCTCCTTTACTCAACTTCATAAAACGGCAGCTTAAATTTCTGCCCAATTCATGATTCATTTAAGTTTCCTGCCACGCCCCATGCTGAGGCCTCACCTGGGCTGGGAGGCTCAGAAAGGAGGAAAAAATCATCCTGCATTTTCTTCCCTAAAGCTCCTCCACCAGTGTCGACTCCGATTAACAGAGGCAGTGGTACCACACACCAGCAGACTTAAGAATCAAGAGCTAAAGGAATTGTTGGGAGAACAGGATAAACCAGTGCTCAACCACTTCACATTTTCTGAAATGAAAATACTCCCTGTCACCTTCCCAAACAGAATTTCAACCTTCAAATCATGGAATCACAGCATGGTTTGGGTTGGAAGGGATCTTAAAGCCCATCTCATTCCACCCTCTGCCATGGGCAGGGATGCCTTCCACAAGAAATATCCACATCTTTTTTTTGTAATAATTTTTCCCAGTAAAAACCCCTCACATTCCTGATGCTACATAAAAGGTACCTGATCAAACTCTCTGCCAGCAGCAAGCTGAAGGATGTAAACAATGGAATCTCCTTTCATCGGCTGTAGAGGCTCCCATGTGATTTCAAAAGTGTTTTCTTCCAGCTGAATCGCTTTGGGTGCTGGAAAATAAAGTGATTTGTTGGTGTTTTAGAAAAAGAACAATGGAGTCTACAAATGTACAGCTGTCATGCTTAGAGGCAACTCATTCCAATAAGTTTAAGCAATTAAGATTTGTTTCTTTCTTTCTTTTTCTTCTATTTGATGACATGAGCTTAAAAAATGATGATTGTGTTCTGTGTAGGTTATTGTGTTCTGTGTAGGTTACACTTGTGGGTCTTTCTGAGCTGCCAAGATGAGCCCATGATGCTTGCAGAGAGGAGCAGCACTTTCAAGTCACTACAAAAACCAGCATTTCTGTCCATGTGCAGAGCTGAAATTATATCCTAACCATGGTTCAGTCAATTAATTTTGCTGCAGGCACTCAGCACTGACCTTCACAGTGACTTTAATGATGACCTTTAATGTCCACATTAAAAAGTGAAGATCAGAGGAATTAACTGTGCCCTCCCTTGCCTACACACTGTTGTAACTTCGATGGATAACCCTGCAAAATGCCTTTCCAGCTGGGAAAAGGTAGGAATGCTCAGTTCAGGGGTGGAAGAGCTGCAGTGCAGCAGGCGATCACACCAGAAGGGCCCTTTTCACACCCAGACAAAGCCCCTCAGAGCGAGTTTGTGTCTCTGTCCTTGCAAAGACTGGCTGAGGGTCAGGTTGTAGGACTCAATCCTGCCCATCAGTGGCTTTCAGCAGTTGCCAGGGCAGTGTCAGCTCACCTTTGAGAGGTGCAGGTGGAGACTTGGTGGTGGTGAAAGCACAGACCTCCGAGAAGGCTCCTTCCCCAGCGTCGTTGTACGCCTGGATGCGGAAATGGTACGTGGTGGATTCGCTGAGCCTCTGCACCTTGTAGGTGTGACAGGGACCATTATAGACTGTCACAAACCTGGGGGACACAGAACACACACAGAGTTACCCAGCAATCACCAAAGGTCAGTATCAGATGTGGAACACCCAGATTTGAGTTAAGGACAAAGAAGTGATGCTGCATTCCGGGTGTCCCAAGTTTCTCCCCTGCCCTGTTGGGCATCCCACTGAGGCTGTAGGACCCAACTCCTCTGAATCAAGAGAACAACCCTTGAATGTCCAAATTAAACTGAAATTTCCAGGTAAAGCACAGCTGGTCATCCCCTGTTTCTTATATGCCGACCAGACTTTAGTTTAGAATGTCCAAAAATAACCCTGCCAGCAGAGGATGGTGGCAAGGTATTTATTAGTTATTATTTCAATAGTATTTACTGTTTACGAGCAGCAGAGGTGCAAGCTGTTGACAGCATTTCTGGCTGAAAGATGGGAGGCAAAACTGCAAACTAAAGGGCAAACTCTGGGAAGCCCAAATGACTCAGTGGTGCAAACAGAAGAGAGAGTAACATAAAACACCTTAAAAACTTGACATGAAGTGGTAAAACTACAAAATCCTTCATGGTCTGCTGGTCTCACCTGCCAAACCTGTCCTCCATCTGCAGGTTGAACTGTGTAGGGTTGGGAATTAAAGCTCTGCTGGGCCCTTCTCCCCATTTCAGTTTAAGGCTCTGGTAGCTGAAGACCACACATTCCAGGTGGGGAGGGTCAGGAGGTAGTGGTTTGGTTTTGGCTTTCATGGAATGACTGAAAGGACCGACTCCAAAGCTGTTGATGGCCTGTATCCTGATCCTGGGAATGGGAGAGAGCAGCCACACGGTCAGGAAAAGTGCTGGGTAACAAAATGCGTACAGAATAAAACTCCAAACAGTAAAGCAATTAAGATGCAGTTAGAAATTAAATCTGAATTCAGCTTTAACCAAGACTGAGGTCACAGAAACACCTGCTCTGCTCTTACCTGTCCATCCATCCTCTTTTGGCCACACACCTGAACATCCCAATGAAAAATTCTAAACCCAGAAACCTTAAAGTCTTGGCTTTGAGACAGAACATGAACCTTAACACCAACCACGATCTCACTCCTGCCAACATCACGTTTTGAGTCTGGATGTGACAATTTTAGGAGTTTTGGAGTTGCAAGGTGAATCAAGCAAATAGTCTGTAAGCTGCATGAAAAAATGCTCTAAAAACTTAAAGCACTACCCTCAAAGGACTTTTAAATCCTACAAATGTGGTTTCAGAATAATTCTTACCTGTACAGGGTGTCAGGCAGCAGATTCTCAAGGACATGGGTTGTGTTTCTCCCCACAGTGACCAGCTGCTTTTCCCCATACTCGATGTTGTAGCCTGTGATCTCTGCCCCGTGGCAGCAGGGCTCTTCCCACTGGATTGCAAGGCACGTGGAGAAAGGAGGGGAAATTTCCATCTGATCCTCTTCAAGTAAGTGGAGCACGGCCACGGCTGCAGGCACGGATGGGGGGGTGCTCACCACGCTCGTGTCCCCAAACAGCCCCACCCCAGCCACGTTCACAGCCTGAAAGACACCACAGAGGAGTTACCAAATCCCTGTTACCCAGCCAGGCAGGCACAGCTCTCACAGCCTTCCATGTGTTCTTAAAAGCAACATGGAAGAGAATGGAAAACCTCCTGAATAAAATGTCAACAGGGCAAAGCAACTGGTATTTCACAGCACACTGGATCTAAACTCTTCCAGACACAGGGAATGAGGAGGGACTGGGGAGAAGGGGAAGTGTTTTTCCCAATTACCTTCTCTACTGCATGAGCAGGTGACAGCACATGACTTTATTCCTCTCTAGCTGGAGTTTCTCCCCAAACTGCTAATGCCCAGTGGCACCAAAAGGCTTTTCCTACCTGGACTCTGCAGTAATAGGTGGTTGCAGGTGTGAGCCCCTTGACCTCATAGCTCTGGCAGGGGCCAGTGTAGATGATGTGCATGGACCCCTCCACCTGGCCCCAGTCCAGCCTGTACTCGGTGATTTCTGCTCCGTTGCACGCCGGGCTCTGCGGGGTGAGGGAGAAATTCTGCTCAGCTCTTGCACTTACACACCAACAGCACCCAGGGGGAGCTCTGTTACACTGAGACACTGGGGGAGAGTCACAGAAAAGGTTGATAAAGACCTCCAAGATCACCAAATCCAACCTTTAGAAGCACTGGGGTTGAAACCTGAGGTCCGTTCCAAGGGACTTGAAGTGAAAAGGTGACACGTGGCTGTAACACCACCACAGTTCACACCAGAACTTTGACTGACTCACAATCTCTTACCACTCAGAAGAATTAATTCACTATATATTAATTACCACAACATGAGGAGGATTAAATGTCACCCAATTTGTCCAGTTAAAATTCCAATTAGTAACTCCCAAAGTTTACAAACCCAACACAGACATCTATAAAGAAATGGGCTTAAAATATTCCAGCTCTACACATACCATTTCTCTCATTTCTGTGTATCATAAATGTGTCACTACAGTTCTAAAAGCCTAACACTAATTTGGGTGGCACTGGAAGCCACCAACACCTACCTCCCACGACACCACAGCACAAGTTGCACTTTTGCAGGTTATCAGGGGTTTGCAGCACTGCTCAGGGGGTCCTGGAGCAGTGCAAAGCTCTGCCTTCTCAGAGTGGGGGCCAAACTGCAGGAAAACACAACTGTATGAACACAGCAACAGCACCAGGGCAAAAACTGATGTGCAAGTCAAGCAAACAAACAATTTTTTCACGTGACAGGGAAATAAACAGCAGAGTTCAGGGCTCAGTTTCAGATTCCTTCCAGGTACTTGAAGCTGGCCCCGCTCCCACAGGATATCTGAGATCCTCCCCCTGCCAGCGTTGTGTAACTCCTCCCTCCCCCAGCCAGGATCTGCCTTCCAGCAGCAGCTGGGGACTGTTTCACAAAGACTTTTATGCAACCAACATTTATCCCACCCTTGTCCCAACCTGGCATGGCCTGCACACACCCCTCTCCACACAATGCTGTTCCCACCCCACCATCTGCAGAGCCTGAGCTGGGGGTAACACATCCAACACTTCCAAAGGCACAAACATCAAGAGGTTCACACAACACAGGCTACAAAACCCCCTCAGCACCATCACTCCTGTCCCTCGTGTACAAGCAGAGATGTGGTGAGTGCAGTGGTTACCCCAACTTTGTTCCCTGCCCGGAGCCAGAAGCAGTAGGTTCTCCCTGGAAGCAGGTTGGTCACTCCAAACTCAGCTGCTGGGCCCTGATAAACGACCCTACGCTCTTCCTGCTCCGAGCTGGCCATCTCCAGGAGATACTCTGTGATCTCAGAGCCTCCATCCACAGCTGGGGGGCCTGGGAAACAAAAAGAGATTGGATTTTCCTATTACCTTCTGAATTCCCTGTTAGGGCAGGCTCTTTGTCATATATCTGAGCAGAAGCACTTCATGAAGCTTGCTTTTCCCCCCCAGATACTGATAATTAGTTTAAGATGGCCTTAATCAGGGGTTTTTTTTCATTTTTTCCCCTGTTTTCTTCACAAAACAGTGTACCTTCACTAATTTTTGCTTATCTCCTTTACTGAGGTAACAGTAAGAAAACAAGAGTTGATTTTTAAATTGCCATGCAGGTGTCAGTCATGGGCAGGCAGGAAGCTTTCTGCCTGGAAAATATTTATGTCTGCTTAAGTCTCACTTAAGTATCACCCTACCAGAGGTGGACAGAAGCTTTGGTCTTCTTAAAAAAATCCCACAAAACAAACCAAAGACCCCACCCCAAGCCCAAAAAACCTCTAAGGCTATGGACAGCATCTCTATATTTTTAGTTTTACTTTTTTTTCCCCTGAAGATTTTTAATTTGGATGACTGAAATCAGAGCAGTGTTTTACTCAAACTCTGGTGCTTACCCCACTGCAAAGTGATTTCCTTGGGCTTGGCTTTGCCCACCAGGGCCGGGGCGGGACAAGGCCCGGGGGGAACGGCCGCCGTCGTGACAGTCGTGACATCAGAGGCCTGCCAGGGACACAGGTCATTGCAGAGCACAAACACAAAGCATTCGGCTCAAACATAAACAGAAATGGTTTCCAGAAGCACCTTTCCCCTCCTGTTGCTCACCTGGCTCTCCCCACCTTTACTGGCACAGGACACTCGCAGTCTGTAGGAGGTGCCAGGCCTGAGGTGGTCACAGACGTGCTCCCGCTGGGCTCCGCTGTAAATGGGCTCCCACCTCCCTCCTGAGGGAAGGAAAAGCACTTTACACTTCCAAACCTTTCTAAAAACCCACCTGAAAATTGTCTCACACAATTATTAAGGTAGTCAAGCCACAGAATCAATTTGAAATTATTAATTATGCAGAGAACATGTATAACACAACACACACGTGTGAAAACAGAAGTGACTGTGGGAGTAAAGTGTCATTTAGGTTGGAAAACATTTCCAAAATCCAAGTCTAAACCATGTCCCACATCTAAATGTGAATTAAATACCTCCAGGGATGGAGACTCAGTACTGCATTAGTAGCCAAAGGTGATTCCTTACCAACTGATGCCTCGGAGATTTCCAGAAAGTATTTAGAAATGTCTGATCCTCCATTATCCTTGGGGGGTTCTGAAAGAAATCAACACTGTAAGTTACAGAAGATTTAGTATCAAGGCATTGTTTTGTTATCAGCTTTTCCAGAGAACATATTCATATTCATTCAAACAGAAAAGTCAACCAGCAACAGAAACCAGTGTACTTAATTATTCACAATACAATTTTCAGAGCAATTTTTCTCCTATTATTAATCATGATTATGCCAGGAGGAGTAATTGGGAAAACACTCCCAATTTCAGGTATCAGCTTTTATTTTTTAAGTGAACATAAGAATTATTTCAGCATCACAGTAAACCCAGAGGGTATTAGGACAGCAGTTACTGCTTCCCTAAAATGAACCAACAACACTGGGCTACTACAGGCCCAAAATAAACAATTTTTGGGTAATCTTGAGTATTTCTCCTGCAATAACAATACCTGCAGAGAAATAATCAGCCTGAGTTCCTTCTCATGTAATCTGAGAGAGGCTGTCCCACCCCAGCAGCACTGAAACACCCCAAGGCACCTACCCCACGTGACTCTCACACTGTGGGGATGGATCTTGCCCTTTACAACAGGTTTACTCGGGGCTCCGGGCCGGTCAGGTTTGGTGCTGTGCTCCACCACCTCACTGGGGCTGCTCTTTCCTTCACTGTTGTAGGCAAAGAGCTGTTGGAGGAGTGAACAGAATAGACAAACAATGGTTTGTTTAATGACAATAATATATGTTGACAATACATGAGGATAAACATGCTGCTGATCAAAAAAAAAAATCTGTTAAAAAACCAACCAAAATAAAGACAACCATTTAAACCAAAATTAGGGGGTGCAAAAAATCTGATCTGAACTTCACCAAAACCTGCTCTAACAACAGATAATTGCTGAGACAACAGGTGAATTCCTGCTGTCTCCATACCAAGGTGAAAAATTTGTTGGAAAATGCCAAAGCCCAGGAAACTAGGAATGAAACATGAAATCAGGAACAAACTATAATACAAACCCTGAACTTATAGGATGTACTCCTCCTCAGGTTTCTTAAAGTGCATGAGAGCTCATCTCCATTGTACTGGGGCTGGAATCCATAGCCCTGGGAAAGAGAGAAAATAAGGATGAAGACAATCACTGATTTTTAAGATAAAACAAAACCCAGAGTGGGTCAATCCCATTTTTTTTAGCTTGAACTTCACTTCTGTGCCATGAATTGCACACAATACTTTATCTCTGCCATGAATTCCATGCAATATTTGATCTCTGTGGCATGAATCCCATGCAATACTTTGTGGCATGAATTCCATGCAATGTTTTCTCTCTCTGCCATGAATCCCATGCAATACTTCATGTCTGTCATGAATTCCATGCAATACTTGCCGACCATTTATCGGAAGGTAAAAAAAAAGTTCATTTTTATTTCAGCACTACAAAGTTTCCACACTAAGCCCAGCACTTACAGAGCCTTCTTCCTCCATGTCCAGGCTGTAGGTGAGGGAGTCATCCGAGGCCACTCCTGCAGGAGGGCTCCATGCCAGGGCCATCCAGGTCACCCCGGCTTCCAGCAGCGTGGGCGGCGCCGGGGCCGGCGGCACCACCCCGGCCGTGCCGAACGTCACCGTCTCACTGAACCCACTGGGGAGGAGATTTGGAACAAGGGTGAGCAGCAGCTGATGTAATCCAGGGGGAAACGCATCAGTTGGTACCCCCTGGGCTCCTGGTTACCTCATTCCAATGTCGTTTTTAGCAGCCAGTCTCAGGGAGTATCTGGTGGAGGGAGTGAGCCTGGTGAGCTTGTACTGCTTCAGGTGCCCGTAGTAACACTCCTTGAAGGGGCCATTCTTCCCCTGGAAAAAAGGGGGATCCACAGTCACTCCCTGATCCCTGCCAAGGTCACCCTCTTCACTCTACATCTTCCTAAATCCCAGAATCTCAGACTGGTTTAGGTTGGGAGGGACCTCATAGCTTGTCTTGTTCCATGGGCAGGGACATCTCCCAGGAGAAATGTAATTTCACTCATTTAACAGTAATTCAAAAAGAAATTACTGGGCCTTGGAAATGCCAAATCTAATGTATCATAGTTATCCTGAGTCTGCTGATGGTCACCCCAAGCAGTCTTGCTCATAAACCGCATTTGGATTGAGATATCTGATTACTTTTGGTACTGTAGATCTGATCAAATGGTGATAAGAACATTGCAGCTGAAAACAGAACACATTTTGGAAGAAAACACATTTATCCCTTTGTAATACATCTCAGCAAGATGCTCAGGAGCTAAGGGAGATTCATGACACTTCCCAAAGATGCCAAATGCTCATCCATTTATAGAGAACACAGGAATTAATGATGCTCTGGATGACAAATGAGGCAGTTTTACACTGTCCCCTCACACTGATCATTTGTCCCTTTAAAATTGTCTGGAGAGTTGCACCAAAATAGCTGCTGTACCTAAGCAAAGAGTATTTTTAAGTATAATTGCTCCACAGATGTCATTATGACTTTTTTTTTGTACTAGAAAAGCTCTTACCTCATCCCATTCTAAAAGAAAATTAGTTATTTTGGAACCATTGTCATTTGAGGACTGAAAAGAAAGAAACAATGAAAAAAAGAGTTAAAATCAAGTGGTTGTACTTTTATAAGTATTTTTACACATTGAATATTATAAACTCCAACTGCCTTTTAAAACAAGGCTGCTGTGCTACTTCTTTTAGTTCTGATTAGAATATGAATTTTTGAATGGTTTTATTCTATGAAGAAAGCAAATTATATTCTTAGAGCTCTTTTCTTGTGCCTTGCACTGTGTGCTCACCACCTGCCTGAGCAATCTACGGGTTCACACAAACAACACTTGACACATGAAATGGGAACTTGTTCATTTTCTAACGACAGATTATACAAATAATTTCACTGAAGTCATTTAGCTGGAACCATTTTTCAGCATAATCATAAGAAAAATATGAAAACCCAAGAAAACACAGATAAAAGTCTCCACGGATAGTGGTTACAATCAGAAGTCAAATTAAAAATGAAAATCTATAAAACCATCCAAACAAATTTAGTCTGAATGGGTCAGAATAACTAAAAGAACATTAAGCCATATCTATTTATCATCCAGGATCTCAGGCAAAGATATAAATGCTCTGTTTTCTCCTCTCTGCCAGTTCAGAAGAGCCTTGCTACCAACTCTGTCACACTAAAGCTGCAGGCAAGAAACTCAGCAAACATTGAAAGGAAGAGGAAGGAAATAATAATTTCATTATCAATCTTCACTGGGCAACTTAAAAGGCAACGCCTACAGTACGCATTAAATTACTGACCAAGCTGATTTAAACACACTGCACAGGAATCCAGCAGATTCACTCAGCCCCAGGTTTGGTTCTTACCTTCCACTGCAAGCTCAGGCTGTTTTTGGTTCTGTTAATCAGTTTAGGGGCAGCTGGACAGTCTGGCTCACAGCTCTCTGTAGTGAAGCTCACCAGTTCTGAAATGGTTTCTTTGATGGAACTGCTGGTTGCTGAAACTCTAAACAAAGGGTAATTAATGATGTGGTTGTTGCACTGGCACCTGGAAATTTAAGGGAAGAGCTGGCAGCTTCAGGAATTTAATCCCAAGCAGTGGCTCACGGTGTGTGCACACAGCAGTGCTGGGGTCACACAGGTTCACCTGCTGACCCCAAACCCCCATTTCTCATCCTTCATTTACTCTGCCATTACCCTCTGTCACAGGGAGATATTTTAGTGCTGAGATACATGTGGGATACAGGATGAAAACTATGGCAGGTGTTCCCAAATGGTAACAGGATACCTGACTGGACATGAGCCTTTTGCTAAAAACACCTTAAAATTCAAATAGAGCCAACACTTGTGCAGGAGCATGGGCACTAGAACAGGCTAAATCATAAAATCCCATTGTTTCAGAGTAATTGTTTCATGCCTGCAGCAGTCCTGCCCCTTTCTCTGGAAAACACAACACACTGTGCAGGTGGAGCTGTGCCCAGCATTTCCCACACTCAGAACTCTTCCACAGCTTCAGAGCAGGCTCCAGGGAATCTTTACTCTCATCTGCTCCAGTGCCCCAGCCCTGTGTGACTCTTCCCACTGTTCCCCTGGTTTGCTTCACCAGCTGCTCTCTCCCTGGCCAGCCCAACACCTCCAGTCAGGATCATTTACTCCTGATCATCCCATCCCACTTCCCATTCCAGCCCATTCCCACTTCCATGCTTGCACTGCTGCAGTTCAGACAAGCAACTTTGTAAACCAAGCTGACAAGTCAGACTTTCAGACCCAAATTCAAGGCTAAATTATTTCATTTACCACTGACTTCAGCCTACGACAATCTACAGAGTGTTGTTCTAGAAAAATGTTTGTAATTGAGAAATCTGAGAAGACAGAGAAGGTGGCAGGGAAGAAAATGAGGTGGTATTTTAATGAAATTAGAAGATAACTGGGAATTTAGATAGCAAACCCAGTGTCCACAGCATGGTGTGTTTCAGAGAATTCTTTAAGTGTTTGTGTCACACCTTTTCCATGAAGCCACAATAACCCTGTCATTCCCATATCCCCCAAAGCATTATTTCCTCCCCAGCAGCATACCTGGCATGATAATCAGTGGCTGGTCTGAGATCAGGAAGTGTAATTGTTAATTCCTCCCCACTGTGAAAAGGCAAAAACAAACAGAAAGCAGAGTTACAGCTCTTCCTCAAACCTCAGGGCTCAAAGCTCATTGAAAAGCAAAACCACGTAGTGCACATTTAAGTTTCCCACTGTCCACGTAACTCTTTAGTGACATTACTTAAAATTTATTTCATGTGAAGTAGGAAGGTCTGCAAGTCAACAAACAGCTCCTGATAGAGAGATTGCTGATTGGTTAATGGTTTAAACATTGTGCTTAAAGGAAGAAACTAAACTTACACATAGACAGATTTAAATTTTCCATTTTTACCACTGTTGGATATTGCTACTTCAAATGTAAATGCTGCTGGACTATGACTATGGCTCTCTCCATTCTGTGAACTAACTGGGAGATTCCAGGACAGAACGGCTGATCTTGCTTGTATATCAGAAACCTATTAAAAGCATAAATAATGCAAGTAAGTTTGCTTTCTGCAAGAAAAGGTTAATTAGTCAATAACATGGCGTCGCTAATTGGCCTAGGAAGCTCCTCACTGGAGGAATTCTTTACCTTTGGAGTGGGAATATAGAGGCATTCTTTGGATTGCAATGATTTCCTCTTTTCATTACTAAAGGCTTTCCCTTCCAACACCAAACCAACACCACACTGGGGCAGGAAGAGAAAATTCCTGTATCAACGTTTCCATCACTCATTTGGAGCAAATGTTCAGCTGGGGAGTCTTGGGCAGGACCCCAGATCAGATTCAGGCACAGACACCTCATTTTCTGACAGCTCCCTCACACAATATTCAACCACTGATCCAAAGGACAGCAAAGTGTTCTGTTTTCAAGACTCAAAATCTTGTCTGACTTTTTTTGCTGCTTAATTCCCACACTCCAAATTTTCTCTGCCCAAGGGAACACAGCCCTGTGGTAGCTTTAAGTACAGATGTCAGAAGCAGCAAGGAAAAAGTACTAAAGGACCAAAAAAACCCCTCAAAAGCTGGTGTAAAGGAACACAACCCGTTTGCTGTGTGGATAATGCAGAGAAGAGCTCATTACACATGCTCAAGATCAAACATAGACATTTAAATTACCCTCATCAGACTCCACCTTCCTAAGTAAGTCCCTAAATACTCAAATACTGCTCCAGTTTCTCAAAATAACATAAAAAGAGGATCTATTTGTGTAAATTTTATCCTCAATATTCCTAAATCCTCTCTGCTGAGTAAAGGATGGTTCCAAGAGTGGACAAACTTCCAAGAGTTTAGCAGGCCCCTGGCTTGCAAGGTAAAGCCCTCACATACTCTGGAAAACTGCAACAGTGGAATATTCTGGGATTACAGCCTGGCAAACTGAGGAACAGTGAATTTCCATAAACTCTGACAACTAAACTGTATTCATCTTCTCTATTAAAAAAATAAACCATTAAGAACCAAGAAAAAGGGATTGATAAAACATAAGTTATTTTATAGGAAGCATAGGCCCAGGAAATAATGGGATTTTAGGGATAATACTTACGACTGGCTTGCCAATGCTCAAGTGAGTATCACATTTCTTGGATTCTGTGTCAGATTCTGCAATTCAAACACAAACCAGATTATCCCAAAGCCTGAGAGCAACCCAGGCTGTTACCAAAAGGCCACCACGAGATGGAGTTGGCCTCATTAGGACTTGAACAATGGCTCTTATTGTGCAAAGTTAATTTCCCCTGTTTGTTTTGGCTGCGTGAGGGGCAGAAACACCAACTATCCAAAAGCAACAGTGTTACAAAAACCCTTTTAGTACATCCTGCACAAAGGGGATCTTTTCCTAATGGGCAGAAATAGGTTTTCTTTGACAACACAGAAACATTCCTCCAAAAATGAAAGGTGTTAAAAAAACGACAATATGATCTTATCTCCGTCTTATGTATTTTCCTGGAATTTCTATGGCAAAACATTCCCAGTTTGGAAGAAGCCTGACACTGTCTCAAACCAAAGCAAAGACAATGACACTGCACGAGGTTTTTAGTAACCATGAGGTATTAAAAAGCTGGAATTAGAATTAATTAAACTGCAGCCTCTACAACTGCTCAAATTTTCCTATTTCTTGAAGGTTTAAGTAATTCCCAGTTAAACAAAAAGTACCACAAACAGCGACACCAGAAGTTCTGGAAGTACCGACAGGTCATCCTCGCTGGGAATTTTGATAAGTCCTGGGGCAGAAATGGCAGGGAAGTAAAAAGGTTTAAAATTAAATCTTCGTGAAGACCTTATTTGATAAATATCAAATGAAAGAACTCGATATTACAATGATTTCTGGAGAAAAAAAAATCTAACCATAACAGATTTCAGGCTTCCTCTAATCCTGAGCAGCCAAAGAAATTTCTAAATCCAGCTTTTTCAGAACCTGTTTTGCAATGGATTTATAGAAAATAAGAAAATAATTGAGATTTCCCCTGTCCATGCCACCTACCTCCCATCTCTGCCTCTGGACTGCCCTTTGTTTTTCCTATCTGCTTCTGCTTTAGTGCTCCAGCTGCCCCTTGCTGTGCCTTTCCATTCCCATTGGGAATTGTGGCATTGGAAGAATTAAGGACTTTATGTGGTGAGGAGGGAGGGCTGTTCAGTTTATTGTTGGTGTGACCACTGGCTTGTCTGTCCTTTAGTCTCTTCTTGAGGTGTTCCTGCATTTTGAGACTCCTCTCATCCCTCTGGATGAAGTTTGTCCTTCCATGGGAACGAGGTTCTGCACAAAGGGAGAAATTACTTCATTATTCTGTATTATTCATTTGACATCTGAATCTACAAGCTGGAAAAATCACTAAAATCAGAGCCCCTGCAACTTTCCTGTGCTTTGTCATCTGTAAGCGCAGGGATTTTAGAGTTTGGGGTCTTTTTAAACTGAATTTTTTGGGCCTTTCTCCTGTCAGCTGCTCCAGATCCTGCTTTACAGCTGCCTTTCCTCCCTGCTACAGACACATTTGCAAAAAATTAAGCAAACTTAGGACCCAAACTGAATTCTTCAAACACAGCCTGGGCGCTGTTTTACCCTAAAGTGAGTCAAAATAATTAATTACCAATTTAAGCTTGAGAGACAATGAATGGTCTTCCTAAGTCTAACTTGTGTTCTAACTCTTGGTTATAAAATAAGGATTAGAGCTTGGTTTAATTCAGCATAACCCCAGTCCTTCACTGATTTATTGCTTTGTTCAGTTTTTAAATGGAGTGGGTTTGCACTTCACCCTCCACTATGGATAACGACATTTTTGGGGTTATTTTTGTTCACTTTTCAGCCATAGTGGGACTAAAAAAACCAAAAAAGCATTCATGTATCAAATTAAACGCATTTCCAATAAACTTCATGCCAAGGCTATGACAAAAAAAAAGAGAGCAGAGTTTTAGGGAAAGGTAGGAGCCACTCCTGTGGGATTTACAGTGGCAAAAGTAGGGACGCATGGAAAAGACAACATTTATCAGGTACTGCTTTTGCGTAATTCCTTGAAAACAGAGGATTTAAGCTTTACACAACCACTCTTAGCACATGGTGAGTACCTGATCCACAGGGGTGCTCTACGTTAATAACACAACCCCTGGGAATGTGTGGAGGAGGCAGGGCCAAGCCCCAGCTGTCCCTCCCGGCTGCTTCCTGGGATTTGGGGCATTCCCAGGCTCTCACCTTGCTCCTGGAACACGTGTGGTGGCGGGTGCTGGTGGATGAACTGGGGTGGGAGCTCTCCTGCGCCGGGCACCGCGGGGAACACGGGGTGGGGGGGGGGGTGGGAGCAGGGCGTGGGGGTGGTGCATATAATGGGGCACGTGGGGAGGAGGGGGAGGATGCATGGAAGGATGGAATTCCCCTGAGTGGGGCACCACCACCACTCTCCGAACTCCATTTTCTTCCACCACCTGCCGGGAAGCGGGAGAAATCAGCTGTGAGTCCAGAGAGAATCCCATAAAACACTGTACATTTAACAAGGAATTTCCCTGCTCCAGGTCACACCCAGCACCTGACAGCAGGGGTTTGCACACCAGACTGGATTCCAAGGAAACCAGGCATGTTCTGTTGGGATAAAGTGGAGTTTGAGGCAGTCAGCTGTGAGAAGCTGAGCCTCACACCCCAAAGTGCTGAACAATCACAGAGTCCCAGGATGGTTTGGGTGGGAAAAGACCTCAAATTTCATCTCATCCCATCCCACCCCCTGCCATGGGCAGGGACACTTTCTACACACCAGGTTGCTCCAAGCCCCATCCAACCTGTCCTGGAACACTTCCAGGGATGGGAGTCCACAACCTGTTCACTCCCGCATCATTTCACTCCACTTTGGCAGAATCCAAGAGAACTACCCCTGGGCTCCTCCAGAGACTGGGAACACAAAGTTATCCCCTCATCTGACAAGAACAGTCCAAGTAACTCAAGCTCTGATTTAAAGCTTCTTTGCAACTTCTCAATCCCTGTCACAACAACCAAGGGAAAACAACCCAACCCTGCAGGTTTCAGGTGACAGCAAACACAGAACAAATAAATGTGGTTTTCAGGCTGAGCAGCTCAGCGCTGCCAGGGCTTTGCTCAGTGTTTGCACTCAGGGCTCCATTTCACAGGATCAGACATTGTCTGGGGGAATCTTTCCTCAAGGTCTGCAGAGCTGAGAACAGCAGAAGCCTGAAATGCAGCTGTGTGCAAAAAGAAACTGCCTGGAGAACCCAAGAACTCACAGTTGCAAGTTTCAAACCTACTCAGAACACTCCTGATTTTCAACGTCACTACAACATGAGTCCTGTTTCCACATTTGGTTTTAATTATTTCCCTTAAAAGCGCATTAATTTAGAAATAAATCACACTGGGAACTGGGAGTATCTCTGGTAACAACACACAGATCTGACCTGCTGTGGCTGAACAACACCCAGGAGTGGAAAATCCATGGGAGTGGAAAAGCAAAGCTGGGAGAGCCCAGAGCCCTGCTCATTTCCCAGGCACGTCACCGGAATCAGTGTTTGCATCACTACCACACTCTGCACTCTGCTCCAGCAGTGCTGCTTTGCTGGATTTTCAGGAGATCAGGGCTGGTAAAGAAAGGGGCACTGAAAACTCTGATGGATTTTTATATTAAAATAGAAAACCTGCAGCCAGTTGGGACTGTTCACATGACCCAGCTTCACCCTGCAAACAGGACTGATGAAAAATAAACGTGGATCCTGCTCATGGAGCTCAGTCAGTCAATTCAGAGCTGTCCTTGTTACTAAAAGTGTCTTTTGCTGCTGGGAGTAGGATTAAAAAAATCCTGGAAACCGGATCAAACATTACACAGTAACAGAGGTGACAGAGGCCACAAAAATAAAGAGAAATAGCTGGTGAGTTCAGTGGAAAAAACAGCTTTTTTTCACAGCTACAATCATCAACAAGTAACAAAAACATTATAAAATTCCCCCCCCAAAAAACACACTGCAAGAGAAGGATAAATAAATGTACCTGAGATACGTAACCGGGAGGCACAAAAATCGGCGGCATGGAACCGTTTGGTGACATCATAGGGACATGTGCTGGACCTGGGGAGGACAAGGGGCCACTTTTTAACAACCACGGCTTTTCCCACCTGGAGACACCTTTTTCCAAAGGTGGGAGCTCACCCTGGAGCCTGAAACATCAGGAATTGCATCCTATTCTCTGCTCGATTATTGGCTTTAGCCCAACCACCACACTTTGGTCGACAGTGTCTTTTTAATTGCACAAAAATCAGTATAAATAATTTGTGACAGCTAAAAATCTGTAGTAATGCAGGCAAATGCATGTATTGGAGTAAAGCTGATCTAGGAACTTTAAAAAAAATATTTTAAATACATTATTTTTCATGTTAAGCTCAAGGGAAGTATTCCTGTAGGGGATTTGATGAAAGCAAAATGGACATATTTTATATAATGTCATGTAAAATGGTGACAAATACTCCAAAAATGGAAATACTGATAAATTCAACTTGACTTACAGGAGATATTTTGCCCTGACTCGGATTTTCTGTCACTTACTGAGAAGGTAAAAAGGAATTTGTAGGCATGGAGTGGAGCAATGATTCCCCCACCTTACAGCACAGGGAGGCCCCAATGCCCGTGAAATTTGTTTAGATTACTGTGGATTAAATGCCATATAAATCATGTGTGAAGAGCCTGGGAAGACACTTATTCAAGGATCACTGCAAACCCAGCTTTTGGAAATGAAAATCTGCAGGATGCAGGGAATCCTGGCAGATTCCCAGTGCTGCCTCATTTGTGCTTGGACACAAACTGAAAAATCTGATGTATTCCAGTGCAGAAAACGTATCTGACATCACAGAAAAAAACCAATGGAACAACTCTAGAACCAAAATATCTGGATTCAGGACTTCAGCTTCTCTTTACCTTGAATGCACTGAATGTGTCCATCTTCAGTTGTAATTGTAAATGTTTCACCTGGGTTTACCTGGACAAGAATCACCTGGAGGAAATAAAACAAAAATGAGGGGTTGGGGGCTTTTTAAATTTCAGGAATTCTCTGTGGGGGAAACCCCTTCTCTTCAGAGACAAACAACAACAGAGCTTTGGCAACCTTGGAGTAAAAAAGGAAGATGAGACACTGATGGGTAGAATGAGATTTCTTCGTACTTTTGACATAAAATCCTTGTATTTTTTCTCTGGTTACTACCAGAAGTGCGTCACCTGATACACATGAAATAAGCTTCTAATTTCAAGTTTCCCACTGCTTTTTCTGCTTTTACTGAGGCAATAAATGACCTGAGATTCACACTGCATTCCAGGCTCTTCCCACCACCCCTGCCCTGCAGCTCCTGTAAGCCCAGGTGTGTGTTTTCCCTGCGTAACTGTGTGAGGAATCCAACCCCCAGTGACATCCTGCAGGTCCCTTTGGACACGGCCATGTCTTTGTGCGCACAAATCCAAGTGGAGCTGTGCCAGGCTCACTCCTCTGGCAGTGCTGGGATCCCAAACCATCCCCTCACCCTGCCCCAGCTTCAGGGGAATTTTGGCAGCTGCACTTTTATTGTAACACCTATGATATTACACAGCTAATCCTTTAATAAAAGGAGGGTTTGACTAGGTAAGAACTGCAAGCACACAATTAAAATTCCACCCTGGTGACAGCTGGCACTGCTGTAAAAATGGAAATAAAATGTATTTGTTCAAGTAGCTGTAAAAATCAGTATAATTTTCTTTCATTCAATTTTTACAAAGTATATGTCATTCATGCAGTGACAGTTGTAGCAGGTAGACGGGACCTAAAGAAATCATTTAATTCCTGGCAAAATGAGCTACACATGACATTAACAAATGAATCTGTTCTGTGTTGCCACATTTTCAGTGATGGAGCTCCCCAGACACCACAGTTTCACTGCTCTCAGCACTGCAGACTCCAAGGATAAACTGGTAAATTCTATTTAACACTGGGGTTTTTTGCAGCTTCTGCATATTGGTGTATTAATCTTTGATTTTATTTTTCATAACCTCCCTTGTAGGGGAGAATCGATGCTCCTTGTACAGGGGAGATTTTCTTTGGGTGGATGAGTTGTTTCTGGATATAAGTAAGCCACCAAAACCCCTGAAAAGGCCATTTAAGCACTCAGTAATTTTTATGATGGCTCCAGGAGAAGGAGAGATGGCAGAGAATGCCTTTAAAAGTGGCATAATTCGCATTAATAATGAAATTTATGCAGATTTGTCACTTCAGAATACAAGTAAATGTATGACTTTAATGCTAATGAATTTCTTGGGGTAGAGAGAGAAGTGGTGTTAATTGTTTGAAGAAAACTGATAATAATGGGCTGGGGATCTGCCAGAGCACAAAGAACAGGAAAAAGATTTGCTGGGGACCCAGGATTCCACAGGCAGAGATTGACCCCAGGAAAAGGCTCATCTTTGAGGGCAAAATTCAGAGGCAAGAAAGGGATCCTTTAAGAGATTCAGAGCCTCTGAGGGTGTCACATCTTCAGAAAATGTTTCAATTAACTCCAGTTCTCAGAATCAGCTCAGGAGAACTGAGGGAAGGATCCCAATTGAGTGCTGCAATCACAGGGCTGCAGCAGTTGGGAGCCTGGAATTCCAGGAATGCACAGGCAACATCTTAGAGCAGTGACTCACTGTAATTAATGAAGCAAATGCAGCCCCAGCCACCTTCCAACAAGGAAAAATTTCCAGGAAGCTCCAGTGTTGCTAAGGAGTGGATCTGAGCCAAGTGAGACACGGGGAGTGCTGAGCCCAGGAGCTGCCAACGCCTCCAGATGTCCCGAGCACCACTCCAGGGCTGGTGGCACCAGCACAGCCAAAGCTGTTCCCAAGCATCAGCCACTGCTCTGGTTTTATCCCTTATCCACACACATTTTTGGAACCAGAAACCCTTCCAGAAAACTTCCAACTTTAGCTTAAAGTGAAATGAAACTAATGGATTAACTGGAATTGGCCAAACACACAAGTCTGACTTCTCAAAACAAATCACTGTACAATAATTAAGGATTAGCCCCGTCTTTCACAGCACTGGCAGTGAAATAATTAAAAATCCTCTGCATTAATAAAGATTCTAAGTTAAGACTCTCTTTAAAAGATTCTTTTAAACTTCAAACCTGTTCTTCAAATGCATCTCCACGACACAACACTTTTGTTTCCATTTTCTTTAATCTCACCTGACTGCAAAGTCTCCTCTAGGTTCTAAAAATGCCAGTGACTGTCACCTCCATGTCCCACACACACAGCTCTGGGGACAGGGGCCAATTAAATCTACTTGATCTCTTTTCCTCATGAAACCTGAACCACCTGAGTCACCTCCCAGCTGGACAGGGCTGAAATTTCACCTTCTAATACTAGAACTTCAGAAACATCTTAGAGACTTTGCTCATTTCCAGACACCCTCATTGTACTTCCATCTCCAGAGTCTGAGGCACAAAGGGAAAAGGACTTTTTCTTTAATAAAGCCCATTTTTCCAAGCACACAACCAAAACAACACAGATTTATCCTTCTTATCTGCAACAATGACAAACTGAAGGAGATCTCATTTAAACTTTTGCATTTATGGCCTATCAGACCTCAAAGGATGGGAAGAGCTCCCAGTATTTGTAGTACAAAGCACTCAGCTCTTACTGCCAAACACTAAATTCACATCTACTGACCATTTACACATACTTGGGCTTCAAAATTGTTCTGCTGCCACTTTTACCTGCATGTCTAATACTACCAGGGACTTCTGAAGGGTTGTGTTCAACAAAGCTCTAAACAAAGCTCTAAAGTTTCAACTAAATACACTCAGGTTTCACCACTGCACCGTAATTATTAATGATGACACTTAAAACCAGGAAGCCAAGGTCTTTCCTTTCATTTTCCTGTAATAGATTTCCTCTGCAATCCCTTGCTAATCTTTATTCATTATTTCACAGGAGTTTCCAAACCTTTATTAACCCCCTAATTTTTCCTTTGATTTTTGGAGCGTGCAGCTCCATTTTAAAGCCCTCCTTTCACACCTGTCCCCTGGCTTGGAGCTGAATGATTTTTTCCTCTCTCCATTTGCACTTCTGTTTAACTCCTGACATCAGTGCTCAGAACCACATCCATTCCCAGTTTTGCAGATCAGTAGCAGAGCTGCCTGGTTTTTGTGGAGCCATGATCCCAGTTGCTCCCAGTGCTCCCAGTTCAGGGCTCACTTGCCTGCTGGATGCTGTCTCCGTTGACCATGTGAGGTAGAAGTGGCACTTCATTCAGCAGAGGTGTAGCTTCCAGGGGGGGCGGCTGGTCAGCCATCATTTCTTGGGATTGTTCATGGACACCTGCTCACCTCAACCACCTGCTCCAAGAAAACACAGGGATAGGGTCAGATCCGGCTCTTCCTTCCTTAAATCATTCCCTGTTTGTTTGACAAACTCGGCTTGTGGGGCCCTGCCAACTCAGAATATTCCCAGTGCACCCAAACAGTCCAATATTATCCTGTTTTGCACTGCTAACTCCTTTCATGGAAGCAATAAATATCCTTCTCCCCAAATTCTCCCCTTAAATCATCAGGAATATTCAGCTTGCCATGCCACGAGTGCTGGAATTGGTACCTCAGCACAGCAATTACACAGTAGAGGAATTTACATTTATACAGCAGTTTATTCCTAAATTTGCACTTCAAATTCCTAAACTGCTTCCACTCCAGACCCCAAGCTTTAGGCTAACTAATGCACATAGCACATTTACATTTTAGTGATGACCAAAAAAAAAACCCCAAACCATGCAATTTCTCCAATACAGAATCTGTCATGGTGAAAACAAAGCTGAAGACAACATAAAACCCCACTCTGTCCCCAAATCTTTGACTGAGCACCATGGAGAAATGTGAATGGAAAAGTGCTGCAGAGTCGTGGGCTTCCAAGAATAATCTGTAATTAGAGCAAGTCAAAATACACATGACACAAATTAATTATAGTCATTAGAGCAAGTCAAGCTACAAGCTCCAAATGGTAGGGAATTTTCAGTGTATAGTTAATCCAGCATCCATAAAAAGCACAAGATAACAGGATACAGGAAATGCTGACACTTCCTTCTCCTTTCCCATTACCTCCCATAAACCAGAAGGCAAAATGTGGTTAGGAGAGGCCAATTCCTTAAAAATAAAAAGCAAACCACGAAACACCCCCCTAAATCTGTGCATGAACCAAGTCAGGCTGTTTAAAAATGTCAAATCCTTGTTCAGTTCTCCACAAGCAGCACGGAAAGGGCAGTGTTTGGGGAAGAAAAAAAGAGGAAAACAGCTTAATTCTGTACCCGTAGGTCTCAATTTCCAGCAAATTAGAAACAATAGGAGAAATAGAATTAATATCATTTCTTCTGGTTTTAACTCACTTTGTACAGAAAAATCAGTAAGAAAGCTGAGATTACAGATTTTTCCTGTGTTATCAAGTCAAGGCAAAGCAGCTCGTGGAATCCACTGATAAAACCCCCATTCCTTCTTTGCAAAAGCGTCTCAAAATCAGAGATAACAATCAATCACACAGACACAAAATGCAGCACAGCAAACTCCTCAAGACTTCCTCAAACCCAGCTCCTTTCACAAGGAAATTGTTTTCCAGGGCAGCTCCAGTAACAATTTTAAGAAGCCAAACATCACTGCAAGGTGCAAGGGCTGGACAGGACCTCAAAGATCAAATTTGTACCAGGTTTGGCCTAAATACACTTAATAAATATACTGAACTGCCTTAGCATGCTATTTGTTTCCTGAATAACATAATCTCCTTTTTGTCAGGTTTGGAATTGCCTCTGCCAAGGACACAAATTTTAGCTATTCCACTTAAAAATCCCTGCCTGGAACAGTAAAATTCAGGCAAAGGTTTCTTCCTCTACACCTCTCCCATTTTCTGAGGCTGGATCTAAGCCTTAAGAGCCGTAACAGGAATTCACAACACACAGGCAAAATGAAAATTCTTTATTTTATATATGCATATGAATTCCCTGAATCTCTGAATCTCAAAAAAACCAGAAATTAGTACTTAAAATAAAGGGGAAACCCCTTTACCAAAAGGCAACCCCATCTGCATTGAAATTCAACTACCCCAAATAAGCAGCTGCAGAAAAACGTGTTCTGAAACAGGGCCCAAAGGCACCTGCAACTTTAAATAAACGTTCAGAGTTTCTGTGCTCATCCTCTGCAACTTCAAATAAAGGTTCGGAGTTTCTCTGCTCGTCCCCTGCCTTGGCTGAATTTAATTCTCTCCTTAGGACAAATTGTAGAGCAGAACCCCAACATTCCCGTGGTTTTTAGAACCCTTCATCTCCTGCCTAATGACACAGGGAGGGTTTAATTTACATGGACAACTCCACACAGTTTCTGCCTGCTTAGTGCTGTGACTTCATTTTTCAGAGGAAGAATTTAGTATTTGGAGTATCAGGATACAATTGGTTTTAAACTGTTAATGATAACTCCAAAAATAGCCAATTTTGTGTCTTAGTAGCAATGGCCACATGGTCAGAGAAAATAGAAGTAGTGACAGAAACAAAACCATCTAAAGAGGTTTTTGGGCAGTTTCACCTGGCTCAGAACGTTGATATTTTCCTGTGCAGCTGGGCTGGGGTGGCTGCAAGTGGCAGAACACTGAGGACAAAGAAGGACGTCCTGACAGATTAGAAAAAAACAAGTTATTTTGGGTTTTAAGCACTGCTTCATTCCTTGAAAACACTGATAAGAGCAGCAAAAACACCCTGCCCTCCAAGAGAACAGAGTCAGTGAATGTGGGACTCAACCCCTCCCCACTTCAACAGGTAAAACTTTTCCAGGGAAATGAATTCCCAGATTCACCTCCCCAAAGCGTCCATTTAACTTGAGGAAGTAGGTGGTATTTGGGCAAATAAAAAGAGAATTCCTGAAAAGTTATTACATACTCAGCACAATTTCCTGCAAAACAAAACAAAGACAGAGCTCTATCTTGAAAAGCCATTTCCCAACACCCTCCCACGGCTGGCCTGGAGCAGGGAATCCAGTCCTGCTCAGCCCTCCCTGCAGGGCAAGGCTGCTCCCAAGGGAAAGGTGGAGGACAATCACCACAGGGGCAGAGGGGAGATTCCAGCATCCCGAACCCACCTCCATCCACACTCCCAGTCAGGGCATCACAGAATCCCAGGATGGTTTGGGTCGGAAGGGACCTTAAATCTCCTCCAGTTCCACCCCTGCCATGGGCAGGGACACCTCCCACTGTCCCAGGCTGCTCCAAGCCCCGTCCAACCTGGCCTTGGACACTTCCAGGGATCCAGGGGCAACCACAGCTTCTCTGGGAACCCTGTGCCAGGGCCCAACCACCCTCACAGGGAAGAATTCCTTCCCAATATCCCATCTAACCCTGCACTCTGCCAATGGGAAGCCATTCCCTGTGTCCTGTCCCTCTAGGTCCTTGTCCAAAGTCCCTCTCCAGGTCTCCTGGAGCCCTTCAGGCCCTGGAAGGGGCTCTGAGGTCTCCCCCGAGCCTTCTCTTCTCCAGGCGAGCACCCCCAGCTCCAGGGCAGAGGAGCTCCAGCCCTTGGAGCAGCTCCGTGGCCTCCTCTGGACTCTCTCCAGCAGCTCCACATCCGTCCTGTGCTGGGAGCCCAGGGCTGGAGGCAGCTCTGCAGAGGGGCAGAACTCCCCCCTTCCTCCTGCCCATGCTGGGAACAAACCCTGGAATCTGGGGCTCCTGGGGACCAGAGCATGTCCAGCCTCTCCTCCACCAACACTCCCGAGTTCCCAAGTTTCACATCATCCCTAATACTCTGTCATTGATTCCAGGCTTCCCTAAAGCCTTGGATTTCCCCCAAACCAAGTCAGCTTGGAGAGGCAAACCCAACTGGGGGTGTTCATGGACCAGAAGGAACAACCCACCCACAGGGAGAACTGCATCCAAGAGCTGCTTGGTCCACTTTATTCCATCAAATCTCAGGAAGAGCAGCTCAAACTGCTTTTGTCGTGGTCTGTTCTTGGCAGTGAGGGATTTATCATCCCCAGGAACTATTCAAGTGGTCAGGGGGAAAAAAAACCAAGGAAAAAAGTACAGTCCTGGGAATTAAGAGGCTGCGCTGACATTAAAGATGAGATAATACACTAAATCTTAAATTAAATAAATAAAAATCTTAAATAAATAAAAATAACAATAAACTAAATAGTATATAATAAATAAACCAAAATAACTAAAAAAAAGCAGGAAAAATCCCATCTGGAAGCATTAAAGACCAGGCAAACTTTGTAATTTATAGGAATGAACTGAAGTTTAGTGACTCATTAAATATGAATCAGTAGCAGAATTTGTAGAGGTGTCTCTACAGCTTTGTCACCCTGTCGTGGAGATTTCTGACTCAGTGTGGAATTAAACTGATTAAATTTTAGAAAGGTTACATTTTGCAAGGGCACTTCTGGCCTGATTCATTTCTTTGCAGTGGTTTCTACTACACATCAGCTAAAGGTCATTCCCAAACCTGGCTGAGCTGAGGGATGAATTCAGCCCACAGAGCATGAGAGCCATAAAAAAATAAAATAATTGGGATTAATCATCTCAGAAACAAACCTGAAGCTGAAGGAAGTGATAGCAGGCAACACATTTCTAAGTTAAACAGCTTGAGCTTTTGTTTTCAAAGATTATTCAACACACACACATCTAAAAAGCTGAAATACGGTAATTTTTCCCAATAAAACATACTTTAAACTAAATAAACCCAATCCATGTTGTAAAAATGGGCTCTGAGAAGTGTTCTAGAGTAATTCAACAGTCTCATGTAACATGGTCATGGTTCCCATATTCAAAGGAAGGCAACATTTTCCAGGGACACTCACCCTACAAAGGCTTCTAAGAAAAACAGAAAATCTCCAGGACTGCCCTTCCAGTAAACAATTCCCATCCACAGCGGCTGGGCCTGACCTCACTTCCTGCCATAGTAAAAATGCCGAGCCTCTGGAAGGCTCCAGCATCGGCCTTCCCTTTGCTCCAGCCCAAATTCCTCCCCGGCAGAGCTGCTGGAGCCCGGCCAGCTCCCGAGGAGCCGCTCAGTGTTCATTGATTCCGGGCTCCCATTTCCATGGAAAACAGCTCTTAAGCTCCCTGACGGATGGAGCAGAGGAAAGGGAGCTCATGAGGGCTGTCTGATATGGGATCATCCCGCCTCAGGTCTGGAAAACAGCAGGGATTCACACAAGACAGTCGGAAACTCTAAAATTGTCTCCGATGGTCTGGATCTGAAGTGGAATGATGAGTAATTCCAGGGCATGGGGGCAGTTACAGACAAATGGTTGGAGCTGGGGATCTTAGAGGTCTTTTCCAACCATAACGACTCCATCAATGTTTTGTAAACTTCTGGGAAGAACTCCCAGTATTCCTAAGCCTCCTTCAGCCGTTTCCAGTGTGCAGCTCAGGATGAGGCAGCACATCAGCTCTGTCACTTCCACTTGAATGGCACAGGAGAAACAACATCAAAATCACCACAGCCATATCTGGAAGAAAGGTTATGGCCAGAAGAATTTTCCAAGATAAACACATCATTCCTGTTTTAATTTACAATTTACAGACATGTTTCTCTTTAGGCACTAACAATGATTTGCAAGTATTTACTGCAGGGCATGTAAGAACAAAGAGGTTGTTTATTTCTTAATCGTAATACAAAAAAAAAAAGAAAAATTTAATAAACTGAAAAAATAACTTTTTCATTTGAATTGTATCCTTTAGTCTTGTTAACAGAACGTGAGATTATCTGTTGTGCAAATGTGTTGCAGCATTATGGATTTAACAAGTTTCAAAGTTCCTGTTGTCTCATATTATTTTCCTATTATATTAAAAACCTCTCTCCAGCATGATCTCACACAGACTAAATGGGAGGAACACTGCAGACAGGAGTGGATCAGCTCCATTCCACTGTCCAGAGCAGAAACCAAACAGATTTCATAAACAGTGAAAAGTAAGTTTATAATCCCAGACAGAAACTGTCCCAAAGGCTGGATTTTCATTACAGTAAGTGCTGGATTTAAGATGAGAAAGGAGCGTATTACTTAAATGGCAACTTTATCTTTTTTTTAAATACAGTATGCCTGAGTTAGAAAGAACAATGTGTCCAGGAAGGAGAGAATGAAATTCAGCAGAACTTCCTGATTTCCAGGTTCAGTGCCTTATGCAACCTGCCAGCCTGAAGTAAACTACTCTCATACTGCTCTTTACTAAAAGCAGTATTGCATAAACACCTAAAGCTTTACTTACACCTTTTTATACTGACAGAATTACTAATTATTATTATAAATATTATGTAATATATAAAAAGTATAGCCAATTTATTTTCTCTAAGTGGCAGGAAAAATCCCATGTTCTCTGATAAAGAAGTGTTACTGCCATGCCTTAAAATCCAGGTCTCCTGCAAACTGAGGCTCTGAGTATTTTACGCACACTCCACTCTGTCAGTTCAACTTTCCATCACTCAGCTCCAAAGGCTGTTAAAAAGAACAACCACAGCGCCAACCCAAAGCCATCCCCAACGTCAGGCTAAGGAATAACCTTGCCAAAAAGATCCAACCTTAATTATCACTCCTAAAAACCCCAGATATGCCCCACGCAATTCTGAAGCAGGAAAAATCGGGGAAAAAAGACCCAAGCTGCCCTCTCCTACCCAAGCTTTCCCAATAAACAGCATTAACAAGGTGTTGGAGGTACCATCCCAGTCCTAAAATAGTTTGTGCCCCAGGACCACACGTGAGATCTGAGCAAGATCAAGGCAAGGAGAGATTTAACAGCAGCTCAGTTACAACCCAAGCTCTGGAGGGACCACCCCCACTCCATAAGTCATCTGTTCCCCACTAAATCCATGTTTTGATTAAAATCCTGGAAATCATTTGTAACGACCCCCGAGGGAATTAGGTCGCAGCATCTTGTGGGAAATTTGGCTTCCAGCCAGGAGGGCAACACAGCCTTGAGCCTGAAAATGTCCCTCACGATTTACCCAACAAATGGGCTCAAATATTCTTAACACTGAGAGAGCTCACCTGAAAATGTCCCTCATGATTTACCCAACAAATGGGCTCAAATATTCTTAATATTGAGAGAGCTCACCTGAAAATGTCCCTCAGGATTTACCCAACAAATGGGCTCAAATATTGCGACTATTGCGAGAGCCTGACCCAGGGATGGCTTTGACCCTGGTGAGGTCTGTGACCCCAGGAAAACAAAAAACCTCAACAAAATTCCACCCCAGCTCCACACACACAGGACAAGGCTTCCACACTCTGCTCCAAGTATTTGCTTTCAGCACTGACCAAATTACAAATGATTTTTAATTAAGTATTAATGCTCATCTCTCAGGCCTCAATGCTCCTAAAATTCTCCCTGGAGGAGGGTTAAGATTGGGATGGAAGCCCTCCTTTCCCAGATATCAAAATCCCTAAAAACACCCACAAACAGCAGATCCAACACACCAAGGCCACCGACCTGAGGGATCCTATCAACTTTCATCCTCCCTCCCTCATCCCTCTGGATCGGGTTCCTGAGGGAGCGTGCCAGGAAAGCAATCAAACAATTGTCCCCTGCATCCTCCCACAGCACCTCCCCAGCACTTCAGGATTGTTTTCCAGCCTGAAACTCCATCCCTCAGGATTCCAGGGACAGACAGGCCAGTGCCCACCCTCCAGGCGTACACACGTTTTTCCAGGGGCTGAACAACTTTCTGCTGCTCTTCCTAAGAGAAACTCCACTGGGAAGAGCTGGGAGCTGGGCAGAAAAGCTCTGTCAGTGCCCAGAGTGCATTAGATTTGATTTGAGCTGTTATTTAATATTATGCTCACATTAAGGCCATGCCTGTCCTCAGAATTATTCATTTAGGAGGCCTGTAAAGTTGGCAATAACAGTTTCTGTAATGTAAACATGACATAACTTTTAGATAAATATTTTCCTTCATTGTTTTAGTTCTTTTATGGCTTTTCTTTTATTGCCAGAAAAGCAGAGTTGAATTCTGAGCACTTGTGTGCTGCTTCCTAAGTGACCAGTCCCATAAGCCAAAACTCAGAGGAGTTCCTGAAAGGTCATATTCCTGTCCTAATCCAAATCCTGCTTCTACAAATATTCCAGAGAACTGAGCACCTCAAAGGACTGAACCATTAAGGTGCTTCATTCTTATTTGAACTTAAAAAAATAAAGGGATTAAGGAATTTTCTAGCTGCAAAAATGTTGTTACCAAAAAAAAAAAAAGTAAAACTACCTTTTTTCCACCTGTCAGGAAGGGGACACTTTCTGGAATAAGCCAAGGTGCTCATTTCAATGTCTTAAAGCTAAACAAAGCAAAAAACTTTCAAGCTTAGATGAAAAAACCTTTATTAAATGCAATTTAACAATGTACTTATTTTCAATATGATTTTCCAAGTTTAAAACTGTGAATTTAAAGCCACATTATTCTAGGTTTTTTTAGGCCTTGAAGAAAACCAGTATATTTACACACTAACCATATACTATGGAAATTCTGTATCCAAATGGTTCTCTAAATCCCGTGGAAGCTATGGAAGCAGTAGACACCATAGTCCATGGAAAAGTAATCCCAAAAAACTTCTGCCCAGAGGCACAAGACAGAGCACAAGCCCTGGTGTGTGCCTGGAATTCTCTCTTGGACCTGAACTGGTCAGCAAAAAGGCAGCTGGAATTCACACCTGGAAGGAACACAGAGCTGGGCAGATGAAACAAAGCATTTCCAAGTGTGCCAAGGTTTGCCAGCTGGGAACTGCAAGTTCCTACAGGGAGCTGCACCCGCTCCCAAGGCTGTGAAATTCAGGAGAAGGATCTGCATAACTGAGCACAACTCCCCCCTACAAGACAAATTTGTCATAAAGTGGAAGTTAAAATTGAAGCCATTTTATGATAACTTTTTCCCTGAAAACAAAAGGAGTTCTGCCCATTTACCAGATTCCAGGGGAAAAGTTCTGTTTGAAAGCCTGGAAGCAACCCAAAGGAATGGCTGCTGTATGTGCAGGCACGTTCCCTCCAACAGGAACACATCATTCCACAGCACCTGGTTCATCCCAGTCCCTCCCTCCAGCCAGAACACCCAGCTCATGGCAAGGAATAAATACTAAGGATATCTAAAAGCTTTTTAAAGAATCTTCCAGTGAGGACCAGGAAAACTGGGGAATTTAAGTGCACCCTGAGCTGGGCTGCTCTGCTTTGTCCTATGCCAAACTTGACTGAAACCTCCTGGGATTGAGCCAGGAAAGCACCAAACCTGAGCCTTTTTAGTGCCACATCTGGGTGATACCTCCACGAATTTAGGGAGCAGTATGGGATAGAAGACACACTCACAGCTGCTATGAGACAGAGGTGATCCAAAAGCTCTTTTCCAAATGTTTGCATTCTGTATCTCCACCAATTTATTTACTTTAAACTCAACTCAGGGAGGGCAATCACGCAGTTTATTAAAACCAACAGCAACAAGATAATTTCCAGGAAAGGCTCCCTACCATGAGACAGCTCAGAGCAGTCAGCTGCTGTCTAACCCAAAAACAGAAGGAAAATCAGGACTTCACAGGTGGAACACAAGCAGGAGTTTGTTCCCAGGTTTCTGCAGGCTCTAAGGAAGCAAAGGCTGATTTTCCACCAGCTCTGATCTGCTCATCACCGGAGCGCTGGATGCAGCACAAACAGGCCTCTCTCATGTAACAACCCTTTTAAACCAGGACTTCAAAACCAAGCAGAAAAACCCAGCAAAAGCAAAGGATTTCTTCAAAGTGGAGCAGATTAAGCAAACTCTGAGCAAGAAGGAATTATTTCGATACAGCAGCTGAAGACTTTTCCTTGCACAACACCAGAGGCTGGGGCTGTAACACTTTAGCTGAGCACTGGGTCAAATTAGGCCGGTCAGAACAGGTTATACTTAAACTCAGGGCTAAAACACACCAATAAATGACTGTAATTACCACAGCTGAGCAGTCTCGTGGCATCGGACCATGTGCATTTTTTTAGTTCATGGAAAATGCAAGGGGAAAATGCAAGTGTGAGCTCATTGCCATGAGGCTGGAGCAGGAACACTTCCCTCCGTCTGGGTGACTGGCCGGGACCAGCCCAGAACCACAGCCACAGCTCAGCTGATGGGTGGCAACACACTGAAATCATTTGCTTCTGTTTCTGAGCTAGGAATATTTATTTGCAAATCAATGAACCTGCTGGAAGCTTGGGGATTTAATCACAATTTTATGTCACTGCCTAAGTAGAAATTAGCAGTTTTGGAAAACCTAAGGATGACAGTTTATCTAAGTTTTTATCAAGTTCATATTCTAAAAAACCCAGGCATTAAAAAGCAAAGTGACATTTTACAACACACCAGAATGCTGTTCACATAATATCTTCCAAACCTAAACAGTTCCTCAAAATAATTCTCCAAATGGACAAAAGTACACAGCTGGGTGACCAGATTAAAGCTTTTCCTGGAACAGCAGAATGTGCTCAAAACCAACATGAACATCTTGCAAGTCTTTCAGGAGCACCAGAACTCCTCCCATGCAAACACTAAACTCTGCCTTCACTCCTGCAAGTAACTGGAGAGGACAAACCCAAGTGACACATCAGTGCTCACCCGAACACCACGTAGCAGAACTGAAAGCAACTGATTTCCATGAAAGACATTAGTGCTGAAGTTCTTTAATAAAGGGCATGGAACAGCAGATTAAAAAACCTCATCTGAATGTATAAACTTGCATTTAACCTCCTTAAATGATTTTCCTCCTGAAACACCTGTACAGCTCCAGGGAATACAGCATGATTATCACTTTTTTCTTTATCTCTTGTACGAAATCCAACTGCTGATCATGTTTTGCTTTCCAACATTCCTCGCCAAGTTTTTGACAGATTCCTTTCTGCTCTTCCAGCAGATCAATTCCATGACCTGACCAGTTCCATGAGAAGGAACTCAGTTCCATGATTTCCAACTAAAACCAAAGGATCTGAGCAAGGCACTACCAGAATGCTGTCACCCACTCCAGCTGTTCTCTACACAGGAAATGCATTTGGCTAAAAACAGAATTTACTGTCTTTATCCAAAGCAAATTATGCAATTCTCCAAGTTTCTCCAAGAGAAAACTTCCAGCTAAGTGGGTGAAGGGAGGAGAAAGAGAAATGTGAAAATAGAGATAAGGCTGCCACCTTAAAAAATCAATAATGTTCCTGTGGAACCTGAAACTCTTCTTACCTCAAGAACTCAATCAATTCTTCCTTCCCTAATTCAATTTTTCCATTTGATAAGAAGTCATCCAGAAATTTCTTCCAGAAAAAAAGAGTCCTAAGTTTAGAAGTCTGTCAAATACATTAATTTCATCTTGAAGTGTTACTTAGAGACTTAATAAGAAAATAAACACTTCATAAAATCTGGGAGAATCCTAAATTCTGTGTAATTACCGTTGTCACTCTCCTGACTGGGAATTCCTCCTGGTGAGTGCTCCAGTGCCTGCTGCAGAGTGAGCAACGTGTGCTGTCCTCAAGCTTCTTTCTGCAGGCAAAAAACCCCACATTGTCATGTTAGTGCCTTGGCAAACATGGAATCTGAAGGAAAACAAGGTGCAGAGAACACCACAGATTCATGGAAAGAGCAGGAGCCAGGAGGGGACAGGCAGTGGGGAGTCCTTTGGATATAACTGTATTTACTTAGTTACCTACTCTATGTATCTGCTCTATCTGCTCTACTCCTCTATACGGCAATAAGGACAGAAAAATCAAACATACCAAAATTTAAACTGTCATGCACATGTTCACCCTCTGGTAAGGGACATGAAAAGACATAAATTGTACATAAAGATGGAAATACAATCCCAGTTTGCTGCTATGGGGCAGCACAGCTTTATTCTAGAAACTGCTTCTCTAAAGATGCTCCAGCAGAAGGACATGAACAGCTCCAGGAGACAGTTAAACCACTGAAGATGTATTTAATAATGTAAAAATCATCACCTTTCTCAAGCTGCATCCAGCACTAAAACACTTCCTAAAATATTCACACACTGAGCCCTCTTTTGGCTGTCCAAACATAGGAAATTTTTGCAGGGATCAGTCAATCCCCAATACTGTTTTGCACAGAATTATTAAGTTTGGAAAAGGTCTCCAAGATCACCAGTTCCGACCTGTGCCTGATCCCCACCTCATCACCAGCCCAGAGCACTGAGTGCCACATCCAGTCCTTCCTTGCACACCTCCAGGAGTGGCGACTCCAAACTGCCCTGGCCAGCTCCTGCCAATGCCTGGCCACCCTTTCCATGGAGAAATTCCTCCTGAATCTCTAAAGATAAGGCCCAGGCAGGTGCAGTGTGTTCTGCAGTTTTACTGGAACACCACAAGAAATCTCAGTCCTCAGTGGCTCCTGAGGCTGCCTGGAGAAGCTCCCACACAGCAATCCATTGTCCTTCTCACCAAAAAGGTGATACTGTCTTCAAGTCACACCGATGACATCACTTGAAGATGCTTCTGAAGTCTCAACCTAACAAATGTTCCTCCTGAACTACTTTAAATGATACACCGGAAAAATATCGAATATAAAGCATCAGGGCCCAGAGTGAATCTTGGGCAAAAGAAGGCATTTTCCACATCAATCAAGATCCTGGGAACAAGGGGAGATTTACATTAGGATTGAAAGGGCCGAAGGGCTGGGAGCCAGTGGTCTGTCTGTGCTGGTCAATACACAGAAAGGATTGTGTTAGCACCACTGAAAGAATAAATTATCGCTGCTTTTACAATAAGCTCTTCAAGAATGCAATAAAGAGTTCAGTGTGTGCTCCTCACTCAGGAATCCAAAACTTTTCAGTGAAGGTCTGGCTTGCAGCAAAGATAACAGCTGAAAACCAACCATCTTGACCTCGGGAAGCTTCATGACAATGTGCTAAAAAACAGGTGAAAAAATGCACAGGTTCCTGCTCCCACATCCCCCAGCCTCGAGCCCAGAGCCTTGAGCAACCCCAGGTTTAAATACTGAGAGTTCAGACCTGACGCTTTCAGACAGACCAAAATTAGAAGTGAGAAACGTCATTTTTTTCCTCAAGCCTCTTCCCTGTTGCAGGATTACTAATATTGAGGTTTTCTCATCTGCTTTCAGAGATAATTTTAAAATTCTTCTCCGAGTCAATGAAATCACGACAGGAAATTAAGAAAATATGGAACTAGGGAAGGAATTCTTACAATATTTCATACCCGCTCCTGACTTTGATGCACAATATTGTAGGAATGTCTTCCCAGTCACGTATTTTCTTCTAAATCTGACAAGTTTCCCAATTGTGGAAATAGCAAGTCACCAAATAAAAATGCCACTCTTTCAAGCTTAAAAGATAGATTTTAATTTGCATGAAATTCACCCAAGGCCAGGCAGAATGGGGGAGCAGAATGCTGGAATTTTTCCCGTCTGCACGGTCCACATGAAATCTTGGCTTTTTTAAGGACTCACCAAACCCTTCCTAAAAATAACCATAAAAGATGACAATTGTTGGCAGGGGTGGGACAAGCCCCACAGTTAACACAATGCCAATGCCAACCTCCAAAAATGCCAAACAAAAGGTCATGAAAAGAGTCATATAGAACATTTATATCCAGATTTGGTGTCAGTGCAACATCAAAGAGAGGTGCAGTTTGTGATCAAGGCTTGTGGCAGGAAATGGATTTGTGTAGACCAAGTTACCTTTATTCTCTCTAAAGGTGAATCCACCAGGAGCTATTGTTTTAAACCATTCTAACATCCAATTCCTCAAAACCACTGTAGGAAAATGAACTACCAAATCACCACCAAAAACCAGCTGTTCCAAGCAGGGAAAGTTGGTATTTGTGCACATCCCCAGCCCAAGGAGCTGAAATCATTCCACTGCATTGTCAAAGTGCTGCTTCATTCCAGCTAAAGCCAGGTTTTCCAAAAACTTGCTGCAACAATCCTGAGCTACAGCTGAGTGAATAACTTGTAAGAGCTTGCTCCAGGAGGTGTGTGAGCCATCAGTACCAGCTCTGTTTATCCACAGGCTGCTCCATGAAGAATCCCAAACTGAGATCTGGGATCCAGTTGAATTAGTTCAGCTCCACAGAAAATGAGATTTATTTGATCCTAGCTGAGAACAAATGATTCCCACACAACAAGAACGCTCCAAAACTTTCCAAGATTTGGAAACAGGAAGGTAAAAAGCCCAAAAGGAGAGGAGTGTAATATCTGGCTGCTTTTCAACACCCATGATCACACACTGAGCCCTGAGAAAGTCAGTATCTTTCCCATTTTACCACCTTATCCTTTTTCACAAAATACATAAACCAAGGGAAGGAATGTGAATGTGGGAAGCAACTTGGGCTTTGCTTCTTACTCACAGAGATACTGAACCAAACACAAAGTACTTTCTTCTACACTGGATCTTAACTCCAAGGTCAATTAATTGGCTTAAAATACAGAGAGGATGCTTCCCTGGTTCAAATGCTAATCTGAGGCTCAGGAAATCTAGATTCAATTCCCTGCCTCACCACATACTTCCTGTGTGACCTTGGGCCATAAATATTTCGGTGCCTCAGTCTTTCCATCTGTGACTGAGATAGTATTTCCCTATTGAACTGAGTGTTGTAAAGATAAATACATTAGGAAAACATCAGGAATCGCAGGCCACAGCCATACGTGGAGCGGGCTGTTGGGGAATTTATCTGTGTGTCAATATTCCCAATCAGGCAGCAGGGAAAGCAAGGAAGGGCTGCCAGTGTGAAAAAATTTAACTAGCACAGGACAGAGGGAAGACATAAAGTATCAGCAGAACGGAGAGAAACTGAAACCTCAATTATTAATTACAGAAGATGTCCATAATTCCAACCAAGTTTTGAAGAGAAACGAAACTCAGAAACCAGCTGGGCGAGCTGCTGGAGGGAGCAAATACACCTGCCAGCAATGCATTATTGCCCTGTTTTCGGAGATTTGCACAGGAACACCTCAGATTTGAGGTGGCAGAGGGGCTGCTGAGTCTGGGGGCAAAGAATTCCTGGAGACTGTCCCCGAAGGGAAGCACCCGCTGCTGAAGTCCCCAGCCCTTTGTGAGAGGCATAAATAGGAGTGGGCACAAAGTGGCCCCAGTGGGGTCCGCACTGCTGCTGCCCCAAGGCGGGGGGGGGGGGGGACACAGCGGGAAGGGGGAGGGCAAAAGATGGTCACCAGCCAGGCAGGGGCTGACAGGAGTGACCTCCCCCTGCCCCGAGCCCAGGAGGAGCCGGGGGAGGTGTCTGGGACCGGAGCTGCGGAGCAGCCAAGGGGAACAACTACAAGGCTACGTGGCATTCGCAGGCAGCGGCTGCCGGGGAGGGAGCACGGGGGGGCGGCCAGGGGGGACCTGGGGGGGACGACTGCACATCGCAGCCCCTCCTGGCCTAAGAAACAGGAGGATAAGGAGAGGAGAGGGAAAGGAGGAGACCGAGAATCTGTGCGCTGGGGAGCGGAGCGGGAACGAGCGGAGGGAAGCGCGACCCGCGGCGCGGGCTGGCATTAACCCCATCCGGGCAGGCTCAGCCGGGAGCCCCCGCCCGGGCCCCCCCAGCACCGAGGGTCCGGTTAGCAGCTGCTCCCCAGAACCCCTGTACCCCGCACCCGCCGGGTCTCCTGGGGGGATGCCCGCGCCCCGCAGGGCAGCGCACCCGGACAGACCCCGGCCGTCTGTGCCGACACCCTGAGCCCTGCCTGCCCGGCACCCCATGCGCCTCGGGCACTCCAGCCCACCCCGGGCACCCCACCCCATCCCAGGCACTCCATCCTACCCCATCCTCGGTACCCCATCCCACTACCATCACCACACCCCATCCCAGGCACACCCCATCCCACCACCAGCACCCCATCCCATCCCGGTCACCCCATCCTCCTCGCGGTACCACATCCCGCCCCATGTCCCGGGACATCGGATCCCCCTGGATCCTGCCCCCACCTGCCCCGTGCGCCACGTCCACCCCCGAACCTGCCTCATACTCGGGGCTGTCCCCCGCCTCAGAACACCCTTCCCGTCCCCGGGGTCCCGCCTGTCCCTCCAGCCGCCCCCGCCCGGCTCCGCGCCGCCTACCGCCCTCCGCTCCGCGGGGCTCCGCTCCCGGCACTGCCCACCGCGCCCCGGCTGGGCACCGCCGCTCTCCGCCGCCCCGGGGAGCAGCGGGGACCGGGGAAGGGGCCCCGGAGAGCGGCCCCCGGCGGTGCCCGTGCGCTCCCCCCGGCACTGACCGTGTGCCCCGCGGGCTCCGCCGCCTCAGCGCCCGCCGCCCGCCCGCGCCGCCATCATGGAATGCGCGCACCGCGCCTGCGCCGCCGCCGGCCGGGGGCGGGCGGGCGCGCCAACCACAGCCGGCGCGGATCCGCGGCTCCCGGACACTCGCGCCCGCCGAAAGCTGCGCGGGGGGGCGGCCCCGACGGGCCGGGGGTGGTGGCAGCTGGGGGCGGGTGACCTGTCTGGGCACTGTCTGTGCCTCACGGACACCGCCCGTCCCCCCCGGGCACTGCCCGTCGCTCCTGGGCACTGCCACCCCTGCACACTGTCCCCTGGTCACTGCCTGTCCCCCCTTGGGCAGTGTCACCCCCAGACACTGTTTGTCACCCACCAGTCAGCCCAGTGCTCCACCTGTGTCACCGAGCCGCGTTCTGGCCCCCTCGGGGGTCTCCAGTCTCCATCCCCCCCGTGCTACGACAAGGATGGGTGGGGGGTTCCACCTCCCAGCCTGGGGCGTCACGTGCCTGAACCCCAAAACTGTGTCATAACACAAAAAGCATCCATGGTGACAGCATGAAAGTGAGGGGATCACCCCGACTGAACCGGCAAAGAGAAGAAGGAGGAGATGTTTCATTGCTGGTTGTGCCAGGAGAGGTTTACTTGAATATTAGGGAAAAATTTATTTGCGGAAAACATTGTCAAGCCCTGGCACAGGCTGTCCAGGGCACCATCCCACCCCAGAGGCCCCATCCCTGGAGGGATTCAAGATCCCTGTGGATGTGGCACTTGGGGATGTTGGGTTAGTGGTGGCCTTGGCAGTGCTGGCGAATGGTTGCACTCAGTGGTTTTGGGGGTCTTTTCCAACCTGAATATTCCTGTTATTCCATGATCCTGTGTATCCTGACAGGCAGCTCCATTCCCCTGTCCAGCCTCAGAGCATCCCGAGCCCTGCTCCAAAGAGGATCAAGGGCAAGGGCTGAAAAAACCCTCCTGGGCTGCAGAGCCCCTCTGGCACATCCATTTTTTCCCTGGCAATTAATGCACCAATAAATCTTACTCTCTTCACCTTATTTCCACCAAGCAGTTTACACCAATATATTGCCATTGATGTGTTTTTAAAAATGTGCCTCAAACTTGCTTAAAGCACCGATTTCAGGGATATTTTGTGTGGAATTCAGCTCCATGTGGATGTAAAATAAATGTGACAGCTGTGCTTTTATACAAGCCCCACATAAACCGTGGATCACAGCAGACAAAGGTCACACTTGACATTTATATGCAATATAATAAATGTGTATGTGTGTATATATATCCATATAATAGACATAGAAAGACTAACCTTTTAAAATGAATGGGCTTGTGTTTACCCTTGGATTGATCTTAGATGTGTTCATAATGAATGTAGAAAATTTTATGACAAATAGAAGAAATTGCCCCTTAATGAATTTCTCTCTGGAGACTGGTGGAAGGGGTTGGTTTGCCATAATGAACACCCTGTGCTGGACAGGACTAAAATAAGTTCCCATCCATCTTTTTCAACAAGCAGGCCCTGGTAAGAAAGGCCAGAAGTGCTGGTGGCTGCTGAATTTTTAAGCAATTAATAGTTTACCTTGTTAAATAAAGGCCAAAAAGCTCTCAGAATAAGTTTACCATTTATTTTACTCATATCGACCCATAAAATGATGAATATATTCCCTGCTAATTGAGAGCAAACTGCGAAAGAACATAAAATCTGTTGCATCTGAAAAGCAAAATTTTGTAGCTGAATCCATGGCCAATTCCAGGTGGAAAAGGCAGGAGAAACCTTTTCCTCCTAAGAAGATAATGGGTAAAAAATCTCTGCACTGAAATTTCCTCTTCTTTCTGCCCCTTCCACAAGTTTTCCAGCACACATGTGACTCCTGGCCTGATTCTTTGCCCTGTGGAACAGTGTGGATCAGCACATCCCATGTTTTATTCTGGTTGATAAGAACGTATAAATTTGCCTGTAAAATAGATTGAAACCTTCAGACAAGGATTTAGGGGAAAAATAATCTGCTCCTTTGTTTTGAGTCTCACCATGCTTTTGTCCCTGATATTAAACTATTACTTTCACCGGTGATCCCAAATGGAATTCTTTAATTCCAGCTCCCATTTAAGTCTGGAAACACCTCAGGAAACGTGGAAGACCAGGCCAGCACAGGACCCGGTGAGTGCAGGCCTGCTTTAGGAACAAAAAGTTGGTTAATAATTTCACCTTTGAGAGAATTCTTGGAATCTTCAGCACTGCATCTCAGGAATCTTAGAAATCCACAGGCTCTACCTAATCTGCAGTGCCCTGAGGATTTCATTCTGAAGTGAAATATTTGGGCTTAATTTTTGGGAGATCTCCTGAAAGAGACCCACCAGATGGGATTTGGAAATCTGAAACGCTTTGCACCAAATGAACTTTGCTGCTGCAAGCAGAACTTCAAGGACTGTTTTGACTTCCCAGGCTCGGTATTTATCCATTGCCAGCTAAACCTTACATGTTGTGACTGGTGGTGGTTGTGATCCCCTGTGGTGATGTCCTGTGCCTGATATCCAGAATAAAGGAGGTCCTTGGGAGGGAATGCTGAGCATTCTTTGCTCTGAAAGCTCCTGGACCCCCCAGCTTTGATAAGGACAAGAATCCCTTTGTAGGTAATAACACAGTGCGGAAAAATCCTTTTCCCCCAGCCTTTCCTTGAATCAAATTTTCCCCCTTCCATTTCCATTTAAAATGGCTCTTATATCCTAACAAGGTGCTCACTGGTCATTCCAGCAAAGCGGTGCAAAAACTTCTGGAGTTGGAGCTCGTTTCCAGTGAGCCTCGGGATGAAAGGTCTCAAAGCTGCGCACGCCCCACAGGCTCCAGGGCTCCTTTAAAACTCCAACTGCTCCAAGTGCGACAACGATTCCCACACCATGGAAAAGAAATGACCCAAAGTTTGCTGCCTACACCCAGACTGCCACGGGATGACAGTGGAGGAAAGCTGTTTTTTTACAGCTGGAACTGGAAAGGGAGGTGAGGCTGGAGGCAGAGGCGGGATGTTCCAGACGGAAAAGCCGCACAGGAGGAAATATTTGGCGTGAGGAGCACAGGGACCAAACTGCCTGGGAGGAAGGCTCTGATTAAATGGGTCAGGAATTACATGGAACAAGGCTGAGGGCATCTTTAACTTTATTTTGAATTTCCTGGAGAGCCACAAGGACTGTGTGAGGACAGCAGGTTCCACACACAGAGGCAGCAACGGGATTGGGAAAAGTTGGATTTTGAGGAAATTTTTGCCCAGACTGTCCTTTAGTCTGGAGAGGAAGAGGGCATCCAGTTGAGGGTGGATCCAGGCCTGGGAAGGAGGAATTAAAAATAGCAGAATATAAGATCAGAGAACACTCGATGAAAGGAAAGGGAAAGAGAAAAGAAATGGGAAGTGGAAATGAGTCAGGAGGGAGGAAAGAGAGGACAAATGGGAAGAAATCTGGGCTTATAAAGGAAGGGCCGGCTCTGAAATGGAAAAGGGGAATTAAGGAGAATCTGTCTTTACAAAACAATGGCAAGAAGCAGTGCCAAAAACATGCTCATTCTTCCACTAGAAAATTTGGAATTGCAATTTCATTTTTTTAATTTGCTGATTCAACTGCTCTAGGTGAGTTAATACAAATAAACGGGCAAGGGGAAAGAAAAATATTAAAGAAGTGGAAAAGAAAAGCCTTTGACAGAGAGGGGAGAAAAGAAAGATAAGAGGAATATTGCAACTACAACATATCCCAGTCTGAATGTGGGTTGGGGAGCTTGAACAACAAAAACCTGGATGCACACCCCCCCTCCACGCCAACACCCCACTTATCAGGGGGATTAGCAGCTGTCCTGGAGTTTGAGTTCCAGCCCATAATAAAAATGTTTATTTTTCCATCCTTGGACTACAATAATAACCATGCTGGTTATTTGAACTCGTGTCTAGCAAAGCCTCCCCTCGCCTGCCTTCGCTGGGAGCTGTGAGCGCGGCCTCAGAACACATTCCCTCGATTTTCCCTGGCTACACACAAACTCCTGCTGTGTGCTCTCCAGGAGGGAGCGGGGCAGGGCAGCCTGGCAAACAAACTTCCCTCAAGCAGCACTTTGCTGGGAGCTGCGCTGGCATCTGCAGGAGCAAACAGCGATGCTGGAGCAGATTTTCCACCCCTGTGTGCTGGCACGGCACCTTCCACACCCCGAGTGTTTTCTCCAGGGGGGGATCTGCTCCACAGGGAGCAAACCAGCACTGTGGGCTGTGCGTTTGGGAAGCAGCACAATGGGAAAAGCCTGAAGGGCACTGGGAGAGGGGGTTTTCCTCAAAGGTCGCCAGGACATGCCTTCTCCTCTGCAGGTGCCCTCATCCCTGTTCCACGGAATCGCAGACTCCTGGGATGGTTTGGTAGGGAGGGACCTTAAAACCCATCCAGTTCCTGCCATTGGCAGAGACACCTTCAACTACCCCAGGCTGTTCCAAGCCCCATCCAGCTGCTGTTTCTTTGCTGTTGAACCACAGAAGCAAATCAACAGCAGCAGAAATGATTTAGGGCTATTAGACACTCACTGGACAAGCAGGTGACACTGGAACAGAGTGGTGCCAGCACCCATGACCGGTTTTGTCCTCTGTGTCACGAAAATTGATGTCATTTTAATTGAAGAAATTACACCGAGTTTGGAGATTTTCTTCTGGGTTCAGTAATATGGCCAGGACTCCCTGCCCTCGCAGTGGTTTTCAGCCCCGGTTCAGTTCTGGTGGTGCCTTACAGCAAAACAAGAGGTGTATTAAGAAGAAAATACAGGTGCTTGGCATCAGTATGGACAGGCTAGAATGGCCTGGCAGGGAAGCCTGGCGGGGGATGGAGGTGGACACCACATTTTGCTGTCTGTGCTTCTTTCTCCAAGCAGGACCCAGAACCGCCCGAGAACCCTGACTCCACACCAGGAGCTCCTGGCACGGACCTTCTCCCATAAAACCCCACTGAACATCAGCCCTGAATCCACAAACCTGTTGGCACAAAGTCACCATAAAAACCAAACCAAGAGCCCCGCGCAGCCCACAACAAACGCTGCCGGTATTTATGGCTGCTGGAGGTGGCGAGGGATGAAGTTCAGTGCTGGGGAACACCTGGTTTATGATTCCTTCACTCTTTATGTGGCAGAGCCCACAAGCAAACACTGCATGTCCTGACCTCGAGCTGCTCCCACACCTCCCTCTGCCCCATCCTGCAGGTTGGAAGCACAGCAGGGGCTGTTTGGAAAAGGGAATTAAACCCTGGCCCACTGAAGATCTTTCTGTGAGCAGGGAGGAAAAGCTGAGCTCACCCTCATCCCTCTCCTGTGCAGGAGGGAGGGTGGAGCCCCCACCTTGCCACTGGATACCTGTGAATGGTAAAAACCTAGAGTAGGGAGGTTGTTCCTTACTTCTCTCAGCCCCAGTCTGGAGCTGCTGTCACATGAGGAGAAGGCTGTGGAACACCTGCCTGGTCTCTCCCACACACCTTTCCTACTTCCTGCAAGGTCTTTCTGCTCCGTTTCTCCTCAATTTATCCAGCAAAGGCCCCGATAGGAATCAAACATCTCATTTCAGTCCAGTTCCAAACACTGGCTGTGTTTACCCATAGTTCTAGAACTCTTGCCCCAAGCCAAGAAGCAAGCAAGAAAGACAAAAAAACCCCAAATCCAAACAGGCTGAAGAACTCTGTGCCTCAAGAAAGTGTTGGGAACGGGCAGGTCCAAGCAGAGGCCTTGGGAAGCAACGTGGCACCTGCTGGGGCTTCTGCTCCAGAGCAGAACGTTCTGCTGGGGAAAACAGGATCTCCTGTGGGATGGAGCCCATCCTGCCTCGCTCCCTGGTGTTGCAACACCCTCAGAGCACAGGGAAGAGGCAGCAGCCATGGCAGCAGCGGGATGGCTCAGGAGCAGGAGCAGAGTTGCTCCCAGGTGGATACAGGGACAGTGCTCCAGCTGACCCAGCCACAGGGACACCAGGGCTGGGTCAGGCCTGCTTACCTGGGAATGTGCTCACAGTTCCGAGTAACTGGAGCCTCAGAAACCAAAACAACCATCATTTAAACACGTTAGAGCTGGAGGATCCTCGTCCTCGCTCTGGTGATGAAAGGAGAAAGCCAAAATAAGTTCATTTATAAGGCTCTTATAAACCAGAGTAAAGCTGTTTAACAAACCATCTCTGATGCGCTTTCCTGCTGCTCTGCATGAAGAGAATGTTTCCAGGATGCTACAGAAGCACCTGAATCCTCTGTTTTTATCCCAAACAGGGGATTTCACTCCCTGGGGTGGGCAGGGGCTCGTTTCTCTGCATGGAATTCAGCTGTGAAAGGTCTTTGGCGAGCAGAACAGGCACCAGAGCCAATGTCTGGAGAACAGAGAGGAGGGGAAGGGCAAAAAAAAAAAAAAAAAAAAGGAAAGAAAACAAGCAGAATAAATCTGAATTGTAACAAAAATTACAGCCTGGATTGAAATCTCCACATTTGGAATTCATTTTTTCCATCAGACAAAAGGCTGAGGGTTCAGTTGTTGAAACCCTGATCTCTTCTTTAACTTGTTCTGAAGGGCACATCCAGGGGAGCTGCAGGTGAGCCCTCAGCAGTGGAGGACTGATACAACCTGAAGTGTTCCTGTGTCAGGTGCAATGTGATGCTCCTCCCTTTGTTTGGGCTGTTTCCTTCCTGCTGGACACATGGAGCAGCTTTCCTACCTTTCCACAGGTTCACTTGTTTTTCTGGTTGCTGCCCTTGTTTTAACTCCCCCCACCTGACTTTTAGGGAGTGAAAACCCATTTCCCACCACACTGGCAGCAAAATTTCCCTCAGCTCTGTGCATGGAAGGTTTGATGTCCATCCCTGGGCCGAGACTGCTGGAAGCTGCGGCACCTTCGGGAAAAGCTGCCCATGCTCCATGATCTGCCTGCTCCCTGTCCACATGGGACTTCAATTGTTTCACTCCGGTTCTCCATTGTCTCTCTTCAGAGCTCTATTTCTTTCCTATCTGGCATTTTCCTCCCTGTCCCCAAACAACCTCTTTTACTTGCTCTCTCCTACAATAACCCCATTCCTCATGATTGTTTCCAGTCCCTTTTTTTTGTTTTATTTTTTATTTTTCACTTGATGGAGGCCTGGGGGCCCCTGCTCTGCACTGGGGGCTCCTCTTCCAGCCACGAAGACGTTGGAGCTGGAGCACCATCGGATCGGTGTCCTCAGCACTGCAGAAGGGACTCTCCCCACTCCAACAAGCATTTTATATCTGATATATATCAGTGCAGAGCCATGAATCAGGTCTGGGATGCAAATAAGAAGCAGCCATATGGCATGAGGCAGTTGGGAGCACTTCAGGCTAAGAGGAAAAAAAAAAACAACCCACCCAGCAAAAGACAGAGATGCAGCTGTGAAGAATTCAAATATTGGCTCCTCCAGGAAACCTCCACGTTGTCTCCATTACTCAAACCTACTTATTTGTTTGGGGGTAATCATCTCCAGTTTGAGATTGGCATGGATCTGGTTTCCCACCCTCAGAGGGAAGGTCCAAGCACTGATATTCCATGTGAGGTGGTGGCACGAGGAGCATTTCTCAGCTGGCAGAGCAGATCTCCAGGAGACAACCTGTGAGTAGAATTATCGAGGACACTTTAGGAGAGAAAGCAGAAAAAAAACCCACACTGGCCCCTTCCCACCTTCCCCATCTTCTCTTGCTATGAAAAATCCCCCTCGCTGCCTTCCCTGCTGCTGTGCCTGGTGCTGGAGGCTGCTGGGAGCGGGGAGCTTGGGAAGCCCTTCCAAAGGCTCTGCTCCAGGAGCGCTGGCTTTGCCATTCCCCTGCTCTGGAGAAGGGACTTGGTGGCTCCAGAGGCTGCAAATGGGACTGGAGCAGCTGCCAGCTGGGGTCATCCATGGGGATGGATGTGGGGATTGTCTGTGATACTCCAGCAGTGAATTTTCCAATCATCTGTGAGAAAAGCAGAAGGAATAAAGGGAGGTGGAAGCAGAGTATGGAGCTGTGACATTTCCTGGGATGTGCCTTGAAGCTGTCTCTGCAGGGCAGTGCTCCTGGCCACCACCCCTGGTGCTCATCCTGAGCTGGTGGTGAGCTCAGGATGAACTTTCCAGCTGGACAAGGTGGTGGAGAGTGGCCTGGTGCTCCAGCATCAACCCCTGCCCCTCTGCTTCACTTGCACACCAGGAATAAGTCACTTCCGGCACTCAGGAGTCCCGACTTGTTAGGGGTGAGATAATGGGTGAGATAAGCACAACAGGAGGAGGGCAAATTTGTGTGGGGGGTGAGAACTCCTGTGTGCCAGGAAGGGATTTGGGACCTCTGATCCCAGAGTTCCTCTGCCTTGGCAAGGGATGAGGTGGTTTCCAGCAGTGGCATTGCCCCATTCCCACCTCCTGAGACAATGTGTTTGAACCACCTCGTGCAGTAAAAAGCTTGGAATGACTCTCTTTGATCTTTTTCATGCTCAACATTTCTACTGGAGCCAGGGGAAAGCCTCCAAACATGGAATATTTGTACCTGGGAATGGTCTCCTGTGACCGGTCACCCCGGAGAGCCACCAAATCCTTCCCCCAGTGACACGTCACCTCAGTGCCTGTTCCAAAAGTTTCTCTAAAAACAAACACACGTTGAGAGAACTACAGGACTCTTGTTCCATTAAAAATGAAGCAACATGCTTTTCACTTCCCCTCTTTGCTGTTACTTCATCTTTTCTCCCCAAACGGTGCCAGCAGCGTCCTCGGGCAGCGCGTGTGGGACATGCGCAGGGCTGGCCTTTTGTCACGGTGTCACTCAGCGAGGTTTGTTAATCCCTGCTCTTCCCAAAGGTTACGTGGCTTTAAAATCCTCCTTCTAATGGATAAAATGCTGTCAGCGCCTCCTTAGGGGGCCCTGACCCCTTTAGCTTTGGGAAAAGGGATGGAAAATGCCTCACCAACATCAGGGTCTTGCTCAGAGTTGCCTTTTCACCGCTGCCCGTGGTTGTCCTATTAATGTATTTATATATAAAATCAAAAAAAATCAATCAATAAAAGTCCTTAAATATAGATCTCTCCATCCAAAAGGAGCCCAAACTGTGTTTGTGTGAGCTAGGATGGCAAGGTGGTGCTCTCCTGTGGTGTCGCTGCACTGAACTTAAGGAAAAGCCCCTGAAGTTCAACATAAAATAGAAACAAAAATATTCCCCAATTTACTATTTTCTCAGCCCAAATTCTCCCTCTCCCTACAACCCCTGCAGTTTGTATTGACATAATTCTTGTAGTTTGGATAAAGAGCTGGTATTTTGTCAAAATTTCAATTTGCCAGGGAAAGCAGGGATGAAGCATTTATATATTTTTTCCTGGAATGGAATTACATTTGGGGTAGAAACTTCAGCTTTAACTTTGCGTTATCACTCTCCTTGGCTCATGGGAGGGCAGTATTTTTCTGGCTGTGTTGTTTTTCTAGCTTTGGTGGCTAATCAACCATATTTCTACTTTTCCCAGCTTCCTTCTAAGAGTCACTTTACCCATGAATTGTGCCCTCTCTGAGTATGAAGTGTAAGAGCTGCCTCCTCCTCCAGCAGTCCTTGTTGAAACACAGTTGTTTCAGAGGAACATCCAGTAGAAATAAACAGGGAAAAATCAAAATATACAGCTCTGCTGAGGGGTCAGTGCTGGTGGAGGAGGCCACGAGCTCAGGCACCTCGCTGGAAGCTGTGGAGGCTGATGAGATCCGTGCCTGAGTTTACATAAGCTCAGTGTAATATCGGAGGTTTGCTGGGGTTGTTTCATCAGCAGAATCCCCACCATGGGAGAGAGTCACCATAATTAGACATTTAATTTGAGTTGAATCATTGGTGCCACTTTCTGCGGCTCTGGGTGCTCCTGCTCAGCACTGCCCAGTGCTTCCAGTGTCCTCTGCCACGGGCAGATGCACCAGGGACGTCTGCTGACCCTCAGAACAACCTCGGATTCTATTGATTAGTTTTAGTTTTAATTACAGTGGGAGCAAACTCTACCGTCAGCTGGTGTGAGTGGCACAATTTGGATCTGAGCAGGCTCCTGACAGATCCCAGGAGGATCTACCCTGGGAGCTGAGGATGTGCAGGACTGTCCCCCAGGGCTTTGACATCCGTTCCTCAGCACCTCTGTTCCATTAGTTCACATCCTTGAGGGCTCTTTTTCCTCCCACAGGATGTGATTAACCCTGACTGGAGTCATCACACTGCATCCCGAGAGGAAAATCCACCTGAGCTCAGCCTCTGCCCCCCTCCAGTCCTGCCCAGTCTGGGATTCCTCATGCATGGCTTGGGAATCTTCTCCGGGACAGGTCTGGACCACCTCAGCACTGGAGCTGGGCTGCCCTCGCTGAGGGGTCTCAGCCTTGCTCCAGTCTCTTCTCTGGAGCTGGGGACCACAAGCCCTTCCCCACAGGTGAGGATGCTGCTCCAGGTTTGTAGGGAAGCTGCTGCCCTGCCCTTCCCACCGGAGCACTGGGAAAGGGCGAGGAGGAACCCAAAGCAGCTCTGGAGTCCTGTGAACCTCTGGCACAGTGAGTCGGGGTGACGAAAGACGTGAGGATTGTGGGAGGAGATGCTGCTGACAGGAGGCAGCGGCTCAAGGCCAGTTTGGGGGAACTTTTCATTCCACTTTCCTTGAAAATTCGTGGTGAAAGGGCAGTGTAGCATTTTCCAGCCCTCACTCACGTAAGCAGCTTCCTGCCGTGAGTAACGTGGGGAGGACAGGGCAGAGAGAAGGGGCTGTCTCAGGGTTACTCAGAAAGGAAATAAAGCCTCTGTGATCCTGGGACAGATGCAATTCTAACAGTCCAGCCACAGGCTGCCTTTTGCAATAACTGCTCCCAAACCCAGCAGCTTCGAGTCAGCCCTTTGCAGCGTCCTGGGCTGGCCGGACAAAACACCTGCAGGAACCTCCTGTCCTGTGTGGAGAGAGATTCCCACAGCAGGGACATGGTGACATTGTCCTAGAACCCTGCAGATGTTACTGGGGGGCTCATGGGGCTGCAGGGAGCCTTAGAATCATAAAATACCCTAAGCTGGGAGGGACCCACAAGGATCAGAGTCCAGCTCCTGGCTCTGCACAGACCCCCCAGCAATCCCACCCTGTGCACCCCTGGGAGCGGTGTCCAAGCGCTCCTGGAGCTCTGGCAGCCTTGGGGCTGTGACCATTCCCTGGGGAGCCTGGGCAGTGTCCAGAACCTTCTGGGGGAAGAACCTTTTCCTAGAATCCAGCTTAAACCTGGCCTGACACAGCTCCATCCATTCCCCGGGGTCCTGCCCCTCTCACAGGGAGCAGAGATTGGAGCTGCCCCTCAGGAGGAGCTGCAGCTCCTGAGGAGTCTCCCCTCAGTCCCCTCTTCTCCAGGTGGAGTAACCCAAGTGACCTCAGCCTTGCTGAATTTAAACTCAAGCAGATCACCAGGGAGTCGTGCTCCTCACAAATAAAGGGATTTTAACAGGCCAAACCCAAACCGAACTCTGTTTAGTCTTTGCCACCCCCAGCAGAGACCTGCAGCAGTGATCCTGGACTTGGAGTTTTTATTCATGATGAACATCGTGGGATTTTGCTACCTCCTTCTATCCCCAACCCGGTGAAGATCCATAGGAATGTATTTATTGACCTAACAAAGGGCCCTTGCTTTGCTCCCGGAGCAGCCTGGTTTCCTCTGAAGCGTAAGAAACCACATTGACAGGAACAAAACGGGCACATTTCCCCCTCCAGTGAAGTCTGCAAATATTCCAAATAGCTGTTTGTACGTGTGGCCGCTCGCAGAGCTGGAATTAAGAGTTTGGGAGAAGCAGGATTGAGTTCCCAACCTTGCTGATCCCAAGAGGGATTTGTAACCCCAAGTATCAGGCTGGGCTTTTCATCCTCGGGTTTGCTTTCAGCAATGTTTCTAAGACATTTTATTGCTTACTGAATGTTTCAAAGACATTTTAGTGCTGATGGTATTTTAGAATCTGATGGGCTTTCCTTCATTTTTGCTTCTTAATTTTTGCCCCTTACCAGGTCATACCCTGTGTAGGTGAAGGATTAAAGGGCCTGGTGTTCTCCCTGCTGCCACGTGGGAGAAATCCCTTTCCCAATGTCAGACCACAGTGGAAATGGGGAACAAAAAGCTAAGTTAAGATTCAGCTGGAGAATTAACTCCTGCTAAGGGACCCAGAGCTTCTCAGTGCACAGATCTCTGGGGAATCCAGGCAGTGGGAATGGATTGAGCCCCTCCAGCCCCAAAATACGTGCCCAGGGATGGGGGGGTGGGAAGGGGGGGCAGGAGGCACCATGCTCAGAGTGGGAATGAGAGGAAATCTCTCTTTATTGCTAGTGCTTGGACTTTATTGCTCATTAAACTGAAGGGCTGTTGGCTTCTCACATCCTGCAGGAGTTTTATGGGGAAGCAGTTTATGGAATAAGGGTGGGCTCATCCCATGGGCAGTTTCTGAACTTCCCAGCTGTGCCTGTGTGGCAGCTCCCTTTCCTTTGGTGGGAGACAGGCAGGACCATTCCATTGTCATATAGATAACCAGTGTCTGGCAGAGCTTTTCACCCACAGCTGTACTGGTTTGGTCAGAAATAACCCTCCCAGACACACCCAGGCCGAACTGTCATGAGGAGGTGATGCCCAAGGGCTGTACTCACCAGCAGCTCCCAGATCCATACTGGGACAGTCATCCTATGGAAAACCAGTGGTTTTTAGGCAAAGTCAAGTGTGCAGTTGGAGCCCAAGGCAGGAGGAGGACACTGGGTCCTCCCGTGGCTGTGTCCTTCCCAGCTGGAGCATCCACCCTGAAAAATAGGAAAAACCAAAAGGAAAGCAGAGAGGGAAACCCAAAGATTGTGAAATAAAATGCAGGCAGGGGTGGGAGGGGAGGAACGAGGGGGTCAACACCAGAGGAAGCAGGACAGGAGAGGAGCTGGGGCTGGACTAAATAAAAAGAGGAAACCTCGGCAGCCACAGGCGGCCGCTCCGGGAGCGGCTCAGCACTAGGGGACACCCTCGGACCAGAAACTGCAGCAGAAAAAGCCCAGTTTCAAGCAAAAACTCAACCCATTCACTTTCGTTTTCTCTGTAGCTGCACCAGGCTGACACTTGGTCCCCTCTTCCCAGCTCCTGTCACGCTGCGCAGCCCCTAAAACCACCGCAATTCCTAACTTGCCTCATCCCAGTAACAATTCCTGTTTCTCTGCACAGCTTTCTCTCCAGGTTCCTACTCCTGAGCAAAACCTGCCCGGGATGTGCCGCCAGGGTGGCACTTTTCTGTGTCCCCAGGGCAGGGACATCGCCCGGCTGGCACCCACAGCTGATGGCAAAGTCCTTCCTCACCGCTCTGGGCTGGAGCTTTATAAGCGAACAGCCCCTGCAGCCCCTGCACCTGCTTTGGGAAAAGCCCAGGAGAAAACGTTCCCTCAGAAGGTTTCCTCAGCAGAGTTTTCTGTGCAGGAACCTGGATTTGTGATGTGTCACCACATAAAACAGACAAAAAATCCCCCTCACCAAGAGAATCCCTGCCCTCCAAGTTTCTTCCAAATGTTTTCTGGCTGTAAATCCCAATTTATCCAGGTTCCAGCTGCTTTTTGTTGGGCTGCTCCACCTCTGCAAGGGCTACCAAGACCATCAGAAGTCTTGAAGCCCTTGAAGTTTTGGCTCTAACACGTCCCCAGACAGCAGCTCCAGGTGGTGGCCTGAATCCAGGGAAGTTGGGCTATGGCAAAGGCCAGGTTGACTGGAGCAAAGTAACTCCCCCAACATCTCAGCAACATCTGTGCTTCTCTAAGTGTTTATTACACCACCATCAATTATTATTATTTAGCAAATATTACACCCTGGTGCTGTGTGCAAGTAAAATTTTATTGTAGGGAAGAAGAATCTTTAACAGAGACTTTATAACAAGCCACAGAAAAAACAGTCATTAAAATTTCACTTGCAATGTTTCCATTTCATTTTCAGGAATGTTTTTTAAAACTGGCTTTCCTATTGCACAAAAAAAAGAGAAAGAAAAAAGCTGCCATTTCCTTTGCCATTACCATTGTCTCATTCAAATAAAAAAAAAAGGCAAAGGGTTAAAAAAATACCTCTGGTACAATAAAAATGCTTTGTAATATATACATACATATATATATATATATACACATTTAGCTTTACTGTTCAGTATATTAAACTTTAGGAATGGACATGTTATTCCTGCATATTCTGAAACTGTTTCCCATGAGGATTTTTATTTACAGTTGCACAATGCCTTTAAAGCCTTGAGACACAAGTGGACTACTCAATGCTGACCCCTGAAAAGGAGTTTTAGCCAATTCTTCCACTTTTTCCCTCAAAAAATTGGAAATCCTTCCAATTCCTTTCCCTGAACGATTTGCAGTTCTGGCTTTGAACTCTTGGCTCTGCCCTCTGGGGGTTTATGGGGTCTCTAACTCTCTTCTACAGCAGCAGCTTTCAGCCCTCTGCCACTTTATCCTTCAAATTTAACAAAGGAATTTCAGATCTCCTTGGAAATTCACATTTGTCCTGCAGGTGAATTTGGTTTTTTAAGTGCCTTTTCTGAGCCAGGGCTGTGAATTCACACTCTAATTATGTGTGCAGATAATTTCTCCAAGCCAAACTCCTTTTGCTCACTGTTATTCTTCACTACTAAAACTGTTTTCTTTATTCCAGATAACATCGAGTAACCATATAATCATAAATACCATATCCAAACACACTTGCTGTTCATTTATCAACTCCTTCTCCAACTGAGAGCTTTAATCCTACAAGAATTTCTATTTCTGCTGGGATGTGTTGCAGATCTCTGGCCAGGCTCTGCTCCAGCAGAGGCAGGAGTGCTACCTTCCTGCAGATCTCCTGGAAAAGTACGGGAATGTTTCTCTCCATCTAAGAGTTTGAAGTTTTTCTTTACAGAAGAAACATGGCCCAATGTTTTTTCAGCATTACATCTCATCCAGACTCAGATTTTGGATCTCCAGCTCTTCCTAAAGATCTTTCCAAGGGCCTCGTGTTGCCTCTTTGCTGCCAGGTGTGGGTGAGGTGAACACTCTGGAACAGGATCAAACATCCTAGAGAGAGCTTTATTTATTATTAATGTAACACCCTTGGCCAATAGTTGAGAAAGGCAAATCTGACTCTGAGCACGCAGAGCTCCACTTTTACCTAAAACTTCCCCAAAAACTGGAGCGATACTCTGAATTGTGCAGCCATCACTTCAGGACCAGTCCCACTGAAATAAGTTTCCCTCTTATCCTTATTCCTGAGTTACCCTGCACAGTAGGATACTGCAATTTTACAACTGATCCCACAGATTTTTCTAGAAATTGGGAAAATACTGGCAAATGTGCTGCCCACCAAAGCATCTCGAGCTGCTTGGTGGGGGTGGGAGAGGGGCCCATCCTGATTTGCAGCCAAGGCACAGCCCTGGGAGCCTAAAACACACATAATGATCATAAAAACCAAAATTCAGAGGCAGCTGGGAGCAGGGCAGGAATTATCCCGACCTCGCTGTGTAAATAACTTGGCGGGTGTTTGAAGATCCAGTGAAAACTCTGCCCTCGTTTGTCAGGAGCTCCCCACCCGCTGCAAGCTTTGTTTACATTTCCCACTGGCTCGGGGAATTAATGCTCTTGGAGAGTTGTGAAACGAAGCAAATGCCCAAATACAGCCTTGGAAGGGGCTTTGGGAGTTCAGCAGCAGCTCCACAGTTTGCTGGTGGTGGCTGCTCTGTCCCATGTAGCTCTGGGGGTTCCAGGGGCTGCCCAGCCCCAGCAGTGGCTCTGCCACCAAGTACCACAAACCAGGGACTGTCCACAGTTATTTAACATCAACAAAGGCTTGCAAGCCTCCATCCCATCTTCTGGAAGAGTTCTGAGATCTCAATCCCCCACCAGAACTCTGAGGGGAAGGTTTAACCTCCTTACAGAGGGGCCACTGCTGCCCTTCCATTCTCCCTCTGGCTTTCTCCAAAGGGTTCCTCATCCTTGTCCTTCACAGAGATCTTTTTCCTGAAGGCTTGCGACAAGCTGGAGGAAGATGCCTTCCTCAGCGTGGTGAGTCTCTGCCGGAAGTTGCCCCCGGAGAAGAAGTAGAGGAGGGGGTCAAAGCAGCAGTTGGCAGCGGCCAGGGGCAGGGTGACGACGACGGCTTTCTGCAGGAACATGGTGTCCCCGCAGCCGGGGCCCCGCAGGCGCAGCGCGTGCAGGTGCACCGTGCGCAGGACGTGGTACGGCGTGAAGCTCACCAGGAACGTGGCGGTGACGATGACAATCATGCACACGGCCTTGCGGCGGTTGGCCTCATTCTTCCGCAGGGAGTTCCGCAGCAGGGTCCGGATGATCATGGTGTAGCAGATGGTGATGACAATGAAAGGGAAGATGAAGCCCACAAAGAGGGCGATGAAATCCAGGATCACCACCAGGTTTGTCTTCTGGGAGTTCTCTGGCGGTTCGAAGCACTTGGTCTTGTTGCCATACTGGTACGTCCCGTTCCGCAGGAAGGGCGCGCTCGTCAGGGTGACAAACACCCAGATGCCAACGCACACAAACTTCGCCTTCTTCTCCGACACCAGGCTGATGTTGCGGACCGGGAAGACGATGGCAATGCAGCGGAAGAAGCTCATGGCCGTCATGAAGAAGATGCTGCAGTAGAGGTTGACGTAGAGCGCGTAGGATGAGAGGCGGCACAGGAAGTCGCTGAAGAACCAGTGGCCCTTGTGCACGTAGTAGATGACGCGCAGGGGCAGGGTGAGCACGCACAGGAAGTCGGACAGGGCCAGGTTGAGCATGTAGACCTGGAAGGCCGTTTTCTGCCGGTAGGTGCGGATCAGCACGTACAGCACCACGCCGTTTCCCACAAAGCCCATGATGCTGATCATGGAGTAGAGCGTGGAGTAGACGCTGTTGCGGAAGTCGTCGATGGAGTGGTGGCACGACAGGTTGGGGGACAGCGCTGTCATGGTGCCCGGCTGAGGCACCAGCTCCTCCTGGGGATGGTGTCAGGCCTGGGGGTGAAAACTCAGGTGAGGCAAAGCAGCACAGGAAAATAAGTACCCATAATGAAATAAGAGGAAAAAACCTGTCATCCCACTAACGAGAGAGCTGGGAAGGGATGTGGATCTGATCCATCCCCCACTACATCCACCTTTCTTCACTCATAACAACTGGTTATGAGTGACAAAATGTGACAGAGTCATGGAATCGCATCACAGGACCATGGAATCCTTACAGCTGCAAAAGACCCTTGAGATCATCAAGTCCAACCATCAAGCACCACCACCCCGATCACCACTAACCCATGTCCTGATGTGCCACATCCATGTGTTTTGGCACATATGGTGGCTCCAGCACCTCCCTGGGCAGCCTGTTCCAGGGTTTGCCCAGCCTTTTGCTGAAGACATTTTTCCTAATATCCAATCTAAACTTCCCCTGGTGCAACTCAAGGCCAAGTCCTCAGGACATTAAATTACCAGGAAATCTCTTAACTCCTCACAAACTGAGGCAGCTACTCAGTAAAACAGCAGAGAGGGATAATGAAGGTGACAACAGCACTATGGAATTTAAAATAGGAGGAGCAGTCCTGGACCCTAATAACTGTTCAGCCCTGACTCTCCTCTTTTTTTTTTTATTAATTTTCAGTTTCTAGTGGTTCAAACGTGGAACCTCCCTTGCAGCCTGAGACCATGAAAAAGCTGCAAGATCAGAACTGCAGGAAAAGAGCCAGCTGAAAAAACACGACACCACAACAACAACAAAAGCAGAAGCTGGGTCAAGATCAGCCATGACAACCCACAACTGTACCGTGAAAATGCTCAAATTTGCTGTTAAATGTATTTTCATCCATAAAAATAACTTGGCAGCATTAGAGTTTCTGTCTGTCCCTGGGATTTACTGAAGTCAGGATTCAGAACCCCTCTAGGATGCTCAAGGCTTCCACGTGTCAGTCAAATTTCAGCTATTTTGGTGTTTGTACTCTTTCAAAAGAGTCCTTTGGTTATCTGCAATGCACAAATGACCCAAAGCTCAGCAGGTGTCAGCGAGGGGACTCTCACCACCGAGGGTACAGGGGGTGATGTTCACTAAAAATCCTCATTGGACTGCACAAAGCCACCAGTCCATGTGTCAAGGACCTTTTATGCTTTAATATATAATGGCCTTAAGTCCAGCAACCAGCCCACAATTTAAAAAACGACTCAAGGTATTTGTCCAAAAGACAAGCAAGACTTGTTCTCTATTGAATTTCTAAACAAAATTTGAGTTTTGCAACCAAAAGGAAACCTGGTGATCACAATCAAACTGCTCAAGTGTGAGAGAACATCACACCCAGAAATGTATCTGTGAAAAACAACAAGAATCCCACAAAACAGCATTTCCCAGCTGAGGGAAATCATATTTACATTTGCAACGTGAATTGAAGGCAAATATTGCTTCTGCCACTTTTTTATTTCTACAGTCACGGTTCACCAAACCATTTATTTGTGTGTTGGTGAATTCAGCTCACTGGGAATGTGCACAAGTGAAAGGGAACCGCAATGGATGAGAAAATGTTCCCAAAGGGAACAAAACCCTAAACAACTGCTATTCTCCCAGTCTGATGCAGCACAGATAAATCTGAGTTTGTCATAGAATCACAGACTGGTTTGTGTTGGAAAGAACATTAAAGCTCATCCCATTCCACCCCTGCCCTGGGCAGGGACACCTTCCACTAGCCCAGGTTGCTCCAAGCCCCATCCAACCTGGCCCTGGACACTTCCAGGGATCCAGGGGCAGCCACAGCTTCTCTGGGAACCGTGTGCCAGTGTCTCAAAGGGAAAAATTTCTTTCCAATATCCCATCTAACCCTGGCAGTGGGAAGCCATTCCCTGTGTCCTGTCCCTCCATCCCTTGTCCCAAGTCCCTCTCCAGCTCTCCTGGAGCCGCTTTAGGCACTGGAAGGGGCTCTGAGGTCTCCCTGGAGCCTTTTCTTCTCCAGGTGAGCACACCCAGCTCTCCCAGCCTGGCTCCAGAGCAGAGGGGCTCCAGCCCTCGGAGCATCTCTGGCCCCCAGTAGATTACACTCAATTTAACTGCACAACTCAAAAGCACAAAATCGCTGCTGTCGCTCGTTCCAAGCACGAACACGAAGCGTCCCCATCCCGAGGAACGCTCCGGGCGCTGCATTCCCCCTTCGGAGAGGGACGGGAATGCCCCAAAACACCAAACGCCCCTCACGAGCCCCAAATCCGCTCTGCGAGGGGACGGAGCGGGGGCACAGGACAGGAATGGAGCGATCAGCCGCTAATTAACGCCGCAGCTCATTAGCGGCGCGGCTGCGCTCCGGGGGATATAGAGCGGCTCAAACTGGGACATGGCCAAGCGGGGGGCACCGAGGCAAAGCTCCCACCCCTCAGCCCGAGACCCCGCAGCCCCAGTGCAGCCCCAGTGCAGCCCCAGTGCAGCCCCAGTGCAGCCCTTACCGGAGCGCTGCGGGGTCGGAGCGGGCGCGATCGGTCCCAGGCGCGCCCCCGCCGCTCTTAAAACGGGGCGCGCCCCCGGCCCCGCCCCCGGCCCCGCCCCGGCCCCATCGTGACTCCGAAACCTTCAGCTTTTCCAGAGTTTTCCCACCTTCCTAGGAAATAACACTTGAAAGCATCCCAGCCGTGCCCACGCCCCCTAGTCTGGTGTGAACTGACGGGGTCCCCTCCCTGGTTTTGTTCTGGGAGTAATTTACTCCTGCTTGTAACTGGCAGGGAGCTCATCTCTGATATCAGAGCTAGCAACCTTGTTTAGAAATAGTTTTTATGAGACTTTTCGATTTTGGTCTCATCGGAAGGAAACCAGAATTCTCATGAATTTAGCAGTCTGTTCTTCCAGCATCCCAAAATACAGTTTATTTGTCTCTCTTTTTTTAAACAGCTGTGGCTTTGCAAGAAAAAACCAACCAAACAAACAAAAACAAAAAAAACCGAAAAAAAATAAAAAAAAAGACCAAACAAAACCAAACAAACTCCAAGGCTGTATCAAATGAAGTATTACTTTTCTCAACTTCGAATATTTTAAGTGTGGGCTGTCCCACCCTGAATTTTCAATTAATTATATTGGCTTTCTTCTGAGGATATATGATATGCTGCTCCCACCTTTAGCTCAGGAGTTAGGGAATTCTTCTATTCTCCCATCCCCAGTGGATTTGGCTGGCATGTGGATGGTCACAGGGAGCCGTAGCCCTCAGGGTAGGGGGACACAGCAGCTTTTGTCTTCTCTGGGGCAGTGGGGAATCCTTTGGAGGAAGAAACCTTTATCCATGTGGGAACAGCTCCAAGTGGCACTGGAGCATCTGGAAGTGTCCAAGGCCAGGTTGGACAGGGCTTGGAGCAATCTGGTCCAGTGGAAGGTGTCCCTGCCCATGGCAGGGGTGGGACTGGATGGGCTTTGAGGTCCCTTCCCACCCAAATCATTCCATGATTCCATGAGCTAAGCCAGCCCTGCTGAACTCACCCTGTGGGTCACTCATGGACATCTCCCTGTCCTCACGGACATCCCTGGTCCCCACCTGGTGCTGGTGTCCCCAGGCTCAGCCTGCCCAGCTCTGTTCCAAGTGTTGGCAGCAGCGATGCCACGTTTTCCTGCTGTGAAGCCACCCCAGCCCAGCTCTCCCTTGGTGCTGCCATTGTGTGACCTGCTGGGAGGATTCCCAGCCATTTTCCTGCCCCAACTCCATTTTTATGGCAGCTTTTGGAGTTTCCAAGCCACGGTGCTGTGGATGTGGCAGTTTCTCTCTGACCTCGCTCTCCATGAAGAGTGAAGGTGTGTGGGAAGGAAATGCACCTCTTCCCTCTGCCCTTCCCAAGAGTTTCCCACCTTTCCTCACATACCCATGCCCAGGAAGCCTGTCCAGCTCCCAAGAGCTGCTTGGCAGCATACTGGAAACAGTCAAATCACAGGATCATGGGATAATTCAGGCTGGAGAGGACCTCAGGAGATCTCTAGTGCAACTCCTGCTTGATCCAGGCCAGGCCAGGCCAGGCTGCTCAGGGCTTTGTCCCACCTGATTTTGAAGACTTTCAAGGATGGAGGTCCAAGAGCCTCCGAGACTGGACAATTCCTTGCACTGCCTCCAATCTCCTGTGCTGGGAGCTGCCTCTGGAGTTTGCTTTATTTGTGGTGCACATTCTGCTGTTACTCCATTCTGCCATTCCTTCTGCTTTTTTTGGTACCTTTTTTAGCCATTCCTTCTGCTTTTTGCTGCTCAGTTATTCCTTCTCCTTCTCCTTTTCTTTTTCTTTTCTTTTTTTTTTTTTTTTTTTTTTTTTGCGGTTCCCTTTTCTTTTCTGCCTTTCACTCTCATGAACAGGAAGATTTCTAGTTGCAAAGTCAGGCTGAGGTTGCTGTGGGATCAAGGAGGCTGCTGCTGCTCCAGATGGATGAATTCCTGGAGGAATGAGGGTGAAGAAGACCCCAACAAAGTGATCCCCATCAGTTCTGATAAGAGAAATGTGATGCTGAGGCTGAAACACCTCTGATTCCCTTTCCACAGGACAATGGGATAAGGAATAAAGGCACAAATGAGGCTTTGGAAATCTGTCTGGGACCATCCAAATCTGGAAAAAACCTGACCATGCTTTAGGGTTGTCACTTAGCACTGACTGACCCTCCATTGCCTTCTCCCCTGGCCCTCAAATTCCTGCAGCTCCAGCCAGGCACCAGATTCCAAGAAGTTGAGCCTTTCCTCAAGTATCCCAAACGCCATTGATCCAGCACACTGCTTATCTCTTTACTGCAGGACTTCCAGACAACTTCCTAAATGCCCAAATGCTTCCCAGGTGAATGAAAAATCCCTCCAGCATTGGCAACTTCTTCCACTCTGGCTGTTTAAGAAGGGGAGAGCAGAAAAGTGGGGTTTAGTGTGGAAGCAAACACCTTGTTAACAATGTTGCATTCTCTTTCCGCTCCTGTGACTTCCCAAAATAAGTCCTTTCTCTTGGAATCTTGTGGGATAAGGATGGTGTCCCAGCTTCAGACCTGCCCCAAGGTATTTGGCGTGGACTGGGCTGTGTGACACCGGCAGGGGACTCCCAGTGGCAATGTCAGCTGCAGGATTTCTCCAGAAAAGCAGGACTGTGGTGATGCCTGAAATCGGGCATGGAGACCTGGGAATGCTCTGCCTGCCCTGATCAGCTGGACTCAGCCATCCCCACCTGGAATTTGCGTGGCTTCAGTCGTCATCCCAGGAATGTCCCTCCTGGAAGTGAAGTAAAGCGCAGGAGGAAAGCAGAAGGGAAAAAAAGAGAGGGAAGGAGGATGGAAAGCTTTTGGTGGGGGTTAATGAGGGGAGTGCACTGGAACAGCGCCCCTGGATCTGGCAGGGATGCGCTTCCACTGCAAAGGGGTGGGAAACCGGAGGGAAAGGGGAGGTTTGGAGGCGTCCCCCCAGTGTGAGTGGAGATGAAGAGCCTTTCAATGCAATGAATCCTGTGCCCTGAGGGCCGGCAGCCCGCAGTCATTCTGAAACAGGTGCGCTGTGCTCCGGGAAGTGCTGGCTCAGGGCCATCCCCCCCGGCGCGGAGGCGAGCCCGGAGTCCGCCCCGGGCTGCCTGAGTCGGCGTTTGGGTGACACAAAACCACACGGAGGAACGACGCTGTCAGCAGCTGCTGTGCGATGCCTTCGGCTCCCTCCTCCTGTGCTTCCCCTTATTTGGGGAAGTCATTTCTGCTTGCCAAGGATGTGGAATCCCTTTGCTGTATCAGTCTGCACGGCTCCCGTCCCTCAGTGGGAGCTGCTTCTCCAGTGGATCGGCCCTTATTGTCACCTGAACGTGGGTCTGTTTGTTCCCTGGGCTCAGCACAGGGAATTCACAGAATCACAGAATATTCTGAGCTGGAAGAGACCCACAAGGATCATCGAGCCCAGCTTTTAAGGGAATGGCTTATCCAGGGATCAAACCCCTGCCTTGGTGTTATCAGCACCTGGCTCTAACGGAGGGAATCTGAGTTGATGTCCCACTTCCAACACTGCCCCCATCTCCCCTTGGTTTTTAGGGATTGATATTAATGCGTGACCCACCCTCGCAGCTGCAAGAAGCTGCTCCATCCCGAGCCATGAGGCCGACAAAGCTCCCTATTCCCTGGTTTTTGTGGGAGACCAGAGCTGGGGAACTTCCTACGAAGGGAACTTCAGCCTTTGTCACTCAGCCCTTCAAGTCCTACTACAAATACAACTTTTTGAGTGGCTGCTGAGGAAAGAGGACTGAGAGAAGATGGGGAGATGGTTGGACACCCTCAGCATGGTCTCCAATCAGCATTTTCTGGGATAAAGCTCTTGCTCTACTGAGATGAATAAAATAAATTGTTCCCAAGACTGAGTGCAAAGACCACATTCAGCAGTCCCACCCTTGTTATCCCAAACATTTGGAGAATGATGCTCTTCTGTCACAGGCACTGATTTCTCCCCAGGAAAAGAGGTGGGGATGGGGATGGATGACAAGTCTGGGAAAGGACAAGGGCATCCATCAGGGATAACTGATTGTTTCTGTTTCCCTGACAGGGTTTCCTCTCAAAATGCAAACCCAACAGGGAGAGTTTGCATTTTCTGGGAAGTGGAGCTGACAGGGTGTGGGGACAGGGACAGGGCTGCCCCCGCTGCCACAGCTCCTGGTGCTGCAGTTCCACTCCACCCTAAACTGATCCCCTCCAAGTTTGGAGGGAGCTTTGGGACAGAGTACAGACATTTCAGGTTCTTCTGCCAAAGAAAACTTCTGGAAATAGGGCTTTTAGGGACCCTCAAACCTGCTCCGATCCTGTCACCTTGTGCAAATGGAGAGGATGTTGCAATCAAAGGATGATTCGTGAGGCCAACCTCCAGACAAGGACCCTGAGCCATCCTTCTGCTGTGGTTGGGTTGGTGAAGGACCCAGCATAGCACGGGAACTGACCCATGTGCAACCAGCTGGTCACACTCTACATGTGGATTCGTGAAAGAGAAGGCTTGAATTTGTACCTCTCCAGCGTCATTATGGGATGGGCTGCACCAGGCATTGAACACCTCCGAGTCCAGCAGTGCTGGGTGCCAGGAAAAGCATCCCAAGTCCCTGATCACCCACCTCAGAAAAATGTTAAAGCCTTCACAAAAACCTTTGAACTGCTGACTTGAAAAGCTGCATTTCCTTGATTGGGGTTTTTTTGTGGTTCCAATGTGTCAGCCTGTGAGAACAAAGAGCCACTCTGGCAGGAGATGCTGTTCTGATAGAGCCCATTGCTGCTTCCCCTTCCTGTTTTTTTACACGAGAGCTGCAGCAGATGGGGCAGATAGGGCTGGGTTTGAGCTCTGCCTCCAGCCTTTCACAAGTCCCAACGTCTCAGGGAATGTGCAGCATCCCTCTCAGATGGAACAGTCAAGGAAAAACAGCCTGAAAACGTTTTCCCATTCCTGATGGTTCCTTTATGAGGAGCTGGGAAATTCTATGAATGCTCCTGGTTTTGTAGAACTGATGGAAAATCTGTATTATGTCCAAATCTCTCCAAATTACTCTTTCACCCTAGTATTTTTTTCCAGAATGGGACAGACCTAAAGGTGCATTATTGACCCTCAGGCTGGAACTGGGTGTGAGGGTCCTTGCAAGTCACCAGTGACTTTAACCCTCCCGACGGGGGCTAATGGGAGCCTTTCTCACCCACAAAAGCAACATTTTAACTCTCTGATGTTCATCCTTTGACAGCAGAGTTTTCTCGCCACAAACCCCACAGAATTCTTTGTCACTGGAGGATGAGAACGCAAACATCCCCCCTGGAAATCTCAACAGTACAAAAACAAACATTCCTCATGGAGAAAATTTGCTTTAATCTTCTTTTGGAAAGTAAACTGAAAAGCCAGAAATAGCCTGTGCCAGTTGGCATTCTCTTTTGGGAAAGGCATTGGAATAAACAGCATGAATATATGAGGATTTTTGGCATCAATATTATTTTCAGGGCTTGTAGCACTTGGAAATTTGTTCAAATCTAAACAGAGAGGCAAATTCATCTTCATGTGAACTCATGAATCATGGAATAGCCAAGGCTGGAAAAGAGCTCGAAGATCCCCGAGTCCAGCTGTCACTGGTGGCAGTTGACACCTGTATTTATTTACTGCATCTTGTGATAGAACATTGCTGCTCAGGCTTTGAGGATGGCCAGAGAATTATCTGGGACATAGCACACACCCAGTATTTTCCACAGAATCCCAGAGATCATGTTCAGCATCTCGCGTAGGAATAAAACTGCAGCCCCTGCCAGAGGCTTTTTCTCAGGAAAAATCCATCAGGATGCAAATCCTGTCTTTCACTAGAGCAGCTCCATGTTAGTTGTGGGGAAACATCCATGTGGAAATCAGATTTTCCTTAAAAGTATTAAGAAGAAATGCCTGGTCAGCTAAACCTCCATAATTAATCTTTGATGATCAAACATGTTTTGCCATGGGATGAACCTTTTAATTATTCCCATTTTATTTTATTTGCACCTTTGCTTTCTGTTCTCATTCCCAGTTTTACCCTGGGAAGACATGGGGAACACAAGGACAAGACCAACTTCTCAGGAGAAATCTCATTTTTCAGTTGCTATGCATTAACCACCAGGAGACCTGGAATCACGGAATGATTCAGGTTGGAAAACACCCTGAAGATCATTTATCTTAGCCAAGCCAAGACCATGTGCCCAAGTGCCATTTTATTTCTTTTTAGGGTGACATCCCTGGATTTCTGGCTGTATTTAGGTGGTAAAATGATCTGCACCAGGGGGATGATTCTGTTCCTGACTGACAGGGAAAGCCCCATGTCCACATCCAAACTGAGATCACTTGGAGCAGCCTTGGAGCTCAGTCCTGGGCTTCTAATTCCCAAAGAAATACAACAGGGATCAGGTGGACCCTGTGTGAATGGGGAGAGAGATAAGATCTTGGAAGGATATCATTAAAAACCAGCCAAAGTAACATGGGAAAAGCCTAATCAAGCTCTTGGAGAAAGGAGAAGGCATGGTGGAACCTGGGGCTGGACACACCCGGCTTCTTCAGCCAAGGGAAGTGTCAGGGCAGCCAAGGCCAACCCGAAAATTCAACTTTGGAGCAGAATGAGCTGGAGCACACAGCAGCAGCAACAACATTCTGGTTCCTCCACCAGCTCTTCGAGGGCAGGGTTTGCAATTGCAGCATGAGAGTTGGAGACTAGAACTGAGCCCTCCAGAATGACTGATCTGGAGCATCAGATACGCAAAGTGTTTGGTTAAGAGCACCACACGAAGGAGTGTCAGAAGCTTCCTGTTCTTTTAGCATTCAAGTTCTCATCTTGATGGTTTAGGGTTTTTTTTGTTTCCTTGTTGACTTGAAAGGAAAAATGCAAAGAGAAAGCCCCTGATGGGTGATGACTTAATCAGGCCCTTTGTGCAGAGCTAAGGGCAGATAAGGACACCCCACGCACCAGGAATTTGTGAAAAGATGTTCCAGTGCCCACCTCCAGCCCTCCTGCAGCTCTGCTTCTACAGCAGATTGCGGCAGATATCACCAGAAATCTTCATGAAATCGAAGTTTTGGTTTTAATCGTTACAACCTCTCATTTCCTGAATGTCACCAATAGAGCTGCCTGAAAATAATTCACATTTTCCATCAGATCGAGGAATTGTGTGGTCTGCACCACCCTACACCACCACACTGAGCTGCTTGTGCTTCCATTTTTTGCTCCAAAACTTCTGTCCCATCCTTTCTGCTTGGATTTCATGCTGTGTGCTCTCAGGCTAGGCCAGCTATCAGCTCCTGATTGGCCCAAAAACGCTTCCTCTGGGCTTTGAATCATCCCTCAGTTACATAAGTGCCTGCTCTTATCTCCTGTGCCAAGAATGGCTGTTTGGGGTTTCTCACTGGAGAAGGTTTTTACTCTTTTTCTGCCAGGATTCCACTGCTCTGTGCAGCCCAGGCCCATAAAATGCCAGGAGTAGGCTTTAGAATGGAATATTCACCTGGGTTGGGAAAGGACAGGGGAGTAGCCAAGGCAGCCTGAGGGAAAGCTTTCTTCCTAAAAAAATAATATATATGAAATTCTATCACACAGAAGATCATCTCCCTTGAGATCAGTGATGTCTCAAAGGTGCTCCAGGAGGTGGTGGAGGCTGGGGACGATCCCAGCCCAGGCTGGTGTCCATGGTGTCCCTGCTGGGGACAGTCAGGACTGGGACCAACATTCCATGAGTATTGATCTCCAGTTCAGTCCAGCAGCAATTAAATGCATAACTTAATATTAATAACTCAAATATTTGTATGTAAATACAATAACTTAAAGATTTATGACCGTGTTGAGGCTGAGTTCAGGCAAGTTCAAGACCAAAGAGAACGTGGCTGTTCCCATCCATCTGGAGATGCCACAGAACACAAAAATACTGCCAGCAAAGAACAACTCTGATGGGGGGCATCATAAATAACTCACCCTGATATCGGTGGAGCTTTTGCAAAACTGGCACATGATTCTGTTGGAATTAATGACTTTTTAGCCCTTTCCAATGGACTTCCAAGTGCTGAGAAGCAGGGAGCTGAAGGATTCCTGTATCCATCACCTGGTACAGCCTGGAGCTCATCGCCCATTGCCAAAAAACACCTGAAACCTCTCTTTGTGCTGCTTCTGAGCCATCATTTTGTGAGTTAGAGAGGTGCAGCTCACTCCAGTCAGTGCCACTGGTGGATTCGGGTCTTTCCCCAACTTTCTTCAAGCTCCCTGAAATAATGTTTATGAGATTTTGTTTCCTTTTGGCCACACTCTGAGGACTCACAGATATAAATCACCCCAGCACAGCTCGCTCTGTTTAGTCTGTGTCTTGTCTGTGTGTCAAAACCCCGTTGGCTGTGCAAGGTCAGGCCTTGGACTGACCCCCACCCCCTGCCCCTTCTTGGGAGAGTTCAGATTCTGTGCAAACTCTCTGCAGTCTCGGAGATTTCTGGCTGCCTCCTGCTCCCTGCAGACCCTGTATCATCAAAACTGCCTTTCTTGGCCATCTGAGGCCCTCTGAGTCACACGAGCCCTGCTTCTGTTGAGCTTCCAGGCTGACAACTGATTTCTGCCTTATCTTGTAATTTATCCATCTGCATTCAAGTCTCTCCATTGCGTCAGAAATCAAATTTCAGCCTCTCATCCCTGCTTTCAAATATTAGAACAGCATTATAGAAGCGTCAGGCAGATGTTTTCCTGGCTCCCAACCTTTCCCTGCAAGAACCACAAGCCATTAGTTCAGCTGAAGGCTTGGCTTTCCTCGTTATTTATTTAGTTGTGTTTTATTCCCATTATTCTTTCTCTGCTGTGTTTTCCTTCTGATTTTTCCCACAATGCTTTTTCCTGAAGCACAGCAGGGCTCCATGGAAAGGGAGCATCAGTATTTAGATTTTATTTTTGTTTTCCAGACAGATTTGGGAAGGAGTAGCTGGTCCAGCAAATCCACCAGGCTGTGTCAGCACGAGCACCTGGCTCATCCCTGCCATGGATCTGCTCCCAGAACTTCTGGCTCTCCACAGCCACTGCCAGGAGCAACAGGTGGCTCACAGGTCCTATTTTCCACATCCCACTGCTCTCTTCCAAAGAAAGGGAAGAACAAATCCCAAAAAGCTACAGAAAGCTGGGAATCCTTCAGCCTTCCCTGTGCAGGTTGTGGACCACTGGCACTGTCCTGGGTTTGTAGGGACACTGGGTGACACCACCTGCAGCTTCAGCTGGCAGGGAAAGGCAGTTTTCTTCTGAAAAGCTCTCATGAGGCCCTAAGAAACCCCACCAAACCTGTGGCAATGCCCCATTGAACAGATATGCTTCTCCCCCTGCCCCCAGATCTCTTATCAGCTTCAGCAGAGTTTGTGACCCACCAAGTGATAAGGCCCAGAAATCCTGATACCAGCTTGCTCTGAAGACCAGAATTTCCTTGAGCAGAAACCAACATTTTCCTGTATTTCCTCCCATTCCCCTGGACCACAGGAGCTACAGATGTCCCAGCTCTTTTCCACTCCCACCAACGCCTTGGCTGGTCTACCTTGGCTCAAGCAATTTTCCCAAAACTTTATGTCTTTGCCATAAAAACTCCATCTTTGCCACAAAACCCCAAATCCTAACTGGCCTTTGCAGGGAATGGAGGATTTTCCTGAGGCTGTGTTTCCAACAGGATTTTCCCAGGTTGGCAGCTCAGATCTCCTGAAGTTTGGCAGCAGCACACTTGGGTCACTCACTCAATTATCTGGTTTTCTATGGAAGTTATTTTTATCCATCTGTGTGGTCCCACTAGGAAACATTTTCCTAATTCCTGTCATCTGTCCAAAGCAAACACATTCACTAATACAGGAATTGCATGGAATAGCACAGAATTTATTTCCTCTTTTATTCTTTCAGGCAACAATAACACTTGAAATATCTCCTAAGTTGTTTCTTAAAGAAATAATAAATTTTTCTTTCTGACAACTTCCCTCCCCCCCCACCAGCTGAAGGTAACCAGTGTTCATCCAGGAGAGATTTCTGGGACACACTGAGGCACAACCAGGAATTAATTCCTCATGCACTTCTTTCAGCTGCCTGTGGAGGAAGGGCTGCTCTGTGTGATGATCCGGACGGAGATGGATCGTGGCATTGGAGCTGTCCCTGGTGGTTTGCAATTCCCAGCTGGGCTCTGAGGGAGCTCTCAGAGATCCCTGCTCAGCCCAGGCTTCACCTGCTCCAATCCTGCCACGCTCCAGCCACTCCTTCACTGTCCTTTTCCAATCCCAAAAGCTCCTTTGGGCTTTTCCAATGACTTTGCATTTACCCCCCCACCACTGCAACGAGTGTTTGCTCTGCTCTCACTTTACAACACGGTGTAAAGGTTGGAGAAACCCTGCTCCAGGTAAATCTGCATTGGATGAGCCATGGGATGACATCACTTCTGCTTGAGCTTCCCTAGGCTGGTACCTCCTTGTGGGACTGGCCCTGGCACCGTGTCCTGGATTAATCCCAGCCCCACATGGCCTCTGGCTCCCTCCTGGTGGGATGGGGGAGAGCACTGGAATGGTAAAAGTGACGAAATCTGTGGTTGAGGAAAACCCTGCATGGAAATGATTTCCTGCTGTTGGTCCGTGATGGGAACGGAGAGGGCCCAGCCACGATGGGGTGAGCGTGTGTTGATGTGAGGGTGGGGAAGGAGGGCGAGTTCAGCAGAAAACAGAGGAAATCTGTGTCTTCCAGGGAAATTCCTGCCAGCCTCATCCCTGGAGATGAGCTGAGCAGAGGAATGTTGTGACTAAAGGACAGCGCAGAGTTTAACTGGAACCAGGCGGATCCGAGTGGGAGCATTCGGACACGAGTGAGAGGCTGAGGGGAAACCCCGACAGGAGCAGAATAAACCCCACAAAGGTCTGTCCATGGCACAGCACAGGGAGAAATCCAGGAGCTCCCTCCCAGCAAGGAGGGGCAGGAGCAGGCAGGGGCAGATCTCTGCCGGATGAGAGCCCCGAGGCGTTGAGCGGGGCACTCCCCACACTGTTCCTTGGAAGAGCTGTCAGCTGACAACTCCCAAACTTGTACAATGTATTCCCAAAATTTCAGCTAAGGGCAGCAATGGGGAATTTTCACCTCAGCTCCTGGATGAAGGGCGTGTCCCAAAGTGCTGTTGCATGATAATTTCCACACTGGGAATGTGAATTAGTGAAGGAGGAAGCTAGAACACGCCGATATTTGCACTAAACTCATTGTACCGAGTTCTTCCCCCCAGTTTTATGAATCACCACCACTTCTTTATGCATTGTTTCTGTGATCTTGATCCATTCTGCACCTTACCAAAAAGGATTGTGCCATCAACCTTGTCCCTGGCTCCCTCTAAGGAAATCTTTCCTGCCAGCTCTGCAAAAGGGGCTGATGAAATCCTGTTTTATGGCTGAAATTCCCGTCCACAAGGAATAAACATTCTATTAGTAATGCTTTATCCCTCATTTGCTCTCGTTAAAAGGTAATTTCCTTTTCTACCCTGAAAATGGAGAATAATGGCAATAAAACAAGCGGGATGATGATTTCCTCTGCTGATGAGCTCTTTGGGAAGGTGAAAAGGGGAAACTCATGTTCTTGAGAGAGGGGCAGGGTACACCCAGGTCACACATCCACACCTGAGCCAACAGGGACAGGGCTGACCCTGCCAATTCCTGCTTCTCCAGCATGCAGAATCTGCTGTTTTCCCATCAGGAAGGGCATTGAGAAGGTCAGCTCAGCACTTCTGGGCAGCCTCCTGCTGCTTTGCTGCCAGTGGAGCTCTGGCCATGGCTCGGTGGCAGTGGGAGCTGTGACAGGTCACTCCTGCCCTCCAGAGTCTGCCCTTTGTCACCCAACCCCTCCTCGTACCTGCAAATCCTTGACCAGCATCTCCTTCTCCCTTTTCCAGACACAAGAGACAATCATTTGGCTGGGCTTGACTTTGAAAAGGAGCTTCTTGAACTCTGAGAGGCGAGGGAGAGGAGGAATTGTGGAGTTGTGGAGAACTTCAGAGAGGAATCACAAAAAGTGCTGAAGAAATGTACGTTCTCTGAGGATAATAAAGATGGGAAATGATGTCAAGTCAGATGTCCAGACAGGAGACCCCTCATGAGAGGAAAATCAGGACACCTTGGGTAAAGATCTGACAAGAATTGTTCTGGTTTCTCAAACAACCCAAGAGAAAATAAAACCAAGGTAAAGCATGAGAAGAGCAGCCCAGACTGTCAGTAGCAGAGCCATCAATCAGCCCAGGGATCAGGATGGCAGCTGGCACCAGCAGGACCAGATAACAGGATAACCCCCAAGGAACAGGAACCAGGGCCTGGCTTGTAGGACCAAACTGCAGAGTTATTTGCAAAGAAAAGTGTCCTCCCTCGATTTCCTTGAAATCTTCAAGCGTGTTAGAAAACTTCCTAAAAATACAAGATATTCAGATGGTGTAATTTCCCTGGGCCCAGAGAAGCTGTGGCTGCCCCATTCCTAGAAGTGTCCAAGGCCAGGCTGGACAGGGCTTGGAGCACCCTGGGATAGTGGAAGGTGTCCTGCCCATGGTTGGGATGAGATGAGCTTTAAAATCCCTCCCAACCCACACCAGTCTGTGATTCCATTATTCTGTGGTTCTATGAGATGGCATGAGAAGAGTGCTGGAAACCCTCATGGATCAAAAGTGAAGTGCTTTAGGCAGAAGAAACGTGAAATTTTCTTACATATTGCTGAATTCCAATTAAATTCAGTTGCTGAGGGGTAAAAAAGGGAAGAGAAATTCCTCAGCTGTAAAGGGCACTGTAATCACTGTGGGGAGCTGGGCACGGCCTTTAAACAAAGGTGTAGAACAAAATAAACAGCTTATGGAAAAACACTGGGAGCCAGCTCCCAGCAAACAGAAATTAATGGGGAAAGCTGTGTTTGTTCTGTTTGTGGAGGCACCAGGGGCTTCGAAGAGGAGCCACCAGCCATGGGGAGGTAAAGATGAACAGATTAAATGAGAGAGCTGATGAAAGATTCCAGCACCTTCCCCATGGCCGGTGAAACTGGGCACAGCAAAGCTCAGACCGCCCATCTCAGCCTCCCACCTCCCCCAAAAAAGGAGTTCCCTGATGTTTTCACGGAGTGGGTGGCACAGGGGAAGCTCTCACCAGAAGAGTGGTGCCCTGGGAAGTGGAGGGTTCATCTTATCTGTCCCCAAGTCATTGTGAAATTTTGAGCTGCTGAGAAAAGTGTGGAGAGTTTGCAGAATTTGTGCTCTTGCAGCCACTTGTTCTGTTGTATCATCGTGGCAGGCAAGAAAAATAAGCAAATACAACAGGAGTTGTGAAATAGAACAGGAGTTGTAAAAGATAATGGAAGTTGTGTAATATAGCAGAACTTTTGAAGCACAAAACTGCTACAGAGAGTCCCTGGCAAAACACACTCCTTAAAATCAGATACAGAAATGAATATTTACACATTAAATCCGAGCACAAATTATACGAATTGCCACTCAGCCCAATCCCTGTTTCCAAGGGCTTTCTCTGGCTGTGGCAGATGTTCCCCCAGTGTCTCCAGGTGGGGAGCAGAGCACCGGGCTGCCTTCCCTGCCCCATCCTCAGGTGAGCGCCAGAGCTCTGCAGCGCCCGGAATTTCAGCTGCTTTATCCTTCCGCAGCTCTCCATGGCTTCAGGGAGCGCTGGGGGGGATGGCAGGGCTGGTGCGGGACAGGCAGTGAACCCTCCTGGCTGATCAGAAACCGAGGCAGCCTCACTGCCTTTCATCCCTGCTTCCCTGTCCTGGCTGCAGGCATGGGATGGGCACCGCACGCCTGGAGCTGTGCTCGGTGTTCCCGTGGCTGGCGATGCACCCGTTTGCTGCTCCCCACGGCGGCTGTGCGATGCTCCTCTGCTCCTCACCGATGCCTCGCGAGGAAACTTCCCAAAACAGGGAAGAACTTGGCTCCAGCCCCACGTCCCGCCCGGAGAACAATGAGGAGAGGGCGTGCAGCGTCAGCAGCGCCAAACCTGGGTATCCCCGGCAACGCCAACACAAACACTCCCGGGATAGCCCAGTGCAGCCGTGCCAGGGACATCCTTTCTGTGCTCAGAGGGTTTTTCTCATGGCTAACCTGCGCTGGCTCTCGTGGCGCCCAGACAAGCCCGGGATCGCTCCCTGTGTCTGAGGAAGTGTCTGGGGCTCCTTTTCCACGCAGCCCATCAGTTTTTCCAGACAGCTGAAAGTTAATGGGTGCCATGATTCAAGTGAGTAATCCTTGTGAAACCAGCTCTGGAGGAAGTTGCCCAGCAAAACAAATCCCGCGGCCCCAGCTCTGACGTGGAGCCGAACACGGGGTGCTCTGTATAAAAACCAGGAATCCATCCAAGGGAAACGGCACTTTTCGGCTCTGCTGAGACATCACACAGAGTGCAGGCATGCAGAAAACTATCCCTGGCTGCTTCTTCCAGCAAATGTAAGTATTTTTCCTTTTCAACTACGGAATAGCACTTCATTAGTCGGGATATTCAGGGCTAATCTGCATTTCTAATTTGTTCTCCTCTTCTGTGTATTCTTTGACACCATTCCAGGAGGAATTTTGAAAGGAATTACTTGTTTAAGAGCAGGAGGTATTTTTGGGTACCCCTCAGACTACAACAGTGCACTGACGATAAATGAGGAGTTATTATTAACTGGAATTTGGGAAGTGTGTCCAGAGAGATTTCTGTGGAGATAAAAAAATAATGCACTGGAAACACCAAGTGTTGGTTCAGGAAACCTTCTGTGATCTTGAACAGAGATCTCATCTGGTCAAAAACTGTCCAAGCGTCCCTGTCCGTGTGCAGGAATCCTCCTGTGGGTGACCTGAACCCCAGGCCACAAGAGCTGCTTTGAAAACTGTAAATAAAGGGGTGAAGCTCAGGTTTCCTCCTTCACTGAGTGTGGCCATTCTGGAAACATTCCGAAAATTCAGGAAACAGCTCCCCACTCCTATTCCCATCCCAGGTGTGATCCCACCTGCCACCCCAGGTGCAGGCAGAGGGAAGGGTTTGCTCTCTCCTCACGAAATCTCTTTGTGGGCTGGTGGGATTTCCCACTGGAGGAAGCCATGGATGGGGATCCTGGCAGTGGGAGCTCAGGTGAGCCACACAGGAGGAGCCTGTGGCTTCAGCCCCTGCTGGTGCTTTCTTCATGCACCTGCTCTTCACCCCAAATTACCTTTCTCTTACCTGTGCAGAGGCTGTGTCTGACCAGTGCCATGCCCAGGGTGTCTCTGGCACTGATTTGGCTACAGGAGCAGGGACTGTGCCTTCACAGCATCCTTGTGGGGTAGGCAGCACTCCTGGCCTCCTCCTGCCACAGCCCAGCCCGTGTCCCCATGGAGGGTGTGCATTTGCAGTGCCAAAACTCTGCCAGGGGCCCCTGGAGCTCTCCATGGAGGGAGCTCCAGCACCTGGGAACATCTCCCAGCTCTGCTTCATTCACAGAAGCAGATGTATCCAAGCAGCACCTGGAGCAAGTGTCAAGAACTGGGATGTCTCTTCCCTATCACGTGCAAGTGCCTGTGTGGTGACCCACGGGGCTGTTCCTGATCCCTGCCCCTCGGCCGGGCTGTCACCTGTTTTCTCACACTGTGCCCAGATTCCTTTGGAGGCACGAGGACAATCCCCGAGATAAACATCTCGATCCCCTGAGGTGAAGGAGGAAATCAAACCTCGCTCTGCTGCATTCTGGATGCCAGTTTTAACCCCTAAATTATAGTGTGGAAGAGGTGGAGGGAGCAGGAGGGAGCCCGACAGTGATCCTGCCTCGAGGGGCGCCGTGGAATGAAGAGACAGACACCTCTGACAAGTCCCACAGAAAGCAGGAAGGATCTTCCAGCCAGAAGCTCCAGTTCCTTTCCAAAGGACACTGTGGTGGTCAGAAAAATGCTGGCAGCACTATGGAAAATCCTGAAGTTTCAAGAAGAGAGGATGGGAGACACATTTTGAACTCCTCAGGGTCCCGCCCCAGGCACCTCCTCCGACTTCTCCGGCTGCTCCTGATTCCTAACGCTCCTCCTTGGACTCATCACCAAACCCTGGGGTAAGGTAGGACCTGAAGTGCAGAAGCTCTGAGTTCAAATGCTCCCCATGGGCAAGACCAGCTGTAAATCCAGCCCTTGGATGGTGGTCTTAAAACAAGCAAAGGTCTTTATCAAGGCATGTCATTTACCTCCTCAATAATGTAATTGATGAAAGTAGACACAGGAACAGGTTGCAAGCAAAAAAATAATGTCAGGAGATTCTTAATGTACCTTTCAAAGGAATAACTTGCTTGAAGGTAACACAACAAATCAGGATTCGGGTGTACTTGTCATGGCTTGGTTCTCCTCCACGTGGAGCTGGGGACTTGCATCAGTTCCGCGCTGTGGATTCAGGGTTTGTGCATTAGATCAGAATTTCTTTGGTGCTCTGCATCAAAACAAAGGGTCAAACCAATCATGGAGTCATTAAGACTGGAGGAGACCTCTAAGATCATTTGCTTTTGCCACAAAATGCAGAATAATTTTTCCACTTAATCACTGTGGGAAGTGAGGGTAGGGTGAGCTGACTCAGCTGGAATACAGGGAGAGATCTTTTCCTACTTCTTCCCCAAAGTATTTCATCAGCAAGTTGTATCAGACACTTCAAAGACAAAGGAGAACAGGCACATGTGAATCTCAGATGAGTCAACCTGGCACCAGTCAAGTCTCTACAAACAATGGGAATCTCAGTCTCAAAAAGCTGGCTCCATACCTTTCACGGGAATCACGCGAGATTATCATTTCCCCATCATCCCAGCAAAATTAAACCCAGGTGATGATTTAAGCAAACACCCTGACCTGCAGGGTAATGTGCTGGAAAAGCTCTGTAACGCCAGCTCCAAAGTGCTGACTTTGGGAATTCTGGGAATTTACATAAGGAGATAATTGCTCCATAGGAGAGAAATGGAATTGTTACACTCGGCTCAATCTCTGAGGCTCAGCCTCCTTGAAACTTCTTCAGTGACACCTTTCTTGAGCTGTTGGCCTCAAAACTGGTCGCACACCTCAGCCAAGGCCTAAATTCTGCTGGGTTCCTTCTTGCAGTTCATGAAAACCACAGAACACGAGATCTCTGCAGAGCCCCACCTGACACATCATTCCTCAAATTCCTGAGAATGAGCCTTCCAGTGGTTTCCCATCCAGCTGTGTATGACTTAACCATAGTTTCACCTAGGCCACATTTCTTACCTTGCTCCTCCCTAAAAATGCCTCGTGAAACAATATTGAAACTCTTCAGAAAATCCAAGCTATGTGACACTGGCTAGTTCCCACCAGGGTTGATCACCCTGCTGCAGGAGGAAGCTGGGCTCAATCAATTTGCTTGATCTGTGAGAAACCCACGCTGTTCTTCCTTATCTCCTCTCTCCCATTTAGATAACAATTTCCTTGTTTATTTATTAGAACTGAATTTGTAGATGATTTTAGTGTTTTCTAGGAACTGCAGCTTATCATTTTCTGGCTCCTCCCTTTCAGGGACAGGGGTAACTCACACCCTTCGGTGCACTATTACACAAATTATGCTGCTACCTGAAAATACCCAGGTGTTTTACAAACTTCATTCCTGTTTAAGATATGAGTGTGTAAACATAAGCTCAGATCCTGAGCTGGCATCATCTCCAAGCAGTTCTTGACGCCGGAATGTGCCTGTACAAGTGCAGGTCCATCATAATTTGCCTGGAATCCATCCTGCTAATTTGACATTTAATCATCGGGGTTTTTTTATGTGTATTCCAGGTATTCTTCCCTAACTGGCATTTCAATGGAGAGAGACCACATGAAAGATCTCAGAAGGTACCTGGCACTGAAATATATCCAATACCTCGTCCTGTCTTCCTCCAATGCTGTCAGCACCCTCCTGGGGCTGCTGGGCAGCACGTACACCATGATCCTCCTGCAGTCTGCCAAGGTCTCCTCCAAGTCCACTGCAGTCCTCATTTCCAGCCTGGCCCAGGCAGACATCCTGGTTTTCCTTAGCCTTGTTTCTGACATGGTTTTGGGCAGTTTTGGTGCCGGTGTCTCTCCTGCAGCCTTGGCCCTGGTGCGGATCCTCCTCACGGCCAATGCCCACGTGAGCTGTGTCCTGCTCAGCTGCGTGGCCTTCGAGGCCTATCTGATCACCTTCCTGCCCTCGGAGTCACGGCCCCTACGGACAGTCAGGAATGCCAGGATGATATGCAGGGTGATCTGGACGCTGGTGGCCGCAGAGTGCGCCCTGTTCCTCATGGATGACCACCTGAGGGCCAGTGGCGCCTCCGCTCCCTCCCGTGGCCCTTTGGGGCTCCTGTTCCAGCTCTCCAGCGTGGCCGCAGACCTGCTCAGGTCCCTCAGCTACATCCTGGGAATTCTGCTAAGGATTATCAACGTCTATATCTACTACAAGATATTTTTCAGCATGTCTCCCAGGTCTAGACTGAAATCCAAGTAGGGCGTGTTCCCTCTGGGAATGCTGGAACAACTCAAGACTCTTCAAGGCAATTCCAAACCATTTGGAAATTGCTCAATAACCAGGAACAAGGCTCACCAGGGAGTTTAAACCTTTGTGATTCCTGGTGCTGTTCAGTTGAGAAGAGTTTGGGGCTGAGGAGCCCCTTGGCATCGAGAAACCACAGCTGCTGTGTCTTTATTTAGACTTTATTCGCTGTACAGGTGAAGCAAAAGAGATTTCATGGATGTAAATCAACGCCATGGTCTTTTCTATAATAAGGCTGCTTAATGGCTTCCTCAGGGATCTGTTGAGCCAAGAGTTGTGTAGTTGCTTACTAAAGACAGGATCTATGTCCTAAAATATTCCTAACTCAGGTGGCCCCCAGGCTCAGCAGGTGGGATGGAGAGACAAGGTGAGCACCAAGATGCCCAAGGTGGGCTCGTGGCATCAGCCCCACCTGGAGAATTCCTGGGACAGAGCGGGGCTGAGCTGCCATACCTTGGAACATTCCCAGAGCTGTTCTTGGGAGGTTGTCACAGCAAAGCAGGAAACAGCTTCTCTCACATCCTTCTCCAGGAATAAAGAGGTGGAAAGCTGGAATGCAGCTGTTTGCTGCAGCCCTTCGAGGTGGAGAGTTGCATATGCTTCATCCAGAGGCATCTCCAGTGACTCCATGGCCATGGGTTTAGAGGCAGGGAGGGATTTGCTGGGATTAGCAGAGCTGCCCCACCTCTCGTGGCAGTGGTGTGGAAGATCACGGCCACAGATCTCCCTCTGACCACACCAGGGCTTGAGTGGATGTGTGAGAGCTGTTCCCAGCTGGTAATTCCTGGAATTTCCTCAGCACTCTGGGATTTTGTCAGCAAAGCACAAAGTGCTTCAGATACCTCTGACACTGCCCAAAGCACACGTGGCTGTGGGCACTTCCAAATCCTCCTGACTTCATGTGGGAGACACCTCCCAACTCCAGGTACAGACTGCGATGAGGACAGACTGAACTTCTGCCAGATGTTCTGCCACCCCCAGGTCATTCTGCCACCCCCAGATCGTTCTGCCGCCCCCAGATCTTTCTGCCATCCCCAGGTCATTCTGCCATCCCCAAATCCTCATGCCATCCCCAAATCTTTTTGCCATCCTCAGCTCATGGCTGTGGCACCAGCAGCGAGTGCTGAGTGCTGACTTTGCCTCTCAGGAGAGTCCAAAGGAAGCTCTGCCAAGGGCTGGGGATCAGTAAAAGCAGAGCAGAAATGTAAGCAAGTCAATTAAACCCTTGGATGAACATTCCCAAACAAAGCTGATCCCGTCAGCAGGAAGGATGTCCTAATAACTTGATGCACTGAGATAACCTGTTCTCGCTCCTGAAGCCTGAAGTGAGACACTCCCAGGAGAGATGAAATGTTACTTGAAGTGCTATAATTAATAAAAATCTATTTTGTTAAAGCCTGGGCATTATTTATGTATTTTTGCTGAGGTTCTGCTAGAGAGATCTAGAGGAGATGATTATTTTGTTACAGCCCCTGTTGGCAAGATTTTTATAGTGAACATTTAGACCACATGTGACTCCTTGGTTGGCAAAGAGGGACAGAGAGAACCCAGTAACACTGGGGGATGTTCTATCTCCTGTCCTATCTCAGCAAATTCACAGTTTTGCTGTGGTGCAGTTCCTGGCAGCTGGTCCCCATCAGCCCCACTTCTGGTCACCTTTGCAGATGGAGAGGAAACAAAACCCTGCACAGGATGATCAAACTGATAAATGGAAGAGTTCCCCCTGTCAGGAGACAGCCACCAGAGAAGACCCAGGGGCCGCTGGTGGTTTCGCTGTGCTCCTCATGGGTGCTGTGGTGGGAAGCCCTTCCTGCTGTCCTCCAGGGCCAAGAGTTGCTCTGTGCACACCCAGCAGCAAGGGGAGGAAGTGATTTCCCAGGAGAGTGAGCAGCCTTTGGCTTTTCCCTGGGCTGGTGCCACCTCTGCGCATGGAACAGCTCGGGTTGGACTCGGTGATCTTGGAGATCCCTTCAACCTTGGCGATTCTCTGATGACCCAGTGTCCTGCTGGGAGCAGCTGGGGTTTGTGGCAGTGGCCAGGCTGAAAGGGAAGGAGATGCTCCACAAGGAAATTCTGGGTAAGAACAGCAGGCTTGGAGAGATCTGCTCATCTGGGACACCCAAAGCACTTTGCAGTCAAGGACAGACCCTCCATGCCCTTTGTTCACATCCTCATCGGAAGTTTCCAAATCTCTGAAATAAAGAGGGCTTCTCTACAGCTCAGCTAAAACACACAAGCTATTTTTATTTTCCACTTGGATACGATTCCCTGAGTGGTTTTGGCTGGCTCCTGGTGCTTGATGTAGCTGTGGTTGGGGAGTTAGGTCATTCTCTGAAAAAGAGTTCATAGTCTGCTTTTGCCAAGAGCTTGAAATCACAAAATCATGGAATGGTTTGGGTGGGAAAGGATCCTTAAAGTTCCTCTAACCCACCCCCTGTCATGGGTAGGGACACTTTCCACAATCCCAGGGTGTTCCAAGTCCTGTCCAACCTGGCCTTGGACACTTCCAGGGATGGGGCAGGCACAGTTTCTCTGGGCACCGTGTGTTTATCTTGGAGCTATTCCCTGCGCCAAACCCCCCAGTCCATCCTCTCCAGAACCACAAAAGCCTTTTCTGGGGTGCAGGGAGAGGCACCCATCGCTGCAACAGGGAATTCCAATGGAAGCACGGATGGGCAGGACACGGCTGGCATGGGGCAGCTGCAGGAAGGCACTTCCCTATCACAAGAGGCTCTCCCAGGACATTTGTGTGAACTGGATTTGTGTAAACTTTGCCTCTTGGAAGAAAAGTTGTTTAGATTTCACTGCCTGTAAGTGAGCACCAGCCAGGACTTGCATCACTGCAGCAGCACCGTGTGAGCAGAAAGGTGAAATGAAAGGATTTTCGGAACAGATACATAATGGTGCCCATGAGAGGGGAATTCCCGTGTCATAGGGATGACCAAAATCCTTAAATTACATGGCTGAGGTTACACAGCATGTTTACCTTACTTAATGATTAAGGCAAGAAGGGAACTTTTCTCCTACTTTTGCTGGGAAGCTTCTTTCAAAGGAAGTTTGATAATAATCCAGGAAGAAGGAAAGATTGGGACAGGAAGGTGTTTTTCTACGACTGAGTCATTCTTAGAGATGAGTTTTCTGAAGCACCAATAATCCAAACACTTGGATTTAGACCTCACACAACTCACAGAGCAGACTGAACTGAGGAGATGGGTTCGCTCCCTGCAGTAAATGACGGTGTTAGAAGACATTGAATGTTTTTGGGAAACGTTCCTCTTTTGAGATCAAAATTCCGGAAAATTAGGGGCAGTTTGGTTTCTTCTAACAGGTGCTGGCTCCATTTGCTCGAATTCACAGCTGTTTCTCCAAAAGCCATTTAAAGGACCTACGGGGCTGTTGAATAACGAAACCAAGCGCTCTCGAAAGTGCAAGAAGGTGTTTGGCCCCTGGCTGGCAGCAGTGAGCGGCCCCGGCCACCCCAAGGACACGCCGTGTCTGGCGCGTCCCGTCTGGGGCGTTCTGGCTTTGGGTCCTGTTCGCTGCATCACTCCTGGCACCGCTCCTGGCCGGGGATCGCCGCTCTCGCTTGCACATCGTGCCCTCTGCTGGGCCAGAGATGGAGCAAACCAGCCCTGAGGAAAGTCCTGCTTTGCTCGGGCACCTGCCGGAGACTTCGGACAAAAGCAGGCGGGCACAGGACGGGGGGAGCGGTTTTGGGATGAAGGAGAACAGGGTTAGATGGGATATTGGGAACGAATTCTCCCCTGTGAGAGTGGGGAGGCCCTGGCACAGGGTGCCCAGAGAAGCTGTGGCTGCCCCTGGATCCCTGGAAGTGTCCAAGGCCAGGCTGGACGGGGTTTGGAGCAACCTGGGACAGTGGAAGGTGTCCCTGCCCATGGCAGGGGTGGGACTGGATGGGATTTAAGGTCCCTTCCCAAGGGATCAATCTGTGACCCCACAATGTGGCACAGGAGGCAGCAAGTCATGGCCAGCTCCACATCTGATCTCCAAATACACCTTTCAGTGGCCACACAATTCCCCTTTATTCAGACCTGGTTTTGGGACCTCTCCCTTGCACGGTGCAGCTGTGCCAAATAAACCTCCCAGGGGCTGTTTGTCCACTCCTCTGCCCCCAGGACGGTTTGAGCCAGGACAAGCCATTGCCACACGGAGTCAGCCAGAGCCCTGCACTGCTCTGCAACCCTCTGGCCCAGCCTCTGGCCCTGCCGGAGGTATCCTGGATGCATATCTTACAGCATAATTAGGGAAAACGGGATTGTGGGTGCAGGGGTGGCTCTGGAGGCTGCTGCTGGAGAGCTGAACTTTGTGTTCAGGCACACAGGGCTGCGAGGATGTGACAGGGATGGACAAGGACTGTCCCTGGGGGTGACACATTGAACATTTTGAGTCCATCCTTTCCCTCACACTAACCCCCATGCTTTCCTGAAACTAGGCTGGACAGCCATCCAAACCAGAAGCATCTGCTTCTCCTTTCGGCCTCAGCAGTGTAAATAAATTGCATTTGTGATGTTTGGATTCCATAAATCTATTGCTCTTGGCTTCTCACTGAGCGTGCTGAGGAGCAGAGGGATGGAGTCCCAGGCTGTGATCTGTCTCCAGGCACACTGAAGTTTGTTTACAGAGCCGGGTGACCATGGGGAAGTGTGGGACCCTGCCTGTCCCTCACAGGAACTGTCAGGGACAGGCAGGGTTTCCCTCAGCCCTTTGCAGAAGCAGCTCCTGGAACAGCAGCTGGAGCTCCCAGGGGCTGCGACTCCCAGTGCCCAGTTGCCACTGGCCACCACGGAATGGTTCTGTTGGAAAGGACTTTAAAGGTCGCCTAATCCAACCCCCCTCCATGGGCTGAGACACCTTCCACGAGACCAGGCTGCTCCAAGGGCCGTCCATCACCTTCCCGTGCAGCTCCAACCTCATCACCCCGGGCTGCCTCCTCTGGCACATTCCCCAGCCCAACTCGTGCTGTTGCCACGGTGGGGAGCCAGAATCCTTCAGGAAGGGCTTTGTCTGCCCAGCACAGCCCTGTCCCCAGAGTGGGCTAAATCCCTCCTGGAATTCAGAAATGATGACCTGGGGCACCCGACCTCTTGCCAGCTCCAAGCCCTGGCAGGGCTGAGTTTGTTCCTGTTTGCTGCAAGGCTGAGTTTGGTGGAAAACCCAGCACCTCACTGTTTAAAACTCAGAGCAGATGCATCACCACAGGAGGTACCAAACAATTACTTAAAACTGATTTTAGTGAATTTCTTTTTTCTTTTATTTTTTAAAACAGTGGGGTAGGAATATATTTTCCCTCAACTTTCCTGGGTGAGCCATGAAAACTCTCCAGTTTCTCCCCCAAGGATGTTCTCATGGGCATGAGAACACTGAAAAAAGGCATTTTCCTTGTAAACACCGTGGTTTGCTGGAATTCACCCCAGAATAGAGCCCCTGCTGAAGTGAAGAGGTCACACTATAAGCAGATACTTTACCATGGTTTACATTTTCAGATGGAGGAAGATGCAGAAGCACAGGAGATTTTCCTCTGCCTGCTAAACAAAACCAGGGGATGTGAATCCCAGTGGACACTGACCTCAGGGCTCCACTCAGGGCTGGTTTGGGGATCTCCAGGGCTTGGGGACCTCCAGGATTTGCAGGCCTTGATCCCACCTTGCCCCAATTCTGCTCCTTGTTACTTTCCTTAAAATCCCCTACACTTTGTAGACATCAGAGCCATGACCTGGCAGCTTTTTTCCAGTCTCCTTTCCTTATGATGGGCTGTTTGCCCAGGTAACTCCGAGGAAGAGGAGGAGGAAGAGGAGGAGGAGGAGGAGGAGAAGGAAGGGATGCAAATCCCATTTTCCCTCTGGGCTGGAAGGTGGGTTACACCTCAGACCACCCCACCTGAGCCTGGGAGTATTTTCTACCCAGTTTTCAGTCTTAGGGCTCCAAACCTCACTGCTGATCACCTACATGAGAAAATGCAGATTTGCCTGTTCCATGGCTGATCCAAGATGCAGGAGAAGCTCAGCCCCAGGAACACAGAGATACTGCTGTGTGGAGGGGTGTTATTCCAAGGGCGAGCTTTGCCCAAGAGATAAAACAACAAAGAATGGGAAAAACATCAAAAGGAGAGGGATTTTCTGTGAAGAAAGTGGGCTTTTCTCCGATGAGGCTGCAGTGAGAATGAGAGGGAGGAGGCACCAGGAGCCTCGTGGAGCTGCTGGCCTTGCATCCAGGCAAAATCTGCTCCTCACTGAGGTCAAAAGTTGTATTTGCTTTTGAGAAAAGCCTCGGAGCTGCAGCTCCTTAATCCAAGAGCAACAACCCCACATGTCCCGGGGAGGAGGAGGAGGGAGAGCATTTCAGGCCGAAAGTGGGATGGAATAACTGCAAACCCCCACTCATGCAACCCCCCCTCCCAGCGGGGCGAAGCTGCCAGGACCTGCTGTGCCAGGGCTCAGAGGCAGCTGCCAGGACCTGCCGTGCCAGGACTGAGACGTTTTCATGCCAACCGGTGCCAAAGGCCAAGGAATCAGGGATTTGTGACACCAAGGCTGGATGCTTGACCACAAGGAGCTGCTCTCCTGGGAATCCCAATGCTCCAGAGGTGGATCCAGGGCTCAAAGGCTGAACCACAGCTTGGGATCTGATTGCTCTGTGTGCACAGAGGAGGGGCTGGGAAAATGCTTAAAGTCCATCAGCTAGAAAGGTGGGAAAACACCTCAAATTGGAACTACAGAATGGCTTCAGCCTCCTTTCAGGTTCCTGAGAAATTTCAGGCTCATCTTGCTCTTTTTCACCATCTTCCTTTGTGTAGAAGGCAGGTGACATTAGTCCTTTAATTATTTGGGTGTAAAAGACTCAATAACCTGTTTTAAAGTGATTTTTGAATTCAATTATCTGCACGTTTCATTGACAAGGCAGGAGGCCCAGAAAGCCGCTGAAAGAAGGAAGGCATTTTTGAATACCTACATGGACAGAGAGCAGAGATGAAAAGCAGATGTTGGAGGCAGCTGCGTAAAACAAATAATGAGGAGGCCAGAGAAGAGATCATAAAGAAATAATATCCCCCGTGATGCTTCCCCAGAACCATCTCTATTGCTGGTTAGAGAAGGTTTTTGGGCAGACAGGTTTTAATCCAGTCAGGTTTTTATCCAGTCAGGTTTTTAGGCAGACAGGTTTTTAGGCAGTCAGTCAGGTTTTTAGGCAGACAGGTTTTTAATCCAGTCATTTTTTTATCCAGTCAGGTTTTTAGGCAGACAGGTTTCTAGGCAGACAAGTTTTTATCCAGTCAGGTTTTTAGGCAGTCGGGTTTTTAGGTTTTTGCCTCTCTCCTAAAGCTCTGCCAGTTTGTCGCCACATCAATACCCCAGAATTGCCAAGAGCCCCAAAAGGCATCAGATCTCCATCCTCCTCTGGGGCTGGGTGATGGCTCCACCTGCTAAATCTTGGGAATCTCACCCTCTCCCCTCGCTCTTCTCCCCTCACTCCATGGGATGTGCTCATGTGAATTATGGCCTCCCTGAATTTTCAATAAGGGCAAGGAAATGAAAGAAGAAAAGAATCCCAACTTCTACTCTTTTCTTTCCTGGGAAGCAGAAAAAAGCCAGAAAGGGGGAAAGAAGGGATTAATTAGTTGCAAAATAAAAAATCTTTGTTTTCTCTACAAAGCAAGCCATGTTTTGTAACCTTTCTCATTAAATCCCTCAAGATTATTGCTGCTGTTGATTAATTATGAGCAGACACCTCCAGGCAGCCCTTCCCTGCCCATCATCAGAGGCCACTCTGGTGGTGACAGTGGCAGATGTCACGCCCACACCGTGTCCTGCCCTTCTCCCCTGCTCAGTGCCCTTCTCCCTGTCACAGAGCCAACCGGGAATGCCCACACTTGGGAGGAAATTGTCCCCACATTGTCCCCACAGCCAGTGGTCCATTAGGATGGGGCACGTTGCCCTCTAAACCCCAGCCCAGACTCATGGAATCATTTAAGCTGGAGAAGCCCTCTGAGATAATCAAGTCCAACCATTCCCCCAGCACTGCCAAGCCCACCCCTGAGCCACGTCCCCAGGTGCCACATGCACATGGCTGTTAAATCCCTCAGGAATGGGGACTCCACCTCTGCCCTGAGCAGCCTCTGCCAATGCCTGACCACCTTTTTTCATGGAAAACCCAAGGGGAATGAAACCCAGCCCAGCCCTATAACGGGGATAATGCCCAATGCTTCCAGAGGCTTTGGAGTTTCACTGTAAATCACCTGCAGAAATCAAAATTAGGGCTTGGAAGGAAATAAAAATGACCGGGTTTGGTCAGATTCAATTCTTTTCTGTTAATGCTCCCTTGCTCTCACAAATGGAGCACAAATGTCTCATCTGTTCAAAATCCAACTTTGGAAAGTTCTGTTTGCTCCTTCCTCTGAGCAAATCAGAATTCCCAATCAGACAAACCATAAGTTCATCCTCTGAGCATTTTTCATCTATCTCCACCCTCAGTGCAGAGCTGGCACAGGCCTGATGCAAACTCCAACCTCATTTAAGCTCCCTCAGCTCCTTCCTCGAGCAAAGTGATGGTGAAAGGGTATCATAGAAAGATCTTAATTCCTTTTTTGTTGAGTATGAAATTGAGAAAAGATAAAACCAAGCTGTGGCAAGATCCAGGCTTGCTCAGGCATTATTATTCCACTGTAGATTAAGGCCTGACCCAAACCACCAAGGAGCTCTTGCCCTGCCTTGGAGAGGCTTTCACTGCAAAGTGATTCCCCACAGCTGGGTGTGAAGAAAGGAAAAATCCACTTTTCTCTCAATTTGTCCCATTTGCCTTCCCCAGCCCTGTGGATGTTCCCAGAGAGGGAACGTGCCCTAAGCACGAGGGGCCATCAGGCCTTCCCCTGCTTCATCCAGGCCTGTCTAAGGTCTACAGATGGTTTCAGCCCAGATTTAATACAAACCTCAGCAATAAAACCATTTTTCCCTAATAATTAAAACCTATAATAATCACAGTCCTGCTGCAGAGATGAGATCCATTAAATTAAAGTAAATTAAATACTGCTGCTGGTGATTAAACACATCCTGAGACACTTGGTCCTACTCATTATAAACAAAACTTTAGTCAAGTTCCTGAGCCACAAAAGTGCTTGTCAAGGCAGGTTTCTCTTTGACACAACTGCTGAAGATGACACATTTCCTTGTCTGCAAGCATTCTCCAAAGAGAAAACTTCAGGCAATGAAAATATTTTGGCATTTCACCAAGTATTTAAAATATTTAACAGTGACCTTGAGAATTAGACAAGGATCCAGTTAAAGCTCTGGTTTAAGGAAAAAAATAGGACAAAAATATGTTTCCTTGAAGAATTTGGTCCTGGTGTGTGTTTACTGCAGAGCTTATCTCAGCTATGCTCTGGACACAATGAAAATGAGCTTAAAAACAAAGGAAAAGGAAACAAGTTTAACTCCTTGTCTTAGAACTACCCTGTGACCCAGGGAATTAATTGAATTTCCAGAACACCTGACCACTTCCTTCCAAAGAGTCAAACAGTTGCTCAGAACAAGGAGAGGGACTAAATCTTATGCTGATGAAGAAATGGGAATTTTTTTTTATTAATGGAAAGGATCTCTGTGGCTCATTGCTGGCCCAGTAAATGAACCATGGGTCTGCCTTGGATAAGACCACTCCAGGCAATCCCAAGGGACTATTCCAAAGGCATCAGCTCCTGTACTTTGTGGATGAGGGTAAAGTGGAACAGCCCAAAGATGAGACCATCTCTGCTGGGTGCATTTCTCTGCCATTTATTATTTCTAAACAAAAGTACAACTTCAGCCCATTTTAGGCTGATTTTGCACAAAGAGTGGAACTTAAGAGGTGTGTGCTGCCCTGGGTGCTGCTGAGATGTGTTGTCTGTGTGGTAAAACTGCTCCTTTCCTCTTTTATCAACCTGAAAAACAACCCCTGGAGCACCAGGTGTTTCTTCTGCCTGGGTTTTGTGGTCCAACAGACATGGGGTTTTTGGTGGGGAGATCCCCTAAGTCCTCACACACCTGTGTGACTCTGTACTCAATGTGTGTCCCCCTTTCATGCTGAGAAGCTGGCTCACCTCTTCTTCCCATGTTATGGGGTCCTACCACATTTCCTTGTACCTCTTAGCAGGTGCATCCCTGGAGGGAGAACCCCCACAACATTCCCAGGGGGTGAAGCTGGGCTTGGTTAAACGCCAAGGAAACGGGGGTGTCTCCAAGGTGGATAGCACAGAACAGGGAAAGAGGATGGATGTGATGGCCATGGGTACTCTGTGCTTTGACCTCTGCTACCATTTTGTGGATTATTAACTGACAGTTCCTAACTTATTTCCTGTAAACCCAGGAATTAGAAAGGAAAACAGAACCATCTCATTTTGCCAGCACATGGAGATTTGCTTCAGTCTCTGCATTTAGGTTTAGCTTTTCACATTGAGAGGATTTTCCCCAGCTCCCAATCACTCAGTGGTGCTCTTCCCATAAATTAATGCATTTAGGAAGTGCCCAAAAGCTCCTAGACTTCCAGCCACAAAGAAAGATAAAAAATCCTTTAAGTTGTAATTGCCACAAAATGCCCTTTGTGTGTTTAGAAGACGTGTGGCACCTGGGGACATGGTTTAGTGGTGGCCTTGGCAGCGCTGGGTTAATGATGGAAATTAGAGAATTCATTAAAGAAACCCCTAAACTCAACAATATCTTTTTTATTATCTTGTACCTCTTCGGAGGCTGTAGGAAACCACGTAATGGATCAACACTCCAAGTATTATTGAAACAAAGATCAAAACAAGCACTCCAGACTTAAAGAGCACATCCAAAGTTATGCAAACAATTCCAAGGAGATCCAGCCATGCTAGCAGCCCTGCCAGGGGGGTGCTCTTCAGCTGAGAAGGGTTTGGGGTAAGTTGGGTCAAAAAGAGGTAGAAAAGGAAAAAAGTTGGTAGAACTTAATCGCGGTTCAAGACCTGAAACTGGGTGAGGTCCTCAAGCTCCCAGCAGGATTCCTCACCATCTTCATAATTCTGTATTTTCAGTCTTACAAACCCAGTTTGGACAGGGCTTTGCACAACCTGGGATAGTGGAAGGTGTCCCTGCCCATGGCAGAGGGTGGCACTGGATGAGCTTTAAGTTCCCTTCCAACCCAAACCATTCTGTGATTCCATGATTCTTAATTTCCTTTTATTTCCATAAAGCACGTGCATGCTCTGCATTTATTTTCTCCCAGATGTGCGTTATTTTTCAGCTCATTGGGTGTGTTAATGGTTACTGTTGTCAATAACAGGGTTTCCAAACAATTTCTGGATGACTTTGTGAACTGGCTGCCAGCGGGACAGAACATGGAGCCGAGCTCCAACTTTCTAGTAAATGTTTGTCAAAGAAAATGAGATTTCTTAAGAGATGTGGAAAGTTCTTCTAAGATTTTCATTGATTTTCCCCTCAATTTTGGCATCTGACATGGATCCACCAGGACTTGCTGATGGATGGCAGGACATGGAGGGTCACAAAGAACGTGCTCAAGACCAAAGCCACGCCGGGCATCGCTCAGCCAACGAGAAGTGACACAAAGACTGCACAGAGCAGGCGAAAACTGTGCTTATCTTGGTTATTAAAGCCACACATTTATCACCAGGTGAAAATCCCTAATTCCCAGCTCCAGGGGTGTGGAGAGGAGCTGGTGCTCTCCCTGCAGCTGGCAAAGCTGGCGGGTCCAACGTGCCAAACACGTTCCCCTCGTGCTGGGAGATAAAGCTCACGTTGAGGGAGCACAAACAACAAGGACCAGCCGCACAAGGCTTCGTTAATCACTTCCATGTGCCCGTTATTAGCTGGGAAGGCTGAAAGGGAGGGAGAGATCAAGCAGGACTAGACTGATTCAGACTTTTCAGCAGCAACACTATGGATCTTTATTAAATCCAGAGTGCGTGAGCTGGGCTGGCACCTGCTCCACTGCCGTGGGCAGGATGAGCATCCATGTGCCGGAGAAGGATGCACGGAATCACCCCAGCCCTGGAGTACATCCATGGGCTGAGACCTACAGCCACCCAAAATCTGAGAGCTCTCTGCCCCCAGGAGGTTGTCCCTTGTCCCAGCCAAGCTGTTGTGTTCCGGCGCGGCTCCGCCACATCCGTCACTCCTACAGGGAGCCAACACCCGGACAACAACAACTGACTGGGAGCAGCTCAGTGAGGCCAAACCACCCCACTGCTGGTTGTCAGTGCAGCTCTGCCCTGCACAGTGACGTGCAAGCACAAGGCAATGCTCTCTTCAAGCTATTCCAGCAATTTATCCCTTAGGAAAAATGTATCACCCGGAAAACCACCAGTGTTTGCTGCAGCTGTGGGGCCAGCTCTGGGAAGCGCTTTATGGCTCTGCATAAGTATTTGGGTTTCTGCTCTCTCCGTGTTTCCATCAGCCTGCTAATCACCCTGTAAAACCAGGAATTCCTGCTTTAAGGAGATAATGAACCCACCCCAAGCAGCTGCAGGGTATCAAACATGGCAAAGACACCCAGTGCGCGGAGGCAGCTGCCCAATGTTCCTGCTTCCCACGGAGGCCTTTGCTCCACATGAAGCAGAAGAAGAGGTAAATGAAGATCTAAAGCAAGCAATGTCCATTTGCTGTTTCCTGATTTAATTTAGCGTGGACCTGGCACAGTCCAACTTGTCCAGGAGTTTGGGTGAGCTCCTTGCTTTGCACTGTCTCTGCTGAGAAGTGACTGGTTCCCATATTTCAGGTAAAAATCTCCTGTGGCACCACGGCACAGGTGAGGATATGGGATCATGGAACGGTTTGGATGGGGAGTGACCTGAAAGATTATCCATTTCCAACCCCCTGCCATGGGCAGGGACGCCTTCCCCTATCCCAGATTGCTCCAAGCCCCATCCAGCCTGGCCTTGGACAGTTCCAGGGATCCAGGGGCAACCACAACTTCTCTGGGGAACCTGCTCCAGGGCTTCCCCATCCTCACAGCCAAGAATTTCTTCCTGATATCCAACTTAAATCTAACTTTCTTCATCTTAAAACCATTCCCCCATGTCCTGTCCCTCCATCCCTCACCCAAAGTCTCTCTCCAGCTCTCTTGGAGCCCCTTCAGGCCCTGGAAGGAAGGTTGCTCATACATTTATTAATTTAGGGGGAGATACGTCCGTGAGACCAAGCTACACGTTTGTGTTAGAGAGGCCTCCAAGCTAAAATTGCAGGAATAGTTAAGGAGTTGCACAACCACATTGTATGAAAAGCAGGAGAGCACATTTGCAGTGACCCTCAGGAGACAGAGTTTGGCAAAGCACTCAGTGCTCTTGGTGAAATAAAACATGCCCTGCAATCCTTTTGCTGATGATATCAAGTGTAATATTCAATGGTCTTCAGAGGCTGAAAGCTGCTCTGCTGCTTTTGGATTAAAATGAATCGATTCAACTTTAAATTAACAGCAGATGACTTGTGGGAATGTCTATTCCCACATTTACAGCTTTGCACTAGTTTTTTTTCTTTAAAAGTGTTAGAGCTGAGGGCAGCCAGCATTCCCTGGAGCTCCAGGTAGGCAACAAAACCCATCACGACCGACATCCAGCTTGGCCATCCCAAGGCAGCACCACCCCAACCCCCCAAATTTAGAAGTGCAGGCTTAAAAATAAGCAGATGCTCAACTTCTGCCAAGGGCTGGGTGTGACTGAGCACGTGCTGGAATGTTTTGCTGACTCCAAGCCCTGCTCTGGCAGAGGACAGGTATTTATAGCACAGGTGATCCAGTTGATCCAGCACTTCCTAAAATGCTGGCGGATCTGGGAGCTGCCAAGAGCAACAGGAGTTCCTCAGGCTGGGATGAGGGAGTCAGGGCTGTGTCCTGCTCACCCACTCCCTGCAGCAGGTCCCCAGCGCTGGAAGGGACCTTCCAGACCATCTCATTCCAGCTCCCTGCAATGGGCAGGGAGCCCTCAAGCAGACCAGGCTGACTGAAACCCCAGATCCATGGCTTGGATTTTCACTGGGGCAAGGTCAGGGAAAGGTTGTCCCCCACCATTCCATCACCTCCTGCCTCGGTCATTCCCAAATTATTCATTCCCACATGGTTGCAGACCTGCACCTGCCAGAGCCCATCTCAGGCTGCTTTGAATCCCATCCCAGCAGCATCAGGCTTAGGGATGCTCCTGTGGTGCCACAGCTTCACCTGGCTCCAGCCCTTCCTTAGCCAAATTCCTGCTTGACCATGTCCAAGGACTGAAATAACCCAGCAGAACTCCCTGGCAGCTCCTTGCACTGCCTGTTGTGCAACCTGGAACTTCTACACTTGCAGGGGCGAGCAGGTGACATCTCCCATTGCCCCTGGCCCCAGAGGGCAGGAATTTACTGAGCATCAACACAACATTGTGGGCCCAATCCAAGTTTCACAGAATCACTGAGGGTGGAAAAGCCCTCCAGGATCACCAGCTCCAACCTGTGCCTGATCCCCACCTTGTCACCCAGCCCAGAACACTGAGAGCCATGTCCAGTCCTTCCTTGGACACCTCCAGGGATGGGGACTCCACCACCTCCCTGGGCAGCCCCTTCCAATGCCTGACCACCCTTTCCATCAAGAAATTCCTCCTGCTGTCCAACCTGAATCTCCCCTTTTTCTCAGGCCACAACAATTGAAGGCATTGAAGGCAGGTAGCACCTCTTGGCTACCCTGCCTGTCCTGCTCATCCACAGGCTCCCCACTGCTCCTGGCAGCTCTGACACCCCTGGACACCCCCACCACTGAGCCAGGAAAGTCACCAAGGGCAATTTATCGTCACAAAGGCACCTGTGGGCTGAGAGTGGGTGATGACACTCATCAACTCATGGTTGAGGACAACAGCACAGCCTGTTCTCTCTCCTGGCATTCCGTGCCTGCCCACAGGGTTTGTGCTCCCTGCTCTCCGCACGGCGGCTGGGAAAGCAACCAGAGGCAAGGCAGGAAGAGCTCCTGCTCTCCATGGCAACATCCAGCAAACTCTGGGAGCTGGGGCGGCTGCCAGAGCTCCGTGGGCTCGAATGGTTTGCAGGACGTGACCTGGGCTCCTGGGCGAGTTCCAGAGGTGCCCAGAGCGCATCCTGCCTGTGCAGGGACACCTGGGCTGGACAGAGTCCCTCAGTGTGGGAACAGAGCAGGGCTGGCACAGCACAGCCTCCCCTGCTTCATTACTCATCAGAGTTAATTAGCACAGGATGAGCTGCCTCGTTAGCAGCAGCTCCAGCCCTGGCACTGCCAGGGGACGCAGGAACCCATCATGGCACTGGGAATATCTGGAGAGTTTGTTTCTAACACAAGGCCATGTTTGCAAAAGCAAACATGCAAATGAACACAAATGTCCCAGGAATCAGAGAGTCAGGGGATCACTACGGTTGGGAAAGCCCTCTAAGATCATTGAATCCACCTGGTAATCTAAAACTGCCACTTTGCTACTAAACCATGTCCCAAAGTGCCACACCCACACGTTTTTTGAATGCTTCCAGGGATGAGGACTCCCTGGTCAGCCTATTCCAAGGCCTTTTCATGAAGAAATTTTCCCAAATATCCAAATTAAATCTTCCCTGGCACAGCTCGAGGCCATTCCCTCTCCCCCTGTCCCTATTCTCTGGGAGCAGAGCCCGACCCCCCGGCTGCCCCCTCCTGTCAGGGAGTTGTGCAGAGCCACAAGGTCCCCCCTGAGCCTCCTTTGCTCCAGGCTGAGCCCCTTTCCCAGCTCCCTCAGCTGCTCCTGGTGCTCCAGCCCCTTCCCCAGCTCCGTTCCCTTCCCTGGACACTCTCCAGTCCCTTAATGTCTTTCTCATCATGCGAGGGGCCCTGACACTGCTGTGAGCCTGTAAAAATGTGTTAAATTACCTGCCTTCCACTAATATAAAAAGCCAGGAAAAAAGCTCCTGGAGAAGTCTAAGTTTACCTGAAAATCAAGCCAAACAGGTTTTTCTCCCCTTTTTTTGCTTGCTGCTGTCATGAAACAAGTTTGAATGTGGAGGTATCAAGTTCGCAGCAGTTTAAAAGTTAAACGTGGCCTGGAAAAGCAGAGCTTTCTAAAAGCTTTCATTGAGCCTTGTTTTCCCCTGCGCCGTCTCCCTGCTTGTGGCACGGGAGGCCTTCCACAAGTGCTCTATTCATGGGGACCCTGGCCACCAGAGCCCCTAAAATTGTTGGGCCAGCCCCAGTGGCTCAGCCTCATTAAAGGGTTTGTGTTTGGGGACGTGCTGTGGGTGCTTTCATCTCCCAGACTCTGCTTGGGTTATTTTTACCTGTCAGGTTGGAGAGCTGAGCCTTGGCCCGGCCACTTCTCCGTGCCCTGGGTGTTTGTGGAGCTCAGCCCAGAGCCAGAGCAGCCTCAGTGCTTAATACAGCTCCAGAATCCTCCCAGATGAAGGAAAACCCACCCAAATAAGCAAAGCCAAAGGTGCATGGGCTGAAGGAAAAGCCTGGGAACAGGGGGCAGCCACCAGCCCATCTGCTCCTGGTGGTGCCATGGGGAGCTCTGCTGGGCAGAGATTTTGCTGTATTTAAGTTCTATGGCTCATTCTGTAGGGTTTTTATATCATTTGTGCTGGTTTGAGTAGCATTGCCTTCTGCTTCTTCCCCAGGAACTTCTCCCTGGGAGACAAGGGAGCAGAAACTGCCTTTCTCCCTTTCCAGCTTCCAACCTCCCTTTGGAGAGCAGGGACACAGGCATTGTCCTCTGTGCTTCTGCCAGGCTGAAGACAGCTCTGCCTGGAGCTTCGAATCACATACCACTCCCCCAGAGACCTCTCTTCCTTCCCAGCTCTGCTCCCTGAAGTTGCCTTTCCCTGGATTCTGGCCCTGCAGCTATGCCAGGCTTGGTGCCAGATGATTTAGTTTTGCCTGTGGATCTCTGGAACAAAGACAAGCCACGTGCCAGGAGCACAGGTTGAGGTTTTCCAGGTGAGGAGCTTGCCTCAGCCAGGCTGCTCCCAGTGCTTCCCTGGGGCTACAGGGATCCCGAATGTGCTTCCTGTTCTTAATGTGTTCAGACAACTCCAGGAGTGGCACAAACAGGCACTGAAATCAGTGGGGAGATTTGTGACCCACATCTCAAACCTCTTTTTCTCTGCACTCCAAAGGTCAGTGATAACAGCTCCCAAATTTAATTAAAAATGTCATTTTTTCAGCTTGACCCAAGAATCTGCATTACTGTCATTTGAGGAACCCTTTGACCCCTGGCAAGTTAAAAAACCCTCTGAACTAGAGAAACTCTTTCTTTACAAAGACTTAGCCAGGTTTTCAAGCTCTGTTTTTCATCCTGTGCACCAGAACAGAGTGGCAGCTTGTAGAGAAAACTGTATGAAGAAAATACAGAGAAAATATACAGAAAATATATTTTCTGGTGCAAAAACCCTGCAGACAATTGAAACTGTGGCATTTCTGAGCTTTGGAGGGCTCTGTTTGCAGCCTAAATCGATTTCACTGTTCCCTCAGAGACCAGGTAGGACACAAATCCTACATGACAGTGTGTGAAATCATTGTTATTTGTAGAAGCAACTTGTACAAGCCAACAAAATGGCCTCAAATCCTCATTTGTGCCAAGGCAGCTCTGTAAAATAATTTTTTTTTTTACAAAACCTTCCTCATCTTTTATCAAGGGGTTCCTACCACACCTGAGCTCTTGCCCGCGCTGTGCAAATCCGATAATCAAGGCTCAAACCCCAATTTTTCAGTGTAAGATGGGTGGGGAGCCATTGGTTTGAATCCCAAACAGCACAAAGAGTTGCCAGTTGTCCTTATCCTCATCCATGGATGTGGATAAAGCTACATCATCCCCTGGCAAGGCCAAGGGACACACAGCAAGCCAGGGAGCCTTTGGGAGTTATCCCAAGCTTTGGGAACATGAATGCCCACCTGCCAATGACAAGACTCAAGCTCTGGTTGTGGCAGCTCCAGGATGTGCTCCTTGTGCGAAGCTTTCCCTCAGAACAGAACAAAGGGAATCCCAAGGAATATTCAGGAATCTCACAAGAGAAAATACACACTTTCACAGTCGGGTTTCCCCTTGTTTTCTCTAATCCAACACCAAAATCTTCCATTAAGATTTCTGCAAGTCTTTTTCTGGGGGCTGAGTGTGTAAAATGCTGCTTGTACCTGTTCCACCTGCAGTAAACTCGGTCAAAACAGTAAATTGGGATTCCCTACTGGATCCTGCCCTGGGCAGAGGAAAAGCCTCGTGGGCTACCTGGCTACCCCCTGCACGTGGGATGACAAACACGGCAATGACGTCTGGACTGGGAAAAAGAAAACATCAGGAATGTCAGAGAGCAGCAGCTGGTAAATCCATATGTAGGAAAACAAACAAGGCCGAGCTTTGATTGCCCAAGTTCACAGCAGAGGTTACTTTACCTTGGCAGAGCCACATCCACGACTTTCGGCTCGGAATTCCTTCGGCAGAGCTAAGCAAAACCATGTGTTCTCCTGGAACCAGGGGAAAGTTTATCTCCAGCACTGGGCAAAGGCAGGGCTGGAGCAAAGGAGGCTCAGGGGGGACCTTGTGGCTCTGCACAACTCCCTGACAGGAGGGGGCAGCCGGGGGGATCGGGCTCTGCTCCCAGGGAACAGGGACAAGGGGAGAGGGAATGGCCTCAGGCTGGGCCAGGGGAGGGTCAGGTTGGACAGCAGGAGGAATTTCTTCATGGAAAGGGCGGTCAGGCCTTGGAAGGGGCTGCCCAGGGAGGTTTGGAGTCCCCATTCCTGGGGGTGTCCAAGGAAGGGCTGAACTTGGCACTCAGTGCTCAGCCCAGAGCTGGGTGACAAGGTGGGGATTGGGCACAGCTTGGACTCGATGGCCTTGGAGGGCTTTTCCACCCTTAGTGATTGTGTGAATTTGGGAGAGGTTCAGTAGGATTTTGGGAAATGGCAGGATGGGTGTTTTGGGAAAGCTAAAGAGAACAGAAAGAGGGGAAATAATGTTTACAGAAGAGGTGTAACAAGGACTTGACAGAGAAGGGCGAGGTTCTGGCAACTCCTGCTGGTCAGAAAAATGTGAGATCAAAGCAGTGTTTAGGGAGGATCCGCTCCTTTTCAAAGTGCTCCAAGGAACCACGCTCAGGGAAACTGAGAGTGGTGAACTCTGTGACCAGGGACCTGCCACGTATCCGTGCTATTTAAAGATGTGTCAGGGTTAGGATAAATATAGGATCTGCTGGGCATGGTCTGACAAGTCACCTTGGGTTCTCATGGGAATATTTATTGTGAGCTTCAGCTGACTGTAGCCACAGCCAGAGCTCCCAAGGGAAAACCTCCCTGTGCCGCCATGGAAAGCTGCCCTGCTCAGGCTGGAGCTGGAGCTGGAGCTGGCCCAGCACCCAGGAACACCTCAAGCACTTGTCCCACTGCCCTGCACCTCTCCCAGGGGACACAGCACTGAGACAAAGGCCACTCATGGTCCTTTTGCAGGAGATGGGGTGACAGCCCCAAGGACCTGGACAAATTCCAGGCTATTTAATTGCTTTCTGTCTCCCTGAATTCCTCCAGCGCTTCCCTTTGGGCGTGCTGGTTTCTGCTTCCTGTCCTGGATCCCAGAGCAGCCGGAGCCCAACGCCCCCAGGCACGGAGTGAGAGCTGCTGGAAGGTGCTGCCTTGATTGGGAACTCATCGTATTCCAGCCCCGTGAGGAAAATCCATCTGCAGCTCCTGGGGAGCTCCTGGGCTGGCATCTGCCTTCAGCTCTGCCTTCAGAACTGACAGGGTTCGGCACAACCCAGCAGCCTCCACATCCCATCCTGCTCCGATCCCACCTTGAGTCCAACTGGGGACCAACTGCGCTGTCTTGGAGCCCACCAGGCACTTTGCTCCCTGACTTTCCCAACCCTCCCCAGGACAGGCTGGAGAAGTCTGGAATTGGGCCATTTGGAAGCTTTTTGGCTGCATGAGGTTAATCCAAGCCTTTTCCAACAGATCCACAGTAGCTCCATCAAAACCTCAGCAAACCCTCAGCTGTGGCTGCATCACTGTCCAGCTGAAAATGGGGACAATCCTCCCAAATTTCTTCTTGCTGAGCAGCAGATCTGTGCTGTGACAGGGCAGGGATGGGAAGGGGATGGATGAAGGATCCTCAAGCTCACGGGACACACTCCAGGGCAGAAGATCCCATGGAGCTTGGGCTGCAGGTGCTGTTATAAACAAGAAAAGCATCCTATTACTCCCCATTCCACAGCCAGTTTGGCTTGGGGGAGTCCAGCATGATTAATAATTCGTGAAATTGCATTGCAAGAAACAAGAAACCAGCAGAAAAGTCTCTAATCAGACTCTGTAAGACTAGAGGGGTTGATTTGCCTCAGTCTATTCACTTCAGTCAATACAACCACTATTAAATGTTGAGTGAAATCCTTGCTTTATGTAAATCCTCTCCCAGAGGAAAAGCAAGACAGCGAAGGAGGGAAGACACGAACCCAGGAGAAAATCCTGTACTGCCTCCAATCACAGGAGGTGCAGTTGTCCTTCCCTGGCCACTTAGTGGTGATAAAATGGGAGTGCCATGAATTATGAGTGAGGGTCTCACGTTTCATGGAGAGCTGTTCCCCGGAGCGGGGATGTGACAGGGCAGCCGCGCCTTCCCCAGGCTTGGAAGGACATCAGGAGTCAACTGAGGAAAGGTAAAAGGAAAAAAATAGAGGCATTGCCCTGTTGGGGTTGCTTTCCTCTTTAAAACAAAGCTCTGGTAACAAAGGGAAATGTTATACAAGGAATTCCATCCTTATCTGGAGAGCTCCTGGACAGGGTGGCCTTTCCCTGCCGTGGTGAAGCTGCTTGTCCCTCAATGTCAAATGCTTTTAGCAAAGCAGCTTTTATTTGATTTATCTCCTGGGTTTCTGTGCTTGTTGCTCTATTTCCAACCCGGTGGCCCTGCAGGAACGCCTCCTGTCAGGGGATCCTGGTGGGACACCAGTCAGCCTGGGCAGGAATTCTGGGTCATGAATTACAAGCTTTGGGATGAATCTGAACTTCAGGCTGGACTTCCAGTGGATGCCAAGTGTTTGTTACAGGCTGGAGAAGGGAGGGCCGGGAGGAAGAAGGTCAGGTCCTGGTGTACCAGGGTTGGGGGTGTGAGGGCTCCCTGATGGGCACTTTGGGGTCATTTTGGAGCCATTCTCAAGGAAATGCTTATCTGCATCTTCCAGGGGTATGGAGCAAACCCAGAGCAGGCAGCCTTGACTGTTTTGCCAAAAAGCTGAATTGCAATTAGTGAGGCGAGGCCAAAGTCTCAGCAACAACTGGAGAGCAGGAGTGAGGTGGTGGTGGCTTAACTCGAATAAACCCGCTTGGATTTGCATAACACTGGGAGTTTGTGCCCCAGCAGAGCTCGGGCTGGGCAAGATTAGCTTTGCTAATGAGCTTTGCTGATGCAAGTCTTACAAGAGAGGCACAATTTGGGCATTTGACCCTGGCTGGGCACAATCACAGAGCTCCTTGTGAGCCCTGGGCTCCAAACTGCCTCATTTTGGGGTTAAGATACAGAATCCCAGACCGGTTTGGGTGGGAAGGACCTTAAAGCTCACCCAGTCCCACCCCCTGCCATGGGCAGGGACACCTTCCATTAGCCCAGGTTGCTCCAACCTGGCCTTGGACATTTCCAGGGATGAGGTAACCACAGCTTCTCTGAGCAGTCTGTGCCAGGGCCTCCCCACCTCCCTCCTTTGCAAGAAATCTCCAATCTGTGACTCCAACCCGGTCACTTAAAGGCATTATTAACACACCAGCAATGCTGTGCTCCCTAAGGATTGAGAATTCCCCCTGCCTATTCTGAAGGATTTCTCTCCATGACATGCACACCATGGTTTTGTCTGGTTTTCCATTATTCAGCCCATGTGGATTTTACCACTTCCCTTGGGAGCCTCCAGCAAAGCCCAGTCTCTGCATTGTTCCAAACATTTCCTGATATTCAGCTGCTTCTTCCTTCTATTCATGCCCAGCAGAATTGTGCTCCTGCCTGGCTGTGCCCTCGATTGTTTGGGGTGCTCCCAGCCCTTTGAAACTGGGAGTTTTTGCTGTCAGAACACAGAACAAATTCCCTGACTTCTCATGTCCTTGGGGCTTGTTGACATTTAATCTCCCTCTGTGCTCTCACCCAGGAGCAGCAGCCAGCCCTGGGCTCGTCCTCTGTTGGTGTCTTCTCCCTTCATTTCTGCCCTGTGGTGGCTCTTCCTGCCTGTCTGGTTCTCCATCCTTCCCAATGTTTTTGTGAAACTCGTTTTCCTCTAGGAAAACACCAGCACTTGCTCATGTCATGTTCCATCTCACAGCCTCAGCCAGGGCAGCTGTGAGGGATGAAATGTGGATATGGGACCTCATGCTGGCACTGACAGCTTGGCTTGGGAGGGACCCTAAGGATCATCCAGTTCCAACCCCTCTGCCATGGGCAGGATCACCTTCCAATCCACTATCCCTGCCTAAAAAACAGGCTCCACCATACCTGGAACAGGAGCTGTCACCAGGATTCAAAAAAAAACCCAATAAACCAACTCTATTTCCCCTGATTTTCATTAAAACCCTGCTCTGCAGAATGGGGACACAAAGGGAAATGTTTCGGTGTCCCCGTGGACACTGTCAGGCAGGAGCGATGTCACAGCTCAGGAATCGGGCTCTGCCCAGCTGGAGCAGGCGGGCTCTGCTGGAAAACACCTGCTCCCTTTTCCAGGGATCAGATTTCGGAGTAGCTGGATCCTCCTGTCAAAACAAGTGTCCATTCCCACCAGGATCTGTCCCAGCAGAACTGGGGAAAAGGAGCCAACAAACCCAGATCCCACAGCAAATATGGACACAGCGAGTTTCTGAACTCATTCTGGAGGAGGGAATAACCAGGAATTTCTTTCCTGGATGCGGTTTCTGCAGGGAGACATCGCAGGCTTGACGTGGTCATGCTTGGAAATTGCTCCATGTCATGGGAAAGATGAGGTATGAGTGGGAAGTCTGCAAAGTTAATCCCTTCTCTATCAACAAGAGAAATTAAAGGCTCTGAAACGACTTAGACAACCTTGGAAGAGCTGGATTAAACTCCTGTAGGACATGGGAAGCAAAGGAGCGAGCAGTGCTGGAGACTGGGAGAGGACTCTGTCCTGAGGGATGACTCTCCTGGCTTATTGGGGATAAAATAAAAGTGAAGGTTGAGGACAAAATGGGAGGTTTGGGGGGATATTCAAGTCCAGGCCTTGGTGCCAGCAGAGCTTTGGATTCGCCTGACCCAGCAAACAGCACAAACTTTTATTTTACTTTTTCCCCAATTTCAGCAGCTCATGATCCTGCCTTTGCTTGAGTGCATTAAATACAGAAAGGCCAAAACATTTGGAAAAGAAAGATGCTGGCATCCATTGGCAAAAAGTCCTCTTGGATAGGAAAGTAATGGAACGTTAAGTGCTGATAAATAAAGAAACCAGGATTTTTAAATGAGGCCTTTTTAAAATTGCAAGGGGACGGCTTCAAATGGACACTTGCCTTTTGTTTTTCTTCTTTGTTATCTCTCTACAGCACTTAAAATTATTTAAAAATTCTTCTAAATGCTTATTTAAAAACCCCCAAAACTGAAAAGATTATGCTTTGCACTTCCATTTGATTCCAAAGGGATTTTTGGATGCTGTGTTATAAAACTTTTTGCAAAAGGTTTTGAATGGAAGCCCTGACAAGCCATGGAACATTAGGAAATCCCACAGCATTAATGAGCTCTTGAAGGGTTAGAGAATCATGGAATTGTAGACTGGTTTGGGTTGAAGGGACCTTAAAGCTCACCCAGCTCCACCCCCTGCCATGGGCAGGGACACCTTCCACTATCCCAGGGTGCTCCAAGCCCCGTCCAACCTCGTTCTGCTCAGGAATTTTCCTTTAAAATCTTTTCCAGCACCGGCTGTGGTTTCTGTAAAGTGATTTTTTTTCTCTTTTCCCCCAGGAAAATGCCACTATTACTGATTTTTTCCTTTAGTTTTCCTGGGAAAACCCTCAATGAAACACCCCATTCAAACACAATTAAACCTGTTGGTTTAATCACCCCAGTAATGATCCTTTGGGGTCACCCAGACACTAAACATTATTCCACAGGAGTTGTGCTCCTAAAGCTGATGCCTTAAAAGTGTAAGACCTTTAGAATCTGTGTCACAGGATGAGAGAACGAGACAGAATATCATGGATGCATTGCAGACAGGAAAAAATTCCCAATACGACAATTTGAGGCACAAAGTTGATGTTTTGGGCCCATGGGGGTACCCCCTTCCCCAGGCAGGGTCCCTAAACCACTCAGATGCCACAAAGCCCCCCCTGGATGCTCCATTTGTGCCCCAGCATCCTGTTCATGGATTCTATGGATGGAAGGCTCCATGGAAGCCTCAGGATGAACCAAAGCCATGCAATATTTAAGGCTCAAATGACAAATGAATTCTGCTGGTGCAGGAAAGCACAGGAAGGGAAGGAGCAATAAAGGAACAAAGTTAATGCCTTGATCATGTATATTCCAGGGGCCTTCAAATGCCAGCTGGATTTGGGTTCCGCTCTTTGGCTCCTTGGAGGGCTCCTAAGTGCCCTGAGGTAGGAAAATTGGCACAAGAAAGCTTCAATTGACTGAAAATACCTACTGAAGTTTGACAGCAGAAGAATTAAGTGTTAATCACCGGGAAATGCAAAATGTTCGTTTTCCGGGCAAAATTATCCCATAAATTCAGGTGTTCCTGCCCGACTGAAATCAATGGGAATTGCACATCCCAGTCCCAAAGCCACTCCAGCACTGACACAACCGGAGACGGCCCAGAAGTATCATTTCTGTGGGGTTTCTGTGCATGGGCAGCAAATTCTGCAAAGAGGGGGTAAAACTTCTGCTTCAACACTTTGTGCCTTCTCAGCAGCCACGCTTCCCAATGAGATAACAGCCCGGTTTCCCTTGTTTTCCAAAATAACTCCAGATTATTGATGTCCTGCCAATGTTTTAACAAGGAGAGTTCACTAAATCCCACCCTGTCCCAAGTCTAGGGCGAACACCATGGGATCAGGGTGGGGACACCAAATGGGTAGTGCAGAGATGAAGAGCCCAGGAGGCTGTTCCTTGTTTTTCCATTTTAAAGCAAACACTTTTCTGTAACTGGAACCAAGAAGAGAGGCAGCCTCCTCCTTTCTTCATGTTTGGCAAATAAACCTCTCTTAAGGGCACTGTGTTGGAAATGTTTGTACTTGATTTATTTAAAAAAAAATACACAGAGTGGGTTGATAGCACAACATTTGGCCTGTTCAGGGGGAGAAGGGTAAAGGCATCCATGCAGTCCTTTGAGTGCTTGGAGGGCAGCAGGAGTATGTTGCTCTGGGGATGTTTTCTTTGTCATCAATACCAAAAATCTTATGTTCCATAGTGAAAAAGTTGGAATTTAAATTTTTTTTGGTGATCTCTAAAGGTTGGAGAGCAGCATCATGGCTCAACCTATAGATTGCACTTTTCCAGCTTTCTAGTGTTGGCTGTAGCAGGAAAAACGCTCCTTTTAAAAGAAAAAAAAAAAAATCCTAAACCAAGTGGTGACTGAATAACCTGCTCAGTACAACTTCTGCCAACCACACACAGATGTGAAGCTGGAATCACTACGGCGGTTTAAGAAGGATGGACTCCACAAAGGGCGTAGATCCCATTCCCAATCTCCTGTAACATTTTGAGGAGTTGTTCTCCCAGCCCTTGAAGTTCCCAACAGCTGAAGACTTTTGTCAGGAGAGTTTAATTAAACCAATAACTGCGGAGAGAAAGCAAACATCCCAGCCAGGCACAGCTGCCTGGGTCCGTTCCAGCAGCAGCAAAGTTGGCACAACCACCACATTCTGCCTAAATTCTGTAAGAGGCACAGAAGTTTTGGGTTAAGATTTATGCTGTATTTAATCTTTAAGGAGCCATCAGTCTCCTTTCTAATGGGTTTGCCCAGCCCGGGCAGTTTTGAAGCTCAGACTCAAGATGTTAATCTGTGAAAAGGTTTCAGTGAGCTCATCCTAATCTGTGGCAGCACACCCAGCTCCCAACATTCTTTTTTCCCTAAAAAACGCTTTCAAATGCCGCCGTGTTGGTCAGTGGGTCCCCACTGATCTCTCACCCTCGCATGAGAATGGGTGTGAAGAGCAGCCGCATCTCCCCAGGGATCAACATTTCCATGCAGCCGCCTGGAAATGCTCACAAGCCACGAAACCGGGTTTCTGGATAAGTTTACTGGCGATACTGGTGGGTTTTCCACCCTGAGCCTTCTGCCAGCCCCCACACTCGGTGACAGCGATGCCTTGGGCCACCCCGCCACCATTCCCCCACATTTTCTGCCTCTTTTGTGACTAAACAAATAGAATGGACCTTTGCCCATCGGGAGCAGGAAACATCTGCACCGCCACCGTTCTCGCTCCGAATCCACGCTCCTGTTTTTGTGTTTCGTTAAACCGAGAGCTCGCAGAGGCTGGGGTTTAGCAGCCTGGAGCTGCTGGGCTGTTACATGAGATATTCAGGAAGTTATTTGCATGGAGGATAAAAGCCTGTGGCAGCAGCCGGGCGCGCTGCAGAGGCGACTCAGCCACGGTGGCCACCAGCCCCAGGAATTACACCCATCCCAGCCTCACAATGAGTTGTTTACTGGCCTTGGCTGCCTGTGGGAAGAGCCAAGGAGAGCGGAGGAAGAGGAGAGACAAACACAATGCGAGCGAGACGCGTTAGGGGGAGGCTGGGCTTTAGCAGCAGCCCCGGGATTTCAGCCCTATGGAAACAGAGAGAGCTGAAAAGGGAATAAAATGAACCATCCGCCGCCTCGCTCCTGCTGCCAGAAGAACCTCGTCCCTACCTGAAGGGCTGATATCGAAGGTAAGAGGGGGAAATGACCAGTTTTTAGGCAGAGGGCAGATTCACCGCGCGGCTCTCGGGGGCAGCTCCCAGGCAGACGCAGCCACGCTTCCCTGAGTATTTGTAATTACGGCCCTGGAGAAGGAAAGCTGACCGGTTTTCCAGCAGGAATCCAGCGCTTTCAGGGCAAGAGCTCAGACTGTTCCAGTCAGCTCATTTGAGAAGATTTAAAACAAAACAACAACCCCCAGCCTAACAAACAGCGCCTTTCTAAATCTGCTTAGGGAGATATTTTCTTTTCACGGCCAGCTTTGCTCTGCAGCTTCCCAGCGCTTTCCCGATCCTCAGCTCCCCCCCTCTGCTCCTCACTTTTCTTAATTGGAAGGCAAAACAATTACGGCCGCGGGAAGGAAAATCCGAGCTTTGAGGAGCTTTTCCCGGCTCCTTCCCATCGGGCACGCTCTCCCAGGCTGGGTCCCCCGGCTAATTGCTCAGGAAATCCGCGCTGCTCATTGTCGGGCTGTCCTTAAGCTGCTAATTCCGAACTGGGAGAGGCTCTGGAAGGGAATCCATGGATAGAGCCCCGCGAGAGGGACCCAGCGGAGACCCGGGGCGGGGCGGGCTCCGGCGCTAATAACACATCCCTGTCCAATGGAAAGCGTTTCCTATGGAGACCCCCAGGAGTTCCCCCTGCCCACAGCCCCTGCCCAGACATTGGGCCCATTCTTGCGTCCCGTTTTCCCAAGACACGATGGCAGCAGCGCTCGGCAGCCCCGATCCCGCTTGGAACAAAGGCCGGGCAGCTGCCACCCAGCGCGGAGTTTGAGGATGAGCGGCTGAACTTGGACAAAGTGGGATTTTCCGCGTGGGAATAACGCGGCTCGTGTCCCAGGGACACAAAGGATCGCTGCGGGCTGTCAGGGAGGGATCCCCTGGAAGCACCGAGCCGCGGGAATGGTGGCGATCCCGGTAAGTCCCTGCTGTCCCCTTCCCGAGGCAGGAAAAGCGGCCGGATTTCATGGCAGCTCCGGGAGGGGTTTCTGGAAGCTGAAGGCTCGGATGGATGTGGGGGATGAACCCAGCCGGGTTTCACTGGAGACCAGCGGTGTTTTCCCTACACTGGCAGCTCCCACTCCTCCCGCTCCAGCCCTGCCATGGCTGGGGCTGCTTAAAGGCAGAAAGATGAGCTCCAACTTTTGGAAAGTAAGTCCTGTGTGAGCTACTCCTCCAGATTGCATGGAAATGGTTCTAACTCCCACCGTAGTTCTCCATTCCCATCGAGATTCTCGTTGTGGCACTGCAGGTGACAAGTTTAGGACTTTTCTCTCCTGTTGTTTGTTGTGCGTTTGTGAAAACGGTCCCTTGGTTACAGCTTTCTTTTGTACTTGGAGTCAGTGTCATAAAGACACTTTAAGCTTAAAAAGGAGTTGGGTATAAATGTGGCATAAATTAGACTTTCACCTTCGTTTAATGGAGGGCTGGTTCCTACAAACTCTATTAAAAATTAGGAATTAAGTTATAAATACTATACTGAAGACCTTAAAAATTTATTTAATCACTGGCTTTCATTCATGGCCAAAATCTACTCCTGTAAAGCAGCAAATTTCAATGAGAAAAATTCAAAGACAGCTCTAAAAAACCGGGAGTCAGAAGTAAAATGAACGATGAACAACATCATTTAAAGATTTGGCTGTTTGGAAGAGAGAAGATTTAACACGATATAAGCACATGGCAGAAGAATTTGCAGGAAGAGTTCGGAGGTTTTAATGACAATCCCAAATCATTGTTTGAGAGGAGACAATTGTGTGTGGTTTTTGTATTGCTGCCCTATAGGAACAGAACAGTCAAATCCAGAGGGTGGGAAGTACAAAGTTCACAGTGATAAGGACATTCCCCCCCTTGTAGTACTTTTCCATCTTCTTGCCCTTAGGAGCATTCCCTAAAAACAAAACAGGCAGGAAACCCTGGTACTTGGGGGGTTCAAAGCCTCTGAATTTTAAAAGTGTCAGGACAGCCCACCAACGCTTATGTCCAAAAGGGAGACAGAGGAGTCCTTCAACTTTATTCGAACAAGAGGAGAGAGTCCACTGGGCACACGCCCATGGGATTTTCTCTCTCGAGGTTTCGGAGGGCACAGCCTCCCTTTTATCCCGAACTCCCAGCCGCACGTTGCCCTCTTCGTTTCCCCCTTGCCTGAGGTACCAGGAAGGTGCAGCCTTCCCGAACCGCCTATCCCATATCCCCCCTTGAACCTACTGTTTTACCCCAAAGTTCAGAAGTCCAGCCTTGTGCAGACCCGTGCCTGTTTCAGGAACCAGACTGTCTGGGCCCGGTAAGGAACCTGCTGCCCCAAGACAGTAGAGGCACTAGGACCCATTTCAGACCTTAACTCCCATCAAACTGTTTGTAAAGACATCGGCACACATCTTTCCTCTCAAAAGGAAATCCAGAAACACATGGGAGGGAGGAAGGGAATGGGACAGGAGGCTGAACAAGTCACTGGAATCCTTTGAGGCTAAAAATGAGAATCCCCCTCAACTGATAAAAATCGATGTCCTCCAAATTCCAGGGAGCTCAGCTCCACACGGACAAACACAACAAATGCCCCAATTCCCCACTCACCTTCATTTAGGGCATTGCAATGAGGCACAGATCTGCAAAGCTGGGGTTGCTGAGGAGCAGGGATGGAAACATTCCCTGGGCAGGGGGAGGATGCTCTCCCAGCTGGAACATGGATCCCTCCTCCAGCTGTGACCTCATGGCTGGAGCACAAGAGCAGGAATTAAGGCAGTTTTATCCAAAGCTTGGGCCAGATCCTGGAGACAGGGCGCACCGTTGGAGGGGACGTGGCAAAGCAATTTGGGATTCTGTCACTGTGGCACTTGGAGCCATCTGGATGGATGCCATGTCCGTGATCCACGGGTGCCAGCTGCCCCTCACCCTGCTTAAGGCTTATTTGGGATTTGGGGCTCTATTTCCCGATGTCTAAGCGTTACTGGCCAGGGCTGTGTGGCTGGAGCAGCATTCCCATCCTGACGGAGCTCCAGGATCCCAAAGGAGCCGTCCCCACGGGATGGGCTGGGTGGGGGTGCTCCTGGAGCACTCAGCCACCCTCAGCAGGTCTTCCCAGGTCAAGTGTGCGTGCAGAGCCTCACTGTGTTCCTCCACATGTTGCTCCTCCTCCCTAAATAAGGATCCAATTTAGTCCCAGGGAAGGGGAGCCACCACCTTCCACAGAAGGGAAATTCTCTCCCTGAAAAGAGGAGCTCTTTATTCCCAGAGCAGACAGTGGCTCTGCGAGGCTTCCTCCTGCACCAGCTCCCAGCTCAGCCCCATAAAAGGGGTAAAGATCCACCCTGCTCCGGAGCCAGACCAGCCTGAGCTGACCCTGGCTGCAGGGAAGTGTGCTGGATCATTTGTAAGGGTTTTGGTAGGAAAAGGAAAATCTCTTTATCTTGGCAAGTGAAATTAAGGGACATTCATCAGTCCCTGAGCCCCAAGACAAAGGTGTGTTCTGGCAGCAGAGCAGATCCTGTCTCTGGACAAAACATGAGCTCATCAGGCTGTGAGACCCTCTAATGCTGTAAACACACAGCCACAACAGACCTCTTCTTTTCCTCCAATAATATTCCCATTTTCCTTTCTTGAACCTGCAGACAACCCACCCTTTTCCTCCCCAGCATGTGTTTTACAGAGGGATATAACCATATTTAGCAGGAAAAGCAGCATCCAGCCCTTGCACGATGCCAAAATGTCATTGCCTTGCCCTGATCTCATCATTAGAAATCTGATTTCTAAGAAGCAGAAACACTGCTGTCTGTCTGAGATTGGATACTTCTGCATTGTGGAGTCATTTCGTACTTATTTTAACACTTTACAGAAAAAGCCAGGTTGGACAAGGCTTGGAGTACCCTCTGGAAGGTATCTCTGCCCATGGCAGGGATGGAACAGGATGAGCTTTAAGTTCCCTTCCAACCCAAACCATCCTGGGATTCTACAGTCCCCAGAACTTCCCCTTTTCCTCACAGGATAAAGCCATTTAAGAGAATAAAACCTTATTAGATCAGCCCCCTGCAGTAAATAAACGCAGAGCTCAGGTCCCTCAAGGTCCCAAACGCAGATTGTGTCCAGCGCCATGGAAGGACTGGCCCAGCACCCAGAGGAATCCAGACAGAGCCCTTCCAGCCAGGCCACCTTGCCAAGGTGAAATCGGTGTTTGTGCTGCTGTGCTGGCACCTTCTTGCTACAAGGGAAGGGGAAAAGTCCATAATTTTTGGATAATCAGAGGAGAAAGTTCAGCTCTCCCATTTCAGCCAAGGGAGTGCAGAGGATCCAGCCCAATGGGATGAGGATGGGGTGACAGGAGGGCTCCATGTGGCTCAGAGGAGCTGAGGAAAGGCAACAAGGAGCCAAAAAGCCAAGGAATGGCCAAGGAGCCATGGAAATTGTGTCAGGGAAAGCGAAGAAAGGCAGCTTGTTGGGCAGGCTGCTGACTGGGAACCTTTTGGAACTGTGAGCAAATAAACCCAGGCCTGTTGTTGGAGTCCCCAGTGGCTCAGGGAAACAGGAGTCGCTTATTTTTTATGTTGTTTTTTTTTCTTAGCCACACTTTGTAAAGAACCAGGGCTACATCAAGGACGCAGCAACCTCCACCACAAACATTATTCCTGGGTGAAAACAACCTAGTCAGACAGGGTAACTTTGCTTTTCAGCACTTCATCAGCTTTTCTTTGCATCTAAATCTTCTCCATTGAAGCCGGCGCTGCCATTATCCAGCAATGCCCCTTCAGTGAGAGACCTGGCGCTCCAAACAAGCAGCATTCCCGCACTCCTCCAGCACCAAAGGCCAAGCAAAAAGCCCCTCTTACAAGTGTTAAATAATGCAAACTTCGCTGGGAAGCTTGGGGTGAATTCCATTGTTTCCTGGCTGCGGCCCAGCCCCTCTGGAGGCTGCTGGGGATGGGGAAAGGCAGATCACGCCAAGGGTTAAAGGGTGATGTAAATGGAGAGAGACATTCTCAGTGCAAACAAAAAGAGAGTCATGCCCTGAGGATCAGTGGCTGAATATGGGGTAAGGCAGTTCACGATTCTCTTCTGAAGGAAACATTTTAATTAGCTCAATCCAAAACAGATACAGCCCAGAGAAGGCACCACGAGCAGGAAATGCTTTGTAAGTCTCAGAGGACAGTGAGGAGACAACGGCGGTGCTGAGCAATTAAAAACAAAAAACAAAAAACAAAAAAAAAAAAAGGGAAAGAATAAAGGAGAGAGCCTTTAGGGTTCGGCCTAAAGGAGAGGCTCAGGCTTCCTTCCCTGCTCCATCCTGGAGAAGAATTCACTTGGGGTCCTGCTGCAGCTCGTGCACGACAGAGAGGAGCTGTTGAACGTGGAGGGGTGTGAGGGTCCCCAAGAGCCAAAGCCAGCTCAGAGCAAGGGGGCGGGAGCGGCCGGTGGCTCCCGCCTCATCCCGGCGCATCCCTGCGCTCACTCCTGGCTGAGGGAGAGCCGATGCCTCCTCAAGCGGTCCCATGTTTGGGGTTTTTCGCTCACAGAGGATTGGAAAGCAGCTGCTGAAACCTGACTGAAGCGAGTAACTCCCAACCCCACCTTCCCACAGGTACAGGAGACTTTGTCGCAGCCGCAGCAAGGGCTGGGGAGTGCCAGGCCGGGTGACACTGAGCACAATAAGTGTCAAAGCCATGAATAAGAGCCTTCCTGCCTTGGCTTTTATGCTAATCACCCGCGAACGTCCCCTTTCCCCGGCATACCGGCCGGGCATTCACTCCGATAAACCAGGCAAGAATGGCCCTTTGAAGCTCCACAAACCTCCGTGGACTTCAAAGTCCCACTTCTGTCTGCTCCTTTCCTACTGTTCTCCAATACATCATTTAGGATTAGGAAATGAAAGAGATTAAAGCATTTCTCCTTTCCAGAGTTTCGGATCGTCAATAGAGCTTTGTTTACAGGCAGCTGCTCCGCTTCCCACCCTCTAATCCCAGCCTTTCCCTGCTCCTACCGCACCGGGCAAGAAAACAGGCGAAGGTTACTGGGAATCTGCGAGGAGTTTCGGGAGGATGGAGCGCTCGCAGGCACTCAGCGAGCTGAGCCAACCCCAAAAGTGGTGTCCCAAGCTATTTCCCATCCCTCCACCTTTCTCTGGAGAAGCCAGATCCAGCATCACCTACTCCAGCTGGTCCAGCTTTCCATAAACCCACACAGCTGACACTGGGAGAACAGAGGCAGCATCACTGTGCAGCCCCAGCTCCTGGCCTGGCAGCCGCTGGACAGGGAAAAATCATCCACCAGATTGCCCCAAACTGGAGGCTAGTCCTTAAAGCTGCTTCCAGTTCACACTCTCTGAGCCCTCTGTGACCAAATCCAACTTTTATTGAAAAAAGAAAGTCGAAGTAAGTGCAAATTCCATTGCAGGAACTGAGATGTTTAATTTTTTTCAGGTAGAAAAAGGGGTTTTTTTAAATATAATAGTTCTGATTTTATCTATTCAAACAATAGCAGTTTAATCTCATTTTATCTCTAGTCAGCATTCTGGAAGAACCCAAGTCCTACAGCCTTACACAGAATTATCATCTCTGCAAAAATCTGCCAAAAACCCAAACATCTCCCCCCCACAAACCCTTTTTTTTGAGCCTTCTGCCTAATTAAAGTGGAAAAAAGGAAGGAAATAAACCCCAAGAAGTTGCAGAGCAGAGTTTGTTGTAAAGCTGTAACCCTGGGCTCCGTGGTGGGAGTAAGTTACACATCCCACAGGCATTGTAGCAGTGGGGTGAGGAGCAGGGAGCTGCAAACCCTGGAGTGAATTGAGTTTTGTCAGGAGAAGGCAGAAATAAAGCTCTTGCTGTGCCCCAGGAAAATCCCGATTTATTTCCAAGGTCAGGGGCTGAGACCCTATGAAAACACAATGAGTGGTGCCACAACCTGGAACAAAACCCAGAGAAACCTCCCCAAACCCCACTGTCCTGCAGGCTTTGGCTTCTCTACCTATAAACCTTTGTTTCTCAAGATTTAAGAGATAACCTGAATACACACCGTGACAATCCAGCAAAGATCCTTCAGCTTTGGGAGGTTTTCCCATCAGGGCTGTGCCAGGCCTCCCAAAGCCAGCGTTCAGTGGTTTAAATGAACACACAGGAAGCCCCTCGCGTCCAGACTGATAAAGATCCACTCATCTGACATCTCACATGATTAAAAGAAAATGTGACGATGCCAAAAATGCCAGGCCCAGACTCTGTGCTGGTTTTTCTGACCTCAGTTTGCTGCACGTGTGGAGAACGGGATCTGTGCGGAGCGGGAAGAATGGGATAATGGAATGACGGGCTGGTTTTAAATTTGTTTTTTCCCTGCGGTAATTCCTGTTCTAACAAACAGTTGCTCTGGATGGAGCTGCAGTCTGGCAGTTTGGAGATGTCTTGGGGTGCTGGGAGGAGGAAATACAAGAATTGTAAACAGGATGCTCAAGGCGCCATAGGAAGTAACACCAAGTTTTCCTCTCTTTTCAGTCCATGGAGGATGGGATTCTTGTGCAATAAAAGAGTAAACCCTCTGCTGAACCTCACTCTGAATAACAGGGTTATGTGAGGGATGGCTGCTGGAGGTTTGCTTGTACCACCCCTGCCAGGAGAGAGAATATTCTGAATTTTATCACATTAAACAGGGGGTTTATTCTGTTACATTCCTCCCCTCCTGGACTCACCCCCAGTTTAAATATAGGATTTAAAGCTTTGCCCTGCCTGAAATATAAAGAAAACCCCTTTGTCATCCTGTATTTACTTAACTTTTAAAAATATATTGCTTTATTTTCCCAGCAAGGCAACAGCAGTGGTGACCGTGGTGTCCATGAAGAGCATCCCACTGCTTTAATCCACAGTGGAAAGGAAGGAAAGGGAATTTTACACTCGGAAAACTCAATCTGTGGACTCATCCTACAGAATTTAAAGCACATGGCTGGGTTTCAAAGCCACTTGTCAGCTTGTTTAAACACCTCAGGGTTCCATAGGTAAACAAGCCAGGCTGTATTTTAAAGCCCATAAGTTAACTAGACAATTGCTGGCAGACAATTCCCAGAGATTAGACACTGGAAAAAATGGGATTTGACCTTGGGGCTGTCTGGAGCAGAGCAGGGAGAAAAGAATCAGGTGATGAAGCATCTTTTTTCCTGTGTGAGGAGTATCTGGGTCAGGCTACAGGCAACGAGCACTTGGTCAGGAGCAAAGGTGAGAGTTCCAAAGGCACCTTCCAAACCTGGGTCTTGAGGAACTGCCAAAACCCAGGCCAGGTTGGAAAGCAGGGTTTCCATCGGGCTCCCAGGCTGTGTGAGGTTTCAAAGGACACCCAACCCCTCTGAGATCTGCCCAGTAGGACCCAGAGTGAAGCCTGGACCAGGAGAGTGTGGCACACCTGGGGTTCACACACCCAGGGAGTCACATTCCAGCATAAACACAAACTCTCCTGATGGAGATAACAGGGAGTGTCTGCACTGGGAGGGAGCTCCAAGCCAAGGATTTAATGCTTTAGGCTGAGGGTTAAGCCAAGGCTCAGCTATTCCTGTTGGAGTTCGTGAGCTTTCCAGTCCAACTTAGCTCTTGTTTAAAGGCATTTAACACTCAGGCAAGACCTTTCCTTACTTGCACCACCACAGAGCCAAAGAAAGTGAGTTCAATCCCACATTTGAGATTTTACTCCTGTCCTTGTCATAAATTTAAATATTTGTTATCTTTATTTAGCTTGTTTCCCACTCAAGTTCATCTAACCATGAATTTAGAAGAAAAACACTTCCACAGGAGAGACCTTCGAGGTCCAACTCATCATTTTGGATGTCCAAAGGTTGAAATAATTTGAAAGTCATTTGTGATGGGAGATGTGGGCATCCTCCTTTCCTGCCACTTTGCCAGGTGCAAAGGTAAGGTGCTGCCTGCTCCCAGGGTCACAGCACCAGTTTTTGAGAAGCCTGTGGTTCTCCAGGCATTCCCAGGTGAGGAACTTGCCCCTTCCACCCGGCAAAGCCATGGCTATTCCAGCTTTCCCAGCACTTGCCATTTTACCAGCAAGACTAACAGCTTGCATGCGAGAACAATGGTCAGCATGAGTTTTCCCAGGAGGAAAACATATGGAAAACATCTGATTTTGATCGTTTGCACCCTAGATTATCCCAAATCCATGCTTTCTTCTCCATTCTATTTGTTTATATGTTGCCATTACAACCTTTAACACAACTAGTGACAGGTTTGGAGCTGAAACTCCTCTGTCAGGGCATGACTGTGGAAAGGATCCCACTCTTCACAAGGGTTTCGCCTCCAAATTATTCCCAGTTGTAGCTCCTAAATTTCTTAGATTACAAGGAGATTCCAAACTGGTTCATATTTGGTTGGAGTTTGTAAGGAAAAGGTCTTTCCCTTCATGACCCAACTTTGCTCCACATTTCCAAGAAGTGCTGATCCAACTTACAAACCCTCCTCGCTCCAACAAGGAGACTTTCCAAGGGAATATCCTCACAGGAATTAAAAACACTTAAAATAGCCAGGAGAGATGAGCCAGGCAGTTCAGGAAGCACCCATGTCCAAGTAAAAACATGCTCACTTTAACTCCGCCTGTCTCCAAACCTTGTTGAGTTGGGACAAAATCTCGTTAAGAGTGTAGTCCATGAGATTTCCCAAATTTCACATTCCAAACCTCAACAAAGACCAGGAATGAAAAGCAGCTGTTGGTACAGCTTAGAGGAGTCTTTCTCGGGAAGGTTTTACACTTGCAAAAAAATCCCTCTTGGAAGTAATACCATATTTGCAGACATTTTTAAGGGGGGAAAAAGCGAACGTGGCTTTGGGAAGTGTTTTTGATAAACATTTCTGAGGTACAGCAGTTTTCTACTTTGGAAAACATGTGTAAAGATGCTCCTACTTTCAAGTAGAAAAAAAGGCAAAGCAGCTCTTTGTTATCATAGATTTTGTGGATTTTCAAAATACTTTTGCATCAAAAAACGTTGAAAATCCATAGAACTTTCCTTTGTGCACAGTTTAAAGCAAACACTAAAACTTTCAGCTTTTCTCCTCCTGTTACAGGTTTAGGAGAATATTTCAGAGGTTTCATTCTGTTAAATTTCTTTCCAAACACACTGGGCCAATTCCATCTCAGATTTCAAACAAAAACCTTTCCAAGGGGAAAGTTGGAATTACCATAGAATGATTTGGCTTGGAAGGGACCTTAAAGCCCCTCTTGTTCCACCCCCTGCCATGGACAGGGACACCTTCCATAGACCAGGCTGCTCAGAGCAATCACTCTTCTTCAAACAGGAGGATGAGAGAGTGATGGAAAGAAAGGCAAGGCCAAATTCAGTAAATTCTGTCTTCAACTGTGAAAAATCCCAGTAATAGAGGAATTTGTAAAGACTCGCTTGAAAACTAAATCCTGCTCTTGTTTGCACATCCATTGACTTGGGAATTTCTCTTGCACAGCCACTTTGGGTGACAGGTTCAGGACTGATGGCAGTTCTCTCTCTCTCCTTCAGGATGAAAGGATCCATGAGGAAGATGCGGTAGGAAGGAGTCCAGCCACCTCCCTAGAATGTGTTCCTTCGGGAAGGGGCGAGCTCCCTGCCTTATTTTATGGATGTCACTGAAGTAGACTTTGAAGGCCTTTGGAAACCCATCCCAGACTTGGCATGGGAAACCACAGCAACAACCATACCTGCCTGACAGATGATTCCTTCAAGTACAACCTGTACGGAGCCGTGTACAGTGTGGTCTTCATCCTTGGCTTGATCACAAACTGTGCCTCCCTCTTTGTTTTCCTCTTCCGGATGAAGATGCGGAGCGAGACGGCCATTTTCATGACCAACCTGGCAGTTTCAGACTTGCTTTTTGTGTTCACTTTGCCCTTTAAGATTTTTTACAACTTCAACAGGCACTGGCCCTTCGGGGACAGCCTGTGCAAGATCTCGGGCACGGCGTTCCTCACCAACATCTACGGGAGCATGCTGTTCCTCACGTGCATCAGCGTGGATCGCTTCCTGGCCATCGTGTATCCCTTCCGCTCCCGCACCATCCGCACCAGGAGGAATTCTGCCATCGTCTGTGCCGGCGTTTGGATCCTGGTCCTCAGCGGCGGAATTTCAGCCTCGCTGTTCTCCACGACCAACGTGTCCAACACCAGCACCACTTGTTTCGAAGGGTTCTCCAAAAGGATCTGGAAAACCTACCTGTCCAAGATCACCATATTTATTGAGGTGGTGGGATTCATCATCCCTCTGCTGCTCAACCTCACGTGCTCCTCGCTGGTTCTCCGGACTTTACGGAAGCCGGCCACCCTGTCCCAGATTGGGACGAACAAGGAGAAAGTGCTGAAGATGATCATTGTGCACGTGGCCATTTTCGTTGTGTGCTTTGTCCCCTACAATTCCATCCTGTTCCTGTACGCGCTCGTACGCTCCCAGGCCATCGCCAACTGCTCCCTGGAGAGGTTTGCCAGGACCATGTATCCCATCACGTTGTGCATCGCCACCCTCAACTGCTGCTTTGACCCCTTCATCTACTACTTCACCTCTGAGTCCTTCCAGAAGTCCTTCAACATCAAAACCCAGATCAAAATGGATTCTCTTTTCAAGACGGAGATGCCGCTCACAAAGACGGCGCTGCCGGCGCCACAGGATGAGATCAGTGATCAGGCCATCACCAACGGAGGAGATCCCACATCTGAATCCCATTTCTAGGGAGATGTTTACACAGGGAGTTATCCCCCATTAACTCCTGATTAACACCACGTGGCAAAGAGCTGTTCCAGAAAACGGGGGTTCACACGTGGGGTTAATGAAGAAAAGCTGCTGGGGGATGGCAGATCCTCACACTGGGATGGTCCCATCATATTCCACAGGTGAACACAAAATATCAAAATCCCAATGGATCTCCCTTTGGAGATTATGGGTAGGCAACAACACATGCATCAGCTCAGGAGGGAACAGAACAACTTCTTTAACCAGAAGATGCCAACATTTGGCATTTTTCCCCCTCAGCAGTTGACATGGGACCAGTTGGGAAATAGAAAGTGTCATTTTCTTAGAGATTCCTGCCTTCTGGAGATGCATCCTCATCCTCATATGTTAACTCAGTAACTTCCCACAATATGTATGTTTGCTTTCAAAGGCATAATAAAAGCTTGTGGCTTTCCCTTACTCCACTGCCAGAGTGTAGAGCCTGGTTTTCCTAGACTGGAATTTATGGACATGTTTGAAGTGTAAATAACTGTTTAGCAATTAGGCAGAAGAGTTGCTTGGTGATGAAAAAGATAATAAGAAAAAAAGATAATTAATACTACAGTTTTGAAATCTGAAGTTTCATTTTTATCAGATTAAGCTGTCGTTTAATTTATTTGATTATTTTTAATGCCACGTCTGGGGAGGAGTAAAGAGCTCATTAATGATCTGTTGCACCTGGGCTTTTATATCCCAGGGAATTATATGACTATTTCTGGGAAGGGCTGGGCTGTAAAGTCAGCTGGAGAAGGGCCTGAAACCCCAGAGTTCTTCCAAGGGCAGAGCTCCCATATGGAACTGAGGCAGCTGAAGGCCCAGGAGTGCTGATCCCACTGAAATACGGACAAGTGGTGTCAGAGCACCCAATTAGGGGATGATCTGTGATTGTTTAATGGGCTTTTAGGGCCTCATAGTAACTCAAAAACCAATTTTCTGCACTCTTTTCTTAGCTGGTTACAGCAATATTGTCTTGTTTTCCAATTAATTTATTACCTTTCCTTTTAGAGATTACAGAAATATATGGAAAATTAATTATTTGTATGTGTTGCATTTTACCACCTGGTTCCTTTCTCCAGCTCTTGGCTCATGTCTGAAGCTCTACAGCCCTTCCCAGGCTGGGTCATTCTTAAGTGTAAGACACAGAAATGAGGAGAACAATTTAATTTGAAAAAAAATATCAAGTTACGAGTTGTTAGCTCAGCAATCTACATTTCCACGGTAAAGCTACTTCTAGGACTGTATTGCCAAAAAAAGAGACAAATTATTAATTGAACAGATGTTTTCCACTCATTTTCTATTTTAAGTCTCTCTGATGAAGCCTCGTGAGATACGAGAGCAACACCTCAAATGTGATCATTTAAAGCAACAGAGGTTTAAGTGTGAGAAGAATTCAGCTGTAAAATGTTAATGCTTCCAAGGGAATATTTATTTAGCACTGCATTCACTTTGAATAAAGAAGTCAGTGGCTTACCAAGGCTGGGAGACCCCAGAAATTATTCTATTTCAGCCCTAAAATGTCACTTATTGGGAAAAAAGCTTATGATCAACCCATTATACACAGAGAGCACAAGAGTAGCCCAAATACTCTGTTTCAGCTCTGAGTTACAACAGTATTTACTGGAAACTTGCACACAGGACTGGCCTGGGAGGCTTTTCTGGAGATTGAGCCCTCAGAGAACAGCACTTTGGAGCAGAAAAATGTGAAAACAAGGAGAGATCACTGGGAAAAGGTGGTGGAATGAGGTCGATGTGGCGGGACAAGGACAGGCACTGACAGGAGTTTGTCAGCAGCTGGGAAAGGTTTACCTCCAGCCCAGGGGCTGAGCTGGGCTTTAGGAAGGAGCAATATTTGCCATTTAACCAGAGGTGGTGTCCGGCAGTGCACTGCCCCTTTTCCTGCCCGTGCCCCTTTCCTGCTTGACCCAAACTCTTCAGAGGGGTTTTTAAAATCCATATTTGCTTTGGTTGATGAGCCCCTCTCAACCCTTGCCATGAAATCTGTGTATTTCAGAGCAGTCGCTCCTGTAACATCAGATCAAAAGGCAAAGTGAGGGATCAGCCAGGCTTCCCTACAGGCAGAGCTCTCCCTACGGAACAAATCCTTCACCCCATGGCAAACAGGAGGGTTGGGGAACCATCAACAGCTCTGACACACCCCAAACCCTGTGAGAAATGGGGCACCCCATCCCAACACCCTGCCAGGAACTGGACTTAATGAGACACAAGCTGCATTTTTAGGGATGAGAGAGAGAAGGAAAAGAGCAGGAAGAGTTCACTAACAAGCTCCATTTCTAGAGGTGGGAGAGGGAAGGAATGAGAGTGAGAAGGATCTGCTAAAAAACTGAGGGTGCATTTAGACCACAGAATATCCCAAGCTGGAAGTGACCCACAAGGATCATGGAAGCCCAGCTCCTGGCCCTGCAGAGGACAGCCCCAAGAATCCCACCTAGGCCTAAAAACACATCTTCCTATTCACAAGAAAAGTATCTGGAACATGAGAAAATGCTCTTCTCTGAGGCAAACCCCTGATTAATTCAGATTTACAGAGAGATGAGAAACCTGTTTACACTGAGCTTGCTCTCAGTGGGCAAAATCCAACTGCCAGCTTGGGAATCTTATTTTAAAGCTGCTGCTTTCCACTTGCAAAGCAAGAAGAGATCCCAGGGTTTGTGGGATTTGGGAACTTTGTGGGACAGGGCTATTCTCGTGTCTGGTGGCTGCAGAATCTCTCATTTCCAGAGCCCTGAGACACCTTCTGCTCTGGGTGTGCTCCACAGGCCTTCCTCTGGTTAAATCCAAGGGAAGAAAGAAAAATCCAGGCTAGAAACCACTGTCTGGCCTTCTGAAGGAAATGTTAGAAGAGGGAAAGAACTGCCTGGGACTGGACAAGCTCCAGGCTCCACATCCATGGCCTGCCTGTAATCCCAGCATAATGGGTGTCTTTTTGGGAGCCAAACCAGTGCCAACGCTTACAAATTTCTGTTTGCAGTTTTATGGGGCAAGAGCTGTGGTGGATATTCTCACATAAAATGTAATCCTATCATCCTGTGCCAAAATGCCAACTGAAAAGATCCATTATTTTGTAATTTAAGACCTCATAAATTATATGGGGATCACATGATGACTGACACTCACATCTGCCTGGGACAGGTCTTGACTAATCTGTTTTTTTCTAGGTCAGGTACACTGAGTACACACTCCATGGTTTGTGGATAAATAACCAATTATGCATTCAGAGAGAGGAAAAGTCATTTTTCAGATGTCAGCAAAGCCAAGCTGGGAGGAGAGGGTGGCAGGAAAATGGATTCCCAGTTTCTCTAGCTGAGGGGCAGCTGAGTGTTCCTCCCCCCCTACGAAGGGCTGCTGTCAGCAAAGACAACGCCTCAACTTCAAGCTTAAAAACAAAATCAAATTAATTAAAAGTCACTGCCTTTAGCTGAGGCTGAGACAGGACCCGGAGATCCTAAACAAACATTAATCATGGATTTCCTTGCTCCCAGCCGGCTCCCTGTTCCCATTCCCCAGTCCTCCCACAACATTCGCTCACCAGCTTTGCAACCCATTGCCCAGCTGGAAAAGCTGCAGCTCCAAAAGGCTCCTGAGCCCTCTGCCCAGCCCAAACCCACCCTGGGGTGCCCACACCTGGTGAAATTCTGTGCCAGTCTAAGCTGTCGCAACAGTGGCAAGCACGGCCCTGTTCCACAGTCCCAGGGAAGCTCCTCTCGGTGCCACCACGGGCCCTACGATGGGTGAAAGGTGCCAAGTCCTGTGTAAATCTTGGGTAAATCTTGTGTAAATCTCCAGCAGCTTTGCACAATCGGCGCAAACTACCCAGAATTACATCTAAGAAACACAAGGGCAAAGAGGCAGCACAAGTCATGTATAAAAGCCATGGATTAGCTCTTGGGTGAGCCAGAGGGATGGAAGGTTCCTGTGCTGCATGCATACATCAGCCAGCGAGCCTCTACTCCTCCTATCCCTGCTCCCTGCATGGATCCAGCCTTGAAATCCCTCTAAAACTATCCCTGGGAAGTTTTTTTTGGTTCTCCCTGGAGTTCTGCATGGGTGAGGGAGGGAGGCTCTGCTCCCTACCCAGCACAAAGACACGGATGACCCAGAAGGAATTCCCATGTGCCAGAGAGATACAGCACTTCTGATAACCTTCTCAAAAGCCAGTGTCCTCACAGACATCCCATGCCATTCCCAGCAGGAAGGGTTGCTGTCCACAGGCAGGAAATTGTCCCCTCAGGGACAGCAGTGGCTCCTGTGAAAGTGTCCTTTGGTGTGACCTGCTGGCCACGGGGAACCCTCAGCACAGGATAACGCCAAAGCTTTGCTGTGCCCAAGAGTCTTGGGGCAGGATTTATGGACAGGAACAAAGCAGCCCTCACTTCACTAAGCAGGTTTTGGTGCTCAGCGTTAATTGAGGAAAGAGGCAGAGCTGCTCTCCATGGATTAGCAGCCCAAGCCTTGTTTCCCCTGTAATTCCAGGAAAGCTGGAGTTTTTATTTCTGAATGCTGACCCCAGAGCCCAGGCTGGGTCTGAGCTGTGCACTCACCCTCTGACACTCCAAGGAGTGGAGTGTCACCTTAGAATCATGGAATTAAGGTTGGAAAGACCTCCAGGATCATCAAGTCCAACCATCAACCCAGCCCCACCATGTTCACCACAAACCCATGTCCCCCACATCCACACATGTTCTGAACACTTCCAGGGGCCTCCACTACTTCCCACTGTTTCAATGCTTGACAGCCCTTTCTGTGAAAGAATTTTCCTAATATCCAATCTAAGCTTCCCCTGGCACAACTTGAGGCCATTCCCTCTCATCCTGTTATGGTATTTATACATAACCTGTATCTCCCTGGAATTCTGTGCCATGGAGATGCCATTTGGAGAAAATTAAGTTTGTTGGAGGTTCAAGCACTCAAAGAGCTTAGAAAGTGAGGAAGATCTACCCAAAACATCTTTGAGTGGTCAAAGATCCTTTTCTCTGAGCACAGATTCCAACCATGGGAATCTCCTCCCTTTCCTGTTTGTTCTGTCAGGATCTGGGTATGATTAAAAACTCGTTCTGCCTGATGTGAAATCCCTGGAAGTGTCCAAGGCCAGGTTGGACAGGGCTTGGAGCAACCTGGGATAGTAGGAGGTGTCCCTGCCCATGGTCTTTAGGGTCAATTCCAACCCAAACCATTCCATGGTTTAAGACAGTGATTTTAAGCCCTATAAAATGTGCACATTTCACAGCAAAACATGGAGCTATTCCTGGTTTTTTCCTCTGGAAAACATCACTTCACTTAAAACTGGCATGTAACGCTGCTGGCTGCTCTTGATTTTAATTCTTAAATTTAATTTCCATGCAAAACACCAGGACACTCACACCCCTAAAACACTGCAGCAAGCAAGGAGGGTGGTGGTTTCTTTTTGGGATCACTTGGCATATGTTTTCCAAGAAAACTGTCCAGTTCCTAAGAAAAACCTGGGCTGGCTTTTCCCTGCCTGAGGGATTTGAGCAATGTAAATATTGTATAGAAGTGCCAACGCCCATGTTTTGCACTGTTTGCTCTTTTCTGTATCTCTGTGGACGTGTGTGGATAATGAAAAAGGAAAGTTTTTTCCGGAACAACAGAACGTGTGAGTGTGCTCATTTACCCTGACTTACATAAATACACAATATTAGCTGGAATAATATTTAAATTTCACTTTCTCTGCAGCCCTCTCAAATCCTGAGTACATCCAGCACACATGCAGATTTTCCTGGAAACTCTCAGCAAGGAAACTGGTCATTCCTTTTTCTTGGTTTGTACAAATCCTCCCATTTCTTCCATCATTAACCCAAATCACCTCTGCAGTCATGGAATACTTTCTTGGAACTCATTCCCTAGATCACTTCCCAGACCACAACACACAGAAAAAGCCAAAGCAGTTGCACTGAACCTATTTTAATTTCTATTTCCCCAAGTTCCCATCTTTCCTGCCCAGGATGACACATTGCTAATGGAATAAAATTAACCTTAAAAATATCTTTTGACCACTGGAAGGGCTGTGCTGCTTCCAAAGCTGGTCTCATGTGTTATCCCTGGAAGTGAGGTGGAATAAAAGCCCTCTCAGCACCAGAGAGAATTGAAACCTTACTCAAGGAGTCTGAGAACCTCACAGACAACACTGAATTAGCAGCAGATCCCCAGGGGAGGTGTTATTTTTTGTCCTAAATCAATATTAGCTGCATTAGGGAGCTGAGGAAAGTGCTGTACAAGAGGTGTCTCAGATCTCCTGCTGCACAGATGAAGAGTCTGGGGAAATAATTTACAAATTTTACATAGGTCACACAAAGAAAAAATGATCCTGTTTAAACAGTGGCATGGTGGCATTAGTAACATTATAAACTCTGGGTGCTCTGTAACAGCCCATTACACGCTGAAAGCCTGGACTAAAGAAAAGCCCCCCAAAATAAAGCCTGGTGTAAGCCCAGGCCATGATCCAGCAAGGCCAGGTGTTGATTGTGCAGCTCCAGGGAATATTTTGTTACTTATAACATGATCAGCACCACTCAGAGCTCGAGGTCTCAGCAGAGCTGAGATTTGTTCACACAACTGCAGAGCCATCAGAACCCAAATTTCCAGCACAGAGGCAAAACATCCTCTTAAAACCAGGATTAAGCCAGGCCTGGAATTGGCTGACAGGCCCAGGAAGGGATTTGAGACCTTGCTTCATTTTCAGGTTTGGACAGGAAAAAGGTTCAGATTTATTAAAGGGCAAATTTCAGTCCTAAGTCCAACAATCACATCCTGGAATACCGGGAGGAGGAATTTTCTCTTTCTGGCTTAGGGCTGCAGTTTTCCCCCTGGCACAGGGACAGCTGGAGGCCACAGACAGGGGGCCAAAGGATCCCACTGAAGTTCCTGCACTCACCTCCAGATCCTGCATTGCAAATGATACCATTTGAAAAGCTCCTTCCCTCAGGGTTACTCAGGAGAATAATTTGGAGTTTTCCAACCCCATTCCCACTTGTGAGGGATGACATGGATGATGGAACCATCCCAATCCAAAGAAAAAGGGAATATTAGGGAAATTCGTCATAAAAGTAGCTTTTTGGCAATTCCTGCCTTTTCCCATCTATTTCCTCTTCATTCCAAACCAGCGGAGCAGTGAGAGATCACAGTAGGATTGAGGATGGGGACATACCTGTAAAACACTGTCCTGCCACAGCCACTCCTTCCCAAATATTTATCCTACAATTCCCCCTTTAAACACAACTCCTGGTTGTTAATTGACACTCTCTAAATCCAAGGCTCACAGGACATTTGTTCCTCTCTTTTTTGGTGGGGAGAGGACAATGACCTTGATTTTGGATGCTGCCATCCTTTCTCCTCTCCACATCTGCCTCTGGCTCCCCCATGGCCTTGAGCTGTTCAACACCTGATTGGGAGGGCACATTGTCCCCTGAATCTCTGCAATACAAGTTCAAATCAAATGGAACTCTAATTTCCACCACCTCCCCCCAAAAGAGGTTTATTTTATTTTTAACCAGGATCTTTTAACCAGGATCCTGGGAACAGCTTTATCCTGTCCATCCCCGTGCTCCACAGAGAAGATGTCCATGGAGGGAGGACAATGGGAACTTCTAAGCCAACTTTGCAGCCTCACAGAGCCCCTCTCCAGAACAAACAGTAGGGACATGCTGAAGGTGGACTTTTATTTCCATGTGAAGTCTTAAATCCAACTCCTGAACATTGAAACTCCCTGGCTGACAGCAGCAGCCTCTCAAAGCCTCCTCATCCTCATAGACCTGTGGTTTAAATGAGAATTAAAGGGTGATTCCCACACTATTTCATCTCTTACTCCCATTTTTATTTCATTATCTGAACCTGTTTGGGTTTGCACTCCAGCCCTCACAACAGCAGAGTTCTTTCTGCTAATGGAGCACCTTGTCCTTGGGAAAGGAATGAAAAACACTGCTAAAAACATCCTTTAGTTCTTGGGAGCCAACAGCTGAGGAGGGACAGTTATCTTTGGATTCCTGTTAGACAAAGCAGGACAGATTGTGGGGATCAGTCACAAGGCAAAGAGGGAAAAAATAATCGGGATAACCCCTGTCCAGCAGTGAGAACAAGTGCCTGAATTCCTGGGAAGTCCTTGACTTGCCACGGCCTTCAGCCAGACTGAGACTAATGTTAAAAGTGCAGGACTGGGCATTTTGGCTGTTGAGGGATTTGAAATCACACATGGATTTTTCTGCTACCAAAACTTCACCAGAAATGCCATAAGGTTTTCCCACCCCTATGGATGATGGCCTGCAAGCACATCCTTGTTGTATCCCTGCCTGTCTCCGACTGCATGCAGTGCTGGAAGAGCCAAAGGGCAGAAAGGGAAGCAGGAAGGAGTCCAGGATAACTCCATGTGCATCTCCAGGAACCAATTCAGGGAATTCTAGAAGGAGTAGCTCGTCCTACAAAGGAGGGTGAGGATATGGGGACATGGTTTATGGTCGTGCTCTTGGCAGTGCTGAGTTAACGGCTGGACTCGATCTCAGATGTCTTTTCCAACCTAAACAATTCCATGATTTGGAAGGAGGAAGGCTGAGGGAGAGGAGGGAGGCTGTATGCTGGAATTAAATCATAGATTTCTTCAAATAACTCATGGACCTGAATCTTCCACCGGGGTCAGCTCCCCTTGCCAAGCTGGCCAGGTGCCCAGCAGCTCACACCTGAACCTGATCCTGCCTCAGCACAGCTCCAGGTTCCATAAATCCAGGGATTTCTGGCCAGGGAACAGGGCTGAGCTCACACAGCCCTGCTGTTTCCATTCGGGGCTTGGCTCACACCTGGCCAGCCCCGAGCAGAGCAGCCCCAACATCTGCAGGAGCCCCCAGCCCCAAAACCTCAGGTGCTTTGCAAAGATTGCAACAGTGTTTTGATTACAAACAGGAATTTTTAATCCGAAAAAGCTGGGAGCTTGTTCTGCAAACAAGTTTTATTGTCTTAAACTGGAGGTTTTTTCGTCGACATCTTACACTGGAGGAGAGAAAAAAATCCCAGTGCATTGCCAAAGCCATTCCCCCTCTCCTGTGAGTCACAGGTTTGACCCAGCCTGGTGGGACAGGAGCCATCTGACAACAATGGGAGTCTGGCACTTTGCATCCCAGAGTTAAACGAGTGCACGGGCCCTAAAAATAAACCCTGCTAAGCTGCTGGAGCTGTATTTTCCTACCAAATTTCCTGCTGAGCCGATCCAACCATCATTTGATCACATGGATAGACCTCCTTGGTTATAGGCAGGGAGATTTAATTAGGAAGGAAGGAAGGAAGCAGGGAATTCCTGTTTGGGTTTTTTTCTTTTTTGAGAGGGGAGCAGGAGGGAAGAACAAATGAGACAAAAAGAATTATGAGCAATGGACACATTTTCCTGGCATTGGGGTTGCTGCAGAGTAAAGGACACTGTGAAACATCTCCTTCCTCCTCAGGGGGCTCTCTTTCCTTCCTTCCCTTCATCCAGCATGGTTTAAATAAAGAAACATCTGCAGCAACTCCCCAACAAACGAGCCCTAATCAGGGAAAGATAAATATGAGTATCTGGGATGTGTACGGAGGTGTAGGATGCCAAGGGGCTTTGTGGGAATTGGGTGCCAAGTCACTTGAGCTGCAGATTAGAGCTGGCAGGGATTCCATGGAGCCTGGCCCCAGGAAAATGTGCTGCAGGACAGCCAGCCATGGGAATACTCACAGGAAAGGACACACTGAGGTACCACAGCTCAAAAAGGACTTCTGGGTACAAGGAAAATGCTACAAATGGATCTACATCGCAGAGGGATGGAAAAATCCCTGATTAGGCAGAGGAACCTGTGGTGTGTGGAGTGGACAAGAGCTGGAATTACCCTTGAGTTCAGGATCTCATCTCACATGTGAGAGCTCTCGGAAGCAGCTCTGTGCAGTCTTTCCATCTCTGTATTTAGGGAGAATCCAAGAGTTCCCACTCTGACAGGAGCTGTCTGGGAAACAAGCTGTTAAAATCCCCATCCCAGCCAAAGGTGCTCCCTGGAAGCTTTACAGAAAGAGGCAGGTTGGACAGGCCTTGGAGCAACCTGGGCTCTGGAAGTGTCCCTGCCCCTGGAACGAGATGGGCTTTAAGGCCCCATTAATCCCCAGCCATCCTGGGATCCTCTAAGGGGGACACATGCTCCGCTCCATATGGATGTGCCTAATGCTTCCCACCTCGGGAGCAGCAGCCTGTGCACTCCCCCTGATTCCTGCAGAGCCCCTTGGCTGAGCTGTCTCATCCTTACAGATGACCTTTATCTGGTAACAGAGATCACCCCAGAGCTCTCTCCCTGCTCCAAACAGGAAATCCCAAGCCAGCACCACGCAGGCTCGGAGCAAACAGGGACTTTGCCAGCAGCAGGATTTTCACACCTCTCCTGGGCTGCCCTTTCCCTTTGCTCTCCTGCTCAGTATTTCAGGGGAAAATGGACAACGCGGGAGATTTAAAGCAGTTCCCAATAAAACCAGCTCCGTTTCACAGCTCCAGCAGGAAAATCTCCTCTGCCGAGGCTGAACAGGCACTTGCAGCTGGAGCAGGGGAAGACCAATGGCTACAACAGGATCTATTTTTCCTGGCTTTGTCTCACTCGGCTGCTCCAGAAAGCAACCTAAGGGCTCTAGGCAAGGAGCAGAGATCAAATTCACTTCCTTTCCCTGCAGGGTTTGAAGTGAGAGATCCTATTCCACAGCGCTCTCTTAGGAAAACATATCCTGCATATTTTTACTCCTTTTTCCATCCCCCCCCCTCTTTTTTCCTTTTTGCAGTAAGCTCTGGATGAAGCCCAGAGCCAGGCCTGGTGTCTGTCTGGATCAGTGACATGCACTGGATGAGCTGAGCCTGTCCCAGTTTGAAGGATGCATTCCCAGGAAGAATTCAGCTCATTTTTGGCCTCTGGGAGAGGCCTGCAGGCACCTCCTGGAGCTGCTGAAAGCTGTGGCTGAGCTTTGTAACACCCTCTAAACCAGACCTGAGGGGGATTTATCACACCCAGGCAGATTGGGCAGCTCAAGGTCACATCTTGCTCTTCCTGGAACAGCAGAGCCCAACCGCAGCCTCACACCAGGGAAAAAAAAATCCTCCCACCTCAGTTATTTCTCTGTTTTTTCATCACTTTGTACTTCCCAAACCTCCACCTGCCCAGGTAACACTGGAGCTCAGCATCCCAACATTCCCCAAGGGATCTCAGAGGCTGCCACTTAATTCCTCGGGAAAAAAAAGCTGGCAGAAAGTGCAGATTTCTGATCCTGAAATAGGAAGGAAGCTCTATCCCCGCATGGAAATGAACATTTTAACTAAGGGAACACAGGATCAATCGAAACACAAGGGGATGCAAATAATTCAGGGGTTGAGCTGTGTGTTAGCCAGCAAGCCCCAGTGGTATTTTGGAGACCATCCTAAGAAAAAGGCTGTTTATTCCCAGCTCCATAGCGACCAAAAATCACTCGTGTGAGCTCTGCTTGTCCTGCAGCCAGCCTGGTGTCTCCAGCGGGAAATCAGGGGAGGAATTTTGATTACAAGCGATCACTGCTGAAGATGTGTATTCAGATAAAAAAGACTTTTCATCCAGTCCCCTTTGTTTCTCGATTCACAGTCAAACTCTGATCCTATGGCAAGTTGGAATTCCCATAGCAACTCTTTTAAAGCAGGAAAAGCTGGCAAGGGGGAAAGGGCATTATTTAAATAGCTGATTACTGACTTCTGCAGCAAAGCTGCTGCCAAACACCCAAGAATAACTTCTTTTTAAGCTTGGGCTAAAAGTAAAAACCCTTCTAAGGTGAACATCCAAATGCAAAAATCCTTCCTTTTAGGAGCTGCACATTCTTGGTCTGCTCCCACTGCCTGTGTATCCACACATCACTCAACACTCGTGCTTCCTAATGCAAGAGGAGAAATGGCAATGGAAATCTTTCTGGTGAAGATGCAGGGCAAGAGAGGAAATGAGGATTTATTTTCAAGGGAATCTTGCAGAAATACTTTTAATTAGTCTTCTCTGCCCTAGTCCCTGATGTCAAAGCAGTTATTTTTTGTAGTCCCACTGAGGGACAGAGGAAGGGCCAGGGCAGGTTGCTGACAGAAATCTGATTTCCCTTTAAAGAATCCAGATTTTCTCTGTTAATTGGAGGACTGGAATTTGTACTGATTGTTTAGAAATACACAGAAAAGAAGGAAACCAACCCACGCTGCTGCCCAAATTCATTTGGTTTTGAACACAGCCCAGCGGTGGCCTCAGCTCAGAGCTGTGCCACAGGACTGGTGTGACCCCAGCACAGCCTTCAGAGGGATCCTGAAGCCATCCCCAAATCCCGAGGGATGGAGCAGCCTTAAGGAGCTCTGCTGAGTGGCCCTGAGCTGTCAGGACTCAGAAGCAGCCCTGGCTCAGGGCTCAGCCCAGCCCTTCCCCACAGTCTGGGTTTCTCCCAAACCATGGAAATGACATGGACAACTTTCCCTCAAAACAACAACAACTTCCCCGGACACAGAGCTGTACAACCAAGCCAGAAATCCACACCTCCAGAGTCTGCAGATTCCTGCACTTTGGACACCTGGAGCACCAAACCACCCCTGCACCTGCACAGGGGCTTTCATGGACACACTGGTGACAATCCTGTTCTTCCCCTCCAAAAACCCAGCTCAAGTCAAATCCAGCAGTGGGAAGGAGGCTGTGAACATCCAGCTGGGCTCTGGGGGTCATTCTGGGTGGCCACGGACCCAACCGCAGCCATCAGCCTGCCTGGCCTCGAGATGCCAAACCAGCACTGCCACGTTGGATTTAGTGTTGGAGCTCAAGACAAGAGCTCTGAAATGATTTCAAAATAGCAACACTTTGATTTCTTGGCACTCTTGGTGTTTCTCTTTGGGCTTTGACACTCTGGGGCACATTTCAAGTGAGAACTGAGGTTAAAATACCTTGTACAGGGCTTGGGGATAACCCGGCACACTCCCAGGGGCCTTCACCAGTTCTCTCATGTCACTGGGATGGCTCAGGAGACACCACAACAAACAGAAATGCAAATTATCCCGTCTCAGATACAACTCTGGAACAGGAGCCACCTTTTCTTCCAGCTTCCATGAACAACTCAAACATGGCACACCCAAAATGGGGCTTTGCATGCTCAGCAAGGGGCTCTGACTCCTCACCTGTGATCCAAGGGGCTCACGGGGAATGGGATGTGATCAGAGATCTGTGGGCAGGTGATGCCCCTGGAACACCACAGGGCTGATCAGCTGGGGTCAGGCTGGAAGGTCATCCCAACCCTTCTGCTGTGGTCTGGAGTGGGACCCTGGGAAGGAACAGGTTCATCAGGAGCCTGTGTTTGTGCCCTGGGGGCACAGGGATGGCACCTGCTCCAGGCAGGTCCTGCTCACGGAGCCTTAGGGCACTTTTAAAGGTAGAAGCAGCCTTAGTTCTACCTTTCCAGCATCCACCTGCCCTTGGAAATCCACCTGGATGTTGCCTGGCACCTGCTGCTCCCCAAACATCTCCTCAACCTACCCTGAGCTTGGTTTTACCAGTTAAACGTGATACCCTGTGTGAAAAATCATAGGCTGGGATCAGCTAAGATGGGCTGAAGGCTTTACCTAATTAAAAAATAGAGGAGACAGAGTTCAAAGTCCTTCTGTGATCCCAGGGGAATGGAGGATACAAGGAACAATGGATAGAGATGAAAAGAGGATGTGCAGACAGCCGGGGGAAAGACATGAAGGGGTAAAAATAAAGAGATAAAAGGAAGCCTCTAAGAACTAGAGGGAAGGAGAGAGCTGCCTAGGAGCAAATGTAACAAGGCAGAAGAGGAAGGTGATGTAGGACAGATAGGAAAGAAAACCCCTAAACAAAGCATAAAACGCAAAATAACTTAAACCAGCATGAGTCACGTTGTCATAGTCAGCCCATCTATCACATGCTGAAACTGCCTCTCCCAGGCACCAGGCAAAGGGCAGAGGCTCCGAGGTCCAGAATCACTGATGATATCACCTCCTACACAGACGTTTCTCAGCCCAAAAAGCACCCACACCCCACCAGCCCATCCTGTTCCCTGCTGCAGAAATGACTGTGCTGGGGTAACGAGGCAGGAATTAAAAACACAGCAGTGCCTCTGCCAAAAAACAACAAGGTCCAGCTTTTGGGGGGATTTTGGTCTACAGGGGCAAGCCAAAACCTCCCACCACTGCTTCCTAAATAATTCCCAGGCACAAGGCAGTGAGACCCTGGCACAGCTCTGCTAAGCAGAATGCTACTGAGCTGCTGCTACTACAAGTTTACAACCCCCCTCCTCGTTAAAGTGATTGAGTTTACTCAGACTCTGCAGAGCAGATTGCTGGGGAGGCAACTGCTGATTTACTTTGAGATCGCTCAGGGCTGAGGCAGCTCCCTTGCCCAGCAGCAACCCCAGACCCCATTTTCTGCAGGATCCTTTTCCTGAAGACTTCCTGGAGCTGGTTGCTGTGCAGCCCCACAGCCCCCATCCCACCTCGAAACTCCTCAGGATCCAGATCTCCTGGATCCATTAGGAGGGCTCTGACAGCCACGGATGGGTGAGTGACTGACACCCCACTCCCACCCAACCTCCCTCCCTGCAACTCTCCCAGACTCAGCAGCATTGAGGGAGTTGCTTCCACAGAGAAGGGGCTGCTCCCTAACCCCAGACCCTGCCAGTCACCCTCTCCAGGGATTTTCTCCTGCTTTCTGCCCTGCAAAGCTTCAGGAGGTGACGAGTCATAATTCCACTGCTTAGAGATGCTGATTTCCCCCCTCCCTGCTGTTCGTGCTGCAGTCTGCAGGTGAGGGGTGCACCACTCCTAGACTTGGAAAAGGAGGGATTTTTCAGGGCTGTGTCTTGTGCTTTCCAGCAAATCAAACTCCTATTCCCTAAAGCACAGCATATTGAATTGGCAGATTACACAGCAAAACAAGAAATTAATGTTAAACCTGAGAAACCAGGACTCTTGGAGACCCCTTTTAGCAATGATGGGAAGGAGGTTTTGGCGAGTTTCAATCAATATTTTTTCCCACCCAGGGGACTGGAAGGTGGCCAGGGCTCCGGGGGAGCATTGGGGCTTTGTTTGCCTCAGTTCCCAGCCCTTGCTGTCATTAGAACCTGGGCCTCATTAATTAATCTTTTCAGGGTGGAAAGTGCTGTGCTGAGACCTGGATTCCAACATCCTGGGGCTTTCAGGACTCTCCCCAAGGCAGGCATAAATCCCTGCTGGCTTTCCCAAAGGACAGCTCTCAAAACTCCGCTGTCCTTTCCTTTTTTAAGGCAGTTTTTGTAAAAGTCTGATCCCTGAAGGTGCCAAAGGATGCTCCTCGATTTTATCCATGCGATGATTTGGGTTCTGAGCACAAGGAGATCTTTCTCCAAGGATAAATAATTCCATCCACACCATCAGTTCTTCTCTGGGGTTTAGAAAAGCAGGAACATGCTCTTTACAGAGCTTATTTTCCCACTCTTCTGCTAGAAAACATTATTTATTCACAGTTAGGTAAATGTGTGCACTCAGGGACAAAAATCTCAGGGACAAAAATCTCACTTTTAAGCCTTGAATTTCACAGGCTTTTTGCCTCTTATTTCAGTCACCTTGAAAGGGCGAATCCAAGGTGCTCCCAAATTCCTTAATCTGATTGCTTGGCTTTCTGGACCAAAAGCGTTGAAGGGAGCAGAGCTTTAATTGCAGCCCAATTAAAGAAAGAGCCACTCTTGTGGGTTTTTTTCCTGTGTGAAGTTCAGCGCATCACAAAATTGTTATATGTATAAAAAAGACAGCAAGAAATGTTAAATGAGAAGGAAAGGGGTACAGAAACTGCGAAGAACACAAATGTGGGTGTAAGAAACCGCATTTTACGGGGGAAAAAATCCATTATAACAAAATGTTGTCTTTATTAGGGCTTGTTCATTTAAGTCCTAAATTATACTTTCAAATGCAGTAATGGCACAAGAGAAGCAACATGAAACAAGCTCTCGGTAGCTGCAGGCTATGAAATCTCAATGAAAATCTGCTGAGTGATACCCAGGGACCTGCTCAGAGTTTAGAGAGCACCAGAGGGCAGCCGCGGGACACGAAAAATCTCCTCGGAGCTCAGGGAACCAGGAAAACACAGCACAAAGAGCTGCCTTCCGTAAATTCATCCCCTGACAGAAAAAAAAAAACAAACCTGAGGGTATTTTGCAGGAAAAGCATCCACATGAGCCCTGTAAGTAGAGGGAAGATAAGGAAAAAAGAATTCATGAGGGCTCTTCAAAACCAGCTCATCCAAAAGCTGCTTATCCCAGGCAGCCTGAGATGCTGCAAATCCTCTGCCATTTATTCACATCTCTCCCCCTCCAGCTGCTTTGAGGGTCCTGTTCCCCTGGGACATCTTTATCCCAGCACTGACAGATTCCTTGGATGAAAGGTTTGTTATTCCCGTGCCAGGAATGGCTTTTGCCACGGCGGTGCCCTGAGCTCCAGGGTGAGTGTCAGTCAAAGCTCGGCGTTATCTGCACAGGGGAAGCCCCATCCTGCACAAATCCCACTGGGACTCAAAGCCACAGGCACAGCCCCAGGAGGAAACTCAGCAGTGTCAGGGATAAGGGCAGAAATTAATTAAAGGGGGAAAATAAGGGATGGATTGCATTTTTATAAGGGAAAGGGAGAGATTTAGGCACAGGGGAATAAATCCTTCCTTTATCTCTTAACAGGCTACTGCAGAGGAAAGGATTAGAATTAGAGAGTCCTGGAATGGTTTGGGTTGGATGAGACCTTAAAGATGATCCCACCCCTCCCATGGGCAGGGACACCTTCCATTGTCCCAGGTTGCTCCAAGCCCTGTATAACCTGGCCTTGGACACTTCCAGGGATCCAGGGGCAGCCACAGCTTCCCTGAGCAACCTGTGCCAGGGCCTGCCCACCCTCACAGGCAGGAATTCCTTCCCAATATCCCAATTAAACCTTCCCTCCTTCAGCTTAAAGCCATTCCCCCTTGTCCTGTCCCTCCATCCCTTGTCCAAAATCCCTCTCCAGCTCTCTTGGGGCTCCCTTTAGGCACTGGAAGGGGCTCCAAGATCTCCCTGGAGCTTCTCATCTCCAGGCTGGACACACCCAACACTTTCAGCCTGCCCAAGTTTGTTTTTAGGAGTTTGTTTTCCACAACTCCCACAATTACCTGGTGCAAGCAGCGTTAAGGCACCTGCTGCCATCCCACATCCAGAGGGAAAACACTCCAGGCAAGAAAAGGAACTTTTAAGCAGCTCAGAGTAGGGGTGAGAACAGCTCTGCTGTGCAAGCCCTTCAGCTCATCCTGGAACATCAGCTACTCACTGGCACCAGTGTTTGGTGTGGATTTATTGCTCCAAGCAGCTCAGGTTGTTCGTCCAAACAACATCTAAAATGTCCCTACAGAAAGAAAGTTTCCCCCCAGCAACACTGCTGTACTTCCCCAGGGTGAGGAGCAAACCCTCCCCTCAAATGGCACCGAGAGAATCCACAGAAGGATGGTCAGAGCACAAAAAACCACCCAGAGCTACCCTAAATCCAATTATTAACCCACTCATCACACAAACTCTTCTTCTCCTGCCATCCCCATCCTGGGTCAGACCTGAGGATGAGGCTCAGGTGTGAAACAAACTCCAGCTGGGACTATTTTCCACCTTCCTTCCCACCACTTTCCCTCCTTGCCATGAGAAATTGCTCATGGATCTCAAATTGCTTCAAAGCTGCAGTTCAGAGCCACCCCTTGGCACCGAGGTGGCAGAGCCACAATGCCACAGGAAGCAGTGTCAAAATTCTGGGAAGGAGTGTGAGACCCTAAAAATCCAGGTGCTGTTTTTAGTGACTTTCCTCATGAACCCCTTTATTCAGGGTGTCCTTGCCCTCAAAGGAACCCAAGTTCCCTTGGTCATTAGAACAGACTTTTCAAACCATTACAAACAGTTTATGGACATAAAAAGGGTGAACTTCTGCTATCTTCACAATTCCCCAGTAAATCAGGAACATCCCTAGCAGACACAGCCTGAAAATCATCCCATTTCCCATGCAAAGATGATGTGAAACCCTGACCTTCAAAGCTGAAGTGGCTAACAGTACGAAAACCCCAAACCAACACATCAAAAACACCTGTTAAAGTGTCAGCCCAAGCAAAGTGATTTCTCCTTTGAGGTTTACAGAACAAAACTCTGTCTCCTCCCCACTCTCACACCATTGGGAAAGTTATTTAATTCTAAATTGAAAGCATTGATAATGACACTGGATGTCCCAGATAAATTCTGGGAGATGAATTGTGTCATGGACTCTCCTGGGTTGGAAAGGATCCCATTATCAGCACCCCTTGAAATCTATTCTTAATTAAACCAGCAGCTGTAGAGAGGAAGGAGTATGGGAGAAATGAAGCACTTGCTGAGAGAAATTTTCCCTTAAACACCCCAGGTTTGTATTTACTGCTAAAAGAAATTCAGGCTGGATAGAAAAAGTGTCAGACCAAAATTGGGAAAAGTGCTTTGTATCAAAATTCCATCAGGTTCTCTCTTTCAATAAAACATCTTTTCCTCCTCTCAAATCTTCTCAGTAACAACTCCTGCTTTCCCTACACCTTTTCGCTCTTGTTTTCATTTCAGCCAGAAAATACTAAAAGTTCATTTAAAACCACCTCAAGTGGAGGTTTTTTTTTTTTTTTGTGATTATTTTGTTGCTTTTGGTATTTTTAACAATGAGCATTTTCTTCTATTTCTTCTCCACCTCCATTTTATTCCCAGCTCCACATCCTTAGACTCCTGCATTAAAAACTCAAGACAGGATCCAGATTTTAACAGCACATTTGCAACGTTTTATATGGATAAATCCCTTCATTTCATTGCTTTCCAGTAGCTGATACCTTCCAGCCTGGGGCAAATAAGGGCTTACAGAAATTTTACTATCTCAAGTGGAACTGAAGCTGATTGTTACAAATAGTCCCATAATGAGGTTAAAAGGGCCATAAATCTTCACAAAGTCAAGTTCCTTCCTGCTCTGAAGGCACATTTTCTGCAAGGGAAAGTCTATTTAGGCAGAGCTTGGAACTGAAAAAGAAACTTAAAACAGCAAGTCCCAAGAAGCTAAAAATTCATTGTCAGAGAAATTATTTACCCTGGAAATACAAGTGTCTGAATTTGGGATGAACTCCAGGGAGCAAGAAATGGGTGCTCAGGAAGAAGGGGGAGCCACATCATCCCGTTATTGAGAGGTTCATGCTTGAAAAGAAAAAAAAAAAGCAGGCTAGGCCCTGAATTGAAGGAGAAGGGGCCCTGCTTTGACTTTCATGCCAGATGTGCCAGGTCAGAGCAAAAAAGGATTTTGGCAGCTCATGGAAAGGGAAATTGAGGAGCTGAAATTGTAAGAGATTTTCCTTTTCCCTGGGAACACGTGGGAAGCACCAACACCTTGTCAAGCTCTGCATCCACTCCAAATCCTAACATTTCCCCCTCTAACACCGGCCTCAAAGCCTACCAATCCATTATTTGCTCCAACAGCCTCCTTTGGGAGGAAGCAGCTCTCCAGGCACCCTCAGGAATTTGGGTATGGCCTTGGGCTGAGCAGGAGGCTGCCAGGGAACACGAGGGTGGCTGGGATCCACGGATAGCCCTGGCACAGGCAACACCCTCATCCCTCAGCTGAAATCCTCCTGGAGGGGCAGCTCATCCCATCAACAATCCCAGCCAGGACAAGCACAGCCCAGGGTCCATCCAGGCATTCCAGGCAGGAAAAAAGGCAACAGAGCCAGGACTGGAGACAAGGCTACAACAAGACCTCAAAACTTCCCCCAAGAGCCAGGGTCAAAACCCAGCCTGGAAACAAATTCAAATATGCATCCAAGGGTTCACCCCAGAGGGAGATTACCTGCATGGGGATGGTCTGTACTGGAGGCAGGGTCAGAGCCAAGTATGCCCAAGGCAAGGAAGGGGATGAAGGTTCCAGGCTGAGCTTAAATGGAACCGTGGGCAGGCGTGGGGAGCCCCAGGTGAGGCTGCTCAGGGCCATCAGGGGGTATTGAGGTGGCAAATATTTATGTGGAACAGCTGCTGAACGTCCCTGCAGGGGGCTGGGCAGCTCTGCAGCTTCCAGACTTTTCCACAAGAACACACTGGGCTACTCCCACACAAACTTCCATCCTTCCAGCAGCCCCCTCAAGATCTTCCTTTTCTTGCAAACCAGTGTCCTGTCTGCACAGTCGAGTCCTCTTTCCTCTCCTCGCCACCACCCTGACTGCTGATTCCAGGCTGGGAATGTGCTTCTGTGGATCCAGGACTGGTCCTTTCCCTCCAGCAGATCCCTGCTGGGTTCCTCCAAGCCCAGGGCAGGATGTGTTTGGGAATGGGTCCAGGGACTGAAGTTTGGGGTTGGAAGCACAGAAATAGGGAGAGCTCTCAGGATTCACCCCTGCTTCCCTCCCTAGACAGAACAGGGAACGGATTGAGAACCTGCTGCTGTTCCAGAGGGAAGGATTTGGGACTGCTGTGGTCTTTAGGAAGGTTAAAAGACCCCAGAATCTGTGAGGATGTTTTGGGGCCTCTGATGTGGCCCAGGGTGCATCCACTCCTGGGGTGCAGGAAGGGGACTGAGCTCTGCACAGGGAGGGCTCTCGGCAGGACAGGCAGCGCCAAAGCAAAGCCAAGCCAGCGGTGACATGAGGGGCTGAGGACAAAGGGACCAAAACCAACATGAGGAATTAGAAGAATTAAGAAGTATCTTAGCCTTTGCTGTTTCTTCATCCTCTCTGTGAAACAGAGCTCACCCCACCTCGTCACCCGCTGGGCTGAGCCCAAGAAAGGCCACGAGGCGCTCGAATAATTAATCAGAGTCGTTATCTACTACCCCAACACTTCTGCCACAGCTCGGTGGCCTGCAGACCTGGGGAGCTAACGACAGTTTAGCCACAGCTGCACGAAACCAGAAGAGGCTGTGAGCCTGCACGCAAAGCTGCAGAAATATCCCTCCACCTCCTGCTCCGGGTGCTCCTGCGGCCCCTGCTCAGGGCTGAGCACTCCGAGGGAAAAGGTTCTGCAGCAGCTGCAGCACAGGGACACGTGGGATTTGTGTCCCATGGGATTTGTGTCCCGTGGGATTATCCAACACGCCAGGGTTGGTTTGGGTTCTGGTCAGGGCTGTCACGCTCCAGTCAAACACATCAAGACGAGCAGTGGGGAGGAAAGGCCAAATTTATATAAAGGGACAGAATTCCCAACTTGCCACTCCAAAGGGAGTATTTCCTGAAGGAATGGGAAACCCCAGGGAATTCAGGCAGGCTCCTGTGCCAGTCTCAGCAGCCTTTTGCCTGAATTTACTCTTTTGTTTAGGAAAACGCATTTTCCCCTCCAAGCCGTCTTTGGTGACCTCCGTGGGGAAATCCTTTGGTGTCTTCCCTGGTCAGCAGCTTTCCATGAGCCAGGACACTCCCAGACACTCAGGCTGAAGCTGGACAAAGGACTGGGATTCTCAGGAGTGGTTTTGCTAAGAGAAGAAACAACTTGACAGCAAGTAATGGGCATTTCCTGCGCCTGACCCTTTGTCTGTCACTGCTCAGGGGCCGTGGTGACACTGGGTCCCTCCCTCCACCTGCCAGCCCAGGACTGCTCAGGACACAATGATCCCTTTCCTACGCCTTTCCCACGGCAGCATCTTCCAGCACTTCTTGCTTTCTGGGCTGTCTGAGCACCCCCAGCTGGTGAAGCTGCTCAGCCTCCGGTACTCACTTGGAAGGTCCCTCCTGCCCCGGGCGCTGCTCTCCCTGGGGAAGGCACAGCTCCCCTTCCTCCGGCGCATCTGTGAGGCTGCTGACAAAAGGCAGGATATCGTTTTCCTGAAGCCTGATGGCTCTGGCTCTGCAGAAATCTAATTAATGCATGTTAATGAGGCTAATTCTAAATCCCTGATCCAGCGACTGCCCAGCGCTTTTTCCAGACTTCTGTTCTCCTTCCAGCTAGAAAGAAAGGAAGAAAAAGGAATTAGCAGAGCTGATCTTTGCATCTTGACACTGTTACAGTTTCAGTGATGTCTAAACCACAAACCAGCAGTCTCCTTTTTTTCCCCCCTCCACCTGTACAAGAATTCTCAGAAATAAAATGATTGCATCATGAATTTATGAGCTGCAGCTCTTCCAGACAAGGTGCTTGGTCATGAGGTGACTACACTGCACAAAGGTTTTTTATCCAGACACAAAAATGATGAGACATCCTGGGAAAAGGAGAGATGGGGCTGAACTAGGTGGAAGAGGAACCTGAGAGTTACTGACGAATCTGGGAAACACCTGGGTTCTGCTTATGAAGAGAAAACAGGAAAAAACCCAACCCCAAAGCGTTTTATGTAAACTCAGCAAGCAAAAACACCAAACCAGACCCAAACAAAAAACCCCAAAGCCCCAATAACTCAGTCTGAAATGAGAAAGTGAGAAGTGCAGCTCTAATTCACAGATGATTATAATTTCCCAGTCAGAGCCCAGTGCAAACTGGGATTAGCTATGGCCTGATTTATGGGGGAATCATAGGACTGTTGTGGATTCTTCCACTGGTTTCAGGGGGAAGAGAAAGGAGGAACTTTGCTTTTAGTCTAAAATTAGACTCTTTAAGAAGCCAGTTCTGAACTGTTTGTCTCTCTCACTTTTCACTGGGATGTTCTACGTGTGGAGCCTCCCCTGTGCTCCATTTTCTCTACAGAACTTAAAGGTGGAGGAGTTATCCCAATCCCAAAAGCCTCTTCTCGATCTCCCAAATGGATTCTCAAAGGTTCTCATTTGAAAGCAGCAGGATTTGAGAGTTCCAAGCCAATTAAAACTCTTTGGAAACTGGTGGGATATTTGTTATCTGCAGAGAGGAAGGACTGCTGGGATCTGGTGCCTTAAGGAGGTATCTCAGCTGAACTGCAGATTGATTGTGGGATGTGTCTGCAGGAAACATCCCTTAAAATGGGATTTTGCCAGTTAAAGTTTGGATTTAGCCCCAGTGAAGTTGTGGTACTGGTTCAAGGGGGATGGAACTGGAAGTTGTGGTTTCCCTCTCTGAGTACAATTGGAATATGGGGGGAAATCAATTTAGACTGACTCAAAGGCAGCAAATATTCCTTCTCCCAGCTCCTGAATCTGGGAATACATGGTTGGAAACATCCATTTAGAATAAATCGCTTAGTAACTGATACCCCCTGTTCAGAAACACTATCCAAGGAATTGGTAGTTTGATACAATCCACATTATGGATAGCAAATTAAAAGTGAGACAATAAGGAAAAAAAATTGGAGAAACAGGGTGTAGCTTAACTGTTGTTTGATCCCAGAATCTGAAGGATTCTGTCTGCAAGACTGGAATGCTGCAAACATAACTTAGGTATGATAGTGCTGCATTTCCTCCCCAGGTGTCAGAGAAAACTGAGGAGTGAAAGACAAATCTGAAAGAGAAAATAGAAACAAGGGGCGAACCTAAACACAGGAGAAACCGTCAGAACACAAAGCAAAATCCAACAGGACCAATGAATTTTGGCTGCCAAGGAAATCTTGACTCCTCTGTCCAAAAGAACTCTTGTAAGAGTAAAGACTTACTCATCCTTTCCAACACCCAGCTGGATTTAACACCCTTGTGTTAATTCCAGCTGGGATGTGAGCGAAGGACAGCGCTCTCCGAGACGGGAAGCAGGCTCCAGGTGCTGCTGGCTCCTGCTCTGCTCCTCCCACCAGCTCCAGGAGACAAATCCACCTTGTGGGATGCCACAGCTCCTTCCCAGCTCTCCTTTGCCTGTTGCTGAGAACTCGCTGGACTGAAGGTCTTCAGATGTACCTCTGGAGGGCAAAAAGCTGGAGTTTGTGACTGGTGGGGTTCAGCTTCAGCAGAATCCAGGCACATCCAGGCACTTGGAGCAGGACTAAGAGCTGACAGAAGATCTTTGTAAGGCAAAATCCCCCAAACAGGTGATGCTGAGCTAATGTTTCTCAGGAAGAGCTGAGATCAAGCTGTTCCGTCAACATCTGCATGCATCATTGCACCTCTGCTGTTGGGCAGGGAAACCAAACCAGCTCCCAGGATTTTATCCTGCTCATTTAGAATCCTGGGAAGCAGGGATAGAGCAAAATCATCTCATGGCTTTTCATTATTCCAATCAGCCAGTGGAATCTGGGCTGTGGATGTTGTGATTTGTTGGTGCTGCCAGTGTTTCTGATCTTATTGAAATGATAAAATGTCTCATGAGGCTGTTCTCTCCCAGGAATCATTTTCCTCAGAGTCCTTCTCCAGCCAGGAGCACCCAGAGCAGACCTGAGACACAAGTGCTGCTGTTGATCTCTTGCTGTCAGCTGTTGATGGTATTGAATTAAATTTTTGCTCTGACCAGATTTACATCCTAGGCCCAGGCCTAAGCCTGTGTTCGTGTTTGTAACACACCCTACACGTGTCCTCTCTGGCAGCTGACTGGTTCCAAATCTGGGCTGGACAGGAATTTGAGCAACCATGTCTAGGTGGGCACCTGGAAGGTGTCCCTGCCCATGACAGGGGGTTGGAGGAGATGAGATTTAAGGTCCCCTCCAGCCCAAACAGTCCTGTGATTCAATGAATAAAACCTGACAAGAATGAGGTCCGGCCTGGCCTTGGACAGTTCCAGGGATGGGGCAGCCACAGCTTCTCTGGGCACCCTGTGCCAGGGCCTCCCCACCCTCACAGGGATTTCCTCCCAATATCCCATCTAAAAGTCCCCTAATTTTTAAATGCAATCAAGCTTTCTCTTTGCTGGAGTCTTTGCTGCTGTTCCCAGATGAATTGAAAGGGGAAGCAGAGCCTCATGAAGAAAATGTCATGAAGAACATGACTGGGGTTGATCATATTCGTTGGGAGGGGGTTTTCCGGTCTCGGGAATTCCCCGTGGAGTTCATTGGGTTTGTGTTCCAGTTCTCTTGAACATTCTCACACTTCTCTGTGCAGCCTTCATGGGGAGGCTGCACCAGTGTCACAGATGATATTTGGGACGTTGGCTTTCAGATCATGGAATCCCAGGATGGTTTGGGATGTGTCCAAGGTCACACCACGGATCTCACACTTGTCCTGCCACTACAGAGGGGTGAGTCACCTGTGGGTGAGAGGTGACAGAATTCCAGGAGATAGTTCCAGGCTGAGTTGGTTCCCTGAGCCTGATGTTCCAGCACCAGAAGATCCTTTTGCTGGAAGCTCTAAATTAACAGATATAACCTTTACATTTAGTTGGATCTCAGCACATTGCGCTGATGATTCTCCTCTGGGAAAACTGAACAATGCCCTTGGCATAAAGCTCCAGAAGGAACACAGACAATGCACTCAATTCCCTGTGCACATAAGGAAAAGGAATTTCATGTGCCAGCCTGTGGCTGCTCCAGGGTAACTCACCACTACAAAGACCCCCTTGGGAAGAGAACTTTTGCAAAGAAATTAAACTGGGCAAAGAAATTAAAACCACCTCAGGCAAAACTAAGAATTCATTTTCCTCCCCAGGTCTCTCTCCCTCAAAATTTTCATTTCTCCCCTCCAGAAAGGCTGCTGGAATCTGTCTGTCAAGGGATTCTGAGCTGCAAGGGATGAAGGAGAAGTTTCGGCAAAGAAAACCAATGATCATTTTTAGCATCAGCTGCATGGAAAATACTGCTCAGAGGCTCTGCTTGGCTAGAGGGGAAGATACATTTTCTCCTTTTTAGTTCCTGCTAAAAACCAGAATTTAGGAAGTAAAGAACTCTGTCAAAGAGCAATGGGTCCGACAGGCAAATCCTTGCGGCCGGCGTTGGCAAACCCCAGATCTGCCATTGGAAAAGCTCCTCAGATTCTCATCCAGCTCCAGGGATTCAAGGTGCTCAGCTGCTCTGAATTAAATCTGGGCTGAGCTTCCCAGGGTTTGGGCACCCCCACTTGAGAGCATTCCAAGATCTCCTTTCTCTTTCTGCTGTCAGGGAGGAACATTTTCGTTTCTTTAGGAACCCTTGGTGTGAGCGTTTTCAGCTCGTTACTTATCCCCAATTCCAAGAGCCCACGGAAGGGAACGGCTGTCGTGGGAATGCAGGGATGGGCTGAGACACAGCTACCAGGCGGCTCTGGCAGGAAAAGCTGCTGTTTTGAATTAAAAATCGATTTCTTTGGAATAGAATCAGCCTCTCTTTTGGACAGGAGGAACGTGTGTGTCTGTACTGGGGGCAGAGGAAATCGTTAACGACGTGAGTTAACGACGTGGTGCAATTGTAGCTCTGTAACAGTAGAGAGAGTGGCACTAATGAGCAATGATATTTCAGTGGCCAGCAAATGCAGGTAATTAGAAGTCATTTCTCACAGAACACAGATCTGACTTTTTGCATGTGCCTCCTGCTCCTTTTTGTTGCAAGAGAAAAAATGATTATCAACTTGAGACCCAAAAGAGAAACAAAAGGGCAGAATTTTGAAACGTTTGTCATTCTCTGTTCCTCTTTCTGTTATCTGATTTATTAGAATAAACAACACCGTTATTTAATTTAACCTCCACCCATCCATTTCACCTTCCTTTAAATAATCCTTTAAATTCTCCATAGGAAGAATCACAGAACCAGGATACAATTATTTATTTTCTCCTTGTCAGAGTACAACTTTTGACCAAACTTAGATAAATTTCTTGGTGTGATCTTTTGTTGAATATCTGCTTTTCCACACTCCAAAGGCTTGAGTTGACAGCAAAAGAAATTTGACATGAAATCTAAATCTTTCTGTTATTTATTGGCTGCTCCATCCAATATTATTATTATTATTATTATTATTTATTGGATGGCCCATCCTTGGAAATGTTCGAGGCCAGGTTGGACAGGGCTTGGAGCAGTCTGGGATAGTGGAAGGTGTCCCTTCCCATGGCAGGGGGTGGAGCTGGATGGTCTTTGAGGTCACTTCCCATCCAAATAATCCTGTGATTCTGTGATTTTAGACAAATTTTAATAATTATGTACTATTATGAATATTAATACATTAATAATACTATACAATGCACTACATTAATATTGTATATATACTAAATAACACATTTCCATAAATTACATCCCTATCTCAATAATAATTTAGCAATGCAGCTGCTTTTCCTCCGGCTCCCACTGAAGGGCTGTAATTTGTTTTACGGGAGGGTTTTTTTTCCTTATTTGATTTCTCCCCATGTAGATGGGGAAAACCTCTAAAAAACCAGTTACAAATATTCTATGGAGCAAACCACAAAAAAGCCACGGAGCAGCAGCTTAATTCTGGATTTGGGGAAAGAACTTGGAAAGGAAACAGAAACATGGAAAAGGCATGGAAACTTCTTTCTCTTTGGGATCATCACACATCAAACCCAGCTCCTCAGCAGCAAACAGGCAAAGGTGGAGCTATTTTTTTGAGTTAAAACCATGGTATTGCTCAGTTATCTGATGATGGCACTGAAGTCCGGGTGGCCTTGCAGGAGCCAAGCTCTCCTTTAATCCAGGTAATTGTGGTAATGAATACTTCTGGGAAGCCATGACCCAGAGGAGGAAGAGCGTTGGCTGCACAAATCGAAGTTTTACCCTCATAATGAGGGCAGAGAGCTCTGTAGGGAAATTCCATCTTACCCAGCATAACTGTCTGCAAAGTCTCCAGGCAGTTGTGGTTTATCGGCAGAAAAAGCCACTTCCTGAGCCCTTGTCTGCAGGATAACTGATAAACCACCCCAGCAAACAGGGCTCCAATCCTTGGGCTGCTCCAGTCCCTTTCCAGCTCTGAGGTGCTGCTCAGGTCACCCAGAGCTTTGGGACTGTTTATAATTCCCAGCCGAGCCTTCCAAAAGCCCAGCCAGCAAAAGTCCTTCCGCTTCAGGTGCTCCCCACTTTGCAACTGCACCTGTTTAAGGAAGAAGGAATTCAGCAGGATATTCTGCAGGTGCAATGAGTTCCGTTTTTAAATTTCCTGCATGGCCCTAAAACTCTCGTGTAACAACCTGCCCCGAACCAGAGACATTTATGGCCATGGGGAAGGGCAGGAATGGCAGCTGCATCTTTTCCCTCTCCTATTTTTTACAAGGATTCTGGCTTTTGCTCAGATCAGTCATGTCTGTCTTAGATGGAGGTTCATGCAGAGAAGAGCATCTGCACAAGAGCTGATAATGAGGGTGGGGAGGCCCTGGCACAGGTTCCCAGAGAAGCTGCGGCTGCCCCTGGATCCCTGGAATTGTCCAAGGCCAGGTTGGACGGGACTTGGAGCACCCTGGGCTAGTGGGAGGTGTCCCAGCCCATGGGAGGGGTGGAACAAGACAAATGCTTTAAACTCCTTTGCATTCCAAACCATGCCATGATTCTGTGATTCTCTGAGTGTTTTTCTGCGGATGCTGGTGGGGTCAGTCAGGGAAATGCTGTTCCCAAATTCTCAGCTTGCCGGGCTGCAGAGTTCTATGATTTTATGTGAAAGACAATTTTGTGATTGGATAAATTCCAGCAAATATGTTTCCATTGCTGAGGAAAAAAAAAGTCAGCTAAACAGGATGTGCTGATAAACACTGCAGCACCGGCCAGAACCTCACTATTGCTTTGCACAAGCACATATAAATAATTCTAAAATAAATGCCTGGCAAGCTCCCAACTTCTACCAACCTCCTTTGACAACTCATGGAAATGATACCATCTGGAAAGCACAGCACTGCATTTTAGGGAGTGCTCATATGGAATTTTCTGAATGAGAGCCATCAGTTTTGTTTCTGAGGTTTCTGAGCTGTCAGACATCAACACTTACATTGTCCCACATCAGGAAGGAGCTGCTGTGACGTTTGACTTCACACTCTCAAACCACAATAGAGTTCAGCTGGTGAGGACAGGGACAGTCGAGTGCCGAGAGCCAGAGAGGCAAAGCAGGGAAGATTCCTGGTGGCTTCCTGAAAGTCCAAACAGTGAGATCCTCCAAGGGGGTAAAGCTGTAGCCCCAGCTGTGTATTTATCCCCTGGGATCAGGTGAGGCTGGATCTGTGCCCGTTCCTTGAAGCAATGTCAGAAGTGCCACCCTTGGGCATTGCTGGCAGGGAGATACAGCGAGTGTAAACTGAGCTGGAAACTTATTCAGTTCAGCAGAAATGTCAGGCAAGGCTCACGCTGTGCTAAAAAAAGCTATTGGGAAGTCGGGCCTCAGCTGCAGGAGGATTGAGCAGGAGCAGAGCACCCAGCAGGTCCCCAGCCCCGGGGGCAGGAGGGGACAGCAGGGCTGAGCTGCCAGGCAGGAGCAGGCAGAAACCTCGGGAGCGTTTCCATGGTCTGCTCAGAGCTGCGCTTGGAGCGGAGGAAGAGTTGGAGGGGAGGAAGAGCTGGAGAGGAGGAAAGGGTGCCCTGCGCCCAGCTCCACTTGGGATCTTCCCAGTGGGTGCCGAGCCAACCTGGCAGGGACACCGGACAGAAAACACCTGGGACAAAAGCACATAACCCCATTTTGGGGTCACTGTGGGGACACCTGAACAGGACTGGGCTGGCGGGGCTGGGAGCAGAGAGGGGCAGCAGAGGGTCCCAGCAGAGGGGCAGGGCTGGAGCAGCACCTTTTGTGGCACCTCGTGATGTCACCCAGGTCCCCTCGCTCGTGTAAACAGCGGCGCAGGGGACATTCCACTTCCTCCTGAGCGCTCACTCGGCTGCGCTGAGCACGGCTGTGCCTGCAAAGGTAAGGCTGCTTTAAACCCTCTCCTCGGGGTCTAGAACGGCGCCCGTGCTGCTTCCTGCAGAAACCTCCCTCTCCCCGGGCTTTTCCTTAGGGGGTGGCTCTTGCCAGGAGATTTGTGGCACTTGGAGCCCCGCAGCAGCGGCAGGCGCTGCTCTCCTCGTGTGCCAGCGCTCTGGGTGAACACATGGAGGAGTTCAAGCAGCGGCTGCTGCGCCTGCAAAAACACAAATGTCAGGCGTGGGCAATTAGCGGCGCTGCAACTGTTCTCCGGTGTCATTAATAGCGATTATTTCCTTCTTTTGCCTGATTCCTCCGGGAATATATTTTGTTTTAAAGTCGTACGTGACAGTAAGGGTAACGTGCAAATCTGTTTTTTTCCAACGGTGATTTATGTTGCCGTAAAATAAAATCCATGTGCTGCCCATCTTTGTGTCATCCAGGGCTCTGTGAGTGAGCAGCGACAGGAGGAAATTAATACTAGTGAGGGGACACAAGATGACAAAAAGAGCAGGATTGCTTGGACTTGCTTTTGCTAATGAGAATCCTGAAGTGGTTTTAATTCCTAATTCAGACTGCAGTCACTGCTCTGGGTTAAAACTTAACTTCGTGGGCTGAAGCTTTTAAACTTGACTTCATGGGCTGAAGGTTTTAAACTTCATGGGCTGAAGGTTTTGAGCTTGACTTCATGGGCTGCAGGTTTGCAGCTGTACTTTGTAAAAGGTGCTTTTCTGCTGGCTTTGCTTTCATCTGCACCAGCAGCTCAGCTCTGCTGGGAGCCCAGCAAACAGCCCGTGGGGGTGGTCACAGACAGGATTTAGAGTGGGTGGCCCTTGAAACTGAGATTTCTGCAAGTGGATCAAGAGGGAATCTCTCAGAAGGTGCATCAGGATGTCAGGATCTGCAGGAGGGGATTCCTCAGCAGGCTGGAGCAGGAGCTGTGCAGGGACAGTGGGTTCTTTTCAAGGGCGTGTTTTTGGGGTCAAGTAAAAGTGCTGGGATTTTGGCCCCGGTGCCAGCATCATCAGCCATGGCAACTACATCCCATGATGGAAGTGCATCTGTGGGACAGCCCTTGCCCAGCCTGGAGGCAGCGCTCTGAGGGGGCTGTTGGTGTCTCTGCTGGAGCTGCAGGGAGGAGCTCCAGCAGTGCTGCAGAACAAAAAGACCGCAGACAACCCAGACCCGCTCTTTTTCTCTGAAAGAAAACAAAAAAAAGCACATTTAGCCGTAGAAAGTTCCACTGAGTGCAGAGGTGCTACCCTGGTGTCATGGCCATGCACTGAGGGCAGAGCATGGAGATGTTTGTGCTCCAATCAAATCAATTAACCTGGCTCTGATGGGCACCTCAGACAGATCCAGGACTGTGGAATTACATCCCTGTGATTCTCAGCCTATCCAGATGAACATCTTTTTCCTAGAAATGCCATGCTTAGCTTCCAAAGCTCCAGTAATAACACACTCACTTCTTATATCCTTACTGCAACAGCATCAGGGATACAGAATCTCACAAAAATATAAAAAATAGTGGTTGGATCTCAGCATGTTTATTTGCTACCAATTGTAAAAATAATCACATTCTGAAAGCAGTGTTGCAGTGGGAGCTGCCTGTCTGCAAGATGTAAATGAGCACTGATGAAATCTACTGGAGCTTTTCACACCCACCACGAAGTAAAGGACATTGGAGATGTAATTTTAGGACCCTCAGTGGTATCTCGAGTGTTTGCTTTTGTGCACAGGTGGGAAGAGAAGGAGTTGCTGTGGGATTAAGCCTCAGTCTCAGCCAAAGTGAGAGGAAAGGCAGAAATGCAGTAGTTTTGTGGTGTCCTGTGAGTGTCTGGGTGCATTTTGTTTAAAGAGATGGTTTAATCTCGTTATGTTTTTATGGCTTTGTAATGAAATCATTCATCCTCAGAAAGCGCCCTGCTGATGAGCCAGCAGACACCACCCCTGTGCATATTAATTGTGTTACTGTATTAATTGTGTGCACTGCCAGCCAGGTCACCCTGCTCAGACCCTGAGTTCCCTGAATGGAGAGAGGGATTTTCTGACTCCAGGGCATCCACCTCCTGTTCCCTGAGTTAGATCTGCTGGGTTGGTGGGGCTGGGACATCACCTGCAGGGTGGGTTTTGTAACCTCTTGGCTCCAAGGTTCGCCACAGCTCCATGATCTCCATCAAAGTGCAGCTTTTCGGGACTCTTCTACCTGCAAATTGAATCATAGAATCATTTAGGTTGGAAAAGACCTTTAAAGATCATCAGCAAAGATACCAGCAACCAGACCCACTCCTGGGAGCAATTTCTTCCCTAACATCAGTTATTCAGCAACGCTGGATGTTTTCAGTTTGGGATCTTCCTAAATGATGGCAACATGGACTCATCAGAGCTCCCACTGCTGCCACTCAGACAATACTTGGGGTGAGAAAAATAGCGTAGAGGGCAAAGAAATGAAATTTGGATGAACTCTGACACCTTGTGGACAATTAGCAGACGAAGGTGATGGACAAGGGGGAAGCTCTCCATGTTCTGGGCTTCCCCAGGGCCTCAGGCTCCTGCCTGGGCAGGGTTTGTCCCACCAGAGAGCCAAGGCTGAGCTCTAGGATGGAGTGTGTGCCCTCAGCATCACCCCCGTGTTCCAGGGACACATCCTGGACACTGCAGTTTGCCCAAAAACCTCTGTTCAGAGCCCAATTTGAGTCAGCAGCCCTTCACCCCATTACCTCAATTGTCCTTAGTGTCACATGAGACCTAAGTCACAGAAGCACGGAATATTCTGGGTGGGAAGGGACCAAATAAGGCCTAACTGTATTTAAGGACCTTGCTAAGCAAATTGGTTTCTGTCACTCATTGGACTGAAGAACAAGCACACACTGGGCAGCATTTAATTAGACAATTAATTATAAAAGTGTCTTTAAAGTATAACATTTTGCAGATGTACCTAATCCTGTGTGGTTGTAATGGCTATCAACCAGCTGTGTCTGGAGGAGCAGCAGGCAGGCCATCCAGCTTTGATATCCAAGGAAATCCAGGCGCACGGGGACTTGGAAAATGGTTTCTTGGCAAACGGGGAGGTGACCCGAAGGGACAGAAGGTGCAGTGGGCAGTGCTCTTACCAGAGACAAGAGCAGCAGGTGGCCATGGCCAGCTGGACAACAGCTGGAAAGGGATGAAACCTCCCAAGCAGCAGAAATTCACAGCTCTCCCAGGAAATGGGGTGTAACCCATGCCCACCACTCTGAGGGGAGGAACACCCCAGTGCTCAGCTCCATTCCCTCTTCACTCCCTTTCCCGACAACTCCAGGATGGAGAGCAGGAGGCCTCCAGTGCTGCTTCTCAGGGGAGATAAATCCATGAGCCAGATGAATCTTTCTCCTGTGTTTCCAGCACAGTTCGTGCCTCTTCTCTCCTCATGGGCCTGTTTTGGCCTCACGGCAGGAGCAAGGCTGTAGTGTCCTGGGATGGGGCTGCTGGGGAACACGGAGCAGAGCATCTTGTCCCAGAGCTCTGTGTGGGGAGGGGGACTGGGAGGGAGCTGGAGGGACAAAACCAGCTCTGAGGGCCTGGGATCCAGCATTTTGCTGAGGGAAGGGGATGAGCCAGAGAGTTTCCTGAGGGCAACACTTCCCTGATGCTCGGAGCAGCTGGAGCTGCTAAAGCTGGGGCTGCTGCAGGAGATAAACACACAGACCTGGATTTTTGAAGGCTGTGGGAACATGAAAGAGAAGCTGGAAAAGAAAAGCAAGAATCTGTTTGGGGAGCCTGCAGGAGCAGCTACCAGGCCCTGCTCACTGCCCATGTCCCATGTGGGACCTTGCCGCATCTGGGTGTTTTGGGGGCCGAATCCCAGCCCTTCCATGGCAGCCTGGAGCAGTGTCTGGATGAGCTGCCAAATGCAAGCACCACAACGATTAAGAGGCTGAAAACCCAGCTATTTGTGCTCTGTGTCACTAAGAGCTCTAAACTCAACACTTTTGGTAACACGAAGGAAAAAGCTTTAGTAACAGGGTGGGAGTTACTAATTTCTACCTACAGAGACAGTTTTTCTGGCAATTGCCCCCTGCAGGAAATGAGTCAGAGGAGTGAATCAGTGTCTGCAGTGCCACATGAAGCTGATTTTCGGTTTTAACTGTTATATTCAACATGGGAGGGAATCAGTGTAATAAGAATTATAACCCTGGGAGGAAACCCCCGATAAACCCCAACTCTTCCTGCCTGTGTCGCCTTACTGAGGACAAGTTGCCAAGCCTACTGGTCCCAGTTACAAAAGCTGGCAAGAGAAAGGTGGCCCAACAGTTGAACACATGGCATTTTGCTGATGGCTGAGAGGCAGAAATTGGCAGTACCTAAAAAATAAAATTATCTGACGGAAAAAAGAGTCAGACTGAGGCTGCCATGGTGATGAGAAATAGAAGTTGGTGGCGTGACCAGGTCTCTGTGTGTTCCATCAGCCTAAATACATTAACAGAACCCTTCAGGAGCACTGGCTGTGTTCGTAACAGTCACATTTTCCACACCCACTCCCTGCTACTCTTTTCCATGTGGTTTGTGCCCATAATGCCAGAGAAAGTGGATCCATTAGGTCCTCTGAGGGGCTCAGGAGACCTGTTCCCCACATAATGCCCAACACAGCCCAACATATCCCTGGAAGTGCTCAAGCCCAGGTTGGATGGGGCTTGGAACAGCCTGGGATAGTGGAAGGTGTCCCTGCCCATGGCAGGGGGTGGGACTGGATGGGCTTTAAGGTTCCCTCCAACCCAAATTATTCCATGATTCAGTGCTTGGCACCCACACTCTGATCGTTGGGCCATGACCATGATGGAGGCTGGGATATGGCCCACCTTTCATCCATGTATTCCAGCTCCCAGAGACCAAACCTGGTCTTGAGAGAGACCTTGAGGAGATGGCCAAAGGACAGGCAGCTTGTCCTGCTGCCCGTGTTCAGTGTGGCACAGCTTCACTGCTGCTCCTGGGACTGACACACCAGGAATGGTCTCCCACATCTGTGGGAACAGTGGGATTCCTGACAGGGCGGCTCTGAACACGATACCAGGATGTTTCATGCAGACATCATTCCCAAACCTCTGCTTTGTGCCAGACAGCCAAATGGGAAATGCAGACGTGAGTATTGACAACTCTTGCAGTGCCTTTGCCTTCACAGCCCATTTTCCTCTCCACAGGAATGACCCTCCTGCCCTACACCACCACAGCCTCTTCCAGCAACCCAGTCATGACCCAGAGCAACCAGAGCTGCTCCTCTCCCGACAACTCCTTCAAGAGCACCCTCTATGCCACCACCTACACCCTCATCTTCATCCCGGGGCTGCTGGCCAACAGCGCTGCCCTGTGGGTCCTGTGCCGCTTCATCAGCAGGAAGAGCAAAGCCGTCATCTTCATGATCAACCTGGCCGTGGCCGACCTGGCCCACGTCCTCTCACTGCCCCTGCGCATCTACTACTACATCAACCACACCTGGCCCTTCGGGGATGTCCTGTGCTTGCTGTGCTTCTACCTGAAGTACCTCAACATGTACGCCAGCATCTGCTTCCTCACCTGCATCAGCATCCAGCGCTACTTCTTCCTGTACCACCCCTTCCGAGCCAAGGACTGGAAGCGCCGCTACGACGTGGCCATCAGCGCCCTGGTCTGGCTCGTGGTGGGGGTGGCCTGCGTGCCCTTCCCCATCATGAGGAGCCACGGGCTGGAAAAAAACACCAACTCCTGCTTTGCCGACCTGCAGGTGAAGCCGATCGACAGCAAGGTGGGCACGGTGCTGATGACCGGCACCGCCGAGCTCCTGGGCTTCGTGGGCCCGCTCGTCATCATCTTATACTGCACTTGGAAAACAAGAGACTCCATCCGGGGGTTCCACATCCCGCAGGAAAACAGCGGGGAGAGGCGGAAGGCCCTCAGGATGGTTTCCATGTGCGCCATTGTGTTCTGTGTGTGTTTTGCTCCCTACCACATCAACTTCTTCTTCTACATGTTGGTGAAGGAGAAAGTCATCACCGACTGCTTCCTGAGCACCATCACGCTCTACACTCAGCCCTTCTGCCTGAGCCTCGCCAGCTTCGACTGCTGCTTGGATCCCATCATCTACTTCTTCATGACTTCTGAGTTCCAGGAACAGATTTCCAGGCACAGCAGCATGGCCATCCGGAGCCGGCTCATGAGCAAAGAGAGCGCCTCGTCAATGAAAGAATGACAAGAAAGCCACCCGGAAAAAATGAAGGTATTCGATATGAAATCTGAGACTGGTCTGGGATACTCCATTACCAACTCTGTTGTGGAAGATCCTGCAGGTTTATCCAGGGGAATTTTGTGGCAGTGGAATTTTTTCAGTGTATAGAAGATAAAACTCCATCTAAGACTGGTAGGTTGGAATCCGGTGAGTCACCCAACTGGTGTGACCATTCCCCCACTGTGCCACCCACACCTGACCTCGCTGGACTAGAAAACACACAGGAGGGAGTGACAAAACTTTTACTGGGAAATGGTGGAAAAGTCCCAGACTTTTCTTCTATTTTCCCAGTTCCAGGCTCTATGCTCAAGCCAGAGACAATCCCACATCCGTACACTGACGTCTGCTGAAGGATCTTCTCTGGGAAAACCACACAAGAACCTGAAACTGGCCAGTGGCAACCAAAGGACATTGTGGTTTGTGCAGTGAGGGCTGTGGACAGGTGAAGGTGTGCAGCTGGTTTCCATGTGCTCCTGGGTTTAGCACATCCCACTGGTCACCAGTGACCTCTGTTCCCCTTTTCCCTCTGCTCCCCCTCCCGCTCTGCTCCTCCTTTCCCTCCTCACCCAGCTCTGTTTGCTCCCTAATTGCTGACACATCCCAGAATTTGCACCCGCAGCTGGTGCAAGACCCTCTGCAAGACCCTCTGCAAATTCTCCTCAAACATCCAGAGAGTGGCACCTTCCCTTGCTCCAGGTGACTTTCTTCCCCTCCAAGCTGGCAAGGGGGACATGTGTAGGTGGCTTTTGCCTTTGGACCCCCTTGGGGCAGGACTGTGGTGGTCCTGGGGTCAGTGCAGGTGGGTTTGATGGTGCTGGTGGTACCTCACTCTCTTCTGTGTGTGGTCCAGAGGTACCTGAGATGAATCTGCCCCAAAAAAGCTCAGCTCAACCCATTCAGTTCATGCAACTTCTAAAAAAGAGAGGAATCCTTTGCCAAGGTGATTTCACTGATAGAGCAGAAGTTACATTCATAAATTATTGTGATTTTTTTCCACCAGATCCTGTCGTGATCTTAATGTTTACATTTTTAGGTAGCTATGCAAAGCAGCGACAAGGAAGGATTAATTTACCCCTTATTTTTAATTAGTTACACCTCTTCAGCCGAGTCCACCCACTCTGTAACTTCAAGGGTATCTCATGATACCTGGGGATGGATTTGGCTGAACAGTCACCAATTTATTGCCTTTGGAAATCTATTTTCAAAAGAACGTGGACAGTTTGTACAGTCTTGCAACAAAACCAGAAGAAATACCAGAAACACTTGCTATATGTATTTTAACTCCAACCATTCAATCCCACTGAGTTACATCTCAGCTCAGCCAAATATTTCCTGTATGTTGTGTTTTCCCACTTCTCTGTTTTACAAAAAAATGGGGAAAAGCCAAGAATTAACATTTAAACAACCATTTCCCTGGAGTTTCTCTAAAAGGCAACGACACCTATTACACACAATAAGCTCTCATAGTTCTCCTCCCAGGTGTGAGAAGAAGATTTTGGGCTGAGTAGGATGCGCTGGAGTCGATGGAAATGTTCTCTCTGATGTCACTGGCACAATAAACGTTTACGCTCTGCAAGGAGCCCCCTTCCAAAGGGGTGGATGCTCACGGACAGAGTTAACCTCACACAATTCAACTGTTGTCAGTTCAGGAGTCTCTCGTAAGCTACACTCTGTATAAAGTTGTCAGGGTATGACACTTCAGTTTCAGTGCTTGTTTTGAGGATTTTTATAGACCTTGCTCAGCCACCACGTGCCTGGGAGCTGCTTCCTGTCCCTTCATTTTCACACCCTTCTCCCCTTGATCAGGTGAAAACAAGCTGAGGGCACTTACGAGAACTCTGTAGCTCATTCTGTGGGTTTTACTTCCCAAGAACTGATGCTCAAAAAAATAAAGGCTGTTTTGCAAACATCTGCTGAGTTTTGTAGTCATCACTGGTACCTGGAAAACTGTTTGGGATCAGCTCCTCCTGGGATCAGGGTTCAAGCAATGGACAGCAACTTTTATTATTCTTTAACAGATTTGTTGCTTGTTTTTACTCTGAATAGTGGTAATTTATTTCATTTTTAAACCTGCCACACTTGTATTAGATTTAGGAGTACTTTGAGGATGGGAAGGTGTCCTGGACAGTGGAAGATGGACATGGCGTGGGAACACCCGCTCCAGCTGCTGAGTGTCCAGGAGCAACAGTGGCTCTCATGCCCATCATCTTAGCATGGATTTGGTGTTTCCACCAGTGATAACGTTCTCCATCTCCAGGATGGCATCTCCAAGCACCTCAGCTGCCCCCATTTTCCTGCCTCACTCACCCTCTGAACTCCCTCAGGCTCCCCAAAATGCTCCTTTTCCATACTGCAGCCCCAGCCTGTGAGGAAAGGTCACACACTCAATACTTTCAGTCCTATGGTGTGCAGGGGACCACACAACTGCGACTAAAGCTCTTTTCTGGTGTGGGGGAAAGTGCCCTGGTTTTGGTTGGGGCAGAGCTAAACCACCTCTGTGGGGTTCAGCTGCCAGATGGGATTAAACCACCAGAGAAAGTCAGTCAGGCTGGGCCAGCCTAGGGAGCAACAGCTCAGAGCAAAGAGAGATCAGGGAAAACCTGCACTTTTCCAAAAGTTCAAGATGATCCATTTGGCCTCCACAAACCCCAGAGTCTTTAGTTCAGGTCTTCCAAAACCTCAGCATACATCTCAAGAGAAGAACAGGCACTGCAGTGAGGAGGAGAGTATTCCAGCTGCCTTCCCAGCTGGCTGGTGCTGGATCTGACCCAGGCCCTGGGCTGCAGGGGCTGCTTTGCCTCACACAGTCAGAGGCACAACAAGCCTGGCTCAGGTTCCTGTAATTCACCCCATTTCCTGTGACCAAAAAACATGTTTATTATTTTGACAAGAGGAAATATAATTTCATGATGTTGCTCCTGGATTATCTCTCGTGCTGGTCCCGCTGCTCAGACTCACCAGCAGGAAAAGACTTTTCTTCCTCCTTGGGCAGAAAAAAAAGCTGTTTTTACAGGGATGCCACAGAAAGGCAGAGTCCAACCAAATCAAGAGGTTGGGTACAGCTCCACAGGTGCGTGAAGATGGATCTGAAGGGCTCCTGGGGCTGGAGCATCTCACCCTGAAGTGAACTGCTCAGGGTGGAGATGTGGTGAGGTCTCCAAGCCCCCTGCACTGGCCCAGTGCCTGTCCCCAAGGCACAGCCCTGGGCAAACACATTTCTTTTCCTCTAGAACATGAGCCATTCAGCTTTTAACAGAAGCAAATGTGTTTCTCTGCAGTGCCACCCCATCCTAACCAGGAGCAGAGGTCTGGTATCTCCTCTCCTGCTTGAAAGGGCCCTCCCGTGCATGACAACAAACATATTTGGAAGGAACTCCCGAGTGATTTAAAGCCTTTCTGCAGCTTCTGGTTGTGAGCTGCAGGATCTTGCAGTACCTCTTGCTTCCCTTAAATGAAAGTACCAGCTCTCTGCCCGGAGGAAAACCAAAATATGCTGGAAATGCAGGATAACGACTCCACAGCCAGTTCAAAACTGTGAAACCACTTCATCACACTTAAAAGATTTTGGGGATGACTGGTGCATTTTAACCGAAAATGCTGGGGTTGTGGATTAGACAAAGGCTTAGCCCAAAAAAGTAATGGAGGGATTGACAATTGCTTGCTGTAAAATAAATTGGAGCTTCCCAAAATGCTGTTCCTGCAGAGAGCTCTGTGTGACAGCGAGAGGACAATGAGCTGGGGGCTCCCCCAGCCCCGCTCAGCTCCCTGCACAAGGGTGAAGCCGCTTTGTGTGAACAAGCCTCCTCCTCCTCCTGCTTTTCATACATCCTTCAGGTGCATCCTGTCAGATATTCTCAATGCTGAGCACTTGAGAGATGCTGATCATCCGCGTTTGGCCTCCCGCCCACAGGATACCAGGCTGCAGGAGAAGAGACCTTTATCTGGAGGCCTTAGATAAAGTCTCACAGTATTAAAAACGTTATTTAAAATTCCTTTGTGCCTTCTGCCTTTGAAAGCAGAACGTTGCCAAGTGTGAAAGGCAGGTTAGTGTTGGGGATGAGTCAGAGAAACAGAAATGCTAAACAAAAACTTGCCCAGGTTGAAAGAAGAAAGGAGAGGTTGACCCCTGTGTGTTGAAGGATGAGCCTTGAGGTTTGTTTGCCCCTCAGATTTTCATGGCCAGGAATGTTGTGATCTTCTGCAAAAGCTGTCCAAAAAGCCAAGGAGTGGAAGAAGGGCTCAGCTTGGCTACAAACCCCTCGCTTGGGTCTGACATCCACTGGTCTCTCCTTCCCCAGCAGCACAGCTGGAAACAAACACCTAAAAATAGGGCTCAGGGATGGCTGGATACACTGCTGCAGACACAGAAATAGGATGTCCCGGGCAGGATATCCTGATAAAACAGCCCCTTCTCTCTGGGATTAACCTCTGCCCTCTGGAGAGGGATGGGGCACAGTGCCAGCCTCCCTTCTGTGCTCTGTGAACACTCCACAAACACACGAGCACCTCTCCTTCTTCCCAGGATCAGCACCAGCTGCTGGAAGAGATGCACAGGAAGAAAACAAGAAAACCGGGAGTGATAAACAGCTCTTGCATGTCCCAAATCCTCTGCAATGAGAGCCATGGGGATTTAGGGTGCCCAGAGAAGCTGTGGCTGCCCCATCCCTGGAAGTGTCCAAGGCTGGACAGGGCTTGGAACAACCTGGGATAGTGGGAGGTGTCCGTGCCCATGGCAGGGGCGCTGGAATCAGAGAGTCTTTAAGGTCCCCAATCCAAATCACTCTCAGATTCCATGATTTCTTGGCACAAGGAGACCTGGCAGCTGAGTGGGTGGCAGAGCTCTGGTGCACTCCTGATCCCAGCCCCTGAGTAACCCCTGGTAACTAAAGGTTTTAAGAGCTTCCTCCCTTTGTTTCTCTTCCACCATTCTGTTCCTGTTAATTTTGTGAGGTCACAGAGCCATTTACAAAAAATAGAGTAAGAATATTTCTATTTTTACATCACCTCCAGGAAGGGAAAGTTGCCAGCAGCCAAATTATCTGTCCAAGCCCTGGGCCATGAGCTGTGACCCTGCATATCAGGTAAAACTGCTCAGCTGGAAAAGAGGCAGCTCAGAAGAAGTCACACCATGAAGTTACACCACTTGTTCAGCCACGCAGGAAGGAGGTCACACTCAGCAGGCAGAAAAATAGCTAAAACCCCTATATATGTGCATAGATATAGGAAGGGAATTAAAGGAGACAAAAAGAAAAAGATCGGGAATGATGCACATCATGGTTTTTTTAAACAACAGTATTTTGGGAAAACCTCCACCTTAAACCATCACATTATTTCAGGAATAAAGTCCAAACCCTCCAGCTTTAGCCTGCAGCCTTGATAGTCTGAGGCTAACCAAGCTTCCAAGAAAATGAGGGAAAATTACTCCCTTCCAGTAACTTACACTGGCAGAGTGCTCGGTTTTCCTTCAGCGAGCACTTATTGGGAGGTTACTTCTGTATTTTACAGCTCTTCCCAGGCACAGTGACCGTGGAGAGCAGCAGGAGCAGCCGGAGGGAAGGGCACCATCCCCTCCCACAGCCCCTGTGCCCAGAGGCGACAGAAATCCATGGTCTCCATCCCTGGGCACTGGCACCAAACGACGTCATCGCCTTCCCAGCGGCTTTAACGTCATTAACTGCACACGTTTGGTGTGGAGAAGAGAAACAAAATACAGGATTTCCTGTTCTGCAGCCACTGGACCGGGCTGCAGATGCCGGCAGGATTCCAGCGCTCCGAAAACATGTGGAAGTTAAGCGAGGAGGCGCTGGGACTGCTGAGAAAATCAGTGGGAAATAAAAGCAGGACGCTGGCTGCTCCTGCTCCCTAGCGCGGCTATGACCCCCCCGGAGCATGGGAAGCACAGGAAGGTGAGTGGCATTTCTGCTCTTTTCTTCAGGGGACTGAAACCGGCACAGTTTTAGCAAGTTTATCACTTCTTTGTAGTTCTCCAAGAAAGAGATGGTATCGGGCAAGAGCTGGTGCAACATCCTCAGCCGCTTCTGCTGTGCCCACAAATTTGTCTCCGAGGGTGGGTGAGGGGAGTCGGTGCCTAGGGCAGGCTGTGGTGTGGGGGAGGACGTGGGGAGAGGCTGTTTTAGCCAAAACCCCTCAATTTTGTCCTTACTGACAGAGGCTGCCGCAAGCGACCAGCTCTATTTACGCATTTCCTATTAGTGCCTAGATTAAACAAACAAAATCATTCCTTACAACTCCAGTGCCAGAGAACTCCATGACTTAAACCAAGACCCTATTTCAAGCCATAAGTGGATTTTTTTTTTTTTTATATTTTCCCAAGCCTGCTTTTCCCACCAGCATCCCAGCACTGAAGGGAGGCAGCTCTGCCCGCATCCCCCAGCTTGGAGGGCTCTCCCCAGCCGTGCCTGGAGTTCAGCTTTAGCCTGCGTTGTCCAAGCAGCCCATGGAAAAGATGAGGGCGAGTTTGCCAATGGATCGGGAGCAGTAAATGCAGGAACAGCCCTGTGGTGTGGGGCTGGGTGGGGCACAGGCTGATTCACAGGAGCCGGGCGGTTTCCAGCACTGACAGCCACATTCGCCTCCAGGACCAGACACTGCTCCAACGCACTCCAAAAATCAACCCCGGGTGCTCCAAGAGCTGCCTTGGCCTCCTAATTAATTGCAGCGTTATTTGATGTTTAATGAATGGCGGGGCTGCATCCACAGCCAGTGCTCTGACTCCTTGGGCACTGATACTGGGCTCCCTTCTGGAATTTCAGCTGATTAAAGCTCAGCTTTGCCAAAAAAACCACCCCCTGCTCCTGCCTGTGTTTAAATCCATGCGTGGATGAAATGGGAAAATAAGCAAGGAATGGCAGGAGTATTTTATTTGTAAAATTTAAGATTTATAAAGTCGCGGGACAAAACTCTGGCCGGAGCCCATAGGAGTGTCTCTGTCCTGACACCACCAGCAGAACAGGGGGAAGCTGGAGGGATTTGGGACAAAGGGAAAACTGGAAAACAATAAAACATTTACAACTCCACCTTCCCAGGAATTGTTGTAGTGAACAAGCTCAGCCTGACCCCAGCCCAGGGTGGGGCTCTCTGCTGCTTTCCTGCCAGTGCCCTCCAAAGCGCTGCCACCCAAAGCTGTGTCGGGTACCAGGAGTGCCACCCGGCCCTCCCGCCAGGAACAGGCACTCCAGGAAAGTCAAAATACATGGGAAAACCCAGCAGGGAGGCTCCCCATGGAAGAGGTGTAGGATCTGGGCTGAGTTGCTTGGCAGGGACACCGGGGCTCTGACCCTTGCCATGAGCCCACACCAAGTGCCACCTCTGTCACTGGACAGCTGTGGCAAGAGCTGGGAACAGCTGCATTCCCCACGCTCCCTGGCAGTTTTCCCTCTCTTTCTTGCAGGGATGTGAAGATCAAGTCCTGCCACCCCTTTCCCAGGGTCAAACAGACAAGTCCCTCATGGATTTTCAGGCAGGTGAGGAGCACAGGGACACTGCCAGGACCAAGGAGCTGTTTCCCAGTATTCCCTCAGCACAGATGTCCCCTCTTCCCTGCCTTTCCCAACTCAGTGGAGCAATCACAAACCTCTGGCACAGTCGGCAACCGAGAGGGGCCTTCACCCAGCAGCCCCAGCTCCACTCCAGCCTTGCTTTGCTTGCAGCCAAAGCCTGGAAGAGCAAGGAAAAGAAAGAAGGCACTTTGGGAAGGGCTCAGTTTGGAAAGCAGGGTGTGAGCACTGACCCTCCTCACACCAGAGCTGAGCGTGGGGGGCAGCCAGCCGAGAGGCCGGGGCTGTATTTTAGATATTTATGTGCACATAAAAATATAAAATATCTAAAATAATGATTTCTTTCTGAACCTGAAAACATGGTAAGCCCACCAAAGAGCTGCCCAGGTGAGGAGGAGCAGGATGCAGGAGACTTCATCCTGTACCTTGAAGCATTGGCATGGATTCGCTCCTGGAAATCCATCCCTGTGACAAACTCTGGCTCAGGGCTCTGGGAAACAGCACCATGGCTGCTTCTTAATTAATTATCACTGCTGAGGGGCTGGGTGACAGTGACAGGAGGTGCTGAGGGCTCTGCCAGCCCCAGCTCCAGGCAGGGAAGGGCAGGGCAGGCTGCCCACCCCTCACAGGCTCCATTTCCAAGGGGAAAATCCCACTGCAACCCCTGGGTTTGTATCCTGCTGCTGCCAAATCCCCTCTTCCCAAAAGAACAGATTGTTTCCCATGGGATCTGCTCATGAATAACAAAATCCATCCCCTCTCCAGGGAGCAGCAGGAGCACCTGAACTCCCCGTGACCCGTTAATAAATCCCCTCAGCACTGGGTGAGCTGGGATGAGTAAATGGACGAGAAGAATTTCTACTTTAACTAGAAGGGAGGTGTATTTATCTCCCTGCATGTCCTGAGCAGTTGCTGAAGGATAATTCCTGCTGCTGAGGGATAATTCCTGCTGCCCCAGCGCGATGCCTGCACAATGTGCCGGGAGTTCCGGAATTGAGTTAGCAGGACCAGCAGAGCAACTGGCGTGTGCTTGGCCAGTTATTAACTTATAAATCCAGCCTTAACTCTGGAGCCGGAGCTGATGGATCTGTCTGCAGCTGTCCCCAGCCTCAGCTGCCTGCGGATGTTAATTACTGCCTTTGCTGCCGATTCACATCACATCCCTGCACAGATCTGCAAAGACAGTGCCTAAATCCATTTCAAATCCCTATTTATTTACAGTCCAGCTGAAATTGCTCATAGATGTAGAGCACCAATTTGACAGAGTGTGATGGAAAACTTGATGAATTAAAAGTGGTCCTGGAAAACCCAGGTAGCTGCAGAAGCTCTCTGGCAATAAAGGGAGGGATGTTACGGAGCTCAGTGTGTTCACTGTAATTGGGGCATCTCACGAGATCCCACAGAGCACCTCTGCAAGGAGAGGGTGGAAGATGCCTGGAATCCCTCCCTGGGAGTGGGGTCCCCCTTCCCCACTCACACTCACACTGACTTGCACACACACCCACACACATCTTACTCTTCTGTCCTAAAGCGCATTTACTCCGTGGAGAGATTTTGGCTTTACAGCACCTTTTTCCCCACTCCAGAACGCCTCCCCCTGCTGTGACCGCCCCATGAGTGAAGAGACCCGGCCAGGATGGAGAGCAACGTGTCCTCCGGGAACTGTTCTGACCCCCAGATGTCCTTCCAGTCCACCCTCTACGCCACCACCTACACCCTCATCTTCATCCCGGGGCTGCTGGCCAACAGCGCTGCCCTGTGGGTCCTGTGCCGGTTCCTCAGCAGGAAGAGCAAAGCCGTCATCTTCATGATCAACCTGGCCGTGGCCGACCTGGCCCACGTCCTCTCACTGCCCCTGCGGACTTACTACTACATCAACCACACCTGGCCCTTCGGGAGCTTCCTGTGCCAGGTGTGCTTCTACCTGAAGTACCTCAACATGTACGCCAGCATCTGCTTCCTCACCTGCATCAGCATCCAGCGGTACCTGTTCCTGCTGCACCCCTTCCGAGCCAAGAGCTGGAAGCGCCGCTACGACGTGGCCATCAGCGCCCTGGTCTGGCTCCTGGTGGGGGCCGCCTGCCTGCCCCTCATCATCGTCAGGAGCCCAGCCCTGTCCAACTCCATCAACAGCTGCTTCTCGGACCTTGGCGTGAAGCAGCTCAGCCCAGGGGCCGCCATCGCGCTGGTGACGGTGGCAGAGCTGTTCGGCTTCGTCATCCCCTTCAGCACCATCGCCTGGTGCACGTGGAGGATGTGGCATTCCCTGCGGGACGGCCCCACGGCGCTGCAGGACGCTGGCGAGAAGCGGAAGGCCCTGAGGATGGTCCTCATGTGCGCCGCCGTCTTCTTCATCTGCTTCACCCCCTACCACATCAACTTCCCCTTCTTCATGATGGTGATCGAGAACATCATCCGGGGCTGCGCTGTGCACCGGAGCGCGCTGCGCTTCCACCCCATCTCCCTGTGCCTGGCCAGCCTCAACTGCTGCCTGGACCCTGTCCTCTACTACTTCATGACCTCCGAGTTCCAGGCGCAGCTGCTGCGCCACGGCTGCGTGGCCCTGCGAGCACGGCTCCCGCCCCGCCGGAGCAGCGCCTCTGGCACCGACACTGCCCATGACATCCGCGTCAGGAAGAGGAATCTCCCTCGCTTCAAGTTCTGGTCTCTTCCCAAGTTCTTTGGCCAAATAAACAGCATGGACATCCCCCCCGTGCCGCCCGACGAGCTGCTGCTGGAGTCCATCTCGTGAGCATCAGCCAGCCCTGTCCGTGCAGGGGCTTCCCAGAGCTGCAGTGAGGACTGGGGCACTCTCCAATTGTCCTCGTGTGCTGCAGGTGCCAGGACCTGATCCATAAGGACATTGTGATGCCAAAAGGTTTGATGGTTGTGTTGTTGCTGCTGGGGACTGTTGCCTTCTATCCCCTCGAAAGCCGTTGTTGATGCTGAAGTTTCTCCTGTGCTGAACTGCAGTGGCTTCAGGTGCCTCATTTCAGGTGTTTCTGTGCTTCTGCATATTTGCCATTTTTGGGAATCCTTCTGAATCCTGAGCTGTGAGTGAGCAGCTCAGCCTTGGCACAGCTCTGGGAATTCCAGCCCCGATCCCGGGTACCTACAGCCACTGTCACCTGGAGCATCCACCACGCTCACACAAGGCTCTGGATCAGGATGGTTCATTATATCCTCATAAACTGAACCTTTTTCCACTACAAAAATTCCATTGCCTGGGTCCGATCCAGCCTAATCCGGACTGCACGACTATAACTGTACCAAGCAGAGAGTATTAACCTATACCACATCAGTGTTACAGGGAGAGCTCAAACAAACTGGGCTCAGCTCATGCTGCTGGAAAAGGGACCCAGAGCTGAGCAAAGGGATCCACCTGGCTCCTGGCAGCTGCAGGTGCTCGGCTGATTATGGGGGATCAATATTTGGAAGACAAATTGTGATAGATATGCCACGAGCAAAGAGGGAGATGTGACACCTCCCAGGGCACATTAACTCACATTAGAGCTCTGGTGTGAGCTGCAAAAACGGGGACCTGTTGTTGGTGTCTCTTGTGTTGTTGGGAGTCGTGTGTTATTTGTCATGTTGCTGACGCATGTGGTTGCACATTAAGATGTTATCCAAACCTTCAGTTTTGCTTTGAACACCAAAAACTATCCCAACCCTCGCTGGGTACAGAGAAAATCTACAAAACTGACTCCAGTACACCCTGAAAGCTTCAAACCCTGAGGAAATAAAAATGATCCCAATGTGTATTTGAGCTTCAGGAGTGTTATTTTAAGTGCTTAGAAATATTTTGCCCCACATTTGCTCTTAGAGCAGTGACATAATTTGGGGGGGACACCCCAGTTTGGGGCTCAGAGAGGCCTCGAACAGTGGCCTGTGCAGGGGTTCTGAGGTCTCCTCCTCCCAAAAAGCCCTCAGGGAATTTTATAAGTAAACATAGGCAGAGAGGGATTGATAGAAAACAGCTTTTCCCATGATTGGATGCACATTTCCACCCCGCGCAGCGTTTCTGGGAAGCACGGAATGGGTGGTGGTTTGCCCTCACAGTGCTGAGGCTGGATGGGGGGAGACCAGATGGGAGATCCAGACAAACTGGAGGAATTTGCTTTGGTACTTAAAGTGTGCCAGAGACAGGCAGCAAACCCCGGCAACAGGCAGCAAACGCCGGGAACAGGCAGCAAACGCCGGGAACAGGCAGAAAAGCCGCTGCCCTGAGGCTCATACTGTCTTAAATCTCCTCCTCCTCTCACAAAAAATATAAATAACAAAAGGCCATGTTTTCCTTGTTTGCTGGGGGGGGAGGGCGGGTTGGAAAAAGAGCTTTCAGGGCTGGCAAAATGCTGTTTCAGATGGCCCAAACCCAGCAGCGGGCAGAGGCAAAACAGGAAACCCAAGGAAACCTCACCGATGCCGGGACTGGCTCCAGGCAGCTCCCACAGACAGGACAAGCCACAGCAGCAGGATCTTCACCAGGAGTGTGGCTTTTCCCGGGTGCTTTGGGAATGGCACAACCCCGAAAAGACGGGCTGGGCATCCAGGTGGCCCTCAGTGACCAGAGACAAGTCATTTATAAGCCCCACTGAGCAACAGCAAATCCTGGATTGTGGCTCCAGCTTCACTAGCAGCACCAGCTCCAGGTTTCCCAGGAGCTCCAGTTCCCACTGGGATTTTGCCAGGTTGTTTTTCAGATTGCTTTTCTGACATTTCTGCAACACAGCTTGCCCTTTCCAAACAGAGCACAGGAAAGAGAAAGCAAACCCAAAACTCTCACTAATCTGTCACGTGGAGACTCAGCATCAAACCCTCCCTCGGGCTGTCCCTGCCCCAGGCACGGGAAATGCAGCGGAAGAATCCCTCGCTGGGTTGGACACCTGGATAGCAGGGATTCTGCTGGGTTTTCTGTAAATCAGTCCCTGAAGAAATCTCCTTTTCCGGTACAAACTGGTGCTTCCTGCCCTTCCAATGCCTGCCAGCCTCCTGTTTTATCAGTCACAGGATCATCATGGAATGGTTTGCATTGGGAGAGACGTCACAGCTCATCCCATTCCACCCCCTGCCATGGGCAGGGACACCTCCCACTATCCCAGGCTGCTCCAAGCCCCATCCAACCTGGCTTTGGACACTTCCAGGGATCCAGGGGCAGCCACAGCTTCTCTGGGCACCCTGTGCCAGGGCCTCCCCACCCTCACAGGGAACAATTTTTTCCCAAGATCCCATCTAACTCTACACTTACATATCCCTAAAATTATGCAGTACTTGGGAGTATCCAAGCTGTCCCTTGCACGGCACATTTCAGGGCCCCACAGGGAGGGATGGAAGCTGCTTTTCTCCTTGCTAAAAATACCTTTATCCTCCCTCCATGAGCACATGCTCCCAGTCCAGCCCCAAATTTTTGCCTCTGGAAATCCCAGTATTGCCTCTGGAAAACCACTCAGGCTCTGCAGAGTCCTCACCACCAAGCTTCAGACTCCTTTCCTGATTTTTGGCACCACTGCTGGCAAGGAGCAGCTCCTCCACCCACCCACCTCGTGCTGGAGAGGGGAAGTGCTGTCCCTGGCAAGGGAACAAACACCAACAGCTCCAATCCTGAGCACAACTCCAACGCACGGAAAGTGAATTTTGCTGCTTCAAACCCAGCCGAGCCAGGGAGAGGTTCTCCAAGCCAGGGAGCCGTTTTCCAGACAGCCATGATTTCATCAGATCCCAATCCAATTTTTTATTCATGTGCTCAGCCAGCAACACCCTGCAAAGCCCAAGTTTGGGGTGTGGTGGGACAGCACTGTGTGATGGCCCCAGGTGTGTCCATCAGCCCCTCCCATGCTCCAGGGTCCTGTTCAGGGCACAGGGGAGAGGATTTGGGAATTCTGCGTGGATGCCGTGGCAGCGTTCAGCACTGGGAGGGTGCTCAGCATTCCAAGGAACAGCCAAAGCCTCATCCCTGCACAGCCAGCACATCCTTCCCAGCAGGCGCTGCCACGCCATCGCTCAGCCCTGCTCCTTCTGCAGGGATTTTTTGGTTTTTAAAGAGAATTCCCTGCTGCAGGCACACAGGGCAGGAAAATCCAGCAGTTTTTAGCCCTCAGCCTGGTGTCAGCAGCACGGCTGCATCCCTGGCTCCACGTGAGCCCTGCTGATGCCGGGAGCTGCATCCATGGACCTGTGCCTGCTCCCCGTTTCCAGACACGCCCTTCCCCTGGGGCAGCCCCAGCCGTGCGGAGAGCAGACAGACAACCTCTTCCCAGGAATTATTTCTATTAAAGACAGGCAGTGCAGCTCAGAAAGACCTGAGCTGGCTCTCTCTGGGGATCTCCCACAAGGTCACGAAGCACAAGCTTAAATAAACTGAGAACTTCCAATTCTTATAAGATAAAAATGTAAGTAAAGATAAAAATATAACAATTTTAAAATTTTACTCTATGCGGTAAAATAATTGTTTTGGGATTTGGTGCCCAGCTCCAAGACCTCCTGATTTTTAGTGGCCTCAACTACAGCAGGATTGGGAGGTCCAGCCAGGGTTTTTCCTGGCGACAGCAGAACTCAGAGACTGGCACTTGCCTGCTGGTAAAGGCACCCTCAGTTCCCGCCCCACACCCCAGGAACACTCCCAGAGTGATGGGAAATGGGATGGATGCTGATGGCAGCGCCCATGGAGCGTGGCACCAGCAAAACTGGATTTGGGGGTGCTCTGCAAGGTGGTTTTGAAACAAAACCTCCCTCAGCACCCTGCATCCACTCACTGCCCCGAGCTCAGGCTCTGCCTTGCCATAACCAGGCTGGCTGCTGTGGAAACGGAAGTGAAACAGAGCATCCATCACATGCCAGAGGGGGAAAAGCAAAGGAGCCCATCCCCGAGCCCAGGTGCTGCTCAGCCCCAGGGGTTTGGTGATTCCTGGACTGGCCTCAATTTTGTTGTCTGTTAAAGTCACCTCCAAACCATCCCCCTCGATCCTTGCGGGAGGCAGGGAGGTGCCAGGGTCACACAAGGAAATGCTGGTGGGGCAAGGGGAGCTTGGGGACCCCCAGGTGTCACATCACACAGTTCTGGGGAGAGGGAGAGGAAATAAATGAGAGCACAGCAGAGGCAGCTGCTGGGAGGTGCTGGGAAAGTTTCACATCCCAGATCCTGCTGAAATTAGGGAAACAGCCCTGGTCTGACATGAGCTGAGGCAGCATCCTCCATGGAGAGCTCTGTGAGACCTCAACACCAACGAGCCCCCTAAACCCCAACCCCCCTGCTGCCAGCCCAAAAGCATCAGGCCAAAACCCAGCCCTGCACCACGGGGACAGCTCTGACCAGAAGATCCCACAGTGCTGAAAGCTTTGACTCCCACATTAATTAAAACCCATCAAATCATCAGCAGCTTCAGAATAAAGCTGGAAGCTTTAACCAGCAGGAGCATCAGCTGTTGGAACAGGGCTGCATTTTTGGGAGATGGGATCCACAGAGCCTTAGAGAGGGGCTGGGCCACCACAGGGTGACAAATCCTGTGCTCTGCAAGGCTGTAAGAGCCATCAACCTCCTGCAAACCACCATAAAAAGGAGTGTAAAGAGCTACAGAGCCTAAGTTGGAATTGTGATATGAGTAAATCAATGGTGCTTTAAAGGAGCAGGTGTAATGTAATATAATGTATGTATGATGTATAATATATAATATATGTATGCTGCTCTCCTGGGAAGGTGCGTAAGAAAAATGAATAAACGCAAATTTAAAAGTTGCAAATCTCTTCAGAACTTCTCCAGAATTGGGTTTAAAAGTCACTTTTTCAGATTAAGCAATTGAATCGTTGCTCCCTCTTGATCTTAGCAAGAACTCTTGATGTTTCGTGAGCTGGAGTCCTCCGCCGGATAAGCAGAGAAGTGCTGCTTTTCAACCTCAAAGCGCAGCCAGCTCTGCCCTCTGCCGATGGCCGGGGACCACGATGGTCCAGGGATGTGGCCGTGGGTGACACCACTTCATGGCACGTTTGGAAAAGGAGAGCCCTTGGAGCTCACCCTGCTTTGCTCCATGAGAGCTGCGGGAATCCCCTGAATAAGGTAATAATGACTAAGGAGAACTCGCTGCTTTTGGGGAGCCCAAACCTTCCCACGATCAGCCTCGGGGGGACCCTAAAGCCCCCCAAAGCACCGGGAGCAGGGACTGCAGCACAGGGGTGGGAACATCCAGGCGAGAGGGAAGGAGTCTTTCCCAGCAGGCTACGGAAGGAAAATAATGGATGAATTCTCTCGTTCCCTCGGCCTCAGCTCCGTGCCCGTCACAGAGGGGCTCTGCCAGCGGGTCCCTGTCCCCGGTAGCTGAGGGGTCAAGCCCCCCTAACCCCCACGCCCGGCAGCAGGACCAGCTGCTGGGATGACACCAACCTCACAGCGACAGCTCCCAAAACACCCCGAGACCACCACAGCAGCCAAAACACCCCGAGGCCACCAGCACCTTTACGAACATCTGTAAAACCGCAAAAAGAGAAGGAAAGCGGGCGATGCCAGGCAGGATCCGGGGCAGGGACACCCCGAAGCGGCGCCGCGGGCCCCGCCGTGCCCGTCCCGCTCCCCACGGCGCAGCCGCTCCCCGCAGTTGCGCTTTTGCTTTGCGCGGCGAGGGAGGGACCCGCCGGGGGACCTGCTGCAGCCCCGCGGGGACACACGGCAGCAGCCCCCGGGACACCAAAGGTAGGGCTGATCTCCTCCGTCCCGGCCACCTTCGGCTCAGGCCGGGCGGGTTAAATTGGGCTTTTTTCGATTGTTGTGCCGTAGATTTGGCGCGGCTCCTCCGGGAGTGCTGAGAGGGGATGGGACAGCCCGGGGACAGCCAGGGGGGTCCTGCCTTCACCACAGACCTGGTGCGACTCCCAGAGTAAAAGGGTAGAAGGGAGGCGATTCAGAGTCAGCCCAGCTATAGGTAAGGAGCTAATAGCTCATTTATTGAAGAGCTCCTGTGTGTGCCCGTGGGACGCTCTGAGCATCTGAGGGAGAGGAGGGGGATGGCTGGAGCTAAAACACCCAGCCTTGAAGACTGAAACTGTGTTTTCTGCTACCATTGTGTGAGCAGCTGAATGTAAGGATCAACCCCAACTCCAGCGATTCTCAGCCTCTGGAAACCCAGCACTACCTGGGATGGGACTCGACTGTAAGGGGCCTCTGAGGCCACACAGCCCCATCCCCCCAGCACAGGGATAACTGACCCAATTCCCACGGCTCCGGGTTTTCCTTGGGTTTGTCTCCCTCTATTTGTCCCACGAGTTTTCCCAAGTGGCCTGTTCCTCACAAGTGGCACCACGCTGATTTTCCACGGGCCAATTTCCATCTAATTACAAGAAGCAGGGAGGAAGAGGACAGGGTTATCACAGCACAGGGACACGGCTGTGCATCCCTGGGGGGCATGTGCTGAGGGTTTGAGGGGATAACTCACGACTTTGGTGCCAGGAACATCTTCCAGGGACATCAGGGTTTGCCAGGAAGGGAGAAGGACGGTGGGGGATTAGGCTGACACACAGCACTGCTGCTCCAGGTTATTTTCCCTTCTTAACCAGGATAAATATTAACAAAGGAGGACAAGAGCTTTTGCAAAGGATTAAAAGGCAAAAGCAGAGTATTTCACATGGCATTAAACCAGAGCATTTATCTTTTTCCGGCATATTCTTGGAATTTAGTTAGCACAGCAAGGGGCAACCTCGCTCCTATGGAGAAAGATCTAAATCCCAAATATCTACCAGGAAACTACTTCAAGGCAGAGAAGCCTCTTCCTCTGTCATTTGTTAACAGAACAAAAAGCCAACCCCATGCAACATTCAGTTTCTGGTTTTATCACTTCTATTTTCAGTTCATACTTTGTAAATTCTACTTCCTGCCAAAGCAGGACAGCAGCACTTCAGGTGAGCCAGAGAACAGAGTGGGCACTGGGAGAAGCCCAGCCCACCCCTGGGCCAGCTGTCCCCTCCCCACAGGGCCCCTTTGGAGGGACAGAGCCACCCTCACCCCACCTCCACTCACACAGGAAACTGAATTTCCATTTGATGTTTCCCTGGTGCATGTTCTGCTTTTGTTTTAGGTTGTGGAGGAGAAGAAGGGAAAACACAAGAGACGCAGCAGGCACAACCCGGCCCAGCTCCCTCAGGAGGGTAAGTGAGCAGGGAACACCAGGGTGCTGCTGCTGTGCCCCAGCCACCGGTTTTATGTGTTCTTAAAACACCCCCCACACTGAACACTGAGAGCCTGAGCACCCCCAGCTCACCTGGGCCAGCAGCAAGAGCAGGGCTTGGTGGAGGATCCATCCAGGCTGGTCCCTCACTGGCTCTGGGGAGGAGCAGGAGGCGCTGGCAGATCCCAGCTCTGAGAGGGCTCCAGGCACGAGGCTGCAGGAGGGACAGCACCCACAAACCGAGCCCAGCCAGGAGCTGCTTTCAAACCCTCTTCCCCCCAGCTGGGTTTAGGAGCTGCTGTGGGTTAAACTCCCCAGGATTTGCTAAGGAGGATCCACATTGGCCTGGACACCTCTAACTAGCCTCAGGCGAGGGGCCTGAGCTCCGCTGAGGGTGTGGGAGCAGCCCCTCATCCTGGTCACAGGTGGGCTCTGTCCCACACCCCCGGCTCCTGAGGGGGCTTTCACGGAGCAGAGGGATACACGGCTGCCCTCCAGCACACGGAAAATGCTTTACCCAGGATGTGTCCAGCTCTCACCAGCTGATTTTAGGCTGGCTGCAACCCTTACCTGCTGTTCTGGCTCATTAGGCACAAATCTTCATCCAGTGCCCCAGCATGGCTGATTTGGGGGGTACCCATGGAAAAATCAGGGGGAAAAGCTGCTCAGGGGAAGAAGGAGGCTGTGCCTGTGGAGAGTCTCTCACCCACCCCCTCGCAGTGAGGGGAAGCGAGCACAGAGCATGAAAACCCAAATTTCCTCTTTCTGGAGATTTTTTTAGCATCCTGCTGGTTTTTTACACAGCACATGGGGCTGAACTCTGTGATGTTGCTGCTTGGAATTTCCAAAGCACCGTTTCTCACACTGCTGTGTTTTTACACCCCCTCCCCAGCTCCAAGGGTGCCTCTGGGTGCCCAGGCTGAGCCCCCTCGCTGCTCCTCACCTTCAGCTGGGCCTTGGGGACCCCTCGTGCCACAGGGAGAGGAAGAAAGTGCTGCAAGTGCCTCCCTGCCCCAGGGCCTGGCTGGAGGGAGCAGGGAATGGAGTTCCAGCAAAGCTGCTGTGCAGTGGGGATGGGGAAGGGCAGGAGCTGGGGGGCAGCAGGAAAAATAAGATGTGCACATGTGGAAGGGCTGAGGCTGCACCTTGTCCTTCCCCTTGTGTGTGCCATGGTCCAGAGATGGAGTTGAGGTGGGTTTTCCCACGTGGGAATGCGGCCGGAGGAAAAGGAGCATGATTGAGTCTTCCTGAGTGGGTGACAGGAGCCCCTGCCAACAGGAGAGGAAAGACAAGCTAGTAGAAATTAATAAGAAAAATTACTAAAATAAAAAATGTGATAAATTGTCACTTCTGAAGCATAACAGGATCATTTCACAAGCCATTTTACTCCACTGGTTGGGTTAGATGCTCCCTCTCTAGAAGGAAGGAAGAAAGACATCTCAGTTTCCTTGGCGAGTGAAAATACAAAAGTAGACATGTTTCCTTTTGTAGCAGATTTTCTGTTTCCACTCAAAACTACTTCAAAGTTTCAGTGCCAGCACGTGTTGAACACCATTAATAAGTGTTCACATTTTGTACCTCAGCACTGGAAAAAAAACAAGCAGGGACTGCAGCAGATGTCACTTTATCTTTAAAATTAAAATTAAAAAAATTAAATTTAAAAAATTAAATTTAAAAAATTGAAACGTTTTAAATCAAGTAAATGTGCCTTTGGCATCTGGGATGGTACCTATGAACTTCTCCCACTTAGAGCTGGAGGATAATCCTTCATGTGGAAGCCAAAGAAAAACCTGAGAGGGTCTGGGAAGAGATCTGAATTTCCTCTAGATTTATCAGATCTGGCTGAGGTTTTTGTGTCTGACACATTCAGATAACATCACCTGTTTGGCCTGCAAACAATTTAAAATAAAATCCACCTCCAGCCTCCTTAGTACCGGTTCTGGTATTACCAACAGCCGCAGACGTGCACAGTGGGTAAGGACAGGCTTAGAAAAAGCAGCTGTGAGAAACTCGAATTGGATGAAATGCAGGGTAGTTCTGCAAAGGATGATTCATGTCCTATTTATAAAAGCAAAATCAAAAAGTTGACCCTGGTTTGGTGAAAGCCACTGACCTGGGACTTCCACCCACAGTGAGGCAGCAGCGGTGGCTGCAGCGGGGCAAAGGTTTGGGTGCGCATGTGTTACACGAGCACATTTCCTTCTGTCATCTGCAGCTGGGGAGGGCGGGAACCTCCAGAGGGCTTTCCCGGGAAGCCAGGGGATGTTCCCCTCAGGAGTCTGTGGGAAGTGAGAGTATCCCCAGCGAGGGAGGTGGGTCCGGCGCTCACCGGAGCATCTCAGCACTGACCACGTGCTTGGACACAGGAAGAGCAATGCCCCCAGGTTTGTAGCACAAAATGAACACAATTTCTATTTATTGGTGGTTTTGCATCTCCACTGGACAGGGCATGGTGCTTGCTGGGCAGCAGAAGAGCTGATCAGCACCAAAGCCACACAGGTTTCTGCTGGAGAGATGCTCCAGCTCCTTCCAGTTCTCCCATAACTCTTGCTCTGTTCCACCCCATCTCCCAACAATGCTCCAACTGCACCTTTCTGTCTTCCAGCTGCGGGGCTGCGTCAGTTGTTGAACCCTTGTGCTGAGAGAAGAGGCTGAAATGCCACCCAAAAGGTGACAGAGACACAGCTCCGGTGAGGAAGTGTCCACTCGGGCACAGGGCGATGCTTTTCCCAGTGTGGATCCCTCCTGCTCATCCTGCAAGTGACCCCAGCGAGCTCTGACCCAGAGCATGAGCAGGGCACGAGGGCAGGACTTGAATTAACTCCCCCCACGCCAAAGCCCCCCACGATGAGCCGGTGAGCAGAGCCTCCCACAGGGATTCCAGGGCTGGACTGTTCCCTTTGGATCCTGAGGCCACCCTGGCTGCAGGACAGGCGGGATGGACGTGTTATGATGCCGGGGCTGAGCACGGAGCTGGAGAACAACCATGAGCAACAGCTCCAATTGCAGTGAGACAGACCTCAAGGCCTACTACGCTGTCACCTACACCGTGATCCTGATCCCTGGGCTCATCGGGAACACCCTGGCCTTGTGGGTCTTCTATGGATACATGAAAGAGACTAAAAGGGCTGTGATATTTATGATCAATTTAGCCATTGCTGACTTATCACAGGTGCTGTCCTTGCCCCTGAGGATTTTTTACTACCTGACGGGCACGTGGGAGTTCGGAGGAGGCCTCTGCATGCTCTGCTTCTACCTGAAGTACGTCAATATGTATGCTAGCATCTACTTCTTGGTGTGCATCAGCGTGAGGAGGTACCTGTTCCTCATGCACCCCTTCAAATTCAGCGACTGCAGGCGTATCTGCGACGTCTACATCAGCATCGTGGGCTGGGTCGTGGTCTGTGTGGGCTGCCTGCCTTTCCCACTCCTCAGGCTGCACCAGGATGATAAAAACACCTGTTTCGTGGATCTTCCCATCAAGAAACTCGACCTCCCCACCTCCATCACACTGATGACCTTAGGGGAGTTGGTGGGGTTTGTGACCCCCCTGCTCATCATCCTGTACTGCTCCTGGAAGACAGTCTTATCACTAAAGGAGAGGAACTCTGCTTCTCGGGACCTGGGAGAGAAGAAAAAGGCTTTAAAGATGATCCTCACCTGCGCCCTGGTGTTCCTGATTTGCTTTGCACCTTATCACATCAGCTTCCCGCTGGATTTCTTTGTAAAAACCAGGCAGATCCAGGAGGGCTGCGTGCAGATCTCGGTGTTCCACGCTGTGGCTTTGTGCCTGGCCAGCCTCAACTCCTGCGTGGATCCCGTCATCTACTACTTCACCACGGATGAGTTCAGGAGACGCCTCTCCAGGCAGGATCTGCAGGACAGCATCCAGCTCCAGCCCCTCAGCTACGGCAGGAAGCACTCCAGGGATGTGCTCGGGGAGGACACCATGGAATACTAGAGCTGCCCTTCCCAAACAGCTGCCAGCACTCCCAATATTCATTAAATTTTGGCCTTTGCCACAATTTTTTCCCTCAGGACGCTGCAAACAACAACTCAAACTTCTGCTTTCAGTGAGGGTTGGAATAAACGAACAACACCCCCCCCAAAAACCCCAAACCTGACCAAAAAAACCCCAAACCTGACCTGATTTAATACTTCAGTTGCAAATTTTCACTGAATACAAACAGGAGCATTTCTATTCCTCAGCTGGGCAGCAGGAGGTCACGGACCCATGGCAGAGATGACACCATGCCCCACCGTGACCCATGGCATCACCCAGCCATGCCCTGATCAGCAAGAAACAGCAAAGATTCGAGGTCTTGCTGTGCAGAAAGAATTTGATCCTAAAAAGTACTGGATGCCACAATATTCTGTTTCTGAAGCACAAGACAATCCAGCAGAGACTGCTTCTCCAGAAAGTGCCCAGAGCCTGCTCCAGCCACGCTGAGCACGGAGTGAGGAGCAGAAGGTTCTTCCCATTTAAATAATTAATGAAGCCTTATTTTGGGGTGCAGCAAATGCCATCACCCCAAATCACACAGTCAGTGAAGCTTCCACACACTATTTTTGTGCCATCAGTTCCCACTTCTGTATGGAAAGAAGGGTTGGAGCCATGCCATGAGTATTGAACCATGGGGTTGTGAATTTTGAACCACGGGGTTGTGGATTTTGAACCACGGGGTTTTGCATGGAGGGTATTTATTCAAGCCAGGTGTCCATCAAGCCTTTCAGGTCCTCTTTTCACCAAAAACGGGGCAAATTATTTCCCTTTTGCTGATAACTGACCTATAGCCATCACATCCACTCCTCATCAACAGCAGCAGGATTCAAACAGAGGATCCAAACTTTTCCGAAGTTTGCTGTAATGGGAACTCCCTGGAAGCAGAGTCAAAGGTGCCACAAGAGATTTTTAAGAAAGGCTCAAATATGGATGTATTTTTAATAACATTTGCTTTAAATTCAAACCACGGAACCTTCGGGCTTGACTTTGGTATTTCGTTTGCACCTTCTTGTAAAATGCTATTTTTCTGTGAACATTGGAAACGTTACATTTGGAAGCGTAAAATACTGTGACAGTATTGGTTTTTATTTATGCAAATGTTGTTTTATAATTTATATAAGGGACATACACATTGTAGGAAAATGATGTGAAGGTGATGTTCCTGTCAGAACACAGGAAGTTTTCTTTTTCTTTTCAAAAACTCTTTCACATAATAAAAGAAAACTCCACCACCTCTTCCCTACAGGAATCTGAGCCGGTGCCTGATGGCTGAGCAAGCACTGATAATTCATGGAAACCACGAAGCACATGCAGAGTGATGAAAAAAAATATTTATTTTTATATTTCCTGTTGTATATAATAAAATAATAATTTCTAAAAAATGTTTTTTAAATGTAATTCATGGTTCCTTCTCCCCCCTGCATCACCAATACACACGAACATGTGGCAGCACCTGGATTTGATGCCTCTTGAGCACCTGCAGAACATTTTAGATGCTTTTCTGAAATGACTTTACCCTTCTTCTTGCACTGGCGAGAAAAGCCAAGGGACAGGTTTCCCAAGATAATGGGAATTCCTCCAGCTGCAAGAATCCAGCCCATCGCTGTCCTTTTTGGCCCCCGTGGGAGGGGAGCAGGGTGGCCCTGTCCAACCCCCCCAGAGTCACTTTTAGCTCCTGAGGGGAAAAAGCTGTTACATAAAGTGGTGTCAGAAGTTCAGAAATCGTTCAATGAGAGAAACCTCAGGCAGCTGAAGTTTTCCACCCAGAAAATCCCGTGGGTGCAGCAGCGCCTTCCCCTCCTGCCACGGCAACGGGGCTTATTCAAATGAGCATTAATTATCTCTTTTGACGGGAAGTTGATGCAATGGCCGGGGTTGGTGACACGAGACAAATTCAGGGGACACCGCCCTGCCCTCCCCCAGGGCACCTCTGCTCCAGGGGGGATCTGCTGGAGCCACACTGAGGCCTCACAAACCCCTGGTGATGCTGCTACCAACACCTGGAGAATCAAGATACTCCTCAGATTACCAGGAGGTGGATTTTCATGACATGCGTATTTTTTCCATGCCTCTGTATTTTCACTGTCTCAGGATCCACAAACTGGACTCAGTGATCCTTGGGAGTCCCTTCCAACTCAGAATATTCTGTGAATCGCTAAAATAATCTGAATAATCTGGTCTGCAGCACTGGAATGGGAATCTATGAATGAGAATGTAACCGAGAATAAAAAACCCCAAACCCCAAAATATCCCCTTTATTCTGCAGGAAGGGTTTCCTTTGGTCGCAGCCCTCCCCCAGGGCGTTGTTATCACCGAGCAGCAAAGCACTGAGCTCTCTGCCAGTGCCCTCACCAGGCTGGCTCTGCGCTGAAGTGACAAGCGGCTTTTGGGCACAGAACCAGGTTTAATTCGTGCTGGGCCAAAAGGAAAGTCATTGTGGCAAGGGCGCAGCCTCAGGGGTGGTTTGAGGGATGCCCGGGGAGCTCGAGCTGTTCAGAAGCAGCAGAGAGTGCTCTGGGAGGCACAAGGTGCGTGAGGGCGGCAGGGTCAGGGGGAAGCAGAGCTCTGGGTCTGCTCCGACCCTGCCCCGCTCCCACCGCCTGCCCCACGCTCCCAGCCCAGCACCAGCTGCACAACCTCCCACCGCCCTCGGGCACCGCCTCCTCCCCGGCCGCCGTCCCCGTGAGGAGAGACACAGCTTTTTGGGGCTTTTTGGGAGCGTGCTGAGGCTCAGCGCTGCCCCTGCACGGGAGGCTGGCACGGACAGCGGCGAGCGCAGCCCGCTGGGATCAGAGCCCACCCCCTGCCTGGCCACCAGCCTGAGCCCCCGGTGATCCCCGAGCTCTGGGGCTCATGAATTCCCTGGTTTCGTTCCATGTCGTTGCTGCTCTGAGCCATCCCACGACGGCACCTTTGGGTGTCCCTCCCTGCTGCTTCCCTTTTCACCTCCTCTGCGGGATTTGTGCCCCAGCCTCGGGGGAGGGGACACCTCACAATGCTCAGAATCCCCAGCCACTCCTGCCCCCGAGCTGGGAGCGGGGCCACGTGTCCTCCAACATTTCCAGTGCCCTCTGCATCCTCTGCCATCACCACGAGCCATCCATGGAATCCCAAAGATCTCCTTTCACCATGAAAGGGGCTGATTTACAGCTTCTCTTACCAAAGCAGAATTTTTGTCCCCTCACACATCTTTTACCAGCACTGTTTTATTTGCTGTTTTGTCACATGGTTGCTCAACATCCTGAGCAGAGTCCCCGTTTCTCTGTAACTCTGTAACTCGTTAGGTTTTCCTGCTGGGGTTAAGGCAGCTTTGGCACGTTTTACTGCACTGCTTACTTCCTTTTCACTTTGCTGTTAAAAATGAGCCTCAGCCCCAGCTCGTTGGGTGTAAATAAACACACAGAGCACCCCTGGCACTGCTGGACTCTGCTCCTCAGATCTCAATAACCAAAAACAACCTCCAGAGAGTGACCCAAATATGAGCCCACCCCATCGAATACAAAAACAAAAAGCTGAAATCTTGTCAGAGATGTTTTGATAAAGACCATGACCAAAAGTAAGCCAGACCCATCAGGGCAGTGCCTGGTTCATGCTGCCAGTTACATCAGGGCAGAGGAGCTGCAGCCTTTGGGGTGATAAACTCTGAGAATTTGATCTACATGATCAACAGCTGTGGCCAAAAATCTGATTTAGAAAAAAAGATTTGGTTATGTAAAGCCATGAGAACAAAATAACGGTGATAAAATGTAGTAATGTCACTGCCTCAGAGGGGAAGGCCTGGTTCTGGTTCCTGCTTCCAGCTCTGTTCCTGCACCTTAGGTCAGACCAAGCCAGTCAGGGCCAGTGTTGGGTCTGGGCTCCGCAGAGGTGCCACCATGAGGTTAAAGGGAGGGGGAGACTGAAGATCCTTGGAGGTCAGGTACGTCCATGGTCACCATGTGGTAGAGCTCCAATTGTCAAGATGATCATTTTTGATGCCATTTTGCTCAAGTTTCCTTCTACTCCCACTTTTTCCCCCCTGAATTCAGAGAAGAAAATGAAAAGCCCAAGCAACCAGCAAAGGCAGGATGAACACAATGACATAATCGAGTGCCATAAGGAATTGTGAGCATGAACCACTCTTAACTCATCTCCCATTTTCCCAGTGGCCCAACAGTGCTGTGAAAAGGGAATATCTTGGTGAGGCTCATGGAGGTCATGGCTTTTACCACCCACAATGTGCAGCTTTGCCTCCCCACTTGTGCTCCCACAGGTCCTAAGGGAAAAAACTTATTTTAAAGATTTTAACCCACCCAAACTCTGGTTTTGGCTGACTTGTTTCCCTCATATGCTGTCAGATCAGCAGTCCTGTGATCAGTGCCATTATCTGGGACAAATCCACAGTCACAGGACACTGGATATTAAAGGGCACGCAAAAGTCGGCACAGCTCCAGAGAAAGTTCCCAGGAGACCTGAGTGAAACAGAAGCTGAAACTCAGAGAGCTCTGAGGTTCTGGTTGAATGAGGTTTCTTATTTAAGTGAATCAACACAAACCATCCAAGCCCACAGCCCAGCCTGTTCCTGCTGCTTAACAGCCTAAAAATCCTAAAGCGGCACCATCCCAAACCCAAAAAGGACAGCAGCACTGGCAACGTTGGTGTCATGCTGCTCTTTGAGTTCCTTCACCCAAAATTTCTCCCTCTGGGCTCATCTGCCCCAGCCCATGAGTCTCTCATGGAACTTCAAATCCCTGGTGAGATCTGGTTCAAATCATCACCGTGCTCTGCCATAAATCCCAGCTCTGCAGCGAGGACACATCTTGCCTTCGAGCACAAGAGGGTTCTGGTTGGTTTTTTCAAAGAAAATATAAATGAAAACACAAAAACTCAAGAAAATAAAATGATATGAAGAAAGCAGAATGAAGAGTTTTGTGGAGGGACACCATCAGCTGCACTGAGAAACAACAAATACTGGGAGTCTGCAAAAGGATAAATGCCTATGTTATCCAATACATCTGCAAATGGGATATTTATTGGAGAAACACAAAGTGTTCCTGGTCCAGGAACCTGGTCGAGTGGGAGGTAAACTGGCAGGGGGGTTGGAACTAGATGGGCTTTAAGGTTCCTTCCAACCCAAACCATTCTGGGATTCTAAAGGCTGGGAAGATCTGGAGCTCACTTTTTACTCAGACAGCCACAAATCAAAGGTCTTGATCCAGGGGGAAAACAGAGCCAGCAGGCAGCAATCCTGGGGCAAGCTGTGCTCAGCCACCTCCACCAGTGCAGCCTCACCACGGCAAACCCTTGGAGATGGGCGGGAAGAGAAGGAGCCGTGGCTCTGGAGCATCCTCCAGGGATCCAGCAGTGCCCTGCGACTCCTCACGGGAGCGGTGAGGGGAGCAAGAGGACTCGTCCCCACAGGAAGGCAGCTCACAGTGAGGCACAGATGGATCTGATAAGCACAGAGCCTTCCTGTGCCCCGAGGCTGCTCACGGGTGAGAAGTAGCAGCAGCAGCTCCGCTCACCACGGAAGTGTCAGCCTTGGGTTGTGTGAAAGTCTGATCCTCCTGCCTGTTTGGGGGTTTTTTGTCATGATATGAGGCAAAGCTGTAACTGCTTCCAGCTTCAGGCTGGGTGACAATGCACACTGGTAAAGGAAGTGTGGTCTGAAGTGGGGCTTCTACATCACTCTTATTTAAAAAAAAAGTAAGGCTTAATTAGGGCAAAGGGCTGAGAACATGAGATGACAAAAGCTACGATTCCCAAGGGCAGAGAATCCAAAGTAGTGAATTACTTATCACCAAGTGACCACTGAGATCATCAACCCACAGAACCACACACCCTCCACAGCCCTTCCCTCCCAAGGGATTTTGGGGCACCAGGTGGAAGGCGTAGGTTTATCCACAGAACCATGGAATGGCTTGGGTGGGAAGGGACCTTTAAGGTAATCTCATTCCACTGCCATGAGCAGGGACACCTTCCACTAGCCCAGGTTGCTCCAAACCCATCCAACCTGGCCTTGGACACTGCCAGGGATCCAGGGGCAGCCACAGCTTCTCTGGGCACCCTGTGCCAGGGCCTCCCCACCCTCACAGGGAAGGATTTCTTCCCAATATCCCTCTTAAACCTTCTCCATGCATGGATCTGTTTGTGATGAATCCCACATGCTGACACTCTCATTCCAGAATAAAAGCACTGGGTTCCACACCAACAAGGGATTTGGTCTGTAGGAAGGAAGTTCCATGTTCCAGAGTCAGGTGTCCACCCATGGATTTAGCCCACAACAGCTTCGAACATCAACAAGCCCTAAAACGGAACAGCAGCTCAGGAGAACCCAAACATTTCTGCAAGACACAAACCACCATCCACAGTGAGAATGAGCCTGCAGACAGGAAACTCACTTTTGCATCTGTTCAGGTGGAATTCAGGGCTGTCACAGCACAAAAAGAGAGAATACCCATTTAAGTAAACAGAATAGTTGAACTACAAGAAATAATTTCCTTGGGAGGTGGAGTGGTGGGTAGAAAGCCTCTAATTACTCTCAAGACAGGAAATACACCCATCCTATTGCCTAGGTAATAACACAAATATATACTCATAATGAAGAAATAATGTTAATGCAATAATGTCACTGTAATTATCCGTATCGTAATTATTTTGGTGGCAGCCTGGAAGCTTCAATCAGTGCTGGCATTTGGGTTCTGTGCCACAGCTGGCAGCAGAGCCATCCCCCACCCGGCCTGGAATGAGGACAGGCAAAGCAGCTTTAATCCCTCCAAGCCTGACCTCGAGCTCAGCCCTCCCAGGGGGGTAATTCACATACGAAGTGGAGGGTTTGGGGGCTGCACCCCATTTATCTGGTCCTGCACAGCTCTGCTGAGGCCCCACCTGCAGTGCTGTGTCCAGTGCTGGTGTCCCCAACATCAGAAGGACAGGGAGCTGCTGGAATGAGTCCAGAGGAGGCCAAGTTGTTAAGCGGACTGCAGCACGTCCCCTGTGGAGACAGGCTGGGAGAGCTGGGGCTGCTCAGCCTACAGAAAAGAAGGTTCTGGAGGAAGAGACCTTCCAGTGTCTGAGGGACTACAAGGAGGCTGGAGAGGGACTGTTCATCAGGAAGTAGTGACAGGACACTGTTGGGTTCACACTGAGAGATGGGAAATTCAGATATACCGAAGAAATTCTTCCCTGGCACAGGGTGCCCAGAGCAGCTGTGGTTGCCCCTGGATCCCTGGAAGTGTCCAAGGCCAGGTTGGACGGGGCTTGGAGCAACCTGGGATAGGGAAGATGTCCCTGCCCATGGCAGGGGGTGGCACTGGATGGGCTTTAAGGTCCCTTGCAACCCAAACATCCTGGGATTCTGGGACACGAGTTCTCCTCAGGGCCGGGCTGTTCAGTGCTGAGATTTCAGCCATCACTGACCCCAGACTCTGCTGAGCACAGCTGGATTTTGGGGAGTTTTCCCGAGAACTAATCAAGTCCACAGGAGCCAGCCCAGTCTTGCTGGAGTCCCAGCAGGCTCTTTGCTCCCCAGACCCCTGCACAGACCCTGGGAGTGCTGCTGTGGGTGGGAGGTGACAGTTTCTCACTGCCACACCAAGCACAGCCGTGCTGCAACAGGCTGCAGCACAGAGCTGAGCTTACGGCCAGAAAAGCCTGGTTGAGACAAGCAGTTTATCAAGTCTGAGGTGCTAAAGCTCCTTTTCATACCAGCCTGAGGCCTCAGGGGGTTTTTCAAAGGTCTCCACACTCCCCCTATTTTTTTTTCTCCAGCTCTTCACCTCAAGATATTTATATATGCAAAGAAGTTCAATTTTTATAGATTTTTATCAACAGTAAGGCTGGAGGAGACTGAAGTTCTAATTTAGACTATTACATACTCTAATGGAAGAGTCTGTCACCACAGCCACCCACACCTCAGCAGTCACACAGAGCAGCAGGTTCTGTAAGGGCAACAGCATCTCCTCCGAGAACCAAAACCAACTGTGTTCTTAATGATTTCTCATGTGCTTTTCTGGTTAGAAAAACCCCAAACGAACCCACATGTCATGCTGCAAGAGGAAATATCCAAAGCACTGCATTGCCAGCTTCACGCTGATAGAAGTATTTAAATTTTACATCTAATTTTTAATTTATAGGGTCAGAAAATGAACCTGCCAGCTCCCCCAACGAAGCAGTCCGATGTGCCTGCAGAGATCCTGCTGGTTGTGCCATACCCACAGGATGCTTTTGCAGTAAACACAGATGTAAATGAAACTCTTACAGTAAATGAGTTTGCATTTGCATCCCGGCAGTGTCACGCCCTCAGTCACCACACCCATGCCTGCAGTACAGTTCTACTCAGATACTAACAGGGTTTTACACAGTTACAGCTCTATTATAAAAATGTTCCTTACTATAGACACAAACTAAGCCAAGACACGAAGCACCAGGTGGAGGAAGCTTTGATCAAACCATTTTTAGGTTTAATTTTGGTAAAATAGCTGAAAAACTGTCTGTTGGATGAACGCACCAAGTTTTGACCAGTTATGCACACTTTACACCCAAGTGTTTGCTGCCTGTGCCATCTACTGGTGCAAAGGACTCCTCCAACTCGTGCTCCCTCCTGCTTCGACAGCCCAGCTGAACACAGCAGCTGCTCAAAGCCGAACACAGCAGCTGCTCAAAGCCGAACACAGCATTAGAAGATCCCAGGAGTACCTGAAAATTCCATTTTGGCTTGGACAGCCCCAGCCTAAAACGCTTAGGGATAGGTAACAAGCCCAGCAGAGCACACGTGTGACCAAATCCAGCTCCCTGCTCACCTCAGAGCAGGTGAGAACAATCTGTTCCTGCTGTCCCTGGCTCCCTGCCTGGAACATCCAATAACATCTGAAAGAACTGACTTCACTTCGTTCCAAAGGTATAGAAAGTGTTCCAGCCCATGTGGAAGCAGGTCCAGCATTCCTGGCTGGAGGTGCATCCACTCCATGGACACTCTGAGCTGGAAAGAGCAACTCCTGGGGTTTCTTTTCCATATAATCACACCTCACTGCTACAAGCAGATGCTTCTTGCTCTCCACAACCAACACATCTCCAAGTCCTTCCGCTCAAGGTTATGAAAAGAACCCATCCTGGTTATCCTCCCATCCAATGCAGAGGAGCAGGAAATCACCCCTTGTCCAAAGGCACAAAATCTGGAGGAAAAACTTCCCAGCACAGCTGCTTCTCCCAGTAACACCCCGTGAGTGAAAGAAACCTGGCTCACAGTGACAGGAATCAGAGCTTTCTACAGCATTTTATTTCATTATACACTTCAATTTACTGAAATACTCTCCTACACACACTATTCTAGAGCCAAAGCTCTGGTTTTGGGACACATCCTTGGGGGAAGAGCTGTGTTAGTTTCTGTGCTAAAAGTCCTGTGTTCTCCTTTCTCCTGCAGTTTCCTGGGCAATGAGAGAGCAGCAACTCCTACAGGCACGTCTCCCTCCCCACGGCTCTCTGTGCAGAAATCCTGCTGCTTTCCTTCCAGCTGCACAATCCCAGGCACTTTCCAGGAAAGCTACAAGGGTTCAGCAACACTTTAGCTCGGAGCCCCAGAAGTTTCAGGGCAGGACTTTCCTGTCTGAGCTTCCAGCAAAGCTCAGGGTCAGAGCTAAACATTCATTAACCTCTGCCTCTCCCGATGTGCTGAACAGCCCCTCATTAACACCCATGAACAGCCTGGGACAGGCAAACCTTCAATCACAGCCTCATCACCAGCAATATTCAAATGAATTGTAAATACATCCTGCCCTTGCAGTGAACACCCCCCGAGCTGCCCCTGGGGGATGCTGTTTGGAGAGAGCTGTCTGTTCTACCCTCTGTTCCTCGAGCTTGTCTGGCACCACAAAGCATTTCCACAGCACCAGAAGAGGAAGTTCAGCTTCACAAGCTCAAAAACAAGTTAAGAGGGGTAAGAGAAGAGCACTGCACGACGCCTCAGGCCCACAGCATCACCCCCCTCACCTCTGAGCACCAGGAAATCACACAAACACCGAAGTTTTAGAGAAACATTTATTATAGGGTTGCAGAATTTATGCCAATATAAAGTCCCTTAATAAAACTCTCAGGTTTATCAACTGCAGGACACTAACTCTTCATTCTCTTTAGACTGCAGCTTTCCAAAAAAAGGGAACAATGCTCTGACTGCAGCAGTAATGCTACTTGCTCATAAAAAGTTGATCTAAAAAGTTTATATAAGCCCAAGTAGTTTAAGTTTACAACTACAGTCACGTTCACAAGTGAGCTATACCAGAACAGACCCTGGAAATAGGAAGTTACAGGATAAATCAAGTCATAACCAAAAATACTGACAAGCTTTAAGAGCAACTCTATCTGATCTAACAACTAAATGCCACAAAACCAAACTAAGGGAGAAGAACTCAACGTAAGCTCAGGGAAGGTTCCAAATATACATACGATTCAATACAGTAATTGCACAAAAAGAAATAGGGTAGTGTTAAAGGTTTCTGATCACTGAGCTTGGATTTTACATGCTGCACACATGGTCGTTAAAATAAACCTTTAATGAGCCAGATCAGGAAGGTTTCTGAGCCAGGATACGGAGTGCAGAGCTATTCTACAGAACTACACAAGATGTGCAAACCACAGATTATTAATATTAATCATTCTGTGAAAGTTAAGGTGAACATAACTGGTTCCAGCCAAGGAACTGGTTAACATTTTTATATATATATATTTTTCTGCCATTCCCAGATTACACTAAATCAAACACATTCAACAGATAAACTGATATTAGCTTTCTAAAAAAACCTTACTCAAATTTAAGTTTTACATGAGACAACTAAAAAGTTATACCAAGGATCAACGAAAGCTGAAATGGTGACTTTGTCTTCTGAAATACAAGCAATACACAGAAAATGCATAAGGCTTTTGATTATCACTGCACGGTTTAATTGCAGAAGTCGATGTCTAACGCTGACTTCTCCAAGAAGGTGTGACCTGGTCACCTCCCATCCGTCACCTTTCACTGCTGACAAATCTTCGTCTCAACCACGAAAGAGTTTTCAAAGTGTCTGATTGAGTGACAGTTCTCCGCTGCCCGTTTCTGCACACCTGGGGACGAGAGACGACAAGAGGCTGAGTGAAGAGCAAGCATTGCCAGCTTCCATCATTACAAGACACAATCATTCCGTGCATTGTGTTTCTCCAGCCAGGAATTGCCACCAGAGCCTGCTATGGGCTTGTTTTCCATCCCAAATCCCTAGCCCAATGTGCATTTGCACAGGGTGTGCTTTGCAGAGCACTTCACCTTGGGAGGATTTACCTCACTCTAGTTCTTCCTAACACTATTGGAGTGATTTTTCTCTATTTCAGGACATGCCAGCACTGCGTCTGACCCAGGCAGTTTACTTGTATCAGCTGTGGCTCAGTAAGAGACAAGAACACAGCAGTCCTACCATCAAAGAGCTGCTCTCCTCAATCACTTCCATTTGCAGTAATTCAGAGAAGATTTAGTTTGTTTAATTAGAAGAGAATTGTTCAGAGTAAGCAAGAGAAGCACCACCTCTTTACCTAACCCCAGCAGGGCACTGCTTTGGTTTATTAACACCTAAAATCCCGGCTGTCCTTCAATTCAAAGGCATCAGGATGGAGGTGAAGTTTCCAATGCCCACCCAACAGGATAACCTGGGTTCCTCCTATGCCTCCAAGTTACAAGTCCAGGAAATTGCCACAGCACCTGAGGTCAGTTTAACAGATGAACACACAAACTCCACAAAAGCTGAGAGCCAAGGCAACACCAGCAAAATGAGAAGAAATGAGAAGACTTTCCCAGAGAAGTTCCAGGAGTTTATCCATTGCAGTCTCATTTCTGTGACATGGCTCATACACTGTGTGCTAGAAATGAGGTGGGGAAGGCAAGGCAAGACTGGCCCCTGAACAATTTTCTCCTCACTTTGATTAGATTTCCCACCCTCTCCCCTCCACAGGCAAAGAGGGAGAGTTACAGCACAGCAGCTGTACCAGGAAGCATTTTCCATTTACCAGAATCCTTTTGTGCAAGTGCTCTGCAGGAATCTTTTGCTCTGCGGCAAAGATGTCAACAACGCGTTAGAGCAGGATGATTTCAGGGAACATCATAAACACTCTTCACAGGGCTGTCTACAGACACAGCAGCTGTCAATTTAGCCTTGTTCCCAAAATCATCCTCACAACAGCTCAGTCACACGCCTCTGCCTCCCATGAGGACAGCATTTAGCGTTCCTTCATGTGCCCTACACAGAACCCCTTTGCTGCTCCCACAGAGGGAGCCTTCCTTCCATCCACAACAGGATGTTGTGTGCAGCAAGCAGCAGATGTGGCTCCTGATGCTGCAACTGGGCTGAGGAAACTCTTGCCTAAGAGCTTGGCAGCCAAACCAGAGCACAGAGTCCTGACAAACCAAACATCTGCATTCTGAAAGGCTCTAACTGACTAAGGGTTAGCTCGCTCTGTTTGGTGGGAGCAGCAAATATGAAATGCTTTGAGCTACACTGAAGCAAAACTCACAGCACCAGATTTCTGTCCCCCAGGCCTCGTCCCAGTAGGTCGGAGCACAGACACCTCAGCTCAGTCCCTGTCACAGAGTGGCAGGAGCACACAGGCAATAAAGAACCAGAGCTCAGCAGTTCCTCTGGAGTGTTCTTCCTCTTTCAGAGAGGAAGTCTGGGATGTCCGGAGCTCACTGTTCAATTACTTTTTTTTTCAGAGCAAGTAAAGCAGAAGAAAATGTTTTTATTTGGTGCTCCTGTAACCCAGTTTTAGATAGGACAGGGACAGAATGAGCTGTGCCTACAGAGACTCACATTATCTGATGGATTATATGGATTTTGGGGTCAAACTAACTTTTAAGTTCAACCAAAAGATAGAACAAAAACAGACTTAAATTTGGTTTGGGCATGTAGCCTGTAATTGTGTAACTGAAACTTTTTCAGCATGTTCAAATGACACTTCACATTCAGACATGAAGGGAGGGGAAATACCCAGCAGGATCAGGAGTAGCCTCAGCTTCTGCTGAGCACTCAGATTCCCAAGACTAAAAACTCCCCAGGTTTAAGTATTTACCCCTTCCCTAGTTAAACAATACCTTTGCTTTTTCCTGAGGGGAACTTACCCATGATTTGGTCTCTGCGCTGAAGCCTGAAGGTCTCTTTTCCCACACAGAGCTGGTAGATGAAGATGCCCAGATCAGACACGTTATCAATCTCCTCTGTAACCACCATCTCCTCACGCACCAGGTACGTCTGGGGCAGGTAAGAGCCAGTCTGGAAGAGACAAAACCTGCAGGTACAGACTGCTGCTTACCACTACATTTTACTCTTTGCTTTGGAAGGGATTCAAGCAGGAGAGTCCAGCCTTCCTGATTTTTAATACCAAGATATGCTGAGCTCAACCAGTCGCATACCAGGGAAGTTAAAAACTGGCAGAGGCCATTTCAAACAGCTGCAGTTACATCCAAACAAGGCACAATTAACCTCAACTCTGCAAGCCTCATGTGAAGCAAATGTAAATAGAACCTGGTCAGGTTTATCTGTACACAAAATTTGCAGCTAAAAGAGAAACAAAGTATTGTGAAAGACTCCAGGTTTGAGGCAATGTATTTCTAATATAAAAAAGGCAGGCCAACCTACAAAAGGCTTCACCAGATGCTCCCAGCACTACTGAGACAGCTTCCTACCCCTCAACTCCTAAAACAGGGGCAGGGACATACACTTACAGCTTATCTTCATGGAGCTAAAAAAAATACTGCAACAAGCTAAACTAGACCAGTGGCCTCTAGAACCAGATGTAAGAGAGTCAATGATTTTCTTAAAAAGTCCATTTGACACATGACAGCCAAGTATTGCATTTAAGTGGGAAGCAGCAACAAATTCTGTTAACTTGACCCACAAATCATCTTGGAAGAACACCAGTTTTAGTCACTGAAGAGTCAAATGCTTGTGGTGATCTCATAACTGCAGCGCCAATAACTGGGGAACAAGTTCACATTGTTCTTTTCAGCAAAACCCTCACGGGGCGACCGAGCTTGCTGGGAGTAACTCTCAGGTTTAGGCTTTCAGTGATATTTGGAGCTTTATCAAATTCCTTTCTAACAGCTAAATTTAGCCTTATCTGCTGGTTGCTTTCAGCTCTCATAAAGCCAGGTATTAATAAGAGCATTAGGCATGAATCTACTCAACATAATATACACTGACAGCTGGCCTTAACTTCAGTGCAGTGACTGAGCTGGGGGATTATGGACTCTGATGGAGGGAGGACTGTTCTAGCAAGGGCCTGAAGTTCAGGAGCAGCACCCAGCACTCTTAGCAAAAGGCAGCCTGTCAGCAGAACCCAGCAGCAAAGCTCCCACGTACCGCCAGCTTGGCGAAGAGATCCATCAGATTCCTTGGAGGCATGACTATGGAAGTGTTCAGCGGGATCACGTAGCAGTTCCCCAGCTGCAGGTCGAGATACGCTGTCAAAAGCTGTTTTAAAAAAAGTTTTCAGTTAGTCAGGGAGCCTTCAATTAGCAGAACACAATTCTACCAGGAGCAAGGCAAGCTAAAATAGCTGGATATCACTCACAGCTACTACAGAAGTGATGCATTCAGGAACTGCTCCGTGTAAGAACTGAACTGTTACCACTTTGGTAAACCAAGCGGTTACAGCAATAGTTTAAAAAACTTTCGCAGATAAGAGAAAGCTGAATGGAAAAGCAGCTTCTGCCATAATTGTAAAGGAGTACAGTTTGTACTAACACAGAGGAAGTATTTGGGAGTATGATCTCATAACTGAAAAGGTCTAATTAAGCACAGTACAAACAAAAGGTATCCAGCTGCCAATAACAATCGTTCCCTTTAAATAGTTCTTCAGGAAAAGTATTAGTCCCTACAATAATCTCATCAGCATTGCCACTGAGCACAAGAACTGCAGCAACTAGAATTACCTGTTTATTCTATCTGCATTGCCAAGGCTGGATTTACAACCAACCTCTGAGAGCTTTTACAGCTGACTGAGGATAAATGTTAACACTATCAACACAACTTTAATAAAAAAGTCAAATGAAAGCCATCCTCTCCTCTTCGCCTTACACAAACTCCATGCAACTACACAGCATTGTCAGGTTCCAAGTTTCAGCTGCTTGAAGTGATTTTTCAATGCCCTTCTCCAAGGCCCACACCTGTTTGCAATCCAACAATTTGCTGTGACATTGTGCTGCATCCTTAGCCCCTTAACACACATTTAGGATGTCCTCCATTTACATGGGATTCTTGACCAAACAGCAAGAGGCACTTCCAGATATCCCACAGGTACCAGTAGAGTTGCACAGCACTGAGATGCATTTTTCTGGGAAACAACTCAGAGTTCCTACCCACAGTGACTGTACCACCACTGCAGTTAATCCCACTGTTACAGAGTTCACAGGGTCAGCTGTGTCACACTAAAACCCAAGCAGCACTCGCGCTGACAGCGAGCTTTAAAGCCCCGAGCGCAATCCCCCGAGCGGTGCGTGCCTGTCCCCGGTCCCGGCCGTGCCCCCGGACACTGACCCTGTCGAAGTCGTGCACGATGGCGGCGGGGTCGCTGTCGGAGAACTTGGGGACGGGCACATCGATGATGGCGATGTTGTCGTCCTCGCGGATGTCGGCCTCCTCGGCAATGGGCAGGAAGTACGGCTCCACCGCGCGCTCCCGGCCCTCGTTCTCAAAGTAGCACATCTCCCCACGGTACACCTTGTGCTGGGACATGAGCAAGGGCAGTTACCTCACAGCAAACCAGCTCTTAACACTGCATTTCTGTCTGCCGAGACTGAGCACAGCTCCGTCACACCCAAAAGACACACAATCTTCATGGCCCCGTGATCCTTCTTTCCCCTTCATCTTTCCAGTCTAGTGATAACCCATTTACACCTTTTTTAATCAATGCTGTTTAAATAAAAAAGAACTCTCACATTACCTTTGGCATGAAGTACTTGTAGATGCAGGCTCCACCCACAACAACCCCTGCCAAAATGAACGCCAGGCCCAGCAGAGTCAAGAGACATCTTCCAGATGAGTTTTCAGCCCTGTGTGTGGCAACTTCTGGGTCCTTTAAATAAAGAAAGGTGAGAACTTAGAAAGGGCAGCTGCTCTGAATTTAAAGTGCATTGTTATCAACTGCTTCACTTTGACCCACCATCTTCTACTTCTTCTAGGTGCAGGAATTACAAGTCAGAATCATAAAATAAGAAAACACTCACATGAAACGTTACTGCATCAGATTAAGATCAGTTTTCAAACAGCACCAAGAGTATTTTCTGAGTTAGAGGATGTTTTTCTAGACAAACCTTTGTCCAGGAACTATTTGAATTGTAAGAAAGTTAAATAACTGTAACAAAAGATACTGTGCTGCAGCCACGGTCTAGTACAAGAAAGCAGGATTTGTAGATCAAGGTCATTAAAGGTACACAGCGTCTTCAGGCCTTTTGGTAAAGCCTCTTTCCCCTCCTCCTCTCACTATCACTTGCATTAACATTACTTTTCCTCCCAAAGCTGGATTAACAGAAGAAGCCAAGATGCAACTTTGTCTCTTGGCTGGGGAACAGACAACTGACACGAGTCACCAGGTTTTGGAACTTTTAATATGCACAAGCAAAGTCCATTATGAAAGAAAACCACTCGTCAGCTTAAACACAGCTTCCAATTATGCCAAATGAAAACAAGTCCCTGTGGCACATCCTACCCTGCAGCCTCAAAATAACCTCTCTCCTACCCAAATCCCAGGAAGTTTTGTTTCCAACAGCCTGAAACTTCCCTCTTTAGCTCAGCAGCTTGTTTTCCCCCGCCCAATGTTCTCTCAAACAAGGATGACTGCACCCAAAGGAAACTACTCTCAGGTAGGTGGCGAGTTGTGCAATCCTCACTGCAAAGGCAGAGGTGGTGTCTGAAAGGAAAGTTTAACCCTCCAGAGCTCCCACAGCATCTTCCCAGACTTCCAGCTTCAAGGCTCAGGCAAGCCAAGTGAAGAGAACAGCAAAAGTACTGTCAAATACTAAACAACCAGAAGAGACATTCCCTCCTGGAATCACACATTGGGCTTGAGTCTTTAAAAGGAAAAAACAAAACACAAAAACAACCACCAAACCCAAAATGTTTAGATAACCTCTATATTCGGTCAAGAAGGTCCCTTTAATGATTCCTGACTCCAGGATTTAATAGCTTGCTTTCAAGATCTGCTCTTTGTCCTGGTCAGGAAGGAAGAAAATTGGATTTCGCAGTAAAAGAGCTTTTCCTTTGAGGTGTTCCCAGAATCAGTGGCTGGGCTGGGCACAACAGCTTCCATGGCCTTTCTTTATTTGGGTCCTGCAGAACACAACACATTTAATGACCTGTGCTCCCAACAAGCGCCAGCATTATCACCGAGGTTGCAATATTTCCATGCTCAGCAAGATGCAGCAGCATAAAAGTCAAAGCCATCAGTTATGCAAGCACTGAAACAAACCCCAAGCTGTTTTGTGAAAGTCAATACTCCCACATTCCACTCGCGCATCCTCCAAACACAAAAATGTTGGTTCAGCAGGACACGAGCTGCTACAATTGGCATGTGAAGCATTTGTTAAAAAAGAAACAAACTACAAAAACAAAGCCAAACCCTGGTTTCAAGTCAGAATGATGCCAAATTTCTATGGCACTGCGTGAAAATCATCTTTCAGGGTTAAGCAGCTGTAAGATGGAGATTAATTCTGTTCTCTCCATGTTCACCTCCACCTTGGAGGTCCTTACTCATCCAGCCTGTCCCTACTTGAACACACCAGTCTGCACCAGTTTTGGCACTCCAGCCATCCCAGTGCAGGGATGATGTCGACATCTAATTAGCTACACTTGCACTACACCTATTTCAAACAAAGCAAAGGTGGTTCAGCATATTAAGCAGCAATGTGGGCAGCTGAATCTGAGAGGGAGGAGTTGACAGAGCTGCTAAGAGAACACAATAGGAAGATTTTGCTCCAGCAGGTTACAAAACCTCTGCACAAAAGTAACAGATAAAAGTCATCAAAAACCTACAAAGAAAATGCAGTTCTAAGCCATAACAAGCAGAGAAAACGAGGGATAAGAGACAAGAAGAAAAGTCACTTGTTTTAACACTGCTGACAGCCCCAAAGAACCTGCAGGGAGAATATTCTGCAAGCTCAAGGGTTTTGTGCAGATACTCCAGGGGACTTTTATTGTGCTGTTTCAGCCAACACTAGCCTTTAAGCTTGTTTGCTCTGCACAAATATTCCAGCAAAAGAAGACATTAACAACCACTCCAACAAGTCTGTCTTGGAATAAAATTATGAACTTGATGTTTACACGCAATTCCAAGCCCTCAAGCCAGAGTGAAGAGTTGTTAAAAACCCAAGTACGTGTGTGCAAACACACAGGATATTCCAAATTGAGAGGAGCAGCTCTCATGAGAACACAAAAAGGGGTGTGTTTATTAGAACTATTCCAGTCAAAGCTTTCACAGTACAGGGCTAGTAAATGTATGTACAACCAGTTGCCTCAGGAGTAGCTGAGGAGTTTGTCCCACAAGAAATTGGCCAGGCTAATGACATCTTCAAATTTTAAATCATTTATCTACCCCGTTTTCCTACTTTCTCTCTTTTTGATCCTGTAATTCAGTGCTACTATATTAAATGTGCACACATCAAGCTCTGACAGCTCAGAAGAGTGCACTGAGCAGGAAAATCACTCTGCATCCCTTCTCCTTCCAAAGGGAGGCTATTTCAGGTGAGGCTGTGTAGGCTGGAAGGGAAGCTGCTTTCCTGATTACAGCTTAGAAGGGAAAAAAAAAAAAAAAAAGGAAGAACTAGAGCCCAACTCCACAAGTTTTGTTGTTTTAAAAATTTTCTTACCTTCCAATTTCAAATAAACTCAGCCCGTGCCATCTTCCCCGTCTAGAACCACTGATGTATTTACCTACAGGCTGAGCTTCTCCACCTGCCTAAAACGCAAGACACCTTCAAAACAAATTTCCCACAAATTGGGAAAGTTCCACTCAAGCCAGCGACGCGCAGCTCGCTGGGAAGGAAAAGCCAACCACAGGGTGCTAGCCTGGGTTTCTATTTAAAACCCTTTATGGCAGGTTTCTTAATTTAAGCGCGACACCGACGCCTCACCGCAGCTGCCGGGAGGCTCCGAGCGCCGCCAGGAGCGGAGGACGAGCCTCAGCCCGCTTTGTTCGCCTGCAAGGCGCCGGCCGACCGCTGCCCACGCCGGGGGGAGCTCTCCCTGCGCTTCCCCGGCCGGCCCAGGGCCGAGCTGGGAGCTTTAAAGCGCCGTCAGGAAACGCGGCGCTGGCACGGGCCCAACTCGAGATAAACACCCGGTGCCGGCGCTGGCCCGGGGGTGTCACGGGACATCGCACCGCGACGGGGCTGCGGAGAGGGACAACACCGCGGCACCGGGGCCCCGCAGCCTCTGGCGGCTGACGGGAGACGCTCCCGCAGCCGCGGGCAGGGCGCGCCGGGGCAGCCGCCACAGGAGCGCGAGCCCCGCGGCCGCCGCCGCCTCCCCCGGCCGCGAGAAAATGGCGGCGGCTTCGTCTCCTCGCGCCCCCCCTCACACCGCCCCGCTCCTCCCCCCGCCGCCGCTGGCCAGGACACCCTTGTGCCCGCACCTTGTCGGCCACCAGCGCCTCGGCCGCCTCCTTTTTGGGCTCATCCTTGAGGGCGAAGGGCGAGTTGAAGGCGATCTTCACCATGGCGCCGGCGCTGCTGCCGCGTCCCGGAGCGGCAGCGGGGACAGCGCGGAGGGCGGGGCGGGGTCTGCGATGGCCACGCCCCCTCCAGCCCCGCCCACGGGCCCGCGGGAGCGCCCCCTGCCGGCCGCGCCGTCACACGGCTCCATTTCCCCGCCGCACCTCGCCTCGGGCGCCGGGAGCTGCTCCCGACGTGGCGTGACGGGATCAGAGAGGCTGGAAAAGGCCTCCGAGACCACCGAGTCCAACCTGTGACCGATCCCCACCTTGTCACCAGCCCAGAGCACCGAGTGCCACGTCCAGACCTTCCTCGGACACCTCCAGGGATAGGGACTCCACCACCTCGCTGGGCAGCCCCTGCCAAGGCCTGACCGCCCTTTCCATGCAAAAATTCCTCCTGCTGTCCAACCTGACCCTCCCGTGGTGCAGCCTGAGGCCGTTCCCTCTCATCCCGTCCCTGTTTCCTGGGAGCAGAGCCCGATCCCCCCGGCTGCCCCCTCCTGTCAGGGAATTGTGCAGAGCCACAAGGTCCCCCCTGAGCCTCCTTTGCTCCAGGCTGAGCCCCTTTCCCAGCTCCCTCAGCTGCTCCTGCTGCTCTCTGGGCGCCTGTCCCAGTGCTCTGCCCCCTCCGTGGAAAGAAATTCTTCCTCATGTCGACGTGGAACTTCTTATGGTTTGGTTTATGGCCATTGCTCCTTGTCCTGTCACTGGCACCACTGAACAGAGCCTGGCACCATCCTCTGGCACCCCTTGGAGATACTGGTATGGATGGATGAGATCCTCTCCCAGTCTTCCCTTCTCCAGACTAATCAAGCCCAGCTCCCACAGCTTCTCCTCACCAGGGAGATGCTCCAGACTCCTCATCACCTTTGTGGCCTCCACTGGGCCATTTCCAGCAGTTCCTTGTCTTTCTTGTCCTCTTTCTTGTCCTCCTCAAGGAGCCCAGACCTGGGCACAGCCCTCCAGATGTGCCTCAGAAGGGAGAATGAAACACTTAATGAATTAGACTGTGTGAAACAATCTGCTCCTTCATATGGATGGAAATCTGTGTCCGTCTCGCTAGAATTTGACTTTACAGCTCTACAAAGAAATTTGGTTTGAATCTGGTGCCCACACCATGGAATCCTCCCTCGCAGACAGCCATAATTAAACAGAGCTGAACACTTATGCAAATATTGCAATAAGTAATTCTTCTAAGTGTAAACAACATGCAGTGTGTATTCCAGCATTCAAAGCATGTTCCTGTTATTCCACAGATGGAATACACTGTGTTTCCTTTCAAGATCATAGGTTTGATATTGCTGCCTTTCATGTTCGTAAGAATTTTGACTTTGACTTCAGTCAGAGAAGAACAAAGTGTTTTATGTCTATTTAGCCTGACTTGGTCTAGTAACAGAAAACACTCTAACTTCATTTTACCAAGAAACCAGTGCAAAATCAATTTTCATACTTCCTAGATTTAGCATGTTGGGAATAAGTCAAGCTCTACTCTCAAAGTCCCTGGAACACAGATTTAGGACAAATTAAGAAGTTTCCTGTATGGCCAATGCAATATTTGTATTCTCCAAACTGGCAGCTGATAAATGCTATGAATAATTTTTGGTATCTTAATCTAATGTAATTACTTCATGCTTAAACAAATTGACTTTATCTTCCAATTACCCTCTATTTGAAAAATAAGACAGAAATAAAACTAGAATAAAACACAAATAGACCCTTGCTTTTTTTCAAGACCAGTGGCTGTACATCCCAGCTGCCTCCCTGTCCATGTTCTGTTGCAAGGGGTAGACACACCTGGAAATAATTGTGCTCAGAAAATAAAAAAGTTAAAGAATAGAAGAGTTTTTTTATATTTGTCTGCACTCAAATTCGCAAAACTGGAACTTTCATAAGAGTTGTTACAGATTTCTTTTTAATGTGCATTTCTGTAGTGTTTGTGACAATAATCTGTCTTACCATGTTCAAAACTTATTTAAAATCTGCAGTGTCTGGGGGAAAGTAATTCCAATATCACCAAACAATTTTACACAGCTGATGCTGGCAGTTCAGCCAGTACCAACTCCTTCCAAACACATCTCCTCCTGCACAATCAGAGTGTGTTTTGTAGAATACCAAGTTGGGAAGACATAAGAAAACTCAGGGTTTTTTTCCATCGAGAAATCATCAGGCTGTTTGACTGAATAAATATCAGAATACTCCATGGGTGACTTCCCCACTTCACCCCTAAAATGCTTTTTCACCTTAGTCCTGGCCCAGTTTTCTGTCAGGCTTTTGCCATGTACTGATTGCAGTTAGGCCTGGAAATCTCAAGCCATCTAAAGAAGTCATATCGCTTCTTCTTTTGAATTCTGCAATATTTCTGCTTTTCTTTACTATTAAAATACTCTGGGGTTAATTTACTGGTATTTATTCTGACATCATCTTTATCACCTTGGCAGGCAAGAGATTATCCCCTGATGCTTAATTATCTTTTCAATCCTTCTGGTGTCTGTAAAGTTAAAGCAACACTGCTTTAAAAAAAAATGACAAATACATGGAGCAAGTAGTCTTAGAGATGGGAGAAATTTGGCTAAAAAAAAAAAACAACTGGAATGCGATGGTGGCTGTGATTCTGTTACCTTTACCCACAGAGAACAGAACTGTTTTTCTTAGAAGTGCCACTAAACCCCAACGCCTCCCTTTTAGCAGTAGTGATGACATAAGGAGCCCAGACAGTCTAAGAATATTAAAGACCAGGCTTTGGAAGGTGAGGTTGTACCTTGTATTGCACCAGGCAGTGACTCAGCAGATAATCCCACTGGAAGCTCTTTTTTTGAGCAATCCTGAATTAATTTTTAACATGTAGGAGTTTTTTAACTCTTCTCATACACTTTTTAAAAATTCCAGCCTTAAGATGTGTTCACATTTATTCTATCTCCTCTTTTTTTTATGCCAGGAGAACCCTTCCTTACCTTCTGGGAACAATGGGATGTTCTGTTTATCCTAGTTTTTGAAGTATTCTCACACTTGGAAGTAGAAGGTGCTGTGTGTGTGCATAATCCCGACTGTGTATCTTGTCCTGGCTCAAACAGAGCTGGGAGGAGGAGGAGGCTGCAGGCTGGCAGGACATGTGAGCACATGTTCTGCATTTCAGTGGTCACTCACAGGTCCTTAAACCTGATTAAGTGTTTTGTTAGACCTAAATCCATGCACAGAGTTCAGCACTGAAGTGTAAATTCACTTAGCTGAGCTTCACACCCTCACTGGCACTGCAGGAGCTCACAGGGACAAGGACTCTCAGAGCTCCAACCTGGACTCGAGGTGTAAAGAAACAGTAATTAATACAGGTAATAATTAACAGTTTTAAGTATACACTTTATCCAGCAGTTGGTTTTTTTATGAGCAGTGTAATTACTGACAGAAGTGCCATTAAAGTGAACACGTGTGTCAAGCAGGGCTGTTAAAAATGAAAGAGAAATGACAAACTCTCTCCAAAAGACCTTTTCCCAGTTTGGTATTTTATATTTATCTAGATGTCTGAAATTCTGCTTTTTGCCTCCAGTCATTTCCCAGTTCTCTTGCTAAGCATTCCTCCTTCACCACCTCCTCCCGCTTTCCCTCACTCTCTAGCTCTGGTATTCCATCTCCATTCCTTCCCTAATCAGTGACCTGGGACCTCTTTTACCTTTCTACCTTTTTCCTAAGGCTGTTGATACCGAATCCATCTGGATTTCAGACCACAAAACTGCAAAACTGGGAGCTGCCAGTGTAAACTTTTGCAGAGGAAAGTTCTCCCACCAAATTTGGGCCCTTGAGTGGGGATCTGTGTGTCTGGAGAGGAAATGTTGTTTGCTCCGCTGCCTTCCCCTGCTGCCTGGCAGGCTTTTCTCCACTGCAGCAGTGTTAGATTAGGATCTGTGGCAAAGAAAACACACATTACTCACTTCTACTGATGCCTTGTTACAAAACACTACAACAGGAATGTTGGTTACGTGGAAAGTTGCCTATTTCCATGCAAGGAGAAGTCAGGAGTCCCTTTTCTCTGCAGTGTCCAGCTGTGGGAGGGATGAGAAGAGGCAGCCTGAAGAACAGAGATCCTGTTGATGTGGTCAGGTCAGTGTTGAGGAGACCTCGCTTCCCACACAGCTATTGCCTCACAGAGCAGAATTCCACAAGAAATTCCAGTCCTCTGGAACATCTGCCAAGTGAGCAGCACGCCCAGAGCGATCAGCAGCCCCAGAGAATGGAAGGGCCAAATGTGCCTGTGGTGTAACTGCAGTGAGGCAAGCAGAGATCTGTCAGGAACCCAGAGTCCTGGCAGGTCTGTAACAACATTGCCACACTCTGCTGCTGGAGGAAACCCAACAGTCAGCTCAAAGCTCAAAGTGTCTTCTGCTGAACTGGCCAAAAAGACATTTTTGGACAGAGATTCGTGTTTGCCTTGGCACTGAGGGGTGGCATCCGGGATTCCCCCATTTTCCTTTCAGGCAGGCTTACCCCCAAACCCACTCCAGGAGTTCTCCCTCTGGCCAGGTGGGCTGGCAGAGGCTCAGCTCTTCCTGGAGCTGTCATAGGGGAGGACCCCCAGACCGGGTTTGGTTTTGTTTGAATGGGGGCTGTTACCTGTTGGACACCCTAAATGGGCAAGTGCTGAAGAAAACCTGCCCCTTCATCCTTGGCATTCTTCCTGTCTGCTGATCCCTACTTGAGCAGGAACTTCAGTGGCCCTGCCATCCTGCTGGAATGCTGCACTTTAGGAGAGCCCACACCTCCACATGCAGCCTCCTCTCAAACAGCTCAGGCTTGGCTCTGCTGTGACCAAGTCATGTTTGAGCTCAGTTTAGTGATGAGTGTGGACGTGGGGATGTCTTGTTTGGCTGTGCTGTCCAAAACGCGATGCTGTCCCTGCCCTGGGCCGGGTGAGGATGTTCCCAGATGCACAGGGCTGTGCTGGCAGAGGTCCCCAGTGCCCTGGCAGAACTCTGCAGCGACTGGTGAAGCTTGTTCAGCTTGTTCCCTGTGGGTTTGCTCTGCGCCTGTCGATAGGGCTGTGCACACAAGGACAGCTCTTTCCTGCCTTAATGGAAGTAGCACCTATAGAGTTGGTGCTCCTGGGCTTGGGAAGGTTTGCTGGGAGCTCACACATGAATTTAACATCCATTAAATCTTCCAGTGAGTCACAGGATCATTAAGGTTGGAAAGACCTCCAAGATCATCAAGCCCAACCTTTGACCGAGCACCATCATGTCAAATAAACAATAGCACTGAGTGCCATGTACAGTCATTTCTTGAAGACCTCCAGGGATGGGGACTCCACCACCTCCCTGTGCAGCCCCTTCCAATGCCTGACCACCCTTTCCACGAAGAAATTCCTCCTGCTGTCCATTCCTCCTGATGTCCAACCTGACATGGCTTGAGGCTGTTTCCTCTTGTCCTGTCCCTTGTTCCCTGGGAGCAGAGCCCGATTCCCCCCCCCCCCAGCTGCCCCCTCCTGTCAGGGAGCTGTGGAGAGTGAGGAGGTCCCTCCTGAGCCTCCTTTGCTCCAGGCTGAGCCCCCTTTCCCGCTCCCTCAGCCGCTCCTGGGGCTCCAGCCCCTTCCCCAGCTCTGTTGCCCAAAGATGCAGGTCTGGAAACAGCCAAGGAAAGGAGAGCCCTGCCTCAGTCTTTTTACATCCGTGTGTGTTCCGTGCACACCACCTGCATATGGAGCAGCTCCATCTGTTAATATGACATTAATGAAGGATTTATGGCCAGACCACATTCCAGCTGGAGAATTTCCTTATGTACAAGATGCTGTAATTAGGCACCACTAAGAGGCTGTAGAAGGTTTTGGAGCAGGGGTGAAAAAACCTTCTGAAACCAGAAGGTTTTTGGTCACAGGTGAATCTTTCAAGGGCTTTAGCAGAGCTCTGTGCATCATCCAGAGCTGAATCCAAACTGGGATTGGGAGTATCCAGTGAGTAAAAAAGGCATAATTCAATTATAGAGACGCCTTTTCTACAAACTTCATTAACACTGACAGAAATCAACCCTGGACTGTGACTAAGAACATGTTACCAATTTTTGTAGCCAGCTTTTACCTGAAGAAATAATACAAACTGTAAAAATAAGAATTACTGATGGAAAATGAAGCTGCCTTCACCCTCATCTACTCCTGTGGGTGCTTTTTTTTTAGAATACAGGTGTCCCTTTTCATCTGCACAGAGCCTGTCAAAAATAGCAGTCCTGCCGAACACCTGTGCTAACAGAGCTGGAGTACAAATCTTGTCAGTTAAAGAGATTTATGGGGGTTTTTGTGAAGCTGTGCAGGTTTTCTGTTGAGCAGCAGAGGTAGCAGTGGTCTCCTGTGCTGATGTTTATCTGTGAGCCGAGGTCTGCCAGCTCTGAGAGGCAAAGCCTCAGCAGAGTGTGGTGTCTGCTGCTGGGGACGGTGCCAGCTGGGGGGGTGACACTGCCAAGCCTGGCCCGGGCTTCCTCTTCTCAATGCGGAGAGCAGGAAGCCTCTGATCTGAGCCACGAGCTTCCTCTGCGCAGTGCAGGCAGGAACAGACGTGGTCACACACACGCACAAGCACAGCACAGCCTTACCGAAACCAGGTTTAATCCATGTATGAAATACTGTGTTGAAACAGACCTTAAGAAACACGTTAAAAGTTTTTATGTCCTACTTTGGAGAAGATGCCTTTTGATTTGAAGGAAAAGCAAAACTACTGCCCACACCATTTTTACAGAGAACAGGTTTCAGTGCAGGAGGTGTTGTCTGTTCACAGCACAGATACCAACGCATGGTACGGGAAATAACCTGTGGTTCTTTCTTTTCCTGTTCCAAAAAATCTCTTCACAGTGAGGAGACACCTGGTGATGTTACAAGGCTTTGATGGGACCCATGCTGCTGTATTTGAACGTGTTGACTCTCCAGCAGACAGCAGAGCGAACAGCATTTGTATTTTGAAGGATTGGAATGAAGAAATCCCCCCAAAATCGGTGGTTTTCTTCTATTGCATTTTAGTATGAAACCTCCCAGTTCAAAAGAAGGTTTAAGGAAAGCAATTGAGGGCATATTGAAATCTTCCCAAGTGAACATTAAAGACATGCGTTGGCCAGAATTTAAGATCACAGAAACATGGAAGAGAATGTTGGAAGAGAATTCTTTTGGTTTTTAGCCCAACCTCCCACTCAAAGCAGAACTATCACCAGCATTAGATTTGGTTTTGTGCAGCTGAATCTTGGAAAACACCAAGGATGGAGACTCCCCAGCCTCCCTGGGTAACCTCCTCCAGCACTACACTCCCTTCCTACTGGCTTTTTTTCCCTGAGGTCCAACCTGTGTCTCCCAAGCCACAATTTGTGTCCATGTTCACTCTTTGGCCTCCACTTCTTCAGGGAACAGTAGTTAAATAAAATGTTCTGAGCCTCTGCTTTATATAATTAATATTTAAAAATTAAAAATCAACTGTATGATGGACTGATGGGAATAGTCACATCCACAGCCCTATGTTCCATTCCTAAAGAACCTTCCAGTTTCCAGTGTAGTGGAGGAAATTGTGTTCCCACTGCCCCATTTCTAAGCCCTGGCTGTTCCCCTGTCACTCAACTGAAGGTACAGGATGAAGGGTTCCCAGCAATGTGACCTTTTGGCCAGGTAAACAAATCCCTGTTTTCTGCAATTTAGAAATTCCTTTAAAATTTGGCAGCTTTTTTGAAGTGTCCATCGTTTCCACGCTCAGAGCTGTTTCTTCAAGGTGGCAACACAGCCATCCCAAAGGAAGAACCATGCCAAGGGGCAGGAGGAAGTGTTTACTTCCACTTCTCCAGGGATTGCATCAGAGATACAGTTCTGGGCAGTTCTGGTGTGATATTTGAGTAAACCAGAACTAAATTATGGCCCAGCTTTGATAACCTCAAATGGCCCATGTGAGAGTAATCTAAGAACCCTTGTGCTGGGAATTCCCACAGGATCATTTTCCCTAAAGACTCTTTACAGGCTCTCCTCTTGGGATTTCTGATATTTCCAGAGAAATCAGAGCTGCTTCCACTGCTGCCTTTGCTGCAGTGTGAAGTGGGATCCTCATCCTTGTCAGGCTCAGCAGGAAAATGAGTTCAGTCTCAGCACTGCCTGAGTGCCCCCTGGGGCTGCCAGGGGAACAATGACCTTATTTCTGGGTTATTTTCTCCTCCTTCTTCCCAGGTGGATATTCCCATTAGTGAAGGACGTGACCTCCCCTGCCATGTCCCCCTTACTCGGTGCCACACTGGAGGCCTGGAGATGGTGCCATCTTGAATCCAAATTTAACCATTCTCCTAAAATTCACCTGCTTGCAGTCAGCAGAGTTGGATGGTGTTTTCTGATAGGAAAAGATGCCACAGAAATTAATACAGCCTTAGCAGTTCTTCCACTTAAATCCTGTATTCCTACAGGGAATAATAAATACACAGTAAGATATATCCTTGGAATTGCCTGCTTCAGTTTCTTGGATGAGCTGCTTTTTCCCCTTAATTAGCAGAGCTGGGTCTGGCTCTTATTGAAAATTAATCTCAGTTGAGGCAGTTTCTGTTCAATTCCTGCATGAGAGGCCAACGTGCATCCCCAGTCCTGGTTTCCAGCACAGATATGTTGGAATTGGTCATTCCACTACACTGTTCTTTCCTAATGAAGTGACTCCCTGGGTTTTAATTAGTCTGGACAGCAAGACAGGAGGGGTTGGAAGGTGGTGGGCAAGGGATGGAGCTGGGGAGACAAGGAAAACAAGAGGTATGAGAGGGAAAGATGTGCAGGGCAGTGCTGGGAAAAGACAGAAGGAAGTATTGCCATGATTTAAAATCCAGTGTTCCTTAAAAATATTCTACCCTTCGGAGTACTCTGGAGAGCTTAGAGCTCCTTTCAATGCCTAAATGGGCTCCAAGACAGCTGGAGAGGGACTTTGGACAAGGGGTGGAGGGACAGGACACAGGGAATGGCTTCCACTGCCGGAGGGCAGGGATGGATGGGAAATTGGGAAAGAAGTGTTCCCTGGGAGGGTGGAGAGGCCCTGGCACGGGTTGCCCAGAGAAGCTGCCCCATCCCTGGAAGTGTCCAAGGCCAGGCTGGGTGGGGTTTTGAACAGCCATTCCATGATTCCATGATTCAGAGATCCATTCTGGGCAAGTCACTGCAGCCATGAGGGAGCCCTGGTCTGAGGGTTCCACAGCTCTGTTTATTCTCAGGAAGTGTGTGCTCTCCAGCTGAGCACATCCCTGTCTCCTTGCATTCCTGTCTGTCTGAGGAACACTGACATTTTCAATTAGAAAACAGAAAAAAGGAGCAAAATCCTTTGCCGTGCCTGGAAGTGAAGGTTTGGGCAGAGCAGAGTCACAATTTACAATTTCTTTTTTTTTTTAAAGAAGCTGGTACAAGAAAGCCCACGAAAGGGTGTGGGCCTTTTATCTGCAGAAGGCAAAGCCCTCTCCAAGGGTGGGATTCCCAAGAGAGGGATTGCTCAGCCCTGGAGCTGCCGAGGGCTGGAGAGGCTGCAGGAAGCCTGCCCGATCCTGCCTGTCCATGTGCTTCCCAGCCTCAGCAGGCTCCTGGACTTGTGCTCTTGGCTAGGGACAGGCAGGGACTGGGGAATATTCCACACAAAATCCTGGCCAGGAAAACAGCAGCAGTCTGGGCTGCTGGAAGGATGTGGGCAGCTCCAGAGCGCTGGGAAGCTTGGAGTGCTGACATCCAGGGTCAGGCTGACCCTGGCAATGGATGTGCTGATCCAACCTCTCATTCCCTCTGCTCAGACTGCATTTCAGGCCTTTGCTGCTCCCCTCTGATCTAGAGATAATCCCACACTGGTTTGGATTCAAGGGGACCTTACAGAGCATCTCATCCCACCCCTTGCCACCAGCAGGGACATCTTCCCTATCCCAAGCTGCTCCAAGCCCTGTCCAACCTGGCCTTGGACACTTCCAGGGATCCAGGGGCAGCCACAGCTGCTCTGGGCACCCTGTGCCAGGGCCTGCCCACCCTTACAGGGAGCAATTTCCTCCTAATATTCAATTTAATGTGATGCCAAGGGTGAAATTCAGCAGAGACGCTCTTGATCCATGAGCAGGACCATTCCTTTGGGATCCATGAACCAAAGGAGACAGAAGGCCAGAGGGATGGGGATGCCAAGAAATCTTCTTGCAGGAATGATGCCTAAATCCACACATTTGTGTTGTTTTTCCTGTAAACCCCCTTTCAGAGAATTCTCTAGAAGAGAATTCTCTAGAGCTCAAATGCCCTCATCAAAAAATCCAAACCTCACTTCTTTTCCCAGTTTTTCCAGAATAATTTCAACTAGAAAATGAAAACAACCCTCCAGGAAAGTACTGTGTGAAGCAAAAAGGCCAGAGGGAAGTGAAATCAGAAGAGAGATGAAATTTGTGCACTCAGGCTTTATATTTTGGGGAAGTGCTTGTTGGCGAGGGGCAGGGAGGAAGATCTTGCTGGGAGGGCTGACTCAAATTCTGCTGCCGATATCAAACCCTGGAACTCAGTACAACATTTTCATGGATCATTTTCCACTGCACTTCAGAAATAACTGTGGCTTACATATTTAGGGGATTTTGCAGAAATAAACGTGAGCCAGGAGGTGAATAAGGAGAAGAAAAGGCTCTGGCTTCCCAAATATCCTTCTTTTGTCCCCATTCATGCCTCAGCTTTCCCACAAAGTGCCCTTTCTTCTCCATCTCCTCCCTCCCAGGTAATATCACCTGGTTTGGAGCATGAATTCTTATGACAGAAGAAAAGCTGCATTGTTCAATATCTTCCTCCTCTGAGTTATGCCAATGGCACCTATTTTGACAGAGTCTTCGTAGTTTCCTCATATCTGACTAATTAGAGCTGATGAAAACCGTGATTCATTAAAAAAACACAGATAATCATCTGAGCAAATCCAACCTCCGTCTTCAAATGGGGCTGAATGTTCTTAAATACCCATCAAACCTCAGAGAAATGATTTAATCTCAAGGCTCCATCTTGTGGCAAAGTAAAGCAAAGTCACTGATTGGGAAATTAATATTTGTTCTTCCTGAATATTTATTTTTCCTTAAGATTTGTTCTTCCTTAATTTCCCCCGCTTCTTCTTTAATAACCTCATGGATGTGTTTGCTCATATACAGGAAAAGTTTAATTTAATGCCCTTGAAAACCTAGAGCAGCACTCAGAGCTGTGGTAATTCTGAAATATCCCGAGTTTCCCAAATTTCTGAGTGTCCATGTCCAGTATGATCGTGCTTGGGTGTATTTGTATTAAAAATCTCTTGTAAAAGGGTAGAATTTGGCATTAATTTTTGTCTGGAATCTCTCATGGAGCTTCTTTAACTCCTTCATTCCAAATTGCACCAATGGTGCAAAGCAGAGAAAAAGTGTTATAATTACAAGAATGATTTTTCATCAGCTAGAAATTCTGATTGAAAAGATGGTTTACAAGGGGCAAGGGTTTACCTGGTGTTTGATCAGGTAATTAAAAAAACCATAGAATCATTAAGGCTGGAAAAGACCTCCAAGATCATCAAGTCCAACCTTCAATCAAATCCCACCACTAAACCCCATCACCAAGGGCCACATCTGCTTGAGTTTTGAACTCTTCCAGGGATGGGGACTCCACCACCTCCCTGGGAAGCACTTCCTGTGCCTGACCATTCTTCCAGGGGGAAAATTTTTCCTGATGTCCAACCTGAGCCTCCCCTGGCCCAGCCTGAGGCCGTTCCCTCTCCCCCTGTCCCTGTTCTCTGGGAGCAGAGCCCGACCCCCCCGGCTGCCCCCTCCTGTCAGGGAGTTGTGCAGAGCCACAAGGTCCCCCCTGAGCCCCCTTTGCTCCAGCCTGAGCCCCTTTCCCAGCTCCCTCAGCCTCTCCTGCTGCTCCAGCCCCTTCCCCAGCTCTGTTCCCTTCCCTGGACACACTCCAGCCCCTGACATCCTCTGTCCCCAAGGCCATGTCCCTCGCCCTGGAGTGGGACAGGCAGCCCTGGCCTGGCCAGATAAAGCCCTTCCACCAGGGGCTGGGCAGGAAGGGGAGCAGCTGCTCCTTATCTGCCTTCCTGCAGCTCCCCCAGCATGTCAGCTTTTTTTTTTATTATTTTGATAAATATAACATAAAGCTGGTTTTTAGCAAGCATGAGCTGGTGAGCTTCCAGGAGGGTGTCCTGGGCAGGAGAGACAGCACCCGTGGGTGCTTCCTGCCTGCTCACCCACCTTATCCAGCCAGGGATCTCTGGAAGCGCCCGGCGAAGGGAGCAGCTCCTGGGCTGGGCTGTTGCAGCTGGTAGTTTTATCCTGGGACATTTTTTACAAGGGCAAGGAATGACAGGATGGGGGGAATGGCTTCACACTGACAAAGTTCAGGGTTAGATGGGATACTGGGAAGGAATCCTTCCCTGTGAGAGTGGGCAGGCCCTGGCACAGGGTGCCCAGAGCAGCTGTGGCTGCCCCTGGATCCCTGGAAGTGTCCAAGGCCAGGTTGGACATTGGGGCTTGGAGCAGCCTGGGATAGGGAAGGTGTGGAATGAGATGATCTTTAAGGTCCTTTCCAACCCAAACCCTCCTATGGTTCCATGATTCTACGAAAATGATTGTTTCTCTTTAGTGTCCCAGGGAGCAAGGCATCATCTCCCAAATAATTTCTCAGGTCTCCGTGTTGGGTATCTCACTGATAACAGCTCCCAGCCTGCTTATCAGTGGAGTGCCAACATTCCTGCCTTCCCGTGCCCACCTGAACTGGTGTCTGTGAGGGCTTTTGCCTTTGCTAAACACGTGGAGAACAATTGCCATTTGAGGGGGGTAATTGGAGTGCTCCAGAAGCATTTAACAATTGGAATATCATTCTGCTCCATGGCTTTTTATTTCTTCCTGTTCCAGCTACAATGTCATTCCCTAATGAATGCAGCATGGGCCGGGATTAGGTTTAAAGAAGTATTTTCCTGTTGCTGTTCCCTACATGTTGGTCGCACCCTTAATGATCTTCCTAGGAAATATTTACTTTGAGGACTTTGCTTCTAAGTTCTCCAAGTGATCAAAACCAGGCAAGGCATGGCTTGCTCTCCTATGACTTCAGTTTTTCCTGGAAAGAAACGGGAACAAAAAAAAATTCTTACTTCCAAAATTAATGTGAATCAGCTTGAAAATCATCTTGTCCCAATAAATGAACACTCCGTTCTTTCTCGGGCAGGCTAATATTGGCTATAAAGGGAAGAGAAACTCTGGGAAGAATGAGCACTTGTTGGCAGGATGGGCCTTCTGTGAGTGGCCCTGGTGAGAAATCCCAGCCAGGGGTGCCAGGATCACTCTGGAGCTGAAGTTTGGGAAGCAGTTTGTGGAAATCAGCAGCCCAGAGGTTGCTGACCAGGATACTGCCACGTCCAGTCCTTCCTTGGACACTCCACCACCTCCCTGGGCAGCCTTTTGCAATGCTTTACCACCCTTTCCATGGAGAAATTCCTCCTGATGTTCCAGGGGATGCTGCACTGAGCCTTTCAAGAGATCCCTCTGCTCTTTGCAATATATTTGCAGTTTAATTCTGTCTGATTGTCAATAAACCCACAGGACATAATTACACCCCCAAATTCCCCAGACTTGAAAGCCTGACTGTCCCTCCCTTGTTCTCCACGAGCTGTAACTCAATGCAAACCCCTCTGTCTCTCTCCATTTTCCAGTTCTTTCATTCATTCCTGCTGAGTAATTAAAAATGGCTTCTAAATAAACAGCAGGGATGATTTACGAAATGTTCTGTATTTCCTTGCAGGGCTGGGACTTCTGTCATTGGCCCACTTAAGTGGTTTTGAAAGATTGTATACAGGTTCCTTTTACAATGTATTTGAAGTTTGTAATCCTGCTTAAACACACAAAAATAGGAAGGATTAACAAACTGCCACGCTGAGGCCAAAAGAAGACAGAGCTAAAAGCAATCAAGGAGCAGCCTATCAGATCCATGAAATAAATTGGGGGAAAAGTGGAAAACTGTCAACAAAAATAATATGTTATGGATCCTCAAGCCTTTGTGTTTATGCTAGAGGAAGCCTAAAATAATCTGTGGTTTCTGATGCTTGATTTAGTTTTCCACAAGCCTAATTAACACCAGATTAAGTTTGCTGCCACTATAGGTTATTGCTTAGACTGACAAATCCTGGCTGTTTATTTGTTTCCTAAGAAAATGACTGGAGGCAATAACAGCATGACACAGTCAATAAGGGTGAAAACAATGCTGTAATATTCATTTTTAGAAACTTCATCTTCAGGAGAAACCCCCTTGACTTTCCATATTAAATTCTGGCCCCAGAGTCTTTACAAAGGGAAAAATCCCATTGATTGATTGTCCCATTGATTTAAGACACAGCCCTGTGAATTTAAGCTAAAAACTATGGATTTGCTGCAGTAGATGGGTTTTTCCAGATGTTTCAAGCGACCCACATGCTCAGGGCCCTGGCCAGGTGCAGGCCAGGGGCTCATGGAATTAAGCTGAACAAGGCAGAGACTTAGAAAGATAAAATCCCTCCGTTGGAATTGTCCCCTAGTGTGGGTTATTTCTATGGAAAATATCCCAGAGTGGCATCAGCCGTTCTGAGACCCTGTCAGTACAAATGTCACGACATCAGGATTGAAACTGATACCCAGAAACAGGGATAGGACACAGGGAAGGGCTGCCCGTTGCCAGAGGGCTGGGTTAGATGGGATATTGGGGAGGAATTCCTGCCTGAGAGGTGGGGAGGCCCTGGCACAGGGTGCCCAGAGAAGCTGTGGCTGCCCCTGGATCCCTGGCAGTGTCCAAGGCCAGGTTGGAAAATTTGGAGTGACCTGGTCTGGTGGCCCTCTGATGCTTCTGGGGGCTGCACTGGGCTCCTGGCTGACCCTCACCCTCCAAAGCAATCATCCAGGCTGAGGGAACAGATTCTCTTGGGATGACTGAAATGTGGACATGGACATGGATGAACAAGTCAGAAAAATACAGATTTTCCTGCAAGGCAGAGCCAGCACAGCAACTGAGTTTTCATCCTTGAATCTTCATCTCCCTCCAAAGCAAAGACCTAAATCCCCTTGTCTTGGTGCTGACCTGAACCCGGATTATTTCTGGGAAGGCTGAACAGAGGATGTGCCTGTTCAGTGGCACAGCTGGGAGAAAATCAGGAATTCCAGAGCCAGCCCAAATGTCTGATGATAAGGGGCAAATATCAGCATTTGTGGCCTCCTGCTCTTTCGTGCTCTCTCATAAACCCCTGACAGCAGCGGCTCATGGAGTGTGACCCTGGCTGAGAGGAGCCCACCCACGGGACAGCTCCCACCTTTCCTGCTGGCCAGGAGGTGTGGAGGTGCCACCTTGGATCATCCAAGGATTGTCAGGGGCTCACGGTCCTGCCTCGTGCCTGCTGAGAGTATCTCAGAGTTAGTGCTGTGTCTGAACTCACCTTTTAAAGGACTTTTTTGCAGCAGACCCCCCCCCCCCCCTCTATATTTCTGTGCCAAACTGATTTGTGCCCGGGGCAGCCCCAGGCTCACTCTGGTGCCACCACCCTGCCCCAGCCACCTGAGCAGAAAAGGACCGGACTTACAGGAATTCCACCAAATGGAAGAAAAAGGATGAAAATTCTCTTCTCTTCTAACATTTATCTAGAAACCTCCCTGAAAAAGCTCTTGCTGTGTTTAAGGTGCACTTGGGGAGCAGTTTTCCAGCGCTGCAGTTCATCATGCCCTGAAATATTGTTAATTTCGGTGTTTAGTGAGTCCGACAGGCCCGGGCTGTGGAGCCATTTGGATTCAATCACGCACTTCCATCGCTCCTCAGCCCAGATTCCTCAACCAACTGCGCGAGGATTTATCGTTTGCGAGCTGTAAGTGAATTACTCCGGGTAACCCAATCCCGGGAGAGGCCGGGCAGGAATGATGCCTTTCCAGGGCTGGGACTGGGGCTGCGCTGTGTCCACAGGTGCCTCCCTTTCCTGGAGGTTTAAATCACGCACAGTGCAACTTGCATTAAAAGAGGAGGGTGATTATTTAGGAATGGCTTTCCGAGGGAAATGAGCGATGTCCTGAGTGGGTGCTGCGGAGCTTTTCCCTCAAATACATGTCCTTGGAGGCTGCGTTTTCCTGCTCTTCGCCCTCCCCCTTGGCTCCTAAGCCGCTCTCCGTGGCCACGTCACAGCAATTCCCCTCCTTTCCAGCTGCTGCTTCCCGGCTCCTGCTGCTTCCCGGAGGCTGCGGCAGCTCTGGCACAGCTCAGAGGACACAGCAGCACCCAAATCCCACCAAAATCTGTGCTTTGGAAAGTCTGGCTCCTCCGGCTGCCTCTGCTGAATATGGAATGTTTTGGTTCAGCGGAGCCACAGAGTCAGAGGGGTTTCCCTGGCTGCACCCGTGCGCTGTAAATCCCATCCCATCTGCCACGGAGGACAGGGCTGCTCGGGGCAGGGGCAGTCCCCATTTCCCCACTTTCTTTCATCTTTCCCTACTTCCTTTCCTTTTTCCCCATTTCGCTTTCCCCATTTCCCTTTTCCCTCTTCCTTTCTTTTTCCTTCACTTCTGTCTCCTCAATTCCTTTATTTTCCTGCTTTTCCCTTTCCCCATTTCCCTTCTTTTCCTCCTGCTTCCCTTTCCCTGCTTCCTGCCTTTTCCCCATTTCCCTTTCCCCACTTTCTTTTTCTCCACCTTCCTCTGCCCCCTTCCTTTCTTTTTCCCCTTTTCCCTTTCCCCATTTCCTTTCTTTCCCCCCATTCCCTTTCTTCTCTTCCCTTCCTTTTCCCCCATTTCCCTTTCCCCGCTTCCCTCTCCAGGGAGCCCTCCCTGCCGGAGCAGCGAGGTTGGAGCAGCTGATCCCAGGGTGGTCCCTTCCATGTGGCCGAGGTCGGGACGTGCCCCCACGCTTCTCCCATCACCTCGGAGCTCCCCCCCGTGCTGTCACTTGTGCCTGGGCTTTGCCACGAGGTGGCTTTAAGATAAAGGGGATTTGAGGGATATTCAGCTAAATCCTAAATCCAGGTCAAAGTTCCTTCTTTTGCTAAGCCCCCTCAGTCTTATCCCTGGATCACGGTGCCTGAGAGCAGGATTCAGGTGCTCGTGAGCATCAGGAGGTCAGCGATGCCTCAGGTAAAACTGTGTTCCAGAGTGACGGATTTGATGGGATAACATCCCACAGAGACCATTCCTACAGCTCTCCCAACCCAGTGTCACTTGTTCCCTGCCACCCATCCCACAGAACGATCCTTATGCTCAGCCCTCCTCCGTTAATTGCCATGGAAATTTGATAATTTCATCCTAAAGGAGAGTTGAGGAAAACTCAGGAAGAGCTCCTATTACTGAAAACTGGAAAAAATTAATCTTGATTAAAGCACTTCCCCCAGGAAAATCGGGACCTCCTGAACCCAGCCGAGGGCTGATTGCTCTCCAAGCTGGGATGTGCCCACTTTGTCCCAAACACCTTGGAAAAAGGAGGAAAATTCCCTCCAGAGGTGGAATTTAGTGGGCTCTTGGCTTCATCCCGCTCAGGGAAAGTGCCAAAAGAGGGATATTTCTCTCCCAAAGTGTGATGGGATGGTCCCATCAGCACCCGCCGGGCTTCCCAGGAGATAAAATCGGGATGGGGCAGTGCCAACAGAAGGAGAAAAGAGGAGATGGACCCTGTTTGTTTCGCATTGTTGAAACAAGGAGGGAAAAGTCCTTTCCCAAAGCCAGCATAGGGTGGATTTGGTGTGTTCTGGCAGATTGATCCTGGGGAGGGAAAGGAGGACTGGGATAGGAAGGGCTGAACCTGGAATTGAAGAACAAACCACTTCACTTCTTTAATTTTCTTCTTATTTTCTCTTATTTCAATCCATCTTAATTTAATCAAATTTTTATTTTTACTTTATTTCCTTTTATTTTAACTTTTATTTCATTAGTTGGCTGATTACTTTTTATTCTAACTTCTTTTAATTTAATTTTTTTATTCAATTCAATTTTTAGTTTACTCAGTAACCTCTCCACGTGGATGTTGCTACTCAGCACCATGACTTGGTTCCTACTGAACACGCTCAAAGGAGAAGATAAAGCCCAGGTGCTGCCTATCCCAGGCAGTTCCCATTGTCTCATCCAGCACCTCTCCAGCTTGGATCCCTCTGGCTGCTGCCCACAGGACCATTTGTGGCGGAGCCAGGAGGGATTTAAGGCCATGCAGAGGTGTCACTGGTGGCCTTGGCCGTGCTGGGGACAGCTGGTGACACCACCACTGCCCTTGGAGCCTGTGCTGGGACAGGACAACCCTTTGAGGGGAGAAATTTTCCCTCATATCCAACTAAACCTCCCCTGGCGCAACTTGAGGCCGTTTCCTCCTGTCTTTGATGTTACCTGGGAGGAGAGGCCAACACCGAGCAGGAGGCTGTGGAGATCCCGGAATCCCAGAATCCATGAGGCTGGAAAAGACCTCCAAGACTGAGTCCCCAGCCAGCTCAGAGCCCTGAGTGCCACATCGAGGAAATAAAATCCATCCCCTCTTCACGTCCATGACGTGGCTGATGCTCCACACTTGGCTCTCGAGGTGTCCCATCCCTCTGGCACCTTCCCACCCTCATCCCACTGCTGCCACTCACCCTAAAGGACTCCAGGGGGGCCACGGCCGCTCCCCTGGACCTCATTATCCCATTGACAGCAGTCCATATCTCCCTGGCCAGGAATGTATTTACTCCTGGGCACATAAGAAATTCATTTCCCAAATTGAATTATCTGCCTCGGGAGATTGGGGGTTTTGATTGTGTCGCTGCACTTTGGAGAGCGACTGAAAATTGATAAAAGCCAGATGGGAAGCGGAAACAGTCATTTCATGACTCCTTAAACGTTTCACTTGGTTAACCCTTGGATTGCACCGGGCTTGGAGTCGGGCTGGAGTGTGGAAGCAATTTGTTGGGGAGTTCTCGGGATGCAAAGTGGGCTGGGAGTGCTCACCAGGGAAAGGAGTCCCTGCAAGGGAGGAAAAAAGATTTAGGACAGAGATGTTTCCCCATGGGAGTTGTTCAGCCAGAAAGATTCCAAAAGAATGGGACAAAATCCCAGCTGAAGGGTGTTTGGGTCCAGGGAATATTCCCAAAGGTGTGGGATGAGCAGTAAATCCCTCAGGCAGCCCTTCATGTGGGGAAGGCAAAGCCCAGAGTGCAAATGCCCGGCAGAGGCCAGGAAGAGGAGTCTCTTTTCTTTGGGTGTGCTTCAATCAGCAGAAAATCAGGGAAGAGAGGAAACAGATGAGGGAGAATGGTTTCCCAGGCTGCTGGTTCTTGGGAACACAAGTCTGGCACTGTGGATTGTGCTGGGAAGACTCCCCAGCACCTGTGAATGGAGCAAACCCAGAGACTCACTGTATTCCTCTGATCTGTCCTTTAAATTAACCTTTTGTAGGATTTTTATATCATTTTTTTAGGATTATTTTCCACTGGAGTGTTTTCCCTGTACTCCCACGGACCACACGTGGCACAAATTCCCAGCTCGGCCCAGCAGGACTCAGCACTAAACCCAAACCTTTCCAAAGTATCTGCCAGTGCAATTAAAACCCTCAAATTCCCTAATAATTAAGGAAGAACCCGACACAAGCAGCCCATCTTTGGGATCTGCAGCTGGAGCAGTGAGCGGATTCCGGGGCACATCTGCATCGAATCCCAACTCCGGCTCTGGGAGCAATAACCTCGCAGGTGCTGGGCTGGGATGTCTCCCTGCATCCCAAATCCTCGCCAGATCCTTTCCCTCCGTGAGAAGCCTCCGAAATTAAGTTGCCTTTAATTGGTTTAGGGTTCTGCTCCTGCCGCTGTCGCATCTTGGAAGCTGGAAAAGGCTCCAGCCTGGAATTCTTTACGATCTCAGTTTCCATTTCGTTCATACTTTCCAAGTTGGTTTCCTGTTTTCCTGTTGCCAAAAACACATTTCGGCAAAGGGGCAAATTATTTCATATTCCAAGTGTTGGAAACCATTGTTTCAGCCCAGAAATTTGGGGAAGGCTGAAGCTTCTCTATCGGCAGACCCTGCGGTGATCCTTGTTTTCCCAGAAGATGGATTTTTATCCCCAATTTTTGGCACAGGGAGGGAGCCCAATGCTGGTGTTCCTCCCTGGATTTCGGATCCAGAACTCCAATATCAGGGGCTGATATTTTTTAGGTCCCACAAAAGTGGGGTTTCTATTTTTATCAGCTCTAAAATATTTCATCATAGAGCAAAACAGGGAAGCTGGGAAAAGGTGGGGAAAGGGCTCTGGGATCGGGAAGTCTCGCTCTGCGGGAGTTGCTCCTTCCAGGGCTCAGTTCAGGAAAAAAAAATCTGTGGTGTTGGGAAAGGCCATGAAAGGAAAAATCCTCTTACTGGGGCAGAAAGCCAAGGGGACTTCTCCAGCTCCACATCTCCCATCCTGACCCTTTTCCATGATTTTAAGCCGTTATCCTGCCCGTGCCAGGACCATTCCTGCTCCGAAGTCCCGGGGATGCAAACGTGGGAATGAAGAGCCTGAAGTCCCCAAAAGCTGCTGCTTCAAACTCAGAGGGATGTTGGGATTACTTTAATAATATCCATCATAAATAATAATATTTAATAGTCCCATCGGGATGGTTTTCCCTGGGGAGATGCTGGTGGAGTGGCTCATGGGTGTCAGATCCCTGGAAAATAAAAAATAATGGATTTCCAAATCCCTCCAAGTCAGGCTGGGTCAGGTCAGGGATTGGAGAAAACCAACATTTTCGTTTAGCTGGATTTTTTTTAAATGTAGGAAAAGAGGGAAATTATTTAAATTTCCTCAGGAGCAGCCACAAACCATCATTGCAAGGAAAAGCTGGGAAAGAGAAAGGCGGGATATTCCAGGAATATTTTGCATGGGAATACTCAGCTGAGGCTGTCTGGGAGAGGGTAGAGGGAGATTCCCTTCTCCTGCCCCTTGGAGCAGGAATTTGGATCCACAAGGAAAACAAAAAGGAGGAAATCAGAGTTTTCCAAAGCTGTGTTCCTCGGATCTCCTGGCTTCGTGCAGCTCTAGGAGCTTGGGAAGTGGTTTTGCAGTGGATGAAGCAATTCCTGCCAGGACGGGGAGAATCAGCTGTGGAGTAAGGGAAATAAAATAAAATAAAATAAAATAAAATAAAATACATTAAATGAAAATAATGTAAAGTAGATAAAAAATAAAATAAAATAAAATAAAATAAAATAAAATAGATAAGTAATGAAGTAAGATAAACAAAATAAAATGCAACAACATAAAATAAAATAAAATAAAATAAAATAAAGTAAAATAAAGTAAAATAGAGAAATAATAAAGTAAAACACAATACAATACAATACAATATAATACAATACAATAAAATATGAAAAGGAAAATAAAAGTACAAGAAAATAAAATAATAAAAATAAATTAATTTAAGTAGATTAACTATCCTAAAATAACATAAAATAAAAGAAATGTAATTAATTATCGAATCAAGGAGCGAGTGATGGAGTTTGGTGGTCAGACAGATCCTAAAAATGTATTATTAAGATTTAGGGCTGATTTGGGCCAGGTCTAACCCAAAACTGATGCTCCTTCCCCTCCTCCAACCTACTGCAATGATCAGCTTCAATTACAACCAGCAAAACAATCAATAAAATGATAAGAAAAATAATAATAAAATGATCAGAAAAATAATAATCAAAACTTAGAGGAAATTTAGAGGAAAAGACAGAGAAAGACCAGAGTGATCCCAGGGTGTTTCCAGGGTAATTTTTGTCTGAATGATTAAATTGAATGGAGTTAATTCAGATTCACACTGGGAAGCACAGAGTCAGGAGAAAAAGGACAAAAAATAAGGATGGGGAGAGGGAGAAAAGGGGGAATAATTTTAATTAAAAAGAGAAGGATTATCAAAAAAAAGCTGCCGCAATATGGATGCGTTTTAGGAAAAATCTGGGAAGTAACGATCACCATTTTTATCGCAGGATACTCCTGGTAATTACTGCCGATGGAATTGGATGAACAAGTCATTTTATACAAATATTCTGGTTTGACACAGAACCAATGAAAATTGATGTTTAAAAAGAAAAAACAAACGGGTGATTTTAAAAGAATTATTTTATTGAATTTTGACTGAGGGAAGGAGGGGAAGGGGAGAACTGAGCTCTCCCAGCCCCATCCGGGCTCCCTTGGCCGCTGTGGCTTCACTCATCCCCCCAGGTCATCATTCCCTGGATGCAGCCACATCCGTGTGCCTGTGAAAGCACTAAACCACTCACTTGGGAATTAAATCAGGAATAGTTCCTTTCCCTTTGATTTTTTGTTACGTGGCTTCAAACACATCATTGAAAAGCAGGATCATATTAATGATGATTTTCTTAAATGTGAATTAAATAATAACCAGAGTTAAATAAACCCTGGGAGTCAGCAGCTCTTCGAGGTGAATTTTCTCCTTCATACTCCAGGAAAATCATTAATTTTCTGTATTTTCCAGTAAAACACAGCACAGAAACTGGGAAGGAGCTTGAGGTCTGTCCCTGCTTTGTGTCACCATGAGAGGGGTCGGCAGCTCCAGTCCCATCCTGATCCCGATGCCAGCGATGCCATTGGCACTGCTGGGAATAATTTTGTTTAAGATTAGAATTTACAGGTCTATTTATTAGGGCATCTCGTATAAAATATTTTCCTTTTAGGAAAATAAAAGAGGGAGAAAATTACTCCCCTTCACCCTGCTGGAGTTTCAGAGGAAATTCCATGTTCCCACTCGAGAGCACCCACGAGAGAAAACAGGGAGGGAGAAATCCTTGTTCCCGATCATAAAAATAACCTCAGTGTGGTGTTGCCTCCCCTGGGCTGAGCGGGATGGGGTGGGATGGGATGGGATGGGATGAGATGGGCTGCCTTTGGGATTCACTGGAAAATTGTATTTACTCGAAAACAGTAAACCAGAGGATTTTATATTTCCATCGAACATCCCAAGAAACCGGGAGCGGACCGAGCGTCTGACCCAGGGAAAGGTGTGGGATGCTGCAGGGAAATAAACCGGCTTCTGGCAGGACCGGGAGGCTGAGGAAAAGCAGGGACTCGCCTCCAGATGGCAGGAGGGAGGCTTGGATCGGCTGTAGGGAAACCTTCGCGCTCCCAAGATGTGCGCGGGGCTGGTACCACCCGGCAGCCTGGGGTCAGCACCCCCAAAATCCCAGTGTCAGCACTCCCAAATCCCAGTGTTAATATCCGCCAAATCCCAATGCCAATATCCCCCAAATCCCAGTGTTAGTATCCCCCAAATTCCAATGTTAATATCCCCCAAACCCCAGTGTTATCGCCCCCAAACCCCTGAACTACCATGCCCCAAACCCCAGTGTTAGCACCCCAAAATCCCAGTGTCAGCACCCCAAACCCCTGTATTAACATCCCCAAATCCCAGTGCCAGCACCCACAGCTTGGAAAAGCCCCTGAGATCCCGAGTCCAACCACTCCCAGCCCTGCCAAGGCCACCAGTGCCCCATGTCCCCAGGGGCCACACCCACATGGATTTTACAGCCCTCCAGGGATGGGGACTCCACCCCTGCCCCGGGTGGCTCAGCCAGGGCTGGACAACCCTTTTCCTGAAGAAATTTTTCTTAATATCCATTCTAAAGCTCTGTCTTCTTCCAGGGAACAGGACTTGGATGCTGATGTTGAATATCAAGCTGTGAAGGGAAGAGGTTTTTGGAAGTGAATTAATTAATAGGGGATGAGGGGAACCCCATTATTAACCCTTAAAAGCCTCTTTCACCCAGCCCCTGGTGCCAAGTGAAGGAGGTGAAGCTGCTTTTTGTGGGGTGGCTTGTGCAGGAAGCTGAACTTGAACTGGCAGAGGTTGGGTTTAGGTGGGATATTGGGAAGGAATTCCTGCCTGAGAGGGTGGGGAGGCCCTGGCACAGGGTGCCCAGAGAAGCTGTGGCTGCCCCTGGATACCTGGAAGTGTCCAAGGCCAGGCTGGACGGGGCTTGGAGCAGCCTGGGATAGTGGAAGATGTGCAAGGTTTGGAACTGGATGGGATTTACAGCCATTCCCTACCCAAACCATCCTGGGATTTTATCTGGGAGCAGATCCAGGTGCCCAGGTGAAACTGAGTCACATTTGCACAACTGTTTTCCAGGGAAGCAAATTGCACATGACAAGGGTTCGGTTCCAGTTCATAGCTGAGGGGAGAAAAAGACCAAACAAACACCTCCTGCACGGGAAGGGCTCACTTCAAATGTGGGGAACTCCAAATTGAGCAGCTTGATGAGCGTTGGCTTCCCGGTGTCCAGAATCCCAACGCTGAACTCTCCAGGAGCGGATTTGACCACGAAGGATGGAGGAATCGCTAATCCCCACTCATCCCACATCCTCTCCCATCGGAAGGCCTGGCCTGGGAGTGTTGTCTCATTTGTTATTAATAACATCCATGGTGTGCACCCAAGCCGAGCCTCATTCCATGTGGCCGGTGTTTGGGCATAGTGTGCCACGGCCCATCTGGGCCTCGTTTGAAGCCCCTCGCAGTCGCAGGGGTCCATGTGCAACTGATAAAGGCCAATTTGGGGTGGCTGCGAGGGGGGGGCAACTCTCTCCAGGCCGATCCAAGAAGGACGCCCTATATGTTTTGGAAGTGCTAAACCCCAGGGAAATTACTTCATCCAAACCCGCTCCAGACCCCAGTAATGAAGGCTGTGATGTAGCCAGTGTTCACCCATGTTGACTTTACAGTACTGGAATTAATCCATGTGCATTGCAGCTCGGTGAAATCATTTCCAGCCCGTAGCAGCTCCGGGGCTGACTTCATCCTTGCAGCCCCAGATGCAGATCCTCGGAGTTGGGGAAATCAGGGAGAGGCTGCTCCCTGCGCTCATTCCTGGGGATGTCAAATTGTCCTGGGGACCATTAGGATCTCCCAGCTCTGTGTGGCTTCTCAGTGTTCTGCTCATCTGCTCCTGTGGCCGTGCTTCCCGCAGGGCTGGAGACAGGGATTTGCTGCTCCCTCCATGAGATTATTCCATTTTAACCCCTATAAAAATCCCAGTAATCTCACCGTGACCACGGCTTGCCCAGGGTGCAAATTCCAGCCAATGCTGTCGGCCGTGTCCAGAGTTTCCTTGGGAAGGGGGTGTGCAAGCACCGGGCTTTCCTCACTGCCACAAATCCTGCAGCCCTCATCCTGGCAATCTTTGTGTCCTTTACACATGGACACTCTGGGTATTTTTGTGCTGTTCCAACCACAGAAATTCGAGTGATGGGGTGTCATCCCAGCTCCAGGGTGTGGGCTCAGAGGAGCTGAGGAAAGCACAGATCCCTCCAGGTCTGCACGTGCAATCCACTGCCCAGCCCCATTCCCCTTCCTTTTCCTTCATCCCTATTCTTTATTGCCATTTTCTCAGTAAAAATGCAGCTGCCTTTTCCTGGGCAGTGCTCCCTCTCTTATCTAAGTGAGAATAAGGAGCTCCTGCAAAGTGAGCACCACCCCAGACCCTGAGTTTGGTGCTGTTTCATCAATCCAAAAAAGCCGAAATCCCGTGGGGATGGATCCTGCCTGCCCAAGCTCTCCCTCGCTCCGTGCCTGCTGCCGGAGGCTGGAGGGGGATGCTCTGGGGACCTCCAGCAACTCCCACAGAAGGAGAGTGCCCAAATCAGGCAGATCTGGTGAACAGGGAAATTAATGGGAATTCCTGGATACTCAGCTTTCGGAGGAACTTCCTGAGCTGTTTAAAGGCTCTGTGGCAGCAGGATTTTAAAACATCTCTGAGGGTAATTCCTTAGATAAGGGAGAGAGCTCTGGACACTGCTGTGGGCATTCCAGGATGTCCCTTGGAATAGTACAGGGTGTAGGGAAAGTGCAAAATGTGAGCATCCAAAAGGTTTTATCAATCCTTGTATTTTTTGCTGGGCTATTTGCTGTCTTACCTAACCCCTGTCATGTAATTGAATTAAGTTTGTTTAATTTCTTTCTTTAAAAAAAATGCATCTGGGACTGGTAAACTTAATTAAAAAGAAACATTGTTAAGCAGCCTGATACAGCCATAATTTGATTTAAAGTACTGGATGATACCAACATTATAAATGTAAAGTGATATGGCTTTTTTGGGGGGGAAAAAAGGGACCTAAGTGAACTTAAAATCCTTCTTCATTTGAGCCAGGGTTAATTGCGAAGGCTTTCTTCCTCCTGTTCTGTGGCTGTAGGGCTTTTCTGAGTGGGGGAAGGAATATTCCCTCCGCAGACAAAGGATTGCTGGATCATTTGTGCTCTGCACCCAAGCTGGGTTTCGGTACCTTTGTTCATGGAATGCAAAATCCCCAGTGCCCTGAAATCAGTGCCAGAGCTCCCATGGATTTCAAAGGGACCAGGACATTAGGGATCATTTGGATTTGTTTGTGGAAAAATTTCCTGGATTTCAGGGAAGCTTCCACCCAGCACGAGTCAAAGAGGTGGAAGTTGCCATCAGACCCTGTTTATAATGTTATTATAAACATATTATGTGCAATCCAGTGGGATATAACGCAGTATTCCATTGGATTGCTGCTTTTCCTGATTGAAATCCAGGCAAGTCCAGCTCCTCCGTTCAGCAGAGGCCGGCGCTGGGTCCGGCGGGTGCCTCGCTCACTCTGGATCCCGCTCCATAAAGCTGGGATATCCTGTGTTGCCCCTACCAAATCCTTCCCAAATCTCCCTGCTGGGGTCGAGCCGGGCTGTGCCGGGAATGCACGCTCGGAGAGAGGGAAAATACCGAGGGAGGCTGGAAACTGCCCCAGCTCCACGGCAGCGCTGCGGGGCCGGGACCGGGATGCTCCTCTGGCTCTGCCGAGGATGGAGCTGGGATTGGGGCTGGGGCTGGGATTGGGGCTGGAGTTGGAGCTGGGATTGGGGCTGGAGCTGGGACTGGGGCTGGAGTTGGAGCTGAGATTGGGGCTGGGGCTGGGTTTGGGGCTGGATGTCACCGACCTCCCTCCCACCAGTGCTACAAAACCATTTCCTAATTCAACACAAAATAAAAAGGCTTTTTCCAGCAGCAAAGTTGTTTTGTAGGAGCTGCTGGGTTTAACCCTTCCCTGAATTATTTGCAGAGATATCCCAGACAGGCCAGGAGGCGGCTGGAGGCGGGGAACCCCAAATTTCCATCCCTGAGCTCGGGGAATCCCCTCCTGTAGTGGTGCAAAAATCCCTGGGATGGGCTTTGCCATCCCGAGCTGAACAAATCTCAGGGTGCCAGGGTTGTGCCAGTGCAAATTTGGCACAAATCAAAGCCAGAACTGAACCAAAAAAAATCAAATTAATGAACAAATGACGAACAATGGGATCTTCACTAATCATATTTTATAGTTTGGTTTCTTAAACTGTGTGTAGAACTGTTCTGATGACGTGAGGAAGTGGAATCATGGACGGACTTAATTCCACTTATTTTGGCATTAAAAATAATATGTATAAAAATCTTCATTGAAAAATCTTAATTGAAATTCTTGAGAATTGAAATCTAAATTGAAAAATCTGAATTTCACTTTTTCGTTACACTTTCCCCTTGATTTTTTTTCCCTCCAGTTCCTTTTGCCTTTAATAAGAATCAACCATCCTGTTTCCCCCTCCTCCGGCAAAGGGGGACCAGGCTGACAGACGCAGAGTCGAGACACATGAGAAGGAAAACACTAAAAATAATAAAAATATCATTTTTCCTTCAACCCCCCTCTATTACAGCGATCTGAGCTGCAACTGGAGGCACAGACCCCAAGCTGGAAAGTGTAACAGGTTTGAATTTAACTTTCTCCCTTTAAACTTTAAATTTTATGGAACTTTATGACTGAGAAAGTGCCCGAGAGCTCCCGGAGCGGCTCCGGCAGAGGCGGGATCCCAGCAGGAGCTTTGCAGGTGTCCTGGTAGGAGAAGGGATTTCATGTTATTTGTTGAGAGGAAACCTTGATAAATTAAAGCTTTTCTTTTGTGTCTTGCAAATTATTCTCAATGTGTTCTTGATTTGGGGGAAGGCAAACAAGCTGAGAGAGTTTGTATGCTGCACATACAGCAACTCCAGGGATCTCTGGGAGGGTTTGTGGGAGCACAGGAAGGGAAACCCATGGATGCAGGGAACCCCTTTTTCTGTCACTCAACTCTGTTTGCCAGCCATGGACACAAGAGCTTTTTAATTATGAATTTTTTTACTGATTCTCTTGGTTGCATTTAATTGCTGTTGTATATGACAGAGAAAAAAACCCCAGGGCTGTGTTTTGTATATTTATTTCCTATGATTTAGAGGAGAGCAGATCCACTCCTTACCTCCCAGAGTCCTGGGATCGTTAAGGTTGGAAAAGAGCTCTAAAATCATCAAGTCCAACTGTCAACCCAGCACCACCACCCTGCTCTATGCTGAATTGTAAGAATTGGAGGAAAACCCATTTCTCAGTGCTCTTACCTCCACTCTGAGCTGCCCAGACAGGGGAACACAAACCACCTCGGGCCAGGGAACGCCATGGGAGGGAGGGATGCTCCTTCAGACGGAGGAAGGATCGCTCCGAGCCAACTGGGATCCATCAGCCACCGCTCACTGAGCCCTGCTGGGAGCTGCCCAGCAGCGGGAGGGTTCCTTGTTGGATTTCTCCAGCAGGCAAAGAGCTCTGGCAGCAGCTCCTGACCCATCTCCGGGTGGGAAGCTCCGGGTCTGAGCAGCACTGATCCTTGAGATGCTGGGAGAACAGCCCTGGTCCTGTTGCTTCCTGACATCTCCGCATCCCGCGGCTCCGCTCTGCCCCAGCGCGGGGTACGAGCGATGCCAACAAAATCCCTCAGGAAAGCACATTAAGGAAAAGCCCGGAGTTCTTCCCTGCCCTCCAGCAACAAAGCAGAGCTGCAGCCGGAGCTTTCAGGATTCCTCGGTGGCTCCCTGAGTTTGCTGTTGCTGGGATTGGGAATTGGAGGGTGTGCAGAGCAGGAGCCTTTGGCATCCTCAGGGCTGAGTTTTGTCGTGTTTTGCAGTGAACTGGAGGAATTCTGTTCAATATGGAAGTGCTTTAAGTTTGTGGAACATGGGACAATAAAACCGAGCAGATGCACAAATGCAGGCAGAAATCCAGGGAAAAGTACAGTTCATCTCCCCACAGTTTATGGAAACTCCCCTGGCCCTGCTTGTGCTCCAGGCTCTGCTGTCCCAGGAGAAGGGGGAAGGAGAGGGAAGAGTGAAGTCCAAGTGGGATTTTTTTAAATCCAAACAACTTCTCCTGGCAGTGTTGGAGCCATCCAAGCTCCAGCCTTTGGTGGCAGCGCTGGAGGAGAAGCCAAACCTGCCCTGGTGCTTGGTTTAATGCCGTGCTCCCCTCAAACCTTCATCCGTGGGAATGCTAATTACTCATTCTATTCCAAACAATGCCCACCACGTTTCCCATAGGAAAAGGGACGATTTACCCAGGAACTAAAGGGGCACAGCCAGACTTGAGCAGCACTGAAAGGCAACATGCCCCGAAATACAACCAGATGTGCAAGGAATACACAACTTTCTATGGGTAAACCTGCTGCAGAGCCCAAATTAGACTCAGCTGCTACTTCCAGGTCTTGAGGGTTAGGAAAAAGCAATTTTTTTGTGGGTGAGCCATAACTATGGCTCAGCCTTCCGGCCACAGCTGGCAGAGCAGGGTATTTATTGGTGAGGGCAGATGCGCCAGATCAGAGATATTAAACCCATAGTCCTGATTTTTAATTGCAGCTTAGCTGAAAAGCCCCACAAGGCAAGGAACTAAGATCAGTGTATCACACACAGCAAGGAAAACGATTCTGTCCGCTCTGAGTCCTCCCACTCTGCAGAGTGGGCTCCAACCAAGGGTGGGAAAACCCTGCAGATCCCAGTGGAGGATTTCACATTTCACACAGGAGGATCTTTCCTTGAACACCCGCACACTTTTTTCCTGGAGACCCTGGATGGGAAACCACAGCTGGCAGCACTGCTCCACGTCCATAATGGCTCTGTGATGCCCAGAACTGTGCCCAGAGTTTTGGAGCTGGGACAGAGCATCCTGATGGATGGAGAAATGCCATGGGAGCAGAGCTGGGTGAGCTGGTGGATCCCAGGGAAGGGCTTGGGGAGTTCAGCTATGGATGGGACACCAAGAGTTGAGGAGGGGATGCTCCTGCAGATCCCCTTTCCCTGCTGAAAGCCAAGGGATGCTTGGCTGGAACTGGCTCCCTCCTGGAACCAAAGCTCTCCCAAGGCCGTCCTAGCTCACCTTGTTTTTCCATTACTCGAGGACTCAGCTCGTTTCTCTGAGCAAATCCCCTGCTAAGGTTGCTGGGATTTGAATTTACGGCCACAGGAGGTGTTGAGCCGCCAGGCCAGATGGTTATGTGCTAATTTCCATGGGTTGGAGTGGTTTGGGGATCTCAGCACAACTGTCCACGTTCCCAAACAAGAGAAAGCTGTAGCTTGAGCTGTTTCCTACATTAAATCGTTGCATGGCTTTCTTCTCCCCTTATTGCAGAAGAGGGTTTGATTTGGGCTGTATAATTTACAGTCCACAGCCTGTGACCCCGTGCAGCCAGGAGGAAACTTTGGAAGGGGAGATAATACCATGGAGACAGATTTGCCTCTTCCCTGAGCTGAAATTCCTCATGAAGCTGAATTTTGTTGACTAGTTCAGCTAATTCCGATTTTCCTCTGCTCCAGCAACACCAGCCACTGACAGACTTAACTGACAGACTTTATCCTTATTTTGCACAACTCAGTGCTATTGGGTGGCAAATCAATCCCACTTATTTATGAATTTAAAATTAAAAGCAGAAAATAATACCCATCCTCCCTAAGGGGGCGGCTGAACAAGCAGAGTCTCACCCAGCTTTGCGCGGGGAGTTCATGCGGCTTTAATTTCCAACACAAAGAATATCTCGCTGGGCTGGGGGGTGACATCACCCTGCTCCCAAAACTTCATGTGGTTCTTTTCCTTACTTTTAAAGCTATTATTTTACATCTCTGCCGACAGATATTTGCATTGGCACGTCTCATGGAATATTAAGATTGTATCTTTTCTGTTTAATTTCAAACGGCGCTTCCTAACCCGAGTGCAAGCTCACAACTCCAAACCATGAAGATGAGTGAAAGCTTCCTTGCAAACCTCTTAATTTATTGTCCTTCTCCCCAGTGCCTCAGCCCTTCCAAGCTTTCATTCTCATCCCTCTATATTTGCATTTAGGGCCATAATTAGCTGCATTAACCGAGGATAGAGTAGCAAAACAGAGTGGAGTTTTCTGTTTGTCTCACCCAGGTGTGGGCTTGGCTTAAGGACAGAGTTTGAGTTTATCTCTGCACACGGGGAAGGATGGAAAAGCCTCAAACGTGTCCTGGGGCCAGAAGAGAGATGGTGAGGCACAGACGGCAGCAATGGAGAGAAAAGAGTGGAAACAAAGCCTTGGAAAAGCACTTTTCACCAGAGTTAGCGGGACTGGGATAAATCACCACGTCATGTTCCAACTCACCTGCCCTAATCCCAGGAAAGAAGGAGCAAAGCTTAGTGCAGACATGGAGATTTGGTGTGGTGGAAGAACAAGCCCCAGAAACCTGAGATTCCAGCAGGAATGAACCTGCCCATCCCTGGCTTTTTCGGCACTGAAAGAGTGGTTAAGCATGGGAAGAGGCTCCCCAGGGAAGTGGTGGAGTCACAAACCCTGGAAGTGCTCAAAAACCAAGTGAATGTGGCACTTTATGATATGGGGTAGTGGGCATGGGGGTGGTCAGTCAAAAACTGCACTTGATGATCTTGGAGATCTTTTCCAGCCTTGATGATTCTGTGATTTTTTAAGCCAGCCTCCAGAGCAGGCTCTTCTCCACACCACAACAACCAAGACCACAGGACTCCCCAGTGTCCCTGTCCTGCCCCATGTCCCGGCCACGGAACTGCCTCCTCTGGGTCATCTCTTCCTGCTGCAGTGAGGACACAGCCCTGCTGGGGGTTTGGCAGCTGGAAGCTGGGCACCGGGGCTGGAATGTCTGGAATGTTGTCATCACAGAGCTGGTGAGGGAGAGGCCCCAGGTGAAGGACCTGCAGCATGGACCCCAGTGCTGGTGACCATGTGTCCAGGGGGGCTCGGCAAGCCTGGCCCTGTCTGGGACATTTGGGACTGTGTTGGTGCTGTGGATCCTCATCCTCCTCACCCCAGCCTTGGTGCTCATGGGGGAATTGGTCCATTTTTCCTCTCAGAGCAGGTGATGTGACCAAGGCCATCGAAGCACTGAGGGGGTATCTCCGGGTACCCAGCAACTGTTTAAAGATTCCAGGCTGTACTTGGCAAAAATAACATCCCTCCTCTCTAAAAAGGCTTTTTGCCCTCAGATTGCTGCCTCCAAGAGGGCTCCTGGGGGTCAGGTCCCAGTTGGGGTTTTCAGACCTCGGGGCACTGAGCAGGGAGCACGGGAAGGTGGCCCCAGCTGTGCCCAGCGCCGTTTCTGCCCAGGAATACGGAATAACTTGATATCAGCTTCTCCATAACTACTTTAATTTCACTTCTCCTGTGTGGTTTTCCTGGCAGCTAAACCGAGAACTCCAGCTTTTCCCTCCCTGTATTCCAGCACTGAGGAGAGCGGGGGTGACCCTGGGGACAGGGGTTCTTGGAGCCCTGGGGACAGGGGGTCCTGGGGCTCACCTGGGGTCACTCCCTCTCCCTCCCTGGAGCTCTTCCCTCAGGTAAAGGCAGACAGGACTCTTTTTTGAGCAATTCTAAAGGTTTTCTTCTGCATCCACGTGCTGAATTCTGCCCTCTCTAAATCCCCTCTTATTACACATTCTTTAAGTATTTTCTTTAAGTATTATGAGAAAAGTTCAACACATCAGGAATTTTCCCCATTACTTAGAGGGGGAAGGGGCCGGGTCTTGGGTTTATTTCTCGGCTCTGGAGAAGCCGTGATGAAGGAAAAGTGGGGAGAGGTGCTTTGAGGGATGGGAGCCTGGTGGCTGGAGAAGGGATGGAGCAGCTTCTTCTCACTTTCACACACAAGCACCAGCCAAAAGCCAGGAGCTGGGCTAGGAAAAGCCGCGTTAAAAATGTTCCTGGCAGCACAGAGATGAGAAATCCTGCTTTTCCAGAAAGAATTTGGAGGTTGCAGTGAGATATCTCACAGAAGGTCCTGTTACATCACGCTGGAGGTCCTGGAGAAACTCAGCGGGGCATCAGCCACAGCTGGAGGAAGGTTCTTGTGGGGACAGGTCCTGTTGTAGTCTCATCCTTACCCCACCCCACACGGGCATTATCAACCCTTCCTTGACTTCCCTGCTTGTGGGGGTGAACACCACCCACCCCTCTCTCATCCTGAAGTGATCTGAGTGCCCTAATTTGATTTAACTCTCCCCAAATGCTGTCTGTATTGTTTTTACTTCACTGAATCATTTCCTTCAGGTTTAATCCTGTTCCCTGCGCAGACTCTGGGGGGGGTTATGTATAAAATAACATAACAGAGATTTATTTTAATTTATCTTTAACTAATGCAGCGCACGTGGAGGTGAAGAACCTCCTTAGGAGGTCAAGCAAGAAACTTCAGCACTGGTTGGCCACCACCATAAACTGCTCATTTCTTGCTCAGATCTGTCATTTTTGCCATGGAATAAATTCAGGATTGTGCTGTGGACAAGGACATCTTGCCATCACCTCCTGGTTTGGATGGAGTCGGCCCAGAGGTGCCACAGCCCAGCAGGGATGGAGAGAGGACACAGTCATGGAAGAGCAGAGGTTCTTCAAAGTTCACGAGGGGCAAAATAATCATGGGATGAAATTAAAGCTGTGCTGGGGAATGGGACATTTGAGAATGTCAGGGAAAACAATCTCCTGAGTGCTGTTTTATGCTACCACGGGTGTTTTCTGCCAAGAATTCGTCAGCCTTCAGCAGTTTCTGTTTGAAAGATTTTGAGGAAAAAGAAATATTTGTTAATCTGTTAATGACTAATTAGTTAATGGCTCCTGTGAAACGGTGGTTACGTTTACAAAAATTCAAGTTGATTATTGGCACTTGCAGGTCCTGTAGAACCCAACCTGGTGTTGTTCCAGCCCCCAGAAGGGTCACTCAGCTGCCTCACATCCTCTCCATTGCAGCCTCTCCAGGGCATTTAGAAACTGTTTAATTCCAGCTCTTACACCCTCCCGTAACAAACCTCCTATCCCTTTCCTGTGTGGATCAGGGCAGCTGTTTGTGGCACTGCCTCATCCCTAAGTTTAGTTTTTTTCCTCCAAGGAAAGGATATTATTTGCGCATTGGAATATTGGCTATTTGCTTGCATTTCTCAGTGCAGGTGTGACAGATGTGAGGCAGCACGTTCAGTTATTTTTATCATATATTTATGTGTTAGATTTTGGTTGCCCGGAGAAGCTGTGACTGCCCCTGGATCCCTGGAATTGTCCAAGGCCAGGTTGGACAGGGCTTGGAGCAACCTGGGACAGTGGAATGTGCCCCTGCCCATGGCAGGGGTGGAATGAGTTGGGCTTTAAGGTCCCTTCCAACCCAAACCATTCTGGGATTCTTTGATTTACAAGTGAATAGCTTTGGATCTAAAAATCCCATTCTTTATTTGCTGGTAGCAGTAAGGCTGGGAAAGCAGAAAATAAAGGAAAATGGAGTAGTAAGTTAGCAGCATGTGCACAAAGGATTAAACCACTCCTAAAATGCTTTTTTACAGGAGAGGAAAGGTTTTTAAAGGGCAGATGATGCCACCAAGGCTGGGGTGGGAAGAGCAAACACGGACATGGGATCAGCCCAGGATTCTCTGCTTTGCTCCCTCTGGCTGCATCCCTGTGACAGAAGAGCAGCTTCACCACCCAAAATATTGCTCAGAGCGTGTCCCACCTCATGTACACCCAGCAGGAAGAGAGATGCACCCACACCCAGTTGTAAACTTGACTACTCATCATTTTATTAAACACTGGAGAAGCAATGGCTGAGGCTCTTCTGGGAGCCAGGGTTTGAGTAACGGTGCTGCATCCCTCTGAGCACAGACTGCAGGGCTGGAAACCAGCATTTTCCCAAATATTAAATGAATAAATATTTTCTTGCTAATGATTTATGGAGTAGAGAATCAACAATCCTTGAGTTTATCCCAATCAATCCTTGAATTTATCCATTAGAACCAAAAATATCATGCACCAAATTTATAATTGCAGCTCTGTATAAACTGATGGTGGAGTGGAGATATAAAAGAGATAAGTATTGGATGCATAATTGAGTTCAGGTGATATTAAAATATTACCCCTAAGCCACAAGGAAGGTTTGGTTTGCTTTGTTGGTTTTTTTTCTTTAGTTTTGGTAAATGCAAAGCAAATCTTGGCAAAATCGAGCACAGCATGAAAACAACTCAATATCCTAAAATCTGCCCCAAAAGTGGCTGGGCAAGGCCGTGTTTGGAGGTTACCTGAGTGCTTTCACACATTAAGGGACAGTATTAAAAGATCATTTCCAAGTTAAGCAAACATTTCTGGCATATTGTCTAACACTTGCTTCAAAATTAACTTAGTTATTCTGAACTTTATGCCAACTGATTATTTGCTGGACTCTCTGATGACGGTAATTCAGGACATTCCATCCCATAATTCCATAAAGACAATAAGATTACAAAGCCCAAGCAGGCTCTGAGTCAGCCTTTGACAGATTAAAGCTCTCCAAGTCCCCTGAAAACCCCTCTCTGACACATTAATTTGACCTAAACCCTCAAAATGTTCCTGATTATATCATCTCAATCGGGCTTGATTTTTGTTTTATTTTTCAGTGTAGGAAATTAAAAAGGCTCGGTTGATCCCCAGCCAAGTTCTTGAAATGTGTTGCAATGCTGAGGAAATCAAAGATTACTCGAAGTACTTTTTAATAATATGTCATGTCAGCAGAGATAAAGGTTCACACTTAGTGCCCTCAGCTGGCTTCCATCAGCGCTGGCCAGGACCCGCCGGTCACCTTGAAATCATGAGCTTATGCTCTTCTAATTATGAACACGTTCATAAAATTTGATTAATTTCTCTTTGTAAGAAGAATTAAATCTGCATAGTTGGGGCTGATCCTGCCTGGAAGGAAGAGGTAACCCCAAATTCCCCTCCCCTGCCCTGTTCTCCATCCATTCCTTGCCACAAGGGATCATAGAATGCTTTGGGTTTGAAGGGATCTGAAGGAACATCTAATTCCAACCCTCCTGCCATGGACAGGGAACCATTACGTGTGAAATGACATTCCAGAGGATGGGCAGTAGGTTGGACATTACCCCATAGAGTCATCGGGCAGGAGCACCTGGACATTCCTGTAGGAAACAAAACCACATCAGAGGCCACTGCTGATGGAGATCCATGGAAGCGTGGAGCAACACAGGGCCAAACCCAGCTGGAATTCAGATTTCAACTATCAGACTTTGGGAAGCTGGGATACCAACTTTCCACTCCCCAGTCAGGCTGCAGGCATGAACCACACCAGAGCTGGGTCTGGAGGAAGGTCAGCAGCTGGAGAAGGAGGTGACTTCCAACCAGATACCCAGGCTGGATGTTTAGCTTGGGTTTTTGGCAGCTGTATCTGCACCCATTCACTTCCTCTGAGGTGTTTTCCCTGGTCAAATCCCTGTCCCAGTGAGATATGCCAGGAATCTGCTGTGTAAATGTGTGCTAAAAAAAGGTATAAATGGTTATAAATGCATAAAAATGTGTATTAACATCAATGGGCAACACCCACCCTGACCTGAGTAAGGCGCGTCCTTGGGATGCGGATTTGAGGGCAAGGATGTGAGTCCGGGACAATAAAAATACACATTTGGGAACAAATACTGGCACAGAGAGGCCATGGCTGCCCCATCCCTCTAAGCATCCAAAGCCAGGCTGGACGGGGCTTGGAGCAGCCTGGGATAGTGGGAGGTGTCCCTGCCCATAGCAGGGGTGGAACAAGATGAGATTTAAGGTCCCTTCCAACCCAAACCATTCCATGCTCTTCACAAAGAAAACCTGCTGCCAGCCCAGAGTTTGGGAATGAGTGCCCCAGGACACCGACTCTAAAAAACAGAACAAGAAAGCCTGAAAAGTGAAACATTTGGATGTACCAGGAATTCCCTGGGACTCAGGGAGCACCTGGAAGCAGAGCATGGAACGCTGCACCCCATCCCCTGCCTGTCCCAAAGCCACAGCGCCCCGTGGCAGCTCCCCCCTCCTCAACCTGGTTTCTCAGCTGGCCTGTGAATTTTATCCCTTTCCGCATTTTTTTTCCCGTTAAGGCTCATCTGTCCCGGCTGACCTCCCCGGTGCAGGGAAAGGCTGCGGGGCCGGAGGTGTACAGGGGATGGGGGGTGGACACCCCCCTGCTCAGCGGGGACACTCCCCCTTCCCCAAAACCCACCTGAGCCCCGGAATCCCCTTTGCTGCCGGCTCTGGGGAGGGTTCCCGGATGGAAAATAAATCAGCGCGGGGGTTCCAGCCTGGGCAGGGCGGGGAGGTCCCCGGCGCGGGGGTGAAAATGCCGCGCAGCGCTTTCCCTGCGCACCTGAGGGTCCCGGCTGGAGCGCCCCAGCCTCAACCTTGCCCTGCCCAGCCGCGCAGGAGTTTCCCAGGACTCTCCGAGTGCAAAACGGAGATTTCTGCCCCCAATTCAGCGCAGCTGCCGCGGGTGGCGGGGCCGCGCTTTGAAGCGGAGCCGGGGCGGAGGGGGCGGTGGAGCGGGCGGGGCTGCCTTAAAAAACACCACAAAAACAACCAAACAAACAAAAAGCAAAGGAAAAACGGGAGACAAAGCCGGAACCCCTGCCCGGCGCTGTCACAGCCCAAGGGTGGCACTGGCTCTGTCGTACCGGGGGCACCGGAGGGGCCGCGTGTGACCGGCCCGTGGGGGCAGCCCGGCGGGTCCAGAGGCGGGGCACGGCTCCCTTCTCTTGTATCCCCCTTTCCCCCTTTTTCTTTTACTTTTCTCCCCCTTTTATTTCTCTTTTCCTGCCTTTTTCTTTCTTTTTCCACCCTTTTCTCTTTTTTATTCTCCTTCTTTTTTGTTAATCTTTCCCCTTTCTCTCTCCCCCCCGCCCCCCCCCCCCCTTCTTTTTTCTTTTTTCTTTTTCCTTTTTGCGCTGGTTCTGGTTAAACGTTATTTGCACTTTTGTTGGAAAAGTGGCCCCTAGTGTGCAATTATGTCAAATTTCTTTGAGTTTTACAATTTAATGGAGAACAGTAACTCTTTTATTGATCCTAGACGGGGCCGGCTCCTCTTCCCCCTCTCCCCCCCACCCTTGTGGCTCTCCCCTCCCTCCCCCTCCAACCCCCCCGTTACTCCCATGAAATGTCACTCAATGTTTCTTATGCTCCCACCAGTTTCCAAAACAAACAGAGGAGGCTGCAGCCGTCTATTGACTCAGTTGGATGCAAGAGGATCTCGCCGTGGCCGCTGCCCCCCGACGGGAGCCGTGCGGCGGCCGGGCGAGGGGCGCTGGGTGCCGGCCGGGATGGAGCCGCCGCCGCCCGCCTGAGCCCCGCTGCCGCCCGGGGGGACCGCCGGCAGCCCGGGGGGGATGGCGCTCAGCTCCCGGGCTCACGCCTTCTCGGTGGAAGCCCTGGTGGGACGCTCGGCCAAGAGGAAGGTGCCGGAGGGTCGCGATGAGGAGCCCGGCCCCGGCTGCCGGCCGGGTCGCAGAGCCCCGGAGGAGGGTGGGTACCGGAGGGAGCCCGGCGCGGCGGGGAGCGAGGGCCGCCCCCTGCCCCGGGAGCCTGCCGAGCCGCCCCCTGCCCTTTGTGTTCTCCGCAGAGAAGCGGCCCAAGGCTGGTGCCGAGAGCCGGGCTGGCGGGGTGCAGGTGGAGCTGCAGGGCTCCGAGCTCTGGAGGAGATTCCACGACATCGGCACCGAGATGATCATCACCAAGGCCGGCAGGTACCGGCCGGCCCCCGCCGCCTCGCTCGGGCTTTGCTTTTCCGTTTTGGTTTTCTTATTTTCTTCCTTTAATTTTTTTTTTTTTTTTTTTTTTTTTTTTTTTTTTTTTTGTTGGGGGGGTGGAGGGTGATGTTGTTTCTTGGATTTGGTTTTGTTTTGTTTAGTTTTGTTGTCTGGGCCCTTTCTGTTCTGATGGGATATTTCACTTAGTTTCCCCCTTTTCCCGCTATTTTCGTTGAGTTCGATTTTCCTTCCTCGCGCCGCCCGTTCGTAGTTTCGCAGCCTCTTTTCGCCCTGTGAGCGGCAGCTCTCGCTCAGCCTCTGCCCCTGTGCCCGCAGGAGGATGTTCCCGTCGGTCCGGGTGAAGGTGAAGGGCCTGGAGCCGCTGCAGCAATATTACATCGCCATCGATGTCGTGCCCGTGGACTCCAAAAGATACAGGTACGGGGGGGACCGGCGGGGACCCTCACGCCCACGCGGGACCCCTCCTGCGCTGCTTGCCGCGATCTGCGCTCCGGCCCGGTCCGAGTGGGATACGGGCGTTCACACAGGGATGCTGGGGGGGCCCGCACGCACCTATAGAATCTATAGGTGTGGGGGGCAGGTGGGGACAGGCTCCCGCCGCCTGACGCGGCCCGGCGCGGGCCAGGTACGTCTATCACAGCTCGCAGTGGATGGTGGCGGGGAACACGGACCACTCCTGCATCACCCCGCGCCTCTACATCCACCCCGACTCTCCCTGCTCGGGGGAGACCTGGATGAGGCAAATCATCAGCTTCGACCGAGTGAAGCTCACCAACAACGAGATGGACGACAAGGGGCACGTAGGTGTGGGGCAGCCCCGCCGGGGGGGCCGGGGAGGGGCAGAGCATCGCCCCGGGGTGCGGAGCATCACTCGGAGGGCAGCGTCGGGAAGGAGGGGGCCGGTCCCTCCTGCCCCGGGGCTCAGGGCTGGGTTCCTCCTGAGCCTCGCCTCGGGTTTTCTTCCTGCCCTTGTTCCTCCGGGGGGCTCAGCCGCCTGTCCCCCCGCACAGATCATCCTGCAGTCCATGCACAAGTACAAGCCCCGCGTCCACGTTATCGCCCAGGATTCTCGCTTCGATCTAGCGCAGATCCAGTCGCTGCCGGCCGAGGGGGTGCAGACCTTCTCCTTCCAGGAGACCGAGTTCACCACCGTCACGGCCTACCAGAACCAGCAGGTACCGGGAGCCGGGGTCGGGGGGATGGAGAGCCGCGGCGGTACCGGGGATCGGGGGCATGGAGAGCCCCGATGGCCGCGGCCGCCGGTCCCAGCCCGCCCCGCTCCCCAGTGGGCCCTTCGCTTTCATCCTGCAGATCACGAAGCTGAAGATCGACAGGAATCCCTTCGCGAAAGGTTTTCGGGACCCCGGCAGGAACAGGTAAGGGCCGGGGCCGCCCCGCCGCCGCCCCCCGCGCCCGCCGGCCCCGCGGCTGCGTTCATCGCGCTCTCGCCCCGCAGGGGGGTCCTGGACGGGCTCCTGGAGACCTACCCGTGGAGACCCCCCCTCGCCCTGGACTTCAAGGCTTTCGGCGCAGACAGCCAGGGTAAGTAAATCCCGCTCGCTGCCTCTCCCGGCCTCACGCCCGGAGCTCCTCGGGGAGCTCAAACCATCAAAGATAACGAGGTGCGTCCAGAAAACGAATCCCTGCATTTTGGGGGAGTTAATTCCGCGTGGGTTTGGACGAAATTCCTGTGAAAATGGATGTGAGAAGCCGGGAAGAACAGGGTGAGGGCGCGGGCTGCTCCAGCCCCCCGCTGAAACCAGAGTTAGACGGGCAGAAAAAAATATCTGAGCATGCAGGAGGCTAATTTGGAGTCGGGTTGTTCCGGCTTTGATCCTATTACACTAATTGCTTCCAACCGGATTGGGAACATCAACTACAAACGTGGTAGCGGTGACCGCCCGTGTTTTCTGTAGCGGCGGCTTCTGCAGCGACAAATGCGATATGCAACAGAAAATAAAATTATCTGATCTTTAGGATGCAGCAGTCGCACAGAAATGCAGGGAAGAGGAGGAAAATTTTCAGGGAAAATGCTCTCCTTCATCCTGACAAGTGCAATCGGTCCTTTACAGCCTTTTCCCAGAAAAGCGGCTTTAGAAAGTAATATTTGAAAACAGATTATTCACAGCGTCGAAGGGGAAAAAACCGACAGCTCGTTTGCACTTTGGAGCGCTCCAAGTTGGGTTTAAAGTCGCGAGTTAAACTCTCGTTTATGTCAGGAACGCTTCAAAGGCTTGGGATACACAAAGTCACCCCTGTGTCTGCCGGGAAATGCTGCAAAAATCACAGCAAAAATTCATGTTCTGCAGGCATAGAAATCAGGGCACAAAGAAATCAGATTCGGGAGAAATTAAGAGGTTTATCAGCTGTAAAGAGATCTAAAGTTATTAATTATAATTGCCATTAGTAGTAGTACTGGTTTTATTCGTATTTTTAATAGGTTTTTTATTAATTTGATTTTTAGAAAATATCTTATGCAAAAAGCCCCTTTTGAACCCGTTTGCTGGGGGAGAGGAGGTGGTGGATGAGCTGCATGAGGAATGAAACAACAGCAACTGCAATGTTAAAGATCCTAAAGTATTATTGTACATATAATATTAGCGCTACCTGGGATTTAAATTTTTTTTTTCTTGTTTAATGTATCTGGTATTTTTCTTCAGGGTGAAATTACTGGACTGATATAAATATAACAAATCTCCAATTCCACTCCTAATAAAATATATTTCTGAAGAAATGCCATAAAACTGAAATCCCAAAGCTCTAAACCGAGGAGGTAAATTAAAAGAAATTATGATCAGCACGCTGAAGAAAGAATTGGCCATAAAACTTTTATTTTTAAGCCAAATAGAAAGGGCAGAAAACATCTGCTCATTGATCTGCTCTGTCCTTTCTGCTGCAATCCCCATTCCCAAACCTGGTCTGGAATTTGGATGATATTACTGCTTGGGATACCGTGGAGCAGATACTGACCCTGCCTTGCTCTGCTGTCTCCAACCATGTAGGGCTTCACTCGCTGCCTCATACACAAATATCGGCTCAATCCCACATTTTACATGACCCAAAGTCCCTGAGCCTTGAAGGACATCAGGATATGTCCAGGGATGAGGACTGGATCCTGCCCTGCTGATGTCAGGACTGAAGCAGCCACTGTCATCAGCAGGGAAGGGTGAGACCTTCACGCCGCAAAACCTTCCCGGATTATTGTGATCAAGGGCTGACCTGTGAGAGGCTCTGCTTGTTGGGAGCTTGGAAATTAATTTCTGCAGCATCCAAAATCTTTGTGGTTTAAGATTTTTTTAAGATTTGCTATACCAGCAGATGTGGTTCAGTTTTACAGTTGATTTCAGGTTGCTGGTTGCGTGTAAAGGCGGATCAGATACCAGCCAGGCATTTTATTGCTCGGAATTGAGTGTAAATAGTAGCCCGAAAAGATCCACATTCTCTTATATCTTTTCCCAGTGATTTTTGGTAAGAAATTAAAATAAAGAGTGGGGGGAAACCCCTCTGGAAGAATTTGGTAATGAATGTGCAGCAGACATTTGGCTCTCCACAGGCGGGAGGTGAAACCAGCATCTGTGTAGCACCAGGGCCGGCTGCTCCCGAGCACCATTCCCACCTCGGAGCAGCCATCCCATCCCTGCTGCATTTCTACTCCTTGGGGTTGCTTTTCTCCCGAGTCCTGAAAGTGTTCATTCATCCCTTCCAGCAAGGAGGACGTTCACATGGCATGTGAGTTTGAATTTCTGGAGACACCGATAGCATTCAGGGGAATGTTTCAAATTGCTTGGGAAGCCAAGTGAAATGAGTCAATTCCTGTGAGCAGGAAGGTACAAAAAAATTCTCCATCAGGCTGAATATGCTTTTTTGTTCTTATATCCAAGGGGGAAAAGCTGTCTGGAATTTGCATGAAAAGTAGGGAACCTGAAATAGCAATGGTATGTGTGTATAGCAGGGGAGGGTTATCGGTCGTGCAGCCAGGTACGGATCCAGGTGTGTGTGGAGCTGGATTTACCATGATCCCAGCCCAAGTAATGGGATTAGACATGTGGAATATTGTTCTTAGACAAATACCAGGTAACAATAACCATTTATGGATAGATCTTCCCATTTTCCAGGAGCTGGTCTTTGGAGCGCGTTCGTGCTTGGATGGACACAGGCAGCATGGAGACCTGGAGAGGGAGCAGGACTCCTCCAAGGATTGCTGACTGGCTGTGGTCACCAGTTAGCCCAGCCTGGATGGTTTCTATTTTCCTTTCCAGGTGGGAGCTCCAGCTCTTCTCCAGTGGCCTCCAGCGGTGGGACCCCCTCTCCTCTGAACCCCCTGCTGTCTCCATCCTGCTCCCCTCCCACGCTTCACTTGCCTGCGAGTAACCTGGGTGTGTCGTGCCCCGAGAGCTTCCTGCACCCCCTCAACGTGCCCCTCTACTACAAGATCTGCCCCACGAGCTTCTTGAGACAACAGGCGCTCCTCTTTCCGAGCCACGAAAAACTGGGAGCCACCAACCCACATCTTCTACCCCACTTCATGGTGGATATGCCCAAACTGTCTTCCCTGAAAAATGCCAAAGCCGAAGACTTAAACACTCAGTGCCTACAAGCCCCCGGTTCTGCTGGTCAAATGCTGTATGGATTACATGCATCTGGAAACATTTTCCCATCAAGTCCCATTGCTCGGGAAGCACTTAATTGTTCTTTACATCCTCCATATGGCGTGTATGGTTATAACTTCTCTGTGCCATCCAGACTGATGAATGCAGCAGGGCATTTCAAAGTGAGTGACAGCATTCCGGCTGCTTTGAGGGACAGCAGATGCAATCACTCCAACTGGCACCCCACAATTAACCACTGCCTTTAGTGGGATCAGAGAATATTTCTGAGTGTTGCTATGTAAAGCAAGTCCTTCCTTCCATCATACCCAGGGGCTTGTTAGCTATTGACTCTGAAACTCTGCATGGTACAGGAGCGGGATGGACAGGCATTTAATCCTTTTATTTGTGGACGGAAGTGTTGTGTTATTGGGAGGGTGGAGGGTCTGAGATGACCCTTTTGGCCACATTTATGTAACAGCTGTAGGTTATGAGCAAACTGTCAGTCACCTTTTTACTATTTGCACTCTCAAGTGGGGACGTTGATGTCTGTATTTCTACAAATGTGTTTTCTTTCTCTCGCTTGCCTTTAGTTAGCTCAGAGCCCTGGGGAGCTGCTGCTCACCCACTCGTGTTTTATCCCTAATTTCAAAGGGACTATCCAGGACCTGGACTTGGCAAAGGAGCCACATCTGGCCAAGCATTCGAGCATGTTCTTAAGTTCCTTTGGCTCTAACGGGTCCTAATTAATGACATGAAAGTCCTTCATTTTCCAGGACCCAAGTGCCGCCGTTATCAGGGTGGGGACATAAATCCAAGTATCTTAAATCCAAGTATCTGCTGCCAGGGTAAAGAAAGACAGGAAGAAAGATGGATGGGATGAGAAGCTGGAGGGGTGCCCCAGAGCCCTCTTTTCCATGCCCCATGGTCCAGTGGCACCAGCTTTGATGGCGTGGTGGGAAGGACAGGGATGGGGTCACACATCTCTCCCATGTGAGATGGATCCAGGCCGGGGCCACGGAGGATACATCTTGGAGAGTTGTGTGGGATGAAACACCCCCAGGAGCCCTGCAGGACCGTCCTCTGACCCAGAGCTCTCAGCCCAAAGAGACACAGAAGATCCACGTGGGATCTCATCCAGCCTGTGCCCGAGGGAAGGGCAGGGATGCTCCTGGTTCAGTCTGATGGAGAACATGGATCCTTTACAGAGAATTATAACTCAACAGGCCCTGCAATATGAGATTTTCAATTCCTTCCTACAGTCCTGTTTGTTTTCTTGTAACCTGTGGATATTCTTGTTATTCCTATAAATAATCTCCAGCTCCCAAGGGCACCATGTAACTCACAATAAATCAGGACACAGGTTTTATTCTTTATTTGGTCGATGTTCAGTCTCTACCTAAAGTCAAATTTATCACTTGATAGATGGCAGAGATTGGAAAATAAGGCTTGGCTGGGACTAGCCCCATTTTGGGATTAATCCTGTATTTTCAAACACAACACACAATATAGAGGGATTAGGCACAGGTTTAAGAATCAAAACTGGTAGCAGAGTTTTGACGTTACTTTCATTCTTAACAGACAACAAATTCAGAACAAAACAAGCAGTATCAAAAGCTGCTCAAATATCAAAATTTACACTTTTACTTTCATGAGACTTTGATAAAATTCAGACAACATTGATTTCCCTAATTTTTCTGCTTTGGGTGTTCACAGAGCCCCCAGTGATGCCAGTATGAAATGGGTGGTTGTGATAAATGGTCTGTACAACTGTAAAAATGAACAAGCCTGCTTTCTTGGGCTGTTTCTTAGCAGTTAATCTCACTATTTTTATTAAAAAAAAAAAAAAAAAGAAAAAGGAATTTTTCCTACAGGAGTCCTTATTTCCAACATTGGTGATGACTGAATCCCTGTGGCAAGTCCACTGCTAGCCCTGGACAGGCTCTGTCCAGCTGAGTGACCACGACCCAGCCCCCACATGTGGTTGTACTCCTGGAGAGCTGGAAGGCTCTTCCTGATCAGTCACGGATTTGTGCAATGGGGAACTTCCAATTTTCCAAATATTTGCGGTTGCATAAGATATTCCAGAGTTGCTGGCCATGAGCTGTAATCCAGTAAATCAGAGTTTGGTTAAAAATGTGACTGATAGTGACTGGGAGAGATATTTTTGGTGCAGTGATTTGCTCCACCAGGAATGATGCTCAGCTGATTCCAGCAGAATTAAGCTGGATTTCAAAGCGCCTCCGTGGGTCCCGTAGGATCCCAGGTTTCACCATCCTCCCTCATGGCAGCCACATGGAAAACACTCCCAGAGCCTGGTCCCTGCAAGGTCTCAGTGTGTCCCAGGGGTGTCACACTTTGGGAGGGTGCTCATCAGGCAGATCCAGAAATACCAATTTGTCCGTATGAGAGGTTGGCAGAGTGTGAGAGAGGCTGCTTGATCTGGGTTATCTGAGGCTTATTTCCGTTTCCTTTGCCTTCATCTCCTGGTTTTATCCTTTCAAAAATCACTGCAAAAAACAAAAAGGATGTTGGTGGTGTTTTCAGGCAGTCGTAGCTCTCTGTCCTGTGCCACCATGGCCACCTCAGACCAGACCAAGCTTCCTGGCCCTTCTGGCATAGGAATGTTTTCCATATCCACAATGGTGACTCAGCTGATTCACTTGCACTATCAAATAGATGAGTTTGCCTGTATATTAAAACAAATGTGCCCCAAAAAGCAGATAACCTGCATCTATACTCTCAGGGTCCTTCGTAAAACAGCCACTGGTGGGAGGTGATTGGCAGAACTCAAGAGAATAAATCAGATTAATAAATATGATTTATTGAACGTGAAACTTGGCCAGTCGAGGTCGATATTTCAAGCAGGCCCATGTGCCTGTCAATACAATCACATCATGTGCTGCTTTGCATTTCCTGCCACAAACATTATTGGAAAACTCTGGCCATTTCAAAGTTCACAATTCTTTGGGCTTCATGGGCAAATAGAAACATCACCTCAGGACTACAGTGCTATTTTTAAATGGGAACAGGGAGATAAAAATCAAAGGGGTTTTTTTAATGGTTAAACTTGCTGAACAATCTCAGCTATTAGTCATTTGACCTTTCCCAAGAGGAGTTTGAAGTTATTGGGGAATATCTGAGCCTGTTTATAGCACTCAGCAAGTAAAACTGGCCATTCCAGAGGTGCCGTGTCCATACCCAACGCCAGGACATGGGATAGGCTCGGTGCTCAGACATGGGGGTGGATTTAAAATCCCGGGAGACAAAATACCCAGCAATAAAATTTTTAATCAAAGTGCAGTTTACTCTCTGGTTTCACCCAAATTTAATCCATCTATTGGAGAAGCCAAAGGCATAGAGGGAGCATCGGATGTTGCTTTTTGTGATGGAAGTGCCTCGGTTTACATTTGATCTGCTGAGGCTGAGGCTGTAATTAGATGATAATTTGTATCACAATTATGCAAAGCAAACGAGGATTGGATAGCAAGATAGTGCAGAACAAATAAGCACCCAGACCATTTGAAATGCATCCAGTATGGAAACCATGTCCATGTGTGGCTGGGGCTGGGGACATGTTGTTCCAATAAAGCTGCAGAAAGGGAAAAGGCCGTGATCGGTTCCTCCAAAAGTTTCAAATGCTCATGTTTACAAATTTGTATTGCACATTAATATGTAAACACAGCCTATTGGAAACAGATGAGGCCACGATATTTACATGTCCTTTCCTCTTCGTTTTGGGTGTCTGGTTGTCCCCCAGAACAAACAACATCTGTGATGACTCATAAAGCTCAGCTCAGGAAGCTAAAGGAGAGGTTCAGATAATTATAAAATCGCTGGTGCTGTGGTGACTCTCCTATCCCAGATGGATTTTGGGTTCTGGGTGCAGGGGGATGCATTCCCAACTCCAGTGGGGGTGTGCTAGGAGCACTCAGTGGATGGAGCTTCACTTTGCAGTGCCACAAGTGAAGCCACATTCCTTGGCATTTACTGGATGAATTTTACAATTTTCTTTACTGCTGACTTGGAGCCATGTCAGGAATCATGGCATTGCTTGGAACATGCAGGAACTCCATCCATGCCTGCTCCGTGCTCCGCCAATGCTGCACCCACTGGGAAAAACAGATTTTGAAACATCAAGAATTATTTTTTATCAATTAATTTTCAAAAGGAAAAGGAAAAGCATCTTCCTCATAATGTGAATAAAAGCTTTGACTTGTTAATCACCTTTTCTTTCACTGGTTTATTTGCATTTTGGGATGCAAATTCCAGGCATCCCTTTCCGGGATCCCAGACTGCCGGCCCTGGGGAGTGAATGCCGGTGGATGCAGCAGTCAAGGCTGTTGGGAATGACAGGGGCTGAGAGGATTTTTGCAGATGTTGGGAATTGCCCTGCAAGCTGTTTGTGCTTAATAGAGCTCTGCTCTCCCCAGGCTCGTGGACTTTCTGAATTTTGCAGTTATTTATAAAGCCACTTCTCTGCCATGTCCCTTTGGTGACATTCCCAAGAAGGACCTACTGTCTACTTCCATCCATCAAACAATTTCCTCCCAGATTTTTGCTCCTAAAGCATCAAGTTTTCGGTTTATTGTAGCAATTAAGTACAAGAAGGAGTCCAGGTTTTGAGAAGGATCCCTTGAGCTTATAAATCAAATGACACAAAGCAGCAAGTAAAAGTCAAGACCTTTCTGGAGAGGGAAACACCAATGATAGGGAGAAGCCCTTGGAAAAAATCATATTTGCTGCCTAAGGAGGCAGATCCTGAACAAAACCAGAGATGGGGGCAGGAGCTGAGGATAGCTTCTGGCTCTCTGAAGTCTGAAGATATATTAGATACATTTTTTTTTCAGATATTTTCAGCTATTTTCTCTTATTTCAAAAGCCTCACTTTTTCAGGCTTTCAGAGAATGGTGTTTTGGAGAAAATCACTTTTTCCTTCTTGGCGCTGCCTCCAGATCTCACCTCGGAGCTGGGTTCCAGCTCCAACAATTTCCTCGGGGTCCAGCCCAGCAGCTGGGAGCACTTAGCAGCTCGTCTGCCCCCTCCGCTCACCTGCCTGAGGAGCCCTGACGGGTCCATCTGCTTCCAGTCAGGCTCACATAAAACCTTCGGCTCTGAGGAGAGTAGAGGACTTGTGTGGTGACTTGGAGTTACTCCTGAAATTACTCAGCTGATGCTCCAGGGATGGATTCTGCCCTCAGCTCCTGGTCCATCGGAGAGAGCTGCTGCATCCCTTCCCTCTAGACCTGCTACATGCCTTCCCCCTGGACCTGCAGCCTGAAACCAGCAGAAATAGCCTTTTTTAGTCAGGTTTGGGTGGATGTTAAACACTGAACCATGATCCTGCCCTGGCTGTGCCCACATCATCTCAAGCACTCAGTGGTTTAAACCATTATCTTCCACCATACATTGCTTTAACCACCCTGTGGGTTTAAGGCAGTTTGTTAAATTTTGAGGCTGGGGTTGTGTTTCCTGGGTGTTTTCAATTCCAGGACAAAATGGAGCGATCCAGGAGGCTGGACTGGATCTGGTTTATCCTTAATGACACAACCACACCCTCTGTGCTGAGTGCCTTTTAAATGTAAAAAAGAGCATAAATCCAGATACAAAGCAATGTTTCAAGTGCTAAATGGTTCATATCCATATAATAGTGAATTATTATTATTATTACTATTATTAAATATCAGGCAATGGGATGCAAGGAGCAGAGCCTCCTGTGCCCTCTAAAGCTGTGGGAACAAAGACACCTTCAAGTGAGTCCAGTAAGGTCCCATCCTCTCACAGGACTTGAGATTTGGGGCTGGAATGAGGGATTTTTCTCCCTGCAATGAAAGAATTTCACATGTCTTTCCCTAGAAATATTCACACAGGATTTTAACATCACTGCCTGTGCAAAATAAACAGATTTAAGTTTAGACCAATACCTTCATTTCTGGTAGCAAATCCTTGTCTGAAAGTGTTAACAAAGAGAAGAACTAACGATCTTCAAAAAATTTGATTATGAACAACTTTTCTTCCATGGAAGCAAATCCATGTTTAATATCCAGCTGCCTCACTCAGGACATGCAGGTGCCACATGTCTCCCTTCACCAGCAGTACTTTTAGCTTCAGCCCTTTGCTGAATTCTTCCTTTATGTTCGTTAAAAGTCGTACTGTAAAATTAAGCAAAGTCGATACGCTATTTCCTGTATCGTATTTCTTCTAACATTATCAATATTGCTAATAAAAATAGAGATTGGAACAGTATGTTGTAATGGCCAGGATATGAGCCAGATCCTGCTGCACCTCAAATAAATATGAACTTGGCCTTTGGCTTTCATAAAAGCAGGATAACGTCTCTATCTGGGCTCTTCTAACGGATAACATCAGCCCCCTTTGCTTCGCTTCTCAGAATTCCCAGAATTTGAGAATTTAGGCTGGTAGAAGAAATACAACTCTGTGTCCTGGAGACTTTTGAGATTAAACCAAATCAAAGTAAAGCAAAGCCCCAAACTCCATTCCCAGATGAAACAAAATCTGGCATTTCCAAAGCCGTTGTGATTTGAAAGTGCTGACACTTCCCATGTTGGCCCTCGGAATTGCAAACGAGGAGCTCTTGGGAGACAGGATGGGACAGAGAGAACAGAGAAGAGCTCATATGGAACTGGTCAGGTCCAGGTGCTTCATCCCTGCTGCTGTTCCTCCTTCCCAAGCTGATGTCCCCACTTTCTGAGGTGGTTTTTAGTCCAAGAATTAGGAAGGAATTCTTCCCTGTGAAGGTGGTGAGGCCCTGGCACAGGGTGCCCAGAGAAGCTGTGGCTGTCCCTGGATCCCTGGAAGTGTCCAAAGCCAGGTTGGATGGGGCTTGGAGCAGCCTGGGCTAGTGGGAGGTGTCCCTGCCCATGGCAGGGGTGGGGACTGGATGGGCTTTAAGATCCCTCCAGCTTAAACCATTCCATGATTCCATGAAATGGGTTTGGGTGGTGTTTGAGCCATGTGTGTCCGTGAGGATCTTTCCACTATGTCCAGCTGCTCTCCACACCTTGAGGATCCTATGGAGAGTCGGGATTTCCTCAATCCAACATGTATGAATGATCCCTCTGGGAATGCATGGTCCTAGCTGCTGATCCATGGAGTCTGTCTCCAGGTCCAGCTGGTGAGACAGCCAGAGCACCCCGCTCCAAACTGGAGCCTCCCAAATGACCAAATATCACTTATTTTTTAACTGGTTTTGAGTATCACTCATGCATCTGGAGCCACGAGCCTTAATGAGCCATAAAAAGGAGGAATTTTGCTGGGTAGGTCTCCTGGACACAGAACAGAGCAGAGGATGGAAATGAGATCCAGCTCTGCCCAAGCCAAAACTTTCTGGAGGCGATGGCGAGTGTCTCTGCTGGCCGTCCTGCATCGGGCTCATGGGGCAGGGATCCTCCTGCATCCACTGACTTCTCCCACCACCCTGCATCGAATCCAGACCCTGCTCAGGCTCCTAGGAAAATTCCCTCAAAAATTTGGAAGCTTCTGTGTCTCCTTGGGGTTGCATCCCTCACCAGAGCCACGGCTTGGGGGGTAGCCGGGCTTGGTCCATGTCCCACAGGTCTCCCTGTGGACTTGCTCCTCAGCAGGTGAAAACAGGGATTTGCTCCTCAGCTTAAAAAAAAAAAAAAAAAAAAAAAAAAAATATATATATATATATATATATTAATGTAAACATCTCTGGGGTGGAGGAAAGTGTTTTATTTGCAGAAATTTGGCTTGGCCCATTTGGATCCCGGCATTCCTACCCCGGCAGCCACGTGGCCCCAGAACCAGCCCCCGCACTTTAATTCTTCCCTTTTTTTTTCTTAAAATAGGACACACCTGTAAGGAAGGGGAGTTTCTTCAAGACATTCCTGATCTGGAGCATATTAAACTGATATTTTTGTTTTGTATTTTGGGTGATTTGCTCCAGTGATAACATAATAGCATGATATGTAGCCTGGGACTGATTAAAACATTTCTTTTGATCAGTGCAGCAGATTGCAGCAGTTGTTTATTACTGGACAAAGCTTGGAGAAAAGAAATTAAGAAAAAAGAGCTGAAGAAAGAAATGGCTCTGGGTGGCTGTTGGGTTTGGTTTTCACTGGGATATTTCCTTTGCTTTGGGAAAATTCTCTGCTCCAGCCATGGTTTGGGAAGTGCGAGAAGGGAAGGATGATCCATCACGCTGATGGACAACGGCTGAAAAGCTGGCACTGGCTGTTAAAACCACACGTGTGGGGAATAAAAGTCATTTCTCCCTCCCAGGACACACCGGTGGCCCAGTTCATCACTGATGAATTTGTACATCCAAATTTGGCATTTCCTAGGAGGAAACTTCTCAGCTACATCAATCACTGCACATTTCAACGCTGCCTATGTTTTAAAATATAAGATTTCAGTTAAAAAACCTTTTATTTTGCTTTATCATTTAAAAAAAATGCAGCATTATTTTATTACAAACCTACAACATCTGAATGTAAACATGTTATTCTGGTTTAGCTGCAGTTCCTCTAAAGGCTTTTAAGGCTATAGATTTTAATTACACGAATATTTTTAATAAAATCCCCTTTTTAACTGCTGGCAAGACTGTAAGGGAAAAAACAATAATATCTGGCTCTGTCTCTTTGACAGGATAATTCTTCAAGTTGCATTTGCCACATCCCCGCAGCTGCGACCAATAAGCCTCTGTCTTTATGATTCTCCTCCGATATGAAATTAAAATGAACTGGAAATGTTTATGCTGCAAATGGTGTGCAACACATTAAACAGATAATGCCAGCAAAGGGTTTGCTTCAAACAGGGGTTCTTCCTCCAGCAGAGCCCCCCTGTAACTTAATCCCCCCTTTTCCCAGGCAGCGGGAATTGCTGCTCCGCAGAAAGCCTCGGACACATCATGATATCTTCATTAAAGAGGAATTACTTCCATCTCACCATCCCCAGGTGCCACTGAAAGCAGGGCTTTGTTTCATGTAGCCTGTTGCAATTCCTGTGTTTATAGCAGCGGATTCCTTGGCTTCCCGGGACATTTGGAGATGAATCTGTTTTGGGTCCTCTTTGCTTCCCCCAGCCTTTTCCCCGCAGTGTGTTTATAGCTGCATATTAATTCCTTGGTCATGCCTTTGTAATTTTTCACTGCTGACAATAAAAAAAAAAGAGGCCTCATCCTATTTAATCATCTCAGCCCAATATATTTTTTGCTTGCTTGCACCAATCGATACATTGGGCTAAATCAAATTCTTTCAGGTTGTTAATTCCGAGGGGCTCCATTCCCAATGCCTGCACCTGCCCTGTGTTTTCCTTGCAAGGGGACACCTCTCCCCAGCTCTGGAAGTGACTCCCTGACATGTGTGTGCAAAGGGATCCTGGGGATGCAGAGAGCCGGGGGCTGGGGAGGTGAGAGCTGCGACCTGGTCATTTGTGTCACATGTCCCTCGTGTCCCACAGCCAGACATGGTGCCAGTGACTCAGGAGGGGAAAGAGCTTGTCCCTAACTGGGGTGTTTTTCCAGCACAGCCAGTGGGATTTTTGCCTCCTGCTGCTCCCTGGACACAACCACCACAGGATGGTTTGGGCTGAACCATAAAGTCCATCCAGTCCCCACCCCCTGCCATGGGCAGGGACACCTTCCACTGTCCCAGCTTGCTCCAAGCCCCATCCAACATGGCCTTGGACACTTCCAGGGATGGGGCAGCCACAGCTTCTCTGGGCACCCTGTGCCAGGGCCTCCCCACCCTCACCTCAGCTCAGAAACATGGTTTCTGCTACACGGTGCTGACTTCAGGACTGGAGAGTCCCATCAACTTTGCTTTAATATTTCAAAGCATTGGAAATAATTGCTAATTGTTCCTCCAGAGAAACCCAACCCCTCCAGACAGCACCTGCAGAACAAAAAAATTAGATTTATAGGAGCACATTGTCATTTTGGGGTGGGTTTGGGGTTTTTTTTCCAAGCTGCTTTAAGCAGAACAGAGTTTATCCCACACCCTCTGTATGGCAGCATAAATCTGGCCAGGGAGGGAAGGAAGGGAATGGCAGCACGATCTGTCAGCAGCTCCCTGGGATCTGACAGGGTCCAGCAAACGCTCCCCCCATCCTGACCCTGCCTGTCAATCAGCTTTCGGGGAGAAGCCCCTTCCCACCCTCCCCTCGGCCCTTCAGCGAGGAGCAGCAGCCAGCTCCAATTTGGAGTAGCTGTCATTTATCATTATTTCGGGGAGGAAGGGGCCGGGAAGGTTCTCCTCACCCCGAAGGTGCGGGCAGAGCAGAATTTGAGATGATGGGTGGGGATTTCCACCGGCACAAATGGGAATAAGACTCGGAGCTTTCCAGGCTGCACCAAAAATAGCGGCCCAATTTCAATCTCAATTAGAGCTCGGTAACCCCGGAGTATAATTCAGGAGTCAGCTTCTAATATTTCAATTCAGGATGAAGAATAATATTCTACTTCCCCCTCTGCAGCCGAGCGATTTTCATTTCATAGGGGCTAATCTTGACTCGAACATGTGTTTCAGTGAGATGCTCAAGGATATGAGTGTGCTAAAGAAAATAAGGGGAAAACTTGTATAGAAATGGCTGTGTTAAGGTCTGTGCAGGAGTCAGCTCCTTGGAATTAAAGAATCATGGAATGGTTTGGGTTGGAAGGGATGGTAAAGCCCATCTTGTTCCACTATGCCAGGTTGCTCCAAGCCCCATCCAACCTGGCCTCGGACACTGCCAGGGATGCAGGGGCAGCCACAGCCTCTCTGGGCACCCTGTGCCAGGGCCTCACCACCCTCACAGGGAAGAATTTATTCTCAAAATCTCATTAAAACTCCCCTTTTTCAGTTTAAAGCCTTTCATTTATTTTTTGGATGTCTCTATTACCACAGAGTTCCTACCAACAGGCCTTATGGAGAAGAAAAAAACGCAAAAACCCTCCCAGATTTATTCTTTATTTTGGAAAACACTCCCTTTCCAAGGCTTCCAATCAGTATTATCATTCTAATAATAAATTCCTTTAAGAATTAATATCATAAAATGACTGCCTGAAGAATATTTTGAATTTTAGAAGGCAAGTCTCAATATGATTTCATTCTGATGACAAAAGAAATTAGCTTTAATATTCAAATTAACATTACTATTTAATAAATATCATATTTTTCACTTACATGGTTCACCTGTAAGCACTTTTTTAGCATTTAAAAGTAAAGAGTTGTATGAAGGGATTGATCCCTTGAGTGGGAAGAGGGGGGAAAAACATACATGTTTTTCCAACAGCAAAATACTGATTTTCCAGCCCTTTTTCATTCTGTCACTGGAGACTGCTGGGGTAGAAAAGCTCCTTCCGAGTTTTTGCCCACCCATGGACCTTCCTGCAGCTTTGGCTCATCCCTCCAAACAACAAGGCTGGTGCATTGGGAAGTGCCCCTTCCCTGTGCCGCTGGCGCTCCCCCTTTGCCGTAGGAATTATTTCTTTGTTACTTAATCATCTGTAATTATCTCCTGGAGTAAATTCTGTTGGTGCATCAATTTTCAAACACAACAGTCATTTTTATCAGTCATGTTTATTTAATTTTAGCTGATTAGCACAGAACCTAACAAGTGGCTTAGACTAACAGTGTGTCACTGCCCAAGTATTTTGTAGGTAACAAGAAGACATGGAATAGTGCACATGTTGCTTTGTCTGCATTAATCTATTTACATTGTAATTCTTCAACTGTTTTTAATGGCTGGTTCAGCTGGAAGCAATTAGTTGTCTAAATTAAAGCCACATTTCTCACTTCATGCACTGGGAAGGTTTTTTGCCGTTGTCTTTTCCTTGCTTTTTTGTTTTCCAAATCAAGATGGATACCATTTAAAAATGCATGAAATTTTATTGAGAGGATTGATGCGGGTGTTTGGAGCCGTGTTCCTGTGTGTTTGTCTGGAAGCCAAAGTTTTGGACGGGCCAGGGAATGGTGTGTTTGGAGGTGCACTCTGGAGCAGGGCTGTCAGCACAGCAGCAGCAGCAGCCAGGCCTCGGAGCAAGACCTCGGGGCAGCTCCGAGAGCAGGAGTGGAGCAAAGCCAGGAGAAGAGAAAGCACCGGATCCCCTGGGCTGCTCTGCAGTGGCAGGAGCCCGTTGTTTATATATTAATTAAATTAACAAATAGGTTTGTGTTAAACACAACGTAAGTTATGCAGCACTTCAGAGCAGAGGGTCACTGCGTGTTGGATCCCACCCTCATTTTACTTTACAGGTAAAAATGTCACATTTTTAAAGCACTCGTGGAACACTTGGAGTAAGGCTGGTGCTGCTCCACCCCATCTTTGCTCATCTCATTCTATAACTCTATGATATTACAGTCCAGTGTCTCCCATGAGGTTTGGACTTTCTGTGCAAGATGGGAATTTTTCCTTAAAAAGTACTATTTTATACCATTTGTGAAAAAATAAAATAAAATAAAATAAAACAAAATAAAATACTCTCCAGGCATTGACTCTGAAATCAATGCACAAAGTCAATGACTTATGAAGGCAAGGAAAGAAAAGCCCCACTGTGCCCTCCATGGACTTGGGAAGATCCATGGTGGTACCCAGTGCACCAGACTGGGAAGGAGGATAGAAAACACGGATTTAAGTTGCTGTGTCCCAATGGAGCACCTCCGGGGGCCATTGGACAGGTTTCGGTCTTGACGTCATTGAAATTGACACATTTTCTTTTCATTTTGGTAACAAAATTAATAAAATTCACACGTAGTTTAGTCCAGACTGAGTCTAGGCTTAAGTCGATATTCCAGTAAGTCAGGTTTTGGCTCAGATTTCCTCCTGAGGAAGGTTTAGTTGGTGATCCAGCAAAACAGGGTGAAGGGAAGGAAGGCTATCACCCTGTTTGCTGCTCTTCCTTCTCACCTCCAAACCCAAAAGCTCCAGTGGAGAGTTCTCTGCCTTCTCCAGTTTGTGCCAAGCCAGGAGCCCCTCAGGTGTGTGCATGTGTGTGTGCGTGTTGTCCCTTCTCCCTCAGACATTGTGTGTGTTTTCTCCCTTCTCCCTCAGACATTGTGTGTGCTGTCCCTTCTCCCTCAGACATTGTGTGTGTGCCCCTTTTCCCCTCAGACATTGTGTGTGTTCTCCCTTCTCCTTCACACATTGTGCGCGCTCCTTCTCCCTCAGGCATGGTGTGTGTGTTCTCCCTTCTCCCTCAGACATTGTGTATGCTCCCTTCTCCCTCAGACATTTGTGTGCGCTCCTTTTCCCCTCAGACATTGTGTGTGCTCTCCCTTCTCCCTCAGACATGGTGTGTGTGTTCTCCCTTCTCCCTCGGGCATGGTGTGTGTGTTCTCCCTTCTCCCTCAGGCATGGTGTGTGCTCCCTTCTCCCTCAGACACTGTATGTGTGTGTACTCCTTCTCCCTCAGACACTGAATGTGTGCTCTCCCTTGTCCCTCAGACATTTGTGTGTGCTCCTTCTCCCTCGCACAGTGTGCGTGTGCTCCCTTCTCCCTCACACGTTGTGTGTGTTCTCCCTTCTCCTTCAGAAATTTGTGTGTACTCCTTCTCCCTCAGACATGGTGTGCGTGTTCTCCCTTCTCCATCAGACATGGTGTGTACTCCTTCTCCCTCACATGTTGTGTGCGTTCTCCCTTCTCCCTCACATGTTGTGTGCGCTCCTTTTCCCCTCAGACATTGTGTGTGTGTGTACTCCTTCTCCCTCAGACACTGTGTGTTCTCCCTCATCCCTCAGACATTTGTGTGTGCCCCTTTCTCTCAGACATGGTGTGTGTTCTCCCTCATTCCTCAGACATTTGTGTGTGCCCCTTTCTTTCAGACATGGTGTGTGTGCTCCCTTCTACCTCAGGCATTGTGTGTACTCCCTTCTCCCTCAGACATGTGTGTGCTCCCTTTCCAGTCCATCCCAGCTGTCCCTCATTACATGCTCCGCCTGAGCCCCACGCAGGGTCGGGTTGCGCCGAGGCAAAGGTCAGAGGTACCTCCAGCCTGCATTTTGCCATCGCTTGATTATTCAGATAACAAACAACGTAAAGACTGAGGGGGCTTCTCTGTGCCCACAGACCGGGCCCAATCACTGTAGCAAAAGAAAAAGGCCATTTCTAATTCCTCCTGGCTCCCTGCTATCCTGAATCTCCCAAAAATAATTAAGCGAGCAGATGGTGTTTGTGGAGCTGGTGCTTGGCCACAGACTCCTTGCTCTGCCACGTCCTGCTTTTAATATACTGCCCAGCATTAATCAAGCAGTTTAGAAGCATCCTGTATCAGTTGTGCAAAACAGGGCTTAAATGATTTACTGTCGGATTCTTTCAGCTCCTGTTAGGCTCCTGTTTTTCTTTCATGTGGGGAGCAGGGGTCAGCAGCGGCAGGAGATCCGTGCTTTCACTTGGCCAACATTTGCTGCTGTCATTCCGAGCCCGCTCCAGTCCCTGCCGAGCGACGGATGTGTTCATGCTCCCAGCCCTGGATGTTAATTGATTTTAGGGAGCCCATTTATCAGTTAAATTTAGTAGATCACCCACCAGGTTTGCTGTTCACTGTCAAAGGTAATTCAGTTAAAACTCCACAAGTGTGACTAACCAGTGGATGGTAAATATGTTCACCAGCTGTGTTTGCTGGACCTTCTCCATCCTATTGTGTCTGTGCCTGGTGGAGGATGTGCCCGAGCCCTATACCTTGGCTGATTAATGTATACAACAATTCTGCAGCACTGCCAAAAAAATTAAGCCCAAATGCCACCTTTGGGATTTGAATGCCTGAACATAAGAGCTTCAGAGAAGAGAAATCCTCAGGTGTGTTAAAGGCAGCAGTGCTACCATGATTGAATTAACTCAGGTCTTGGGGTTTTTAAAAGAACCTCTCAAAGAATCTGATTTGGATTTTTGGTTTTGAAAATGACTTCCAAAAAATCGAATTTGGATTTTAAAATCCATTGACAGTTTGGTTTCTCCTCATTCACTCCCAGTTTGCCCTCAGCCATCAGTCAGAGTTGATGTGAAACCATCCAATGTGGTTTTATCCATCATCAAAGCTGTGTATAAATCAGGGAGATGTTCAGGAGCTCCTGGAAAGATGTTTCTATTAAACCCTGAGGTGGGGGAGCCTTGCTGGACCCTCCTGCCCGATCAGCTGGGCTTTGAGTCTCCTGCCTGCTGCCATCGGGCACTCAGATGCGGTTTGGTAGTAATTAAGCACATCATTAACAATCCCATTGCACACCACAGGACAAAATGGTGCGTCTGCTCAATAGATTAAAGGAAAACACTCTCTGAAAAGCACAGGTAAACAAGACACTCATCCCTCAACCTTTCACCCTGGAAGACCAAGGTTCACATCCCACTGGAGCACAAATAAATAGGGACTGGACTCCCCTGGGTCACTGCTGGGGGGTTTATAGTCACGATGAGACTATTTTGGAGCACGACAGAGTTGGTGGGGATGGGAGAGGATGGGTGGGATGCAGGCTTGGAAGGGGCTGGGAGCAAGCAATTCCTTAAATCCCTGCCTATCTAGAAAGCAGTCAATACAGTACTTACAGTGGCTGCCTAAAATTCTTCTTAAAAAATTAATTAGGCAGCAACATGGAGTTTCCAGGAGCTTCCATTACACAGATCCCATTCCAGCAGCCCCTTCTGCAAGAGTGAAAGCCCACACAACACTGAGATTTCCTGATTTCTCTGTGGTTGTAGGAAATAAATGAGCTGGAGCGACTCTGCAAACCACCGGCTTTCCTGCACATCTCTGTAGTGCAGGAGGAGGAAAACCTGTGTGGTAAAGAGTATCCTGAGAAAACAGCCAGATTTCCCAAATATCCCCATAAACCTTAATAAAGAGCTTGGGAATAGCTGGTTTATTACTCCAACCACAGGCTAAGAAAATTGTAAAACTTCAGCAAAAGCATTAAGTTTAGAAGAGAACCTGGGATATTCCATATTTGCCGCTTTACACTCACCACACAGCTCAGGGTTTGGTGAGTATTACCTTTGTATTTCTAAACTATTTGGATGAAAAAACAGTGCTATTGTTAAATGTAATAATCACCACGAATAAATTATTACTTCTACTCTCTTTGCACATAAAACTACTCTGCAAAATATGTTATAATTACACATTTTACATGGAAATAGGAAGATTTTAAGCAGTGGTCAAATACTTACAGTGAGGTAACTGGATGAGGAATGGCTTCGATATACAGCTGCTGCCAGGAATTCTCCTTTTGTTGGTCCTGTTGAATCTCTCCCTTCTTCTAGCGTTAATAAATAAAGGCACCTGCTCTACAAATCAGCAGAAATCTGGAAAATCATTATCACTCCAACCTGGAAACAATGTCCATCATGACAGAACAAATGGGGAATGAGCCTACATGGGACTTTAAAAAAGGGCTCTATTTGTCAAATTACCAGAGGAAAAGTTGATCTTACTGTTATGGACTTTATCCACTTCCAGGTCACATCAATTAGTCACAGCAGGCTCGTGGAGACTGGAACTAATTTACAACACTCTGAACAGGCCTGCCTGCTTCTCCTATGGATTTCCAGGCAAATATTGGGACTTCAGATGGAACCTGGAACTGGAAAACCACCAGCAGCAGAAATTGAGCTTAATGGTTCTAGTATTGACCCATCTTGCAGCAAGAGAAACAAAGCCCTCATTGTGATAAGAATAAAGGGAAATATCTCCTGTAGAGACTCCAGGGTTATGTTTATCTAATCTTTGAAAAAAGAAAGGAGTCATAAAAGATTTAATAAAAAATGCTGAGCGCCTTTAAAGGAAGTTTTAAAATGTTTTCCTATCCCTGACAGCTCATTTTGACAGAAATTGATTGTGATAAAGAATTATGAATCAGATAGCAGGGAAATTAAATTAAGCTGATTATTATCTTGTCAGATACACACATTATGTCATGTTCGTTGCTTTAAACTTTTTGCAAAAAGATTGTTTCACTCAGGCTTAATAAATTTAGACTATCCTAAGCAATACACACAGGCGTGACTGTAAAACATCTTTTTTTTAAGACATTTAGATTTTATTTAGATTATTTCGATATTTTTATTTATATTATTTTCATTTTATTATTTTATATATAATCAAAATATTTATATCACTCTCTAGATTATTTGGATTATTAAATATGCATATTTAGATTAGAAATATGCAATATGAAATACTTTATTCTCTGAAATCTCCCTTGTTTAGGTAAGGGCTGAGAGCAGCTTCTGTGCTGTCTGGATCTGGAAGCTCCTCATGGCGACCAGCACCACTGGAAGACCCTGGAAAGCGTTCCCAAAACCTGGATCCTGCAGCCCTTTGATTTTCTCTTTTGAACCACGTCATGCCGCTGATCCAGGCTGAGTTCCTTAATAAAGAGCAGTAAAGGGAAGCAGGAGCCTGGAAGACTCTCTGAGTGCATCTTCTTCCCAGTGAAGGCGGCTCCACTGGCACGTGAAATTAGTTACAGATTGTTCACGTCGGGCCTTTCCCTCATGGAATGGTAATGAAGGGAGCTGCTTCCGAAACAAGCAAGGCCACTGACCCTTCTCGGGGTTCCACTGGAAAAATGTTGTTTGAAAAAAGAAAGTTGGGAGCCAAGTGCTGCCGTGAGCTCAAAGCAGCCCAAGCAAGAGGTGAAGCCAGAACTGCAGTGAACTGCAGAGAGAATCCTGAAATTAAAGTCAATCCTTCATCAAACCAAAGCTCATCAAACCCCTGATAAAAAATAAAACTACCACTAAAATCCATTTCCATCAGTACACACTCATTCCTTAAGTATAAAACAGAAGAACTACCACAGGACAGAAGCAGAACGCCAACGGCTAAAAACCCCCAAGATTTAACTAAAAACGAAATTTAAACCCAAGTTTTAAGCACAAGGTTACTCACTATCACACTCCTAACAGATCTCAGAGACCTGAATTACCCCCAAAGGCAGCAAAGGACCGTTTTGAAGAGTATTTAGTGCAAACTGACCCCATTCAGCTGATGGCCCTGTGGACGTGCCGGATTTCGGGATCACAGCCCCGGCACAGACACGTCCTACGGCGAGTGGATACTGCCCGAAGAGAGGTTCCACGGGAGAGGCTGTTCCCTAAATCAGCCGGCTCTCCTTAAACTATTCCAACCAGTCATTTCTGTAGGATCCACAAAAGCAAAGCCGGAGGTGCCCTCTGCTGGTTCCCAAACGACTGAAGAGAAATGTTAAAATGCACGGGTTTTAGGTCTGGGAAAGCCAAACCCAATCCCAGACTCAAACCCACACCACCTCCTGCCAGTTTTCCAGTGGTCCCTTGTTCTGTGTGTAAGGACAGAAAACCCTCCGAGATGTTTAAGCACAGGGCTCTCTCCATACCAGACTAAACATTTTTAAACACACCATAAAATTAGAGTTTATGTTGCTATAATTAATATTAATTACTTCCCAATTGTCCCAAATCTCTCTCAGTAGTACCCACTTCATTTTCTTCTTGTTTTCTCGCCATAAAGATTTAATTTTCTGAATTTCTTCCCACAGGAAGGACATCTCATCTGCTTGTCCATCCATGTACTGAGACCTGTAGCAGCCACACAACCTGGACACGCATCCAGAGTAAGTTGTCTGTACAATTTTATTTACCATCTGCAGTTACATTTACAAATTGTCCCATACAAGTAAAGCAGTTTTCAAAGTGAACTCAACCAGAGCTACAAAAATTATTCTCTTCTCTATACACGGTACCAGCTTCAGAATTTGTCTATACACAACTGCTGATTATGTTTAACAAAAATTCACTATTTTTTGGCTCCAAGGATCTCCACAAAGGCAACTTGACAATTTTATCCCATTGCAATCATGACATTAAAGTTCTTGTTCTTGTTTTGCTTCCCTCTTCTTCCACCTGAAGCTTTGCATGGCTTTGTTTTGGAATTCTAACGAAGACAAAGCTACCACAGACCAGCAGTTTTAGTAACAGAGGACAAAAATGCTGAGCAAAACCATCCAGCAACATTTCAAGCAATGTTTCACTTTACATGTGCCTGCTCATCAGCAGAAATATTGAAATTTTAGCTGGCAATAAGGTTCCAGAAAAGCACAAACAAGTGATTTACCATGAAATGAACTTTACAAACAGTCAACTTACAGAGACAAAACAAGGTTGGAGTGAGGAGCCAGAGCTGCTAAGGGAAGAGAAATGTTTTGAGGAGCCTGAAGGGAGGAAGGATGAAACTCAAATATTGCTTTAAGAGTAACTTTCAGCTTTAAGCATTTCCAAATGACATGAGAAGAATGTATATATTTAAAATATAACTTAAACCTTTCTGGATGCAGCTCTCAGCCAGAGTGAAAGCATTTCCCCAGGAGAGGGCAGGAGTTCTGTATGCAGGAGCTGCCAGCCCCAAACCCTGGCACGGCTGGAATACACAGCAACTCCTGGAGTGAAGTCAACAGGGCAAAAATTCCCGGTCTCAACCACTTATTTCTTTCTAAGCCTCTTTGCATCACAGTCCCCCAGACATAACCTTAATTATGTCAGTCAAACTTTTTTATTTCTTAATTCCTTTCAAGAGACACCACTGGAAATCTATGCTGGTCCTGGAGATCATCAGCCTGGGATAAGATCAAAACTCCACAACAATCAATAAAATAATGAAGCTTATTTAACCTTTCTGTTGCAGCAATCTCAGTCCCACTCTATTTTTAAATCCCTCCAAGGCTCACAGCAAGGCAACAGACTGGGAAAACCAACCATGTGGGAGCTCAGAATTGCTGTATGACCCTCAACTAATTCCAGAATAGCCCAAAACAGTCTAACAGCAGCATAATCTTTAACATTAAAAGAAGCCAGACACAGCAGCCGGAGCTATCTGCTATCAAACACTGAATCCTCAGTATTTCATGGACAGCTCCAAGTAAACTCCAGTGTGGAGCGACTCCACAGCAGGAAGCTTCCAGCACTCTCATGATATGAAGTAACTGAACATTAAAAAGCTGAAGAAGTCCAGCAAGGCAAAGGCACACACACAGCCACCCCAGCTGGGTAACTGGGTTGCATAGATACACCATGACCGTGGTTACACTGTTCAGAAGCAGCCAGGGAAGAAAATGCAGGAAGTAGTCCCTTTCCTAGGATGTTTTTTAATAGTTGGAAGGGATTGTAGCCAGACTACAGCTGTCAGGATGTGGTTTTCAAACACCTTCCAACTTCTCCTGTTTACAGAAGAAACACTCTAGGTGTTTACATTTATTTTTAACCCCACTTTCTTTCTAACAAGTGAAAAGATCCCATTTTAAACTCACGGTTTGAGTTCAGCCACCAGTGTGAGAGAAAATCTCACAACAGTTCACATTGTTTTGTCTATCTTATTTTCCTTATTTTATTTTTACAGTAACCTTGATTACTCCAGTCCATAACATCCTGCTCAATCCTTGGAGTGAGTTGGGTAACACATTCAAAATAACGTCTGAAACTGCTCTGAAATGTTTCGTCATTTTTGTACATTTTCACTGAAAAAATCCTGCTTGAATAAAAAAGTGAGGTTTTTTTTTTTTTTCCCTTAAACAATTCCCTAACTCTGGAAAAGCCACATGGCCCTGAGCACCAGGCAATTAAGAATCAATTGCAAGCCTGGTGCTCCACATCCTCCCTCACCCCTACAAAGACAAAACACAAAAATGAGCCCAAAAAAGTCAGGAAGAGAATATGAACGTCACTGTTTATCACAACACATCACAAGTGGTCTCAGCTACAAATTTCTACAACCATTTTTTACTTTACAACTGCAACAAGAGTTTGAAGCTACTGAGAGCAGCCAGACTCTCTTACTATGCAGAAATACAAGGGGATTGCTAAAATTAGCTCCTCCATACAACCAGAATATTACAAATCATGGGGTTTTATCTGCAGACAGCAACAGACCTGGCAGAGTCCAAAAATGTATTTTATTCCTCCTGTGCTAAAAGTGATGCCACCACACAAGTCCTCAGTTATATGAAATCAGCTTTTGGTAACTCATTTTTGAACTAAACTGTTAATTTCAGCACATATATCCTAACTTTTAAAGACTAAAAAACTCAAAGTCCACTTATTTGTTTCAACACGTGCATTTTCCAGGAGGTCCACGCTGTCCATCCCTGCGTGTTCCAGGAGATTGGCTCTGTAGGGAAATCATCTACAACAATCATCTGAACTGATACATCAGTTCTCCAACCATAAACAGTTCTCATAATTTAAAAAAAATCACTTACTAATTTAAAATATATCTCACTGACACTCTGCTTTGCTTGGAACTAGAATGTACCACCATTAGTAGCTGACTTAGAACATCAACTTGAATTTGTGAAAAAAGCTTGCAAAAAATAGATCAACTTCCAAATGTACAGAAAAGGACATCAGAGCTGGTATTTTTGGGTCACTTAATGTATTTCAGAAAGAGTAGCAAGCTGGGAGTGAAGTCCCCTATATTACAAATATTCAAACACCTAAGCTGGACTGTTTTACACCTCGAGTGGAGTGCAGGGTTAGTTCCAGACAGGGAATTTGGAAGCAGGTCCAAAGAACTGCAGCTCTGTTCAGTTAGACTTGATCACGTAGGCGGGCCAGTCTCTGTGACAGCTCATCCTGCACAGTTGGAAAACACAAAGGGAAAACCATCCATCAGGAACAGGAAAAGCAACTTTTGCCACCTCATGTCCAGCTGATGAGAAATTCTCTCATGGCTTAACAAGATTTGCTTAAAATCTCAAGCATGGCTGTGAGGGAGGAGTTTCAGAACACAAAATTAGGTAGAGAAAGGGTTGTTGGGGTTTTGCGGTTTTTTTCAAAGAACGTGGAATATTTGATAGGACAAGGAGGCTGAAACCCTCCCCTGTGAGGGTGGGGAGGCCCTGGCACAGGGTGCCCAGAGAAGCTGTGGCTGCCCCATCCCTGGAAGTGTCCAAGGCCAGACTGGACAGGGCTTGGAGCAACCTGGGCTAGTGGAAGGTGTCCCTGCCCATGGCAGGGGTGGCACTGGACGGGCTTTTAAAGTCCTTTCCCTTTAACAACTGTATTGCTAAAATCAGTGAGACTTTTAACCACATAGTTTCCTTGGGACAGCTGGAAAAGAATTCTAATTTAGCAATTTAGCATTTTGTTTTGACAGAGTGAAGCAATAATTCTCACATCCCATTTCTCCAGAACACAATGACTTCACTGAAATCCAACGTTTACCTGCTCTGCTGAGGCAACGCTTGTACCAACAGAACCTGTCTGTCCTTGAGGTAGTTCCATGTTCAGATCAAGGCTAACAGGAGAAAACAGAGCAAACACCAAGTCAGGCACAGGTGGATAAAGGGGGAAGCACAATAATTGACAGCAGAGGAATAATGAGACAGCATCCCATGAACGCTGTACTCCAGAGCTACACAAGCTGGTGAGTAATTTTGACTCACTACTAAGACAAGTCATGTATGTCCAGAGGTAAAAGGAAAATTGTGGTTTTTCTCTGCTTCCAAGAGACAGAGTTATAAAACAAGGGTGTTTGACCTAAGTTACAACCAGGAAGGGTTGTGGGAACCAAGATTTATTCGAGAAATAGAAATTTCACCTACCCTGCTTCATCTGCCATTTCCTGCAGGAGCATGTCCACCTGGTTCTAAAGGAAAACAAAAATGGATTTTTGTGGTTGGACTTTCCAACAACCTCTCCTGTTAGGTTTTTAGAGAACAGGAATTATTTTAACAAAACTGATTTAAAGGTAAACGTCTTCGGCAGAACAGTTTTGTGCTTAACCACTAGAAGGTATGAACTCAAAGGAGCAGAGGTGCTCAGCAGTCAAAATGACATTAATTGAACTCTGGCTTGTAAATAATGCTTCTAAGGAATTCAACTTATCTGCAAAGAACTGCAAACATACACCTGGAGTGTTTCAAATGCTGATAATGAACAGCTAAGACACATAATTTAAGATCACCTTGTTAAAATATATTTTATTATTCTTACTTGTGGCGTTGTTAACGTTGTAGTGTTGCTCATTGTGTCTTCCATCTGCTGTGTCTGAACATCCAGTGTCTCAAACTGATGTTCAAATTTGTCCATTAGTGCAGAGATCTATGAAAAATATGAACCAAATCACTTATCTTAAGATAACAGAAAAAATACATCTCAACTGGAAAACTCTTGATTGAATGTCCCTTTTTAAAACTTGTGTCTGTTGTCCCTTCTGCCTTTGGTGTCAGCTCCAAGAAAATTAAGTCTATTTACCTTTTCCAAGTTCATGCTCTTCAATGTGGCATCCATAGACTTCACCACCCCTGCCATCGACTTTGTTACCTGAAACGAGGGGAAGGGAATTATTACAGGGAAAAATGAGCAGTTTAGGAACAAATCCTCCCCTGTGAGGGTGGTGAGGCGCTGGCATAGGGTGCCCAGAGCACGGCTGCCCCATCCCTGGAAGTGTCCAAGGCCAGGTTGAACGGGGCTTGGAGCAACCTGGGATAGTGGAAGATGTCCCTGTCCATGGCAGGGGGTGGAACAGGATGGGTTTTTGGTCCCTTCCAACCCAAATTATTCTACGATTCTGTGATTTCTTACCCAGCTTTCTTATCTCTGTCCACAGAGCTTTGACAGCATCAAATAAGAAGGAACATACTATTGCCATCTGGAACGTCATATTTTAAATAGCTCCTACCATTCCAAGCTCTAGAAATTAACTCAGCCACTTGAAGTACACGTTGTGAGGCAAAATTCACTAAAAATGAGCTTTATATGGCATTCATTTCTGTAGACTTGAGACTTGTCGCTGTTAAGGGATACATTTGGTCCACAGGTCACAATAAACTTTCAAGATGAAGAGCAGTAAATTAGTTTACCTTAAACAACTACCTGAGCTAAAAAAGATCTCTGGAATCACAACTCCCACCTCATGACTTTATGTATTTTGAAGGGGAGAACTATCTTTGTAAAACAATCCAAAGAGCAGCTACCAGAGGATTTCCAGCACCCAACTGACTCTTGGCTACATCTCAAACTGAAAGTTCCCAGCTCATTCCAGCTGGGATGAAGTCACTCCACAGAAGGTGAGAGGTGTCCTCCTTGCCCCTGCAGGATGGGGAGGGCCTCACCTTGCCCATGGTGACGGCAGTCTGGACCCTGGCTGCCACGGCGTCCACGCGGGCGCTCATGCGCAGGAAGTTGATGGCCTGGTTCTTCTGGCGGATAGCGTTCTCCGCGTGGATCCGGGCCACTTCCATGTTCCCCTTCTGAATGGCCTTGGGAAAGGGGGAAAGACAAAAGGAAAAGCCTTTTACCCTTCCCCGCTCTTGTAAACAGGATTTCTGTGTAGTCTCTTTTGATTTTGAAAGAAGCATTAATTAGTCACTATATTTTTTTCTACTAAAGAAAACAAACCCCTCCCTCCTCCCACAATAGATCCCAAACATTTCCAAGATGTGAACTCCGAACTTCTTTCCAAGGAAGGCATTGGAAAGAATGCACCTCAAATAGGAAGTTTTGCAGAGCTACAGAAATATAATTTTCTGTTCCTGAAAACATCTTCAGTCTCAAGACACAAACACGGGCACAGGTGGTACAGCTGTATCTCATGGGCAAAAATACAGGCAAATCAACTCAGTCTCTCTTCACTACTTCAAGGACTCAAAAGCTGTTTTGAAGTTCCTCTCCACAAGTCCTTTTAATACAAGCTGATAAACATGAAGTGGTTTTAACTCTGAGAACAACAGTCTCTACAAAGCACATACAAGACAATCCTCTCGGGAAGCAAACGCCACCAGCGGGCCATGAGGATACACAAGGATTTATCCTCATGTTTATTAATAAGCAAAGGAAGATTTATAGTCACATATTTTAAATCACAAACGTTGACCACATGATTATTAGCATGCACACCAGGGAAATGACAAAACACCAGATGTCTTCCTGCTGTAACATGCAAGCAACAGGCCTAGAAAGCTTGGTTCAGACTTACCTTCTTAATTTTAGCTTTCTCAGCCTTTTCTTCTTTGTCGCATTTTTTGGAGTTTCTGTTGAGCTCCTTTGCAGCAAACTTCAAATTAAACAGGTGTTCTGCAGTGCAAGTTAAGGGACCAAACCTACTTCAGACTGATAAATCCAACCACCAAACACCCCCCAAGAGCAACTGAAAGTGGTTCTCTGCCAGTTACTTTCACTCCCACACCTGGGAGCTGCGACTCTCAGTGAAATGATGTGGTTCCCTGACCTGCCTGGAACCTCGCCATCCAAAAAAAGCCCAAAGCCACTGTTGAACACAACAAACGACCAGTGTAACAGCAAACTGGTTCAGCTGGCCATGGCCAGCTACAACCCAGCAGGATCTTGCATTTAAATTGCTCATCCAGCTCCTTCCCAGCCCTGGGTCATGTGAGTGATCCTGGGCTCTCCGACAGCTCCATCATCTGACTTCTGGGCAGAGAGTACTTCAGTCAGGAAAAGAAACTTTTTAAAAACAAAAGTTCAAGTCCTGCTTAAACTGACAGCTCCAAGAAAACAAGACAAGCCTTAAGAGTGACTTGGAATGACTGCACTAGACTACTACTAACAGAGAATGAAGTGTGTGCTGTAAAAATAACAATCAAAAAACATTCTCTTAAAATACTGTTGATGAAAGCTTCCAAGTAATATCAGTCATTCTCAAACAATATGGAAGACTTTGAAAGAAGCTTGTAGGCTTCTTTCCTGCCACCTGTGCTATCTCAAGAGGAAGATGCACCAGGTACTAAGATAATTAACAATTAAGTGGAAGCACAAAGCTAAACATTATGAGTACTTGAGGTTTCTTCAATATTTCAAGCACATAAATTATTCCAGAGCTGTTTTCTGCTTTGAAGTCCAGCCACGCCTCTTACTCTGACAGCAACCTGGAGACATTAGGAATGTCTTTGTTATCCTATAAACATCACCAGCAGGCTACAAACAGGTAACAGGTGTGACTTTGCATTTAGGAGATCTATTAATGTAGGTACCAGTAGCAGAGCAGTTTATTTTGAAGTAACTTCCTCAGTTACCCAGCTGGGGAATTTACCTGACATTAAACCAGCTCACCTGCCACCTCCTCAGCTCAGCCATCCCTGAGAAGCACATTCCTGCTCCTCCCTTCAAGGAGTTGTCTTTCTCAACGTGCGACAACCCAAGTGGAACCCAGCTTCCACTTCAGTTTGTGACTCACAGTCAGCTGCTCCAGCAATCCCGTCAGTCCATACCAGGACAACTGGCAAAGCCAGCACTGCCTGCACATTCCAATCACGCTGAGACCACTGGAATCCACACTGAGACCTCTGGAATCTGTAAGAGTTTTCTGCCCCTGTGCATTAAGATGGTTTTATACAGCAAGAAAGTTTCAGTCAGCCCACACAGGGCTCTGTGTGTAAATTCTTTGCAAGAGCAGGAAGCACAGCTGATGTGGTGGCTGTCTGGCGGACAGCCCGGCTGACATCACTCCAGTCTATACACACGTATGTCGTCCCTGCCGCACAATTTGCACTATTTTTAGTATAAATTGTGTTTTCTGCCTCAGGAACTGGGCTGTCCCTCCATCCACCACAGTCCTGCCTCCTCCCCCTCACTCCCAGCCAAGGCTGCCTGATCACACCTTGGGAAGAGACATCGAACTTCCCACTCACTTCCTTTTCCCTTCAGGGCGGTGAAACCACAGAATCACGGAATAACTGAGGTTGGAAGGGACGTCCAGAGATCACCCAGTCCAACCCCCTTGCCCTGGCAGGTCACCTGGAGCAGGAACGCGTCCAGGTGGGCTTGGGATGTCTCCAGACACGGAGACTCCACACTCCCCCGGGCAGCTGTTCCAGTGCTCTGCCCCCTCCACGGAAAGAAGTTCTTCCTCGTGCTGAGGTGGAACTTCTTGGTTTTTAGTTTATGGCCATTGCTCCTCATCCTGGTGCTAGGCACCACTGAACAAAGCCTGGCACCATCCTCTGACACCCCTTGGAGATACTGGTATAGAACATGAAATCCCTTATCGGTTTTCTCGTCTTTAGAAGAGAATTCCGAGGTTCAGAGAGCTCAGCTCCTGCCAGTGTCACACCCAGCCCTCGCTCTGCTGCTGCTGCAGCCCCTCGGGCCCCGCGACCACCGCCATGAGGGAGGATCGCCTCCTCCTTTCCCCGCGCCCCGGGGGCTCCTCCCGGCGGGGAGGCCTCGTTTGCCACCGCCACCTCCTCCCGGCCCGGCCCGGCCCCGGCGGTTCCCGGCCCGCCCGCGGTCCCGCCCGAGGATACTCTCCATGTTGGACATGCCGGCGGCCCCGGGGGGAGCGGCGCGGCTCCGGACCGGGCTGGGGCAGCGCTGGGCCCGGGGCGGCGGCGGCGGCGGCGGCTCCGGCGGCTCCTGGTTCCGGCCCCGTGACGAGCCGGGGCGGAGCCGCGCCTGCGGCTTTGGGAAGGGAGGGACGGGGAGACTCATTCCGGCCCTCCCCTGCTGTGGGCAGGGACGCGTCCATACAGCGGGGTGCTCCGAATCCCGGCCGGCGTGGCCTTGGACACGTCCAGGGATGGAGGAGCTACAGCTTCTCTGCGAAATCTATTTCAGGGCCTCACCACCCTCACAGGGAAGAATTTCTTCCTAATATCCAGTGTCACTTTCCTAATATCCAGTCTAAATCACAGAATATCCTGAGTTGGAAGGGACCCACAAAGATAACAGTCCAGCTCCTGGCCCTGCACAGACACCCCAGCAATCCCACCCTATGCATCCCTGGGAGCGGTGTCCAAACACTCCTGGAGCTCTGGCAGCCTCAGGGCCGTGTCCATTCCCTGGGGAGCCCTTCCAGTGTGCGACAAGTTCTGGGGGAAAAGAACCTTTCCTGATCTCCAGCCTGACCCTCCCCTGGCACAGCTCCAGCCTCGGGGCCTGTCCCTGTCACCGCCACAGAGATCAGTGCCTGCCCCTTCGCCTTCCCTCACGAGGAAGTTGTAACTGCGATGAGCTCCCCTCAGTCTTCTCCAGCTGAACAGATCAAGTGCCCTCAGATGCTCCTCAAGGCACTTCACCATCTTTGTGTCCCTCCTCTGGACACTCTCTCCCCTTCTTTAGTTTGAATCCATCCACCGCTTGTCCTGTCACTCCAGGCCCGTGTAAATAAATAGTGTATCTTCATCTTACTTGTTGGCTCCTTCAGGTACTGGAAAGCCACAATTACGTCACCCCAAAGCTTCTCCATGGTGGACACCCGCAGCTCTCCCAGGTTTTCTCCAGAGCAGAGCTGCTCCATCCCCTCTAATCATTTGTGGTGTCTTCTGGACTGGCTCCAGCAGCTCCACATCCTTCTGGATCCCAGGGCTGGAGGCAGCTCTGCAGGGCAGAATTCCCCCCTTCCTGCTGTCCGCGCTGGGGATAAGCCCAGGACTTGGGGGGTTCTGGGCTGGGGCATGTCCAGCCTCTCACCCACCAGGATATTTAATGATATTTTCTACTGAGGCATCTCGGACAAAACCTGCCAAATGAGTGATGCATCTGAGCTGGCAGTTCCTCCCAGGTGAAATGCCTGTAGGAGTTGCGGATATGGTAATAATGCAGGAGTGCTTGTGGCAAATGAACTGCAAAGAGTGTGGCAGAAGACACTTGAACAAAGCCAGTAACTAATTATTCTTGCTGGTGTCTCAGGAGTCTGAATTTATAGTGATAAAGACCGCTGAGTCCTGGCTGTGAAAGCTTTGAAACCCAACTGGTGACACCACAGCAGTGGCAGACTCCATGTGTGTAATGAGAGAGGTCTGCAGGAAAAATCTTTTTACCCAGGAGATGGGAAAAGATGTGATTTTCTGGACCTGATAATTCTTAGTATCACCAGTTCACAGAAGTGTTCTTGTCTATAGTTTTAAACCAAATCTCTGGAGGGCTGTAGGAGAGATTTAACATATTTAATAGTTCTGTTTAAAAGAGTCTGTTCCTGCTTGGACGACCCTCCTGTGTTCAGCCTCCTGGAAGCTTGGACAGTAATTCTCATGAGTAACAGTTCTTTAAATGAACAAGGGTTTCCAGGGTCAGAAGCAGACACTAGATCATTGAATATCCACCTTTTTTTTCTCTGTTTCCTGGAACTTTCTCATTAGGACACGATTTGGAGGTGGCAGCTATATTAGATAGGAAGTATTAGAGTGATCATCTACTCTGAAAAAAATTATTCATTTCAGTGCTGTCAAAGAGAAGTGAACCTGACCTAATTATCCACAACAGTGCTAGAGAGCAAAGCAGCAAAACCTGCTCAGAAACAGGAGCATGTAATGTTCTACCTCAATTAAACCTGGAGAAGCATCAATCAGTGTCACACAGGTGACACAGGATGGAACACACTGGGCTGCAGCTTCCTCAGAGCTGCTCAGGACATCAGCTCACAAATTCCCACTGAAATCCCTCTTTCCTTTTGACTGCTGAGGAGATATCCTGGTGATATGCCTTTAAAAGCTACCTGAGTTAATAAAGAAATACAGTTTATTGGTTTGGGTTTTTTTTCCTGACAAGCATCACTGAATTTTCATTATTAAAAAACCCCCTGAATTTGGAAGAAATACATTACCAAGCAATTATCCTCAGGAACCTGAATTAAATATATTACCTACTGTGGGTGCAGGTGTAGAGACACCTGTTGGCACAGATTGCAATGAAACCTGTGTAATTTAATTATTTAGAAATATTTTCATTATAATAACACTCTGGAGGTATAGGAGGGTCCCTCCTGAGCTGTGCTTTGGGCGCAGGGTGAGGCTTCACTCACGGGAACTCAGTGCTAAGACCCTCCAGCCTCTCTCACCCGGGAGAAAAAGAACAACTTTGACATTGGAGTCCCTGTTCTTTGACATCTGAGTCACCAGTGCTTGGAAAGGAATAAAGCTGTTGAATAATCTCTGAACTCTTGGTACAGACCTTCTGCCTCTAAAATGAGAAGTTTGCTGTATCCCAGGTTTTGAAACGTGGAGGCGCAGTTGGTGGCTTTTTCCAGGCAATAAAATTGTAAATAAATTGGTTTACCTTCAAACAATCATGGATGTCCAGTGCTGCTGAAACCACCTTGCACAGCCACAATTTCTGAACAGTTCCCTCCTGCTTTTTGCATTTCAGTTCTTGATAAATCCATTTTAGAGCCCCAGCCATTTTGTACTGAGTTACCAACTCTCAATTCTCAAATCTCTTCCAAAAGCACCAATTTCAAGTCTACCTCCTGCCTCCTCCCCTCCTACACAATCTCCATCTCATCTTGGATGCAGAAAATATTTATTTTTCTGTAAATTTTATTGAGTTGTGAGTTATATGTTCCTCCCTCCATAGCACTTTGGAGAAATAAGATTGATAAACTGAGCTGCACAAGAGGATGAGCTAGGAAAGAAGTAAACTGAAAAGATGAAAAAAAAAATCAGAATTATTAAATAAAAGTGATGAAAACTCAGCAGAACTGAATTTCCAGGCATGATGGAGGTGTATGCATTTGCCAGTTTAATGAGTGCACTTACAGGTGGTGATGGTGTTTAGGGCAGGAAGGAGGTGATGAGGTGGAAAACATTCATTACATAAAATTCTCTTTCTCTGTCTGTGGTGTTTCAGCTCAGTCTTTCTTTTATTCTGTCTCCATCATGCTATTTTCCATCTCTTTTTTCCCTTTCCTGTGTGTTTTCACATGCAGGAATTGACCAACCCAGGATTTGTTGATTATAACAAGCTTTTCAGTGCAGTGTGTTACGAACACTTGGCATTTCCTTGATGCCTTTCAGCCAAGCCTACAGGAATATCCTTCATGTTTTGCAAAAGGGAAGAAAGGTACATTTTATTTTCAGGGTACCTGAGATCCCATATTGCATAAACCTCCCGAACAGTGGCTCTTCCTATAAAATGGCATTTTTGAAATGCATCCAAACCCAAATATTACTTTACCATCAGGTATAAAGGCCATAAACACAGCTTGATTTTTACTCTTGTGACGATCAATCCTTTAATTTTGATGAAGCAATGATTTTACTCTGCTCAATGAGATTCTCACCATATGCAATGGTTACAAACCCAAGCCAAATGAGCTCATGAGCGCTGGCTTGTGAACTGTGACACCAAGAGTGATGAGGATCAATTTTAATCACAATAATTGATCTGTTCCCTTAGTCACTCCTGATGTCAGTCACGCATGAGGTGCAAGAGGCAGCAAATGTTAAACAGGAATTCAGGGGGTAGAACATCAGAACAAGCAAATCCAGGTGTGATACAGCACTGCTGAGAACTCTGACCCTGGGAGAACACTTGTAATTAATTGGCAGGTTTTTTAGTGGATGCCAAAAAAAGCAATACAAGGATTGGACTCGCATAGTATTTAAAGTCTACATACAGCACAAAGAAATTAAGATGATAAAGACATTGGGGGATGTGGCATCTTGGCTGCATCTCTGAAGCAGAAGCAGTTGGCTATGGGAAGAGGGATGATGTTATCCCTTGGGATGAGCCAGACAGCTTGGCCTCATCTTGTTGGATGGAGGAGCACTGGCACCAGGACGTGCACACGTTGCCCACCGGCTACTTTGCTTTTCTGCTTGCAGAAAGACTCACCAAAGCAGGGGGACTCAGCAGCTCAGAATTACTCATGGTCCAAAATGCTGGTGACTCACCAGATTTCCACTGCAGGTGGTTGGCAACTGCACGAGTCCAGTTCAGAGAGGTAACAACAAATCAGTCCTGGTTCAGCATGGAGAGATGATGGCAAAATACAGCTCTGCCAACTGTCTGGACCTGGATAAACAGGGATGCTCTGGCTATAGGGAGCCAGCTACCTCTGGGTGTAAAAGGCCTGTTGATCCTGGCAGGTTTTTGTACCACACACTGCATGGTTACATCCTAAAATGAGCATTTCCTTGACTTGATAAAATCACTACAAGTAGAAGGCAACAACAGGAGACACTGAGGTTGCCAGTGATGGTGATTTAATCGTAGAACCATAAAACCATGGAGTGGTTTGGGTTGGAAGAGACCTTAAAGCCCAGCCCATTCCACCCCCTGCCATGGGACACCTTCTGCTACCCCAGGTTGCTCCAAGCCCTGTCCAACCTGTCCTTGGACACTTCCAGGGATCCAGGGGCAGCCACAGCTTCTCTGGGCAACTGAATGTTGTTTTGTTTACCACTGAACCGCTGGTTGTTCTTTCACAGAGACACGTCTCTAACAGTTCCACCTAAAAGACACCACTGAAAGTGGACAAAACAGAGTTTCTGTTGCACAGAAAATTCACCAAATATTGTTCTCATTTAGAGTGCCCACCAGAAATGACGGAATTTTCCAGGAAACGAGAGTCCAATAATTAATGTTTTAGAAAAAGCTCATTTCCAGATTTTTTTTAATGTTTAATCATTTTTTTTTCATAAAAAAACTCCTCTTAGTCATATTTCGTGTTCTTTAAACATCATTGCCTTTAAAACCTTCTGGCTGTCCTTTGAAATGTTGCCATCTCCTTCAAAGTTTCATGGAAAGAAAGCTTCTTCCACCATGGGCATTATTTATCTGAAGCAGCAGAGGGATTTCTCCTGACTCTTTGTGGAACAATGAATACAGACAGGACTGTAAAGCCCAGGATGAAGTGTTTAGGAATCCAGAGCAAACCTGCCAGGATCTGAAAGGCAGCAGCCAGAGGGCATGAAAGAATCAGTTCAATAAAACCATTTAATTCTCCAATAGCAGCATTAATGATCTGAATCTCCACCTCTGAGGTCCCCCAGATTGTGTCATTTTCAGAAAAAATTGGTGTAAATCTAAGTTAGGTCTTTTTGAAAGGCAGTAGGACAGGGAAAACCAAAGGGCTCTACATCACTGGGCTCATTTATTTTTACTAATAAGTTTTTTTCCCTGTTCTGTTACTATGAATTTCCTGAATAAGCTTCATTTCCAGCTTATCTCTGCCAGGAGCACTGGCACAACCTTCTACTGAGCTGTACTGGTTGTGTTCTGCAATGGTTTGTGGATGTGCAATTTAAAATAGGGATGTGGGGTTTCACTCAAATCAAAACAGATTGAGGAAAACAGACCGTTAGGTCTGAAAAAGATGTGAAACTTTATTTTTCCCCCCCAAAATGCTTCCTGTCTGTTCTTAAATAGATTAATATTTAGCCTTTGAAAATACTCTGTCAACCACTAAGCAAATGAGAAGCTGGGACAGATTTAAGGAGAAAATTAAACTTCGTTAATGTGACAGGGAAGTGATTTTTCTTCTGGAAAATGTCTAGTGGAGAGAAGCAGTTAAAAGAACCAGCATGAAGATAAAAAATCAAAATTATTTATTTTTAAAAATTTACCTCCTTTCAATAATAAATCAATACAACAGCCAGGAGTGGCTCTGCCACTACTTGGGGTTGTGTAGCTGTGGTTAAACTCAGCCCAACCGTGGAGGAAGACAAGGACCTCCAAAGGCGCACAGAGACTACAAAAGCTTTTATTTGGAATAGCAATTTTTTTTTTTTTTCAAATTAAAACAGTATTTTTATGTCCTTGCTTTACCTTTTGTTGCATTTTATTTTGGGGCACTTAATAAATAATCCTCCACAGTACTTTTAGGGGATTTCCCCCCTTTTTTCCCAGCTGAAATCATGTGACAGGGAACCACCAGGAGCCTACGTGACTGCTCTGTGCTCCAGGGATTCAGATTTCTGCTGCCAGGGCTGTCTGAGCTGTGCCGAGTGCTTAAAACATGTTTTCTCAATGATAATCAAAACAAATCCTTCCTCTCAGTGCAGTATTTATCAGATTCTCTAAAGGAATTGCTCTGGATTTGTCATTCTTTGGCATTGCTGCAATATTGCACAACACAGTAAATAATAATACCAGGCTCCACTACAGCTCCTTTCATACAAAGCCCATGAAACAGTTCCTTGTAGCCCATGAATCCCACTGCAGAGCCTTGCTGCTTCTCCCTTAACAATCCCATCCAGTCTGATCTAAGCCGTTCCCACTTTGCAAATGTGCAAACTACTCCCGTTGTTCCGCCTGTCCCGGTGACTCAGCGCTGCTGGCGTCACGCTGAGGTCAGTCCCAGCTGCGGGTCTGGCCCTCGGGCTCCGGCACGGAACACTCACTGGGACACCAGTGCCACCACCTGTGCCACCGCCAGTGCCACCGCCAGTGCCACCACCGGCCTCTGCCCCCGCTGGAGGGCAGGGGCCAGCTCGTCTCTTTTCCCTGGGAGTCCGGGTCGATGGGAAGTTGGATCTGAGTCAGCAGGAGAGACATCCCTGTCCTGGGGGACACCCGGGACAGGGAGGGGATTGTCCTGCTCTGTTCTGCACTGCAGCGGCCTCACCTCCAGTCCTGGGGAAAGTTTTGGATCACAGTGTAAGAAAGACATTAAACTATTAGAGAGCATCCAAAGGAGGCAATAAGATGGTGAAGGGTCTTGAGGAGTGGCTGAGGTCACTTGGTCTGCTCAGCTGGAGAAGAGGACACTGAGGGGAGACTCATCACAGTTTCAACTTCCTCACGAGGGGGAGAGGGGGATAATGGGAATTTACAGGTAGTTAATGCTGTTACAGCACCAATGATGCAACAAACCTGCAGGAGGATGTGCAGCCAGGTGTGACCCCATCGGGGATGTCGCTGCTTCCAGTGGGAGCCAAAGTGCCTGGTCCAGGCAGCAGAGCAGTCCCGGCTGTGGGAACAGCCCCTCAGGAGGGACACGGTGCTGCTGTGCTCCCTGTGCTCCCCTCAACAGCTTGGGATTGCTGGAAGAGCCCTGGAGCAGGAGATCACAGAATCACAGGGTCATTAAGGTAGGAAAAGACATCCAATGTCATCGAGTCCAGCCTGTGACCCATCCCCACCTTGTCACCAGCCCAGAGCACTGAGTGCCACCTCCAGCCATTCCCTGAGCACCTCCAGGGAGGGGGACTCCGCCACCTCCCTGGGCAGCTCCATTCTGATGCTTGACAAAAACACCTATGGAATGCTTCATGGATTTATGTGTCCTCACCTGGGTCTGAGGGTGAGCAGCAGCAATCTCATGACATACTTGGAGCACTGATGCAGGAAGGCATTTCAGCAGTTTCTCTGCTCATCTACAGTATTTCACTCTCATCCCTCAGGTGCTCCAGAGTGCCCTACACAACACAATCAAATTATTGGAGCTCTACTAGGAGAGAAGATTGGATTAGCAGCTAAACAAACCAGATCAGGTTATAGATTTCTGTGCAGTTTTATTTTCTTCCTACTACCACAGGGATATGTGTAAACAGGCACATATATAAAGCCACCAGCATTTGCCATCCAGGGACATCTTGTTATAACAGCCACACATGTCTGAAGTGTAAACATTTTTATGTGGGATCTGATACAGGAGTCAGAGGTGAAGGGCACACACAGACCTCCTCTTTCCTTCAGACTGGACAGGCAGGAAATAGCATTTTCTGAGCTTCCCAGCTGTCCGTTGATGACGAATTCCTGCTTGTTCCCATTTAGCCCAGCTTCAGCTGGCCTGAATATATTCTATTTGCAAGTGCCCTGGGATTAGTTCAAGTTGCTCCAGACCTCAGCGTGCTGACGTTGGAGGAGATAAACAGAAGTAATTTGCTGATTCACCATTACAATTTTCATAAAATATGAGTCAGGGTTTTCTTCTTTCATGTAACACGGAAATTAGGTTACCATGCTTTGCTGAGCCCTGTGCTGCACTATGTGTGTTCCCAGTAGCATCTCATGTTCCTGCAGAGTATTTTTGGAAGAATAACCAGATTTGTGAGAAACCAGATCTGTTTCCCTTGGCCTTCCAACAAACTGGCACTCACCACTCAGTGCCTTGAGTTAAAGGCCTCTTCTTCCCTCCATTTATAGAGTTATGATCCCAAGTGGATTTTCTGCAGCCTCTCACCTGTTGGACTGTTAAACCTCTGTTTAAATTTGACACTCCCATGAGCTTCTCCAAACCTGGACATCTGCAGCAAGGCTTGCTGAACGCCTGTGGTAGAGGGGTTGGAATGAGAAGATCTTCAAGGTTCCTTCCAACCCACACCATTCTGTGCTTCAAGCCTCAGGATCCACCTCAAATTCCAGACTAGGGAGACACCTCTTTCCTCAGGTTGTTCTTTCATCTTGCAAAAGCGTCTTCCTGGCAGCCTTTGCACGTGGATTTCCCCTTGGATGTGTCTCCCATGTTCCTGCTGTTGCCTGGACAAACCATCCCCTCCTCTTGACTCTGGCAGTGCCTTTCTGGTTTAACAGAGAGTAAAATTGAAGTGGTGACTGGAGAAAATGACATCAGCATTTAAATAGATTTCCTGAGGAAATTTTTAATGGTCATTTTTATAGCTTATTTTGTGCTTTTTAAATTTTTCCTCCCTGGTCAAAGGTCAAGAAATTATTTCATACAGACCAGTACAGGAAAAGAACTAATTCTGACTAATCTCAGGGGGTTGATTGTTTTGATTCATTTTCATCCTGAGCACTGATTGCCTTCAGAGAGTTTCTTTGGATGAATCAAAATATTCTTCACTTCTAGGTTGAGGCAATACAAAAACTTAACAAATCTCTTCACATTTAAGAGTAAAACTCCATAAAAGGGAGTGGGCGCTATAAAACCCCTGACCTCAATGGACTTCTGGGACTTTCTTTAAGAGAAATGTGCACAGCAAGGAGCTCTCAGTACTTTCACTCAGTGGCTACTAAATTGAATATAAATTCCATCCAAATCCTGGCCGAGCATTCAATGCAAGGTGCCTGGGGACGAGAGGAAGAGTTTACAGTGCTCTGAGAGTCCTATGTGCAATCTGGCTTCACTCTGGCAGGCTGGAAAGGAAAATTTCTCATGGTTCTGTTCTCTTTGTGTGTGTACGTGTGTAAAAGTGAATGTCCAGTTCACCTGGGAAATGCACATTTACCCACCCCCATGTTGGTTCAGAAGCATGTGCCTAAAGTTAAGGCCACGAGGAATGTTTTTTCTGAGGTGATTTCCTTTGAGACAGAATAAGCATCATTCATGAACTTGAAATTCTGGAGTTTTAGAAGGAAAACATAGCCCTGTGATGGAATTTTCCAAAGGTAAAGATATTTCCTTCCACCTTGCTGAACTGCAGAGTGCCGAGCTAAATGCACAGGGTATCTCAGATCTAAATACACGTGAGAACTGGGGGAGTGCACATCAGGCTCTGACCTTTACAGTTCCAGTCTTCAGCCTTTTACAACTGCTTTTATTGCTCTCACAGTTTGAACTTGTTCTGCACAGCCAAATCCCTGTGAAATTTGATAAAATCTCCAGGTAGGGCTGGACCCCATCGTTGCTGTGGAGGATTTAGGCGCTGTTATTCCAGCAAAACATGACCTTGCATTAGGTTCTCCATGGCATACTATGGACCTTGAGCTCTGCATTCATAAAACCCCATAAAGGGCACGGTTCCAAAGTCTGTGAAAAACTGGCTGTGCCTCTACAGTTTTATTCAGCAAGAAATCAGTGCTGTGCGTCACTGGTCAAAAGATGACTAAGCTCTGGTTATAAATGATAGAAACTGTGAGGATTTACAGCTTGATTATCCCTTTTTACTCCTTTGGAGTAATACCTTACTTCTTCACCAAGGAATTAGAGATAAGCAAATCTTTAAACGAGGTGTTTGCTCAAGAGCTTTGCCTGTGAGAAATGTATTTATGGGTATATTGAGTGCTTTCTGGAATTAGGGCCAAAGCAGGAGGAGGCAGCAAGTGTCCAGGTTTAGGGAGTGTTTCTTGTACATCACCGCAGGAGACCTGGCCTCAGGGGCGGCCTTTAAAATCCTCATTTCCAAACCAAACAAAGGGAGCTGGGTGAAATCCTGGCTTTACTGAACTCAGGAGCAGAAGTTCCAGCAACCTCAGTGGCCCGGGGATGTCATCAGAGAGATGTCCTTGTCCTTCACCCAATCTCCTGTCACTTTTCCACACGGAGAACGTGGTGCTGTCAGCCCTGCGGTGGCATTCCTGACCTGCCTGCCTGTGGCCAGTCCCAGCAGCCTGCTGACATCACCATGGCACATTTTTACATCTGCCTCCCTGAAAATGTGCAAAGAGGTAAAGGCATAATTCCAAAAGAATCCAGCTCTCCCTGACATTAAACTGCATTCATCACCCATTGAACACGAGCTATTCTCGGTGTACTGAACACTATTCCATTGCCCAGCTGTGCCATGGTACTGCAGCTTCCTAGTGATAAAAGTGAAAAAAAAAAGGAAACATATGTATCTTTTCCTAAGTAATTCACTGTTTACGAAGTGCAGGAGGACCATTAACTAATTAATTTTCCCAATTAATCATTCAATAGCTACATACAATGGCTGGGCAAACCATGGGCTTCATCCTGGCACAAGCTGAGTGTGCAGCTTCCATCGTGTTCCTCTCTCCAGCAATGCTGCCTGTCCAGGGCCACTGGGCTCCCTCCAGCTTGGCTCTGGTGGCCCAGGACCAGGCAACTGGAAAAGAGACTTTTGGGGGCTGAGATTTGGTTTGTGTTCGGAATTTGTGAGGCTTTCAAATGTCTCCTCACCTCTTTTCCCTAACTTCTGAACTAGGAATAGAAATTAATATAATAATAATAAACAAAGAAAAGAAATAATAAACTAGTATAATAATATAAAGTAATTGAAATATAAATGCTTTTCAGAGCTAGGAATATAAAATATTATAAACTGACTTAATGACATAAAATGAAGTCGTCTCGGGAGTGGGATTCTTTAATTGTCAAGTGCTTTGTAATCGCTGCAATTGCTCCATCATAAAACTATTCCTAAGAGGAAAGATGTTTTTGAGGGCCCTAAAGAATAACAGCTGGTCTGGGGATTTTTATGTTCAACAAGGGTCATATTTCCTTGCTGTGGATTCTTTTAGGAGAAAAGGTTAAAATCTTGCTTTGGCGTAATACCCAAGAGCCAGCCTAGCAGTACCTGGGTGCTGGAAGGTCAAGTACAGACACAGCTATTTAAGGTGATTTTATATTTCCCTATGATAAAATGCAGTTTAAAATACTTTCATGTCCTTTTTTTTTGCTCATTGTTATGAGTCACTGTACTACTAAATCTGCACTTTTTTTCAAAACTAATCATGGCTTACCCATTTGGCATATTTTCTCAGAACAGTTAAGTAAATTCTCTCTCATTTTAGGTCTGTGTTTAAGCAAACTTAAACCTTGTACAGCAGCAAAGGTATTCAGTGTCACAGTGGAATGGAATTACCAAAAATGGCACAAATGCCATAACCTCATCTCATGCTGGGCTTTATCCCATTCACCCAGTGAAGTAATTGATCAAAGATAATAAATTTTAGAAGCTCACGTTGGAAAGCCTGGTTTTTAAATTGGGTCTTTAGAGCTGAACTGAGTCTATGACATCATGCCTTGTACAGGGAAGAGCATATGGAATGTTTACAGCGGGACCATCTCTGAGCAGAGCCACGCTGGAGGAGATCCTGGTTCCAGAGCTGAGGATCACACAGCTGCCAAGCACTTTTCCACTCTGGGAAGGGTGGGGCTGCAGGTGAGGCAGAAATTGGGGGATTGAGTGGCCAAACTGCAAGTGCTGGTGCTCACATCACTGATTTCCCCTCAATCATCTTAATCCTTCTATTTGCGCTTCTGAAACGTAGATTTCCTTGGCAATTACATCCTGTGTAATTGTGTCTTGCCCAGAGAAGCTGTGGCTGCCCCATCCCTGGAAGTGTCCAAGGCCAGGGTGGATTGGGCTTGGAGCAACCTGGGATGGTGGAAGGTGTCTCTGCCCATGGCAGGGAGTGGGACAATGGTCTTTAAAATCCCTTCCAACCCAAACCATTCAATGATTTTATGAAATAGTGAGGCCAAACCCACAGACTATTTGTGCAGGAAGGACCTTGAAACCAAACAAGTTTAGTTTTCACTTTTCTTGGGTTTAGTGATCTGAGAACTGGATCACCAGGACAAAAATGCTTTCCACCAAGTCAGTGGGACCTTCTTTCCACAGGCTGACAGGACCTCACATTGCACCAGAGGAGGGTCAGGTTGGATATTAGGAAAAAATTCTTCATGGTAAGGGTTCTTAAAGCATTGGAATGGACTGCCCAGGGCAGTGGTGAAATCACAGAAGCATAGAATATGCTGAGTTGGAAGGGACCCATCAAGATCATCAAGTCCAGCTCCTGGCCCTGCACAGACATCCCAACAATCCAACCCTGTGCCTGAGAGCGTTGTCCAAGTGCTCCTGGAGCTCAGTCCCCGTCCCTGGAGGGATTTAGCAGCCATGTAGATGTGGCACTTGGGGACACGGGTTAGTGGTGGGTTTGGCAGCACTGAGGTCTCTCGGTGGCCTTAGGGGGCTTTTCCAACCAAAACAATTCCCTGATTTTATGATTCCTTGAGTCCATGCTTCCACAGTTCTATGCCCTCCACGGGGAGTGTGTGGCAGGGAAGGTGGACGAGGCGATGGTGGCCGTGTCCTCTCGGTGTGACCGCGGGGCAGAGCACGGCTGCGGTGCCGGTGTGCGGACCCTCCGAGCCGGGGCTGCGGATGTGCCGGCGGTACCGGCTGTGCCGGCGGTACCGGCTGTGCCAGTGGTGCCGGGGGTACCGGCTGTGCCGGCGGTACCGGCTGTGCCAGTGGTGCCGGGGGTACCGGCTGTGCCGGGGGGTACCGACTGTGCCGGAGGTACCGACTGTGCCGGTGGTGCCGGGGGGTACCGGCTGTGCCGGCGGTACCGGCTGTGCCAGTGGTGCCGGGGGTACCGGCTGTGCCGGGGGTACCGACTGTGCCGGAGGTACCGACTGTGCCGGCGGTACCGGCTGTGCCAGTGGTGCCGGGGGTACCGGCTGTGCCGGGGGTCCGGACTGTGCCGGGGGTACCGGCTGTGACAGTGGTGCCGGGGGTCCCGGCGGTGCCGGCGGGCCCGGCCGGGCGGCGGCGGGCGCGGCCCCCTCAGCGGCGTTGCCATGGCGGCCGCGCTGCGCTCCGCGGGGGCGGGCGGGGGCGGGCGCGGGGCGGGGCGGCCCCTTCAGCACCAGCGCGGCCGCGGACAGCGGCGGCCCCGGCGCGGCGCGGGCACCACACGGGGCGGCTGCACGGTGAGTGTCCCTTACACCCGCTCCGTGAGTGTGCCCACACGGTGAGTGAGGGTCCCCCCACCCGCTCGGTGCGTGTCCGCCGCTCGGTGCGTGAGAGTCCCCGCACCCGCACGGTGGCTGAGTGTCCGCACACTCGCACGGAGCGTGTCCCCCGCAGCCCCTTGGTGACTGAGTGCTCCCACAGCCGCTCGGTGAGTGAGTGTCCCCCACAGCCGCTCGGTGAACGGGTGTCCCCCGCATGGCGAGTGAGTGTTTCCTCAGCGCCCAGCCCGCAGGGCCGGCGGGTCGCGGGTGCCCGCGGGGTTGGGCCGGGCGGGGCCGTTGCGGGAGCGGTTGGGCTCGGTTAAAAAACTTGGCCAAGCCCGGAGCGCTCGGCTCGGCTCGGGCCTTTTCCTTCTCTCTCCGTAAGGCGTTTTCCTTAGAGACTTATCGGGTGAACTTGTAAAAAGGGCGGTTTGGCGGCGCGGCGGTGCTGGAGGGGGCTGTGTGTGTCTGGCTGCACGTGAGCTCCGTCTCACTACGGGCGTTCCTTTGCATGAATCCTAAAAGCTCCCTGGATTTGGGCAAGCCCTGCCTCGCCACATTCATAGTATAGCAGTAGTGGGAGCGTGGCATTACTTACTCGCTGTCGGAAGCTCTGTCATCCCACTTAGATGATGACAGCCCTGGTAGCTGAGGCCTTTTCTGTGTATTCTGCAAGGACCATCCGTGTTTTGGGGGAGGTCACAGCCTGGAGGTGACAGTGACAGTGACTGCAAGCTGCGATTCTGTGCCCTGAACTATTCGGAAGTGCCTGCATGCAAAGCAAAACTGCTTTCCAGCAACTTGGGGCTGGAATTCTGTGTCTTCCCAGCCAGGAATCACTCTCCTGTGCTCCCTGCCTTCTCTCACAGGCATCTCTGATCCATCTTTAAGCCACTGCAAATCTGTAATAACATTAATTGTTCCCTTGGAAAGAGGAGGGTGGGCTCTGCAGGCTCACACACGTTGTGTTCCGTGTGCTGCCTTAACAGTAACAGCCTGTTCGTGCCTCCCATGAAAAGCAGCCAGGTGGGAATGAATGGGGATGTGCCGAATTCTCCGCTAAAGGCCGAGGGATGAATAATAAATGACAGTGACTCCAGAGCAGGGACTCTCCCACGCTTCGTGCTCCTGACTTCTCCTTAAGCTCTAGACACAGATGTGATGTGTCTGTCCCATTCAGAAATGTTAAAAACAATCCCTGTGCCCTTTCATCCTCTGTGTGCTGTGCCTGCAGCGTCCAGGACTTGGGAATATGGGCTTGATGCGTGGAGGGAGAATAGCAGTCTGCATTATACCTTCTGCTCCTTCTGTCTTATCCCTCTGGCATTCCCACAGCTTAGTTCAAAGGGAGCACCAATAATTCCTTTAATTTGCAGTGCTGCAGACCTTTGACCTCAGGGCAGTGCTGCCTGCACACCCTCCCAGCCCAGTTGTGCATCCCAGGCATAACTTTACAGTAAATTTAGTTTTGTTGCCTCATTAGGCACCAGACACACAGGGCTGTGTAAGGACTGTGTGCTCTAGAATGATTCAGCTGCCACAGAGACATGTTGCCCCCTGAGAGCAAAAGCCTGACCCTAAATTCCTGCCCTGTAGATCAGGGCTTGAACTCCTGCTTAAGCTCAGGAGTAACTGCTGACACAGTAGAGTCCCGTAATTTATGAATCGACTATAAATCAGGGAGACAGAAGTAGACCAAGTTCCTTGAAAGATCACATTGAGACTGAGTTATTTTGGAGAGTCAATTAAGCAGCATTTAGGCTGGCAGTGGAAATTAATTCATTAATTAACACTGCTTGAAGGAATGAAATTCTACGCATGTTTTCAAAACACTCCTAATCCAGAGTGGTTTCGTGGCTTTCCTGGTTCTGGGCTCTGATGATCAGACTGCAGGAGGGGTTTGGGCTGTGCCATCTGTGCTTGGGCATAGGAGGGGGTGAAATCTTTGTACCTTGTGCTCTGCTTTCCCTCCCTCATTTGTGTTGAGAAGACCTTGGTGGGTCATCCTGAGGTTGCTGACAGTGTTTGTTGAGTTCTCAGTACCTTGATGGTCTCTGCATATGGGGATAGATTTTTTAAAATGGATTTAACACATAGTTATGTGTTCTATGTCATATCTCTCTTATGTGTCTATGTTTAACCCACATGGTTTAATGGTGAAAGTCAATGAACAGTTAGAGGATTTGGAGGCAAATTCCAAGTCAAATTTCATCATCAAAGTATGGAGTGAGGGATGGTCCATGGAGAGTGGAAGTGAGCTCAGGGTTTATCTTACAGATACTCAGCCATGAACAGACCAGGCCAATTCTGCTCCCATTTACACCAGAGCAATTCCTGCTGAATTGAATTGTTATTCAGTCAATTCCTTTATCAGGAACTGTAGTGGTGGGACAGGGAGTAGTAATTTCAAACTGAAAGATGGGAGATTTAGCTTCAATATATGGAAGGAATTGTTTCCTGTGAGGGTGCTGAGGCCCTGGCACAGGGTGCCCAGGGAAGCTGTGGCTGCCCCTGGATCCCTGGCAGTGTCCAAGGCCAGGTTGGACCTTGGGGCTTGGAAGCTTTCCACTGGGACAGTGGAAGATGTCCCTGCCCATGGCAGGGGGTGGCACTAGATGGGCTTTAAGGTCTTTCCTGACCCAAACCATTCTATGAATTTATGCCATTTGGATTCAAACATTAAAAAAATAGAAATATTTTGAAAAGTGCAGTCTGGCTTTTTCCCTTTGCCACCATGATCTCATGCAAAAATAATTATTCAAAGTATCAGTAGGGAAATCTAGGATGCCCCAGGAAATCAGCAACGTGCCATTGCCTATGGCCGTGCTGAGTTAGTGTGGTACAGCAGGGGAGAACCCAGCTGCAAAACTGGAGCATAATATTGAGCGTGATTCCTTCACATTGCAGAATTGCTCACAGGTAAACCACCATTTCAGTTCTTTTCTAGCCAAGTTATTTTAGAAGCTCTAAAAACTGTTTCTCTCTCAGTGTGTATCAGCAAAAGGAGGGTTTTCCTCCATAAAACACCACGAACGGGTACAGCAGATGTTGATTTATGTCCACATCAGCTGATTTTCTTCTCCATTACCCTTTCTGCTGGATCTTTGCTTATCCAGCAGGTCCTGTCACCCTGACATCCGATGTCAGGTTGGATGTTTTTGCACATTGGGTGAAAGCTTGACTCAGTCTTTCTCCCCAACTTGGTGTCGTCAGGCGCATGATGGTCATTATGAATTATTGATAGTGATGGAAAAGTCACGAATGCACAGCTGTGCTGCAGGGCCCGGGCCTTTTTCTTGGGTTTAATCATCACTTTATCTCCTCTCTGCCTCTTAGTAATAATGTCAACAGAGATTTCATGCTACCTCACCACAAAAGAGGAGCAGTTCCCTGCTCTGATGCTGCAGTCAGAATCCTTTTTCCTGCTGCAGTTTGACCAGAGTTATGCAGATTTTTTAACTGAAAACTCTAGAAAACATTTCACTTATCAAAAAACTATTTTCTAGGGGAATCTAGGCTGTCACTGATGCAAAATTAAACATAAACTCTTGTGCAGCAAATACTTTGAAGATAATGAATAATTCATTTCTTTTTCCCCACTTTTACAGTATAACTCATAAAATTGGGAAAATGGCTGTAAAATGAAATCCCACTGCTGTGTTTTGTATTCAGAGAGTAACTTTATAAGTATGGAAATTAATTCATAAAAATATGAATTCTATATGAACATTGTAAACACAAATAGTAATATAATTAAGCAGTGGAAGACGCAGTAATCTTTGAGTAGCTTGTGAGACACATTCCTGTGGAGGTGTCAGCCCAGCCTGCTCCAGGATACAGAAGTTTTCCCAATTCAATTTAAACTCCCCCCTTGCTGTTGCAGTCAGGAAGAGCCTTTATTTGAAGTGATCCTAAACTGCTTCACAAATCAACCTGGAGCCTGGGCCTGGAGTTCACAGCTTCTGCCATGAAATGAAAATATTCCTGGAGTGGAACAGAATAATTGTTTAACAGAAACACTTTTCTAACATGTGCAGAGCAGAGCACAGGTGATGCAGGGAGGCCTTCGGGGTGCATTTCTTTCAGCTTTCAGGCTCCTTCCAAGGAAAACTCCAAATCCACTCTGGATGAACCATCAAAACCCACCCTCAATACCCCAGTGGCTCATTACTGATTTAGAGGGGAAAACCCCCACACTGCACTGACTGAAGGAACTAAATGCAGCTTCCAGCAAGGGTTTTTGGGTATGATCAGTCGGAAAAGAGAAATGCATTCTGTGGATGTGGTTGTGTTGGAACCCTCTCAAAATAGACAGAAATGTCATCGTGGAGGATTCTCTCATAGTTTAGTGACCAAGGCAGTTCTTGGGGATATTTGGTGCTTGTCCTTTGGTGTAGATGAGGGGAGAGTGGTTCTGGAGAGTTCCTGAGGAGAGCCTTGACTTTGTAATGCCCTTTTTACCCTGAAAGCAGCCCAGCATTAGGGCTGCAGTGGCACATGGCATCGCTCATCCCTCTTCCTCTGGCATTTGAAGAGGAGAGATGATTATGAAGATGGTTAAAAGACGGAAAAGAAAGATTGTTTCAATTTTTACCTTGCCTGCTTTTGCTGCAGTTTAGTCATAATAATGAGAGTTTTTGATAAGTGAGCTTTGGATTGAGTCACTGGGATCTCGAGTGAGTAAATAGATTTTGGGATTAGTCTGAGGAGTTGAGCAGAGCAGTCAGGAGAAGCTGCAGCACAGAGGGGGAGGAAGGAATCTCTTTGATCTTTGGATCTTATTCCTGCCACTTTGGGGGGCATCACCATGAAATGCCCTGGGAGGGCTCACGAGGTGTCTGAGAAACCTCCATGTCCACCAAAGCCGATGGGAGACATGGAAACCTGGAAGGTTTGAGGGTCAATATTCCTCGGGGTGGAACCTGGGAGTGGGGACACCCAAAGGAGTGACCAGCTGGGAGATTGTGGGACAGAGGGAAATCCAGGACACAGAGCCCCACGTCATCTCCCAGACTCTGCTGGATCTCAGAATAGTCCTGTGCTCCTTAGGCACGGAGACACCAGGGGAAAAGGCTTGGGAATGGGTTTGTTGGTGCGTGTCGCCACAATTCGCATCCCGCATTCAGGAGCAGGGAAATACTCTCTTTAAAACACAGGGTGATTGTTGACACAGTCATTTTTATTTTTGTTTCTCCTTCAGCTGAAAAAGTCCTGGGAAGCCTGAGTGTAGAGTAAGGAAATGATGCTTTTTCCTGCGGTGACTGAGCCAATAAAAGGCAGCTGTTGGGAATAATGTCCCCGTAGGCAAAGCAGCTCATCAATCTCAGCTGCTGCTTCTATGAACATATTATATAATAATGCCTCTTCTAAAAAAAAGTGCCATAAAGGTCTCTCTCTTCTTCCCCTAAATATCACCAGGGGAAGCCATAAATTCTGCTCCAGTGTTAATCTGTTCTATCATGGTGATATATCCATTAATGGATATCATATATCCATTAAACCTTCCATCCTTGCACGGAAAGAAATAACAATATTTCGGTGTTAAAAAGAAGTTTGTATTTTTATGCAAAGTGACTGATTTGTCTGACTTTTCCAGACTCTACATGCCGAGAGTCTTTTATCTAAGCAGCCCAGAACTCCTTCCTTTGCCATCAGGGTCTAACTGGCTGCTCACTGCCAGGCTTAGAGCAGAGCTCAGCCCTTGCCAGACTTAACCCTTTATTCCAGCTGCCAGTGTGAGCCATCAGTGCACGGATTTGGGGGCAGGTCAGGAACACGCATCCAGCTAATTAGTAGCCCATCAGGAGCTGGAAAGCAAATGAAAGCTGCAGACAGGCCCTGGCACAGCAGACAGATCCTCACAGGGTGAGCAAAGCGAATGCTGTGCTTCTGGCAGCACTAAAATGGCATTTTCAGGGATAAAAATCTGCCTGCTGTAGCATGGAGGAAAAATCCATTATATTCCTAAAAAATTAATAACACAGTCCATACCTCCTTGGGCTATAATTTCAGCTTTTCCTGCAGGTTATGCAGATATTTACACTTAAATCATACTTGCAATATTATGTTTCCTAAGAACCATATATAATTTCAGCATAAAAGCTGAGATGGTGGAACACAACTCAGCAAGGAGTAAATTCCTGTGGATATCAAACCATCCAGTGGACAGGCCCTGCTTAGGATAGTCAGGGAACTTGAGTGGGTGTTGTGAACTTTGCGGGATGGGGTGCTGGAATGGGAGGTGTTGGAAGGAAAGCCTGAGAATACGGACTGTCAGCATGTGTTTGAAATGAGAAACAAATATAAGAAAGTGCCTTTATGACAGCAGATGAATATTTACAGAAATATTTCATTCCAGCACAGCCAGCCAATGAACATGGAAATTCCAGCAATAGGATCCTGGGCTTACTCTAAATGAACCAACCTCACGTGCCAGGAAACAAGACCTTCCTGTCAGCTGCACACTCTGATAGAAAGAATCTAAAGCCACTACACAATTCATAATACTTCATTCTGCTGAGTTATTATTCATTCTAAATTTTATATGATTCTACTACGTCCCTGCTAATTTGCATGTCTAGTAATAATATTAAATTCCCACTCAAAATCCCGTAGGGAAAATGCCAAGTTTGTTAATATCCTTGCAGAGGATTAAGCATGACCTGAAACCCAGAGTTTTTATAAGCACTTTGGTGCTTTTTCCACTACTTTTACCTTATAATTTCCAACTTCAAAGGCTGTTGTTATACCTGCAGGACTGCCAAGCTATAATGCATCATTTATTATGTCCAGCAGGTGACTGGTGGTTAACATTGATCTCCAAATGAATGTGGTTGTTTGTTGGGTTTTATTTCCTGCAGCTTTCCCGGGGAGCTTCGTGTTTCTGTCAGTGACAAGATGACAATTCATATTTCTACCAAATGATCCAGTGACTCATCCTATTAACTCCGCTGGAATACACGCTTCCAGTCGTCCTGCCACGGTGAGTCTGGAATTTTGCATCTTTGCTGGGAATATTATTCAGGACTTAGTCCATAGTATGTGTTTGGTAGTACAAATAATCTTTTCCTAAAGCAGGAACTTCCCAGGCACGACCACAGCCCCAAATAGACCAAATATTGCATATGCCAGCTATTTTTAAAAAGTTATTGAAGTATTTTAGAGCAATTGAGATACTGGTGGCCTCATGTTCTGTCCACTGCTTGGTTTGTTTGGACTGGAGGCCCTGTGAGAAGGAGCCTCGTGTGTTGTGGGAACTGATACCAGGTCATAATAAATGGGCCCTTGAAAATGTTGCCCTGTCAGGGGATCCCCATCTGGCTAAGAATGAGTGTACCATGAATCATGATGGAAAAATGGGACATCCAAAAAGCCCTGAATATCCAGCATGGCAGAATATGGATTATGATTTCATAGTGGGTGCCCAAATTAAACTCCTCATTTTGTGCCTCCTGAGAGCTCCCAGCTCATCAAGCCAATATCCTGGAACATTCCAGTACAAACATAATCCCGGGATGGTCTGGGTTGGAAGCACCCTTACATCCCATCTTGTTCCATGGGTAGGGAAACAGCCATAGTTCAGGATGCTCCAAGCCCCATCCAACCTGGCCTTGGACACTTCCAGGGGATCCAGGGGCAGCCACAGCTTCTCTGGGCACCCTGTGCCAGGGCCTCCCCACCCTCACAGGGAAGAATTCCTTCCCAATATCCCATCTGACCCTGCCCTCTTTCCCTTAAAGCCATTATCCATGTTCCTTGGGTTGGGTGGAAAAAGTAGGACACATTTTTGTGGATCAAGTCTCCTCTTGTGTTTACTTTTTGTGCCCTTGAAGGTGACATTCTGTGGTGCAGCCCAAGCCAACTGCTTTGCAGTGCATTTTGCCCACCTTGCAACCTTATCTGCCAGGGAAGAGCTGATATCATTTGTTATCCCGGGGAAACTCGATGGTAACTGGCCTGAAAAACTGATGGCAATTCATGCGTTATCTCTTGATAACAGGATAAATAAACACTGCCTCCACCGTGTGCATTAACATTAATGGAAGGAAAAACTCATGGAAAACACTGTCAAACCAATTTAAATATGTCCCCGTTTAGGTTCCCCAGATGCTTTACTGCTTCTCCTTGTCTCGTCTGGGTTTAATTTACAACTGGAAGTCCCTCCACGTTTGACATTCTTGCCTTTGGAGCTTATGCCAGCTGCAGTCCTGAAGTAAGTGAACAAAATACTTCTAAATGCCTGGCTTAATGGAGAAATGGATCTCTTAATTAAAATAAAGCTTTAGCAGGACATCATGGAAATCGTTAATGATGTACATCATGTGTAAGCAGGAAAACCAGTGCAGAGATGTGAGGAATGGCAGAGTTTCTGTGGGTGTTTCTGAAGTGATCCCCCAAAACAAAGACACCGCGGCAGCTCCCAAGACATTCTGCTACATCTCCTTTCTAGCCTCTTCTCCCAGGGAACAGGGGACAGGATGAGGGAAGTCTCAAGCTGTGCCAGGGGAGGTTCATGTTGGACAGCAGCAGGAATTTCTTCATGGAAAGGGTGGTCAGGTATTGGCAGGGGCTGCCCAGGGAGGTGGAGGAGTCCCTGTCCTTGGAGGTGTCCAAGGAAGGACTGGAGGTGGCACTCAGTGTCTGGGCTGGTGACAAGGTGGGGATGGGGCACTGGTTGGACTCGGTGGTCTTGGAGGGCTTTTCCAGCCTCAGTGATTCTGGAATTCTGTGATCTGTGAAAGGTCCATGCACAACTGATTTCAAGTGAAAAGTAGAAAGAATTGGAGCATTTAAGTATTCCCAACCTTTATTGTAAACAGAAAAACATGGGAGCAGATAGAAGCAAAGGGAAGAGGATGGAGCTACCACAGCTGCACAAAAACTATTTCAGCTGTATCCTGCCTGAAAATGCCAGCACATGGCGAACCCTTTGAAAACACACTGAATCAACATTATGGAATATGTAAAAAAAGAATCTAAACAGTTTATCAGTAAAATATGAGCTAAATTTGATGAGACTGTTCTCTAGACTGTAAGTATCTGTTTCTATGAAAGTTGTGGGGAGCATGAAAGCTGTCATTAGCATGGCAGATTTGCTTCATTCAGATGTAAAGCCCGATCTGCTTGGATTTTTTTGATGAAGCTCATGCATAGTGGAGTACTGAGAGGTGGTTAATGAAAAATTTTAGCATCATTGTAAGCCCAAACTCAGAGCTGCTTGGTCCAAAGAGAAAATTAAGAGCCTCTAATTTCAATGGGAAAACAAATGATAAAATTTAACAATATTATGTTTAATGATCCAACAGTATCCAAACATTTTTCCATATTGTAACCACTTTATCAGCTGAAGGTGACCACTCAAGGACAAGTTGGAAGTTGAGTCAGGGAAATATTTTTCTAACCTTATAATAAGGATAATATATCACAAAACTTGACTGGGTCTGATCCATCTTATTCTGTGCTTCTCTAGCCAGTGTATGTAAAAGAAAACACCCTGAAAACTGCTTTTCCTCATCATTTCATCTGTCAGAGATCTTTAATCAGGTGGGATTCAGGGTCTACTGCAGTTTATGGTAACGTTTAAATCCCATAAACAAAAAAACTTAAGAGAATCTCAGTAAATTACAAATATCAATGAAGTGTGGAAAGAGACATCCTCTTTTGAATTTCACTACCATGGTGGTGGTGTTTGTGCAGCTTCCATTTGCCCACGTGCAGACTTTAGGACAAGAAAGCCCTGAATGTGGAACACATGAGATGCTTTGGGGTGTTCCTATGGAATTCTTTGGCAGGGTGCCACAGGGAAATCTTAAGGAAGGCTGGGATTAGGGGTGCCACTGGGGTGAGGTGTATCTGCATCCAGGGACCATGGAATCCCAGGATGGTTTGGTTGGAAGGGACCTTAAAGATCACCTGCTTCCAGTTCCACTTCTACTGTCCCAGGTTGCTCCAAGCCCTGTCCAACCTGGCCTTGCACACTTCCAGGGATCCAGGGGCAGCCACAGCTTCTCTGGAACCTGTGTCAGGGCCTCACCACCCTCACAGGGAAGAATTTCTCCCTAATTTATTCTAAACCTCTCCTCTTTTACTTTAAAACCATTCCTGTGTCCTGTCAGTCTCTTTCCATGTAAACTGATCACCCTCCATTGCAAACAGCGCCAGTTTCCAAGGAATAAAGTGATTTTCCAGCCTCTTTTCCCATTAACCAGCTCAGTACTCACTTGTGCTTGGCTTCATCTGAGTGCTGTGGTCACATGCAGGGAGTTTCCTTCTCTTCATCCCAGGATCTCTTGTTTTACACAACACTTTGACTAATTGCAACCTCAGTGTTGCTGCTGATGTATTGCAACTGAGGTTAATTACATTAATAATAACTCCTGGCATTAACCTGAGCACCTCAGTAAATAAATTTCCCCCTGCTTTGAGAAATCAAGTTCCTAAGGACTATAAAAGTACCTAGGAATTGTTCTTGCTGCCAGAAGAGACTGAGGAAAAGAACAAGGGAAAATCCTTCTAGGAGAGTGCAGGGTTAAAGTATTGGGTTGCAAACTGGTAGAAAATTAGTAAATAATAAATACTACTACTAGTGCTACTAATGTTTATTTATGTTTATCTGCAAATTAATTATATTTTTGAAAACTGAGTTCCTGGGTTTTTTTCCTATCACATTTTCCTCACTTGTCAAAGCTGAAGGTGTTATTTCAGCACAGAATTCTTTAATATTTATCATAAAACATTAATGGTGAGACTCTGAGCTCCCAAAGCCTCCCCAGATTCTCCAGGAATCCCTTCAGAGAAATGACATTTTGAGGGACGACTCTTCAACACAAAAGAGAGATTTACTGACATTACCTTCTCGTTTCAGTTTCAAACCTCAGTATATTGGAATAACATCTGAAATACCTAAAAACATGTAGCAATAAAGGAAGGATTTCTAAGCTTATTTAGGGATACGTCCATCTTCTGACTTTCCAAGTGTTTGAAGAGGGTCCCTCTGCTAAAAGGGGATTGAGTTTCAACATTCCCTTTTCTATTCCCCCTTTTTTTTTACATCACAGCATCAGCCTCAAAAAGGTCAAAGTTTTGCAATATTAGACAAATGCCATAATAAAAACTACTGCTTAGACAACAATTCTGACAATTCTAAGTTTGCTAGGGGATCATTGGGGCTGGTCCACTGTAATCTGATGTATAAAAAGCTGGACTTGATGATCTTGGAAGTCTTTTCCAACCTTAGTTCTGTGATTCTGTGAATGATTCAGGTGACAACATGGCAGCAAAAACATTTAAACAAAACTCCCTCCTTTCAACCTGCCTCCACCCGGGGTCGTCCCACTTCCAGAATTTCTGTAACAGCTGTTTTTTAGGATAAACTTGTACTGAGTTGTCATAAAGGCTCTGAAGGATGCTTAGCAATAGTTTTAAAGGAATAAGCATGGCATTCTGATGAATATTTAATGATGAAATCATTAGCATGTAAAATAGGCAGTGCTGTGGATGGCAGTTTTTCTGCTTTTCAGTTCAAATGTGTCCTCTAAATGCCTGCAGGAAAAACGTGGATATTTCTGAATACACCTGAAAACATACCTGTTATGTCTGTGGAATTATGCACTATGTACACGATGTCAGGAGGTACGTGGTTGTGCCAGACCTATGGGACCGATTCCAAGACCTTCACACTGTCAATTAAATTCCCAACTTCAGTCCTGCTTTAGCCAACTTTTAAAACATTCCTTCAACTTCAAACATCTGGTTTGTCCCATTCTTTGTCATGAGGCCAGGAAGGTGCTTGGAATTACATATGCTCCTGATCAGCTTAATGGGAGTTGAAATTCCAGCAGAAGTATGTGAAATAGAGCTCTGCCATATTCAAAGCTATTTGGCAGCTCACAAAGTTACTTGAAATTACTAAAATATTCCAAAACGTGGAATCTGAAGGCGAGGGAAGGGGAATGTATGACAACGTACATATGGAGTCACTACTGATTAAGAAACAACAGTGGGGACTTTTCAGTAGTGTTATTACTTAGTATGATTTTATTTTATTTTTATTCTTGAGCTTTGGCTGAAAGAATATGTTTGAGCCATCTGGCTGCAGAAACACTCGGGGGTGTTTCAGTAGCAGGTTCTGGGTGCTGGCAGATTCCCAAAGGCACTTCTTCCGCCCGGCTGGTGCCTCACTGAACATGTTCAGATCCCCCCTGGACACCACCTGAGTGTCTCATCTCCTTGCTAGATGTGATGTTATGAAGGCAAGATACCCTTTTAAACTGAGAAGTTCCCAAATCTGAGCTTTATCCCATGTATTCTATAGGTGTTTCTTTACAGGTTCTCTTGAGGTTCTTTCTCCACAAGACTGGAAGGAGTTGTCTCACCAGATCTGACAAACCACGACTTGCAGCATTGATACATGAATGTAAAACATGGTTAATGGCTTAGAAGGGAAATATTTTCCTCAGAAACATCGTGGAAACAGCTTAACAGTTATCAGACATCCAGTCCTTAAACCATAAGTGATTAAAGGATGCATGTGTTTAGATGAGCCACAGAGGGCAAAGTTCATCCAAGGCATATGGCTGGATAAACAGGGAGCAGGTTGCATCATTCCTGCTTTTCACAAAAAAACTTCCTGGTCTTTTAGTACTATTAAGTATTCAAGTCACTGAAGATCAAGGGAGATGTCTAGGCAGGACAGAAAGAACAAATTTGCTCATTTTGTTCCTTTTAGTTCTTCACGGTGAAATTTATTTGGAGTTTCATTAGAACCACCAAATATTTCGTGTTATTAACCTTTGAGTAGTTTTAAACTGGGTCTATATGGTTTGCTGCATTTACTTTGAGTCATGGGTTATACAATAACATGATGGCTTCTCAGCAGGATTAAAACCAAAGTACATTAAGATTCAATTAAAAGCCTGCAACAAGTGCAGTGGTTGACTCAGACCATTAACTGGGGTTGTGTCTCTGTAAAATGAACAGCTCTGTCACTACACTGAGGGAGGAAGTTTGGTATAACCAAGTGAAATGTCCTCTCTCGTATTCCAGGAAGTTCTAACATTTGTCTGTAATTCCTTTTTCTCCCTGTTTAGCCAACTGATATCACAATGACTGAGGACTTGGACCACAGATTCAGTTATCTCACCTGGGATCAGATTAAAATCCTGGATCAGGTTTTGGCTGAGGCTATACCTATTCATGGGAGAGGAAATTTTCCGACCCTGGAAGTAAAGCCGAAGGATATAATCCATATGGTAAAGGAGCAGCTCATTGAGAAGCAGATCCAGGTTAGAGACATCCGTCTGAACGGTTCCACTGCCAGTCACATCCTGGTGAAGCACAATGGAACCAGTTACAAGGACCTGGACATCATTTTTGGAGTGGAACTTCCCAGTGAGCTCGAGTTCCAGGTCATTAAGGAAGCAGTTCTCAATTGCCTATTGGACTTCTTGCCAAAATGTGTTAACAAGCAAAAAATCACGGCTCAGACCATGAAGGATGCCTATGTGCAGAAGATGGTCAAAGTCTCCACTGACCACGACCGCTGGAGCCTCATCTCGCTGTCCAACAACAGCGGCAAGAACGTGGAGCTGAAGTTCGTCAGCTCGCTCCGGCGGCAGTTTGAGTTCAGCGTGGACTCCTTCCAGATCATCCTGGACTCCATCCTGACTGTCTACAGAGCCACAGACCAGCCGCTGACACAGGACTGTCACCCCACCGTCATCGCCGAGAGCATGTACGGGGACTTCAACCAAGCCATGGACCACCTGAGATACAAACTGATCTCCACCCGGAACCCGGAGGAGATCAGAGGAGGTGGCCTCCTGAAGTACAGCAACCTCCTGGTCCGCGACTTTAAGCCGGCAGATGAGGCTGAAATTAAATGTCTGGAACGTTACATGTGTTCCAGGTTCTTCATTGATTTTCCCGACGTTGCCGAGCAGCAGAGGAAAATCGAGTCCTACCTGCGCAACCACTTCATCGGGGAGGAGAAGAGCAAGTACGACTACTTGATGACCCTGCGTGGGGTGGTGAACAAGAGCACAGTCTGCCTCATGGGACACGAGCGAAGGCAAACCCTCAACATGATCACAATTCTGGCTTTAAAAGTGCTCGGAGAACAAAACATCATCCCGAACGCGGCCAATGTCACGTGCTACTATCAGCCTGCTCCCTATATCAGTGACAGAAACTTCAGCAGCTACTACATTGCTCATGGACAACCCCCTGTGTTCTACCAGCCGTACCCTTTCCACATACAGCTACAGAGCGGGATGGTGTAGGAACGCTCCGACCTCCAAGCACTCACCACTCCTCTCTTTCCAGTTCTCTCCTTAATAAAGGCCTCATTAAAGCGAGTTTTATCAGCACTTTTGAGTTAAGGACGTATTTTCGTGCAAGTTGCCAAAGTTGTTTGGTTGATCGATGTCTAACTCACCATTAAGCAGGTGAAATAAGTGAAGCGTCTGTCATTCGTGAAGTGTTTATACCTTGATGTGTGTTCGGGCTGTATTTTTTTGCAATGAAAAGAGAAGGATATAAATTATTCTAATTTTATAAAAATGAAATGCACTAAGTTCTGGGTTCTAAAAAAAAAAAAAAATTCTTAAGCAAAATTTAAATGGTGTCAATGAAAACTGAAGCCAATGAAATACCTCTTTGTAGAAATGCCTGATGTTAGAACGGTCAGTGCTCTGGGTACATCAAAGTCAATCATCCCTTGGTTTTATCCATGCAGTTCTAGGAACATTTATTTACAGCACCTTTGAAAATACACATTGATGGGTCATCTCGTGGTGGTGTGAGCTCTGCGGATCGTTCCTCAGGTCAGTCAGAGACTCGGGGTCACTCCCCTCCCCAGAGTACTGGTTCGTACTGGTGAGTGGGAAATGCCCCTACCGAGAGCAATTTCTACTGATCCCAGTGAAGGGTTTGGCTGCTCAAGTCAGGCAGCATCAGAGCCCAGGATCTGCCTCACAGATAGCAAAAGCTGTAAGGGATACAACTGTTCTGATTAAATTGGTCTTGAAAGCCAAGGCAAGAGAATGAGAAAGGAGGTAAAAATTGAGCAGATCAGGCTCACTTTCTATTGCTAATTTGTTATTGATCAGAGCTGCTTTAATGCGCAACAAACAGAGTCAGGAAAAAACTCCAGAAGCCCAGGACTGCGCTATTTTTAGGTGAATTAAAACAAATCCTTGGCAGTGGCATTTGAAAAACTGTTTTATACTGGTAAAGTCCTGTCTGTGTTTAGATACCTGCACACATCCACCGGTAGCAAACGAGGATTTACGATCAGGAAGCAAAACGTGAGTTACACATTTGTGTGTGTGTGAGTGTTTACCAAAGATAAGTTTTAAACATGTCACATAAGTGCCTCCCTGTGCCAGTTGCTCCATGAAATGTTGGAAATGGTGCCAGAGAACTCCTGAATTATGGAAAGGGAAATGTGGAAAGGGAAATGCCCTGAGGTTGCAAAGTGTTTGTAGCTGTGATGGGCGGAGGGTTTGCTCCAGGATGAGCAGGTTTGAGACAGATGGATCTAAAGTGGTTTCACCAAAACCAAACATGGGAAAAGAAATATGGAACAAGAAGGACTAGTGGGAAAAGGAGGTTTGGAAGGGGTGTGGGTATAAAATGGGAACAGGCAACTGGAAATGCAAGCTGTAGAGTTTCTTACATCGACTTCGTGTGTCGCCGTGTCGTCCCTGTCACTGTTCATCCTCATCTCCTCCTGCTCCAAAGCAGTGGCTGCATTGCATCCATTTACAACAGCTGTCAGGCCTTGGGAATTTCTTCTACTTGGGCACAAGAGTTTGCTTTATTTTACACAGAAATGTGGACCATAAATGTGCTGTTTCAAATCAAACATTTCTTAATTTTCTAAGTCCAATTGCCAGTGAAATGTAGCTTCCCTTTTCCCCATTATATTCCTGTACATTTGAACAAAGAATCGTTCAAAGACAGCTTTGGTGACCATCATCACTAAAGTCAACTTTTTTCTGTAAAAGACAGTGCAAAAAATTGGTATTTCTGCAACATAAGAAGGGTTTGCTAATGAAGCTGACTCATTTTGTGATGTCTTTCATAAATAGAGTACTGTTACTTTTACTGATTTTTCAGGTATGTCCAATTTGGTGTCTGAAAGCACACTTTATTCCACTTCCACTAAGATCTTTCCATTGGTTAAACAATATTTAATAAAAACCATCAGTTCTGATTGCTCTGTGATCAGCTGTGGTAACACCATATTTGCATGAAAGCACTTCTAGGGAATTCCCCCTGACAGGAGCAAAATGGAGTGAGACATGGTGGATTCCTTTTATTTCTGTTTTAATTGAAGTGTCTGGATGAGAAAGGGAACCTTTACATTTAGTTTGGTGTTTGCCATGTTAAATAGCACTGTGAAATTCTGTAAGAGCCTTACGTGGGTCATGTCCCTGCTACTGCTTGAGATCTGCAGGGATGAGGAGCTGAGAGCTGGACTGGGGAATCTGTGGGAATCAGGCATCCAAATGCCTTAAATTTCAGGAGGAATGGGGCTCCTGATCTCTCTAGATTAGTTGGAAAGTCTCAGTCCATCTGCACTGGCCTGTGACCTTAATGTAGTGTTGCCACTTTGATTTATTACTCCTCCCCTCCTGGTTTCCTTGGTTGCTGGGTGGAAAAATGGGTTGATCTTCTCAGGAACCAGGGAACGGGTCAGGCAGGAAGGAGCATTTTCAGCGTGTCTTGCATGGCCAGTGATCCAATACCCAGAAAAATTCTTCACTAAGGTGTTCTGTAACCAACAAGTAGAAACATGCATTGGGTAAAGGACTAAAATTCTTTTGAAATCAGATACTGTGGAAGTGTCAGGAGTGGTGAACTCGCTGGGGTTTGTATAAACCAGCCTGTGCACTTGTACAGAACTTTATTTAAACATATATTGAATTCTGTCACCTCTCTGTTAATCCAGGTTGGGGAAGGAAGGGCTCAGCCAAAGTCCATGGAGCTGGTGGGAAGAGCCCACCTGGCTGCGATGGGCTTTGTACCCCAGGAAAGAGGAAAGACTTAGGGGAGCACCTACAGGCAAAGGTACAATGATATCAATATGCAACAATCTCTCAGGTATAAAATAAACCCTTCAAATTTATGGAAAAAGGTCTTATATTTCTTACCTAGAGGTAGTTCAGTTCTGAAGGTTGAGGCTGTGATTTTGTATATGTAAGCATATATGTGTAATTTATTTTGCCTTACATATATAAAATCTCGTGTATCTACACCTACAGGGGCAATTAACAAAACCTGATGGTTTAGATTATTTCCTTCCAGATGTTCTATTGATACCTGGCAGCAGTAATTGACCTGGAGGTTTTTTTTTTTCAAGGTTGTAATGACTCTGTAAAGTAATATTAAAAAGGGAATGATGTGTTGACTGCTGCTTGCAAAACAGTGATATCAGTGTGTAGGATGAAATATTGGAACCTCTTCCCCAGTTGTTACTGATTTTATCATGTGCAGATCTAAATCTACAAAGAATTGAGAGTTTTCTCAGTGCCGGTCTCCTGAGCTTCATGTTTGCATTATAATTATATCTCGTTGTTACAATCTGTTCAATGATTATAATGCCTGGAAATTGTAATGCTGATTTTATTTAATCACAAAACTTCTTAGGGTTTACAGCTTAAAGTAATCTAATGTTGTCAGGACCTAAGTGTTACAGTTTCAAGTGCTTTCCTAAAAGAATGTCCTTTGAATTTTGTGTTTCATTGTAAAAGGTCTATTTGAAGCAAATACTTTATGGTAGTTCCTTTAAAATGTATTTTGTGAGCTTTATACTCGAGACGTTACAGAGGTTTTTGCAATGGATAAAAGAAATGCAAATTGTCCTCAGTGGGAGTGTTGCCTCTCCGTGTGTTACCTGGAGGATCTGTGAGGGGATTCGGGTGGTGTTTGAGGAGTTACAGTGATAAATGGGGAATAAATTTGGAGTTGCACAGGTGTGGATTCAAGATGAGCTGCAGAAATACCTGGAGAAAGGAGGGCAGCGAGCTCAGTTTTGGTTTGATCCTTTTTCTATTAAATTAATCACATGGAAGGGCATTCAGGACAAAGCTGTTGCAGATGAAATATTCCTCTTAATGTGCCATCTGAAGCTATGGAAAAAATATTGTAATGCTACAAATGTGTAAGAATCCCACCAATTTGTAGGTCATTAGTCCACGGTGTTGACTGGTGCCTTTGGGTATTTGGGGGGTGATCATTAAAAGAACATTTTATTTAACGTGTGGTTTCCTGTAATCCCTTCATTGCTCCAGCTGGAGCAGGCAGGTTTCTCTAGGAAGCCAAACTGGAGTGGGGTAACTGCAAGAGAGATGAAAATTTGGTTCCAGTTCCTTAGGTGGATAAACCACAAGCTCAGGTTCATTCTGGCTGACCCACAGGGGAGGTTCCAGAGGGGCCAGGTTCCCGTGGATCTCCCATCCCTTGGAATGGCTCTGTGCTCGTTGTCACCAGGCTTGTGTCAGATACTCACATCTGAAGTGCCTACATCTCTATATTTATATAACAAAAACCTGACTGTCTGCTGGGTCAATAAAATTAATACTTCAGTAACAAAGATTGGACCTTACATATGCACATCCCCATGAATTTAATCCCATATTTATCCAGGATTTCTGGTGATGTTGCACCAAGGTTGGAGAAACTCCCACAAATTTGTGGGTTTTAGCTGGGCAACATAACCACGCTCATTACAGTTACATTTCTGGTTGTTTACTTGGATTTTCTGGGTTTTGGGGAGTTTGGCTTGGGATTTTTTAGGGGTTTTTTTGTTTCATGGCCTGGGCTTTGCACTACTACTCATTAATTCAGAGATTTTAAAGAGGACAAGACAATATTGTTCTTTCTCTGGGGGGGTGTCATAGCTGTTCAATCAGAGTCTTACAGAGGAGGGGCAGGAACATTCCAGAGGTTTTGACCCCATGTGAGAGCTTGGAAATTCCCAGTTGACTCACAATGGTCCTCAGAGTTTTCCCCAACTCTGCTCAGCCTTTCCCTGGGCACCGGAGCCATCCCAGGCTCTGGGTGTGGGAGGGCAGAGAGACCCCTGCACTGCAGGGAAACCTTTTTTCCTCAATTTTATCCAACATTACTAAAACCAGGGTTTTTTCACCTGTTTTTCACTGCGCAATGGGCAAATTTTTGTAAAAGCCCTCCCATTATTTTAACCAGCAAACACCATTTAATAATAATTTCCTGACTGTTTCTTTTATACAGTTGGATTTTTAAGAGTTTGCCTCAATAAAATGGGAAGTGGGGAAGTGAGAAGGCAGCACATAAAGGGGAGTTTCTCCTTCCTTAAATATTCACCAGATGCTTTCCTGAGGAATTCAAAATCTGAGGAAATACATGACGCTGAGCGAGAGCTGTTTTGTGTTCTAGTCCCTGCCACCCCCATTTTTTCTGCTCCATCAACCCCCATCATTAAATACTATTTCATAAGCAAGCGATTTTCTTCTTCCCAGCTGCCTCCATATTCAGCTCCATTTCATTCTGTGCCATTGCAGAACCTGTGCCTCGGAAATCACAATTAGTTACCATGGAAAGCAATTCAAGACTGTAATAAATACACTCGAAGGCTGCTCACTCTGCCTAGGATTCCAAAATAAAAGTAAAAATAAGTCCTCTGGAGAACTGGATGCAGATCATGGATGTTTACGGGCAGCATGTGCTTGTACATCCCCAGGTTAATGGCATTTTTGAATTCATTTTCCTCGTGTCTGGGTGCATGGGAATGGCAAACCCCTCCACAATGCAGCCCCGCTCCCTCCCAAGCCCACTCTCCAACAGGAGCCCCTTCCCCAATCCTCTATTTCATTTTCCTGTAAATATTCCCATCCTGTTGTTGATAGGAGTTTATTCACACTCCTTCTGGTTTGCTGCCGGGATAGACGGGCACAGGATGCTGCCCATATGTTCCTGGATTTCTGCACACACAGAACCAGCAGCGTTTCTGTGTTCCGGGAGCTGCCCAGGGCCAGCTTTGCCCTCCTGTTTTCCCTCTGGATGACAATTCCCAGCTCGAGATGATGCAACCCTGCAGTGCTCTCACCATTCATGCCAACAACTTCTTCCTCCAGCATTTTCTCAGCTGCTGACATTTTCCAGACAATAGGCTGGAATTGCAGCTCGTGGTTCTGTGTAAAGGATCCACATGGATGTTGGAAGAGATCCCTTTTTATTGTATTGCCTGCTTATCCCTGGCAGCTCCCAGGGAATGGCATTGCCCAAGCAAGGATCTGGATTCACCACCAGCTTTGAACGGCTGATTTATCCCCAGGTCAGGAGAAAGAGCTGTGACCCTCCCATGTTAAAGTACCAACAACTCATTACACCTCCTTAAAATTGGTTCAACCAGAAGTTCCATCCCAAGCACTCAGTTGTGGAACATTAGGATCATTTAGGTTGGGAAAGACCTTTAAACACTGTATTCAGTGAATGAATTTCTCAACTCTTATTGTAGGACAACAAAGTGTCACAAGTGTTCCCACCCGAGGTGTGAGCCAGGCATGTGTGTTGTGCTCCTCTCACTGAGACACGGCCCTGGGTACATGTAGGTGCTTTCCTGAACTGAAATGGGATTTTTCCCCAGGTCATAGCAAGAAAAATAGGTTCTAGGATAAGAACTAGGGAAGGGCCCTGGCAGAGCGTGGTTTAGGTAAAATCAATCTGTGCTTCTGTGAATGTACAAAACAAGGGGTGCTCAACAGCCATGGGAAGCCAAGGAAGAAGGATCCCAGCCTGGAGCTGCTCGCTTGGTCTGGGTGAGGCTTGGTGATCTTGGCTTTGCCAGTTTGGGAGGCAGGATGGAACCTTTGGCCGTGTCCACGTCCTGCCCAGTGGCCATGAAGGACCCTCTGTCCTGCTTGGCTGAGGACAGCGGCTCTATGGAAACACCACGGGACATCGTTATTTATGGCACTTCTGTCACCCTGGAAACAAAGTAGCTGCTCCCAGACATGACTTTTAACACTGCTAATTACATCATTAGTGTCAGGGCCACTTAACCACGGCCATATCCTTTCCCTGGGCTGGTGCTGCCAATGTTTCCATGGGAATGACCCAGCTCCACACCTCAGAGGGGACGCACCCGAGATGTGACAGGACCAGGGTGAGGTGTCAAGGCTTTCTGCCACTCCTTCCAGGGCACGTTTGGTGGCTAATCCCAGTCCTGCATTGGCTAAAAAAGACTATTTGGAGAGCAAGAAACTGCTGATGAATTCAGTCTGATTCACTGAGCGCTCTGCCCTGAAACATTTCTGCTGCCATCCCCGCGTGTGGGACTTCAGCAGCACTCCCACCTCAGAACCCACTGAAGCAAAAGAATTCATTCAATAAAAGATAATTACAAAAAAAGAGCAAAGTGAAAGCTTTCCTCCCTCTTTCCCAGGGCTTCCTGATCAGCCCCAGCAGTGTTGATCAGCACTTTAAGGTTTCAGAGTGACTCAGAGGAGGTTTTGGTGGGTGTCCAAACCATTCATTGCCTGGCACAAGCCACTGGTTCCGTGGGGAGTGTGACCATGTCCAAAAGCCATGTCCAGCCGGGATCTGCTGCAACAAGAGCCTGGCAGGCTACTGAGATCCACAGGCAAGCAGGAAAATGCTGTTGTTTTCCTCCTCAGTTGTTCATACCTGGGAGGCCAAATCACTGCTGATGGGTTTTGTGAAGTTTAACAGCGTTAGAGCCATACGCTCACAAAGAGTATTGGCTTTAGTTTCTGACTGAGCAGCAAACAGCTCTGTAAAGAGCTAATAAATGATGCTTGGAAGAAAAAAACGCTGAATTATTAAATCCCTGTCCTGAAGGCTGCACACGTTGGCTCTGCATCCTTCCAGAGCTGCTTCCCCCCCCAGGAACAGCCCTGATGGATGGGCTGGTGGGGCTGGGGCTGATCATCAGCATCCAGCTGTTCCACAGAGGTGCTGTCACCACGACTAGCTGGGGCTGGCAGCATTTTGGGGGTGATCAGTGTGTTTTCAGAGGCTGATCCCTCCCCAGAGCTGCAGGGGGTGGTTTCTGAATGAGGGGAAATAAGAGGAGGGATGGATGGGCACATTAAAGCTGAGAACAGTGCTTGTGGATTTAGAGAAATTGGCTAAAAAATAATGAAAGTCACTAAAGAGCCACTGAGAACCATGTGAGTCTGGTTCCCCTCACCTGGGAGAGATGGATGGCTTCGTTAGCAGGTGATAACCAACAGATCCAGCACTGCAGGAGGCACAGGGTTATCCAGGGAATATGGAAACTACAGGGACACGGATGTTGTGGAGATGTCCCCAAAGCCCTGAGAATAAACCCAAGTGCCTGGTGGACATTTTTCAGCGAAGACAATACGTGAAGTTGGGGACTGTTTTGCTGGGGTTCAGCTCCACAGTCCAAATGCAATGGGAGTTTTTCCCCTTTTGGTGATGCTTCTGTGTATCCCCTGTGCCCATCACTCCACATGGAGCATCCCTGGGCCCAGCCATGCACCCAGCTCTGACATTCCTTTACAGGAGTTCTTGAGGTTCCTATGCCTGCTCTGTGCTGCAGCTGTTTCTTGCTCTGAAACAGAAAAAAAACCTGGCAAAATGACGTGTCCTTGTAGAGGAAACAATGTCAACATGAAACTACTCCAGACGGGAAATAAAAGGTGGCTCTTGACCGTAAGGTTTGGGCTGGAGGGCCCAAATTCCTGGACCCACCCCATCCCAAACCCATCCCTGTCACCCCAGTCAGCAGAGTAGGTTTGGGCTCCTCTCCCAGATTCCTGTTGGGAAGACCTCATGGAAAGCAGGGCTGAAGGGCTGCAGCACACCAGCAGAGCCTGTTCATGGTCTTTGTTCTCCACGGACAGAGGGAAATGGGGCAGGAATGGCTTCCCACTGCCAGAGGGCAGGGTTGGATGGGATATTGGGAAGAAATTCCTCCCTGAGAGGGTGGTGAGGCCCTGGAATGGATTTCCCAGAGAAGCTGTGGCTGCCTCATCCCTGGGAGTGTCCAAGGACAGGTTGGACGGGGCTTGGAGCACCTGGGATAGGGGAAGGTGTCCCTGCCCATGGCAGAGGGTGGGATGGGATAGGATTTAGGGTCCTTTCCAATCCAAACTGTCCTGGGATTCCATGTGCTGCTCAGTGCTGTGCCTGGACTGACCCTGGCACAGATTCTGCTGCAAATCCAAGGACACTCTGCAGCAGAATTCCTGCTCCCACCGAAATCCCCTGGCAGCCTCTGCCTCAGGTGCCAATTAGTTCAAACCCGACTCCAGCTGAAGAGCACCTGCTCATAAATATCCACAAATCCTCCCATATCCTGCTTGCATCATCGTCCCTGTGCTTTGGTGGGAGAGAACATGAGTAAATGACTGACTCACAAGGTCTTATTTCCCAAATTTCATGCAGTTTTCGAGTTTTCCTTGTATTTTGCATTAAGATGCTTTTATAACCTTCATTACACAGAGCACAGACCCAAATAGCTCTTGAATTCATAAATATGGAGCAATCAATGTATTTTATTTTGCAATTATTGGGATAAACAAATAGAATATTTTGGGGCTGCTCAGATGTGCTCTGTAAGTGATGCCTCCCATTGTCCTTTAATTGTAAGGATTTGCTAAATGAGCTTTAAAGGGTCTATTAGTATTCATTAGGCAGAAGCTCCCATACATTTTCTGCAAAATTAATGAAATAGAACTGTTTCTTCTGCTGATGACGTGGCTGAGCTGCAGCCCAGCTCAGTGCAGGTTTATTACAGGGAACTTTTAGGGGTTCTGCCCCAATCCTGCTCAGGAAGGTTACAAAGTGGTTTTTTCCAGCTGGTGGCTCTGTACTGAGCACAGGGATGGGCTCTCACCAGTTTTCTGAGGATTTTCAGGGTAAAGTCCATTGCCCAGCTGGGAAATGATGCTTGAAATCCAACTGGATCTTGGAATGCTAAACCAGCATTACCAAGCCAACACCTTTGGGGTGTCCCAGTGCTCCCCATGGGCAACCCCAAAAGTGCAGAAGGTGCTGCCAGTGCTGGGGTGGGGGAAGAGGAGGTGAGCCCTGCCCAGGGGGGTGTGGGGACATGTGTAGGCAGCTCCTCTCATATTTTTTTTAATATTATTTTATATCAAATGCATTTAAAACAATTTGCAACTTTTTTTTTTTTTTTTTTTTTGGTTGGGTTTTGAAACATAAACCAAACTTTTTTTTCTTTTAAATAAAACCAACTGCAACCAAAAGCCCAAAGAACAGCTACACAAGTCCGGAAGGATTTATAAAACCACAGGAGAAGAGCTGAGGACTTTTTCCTAGCAAATTAAGGAAAACTTGACCTAAGGAAGGTTTCAAGGGTCTCCACACAGTGGAAAATTCTTGAGGAGGTGGGAAAGATGAGCTGAGGCTGAAACAGGTTGTGCAAAGGGGTGAAAATTCCACCAGCACACCCCTCAGGATCATGGATTCATGGAAGAGGAGGTTCTGTGGGAACATCCACACCAGTGGCTTTGTCAGGAGCAGGAGGCAGCACATGGGAACAAACCTGCCTGCGTCATCCCTGGAAAACAACACCCACTGCCTGGCAGGGTGTGAGGATATAACATAATAAATACATTTATAATGGAGGACATAAAAGTAAAGCAACCCCAAACATGAATGGTGAGCTCTGCTGAGAGGAGGTTTGTTATGGGTTTGTTGTGGAGATGCCAACCTGGATCCTGCCAGGTGATTAATAACCCGGAATTGGAATGATCCTGCAGCCAGTTCCAGGAGCTGAATGAAAAATGAGTGAGGGCAGAGCAGGGGGGGGAGGCTGCAGGACGTGACAGAGGTAAAAAATGACTGAGGGGAAGCATAGTTTAAAAACCAACTCAAAACCAATCAGGAAAGCTATAAAAAAATCAATTAAAATATAATGAAGGCTAAGACACTCCAAATTTTCCTCTTCCCAAAACTCTGATTAAATCAGCACAGGGAGTGGAGGAGTTCAGGCTCTCATCCTGAAGGGAAACACTTGTTGGAATAGTGATCCATCAGACTGGGAGAGAAGTTCATCATCAGGGGATTACTTATGGCAAAAGAGAATGCCACCCCCAAGGCACAGCAAAGTGTGGGATTTGGCTCCAAATCCCCATGGAAGTGGCAGAAGCCTCATTCATTACCCGGAGGATCTGGGTTAATAAAGAAGGGAACAGGTCAAGCAGCCGATGGCTCTATATAAATATTTAAATAGCACCAGAGCAGCCCAGCATTTGTGTTGCCCAGGGGTTTAGGCTAAATAAATGAAGTTGGCCTTTCCCACCTTGTCCTCTGTAGTTTGGTAAATATTTGGGATGCTCAGCCACCAAAGACAGAGTTTGGGAATAAACCCACACCCGGCACTGAATTTAAGAGCAAATAGCTCCATGCTCCCACTCCGAGGGAAGAAACGATTGCTGCTTTCTGGTTAGGTCAGAATAATGAAGAATTAAGTAAATTTGTTGCTTAAAGGCGTCTGAAATGACAGATAAAGGATGTAAATAGAAATCTTATTGATCTTTTGATCCATCCCAGGGTCAGGCGAGGATGGGCAGTTCCATGTTTATGGCACATGATGTTAATGCATGGAAAGACAAACTCCAGCCTGCTTCCCCTGACCAGGAGGAACTCCGCTGGGTTTAATGGACTTTGAGGTATCCTGAGAATTCCATTTAGGACCTGGGATGTGGTGTGTAGGTGAGGCATGAATGAGTCAGGGGTTTTTCTCGGTTAGAAGAGGCACAAGCACCTCCTCCCGATTTTCAAGGGCAGAGCAACACATTGATCCCATCTCTGCCCAAATCAGGGATTTTGCATGTCTCCATTCAAGGCAAAATCACTCCAATCACCGTGTGAGTGTTTTCCTCTCCCCCAACCCACGCAGAGCAGGGCAGAGGCTCAGCAGCACCAGCCAGAAATAGAAACACTCCTCAGCAGAGCTTGAGCTCCCCTGCACTTCCCCAGCCTTCGCCTCATGCAGGGGAAGGGCCACAGAATCATTGCATAACTGGGCTGTTGCAGGAGCTGCTGGGCTGGAGGATCCCTGGAGAGGTGGGAAGGGACAAATCCCAGCTGGAAATTTCCAACTGAGCTGTCTGGGATTCAGGCTGGTGGCAGGTGTGAGGAGAGAGTGGTCCGAGCCAGGGGTGATGTGCCACGAGCTGGAAATTCCTGAGTGGCTTCCCTGTAAAGCAATTGAAATTTCATAATTTTATGCACAATGCAAAATAAAAGGTATTTCATGGAATCACAGAATGGTTTGAGTGGGAAGGGATGTTAAAGGTCACCCCATTCCACACCCCACAATCCCAGGAACACCTTCCACTATCCCAGGCTGCTCCAAGCCCCATCCAACCTGGCCTGGGACAATTCCAGGGATCCAGGGGCAGCCACAGCTTCTCTGGGCAGCCTGTGCCAGGGCCTCAGCACCCTCACAGGGGGGAATTTCTTCCTTCATAAATCCCCCACTTCCCAAAACAGAGCCCAGTACAACCTCCTGTAACAGCACAGGGACAGGAGAAATGCCTGGAAATGGAATCCAGTCACCAATACAAACCTCTTCATCCAGCCCCTGGCTAGACCAAGGCAACACAAACCTATACTGAGGGAGTAAAACTGTGATCAAGCAAAGAATATTCCTCCACCAGCTTTATTGGGATCAGAATTTACTCACTGGATGAGGCAGGAAGGTTTGGCAAGGAAACACCTTTTCTGACCACTCCATGGCTACATCCCCTCTCCTTGGGGGCTCACCCTGTTGAGATAAAAATGGGGAACTGTATTATATTGATGTCAATCCTGCATCTTGTTTTGCATCAGAGGAGCTTTGCTAGCCCCAGTCAATTATCCATTTTAAGTCTCAACCAGAATTACTTTTAGGGGTGGGAAGGAGGGGCCTGTATCACATTCATGGTTAAACCTGGTCCTGCCTGCTGTGGGTGTTGGTGTCTCACCATGGCCCTTCAAACAGGGAAATAAAGTGGTGCCAAACCTGGAAGAGAATCCTGAGTGTCCACAGGTCTGGTTCCTCCCTGCCCAGGCTGCCACAGTCTGATTTGGGATGGAAGAAAAGTATGAATCTACACTGGGTGACAGAAAAGATGAGATTTCTCCTAAAATGAGCCTTCCCAGCTCTATGAGGTGTGGAAAAACTCACTCTGAAGAGGAGAAAATGAAACTATCATCATTGTGAACGCTGCTCAGAGACATCTGCAAGAGCTCTGCTGAAATGTCACAGAAAACACACACAGTGATGGGATATTGATAAATAAACACGATAATGGGATATTGCTGTGCACATCGTGGGAGCAGAGACAAAGCATTTAAATGAGCAATCACTCCTGGATGTAAAACACTGCACGAGGTAGGTTTGTAGTGCCTCAGGACCCTGTGTCATCCCAGGTCACATTTCCAGGTGGGCTGGGACAGATAAATGTGTCCTCCTTGACTTGGCATGTGGTTCTGGAGACTGTTTTGGCATTTAAATAGGATGTGGGAAGCAAAATGCCCAGGGAAGGATCCCAAATGGCACCCACTCTCCCACTCCTCTTCCTCCAGCCCCACACCGAGTTCATCCAAGGTTTCCCTCCCATCTAAACCCAACTCTGCCACCAGAGCTATGAGCATTGGGGTTTTTTCTCCCAGTCCCCCCTTTCCCACTGCTGCATATTCTCAGGAACATCAAATCCTACAAACCTTTCATAGCTGGTTTAACACACTTTTATAAAGAGAAAATCCTGCACTCACCGTATAAAGTTATTTGTGCTGAGGGGCAAATAAAAGGAATGCAGTGGGCTTCCATTACAGGGGAGTAAGGGAGAGCACAGGAATTAGTACATTGAGGGAAATTGCATCCTTTTACCCCAGAATAGCTCAGACTTTCCACAGTGTCCAAGCAGGAAAATGAAGAAACAACCCCACATCCACAACTGAGTGTCTGCAACAGCCAAATTCTGGCTGGTTTGGGCAGAAATAGTTAATTTTCCAGTTATGGTACCTGCAGGTGGCAGCCTGGATGAGGCACTGAAAACAGGAGCTGGCAGGGGGCATGTGATGACCCCAGATCACCTCTGCCAGACAAGAATAATTTGGGGTCTATTTCATCACTTGAGGGGTATTTGCTGTTTCTCCCATCCTTTAATTCCCCCTGAAAACAGTTTCCTTGCCCAGGTTTTGGGGGCTGTGACTGCTCAGAGAATTTAGAGGTTTTCATCCTATGGAGAAGGAGCATTTCTGCTCATTTAGAGCTGAAACTGGATTTTTACCCACACCTGGAACACAGAGGAGTTTTTGTTACCCCAGGTGGGATGGGGTTCCAGGGGCTTTCTTTCCACAGCCTCACCCCCCTGGCTGGTAACCAGGGACAAGCCTTAAGAACTCCCAGCTCTTTTAAAGTATCACAGCTTTTTACAGACTGCTTGGTTTGTTTCTCAGGGAGACAGAAACACCAGAGTTATATTTGCTCAAATAAAAGAATGCCAGTGAAAAATAGAAAAAGGACATTTACCTGCAGAGCCAGCCAGGAGACAACATTGCACCCAGAAGACAAACAAGAAAACTTTAACAAAATAATTATGATTTACATAAAATTGAAGGCAAAGAACAACCAGAGACCCTTATAAGAGTTCTCCTTTCCAGGGCTGGGAGAAAGGGGAGGACTAGCTCTGTCTCTCCTTTTATTTACTCAGAACACCTGGTAGCAATTTCTTGCAGGACATAATTAGCTTTTAATTAACAGGCAGGTCATTTATCACCTGAATCTGTTGAGCAACACCCTGGGTGCTCCAGCTATCCTGTCCTCCCTTGGTGAGGGACCTTTACTCACAGGAGCTGAGGTTATGTTTGAGGCAGTACCTACCACTAAAAAACCAGTTTATTTCTGTTATTACTGACTGTGGCATTGATAAGGCTGTGGTGGTTTTTTATCTGCTGTAATGAGCTGTATCCCGGGGGCTGCTGGTGGTGGGGAAACTCAGGAGATAATGAGTGGAGAAAGGGGCAGGGCTGCTCCAGGAGGGTTGCTCAGGAGCAGGGAGAGGGAACGTTTGGAGAGCTGTGCAGCAGCACTGTTACCTGCTTGGATGTTTTGTCACCTTATTCCAGCTGTGCCCACATGGTTTGAGCTGTGCTTTGGGGCTTGGACCAGTAATTAAAGGGATTTCTGCCCCAAATGAGCGTCAGCAGAGTGGGGGATGCTCAGATTGGCTTGTGAAAGGTTCCCGAGTGTGTCACAGGTGTACAGGAGGCTCTTCACCTGCCCCTGCCCTGCCCTGCTGCTCTGGGGGATTAGATGGAAAACCACAGCGTGGAGAGGAGCTCTGGGGAGGGATGAGGCTATTTTAAGGAAAGCCATTTGTTTATCAGGGTGGAAATCTACTGAGGAGAGGGGACCTGGGCACCAATGGCTGTGCTTTCCCAGGCACCTGCTCAGAAAATATCCTCAGAATGTGGCTTAAAAATCCTGGATTTTAACACACCTGCTCATCCATCTGATTCACCCAAACACTTGAAAGCTTTTCTCTTGACTTTCTGTGGGAGAAAAAGCTGAGTAAATATTTTATAGAATGGTTTGGAAGGGTAAATTGGATTAGGGTGAATCATATTAGGGGATTATTGCCTTTCTCTGGGGTGGCTCTGTAACAAACCGCTCCTTCCCTGCTCTCCCTGCCCCGGGCACGGGCCCCTTCACAGGTGCAGAGTGTGCAGGAGAAAAGAAAATACTAAACTTACGGGAATGCCATGGAGAACTTCCTTTGTTGATAGCTTGGGGCAGCAAATGCTTCCTGACATGTATTGATTCAGCAGAAAGTCTGTGATATATAATAATGCCACTTTGTCATTTGATATCCAATTATTTCTGCTCCACATCCTTGGGATTTCCCAGCTGAGCATTATGAAGTGGGCAGAGAGCAGCCTGCACTTTTTAGCTTGCTTAAAAACACAGAGGCTGCTGATCCTGGAGGAGCAGCTGAAATTCAGCCCCCAGAGTGGGCTGGGTAAGAAGCCTCCTCTCATGGCCAAAATGCCCTTTGCTCACATCTGGGATTCCCCTAAAAGTGTCTGCTCCCCTGATTTTCCTGGTCTTTGCTGCTTTCTCCGTGCAGGAAGCTAAGCTGTGATGTTCCCTAAATCCCTCTGTGCAGTGGTGGCACAGCAGCCCCTGTGTGAGAGCTGAGGGCTCAACCCCTCACTGAGGTCGGGAGGAGTCTGATTTTCTGCACAGATCATCACTCACCTGGAATTCAGCTGCTCTCTCCTGGAAGAGCTGCAGTGACTCCAAACACTGCCTGAGCTTGTTACACAGATAACCCATGTAATGAGCTTCAGAAATTAATTGTTATTGATGCTAAAAATCACTGCAGGAAGACCCTGTGCTCGTGACCATTGTTCTAATTAAAATTTTCTGCTCTGAAAATCTGCAACGTGAATTAAATTTAAAAAGAAAACAGCAGTGGAGAAGATTCCTGTGTGCCACTCACAGTGCCCAATGAGTTGTTCCTCATGCAGCTGGGCAGATGTGATCTGAAAATAACTTTTGGCTGAAGGAGGGCAGGTTTAGATCACATATTAGGAGGAAATTCCCTCCCTGTGAGAGTGGGGTGCCCAGAGAAGCTGTGGCTGCCCCTGGATCCCTGGAAGTGTCCAAGGCCAGGCTGGACAGGGCTTGGAGCAACTTGGGACAGTGGAAGGTGTCCTGCCCATGGCAGGAGGTGGAACTGGTGATTTCTAAGGTCCCTTCCAACCCAAACCATCCTAGGATTCTACGGAATGGCTGGAGAAGGTGTGGGGTAAGAACACCTGGAGCCACCAGGGGAAGTAGTGTGGCCCATCTGATGTTTTGCTTTGTGCCACCTTCCAAGGAAAAACCATTTCAAATACCAACAGCCAAACACCCAGAACACTGATCCTTGCAGGTGACAGACCTCCTGCACTTCCACGTCTCCCTCTCATCCCACCTTTGGCCACTTCCCAGACAAAGACCAAAGCCCTGCCACGCAGATGAGGTGCATTTCCCGGGAGCTGATCCATTTATTTTCCCTCCGATATCACAATTATTATTTTCCATCTCACACCTGCCCCTCGCTGCCTCGGGCCCCTCATTAACATGCAGAGCACGGGCTCTTTAGGAGCTGTTAACAATCATTAGCACGCCAGGTCCTCCCGCAGAGCCAAGCTTTCCTGCCTCATTGGCATTCTCTCCGTGCCACCGGTGGCACCGGGAGCCGCCGAATTCCGACGGTGGCTTCGCTGGGTGACATCAGAGCCTGCGTCACCCTGGTCCTTCACAGTCGTCCCCGGAGACACAGGGAGTCTGGGGTGGTATTTATTTCGATTCCTCTTGAGATCCAGAGGTTTCCGAAGGGTTTCTCGCTCGCTGTCCTGTGCAGTCCCGTTGTCATGGTGACCGGGCGGGATGCTGGGACCAGCCTGGCTCCCCTTCTCAGAGGATGGGCTGGCTCGGGATGGAGCTGGTGGTTGCCAGTGGATTTTTGCCACACCTGAGGAGAAGTGTTTTAAAAAGCCAGGGAAAACTGCTCTAAAAAAGACTTGGAATTTCCTGCTGAAGCCTGATGACCAGGGATTCACGATTTTCATTATTTTCATAGAATCACAGAGCAGTTTGGGTTGGAAGGGACCTCAAAATCATCCAGTTCCAAGCCATGGGCAGGGACATCTTTCACTTTGTAGATTAAGTACGAGGATTAGAAGCCTAATCCTGGGACTGGGCTAAACTTCCCATGGTGAGCAGTTGTGGAGCAAACCTGAGCTGGGGCTCCTTTGTGGTGCTCTCTCACACAAATTTACCTCCCTACATAGGCGATCATCACTCCTGTGACTACACATCATCCCAGCAGGATTGAGGCTCCATAACTCAGCGCTCCATCCCCTGAGGGTGCGTGGAAAGGTCCAGAGGGGCGGAATCACCCTTCCCCCACCCGGCTCTGCCATGCGGATCCCTCTCCTTTTCAGCAGGGAAATACAATTTACCTTCCAAACAACTGCAGAACTTCCTGCTGCAATGTCAAGCCTCTCACAGGACCACGTGGTGCATGGAGAAGTGTCTTTGCAGTTTTGAGCAGGTCACCCTTTGTGACCTGGTTTTTGTCAGAGCAGCTCAGCTGACGTGTTCTCCTGGACACCATGTCCGACACAACCTGTTTGTGGAGTCACTGCCTTCGTTGAATACAAAGAAACTGAAAGAACATAAATTTTGCATTATCTATTTACTCACATCTCCTGGAACAATTGTTTATTTTGGTAGATTCCCAATACCCTGGGCAGACAGGTCATTGGAGCCACTAATAACATTTCTTTCTCCTCTGCTCAGCCTGTAATTATTATCTTTCTCTCCCTTTTATCTCTTCTTCTCTGTAGTAATAAAGTTCTGATTCTTCAGTAGTACCTCAGGATGTCTGGGCTACAAGAGAGATGCCCAAAGGGATGTGCTGCCACCAAAGCAGGAGACAACTCTAGCTGAATTTTAATGGGATGTTGTCAATTCAACAATAAATCTGCTTTTTCTTGCTGGTCAGATGAAAACTTCCAGGCATGGGGAAGTTGGTGACAGAGGAAAGCAGGACTGCTGCTGCCCAGGGCAGTCCTCCGTGGGCACCAGTTGCTCATGGGCGGGATGAAGTGAGAGAGATGGATCCTGCTTACAGAATTTCCCTGGATCACCCTTGCTGCAGGGTCCACGTGGCCATGGGTAGAGTGTGGTGATTATGGAAAATATCTTTATATTGTCACATTTCACTTCATGAACTGTGGAGTGTGGGACACCTGGAGAACCCTTCCCTGTGGGCAGGTTTTATCTCACTTTCACTGGGTCACCCTGGCACCAGATCACCATCATCTCCAAGCCCCTTTCCCTCTCCTCCAAGAGCTCTCCAGCTCTTGGATCTCTGTGTTGGTGCAGGATCACCCTTGGCCGAGGCACCACTCCTGGTTTGCTCCTGGTCTGTTCCGCGCTCTTTGGGAACTTGCCTTGTTTCTGGGCTGTATTTGATTACCCTGAGCTTTCTGGGGAATGGTAAAAGCTCCTGCTGAGGTGATTTCAGCCCAGAAATACCCTAGGAAGAGGTCACCTTCCTTTTCTGGATCCTGGACTACCTCAGGCTGTCAATTTTAGCAGTGCCAGAGCCAAGGGTTTGTGCTTTATCACCTTTCAACCCCTGATGCTCTGCAAACACCCAGGGCTTGACCTTAGAACATCCCAATCAATATCTCATTGCATCTGTATTGCACAGAAAACAGATAAAATATCCCAAAACCCTGAAGGATGTTGATCTTAGGAAAATTAGTGAAGGCCAAGTAGCTCCTTTGTGTTTTTGTACTACCAGACAGATGTTAATCCTTAATGAATTATGTTTGCCTGAATCCAGGAGCACCATTTACCCCTTGTGACCTTCGCTGAGTTATTAAGTGTTATAAATAACTACTCTTAATATGCAGGCAGTGTCCGAGTGCTTTTTATACTGATTCAGGAACAATCACAAACTAATTCCCCACAAATAATTCCTCAGATATTTGAATAAAAAGAAGAATTTATTTGCATATCTGCCTGGAAGGAACTCATCTCCCTGAAAAATATTCTGGCTTGCAAACTGCATTTGTCAATGGCTTTAGCACAGTCACTCTCACAAGAAATTATGCTAATCCATGTGGGAGATTTCATTTTCCTCCAAAAAGAATGGAAGCTCAGTAAGACACAGAACAGCCCAAACGACTGCAGGGAGAGGCGCTGCCCTGAGAAATGGATTGCAGGATCTACTCAAATAAATCATGGTTTGTTAGGGGGAAATATTAGACAGGTTTGAATCAGATATAGCTCTGGACAAGTATTCAATAAACAAATGGAATTCAGGATTTAATTAGAATAGGCAGGTGTTGTGTTATATGTGTGGGACTCGCTGGCCTTGGCTACTGAAAATCAACCACTTGGAAATATCCAAGAGAGAATCACAGAATCCCAGGATGGTTTGGGTGGGAAGGGACCTTAAAGCTCATCTCATCCCACCCCCTGCCATGGGCAGGGACACCTTCCACCATCCCAGGTTGTTCCAAGCTGCATCCAACCAAAATAGCTGGAATTCAACTCTAAATCTCACAGGCCATTTGGCTGATTCATCCCACACGTCCCCAAAACCGACGGGGTGGAAAATAATGCAAAAATCTACAGACCACCCATCCCAAAGCAGTGATTTTTAAAAATTTATTTGTAAATGTTTCCACATATGGGGTCCAGCTCTGGAGCCCCAACAGCAGGAGGATGTGGAGCTGCTGGACAGAGTCCAGAGGAGGCCACGGAGCTGCTCCAGGGCTGGAGCCCCTCTGGAGCCAGGCTGGGAGAGCTGGGGGTGTTCACCTGGAGAAGAGAAGGCTCCAGGGAGACCTCAGAGCCCTTTCCAGAGCCTAAAAGGGCTCCAGGAGAGCTGGAAAGGGACAAGGACAAGGGGGAATGCCTTCCCACTGCCAGAGGGCAGAGTCAGATGGGATTTTGGGAAGAAATTCCCTCCCTGTGAGGGTGGGGAGGCCCTGGCACAGGGTGCCCAGAGAAGCTGTGGCTGCCCCATCCCTGGAAGTGTCCAAAGCCAGGTTGGACGGGGCTTGGGGCACCCTGGGATAGTGGAAGGTGTCCTTGCCCATGGACTGGATGAGATTTTATGTCCCTTCCCACCCAAACCATCCTGGGATTCTGTGATTTCTGGGCTGTTTAATTTTGAATTCAATGAGGAGGACATGGAGAAGCTCAGTGTGGCCCTGTCACAAGGCACCTGAGGTGACCTGCAGAGCTCAAACCCAGAGTTTCCTCCTCACCAAGTGAGACAAACCCAGTGCCAGCACCAAGCTCTGAATATTTCAGCAGTGGGGGTGTGATACCTTGGCCAAAACCCCGAGTCTTTAATTGCCAGCTTTGAATGTCATCTCTGTTTGAATAAGACCATCAAGCTGTGCTTTAAAGCAGCTTTTTAGTCAAAGGAAGATACAAATATTCTCATGTCTGTGAAGGATCCCATTAACTGAAAAAATCATGAGAAAGCCTCTCCTGAATGAAGCCTGGGCCGGGTTGTGAATCTTTAATGTGCCTTCTGCAGGTCCTTTCAACACTCAGCAAATTCACATTCTCTTTGACAGAGTAGTCATTTTCATGAAGTATTTATAGCAGCCAAGCAAAATAACCTGATTTCCTTTTTAACAGAGGTTTTTGGGAGGCAGCTCCCAAATCCCAGTCTTCCTTATTTACACTATAAACAGCAAAGAGATCAAATAATAAAATGGAACTGCAATTACACTGGTTTTTCCACTGGAGAATACCTTCTTTTGTAAGAAGATCTGGGTAAATTCTGGCTGTTCTGTACAGCTCAATTATTTATGAGTCAGGAGGAGAAGGGAGAACTGGGAAGAGCTGAGGGAGGAGGAAAGAGCAAACCCAAACACGCTCCTGTGTCATCAAAACAGAGCCCATCCCCTGGGCACGTCCCCAGCGTGGGGAGAACGGTTTGTTCTCCCGGGAAAATGGAGATCCATCAGGTGATAAAATTCACTGCATGGCACAGCTGACAGACTTCTACTCAGAAAAGCAGGGGAGACAAAGATTCTGCATCCTATGGGTGAGTTCCTTTCACTTGCTGGAAAAAGTCCTGATGGCTGGAGACCCTTGGAGGGCAGCTCCTCAACCTTCCTTCTCCAGCGTGGTGGCTGAATCCTGGAGCTGTCCCTCCTAACACCACAAATATTCCAGGCATTGGACTGATTTTCTCTGTTTCCTACAGGCTTATGACTCACAGGGCTACGATCTGCTGCCATTAAAGTGGCTGGGTTTAACCAGTGGCAGAAAGATGAGATTCTACAAATGTGAATCCTCTGCTCCAGCTTCTGCACTTTATAACTCACTTGATATTTCCCAGTTTAAATGATTCCAATAAATGTGGCTTGCTGGTCAATTTAGCAAGATGAGTGTTTCTGGTGAGGTCAGTGCAAGACGAATAAGCAGGTTTCAGTAAAATGACTTGTAACATTTCATAGAAATTATTAAAAAATCATAAACAAGCATTGCTTCCCACTAATTGCCCGCTTACAGCCGTATTCCCATTGCTTCCTTCAGGAGTTTCACCAGTCAGACCTTTGAAAAATATACAAGGAGCTTAGAGAAGACGTTTGTTACGATTGATTGGATGCAGATGTCTATGAAAAATGGAAAATGGGAAAAGGAGAGCAATATCTCTGAGTTTTTCTGGCTTTTATGGGCAGCAGAAGACCCGGCTGCTGTCGTTCCTCTGCCTGAAGGCAAAGATTTCCATTACCAGTGAATCAGTCACATGGGCAGGCAAAGAGATAAAAATTGGTCCTTTGTACAATGTTCAGCTGAGGTAATTAATTGGGGATTGATTCAGGAGAAATCCAACTCATTTGAAGTCTGCGGCGATAAAATCACGACAGCTGGGATGGAGCAGGAGGGACTCCAGCCTGGCAGGACACGGAATGAGCTCCGGGTGTGGGAGCAGCCAGCCTGCCCCAAGGCTTTCCAAAGCTGGGAATTTTCAGTTTAACTCTCAGGAGTGGCACTTCTGTCCCCTTTTCAGCTCCATGTGGCTGCTCCCACCTGGTTCTGCTGGGATGTGATGTTTTAAAGCATGGAAACTGTAATTATTCATAAACCACTTTCACAAGCCACGTCTTTCTTTCCATCTGCACAGTTTGCCCTGCTCTGAAATATGATCCTGTTAGTGCTCTGCTGTCACTGGGCCGTGCTGTCCCCACCCTTATGGAAAAACTGGTGCCATCCACTCCTGGTTTTCCAGCCCAGCATCCCTGACTGCTGGGTTACCAGAGCATTACTGCTGAGTGCCTGCTCTGCAGTCTCAGCCTCCTCCCTCTCCTTGCCCTTCTCCACGCAGCTCTGCTGACCCTCTAATTGGGAATTCCTCAATTACCACTGTTCTTCCAAGCCACCCGGGGCCGTGGCTTCACCAGCCTGAAATATTCCCTTTAATACCCACTTTGGATCCAATTATGGATCAAGAAATCTGGCAGGCAGAGCAGCATCCCTGCTGATGGTGATGAATGGAGCAGACACCAGCAGGACCCACCCCACTCATCTCCAGGACCAGGATGGATGCTGGGATCTGCACACTCGTCTGGAACCTGGAGCTAGAAAAGAGATAAAACCCAGGCAGTAAAGTTCTGCTGCAGAATTTGATATTCCCACTGGCAGTTTTTAAGGTTTTGGTACAGAACAAGGGTTCTTAAACCTGTTATTCCATAATGAAGGGGGGTTTAAGCCTGTTGTTCTGTGTTCCACTATTTTACCAGGCACACGGAGAACTGGACTGCAGCACCAGTTTTTTGTATTTTATGTACAGCAGAGCTTGCTTGTTGTGTTTTATGTACAGCCTTGGCTGCTCAAAGCAATTTTCAGTATTTCTTGTGAGTTAAATTAAAAAAATAATGAAGCTTCATGTCGGCTCCTGGGGGAAATAGAGGTGGAAATAATGAATCCACGAATATTCCGTGTGCTCCATAAAATGGTGACACAGCACCAGAGCAGAGGAGGTGGCCAGAGAAAAACCTGGCACAAAATTTCCTGTGGAATTTCCTCCTGAATTCCCTGAGCCCTCTGGATACCCAGGAGAACACCAGCTAGAGAAATCCTGACTCTCTTATTTTACCTGTCTGTTCTTCATTCTTCACACTCAGGTGTTTGGTGCAACCTCAGCTCCTGGAGTTGAATGGCTCCGAGCAGGTTTTACCAGGATGCAGGAATGTGATGTGTGGATAAAGGAAAACCTTTTAAAAATTCAGTTTTTGCCAAATCTTGGGAAAAAGAGGGGAGAGCTCCTGCATGCAGCAGCACTGGGGGTGATTCAGGCTGTTTCTGTGTAAGCAAAAAGAGCCTTTTTCAGGTTTGAATTTAATTTGGATGCAATTTGAATCTGTATTTTCTGCATTTTTAATTGTACAGAACATGTAAAAAATCGACCTCTCAGTTGATCACAGCCTTCCCCCAAATGCTACCAAACTAAAGTGTGGCTGTTTTTGCAAGCAAAGGAGTGGTTTTGCAGCTCTTGGTAATAAAATACCTCAGACAAAGCCAACGGCCTCTCTCCAGAGGCAACGGAGCCACTTTCCCCCTCCAACTTTATAGACCCTTATTTTCATTAGGCTTTTATTTAATGAAAGAATAAAACCCACACACTCACACAGAGTCAGCATGGAGACAAAACCCCAGGAAAGTCTATTTTAAATAAGAAATCAATGTAGTTTTGCAGCACAACCCTTCTTCCCAGTCTTCCCAAAAATCTGCTCAGAAGGGTAAGTTTCAGGTGGGCCATTGTGGCTGTGAGAAATGTGGGGTAGAAGATATTTTTATATATGAAATATTGTATTTTATTATAGATTCATGGGTGCCATGCCACTGACTCCCACAAATCTCATGTCCCATCTGAGCTCTTGTGGACACGAATCCCTGGAAGTGCTACAGCCCTGCATCCCTTGCCAGGCTCAGTTAACACCTTATCTCCTTCCATGCCAGGCAGAACACTCATTTTAATTCTAATTTTAATTCTAATTTTAATTCTAATTTTAATTCTAATTTTAATTTTAATATTTTTGTTTTCTTAGTGAGGTCCCAGGTGCTGCCAGGAGATGGGATTGTCCTGGGCATCCTGGCATTGTCCATGCATAATGTAGTTGAATATTTCCTGAATATTTGCCTGACACAGATTTGCCTGACACAGATGACCCCAGGACCTGGAATTGCTTGACAAGGGATGAATAAAATTATTTTCTCTTATTTTCCAGGCTCTCAGCAGCAAGAAGAATCATTTGTGCACTTTGAGTGGGCCTCTAATCTCCTTTAATGGGCTCCCCTAATGGGAAATAAATGGATCAGGGTCAAACCCCTTGTCTGATGCCCATGAGGAGATAACACTGATAACACTCCAACAGGAAAGAATTCCAAATCCAACAGGTTCCAGGGAGCTCCTCCCTCCCAGATACCACAGCACAAAGGTGGTTTGGGAGCTAAAAATAAGCTTTATTTGACCCACAGGTACAAAGTGATGAGGAAGCTTTAACCTATTGATCCAGGGCACGGCATCATGCATGGCAATGATCCCTCTGGGAGCTCCGGGGTGGGATGTGGAATTAAAGGAGGATTTGCCATGCTCACATGGAGCCTCTGGAGCTCTCTCTGCCTTCAGACACGTTTTCCTTGGTGTCTGCATGAATTGTGCCCATTGTTTTCCCGCTAGAAAAGAGCAAAATGCATTCCAGCATGGAAATCATTTGCTGTTTTATGAATAAAATTATCCCATTGTACCAGCAAAAGGGCATTTGCTCCTGTTCTCATCACTCCCAGTTTTCCCTCTTTCAGTGCAATTTCACAGCACTATATCCAGGCTTTTTTTCCATTGTTAATGGAGAGGGAAAAACATCACACCCACGGTAAATCCCAGCTCTGCCCTACTGCAGGAGCACAAGCACAAACCCCATCCCAGAAACAGACCTACCACCAAAAAAAATCCCATTTTTGCCCCATTTTGCTCCTGATACAAAGCTATTTTCCAAGAAAACAAGCGAATAGGAAGGAGCAGCGTCCACTACAGCTGGCCTTCCATGTTATGAAGGGTGAAAAAACCATCTACCATGAGCAAAATCAACTTTTTATTTTCCTTTTGCCCTCCTTAATGGTTCCTAAGTCACTCAAAGTTTTGAGGGTAAACATTTTTTCCTGAGCAAAGCCTTGGACCATCCCAGTTCTGAGAGATGTTTATGGCCAAGTTATGAAGTGATGGTGATGGAAATGTTCATAATCTTTAGCCACAGTGATCCCAGCTGGCCCCTCTGATAATAAATTATATAAAATGAGGATTCAAAAGGACTTTGATTCACCAGGGCTATCTGCAACCGAGTGCTGAAAGCAAGCTGGATTTTCAGCCCTGCCGCGTGTTTTGGGCTTTTTTTCCCAGTTTTTCTTTTGACCCAGTGGCTGAAATGTTTTAGACTAGTGTTCGGGATGTGTTAAGATTTTATATTGTGAATATTTCAGTGGATATGAGTCTTTAATACTCTGCTCTTCAAACCTTTTCCCTGCTTAGCTCAGGGAATTGAGAATTATGGTGCAGAAATGACACAGAAAACATTGTTCTGTGGTGCACCAGCAAAACAACCAGCTGAAATTTGTCACAGTGCTGGTTGCACTCTTGTAATCAATTAGCTTTGTACACATGCAAAAATGTTCCCTTCGGGAATGTGCTCGATATCAGATTTTCCCCGTGCCTCTGGAACACTGAAGGGATCAATAGTGACCCAAACCAGCGAGCAGATGGATGTTTCCCTCCACAGCCTGTTAAAATGTTCCCAATTTTAAATTCTTTTGGCTAAACGAGTTAAAATGCTTCAATATGCTGGGAAAACCATGGATCATCCAGTTTTGGAGCAGGGAACTCCCAGGTTTCCTGGGCAGAGCCAGGCAGTGGAGCTCAGCCACGAGCGTCTCACTGCACAGTCTATGCTAATGAGCCTCATTATTTAATGATAAACAGCAACATTTAATTAGTGCAACCATTACTACACATCAAACCCTTTAATTAGGCCGAGGGCTGGTGGGAACGAGCCAGTCCGGGATGAGCTGAGTGGGAGGCTCCGCTCTGGAATGTGGCCACGGGCAGAGGCAGAGCCGGGGTTTGCCCGCGGTGCCCTCGCCCGCGGGTTAATTACCCACTGCCCTCCCCCTGCCTTGGGCTTCCTTGGCACAGGGGGTCGCTGCTGCTGGCTCAGGGATGGCTCCAGCCCCCTGGACACTGCCCGGGGCGGCCGTGACAGCGCTGGATGAGACAGGGATGGTGCAGCCGAATTCCAGGATTTCAGCCCGTCATTCCCTGCAAGCGGAGCCTGCAGCCTCCCTGCGAACCACCCACGGGGCCTCGGTTCCTTCCTCTCCCTGGCACTTTTCCTCCTCTAAAATGCACCGTCAGACCTGCCCAGGTCTTTCCCACCTGCAGGAGTGTCCACGGGCTCAGGGCCATGGACATCCCCGCGGCCACAGGGAGCCGGGAGGAGGCTTGGCTCCAGCATCCGCCTCCCGCAGCATCCCCCGCCCGAGCAGTCGCTCCCCATCCCTCCGCTCAGGAGGTGTCTAAGCGAGGGATTTGTGGCTTTCCGGAGGGATCCATCTGCCGGGGCTGCTCCAGGAGGAGCCCGTGTGAACCCACACATAAATAATTCCTTGTGTCCTCCCCGCTGGAGACACAAATCCCTGGAACCCGCGTGGCAGATGGGCTGCTGGAGCCTCAGCAGTGTCCCTGGAGCTGCCAAGAGGCTGCTTGTGTTGCCACTACCCGGGAGAGGAGCCGGGACACGGCTGTGGCTGGCTGGAAAAACGATGAAACGATGGAAAACGATGCAAAGTGATGAAACTGCCGACCTGGAGTGGAATTACAACTCAGAGTTTATCCCTGGAAGCACAAACGGAGGCAGGATGTGAACCCTGAGGTGGAGCTCACCTGAAATCACCACTTGGGTCTTCTTTCACTCCAAAGCCTGTGCTTGTACATCTGCCTGCCCCAAAACTGGCTGTCCCCAAAGCCAGGAGGATTCACTGTCCAACAGCGAAAAGTATCTTGCAGGTTTGCCAGTGTTTAAAAAACAAATTTAATCAGTGAATCAAATGTTTCATAGTTAATTTTATTTATTACCTCACTTTTCTCAAGGTAGAGCTTTGACACTGCTGAAGACTTTTGTGGTAGCCTTTTCTAACTGAGAAATAACCCTTTTAAGAGTAAAAACAACAGGCCCAAATGACCCCAAACCACATTTAGTAATGATATAAGTGTGAAAAACAGATTGCAAAGAATTGGTGGGAAATGTCTGTGGTGGCCAGGACCCAGCAGGCCGGGTCCAAGGTGCTGGGCAGGGTCTGCACTGAGGTCTGTACCTGTTGTAACACCTCCCACCTACCTGGGCCCAGGATGTGCTGGGCTGGGTGACTTCATCCACCTTCTGCTCCTCCAGCTGGGTTATTTCCAACCTAAATGATTCCACAATAAGTTTCAAACTCACTAAAACAGATGATGAATATCTGGCTTTATAATAAATCCGTATTTTGCAAGTTTGAAAACTTCAGATGTTTTGTGGAGCACATTTTTTTCTGGAACTTTGTGCTTCTGCCTTTATTCATCAGAAATGTTTTAGTCTTAATTTACCATTATTCTGTGGCTGCTTTATGGAGGAGAGCCACATTGCTTTCCCCCCTCCTTGCATCTGCCAGGAAAACAAAAAGCTGATCCTCTGCACCTGTCCCCAATTCACCACCAGCTGAAACGAAATTCAGTCACTCAACAAAGTGCCAGCAATGACTCAGTATGGAAATAAGACTTATTTCTTTTAAACTCTATTCTGAGGCAGCACAAGACAGCGGGCCTGTGTTCCACAGCAGAGCAGATCTGCTGGGTCATGTCCACAATCTTCTCCCAGAGCTTCCTCAACAGCTCAGAGACAAAAGGACAAAATACTGATTTTCTCTCTGAGACTGGGGCGCATCTGCTCCAGTATCTATTTACATTTCTGAACGTTGACAAGGCACGGTTAAAAAGCAAGAAAATGGAGCAAAATTAGAGGAAATATTGCAGGTCCCAAGTTACAGCCAACCTGCACTTCAGTTATCCCAATATCCACCAAATTTAATAGAAATTGGTTTAACAGACCCCCCCGAGGGGTGATGTCCCAGAGATTGAGGCCTCCATCCCTGAAGGTTGTTAAGACTTGGCTGAGCAAAGCCCCGGCTGACCTGGGCTTGTGGGATGCTGGACTGGATGAGCTCCATGGTCCCTCCAGTCACTCCGGCTGGGATTTGGATTTCCCACAGCTGTGATGGATAGGGCTGAATCCAAACCATTCCTACAGGTGTGGGTTAGGAATTCCATGCTCTTCCTGGATGCTGATGGTTTTCAGCTACCAAATCTTCCCTGTGAGGGTGGGGAGGCCCTGGCACAGGGTGCCCAGAGAAGCTGTGGCTGCCCCTGGATCCCTGGCAGTGTCCAAGGCCAGGTTGGGTGGGGTTTGGAGCACCCTGGGATAGTGGGAGGTGTCTCTGCCCATGGCAGGGGGTGGAATGGGATGGGCTTTAAGGTCCCTTCCAGCCCAAACCATCCTGGGACTCTATATTGAAATAGTACACCTGGAAACATTTCAACTCTGAGGATGCTGGGGTAAGAACTATGGCAACTTAAAAAAATTCCTGTAGCAAACCTGTGGATATCTGCTGTCCACCTTAACCAACCCAGCTCCCTTCCCCACTTGGATTGTACAGCCACTAACTTCCAACAAAAGTCTGGGTTTCAGGTCTTCTATCTGTTCTCTGTTTTCAGTAAAATCTGTTTTGTTGTGGTGAATAAAACTCATCCATTCCTCATGGCACTGAACACGGGGAGTGTTTGCAGCCGCATAATACAGCTATTTAAAAAGTGCTAATTGCTTCTTTTGGAAGAAGTGCCTGAATGTTCCCGTTCCAGCAGGGAATGAGCTGCATTTGTACGCTGCTCTCAAGATTGTTTATCTTCCCTGCTCCTCTATTCCTAATATTCTCCACTTATTCTGAAGCCTGGCAGGCTCCATATGAAAAGAAAATGAGTAAATGATTTTAAAAGGAGCTGGTTTAGAGTTGAGCTGAGTGTAAAGTAGTGAGTAAAAGAGAGTCTTATTGCAGTTAGGGCATCCTGGTGTGGAAAGCCTTTGTACCTCACCTCTGAGAGGCACTGACACGATTTTTTCTCTTCCCATTTGCATAACATCAGATTAAATGCAGAAATATTCACCCTCTGAAGGATATGGCCTGGGGACAAAAGGGCAGCAAAGGTTTCCACCATGTCACCCAGAGAGCAGGAAGGAGGATTGCTCTTGAAAACCACTCTTGGAAACCACTCTTCCAGTTTTCCCACTTCATGTTTGATTCACATTTCTGTTAAAAAATTCAAGACAAGTAAAAACTGTTCTTTGTGGCTCAAAGAATGATGTCAGTTATTAATTGTGATTTATGACATTGGCTGCTCCTGTTTGGTGCTTTCTGCCCACGATTCCATCTGGAAGTCACCGCCAGAAGTTCGCTCACTGTCAGCCGATGGCTCCAAAGCTTTCTACAGGTCTCAGGTTTATTGCTGTGCTAATATTTGGGGAGTAGGATTCACTGTTGAGGAATATGAGGGAAATGATGTCACTCAGCCACCGTAATTTTGTGAAGAATAAAAAACACCAGGCTTTTCCTGGAGGACAGAGAGGCCACATCCTTTTCCCATAAAACCAAGCGCCGCAGGATCTGTCTTGGAGACAGACTCCTGCAAGCCAGACAGAACACTGGAGCTGTAAAACAGCTCCTCATCACAAATGGCTCTGTGACATAACAAACAGGAGGTAAAACCCTCTTTAAGGTGTATTTGATACAGCAAAGTTCAGCTTGACCCATATGCTGGGCTTGAACAGTCAATTTTTTGCCTCTCAGCGTTAATCCAGCCTGAAAAGCTTTGTATTCCCAGTGAAAGGCTTTATCTAAACCTCCACAGAAATGTTGTAGTGCACATGGATTGACAAAATCATTCAAGCAAAGCCCGTTTTTAGAGAAGGGTGGATGTGTTGTGTGAAGCGAGGATTGCACCAGAACTCGAATTTGGGGTTATTTAAAGCCTTGGTGATCACCGTGGGTGCAAAGGTGACTCTGACCCCATTTCCAGGCAAAGCCAGGTCACTGATCCCGTGGACATCACCGCTGTCCTGTCCCGGGCGTGACTCATTCGAGAGCTTCAGCAATGCAGATTGCCAGGGACAACATGCAGCTGTCCCCTGGATCTCACTTGGAGCTTTGCAAACAGCAGTCAGGCACCAAATCATCCCTGGAGAAGCTGTTGTCTCCTTGACTCATCATCCAGTGCCAATGTGGGGTCCTGGCAGACTGTGACGTATCTGTCATTCCCACAGCGTGATGGGAACATGGTGAGGGTAAAAAATTGCCACAAATCCCTCTCCTTTCTCTCCCATCATGAGAGCTCTGCCCTCCCAGCCAGGCACAGCCCCTAAATCTGAGTCTCTGCTTGGAAAAACAAAGATCTGTGCACACAGGTCTTCAGGTTCTGGGAAACAGGAATTTCCAGTCTGAGCTGCCTGGGAGTGCCAGGACAAGGGGAATGGCTTCCCACTGCCAGAGGGCAGGGTCAGATGGAATTTTGGGAAGGAATTCCTGCCTGAGAGGGTGGGGAGGCTCTGGCACAGGGTGCCCAGAGAAGCTGTGGCTGCCCCTGGATCCCTGGAAGTGTCCAAGGCCAGGTTGGACGGGGCTTGGAGCACCCTGGGATAGGGGAAGGTGTCCCTGCCCATGGTGGGGGGTGGCTCTGGATGGGCTTTAAGGTCTTTTCCAACCCAAACCATTCTGGGATTCTGTGATCCTAAATTATTACTGGTAGGTTTTGTATGAGTTGACTGCAGGAAGAGACATGGACATAAAATTTCATCCCTGACAGGGAAATCCAACCACAATATTTTATCCCTGGAAAACACAATTTAGTTCATGCCTGTAGCGAAACACCCTTAAAAATGATCTCAAACTGAGATGTGACCTGCTCCAGGCACACAGATCAGGGACACCAAAGACATGCAGTTGAAGTAAACACCACAAATAAACTCAATTTGTTGATAAAACCCAAGGATGGGGTTTCCAAGACAAGCAGTGTCTCCCCTGAATTTCTTGGCAGGGATCCCTACTCCTGCAGAAAGGCTTGTGAGCCAGATCTCCGTATTTTCTGGAGAGGCAGCAGCAGATATTTGATGAGCTCTATGAATAGAGTTGTTGATTCACTGGAAAATACAGGAAAAACCGCGGAGAAAACAAATCAAATCAATTTAAACTGCTGACACATTCTTGGATTGGGGAGGGAAATGTAAAAAGTGTTTTGAAGCAAGGCAATCACTTGGTAGCCCCCACAGAAGAATGAATTTCTGATTTGACACTAAGTATATTCGCAATAAAATTACCAAGTGTGATTTGAGAACTAAAAACCCCCTTCTTGAAAAATTTCTGGAAAGGGAAATATTGGGTGATGGTTTTCAATGAAGAAAATGCAAACATAATCCATTCAATATCTCCTATTGAATTAAAATATCTAAATATTTTGAATGAAGAATTCATCCTTCCTCTCGTGCTGGGGAACTGGAGAACAACAAAATGAAATCACAGCTCAACTTCCCCCTCCAGTTTTGCTGATAGATGTGGATGTCCAGAGGTTTGGCCAAAGAGATGCTTCAGACACGAGAGAATTCAGGGAGCTGGGTTCCTTTTCCGTGTTCAGGAGGCTTTTAAAATGCTGCATTTACAAGAAATTATTCTGTTTGTGGGGGTTTGTTGTGACATCAAAAATCAGCAGCATCGAAGGGACCAAAGCTCAGTGTTTGAGCTGAAATTCACAACCCCCCCGGGGTCCCTGAGCAGGAGCTGGTGAGCTGTGGTAACCCACCTCACCTTAGAAACGAGTTCTGCAGGGTGATTCATTTGCTCTGGAATTATTTACTTGTCTAAACGTCAGCAAAAGATTTTGTGTTCTTAAAATAAAAATTATTTTCAGTGACACTTCTTCAACTGAAAGGCTTTGCAAGTGCTGCCAGCACAGTTACAAAAGCTTTGGGTTTTTCATGCAGCTCCTTTTTACACATTTTACCAAAAATTCCTCTTGCGGTGCCTTCCATGTGTGTGAGCACAGAGCAGAGCTGAGGGGCTTGAAATTTTAACTTTGGCTTTCTCTTATTTTTCCCCTTAAATGTGAACTTTTTACATTTCTGATGCTCACTTGGGACATCATTAAAACAGCTCTCTCATGTCTATTCTCGGAATTGTTACAGCGGGTGCTCCACCTCGGTGTCACCATCTCCAGGAACACTCCTAAATGTGCTCCAGATGACACCCCAGCCTTTCCTTGGAAGGGAAAGGAATCTTCCCCATCCTGTTGGGTGTTCATGCCCACATTACAACATCACTAATTATTTTGCTCTGCAGTAATTAGATCCTATCTGAGGCCAGTATTTAATGAATGGCCACCAGGCAGCAGGAAAAAAAATAAATTCATAAATACATGAAGTCTCATTAACCACTGAATCCATTGGTGGGAAGATCCACTCTGAGGTGTAAAGTTTCTCCTCTTTTCCTCCTCCTTTAACTCCTCACAGGTCCTTGAACACAAATCAGGGTTATTTTCCTGCTAATCCCACACACAGGAGAGCTCGTGGCTGCTGAAGGCCCACGAGCACAGGGCCATCCCCTCTGTGCCAGGCTCCGGGGGAGTTGTGCTCCATGAAATCCCCTGGGAACACGTCCTGGCTGAAAGCACTGCTGGGAACACAGCTTTTTTGCCTGTCTTTTATGGATAATGATCTCCTGAGCAGCAAAACCAGTCAGGCCAGACACTGCCCAGCCACCCGAGAGGGCTCCGGGGAGGTTATTTGCACGGAGCTGTGACAGTGGGGCGTGAAAGGAGGTTAAATATGTTTTATTTAGCTTAGATTTGCCACCTCCCAACCTCAGCAGGTTTAATTCCCTTCTCTCTGTATACTGGAAGTCTGTAAATAACTCCAGTGCTTCCCAGGTGGCTGCTCTTGCAGCCACACAGTAAATGTGGGGTTGGATGTGAGATGCAAGAGGTGTTTCCAATGGGCTGGAAGTGGTGGATTTTTTTTTTTTTTTTTTAAGAAAATCAAATAAACGTGAACTTCCATTCATCAAAGTTTGAATGAAAAAGGAATATTCATTTAGAGCTCCTCAATGGAAAATAAAGAAGGAGGAAGAGGGCAGGAACAGAGACCACTCAACTTGGCTCCCAGAGCTCTCATAGGGATGGACATTCCTGATGTGGGGGTCTTGCAGGTCAACAGAAAATATGAATTTATTAGCCTGAAAATTAAGTTTTCTACATTCCTAAGAATTTAACTCAATCAACACACTGAGAAGTCGTTCAATTTCTGCTCTTCCTTAGCTTTGGGCTCCCTGCTGCAAAGAAATAACTCTCCACACTCAAGAGGTTATTGAGAAATAGTTTTATTAAAGCCCAGCCAGAAGATGAAAATAAATGTAAGGGTGGCTGAGAGCACTGGGATGAGCTGCCAGGAACTGCCAGGACACAGAGGGACCTTCCACAAAGGGCCCCAAAAAGCTTAACCAAGCCCCAGGCTCTAATTTGAGAGGTTTTGGGAAATTCAGGTGGTGATACGAGGACCAGAAAAAAGGGCCACTCCAAGTTTCCAGCATTTCCAGCACATGTGGTATATTGGCTGGTTTGGCAATTTGCAGGTTGAAGTAAAAGCCTGCAGATTCCCCCAAATAATTGTGCAAACCTTCTCCTGGTGTCAGAGCATGGGATGAGCCATGTGGGACACCCAGCCCAAACCTGACCCACTGCCTGACAAACCAGCAATGGCCAAAATGCAACATGAATGCACCAAAAACCCCAAGGGAGTAGAAATTGGAGAGTGTGGGGAGAATCAGGACTGGGATGTGGTGGAGGAGCCTTCACCACATCACGCTGCTCCTTGGTGGCACCGAGCCATTGAGCCCCCTCACGTGTAACCACAGACCTGCCAAAAACTTCAACAGGCTTTTTTTTCCTCCTTGAAACAATAACAGAAAGAAGAAATGTTACAGTTCTGAGGTCAGGTTTTGGAGTGTTCAAAGTGCTTTTCTTCGCTGGGTGCTGCAATGCAGATTCACAGTCCCCACGATGCCATCAAGGCGGGCAGGGTCCCTGTGCCACCAGCAGAGGTGTGTGTGGTCCCTGTGCCATCGAGCAAGGTGTGCATGGTCCTTTCACCATGATACAACCTGTGCATTGTCCTTACATCACCACACAAGGTGTGCCTGGTCCCCGTGCTCTGTGCAATGTGTGCAGGGTCCCTGTGCCATCAGGAAAGGTGCTGGTGGTCCTTGTCCCACCGTGCAAGAAGCTCCTGGTCCTTGTGCTGCCTGGCGAGGTCTGAATGGTCCCTGCATCACTGTCCAATCCACCATTCCTGCACCACCATGCAGCTGGTCCCTGTGCATCCAGGTGTGCATGGTCCCAGGGCCATCAGGAAAGGTGTGTGTGGTCCCCCTGCTGCCATGTGAGATGTGCATGGACCCTGCATCGCTGAGTAAGTTGTGCATGGTCTCTGTGCCATCAAGGAAGGTGTCATGGCCCTTACACCATTGTACAAGGTGTGCATGGTCCTTGCACCATCATACAAGGCGCCGCGCTGTTCAAGAAGCACAGGACAGCAGCAGCCTCCCGACACCGTTTCTTGCCCAGCACAGGGTGAATCCCCGAGCGCTGCTGGAATCCCCCTGCGCAGCCCCGGCTCAGCGCAGACCCCGGCCGGGGCACGGCAGGCAGGGGCAGCAGGAGCAGCAGAGGCCGAGAGCCGCAGTCAGCAGGGCCGAGAGCCGCGACGGCCGCTGGTATTTGCCGGCTCTCTTCACCTCGCCGCCCGTCTGGGCCGCGTAGTCGAGGGTGCGCAGGACGTGCTGCTCCACGCTGTCGGCAGCGCCGTGCTGCTGGGCCAGCAGCCCCTCCAGCTGCAGGAACAGCCCGCGCAGCTCCAGCATCTGCGCCTCCAGCTCCAGCAGCTGCCGCTGGCGCGCCTGGGCCAGGCCGAGGTGATGCTTGGCCTTGAGCTCCTCCAGGTCGCGGCCGACGATGCGAGGCCCCTGGGGGCTCTCGGCCAGCAGATCCACGTCCTGGGCGCCCAGGTTGATGCCTGCCAGCTCCGCCTGCCTCTGGATCTGCTCCTTCAGCCGGTGTCGATAGCGGCTCTCCCGGGCGTAGTGGCGGGCGAGGACGGCACCGTAGCGGCGCAGCAGCAGCCACAGCTGGGTCTGGCGGACGCGGGGCCCCGCTCGGCCCGAGCCCCCGGCCGGGGCCGCCGGCAGCGCTCCGAGCTGGGGCTGCAGGGCCGCGGCCTGGCGGGCGAAGGCGGCCCGGGCCGCGCCGAGGCCGCTCTTCTCGCGGGCGATGCTCTCCTCCGAGGTGCAGCACAGCACCGACTGCTGCGTCCTGTCGATGCTCTCCGAGAGCTGCTCCAGCCGCTCCAGCGCCCGCCACAGCTCGGCCGCCTCCCGCAGCGCCCGGCCCACGGGGCTGGCGTCGTCCCCGACGAACGCGGGGTTCTCGAAGCGCCCGGAGTCGTCGTGCGGGTCCCCCTCGGCCGCCACTCGCTGCTGCAGCTCCGCCAGCCGGTCCCTCATGCTCCGCGGGGCTCCAGCACCGTCTGCGGGGACGTGTGAGGCTGGAGCTCCTGCGGGAGCGCTGCGAGCCTTCCCTCCTGGCACCAGAGCAAATATTGGTGCAGGAGGGCAGGTCCTGCGTCAGCCCCAGGCCGGACACCGCCGGCGGAGGGAAGGGACTGTCCCGGGGCAGAGCGGGAGGAAGGCCCGGGCCGGGAGCGCTGCCAGCACCGCCCGCACCTGCGTCACCGCGCGGGCTCCAGCTCCACACCTGATCCACCGAGGCTCGGCACAAAGACGCTTTTATTCACCCAGAAACAAGGACACCCAAAAGTCCCGTCAGGCGGGGCAAGGAGGGGGTCGCTTACCCGGCACCCCCCGGCCTTCGAAACGGCTCCACACAGCTCCAAAGGTGCACAAACCCAGCCAGGCACCGGCCTCACCGTGTGCCCCAAACCCGGCTCCTGGGTGTACCTAAGGAACGGCAAATCCCACAGAGTCACTGATTCTGCCGAGTGAGAAAGGACCCACAGGGATCACGGAGTCCAGCACAGCACCATCCCCCCGAATCCCCCCCTGAGCCTGAGGGCGCTGTCCAAACACTCCTGGAACTCAGATCATCCCATTCCAGCGCCTGATGTGAACTGGAAAGGTGGGATGGAGGCAAAGCTTGGCCTCTCCCTGCTGTGCAGGTCGAGAAAGCTCCAGGGGCCACCTGGTGCCCGCGACCACCGATATCACCGGCAGCACCCTGAATGCCTGGATTCGAAAAGGTGCTCTTGGGGTTTTCCAGGCTGGAAATGAGCGTTGGGATGAACAACGGGCCTGCACATCACTGCAAGGCAGTGTTGAGTCCACACGCTGCTGAAGTGCATAAAAATCACAGTTGAATTCTAAGACATCTATAAAAATTACCGTTAAAAAGGTACTTCTACAAAACGCATTTCCAAAGGACAGGGGAAAAAGAATTGTTCTCTACCACTCTGGTATTTTATATCATGTATTTTATAACTTGTATTTTATATTATGTATTTTATAACATGTATTATCACATATGACCTAAACATGATGATATAAAATATTTAACAGCTATGATATAATATCAATATAATATCGATATAATATCAACACAGGGACAGCCAAAGGGGGTTTAAGAAAGGTCAAGCAGCTCTGAAGGGAGTGGAATTCCTTCCCTCCAATGCCATCTGATGGATGTACATAAAGGGGGGCTCCAGCATCTCTGCAAAACAAGTTTAATTTTGTTCTCTGTAACCATTGAGGCCAAGAAAAAAAAAGTCCTTTTGTCCCTGGGGTTTGGAGGATGAGTGTTGTGTTAAAAAGGAGATATTCATTCCCACTGGAGAGGAAATGCCACTGGAATCAGCGCAATAAAGTGAAATGTCAAGTAAGTCAGCAGATTAATGAGGGGAAAAGTCAAAATAGAATGACAGAATCCCAGAATCATTAATGTTGGAAAGGGCCTCCCAGACCATCAAATCCAACCTGTGACCGATCCCCACCTTGTCACCAGCCCAGAGCACCGAGTGCCACCTCCAGCCCTTCCTTGGACACCCCCAGGGATGGGCACTCCAAACCTCCCTGGGCAGCCCCTGCCAAGGCCTGACCGCCCTTTCCATGGAGAAATTCCTCCTGAGTTTATTCCATGTATTTGTCAGCACCTCCTTCCAGCTGAGCCCGAAGCCCCCCTGGCAGCTCTACACAAACCCATCCACCCCCAAAAATCCATGTTTAAACAATGTTATCTCTGCTATTTAACTAGAGGGCACAAACAGAGGTGGGAAAGGAGTAATTCCTTGTTTTCCATGAAATATCCCTTAGACAACCGGTACAACCTTCTCCTCAAGCCAAGCCACCCCCTGAACCCACCCCATGTCCCACAGTGGCTGAGGGACCTCACCCAGGAGCCTCCTCCTCCCCCCCTGCTATTTCATGGCATTTTTAACCATTTCACTGCACTTTCAGGCATTTTTCCCTTCTTTTCCCAAGAAATCATTAGCTGCTCCTATCCTTTTTTCCCAGAAAAATGGTACTTCGGAGCCAGATCGAATGGTGATTGGGGTGAGGGTCTTCATCCCATCCTGCTTGAGATCTTCAGTTTATAAAGCTTCTCTGCCCACTTCATAAATAAAGTTTCTATATCCAGTTTATAAACCTTTCCATTAAAATATAAAATCATCCAGTTGAACTAAAAAACAATTTTCTTTTTACATTAAAACCTCCATTTTACCTACTTTTAAAAAATGTTTTGATGTCTCAGCTACTCAGTAAGCAACGCGAAACCAAAGTAAGAGTTTCTCTTTTTATTTTTTTTTTTTTTATTAAGACAATCCCACAGCTGGAAAATGAAACATCCTAGATTACATCAGTGACTTCAAAAAAACTCTAGAAAAAAATCTTTACAAATTTACATTTGTACAATACAAAAAACTAACAGCTCATTGCATATAAATATTACATTTGGTCTGCCAACACGTGGCATCAAAATCCCTGAAGTATTCATTAAAGGGACCTGAGATAGCAGATGTGAAGATATGGGCATAAATATCACCTGAAAAAAAATTAATATAGAAAGTAGACATAATTCTAAATAGTTTTGTGCATTTTTGGAGTATTTTAAACCCAGAACACGACCTGGAGAGCCTAAATCACGTGAATTTTGCTCCAACATCAAGTGGTATTTCTACATGAAATCTGCTCTAATGACTCATGGAGGAATGAAGAGCCTGAATTAATATTTCTACAGAAAAATAATCCTCAGATGTTGAGTTCTGAACACACCCAAGCAGCCACCACTCTGAGGAGGAATTTTAGGAAGAGAAACGGCAGATTTGGATTTTACCTGCAAATATTCCGGCAGGATTTCAGCCCCCACCCCCCCCAAATGGCTCCTCACAGACCCAAAACCCAGGAAGATCCACACTGCTTGCCAATGAAAACCCCCAAACCGAGGAACTGCTCCGAACTGCCCACTGGTGGAATTAGCTCCCAACTATTTACACATTTGCCAGCTCTCCAGCGCGGCTGCAGTTACTACCAGGAGTAGTAATTCCAAGTGCTTGGTTTGCCTTGGAAGTCTCACAGACTCGGATCAGGTACCCACATCCACGCACAGAAATGTATTTCAGCACCATTTTTAGAACACTAGAGTTAAGGCTGTGACAGCAATTCCCACTGGAAATCGAAATTTTTCAGGGATTCGTAGCACAGTTGTGTGAGTTCGCTGTGGGCCAAACAGGACGTAGTAAAAATGTACAAGATTCCAACAGGTCTTTGCATTTCTAAGACTAAAAAAAGACAAGTTTTTAGGCTAAATTTTGCAGGCTGTTACTTACTGTACATAAAGGAGTTTTTTTATCATGTGTAAACCTCGGATATACTAAAGAGTTGAAAAGTCTCTGTCGCTCATGCGCAGGGATTTGCTATAATACACATTGTAAGAACACAACAACAGCTCCCTACCTACTAAATATAGAGTTAGCCTTGGAGGGTTAACTGCTCCTTCAGGAAAACATCAGCATTTTATAAAACTCTGCAGGATGGTTTTTAAATAAGATAAAATTAAGACATGTAAACACACAAAGACATTTTTAACCCATGAGATCCATGACGGGACGCTCCAGATCAGGACACGACATCCTTAAACCTACAGCTGTTCACTTTTCCCTGGTGTTCACCACTCAAAGATAGAATTAATCAAGTTCTTATCAAAAATTTGTGATTCAAACTGATTTTCTCATGTTAATATTCTGTGATTTGGAGCACAGGAACATTCCCGAGATACCCAGGAGCAGCTTTTCCAAATGCTTGGCAAGGGTCATCTTGCTTTTGGGAGTCAAGAGAACCTCCATGTATTTTAATTTTTTAAATTAATTAAAAACTCTCTGCCACACCCCCAGTGCCAGCTCTTTTCCACGCTCTCTGAACTACTCAGTTCTTCTGCTTCCCCACAGGAGGAGCAGCTGATGGGCATTAAGGAAAACATTCCAGGAAAATGAAACTACGCAAACAGGACGCAGAATTTGAAGCAGCCAAAAATCCTCCATGAATTATTTCTTCACAATTCTTTATAGTTTTTTTGTCTGCAGGGTGGGGGTGGTTGGGATTAGGGGGTGGCCTCTGCTTGGCTGATGGAGAAAGGAGTGATGGAAAGGAGGAGGAGGAATAAAACTGCCCAAATCCATCCAAGTTCAAGCACCAACACAAAGGTTTGGATTTAACCTTACAGCCTGGCAGGCCAGCTGAAATAAAATTCATCATGAGATCTGAAGTTTCCAAGAGAATAAATAAATAGCCTATAAAAGGAAACTACAGGAGAAAGGTGGGGCATGGCAAAGAGAAAAATAAAAAGTGATGAAGAAAATAAAAAGCAGGTGAAGTTTGGGCTGAATCACGGAATCACTAAGGTCTGAAAAGCCTCCATGATCATCAAGTCCAACCTTCAACCAAATCCCACCATGGCCACTGAACCACCAAGGGCTACATGTTCTCAGTTCTTGGATGGTGACTCTGCCACCTCCCTGGGCAGCCTCTCCCAATGCCTGACCACTCTTTCCATGAAAAAATTTTCCCTAGTATCCAACAGCACATCACTACTGCCAAATAAACCTTGTCATCCATGCCCTGGTCTGGAGAGAGAGGGGAGCACTACAGGGACAGTGGTTTGGGGCTGGGAGAAGCTGAGAGCAAAGACACAAGATTTCAGCCCTGTCTCTGTGGAGGATGGAGTGTGTAGGCCTGAGGCCTTTTCCAAGGCGTCCCCCAGTGCCCCGAAGTGCCCCAGCAGCTCGGGATCGGGATCCTGCCAGCAGGACATCTCGAGGGAACAGAGGCACCAATGCCCAAGTATCTACAGGAACAGAAGAGCCCCTGGCCTGCCTGCTCACCCCCAGGAATCCCACTCAAAATCAGACTTTAAATCCCATTCCTTAGGCAGAGTCTGGAGTTTTTTGTTGTGAGTGCAAGGAAAGACAGCACATTCCTGATGCTGCAGCCTGCCTGGAGCTCAGCAGGGTCTGGAGCAGGGAGACTTTTGGATGGTTTAACTCACTTTAAATCCTGCTTCTGCTGCACCTGGTGGGCTCATCCTAAGTTTACCACACTCGTAAGTGGCCCCTGATAGGATTTGGGATTCGAGAGCATCCAAGTTCCTACAAAAGTGTCATTATTCCACAGAACTATGAGAAATCAACTGCCCAACTCAGAGAAAGAATCCAGACACAAGCAAAAAGAACATCTCTAAACCCAAGTTATTTGTCATGCTTATAAAAGGTTCTCATGCACAAAAAAAAAGCTTTTTTTTTTTTCAATTTTTACACTAAATTCTGCTGTCCCAGTACCCCCTGCTCTAGCTCATAGTCATGGGACACAGTAATACTTACGCCACAGCAAAGTGATGCTTCACTGGTATCTTCACAGTACAGAGAAAAGATACAGTTAAGAACATATTTAATCTTGCTGTTAAAATACACCAACTTATAAAATGATTTCTCTGGAATCCCTGTGGTTTCTCTCTCCCCGACCCCTATACAAAATAAATAAGGAATAAGGGGATTTTCGGCCAGTCAGAAATAGAGGGAAAAGCATTTCTTTTGCATTTCAAGCTTTTCAGGCTTTAGGACAGAACCCATAGTGTTTACATTAGCTCACAGGACTGATCTAAGGGATATGACTCCAACTATGGACTGATGCATACATGCTATTCCTGGTTACCATATGTAAAAAGACCAATCAGTCAAACAAATAATACGTCTCTTATAAATATAAATGTGTGTATATATATACAGATATATGAGAGAGATGATAGGACAGGATTTTATACTTTAAAGCCCGACACAGAACTAGGAGAGCCTCTGCACTTGGTTCCCCCGCCCCCCCATCAAAAACCAAATCAAGTCTAGCAATGGATTACGGCAGATTCCAAACATTCCTTACAAAATTAAAAGTGTGGGTTTTGTACTGTACCATAAACTCATATTAATGAGCAATTTAGGATATACTCTCCTCCATCACAAAACTAAACCTCTGCTTTTTTTATTTTCAAGTCATTTTTGCATCTAACTAGGATTTTTTTGGAAAGCAAGATAAAATAGCTAGTGCTTAATATAGAAAGTCAAAAATCAAATTCCTTCTGCATCTGAGAAAGTACATGGGTCACTCTTTGCTGCCTGAGGTTTTCCAGAATTATTGACCAAGCTGTGCACAGAAGAACTTCAGAATATTGGATGAAAACTTAAAAAAAACCTAAAAACCTTGAAAAACTCCACTGGAACTTTGTAGCTTGACTTGTTCTCTCTGTGACCTGACTCTGCACTGTCAGACAACGGGAGGAAATCAGAATCCCACATATATTCCAGCCAGAGCCCAGGAAGAAAGGAAGAGGCCGCTCACCTCCAGCTCAGCCCACGCCAATGCCGAGGTCACCGAGGAGCGTGAGCAGGGATCTCCTCACCAACTGCACTACCACTGCCAGAGGATTTCAAGTCAGCATTTCCCAGGACAACAAGAGCACAGTGCAACAGGAATTCTCTTCTGGAAGCTTGAGACACAAGAGTCAGTCTGGAGAGCAACAGCTCCCTCGGCACCTCCAAGGGGCTGAAGGGCCCAAACCACATTTCCACGGAGCGCAGGGCAGTGGGAGCCAGCCAGCCCCTCTGCACAACCAAATCCCCACCTGCCCCAAACATCTGCTGCTGAGAACTCTCAGAACCACTGCATTTGATTTCATGGTGGCAATACAAGGAAGATACAGCTACTCACAACTTCCACCCCTCTACGCTCCTTCTCGCCTCTTCTTCACCACGCTCTGAATAACAGCATCTATTTTCTTTTCAGTTTCCAGTAGTTGTAAATAAGAGGTAGCTGAGCTACAATTAAAAATCATGCTTTGAAGAGGAGGAACCTTTCAAATGTTGAAGTCACCCCTTTAGCTGCACAATCTCAATTAATACTATAAAAATATGAGAGGACAAAAAGAAAATAGATGCAAGTAACTTTTGCATTTGGCACCTTTTGTCTAGATATTCATACTTCTCAAGTATTCTCTTTTTAATAAAGTTAATGCACACATAGGACACACCACATCAAAGGTTTGCTACATATTTACAAGGCACCAACCCTTTGTCACTTTTTTACACGAATAAAGAACCGATAGAAAGCACATCAGGACCCCCAAAACTGTAGTATGGACATACTTCAGTTCAGCACAATTCCATCAACGTTTGGCCTGGGAAGATTAAAATAATCCAGATCCTTCTTACGATATAGAAACTGTAAACATTTTATAGCTGCCTTTAGGATTGGTGTATTGTGCAAAAGTTATAATTATTACTGTGTCTAAGGATTTATGGCAGAAACCACATAAAAACTCTGTAAGAAGGTGCTATTTCTATAATACAAAAACAAAACGAGGGAGGGAAGTCATAAGCGTGACTCGAAAATGTCATGTTCTTACTGAGAAGCTGGAAGCCTCTGTAATGTGATGAACTCGTAGTGTGTGGGGAAGAATTTCTGTAATTTAAGGCCTAATGACTAAGGCTTGTTTTGACCAATGAAGTGTGGAGATCTGAAGCTTTAAAACAAACACAAACTGACAGGATGGAAAAGCACCACTGTGAAACGTGAGTGGAGTCCCCGCACAACTTGCTTGGTAGAATTTCTGGTAAAATCCCTGCAGTAGAAGGCCATTGAAGTTCTTTTAAAATTGTTCCAAAGTTTTCTATCTGTCAATAATTCCATCCCATGAGATGGCTGACCCTGGCTTTTTCTGTCATTTTCCGCACCCTGCCTGACCTGGAAGTACCAAGGTTCAAAGGATCCTCGGTGTGCACAAAATTGTCATTGTCGGAGTCGTCGTTGTACAGGACAGTTCTCCTGCCCTCGTTCCTGGTTTTGATCCGAGGGGGGCGGCTGAATCTCCCTCCGAACACGCTCTCCCCAAACTGTCCCCCAAAGAGGTTTTCAAACTCATCGTCAGCGAGCCGGGCGCGTTTCGCTCTGGTGGCTCCTCGCGAGGCCCCTCGGCCTCCTCGGCCTCTCCTTCCTCCCCGGCCGCCGCCCCTTCCTCTGCCGCAGCCTCTTCCACCTCTGCCCCCTCTTCCCCCTCTGTTCCACCTGCCCCACCTGCCCCATCTGCCCCTCCTCCCTGTCCCTCGGCCCTGCCAATTCCGTTTGCCCCCGGTGAGTTTCCGTTTGATTTTCCGTTTGGGTTTTTTGGATTGCACAACTTTGCTGTAGTCGTGGTCGCCATCAATGTAATCCTGGTCTGTTCTGGAGGTTGATTCCGAGTCGGAATCAGAGCCACTTCTGCTTTCAGAGCTGGAGCTGGATCCCGATTCCCCACTTTCTGATGAAGACAAACCAGACTTTTCCTTTACTTCTCTCTTCTTCTTTTCCTCTTCCTCCGCCTCCTCCAAGTGCTCGTCCTCTTCTGAGGCGCTCAGCAGCTTCCTCTTCACTCCTGCCCGGGGTTCTCTGCCATCCCCATTGGTGAGTGGCCCATCAGGAGAGTGATCTAAGCAAACACAGAATAAACCCATCAGCATCACACCAGAGCCAAACAGGACACAGAAAGTGGGGTTTGCCTCAGTTGCCTTTGGGATTCTCCTCAGCTGCCTCTGAGGTGTGCTCAGGGCTGATCCAGCTTGGAGGTACTCCCCCTTTACATGCTGTGGACACAAGCAGGTGCTCTAAGGGGAAATTTTATCTAGTAAACAGTTTTTCTCTGGAAACAATGACTGCAAACGCTTCTGAGTAAGAGTTCAGTGAAGATCGAGGCAGTAACAGAAGCCCAGAGTGACCCGGTGGGACACAAACATCTAAAACTCAGTCAGGTGAATCCTACCTGAGGTGCCAAGGCAGGAGAAACTCTAAAATCCATTTCAAACCTATATATACACAAAAATAACATTCTGCAAGCAGCATTTATTCCCTATCAAATGCACGTTCTCCAAAGGCTTAGTCCAGGGAGTATTAATGGAAAGCCTAACTCAACAGAGTAAATGACCCAAGAAAGCTCACTGGGATTGCTGAACACCTTAAGTGAAAATTAAATTAAGTATCTTGCTGGCTTGGGACCCAAAATCCTCCATATTTTTGGGGTTATGAATCTGACAAGGAAGATTAAATATCTTCTTTAACATAGGACAGGAAAAGCTCACCTACAGCACCCAGCACTGCTACAGCACAGGAGTGTGGACTTGGGAAAGGCTGCAGTGTTCAGGAAATGCCCACTCAGTGCTCACCTTGGGGGAAACTCTGAGTAACTTGTCCCAGAGATTACCACACCTGCAGTGTTTCCCTTCTAATCACACCTACTTTGTCTTGTGTGTGAGAAAAATACTTAAATGGTTTTGTAAATTTTTTTTCATCTTTGGATTAAGGCGAAGGTTTTGGGGTGGGGATTCTCTTGGTTTGTTTGCTTTTTGTAACTCCTGACAGAACTGTAGGAGCTTAAGAGCAATTAAGTTTTCCATCTGGAGAGATTTTAAAGGACTTCACTAAACTGCACATGGAATCATCTGCGTTCCACACCTCAGACAAAACACCACAGAACTGTAGGGTGTAAATTAAATTCAATTTTTGGGTATGGTTTGGGGATACATATAAGGCTACACTCAGGCAATAATTCCATAAACATCAGACACAAGCAAAATCTTTCATCTCTAGTGAAACCAGTCAGTCAAAGAACAGAATGTTATTACTTCTCACCTTGTTTCACTGGTGTAGATTTGCTCCTGACTGGTCTGCTTTTCCCTGGATCTATGGCATTTCCACTCCGGCTCTGTGCATTTGAGCCTGATGAAGATGGTTGACCCTCCAGCTCTTCACCAGTGGCTGAACCCAGAGGTTCTTCTGCTGTATCTGAAACTGCAGACAGGACACCACAAGGGGACAGGCTGATTTTAATGTTCTATTTACAGGGCTGTGTCTGGGGAGGTTTTGTACCCCCTGAATTAACAGCCCAAGTCAGGGTAATCTCACCAAGCTGCTCTGCAGCCATGGAAAGACAAATTCCTCCTGAATGTAATCCCAAGTAGGATTAATTTATCCATAACTGCTGTAGGAAAGAAGCCCATACACAGGAAGTCTGGGCTTTTGTCACTGGACTGATTCTTAACATGGCCAGACCCAGTTCCCAATTCCCTGATCCTTACCCAGAACTTTCCAACAGCCAAACTCAGCTAAAACAACCTACAAACACCACATTTCCAGGACCTTGCTCCTTCAACGGGTGGGTGTCTCATGAGGATCAGACTCAACCTGCACAGACAAGTTGCTGTAAGAGAAAGGCTGGATTTCTCCTCACCATGAGATGAGACTGAAGAGTTAGTCCTGGTCAGGGGCAGTGAGGTATTTTGGTTGGGTTTAGGTTGAATCTTCATTTGCTTCTGTTTCCCTTTTGGGCTGCAAACACAGAATACCCCGAAGAGATAAATCTGTTAGCACCAAAGACTCAAATACAAAACTGATTTCTCTTGCAAAGTGCCTTGATTTTTGCATCACACAAATGATCTCTTTTTCCCATGTGTGATAACACTAAAAACAGTTACACCATGCTGCTGTTTGCTACAGGTACAGGAGTTTGCAGGGACAAGATTTTATCTCCCTTTTTAAAACCAACAGTCAGTTTACTTAAATAATGTATCAGACGAACATAGGGAAGTGTTACACAACTTCTTTCAACAGTTAAAAGGTAAAAAGACAGCTGATCTTTCATTTCCTCCAGAGGGAACACTTGTAACCACATCATCTTTCACTTACCAGAATTACAAACTACAAACTGAGCATGATTTTATCTCCCAAAAGAGCAACTTCATGTGGAAATGAGCAACACTGTTGCTGGTTATTCCCAAAAGCACATCTCCCACTGTCTTCTGGAATGGCACTGCCAGCCAGGCTCACCATCCCTGTTTTACCTGGATGCTCTGCTGGTTGAAGGGGAACTGCTGCTGCTCCTCAGCCGCTTTCGGTACCGAGGCCTTTTCCTCTTCTGACATTGCACTGCTGACTTGTACTCAGAGATGATGTTTTTCATGTGATTCTCAAATAAGGCAGAGAGTCGAAGGGTCATGCTGTAAATCTGCAGTGAGGAAAAATGGTCAGGCTTATTGGAGTTGAGTAACTTGAAGAGCAACCAAAAAACCATCACAAAGATGTCCAGACTTTGTAGCACAAAGAAAAAATTCACGGTGATGTTCCACTATGAGGCTCCTTACAGATTATTTCCTTGCATGGGCTATGTGTATTCTTGCAACAGAAAGTGTTTTCATAAAAGGATTTAATAACAGTACAAAATATTTCCAGAGTTGAAGGAAAATGGCTATCTGGATTACTGGAATACTTTGTCAATCCCCATAAAGCATGGAAGCAGGCCTTAAGATAACTTGAATACCAAGGGAAAAACAACTGGATTTCATGCCTCCTCACCTTTGTTTTTGCACTAAATCCCTGGTGAACTGTCCTTACACCACCCCTACAGAGCTGTACAGAGAAGCAACCCAAAATGTCCTCGTTCTGAATTTCTGTAAACCAGATGCCAAAATCTTTAAACCACTTTCCTATCCTCTTTCTAGGCCTTGCCTCTGTGTACCCTCATCCACAATATGTGTAGTTATCAAGTTATATTCCTTGTTTCCAGGGACAAATTATTGAAAAAAGTAAAAGCAACTGGTGCCCAGTTTTCTGTTACAAACATTGCAAAGAACAGCTACAACAGTGACCATCATCCCATATGAAAATGGATGTTACAAGTGATCTGGGACAGCAGAACAAAGCAAGTTTATAACCACAGAGTTGGTGTACCCTGGTTATTTTTATTACACCAAGCAGCACTTTGCTCTTCAGACCTCATTTCATGTGTTTTATTCATGTAGGGCCAAGGTCTTTCTAAAAAAAAGGCTTTAAAATTTATTACTTACACGAGACTTTTTATTAGGAGTGTAAGCTTTAGAGTTGCAGAATATTAAGCGAATATCTTTGTAGAATTCCAAAGGACTGGTGTAGTTTCCTGCTTCCAAGGTTTCTTTCACAGTGCTGAAGTCCATGGGAGTGTCTACAATATCTCGATAATCCTGTGAGAACACACAAGAAAAAAATCAAAGCTCTCAAATCCTACAGCACTAAAATCACCTCAGTGTTCATCCAGTGGCTCAAGTCATTATTTTACTTTGAGAGTTGTTGCAATAATTCCCTGAAAACATCAGCTCATAAAGGGAGAGGACAAAGCCATGCCCAGCATGGATGCCCTGCCAAAGGAGGAACAATTCTGGATGTGGAAGCTGCACTTACAGGGTAAGAGAAGAGATCAACAGGCTGCCTGAAAGGCTCTGAGTCCTCTCGTTCATAAATCAGGTTTAAGAGCTGCTGGCACTGCTCCTTCCAAGCATCAGCACTGGCTTTCATGGGCTGCCTCTTCACTCTTCGTCTCACCTGCAGGGAAACAGGTATTGCAGATTTTATCAGAATATTCACATTGTTCACTTGAAGTTCCTATTAATTTCCCAGTGCTCTGATTCAAAGCATTCCTCAATTAAAAACAGAAATCCAGGAAGATGAAAGCAGAGCTGATGGCACAGCAATGTGCAAATTAGACAAATTTGCCTTTTTTGGTCATATATAACACTCAGACACATGAGAAGCTGCCATATTTCAGCTCCAGCCTTGCTATTTTGATTAGCTGCATTGAAACCTGACTGCTGGAGATATTTTTTTAAAATAAGGTTTTTAAAAAAATGACCAAAGCAGAAAGTTGACTCACTCGTCTTTTCCCAGAGGAAGTGCCTGGAGCGTCTGAATCCACATCTACTTCTGCCACCTAAAGGCAAAGGGAATGATCACACACAGGCAGGTCTGGATGCACCCTCAGCCACGGAAAAAAGGGTTAAAACCCAGCCAACAACAACCACAGGGCACTTGGCAACAGGAACTACAGCACATTTCAAACTGCACTGAAGGGGAGAAGGTGTAAGGAGAGAGAAACAGCTCAAGGCAGTGATATCTAACCTGGATTCTACCTGACATTTCACTCCAGGGATCAACTGATGGGAAATGACACAGAATTACATAAGGAAACAGCTCTGCTGCCTGGCTGACAATGGAGAGCTGTTGTCCTTCCGATTGAGTAACAGCTCCACTTCCCCGTTCCCCTCATTACTCATCCTTCCAACAAAACATCATGTGCTGAGAGAAGACTAAAGACAGGCAGTTCCAAGAAGCATTTTTACTTCAGGGAGCTTATTGTCCCAGGTGAGCCTAAACAGCCTCATCTCCAAAACTCCGTGCAATTACCCATTAAATAAAGACTCAACAAAAAGCAAAATTTCTTTCATGTGCTGAATTTTAAAAGGAAAGGAAATGATCTTACCTCCTCTTCCTCATCAGTACTGCTCAGATCTTCTGCTTTCACCTTGTTGTAGATTTCTAATATATCAGTACAGCTCTGATCTCTGCAGGACAGTGACAAAAACCAAGGTACACAATGAAGGATCTCAGGAATTGGAGCTGTGGGGTCTGTGAGGTCCAAACTCACCCAATGAAGCGGAGCAGGACGTCTGTCACAATTTTGGCTGCTTTGACTATGGGGCTGTCTGGCTCATTGAAAGTCCTGGCATTGTGTTCAATGTATCTTACCTCCCACATCAGGGCAGAGATTCTCCTGAAAAATACACAAAATGAAAGGAGTGGCATGGAGAGGAAGGTGTATGTTATTTTTCTTCCACATTCAGTAGGATTCTTTCGTAAAAAAAGGAATTAGGAATTCAGATCAAGGAGAAACAGGTGGTCCTCAGAGGGGAAAAGAAGAGCAGGACATTATTTATTCCCAAATTAACTGGAAAAACTGAGATTTCCAGTTTTCCAGCATTATTCTGGCAACTGCAACACAAGCAAAGCCCCTGTTCAAAGGCAGGAGGGATGGAAACAAAGCAAACATGCTCTGCCTCCAACACAGAGCAAGGCTCAGGGTGTTAAACCAATACTGCAGATCCAGCTATGGCAGCTTTTGCCTTAACAACGTGGCCAGAAGAATTCATTGCTCAGGAAGACTCACTTTGCCCAAGGCCAATCTGATGTTATGCAGTTTACACAGCATTCAGCTCCACACTGTCCTCCATGAGGCTGTAATAAATATCAGCTACAAACCCAAACTCACCTATAAAACCGGTTTTCAAGCCTCCTCCTGATCGTGGTGAGGTCAGTTGGATAAGCAACGACAGTGCAATACATGGGATAGGCACTAAGGTCCACTGGAACAGCAAAGGGATTAGAAATGTCTGCAAGACAAAAGACCACAGTAATTTAGATGCCTCCAAGGGATGTTATACCAATATTCCTTTTAATGGTTTCTGGGGTGTCTAAGAATTCAGCAAAAGCAACACAGACCTACAGCTGAGAATGTCATTACCCACAGGGCAGGGTTCTTCCTCTTGTGTCATCTATTCCTACTCTCAAAAAAGCACTTTTGGTTTAAGTATCATATCTGAGACTTGTGTGCCAGCAGCCAAATCTGACTGAAAGGAACGTGGCATATGCACTTACAACAGGAATACTACAACAGGAACCATAAAGTAAGAACACAGACATGTCCTGGGTGTGAACAGAGGCAGAATTTAAATTACAGTGTGCTCTTAAATGGCTTCAAACCAGTTACAAGGAATTTGGAGGTGAGGGTATTTAGTGAGGATTCGTTTGTTGGTTTTGCGGGGTTTAGTTCAATGTTTTGTTCTTTAACACTTAGATATGACCCACTAGGAAGCCCCATTGGAAGAAATCAGGTGAAGCTCCAGAAAAAAAGGGAATATAGCTTGGAAACTGAAATACGAAATTTAAAAGGCTCTTTTCAGTAATTTAGTTGAGCACACTTCTAATACTCCCCACCAAATCCCAGCACTCCATCCCATCTACTTTTCAATCCTGTGCCACCACCTTGATATTCTTAATCCTTCCCCCTTTTCTCTCCAGACATACCAAGGGAAAGAAGCTGCTCAATCCCTCGGATTACTCGTTCACATTCTTCATCTCTGGAATGGGCCCCCCATTCTCCTTCCTGGGGTTTGTAGAGAAGAGCTGTCAGCTCCTCTGGGGTCACAGGAACTCCAGCCCCGACCTCCTCCGGATACGCAGCTGGAGAGGAACAATTCCAGAGAGTAAATCCAGGGCCCCAAAGCTGTTTGCTTTGTACAGGGACAGGAATCCCACACACACTTACTTCCTTCTGGGATCGGTTCCATGTCCCATGGACTCATCCTCTCTCTTTCATTGTTGTCCCAGCTATTAAAAAAATACATGCAAATACACAAGTTAGAGCTGAATATAAAGATACACCTTTTCTTTACCAGATTTGACCCAAAAGGTCACTCCTGTTAGGAATAAGCCATTCCAACTCCCTATTATTCTCTTGTATCTCCTATAGAGTCACTGCACTATTGTTTACACCAGAAGTGTTGCTTTAGGAATAAATTCAAAAATGAAATAAGTAAATATTAAAATTAAGTAAATATTCTAAATATTCTAAAATAAATAGAAAGTAAGTAACAAATAAAAAGTACAATAAGTGAATATTAAATTAAATAAGTAAATAAAGTGTCTGGGTATGTATTTAAATGGAAAAAGGGATTCTAGTTCTTGAGGTTCTTGATCCTATTTTTCAAGTTCTCTGAGTTGTGTAGGAGCCCCAGGACATGGAAATACTCACTGGACACTGTAGCACTGGAAGGAACTATCAGGATATTCTGCCTGGAAAGGCTGCTGACTCTCCACAGTCCCAAACCACCAGGCATCATCAATTATACTGCGAAATCTATCCCCTGGAAGGGCAGACATTGCATTCAGCAAAAGAACAACATCAAAAATTGCTAAATATTTCCTTTTAGAGAATCAACTCCATCTTTTGTGAATGCCCTAATTCCATCCTTACATTTTGCACTACAGGAGTTGAGCCCTTCCCCTCAGGGCAGGACTTGCACATCTCTGGGAATTACTCACAGCTGCCTCATGCCTCAGATCCCAACAGATCAGGAGATTCTCCTGCTATCATAGCCCTTGCAACAGTTTCTCTCATTTCTCTTTTTGTTTTTTGCTACAGGAATTGCAGCAAACATCAAATTAAGGTTTCCAATAATCTTTACAATATCACGTGTGTATAGTCCTTTCTGTCGTGTAATAAAGACACTGTATCCCATTAAACAGCTGCAGAACTGGCGCAAAACACATGGAAATGGGGAAAAAATACCTATTTGCCAGTTCCTCTCTTTGGCTTCATTATAAAACTGATGCAGCACAAGGAAATCAATAACATCTGGCATATCGTGGTACCTTCAGGAAATAAGACCAAAAAAATTATTATTACCCAGAAATACAGTTCTAGATGAACTACACAGTCCTCAGATTCCAAGCATTTGGGATAATCATTACTGCCATCATCATGCCTTGCACAGGAAATAAGAAAGGAGGAGGGGGAAGCTTCCACACAGCACGGAAAGCTCTTGAAGAATGTCATCAGCATTCCAGTGACTTACTTTATGGAAAAGGATTCTCCTGTCATTTTGCCTGTGATTGGATCCAGGAATGCAAGCTTCAAGCAGCAGAGTGTGGGAGGCCCAACTTCATATTTAATTCCTACAGTCTTCACAAATTCTTGTTCCTAGTTAGCAAGAAGCATGGAACAGCATTATTTTAACTTGCCAACAACAAAAATATCCATTTTAAAGTGAAACATATTAATAAACTCCAAATATGTTTCCACTTGACAGCACAGGTAATTTCACCCATTAATTTTTCTTTTTCAAATACTAAAATCAATCACTGTCACCTCAAAAAGAAAAATGAAGAAGCTCATTCCCTTGGTAGGTATGTGAACATGATTCCCACAAATTATTTAAGAAAATTCTAAGGGAACAAACCCAGTTCTAAGCACACCAAAGGTTCTCCCTGACCTACCCCAAGACCCCTCACTCTTGCACAGGGGGAAAAAAGGAAATTCTTCCTCTGAAAACAGAAATTCCACAATAGCCTTTATGTTCATGTCCTGTCAAAGCCCATCCTCAGTGAAGAGCTATTTCCTTTTCCTCACAAACTGATGATGCCTTGGAAAATTGCAGCTGGAATCACTGAATCCCTGGGACTGGTAACTGGGTGTTTTCCCAGTAAAGTAATTATTTTCATTAATAGAACCACTGGCATGGTTCAGTGAATATGAGGACATATATGGGCTCTTCTCTTGATATGAAATCCGAGGAAAGCAGGAAAAAATCTGTCAACCCTGTGGATTAAGTATCGGGAACTCATGCAAAGCAAGATCCAGCATTTAAGAGAACTCCTGCACACATTTAGGTGTTTACACCATGATTTCTTACTTCTTACCACAACATTAAAAACAAGAAACAGAACCCAAATGCTCAGGTCACTGTAGAGTGCTGAGAGAACCACAACCAGCTCGGCAGTGCTGGCTTCTGAATGAATTCAGTGTTTAAGAAAATAATTTGTGTTGAAAGAGATCCCTGAGAATCAAGTCCAAAACCAGGAAGTGAACAGATGTAAAGACTTTGTGCTAATAAAAACTAACTTTAATATTTAAAATTAAAACTTTGATATTAACATTTTGAAGTAATGCTTTCTTTACATTTTTCATGCTGGTTTTTCACGTCAGTTTAACATTACAGAGACATTCAGCTCTTTGAAGTATCTCTTGAACTTACCCTGAGTTCCATTTTGTTCCATGGTTGTTTTTGCATGTTAATGCTGTAAATTTTGGCTTTCCTCACTGCCCTCACATAAGCTTCATGGCCTTGCCTAAAGTAAATGATCTTAAAAGAGAAAAAAAAGAGAAAATTAAGAGAGAAAAAAAGAGAAAATGAAAAGAGAAAAATAGAGAAAACTATTTTACTGATAGTGCTCTTCCTGTTCATTCTATACCAGGTTTTATCCCTTTCAGAACACATTGCACACTGATTCATTTCATCATAAACCACTATTCCAGTTAAAAATATTTATATCAGCCCCCAAACTGGCACCTGCTCTGTGCTTTAAAACTGAGATCATTAAGATACGTGCAGGTGAAGATGCACAACCAATTCTTCCTGCTAATCCCAAGTTACCCAAGCAGAAAAAGGGACGCAGGACGTGGATCTGTTAACAACAAACTGTCTGGGAATTACCAAAGCTATCAAAACTCGGCTGTCCTGAGCACAATTCCCTGCAAATATTGCTGGGTAGAACAGTCCTAAGCAAGCTGAGCTGAGGATTCCCTGGGAATGTGGGAATTGCTGAGGGCAGTACCTCATCTCCCATCTGGGGGACGAAGGGCGAGCGGCGGGGAATGGTGTCCAGGATCCACTGTGGAGCCAGCCACTCCTCACTGGGCTCCCCTTCCAGGGACAGCAGCCCACTGGCTTTCTAAACACAGCACATCAGGAGTTAATACAGGTAAGTTACATACAGAAGTTAAATATATTGCATTATATTTAGAATGCAATCAAAATCCAATATTCAGAATACAGTTAATTACTACGGCAGAACACATGGAAAACTCATCATGCAGCAGGTACTGCAGATAAGATACAAGGAAAAGCAAATTGTGGAGTGTCATCCTTCCCAAAATCTCCACTAAATAGTAGAGAATAAGACAAGTTTGTTATAAATATAATTGAAAATTAAAACCTTCATAAATCATTAAAATGCCTTAAAACATTCATAAATCATTAAAATGCCCGTGGCAGGAGGGTGTGATGAGATGATCTTTAAGAGCCCTCCAACCCAGTCCGTGGTTCTATGATAATAAAGAAATAAATTGTATTTTTATAAATATTCTAAATATCTTTAAAAAAAAACAAACAGGAAAAAGAAATCTGACCATGCCAATAAAATACAGATGCATTATAATTTTACAACAAAACCACCCTGGAGTAAACCTGACTGTAGCGAAGAACATAAATCTGGGAGGAAAAAATGGCATTTGTAATGGAGAATCACCTGTGGGAAGCATGGAAGCACAATTAAACAAACAATAAAATTTCTTGGTACCACTGGTACCACATTTACTGTGCTCTCTATAATTTTTTTTTTTTTACTCTATACCCATTTATGAAAAATTTTACTTTGAAAACAACCACTAAATCCTAAATTCATATTCATAAAGTAAAAAAGACACTAGGAATTACACTTGCTGACCTTTTTCCTTGGCTGTTTAAGTTTCCTTCGCTTTGGTTCCAGCCCTTTTGTTCTCTTCGTATTTTCATCTTCAGAACTACTACAGATTTTCCGAGCTGCCTGCCTGGTTTGTCTCTTTGGAGGCTGCAGATTAATCCCAGCATCTGCTGTCCAGTCTGAATATTCACTTGATGAATCACTGTAGATAATAAAAACGTTGTAAGAAAGAGAACAGAAAACTTCAGTTTTCTCACAGTGGATTGGAAGGTCCAAACATTCAACTTGCTCTCCTGGTTCTGCTCAGGATTAGCACAAAATTTTGTTATCGTGTGAATTTAAAGGAAACCAAGTGCTCTCTGATTGGTGATTTCAGTAAATTATTTTATCAAGTTGAAACTCACAGTAAAACTACATCTATGGCTGGTATCAATTCTCATTATCTCACTGATTCACAGACTGACTCCATAAGAACTGGCAGCAAAAAATGCATAAAACATTTGAAGAACTAGAGCACTTCCCTAGAAATCCAGTTCTGACTTCTTTAATACCAAATAACACACGTGCAGGATTTATATGGCAAACTGGCATTGATTTTTTAAAGTAGCTCTTAATTAAAGACAACATTTTTTTATAAATGTCTTTCAAAATTGTTTTTGACTTTGAAAATAAAAAGAACAGAAAAAAAATCACAATATAAAATGGCTCATGAAGAACTGGCTAAAAATCAGTCTTCAAAATGAAGTCTGAGTATCTCAATATCAACTGTCTTACTTCAATCCCACAATAAAGCAGTGTTACCAATTCAGAGCCCAGTGGAGGTACCTGGAACTGCTTTCACTCTGCCAGGCTGCCACAGGATCATCCATGGATGCATCACTTGTGCCAACAGTCTCATCTTCCTGTAGTGAAAACACCAGGATTCATTTTGGGGCCAAGGGTAAAATGTATCAGCTTTGTTTGCAAGGGAGTTGTGTCACCTGAGGAAAGCTCTGTATTTAAGGGCTGGTTTAGCTTTAAATAAATAAGTCCACAGTTTCTTCCTTAATTAATATTATAATATATCCTTATATAGCTCCTATAGAAACAAATGTGAATTTTAATTATATCAGAACTATAGAATGAATTCTTATTTAAATGTTTGATTATTAAGTTTAATGCTCAGGGCCCAGCTTTTTGAGCTGTTCTGTACTTCCAATGCATTTACAAAGCAACAATGTTCAGTCTCCTCCTTAAGGAGAACAAGTTATATTTAATCTGGTATATTTTAAGTTCTTCCCTTGCCAAAATCAATGATTAATACCAATACTCAATCTCTTTCAACAGCAGTCTACAGATGTAGATGAAATCAAAGCACTGCAAAATGAAATCAAAGTGCTGACCTAGAATCCATGTGCTGTATGAAATCCCAAAATAGCAAGTGGTTTAACACAACCCAGTTAAATTTACTTGAGAATGTTTCAGGTTTCCAAAAATACAGGAGCTGTTTTAAGCTACTTTTGAACACTGTCCTGGCATTCAGGTAAATGATCCTTCATTCTCCAAGACCAACATGCCACAGGAACACCACAAATCCCAGATCTGGACTCAATGACCTGAGTGTTTCTTCCCACATGGAGAATCACAGAATATCCTGAGTTGGAAGGGACCCACAAGGATCAGAGTCCAGCTCCTGGCCCTGCACAGACACCCCAACAACCCCACCCTGTGCACCCCTGGGAGCGGTGTCCAAATGCTCCTGGAGCTCTGGCAGCCTCGGGGCCGTGCCCATTCCCTGGGGAGCCTGGGCAGTGCCCGACACCCTCTGGGGGAAAAGAACCCTTTCCTGATCTCCAGCCTGACCCTCCCCTGGCACAGCTCCAGCTGTTCCCTGGGTCCTGTCACTGCCATGACCTCTCTGGATTCCCAAGACTGATCAAAAATCATCAAGAGAGACTTCATGATGACATCAGAAGCAATTTGAGGATTCTTGGATGAATTCTCTCAGGCCCATCAATTTGCAGGGATCCAGCTGGAGCAGCAGATCCCACACAAGTTCAGGGTTGACTGGGAGTTTATCGTTGTCAGTCACGGCCCTCCAGCTTAGAGCACTGGGACCCCCTTGCTCCATCATCTGTGTTGAAGACAGAGGCAAAGGATGAGTTAAATCCCTCTGCCCTGTCCCTGTCCCTGTTTGTGAGGCGACCATCCCCATCCTGGAACTGGCCAATGTTATTTTTACACTGCCTTTTGCCATGAATACATTTGAAAAACCTCATTTTACTGTCCCCTCCAGTCCCGGCAGCTCCAGCTCCAGCTGAGCTTCGGCTGCACGAATTTCCTCCCTACAGTGGACGCTTTGGGAACAGGGGAGCTGTTGGAGGTTGCTGGGAGCTCAGACCTCAGAGGAGCTGTCGGACTCGTGGCGTGCACAGGGGTTCTGGCTGGCTCCCTGCTGGCTGTGCTCGATGGTGGAGCGGGTCTGGTACGCGTGCTGCCGCTTCCGCTGGTTCCTGCGCAGGGAGCGGCCGCCTCCCGCCTGGAATTCGCTCTGCCACGGGGACAGGAGCACAAACAGGGACAGAGCAGGGAGTTACTCATGAGTTACACAGTTAAAAGGTGCCTAGTTACAGTGACTGAGTGTGGCACCTCCCGTACAACTGAGCAGTAGGAAATCATTGTAGAATTAGATAATATCTCTGACACATTGTGGATGTTCAGGTGTGGATTTCTGGTTCAATAGAAATTCTACTTTATAAAGTAGCAGTCTTTGAAAAGGAAATGACTGAAAACACCTTTTTTCCTATAAAATTCCTGCAGACTCTGCATAAGATAAATCCAGCCCCTTGTAAAAGTTTGGCACCTCTACTTTCCACAAGTCAAACTGAAAACCCACTGTGGCTCTGCTCTTTTCCTTTCCCAGCATCTTCCCACCACTGAAGCCTCAAGGATAGAGATTTACCAATATTTGGATGTTATAGACAGCGAAATCACAATTACAGAAGGAAGACAGTGAGCCAGAGAAACAATTAGGACTACTGATCTTCTAAATAATTCAATAAAATTGGTTTGGGGTTTTCTGTTGGTCTTATTTTTGTTGCTCCATGCTCAGAACTGCTTCCCACCCAGGTTTTCTCTTCCAGGGCATTAACTCACCCGTTGTAAGGTGTAAGATGGCTTTCTCTTCTTGTCAGCAGTGTATAAACTGATTTCTATTTCACCTTTGGCAGCTCGACATTCTTCCTGGACCCTAATTATACATAACAAACACACATTATGTTCATTAAATCATCATGTAACTCAACAGCCTCATTAATATAAACATTAAAATACTTGTCTTGCTCTAAGAAATCCATGCACAAATCCCCCTAGCAGCATCCATCCATTCACTCCTGGAATCACAAGCTAAGGAAGCAAACTTGTCAGCTGAGCATCCACAATTATTTTCCAATGTATTAAAATTATTGTCAAGCCTTTTTTAGACAAAGCTGGAGGGAAATGCAGTATTTGAACTACTGAAGAAAGACTGAATTGTGAAAAGAAGGAATTACCATTCTCAACGCTCCATTCTGATCCTAATATTCCAAACAACCCAACCAACCAAGCCCCAAAGCTGATGCATCACTGAAAAACCATTCCAGGAGCACGGAAGGATCAGACACATTACACTACTCAATCCCTTGTCCCACTTAGCCTCTTACTTGCTGATGCCTGGAGGAAGCTCGTTGACCACCACCCTCCTGCTCCAGGCCATGAGGTCCCTCTCGGTGGCCATCTGGCTGCGGGGCGCGTTGTGGTGCATCTGGCGCACGCCCTCGATCTGCCCGCTCCTGCGCAGCCCCACGTTGGGCGGGGAGGCAACGTCCAAGCCCGGGCTGCGCAGAGCTGGGGGAGGAAGAAAGAGAGAGAGAAAGAGCTTCTTCACTTCCATGAACCATCAATAAAACCATGGAGTCACAGGATGGTTGGGTTAGGAGGGACCTTAGAGATCAAACAGTTCCACCCCCTGCCATGGGACACCTTCCACTATCCCAGGTTGCTCCAAGCCCCGTCCAACCTGGCTTTGGACACTTCCAGGGATGGGGCAGCCACAGCTTCTCTGGGCACCCTGTGCCAGGGCCTCCCCACCCTCAAAGGGAACAATTCCTTTCCTGTATCCCATCCACAATTTAAAGCTTAAGGACGGCACAAAGATCGATAAACAAAGGTTGGTAATAATGGAATCACTGCAATCATTGTCCTTACTTATCGACACAATTCCCATAGGCTTAAATACAGTAAATCACATGAAAATATTGCATTTATGGTTGTGCAAAGCTATATAAAAATATCTGGCTATTTAAATACTTTATACATAGTCTAATTAACTCACTCAAATGGGCAGTTCATGCGGCAAAGTCATTGATCAATGCAAGATCTAGAAGGCAACTGCTTTAATTTCCACACTAGTCATATCTGGAAATTCCTTTACACAGCTACAGGGACACACAAATAAAACTGGGAACTGGGGCCGTACGAAACATCAACGTATCCTAAGCGGCAGGAAAGACTTTGTGTGACCTGAAGCTGCCTTTTAGGCAACCTTTTTGACATATCAACTTAGATCAAAGCAAAAATGCATTTTCCTGTACTTCCCTGATATTTTTCTTACTCCTTCTTGAATTGAAACACAAGCAATTCCAAATCCAAATCCTAATGGGCTTTGCCAGGAAATCTACTTCAAACACATGTAATCAGTCACTTAACCTACAAGTGATTTATTAGCAGCTGTGAATTCTCCCAAGGCTCCGGCTGACTTGCAGCACAGTCCTGGGCATCTGCTCCCTCCCATCAGCTGCACTCACTCAGCTGCTCACATCTGATTGAGCGTGGTTTCAATTTTTAATCACTTTGTGTATTAAATATAAAATCACAGTAGCAGAACACTTACCAGGAGAATAATCTCAAGCTTTCTAAGGAAACACTAAGACAGAGCAACATGTTTATTTTATTAGCACTGATGCTCAGCCTTGTGCTGCAGCAGGAAACCATTAGTCTGTCACAACACTGTATTCCACTGACAACCCTTAATTACACGCTTTCATTTTGGCATTTTGCAGTTATGAAGTTTCATCTCTGCATCGATATCAAGACAATACAGTGAATTTCATGCTTATTTTTCAGAAAACTGGTTTAGAACAGGAATAATTCCAGTCTAACAACTCCAGGCAATCAGAAACAGTCTGGTTAGACCATTGGGTGCCCTCAGCTGCCCCTTAAATTTGTAATTCCTCTGTTGGAATCTACAGAACATCTCACTGCTCCACAGGGGTTAACAAGGTGTACAGGAAGAGGAGAGGAAAGCATCCTCAAAGACACCGTTTTATACCTGACTTTAACACTTTGATCAGTCCTTCCTGTGATAAGGAAGAAACTGATGAAGACAAGGCTGGGACACTAACCTCCATTAACAGAGTGGGATCTATTGAGTGGAGGGTTTGGAGGAGTTTCTCCTTCATTAATTAGTCTCAGATCTTGTTCCCTCTGGAGCTCTCTGATCATTCCATCAAGGATACTCTCATCCTGGTCATTCGTTTGCTGCCCGATGACTTGTTCAACCACCTCACCATCACCTTGACAAGAACAAAGCCAAAAATACTGATAAAATGATGGATTTCTGTATTATCAAACACCATAGAAATAATCCCATTTAGAACTCTGCACCACTATTTGTCTGCTCTGCAAAACATCTGACTACCAGCTGGCTTTCTGCTCTCATGTAATAAATGGAGGCAAAGTTTAAAAGAGAAGTTACAATAACATCCTAAAACTCCAGACCACATGTAGAACATAAACACAAACCCTTAGAAAAAGCAGAAAGAAATTATGCTTCAGTAGGTAAGAATGGAAGGTCTTTTTGGGGGATCAGCATTTTGCAGAAGTTTGTGTCTCTGAGAAAAAAGAACTGTTTTAAAAAACAAAAGCTGTTTTTTCCATGTCTTCCTCACCCTCCTGCTTTCTTCCTCACATCCACGGTTACAGAGGTTAACAGACAATGCTTTAAACATCTGGCATATACCAGGGAAAAATCCCCAGACTTTGGAATACTCTTGCCTCCAGTCAATCTGATTCCACACACTTCCTTTTTGCCATAACCCCACCCCATCTCCTCTTCTATCAGTATACTGAATTTAAACCATTAATTTATACATCCCCACAGCACCATCCCAGGAGCTGGTGCTCAATACTGTGCCACACTTGTGTTATTCATGATGTTCAGACAGAATACCATTAGCCACATATCCCAGCTGAGGAATAAGTTGTTCATCCTTGCAATTTTCCCTCCCTGGCACCAGCCGCTGGAATCTCGTGGGATGAGGATTTCCATCAACATCCACCAGGAATGGAGGAGGCATAAGGTGTGGAGCCTGTTGAGTCTGTTCATCCAGCACATAATTATTGGCATCCCGGATCAGGGGCCGGTAATCCGTGTGGAAGAACATCTGATCAGGAATCTGAAAGAAAAGCAATTTAGGAAATAAATCAATGGCCATTTGCAGCTGTCTTGCTGCTCTGGAATGGCTCCCATAAACCACAACTCCTACACTTGGGATCAGCACAAGGAATGTTATGACAAAGAACAGATTCCTGCCACAAATGTGGTTTATTACCAAGGCCTGATGCAAAAATTCAACAGTAAAACAGGCCAAGAGAGGTGGACAGAGAAGTTAATGCTTTTCTCCTCTATCTATAGAGTCTATTGCCTAAATCTTTTTGATTTAGATAAACAGATAATTTGATTTAGCTCCATGACCTAATTACTATTTTGTCTGGGGCAGGGTGAGGGAATAAATTGTAGCACAATACTTCTAAGACAAAATCAGGTCAAGACAGGGAAGAGTTTAAAATTCATTCAACCCACCTTTTCATAATATTTATTGCATCCAAAACCAAATAGTAGCAGATGTCCATGAGAGTCTGTGCAGGCAAAATGCTGCCCATCTGGTGAGAACTTGCAATCAAAAACAGCTCCATGGCCTTGGCCCTCAATCTGTACCAAGCACAGAGAATTCCTTTCACAACCATACATTCTCTATAACAGCATTTTCACAAACATTTCCCCTGTGCTCCAACACGTACTGAATCCTCATTCTGTGATTTCTCATCTCACTCAAGACTGATTTACACTTCTATTTATTGAAGTTAAACTGAAAAACGAAGTAAAACTTCACATTTTCTCCCTGTCCTGAAATTTCAGCCCAACTTTTAATGTTATGTTCTGGAACAACCACCTGGAAGTCTACATTTTATGTTAATTGTAAACATAGGGCAAGATCACCAAAGATCTCAGAGCTGTACTGGCTCTAGAGGTATTTAATGAAATTTGCTTTTGTCCCAAGACCAGTTTTGTGAAAAAAGAATAAACCAAACCTTCTGTGATCCTTCTTACCATGTTAAAGTAATTGCGAATTTTTGTTCCTTTGTCTATATCCCAAACAAAAATATTCCCATCGTGTCCTGCCGAAAGCACAATCCTTTGGTCAAAGGGATGAGCCTCCAGAACAAAAACTTCGTCATCGTGACCCTGCAACGACAGCAGGGGGTAAAAAAAGAAGCTGCATTTCTCCATGTGGTATCTCCAGATGTGCTGGGAGTTACTGAGAGGACATCCCGGAGCAGGGAGTCACCCAGGACACCTCAATTTACTGGAACTGTGCTTGGTCACCATTCCTGCCACAGGTTTGGCATTGTCACTGCTTGGCACCGCTGAGATGGGGAGGGATGGGAGGAAGGAGAAATCAGGGCATGAATGGAGCCTCCAAAGGGTTCCCTGTCAGCCAGCAATCACCAGGGTTCTGCAATCAGCTCCTTTCCCCACGGGACACCCTCCTCCTGGCAGGCAGGGGACAGCTGGATACTTCAACACCAAATCCTTGACAGGGGAATGATGCAGTTGATGCAGGTGATGCAGTTTAGCCTCAAATCAATCTCAGAGTGAACTACATCCATTTGGGATTCCCCCCTGGAATTGTACTCACGGATAAGCTATGGAGAAGCTGCCCTGTGGATGAGTTCCACACTTTGAGGAGGAAATTGTTGACTGCAGTGATGACAGTGGCATCATATCGATCCCAAGCCACCATGGTAACCTTCAGCTTGGTCACCTTGTCCTCCCCAGATGCCACATTGTTTCTAAGGAAATCAGTAATTTTAAAAGGAATAAATCAATAACGACATATGGGAACATTTAGGAGAGCTAATTCAGTATGAATTTTGGGGAAGGATGGTTCACAGCCACCTCTGTGACTCTGGCTAAGGCAGAAGGAGGAAGGATGGTTCTGCAGTGGTAAAAACCAGATATGGGAAATATTCAGTGCCACTGAGATTTATAGAGCTCTCTTTCCTTAAAAAGGACATTTCCTCCTCTATTCCACTGTCATCATCCTCCTCCACCCCAATTCTTACTTTCAGACCTATTAAGCTTTTTTCTACAAGGCATTTTTCTTATCAGTCATCAGTATCAGTAAACTCCACGATGAGCAGGAACCTGCTAAATAAACCCAACTCGCATTCTGACTGCAAACACTGCAAGTGTAGCCACTGAAATATGGAGAATTCTGCAAAGCAAGAACCTAATGGGTTTCTCCATTTCTGCTCTTTGTTGTTGGGAATATTAAATTACAATTCAATTACAGGGCACTTAAAGTAGTCACTTGAGGATCTCAGAAAAACATGAAACCCTAACTGAACCTGAGAACTAAACACTAATTTCACCTCTTACTTGGAAATCGAAGGTAGAAATACAATTTTAAGAACCATGTTGGATATATGTATTAGCATATGATCACTGGGGCTCCACCAAAACCTCCTTCTGTGAGATAAACTATTTGACATTCTTATTTCATGTGTAAAATGCTAAATATTCCTCAACCATTAGGATAGGGAAGTACCAACAGATTATTATTTATTTGGGGGTGAAATTAACTGTGTAAGTTGACAGTGCCATGACATTTTCAATACATGCACTGAAATTAACTCAAAATGGAAGCAAATAACCAGTTTTCAACATGATGGAGGATTTAGCTTGCAGGTAAATGTGCCCATGAGGTGTGTTCTGCTTGCTTTGCTTTACCCTGTCATTTTTGTAGCCATATCCAGGATCAGACTCTTCCAGTCATGTTGATGGTAGTGCCAGATTCTTGCTGTTCCATCCCTGCTTCCACTGACAAACCTTAAGCTATGGGGCAAAGGGAAAAAAAACCCATGAAATTCTGAATAAAGATGGTTTCATCCCCACATGGACACCAATAAATGATATATATACACTTGGAAGTGTGTACTTGTGTATCTCTACCTCTCCTGCTCACGAGGTTACAATTTTCCTATCAGATATTGTGGGGTACAAGAGAGTTTCTAGCCCACAACATTAATTACATTTGGCTCCAGCAGCAGATGGCCTTGGAATGACTTCAATGTCGTAATTCATATGAGCTGCACATTCCCTTTTTAATGACATCAGCAAATCCCTGGAGCAGCTCAGAGTGGCAGCAAAGAAAGGAAAACTGCGTGCCAGGAGTCTGGCATAAATTATAATACATTAACTTAGGGACAGGGTGAAGACAGGCAAGGGAAAGAGCCAAATGGAGCACAAGGAGGTTGTCCTGCCTGTGGAGCTGAACAGGAATATTCTAATTTTTAAACCCCTTCTTATTTAAAAATTTTAAGCATCCAGGAAATGTATTTAACCACACCATAATGCTTTGGCCATCAATGTCACAGAAATCACTTTTGTTGAGAAACTGGGAAAAAAGCTCCTCAAGTAATATATTTTCACAGGATGGCCAACACCTTTGGAAGTATATTCCATTTGTATACAAAATTACACTTAAAAGGCAAATCTATTCAATTTTATGAAGTGATTGTTTCACCTTTTCAGCTTCCTTGGTCTGATTTTTTTTCACTGTGATGAAAAAGAGCTTGAAAATGCTTGTGACAAATTAATTTTCTTCTTAATTTTACTTCTTTATATTAAAATAAAAAGGAAGGTGCCCCTTTTTTCCATTCAAAGCATCATTACAGAATATAGTTTTCAGTGAGTATGTGACCTCATTGCCTCTCACATGGCTTGGAAAGAACTGGTGATACAATTACACCAGCACATTCTCACATAACTTCACATGACAAAGCTCTCCAAGTACAGGTGCACAGCTACAGCTTGGCTTGGAAGGCTCATCCCTTAAAGGCACATCCCTTAAATCTCCTACCCCGCAAAATAAGGAATAGGAGCAAAAGCTGGGCTAACAACATCTCTATTTACTAACTTTTGCTTTAGACTACATTGATTACAATGCTCTGACTCCACAAGCAACCCCTCTGTGGGGGCTACCTGGGAAGGAAGGCTGTTCTTACACAGAAAGGCTATAAAATTTGGGTTCCAATTTGCTGTTTGAAAGAAAAAACAAATTAAAAGCACAGTTACAGAACATTTGTGTTGTTACAGCAGAGGACAACGAGTTCAAGCCTGTGGACATGACACACATCTTGCAACACACCGCAATAATTTGCCCAGGATTAAGCCAAGCCCGTGGGCAATCTTCCTGTTGCGCCAAATTTTCCATGAAATGTTGTTTGGAAAATTAAATACCATCATTGTCAGGTCCAAAGCCCAGCACTCACCTGTCACCGTTGTTACAGAACTGCACTGCAACCACTTTGTCCTAAACAGGAAGGAAGGAAACAACAGAAGTGAAAAACTCAGCCTAAAAGATCTTCATGACAAGCTTTTTATTTAGCAAATAAAAAGATTGTCAAAAAAAATTTCAAGTACGGAACAGTTGTATTTGAAGTTAAAACTTCCCCAGACACATTGTGTAAAACACTGAAATAGAAAACTTCAGAGAGGTGATGGTTTCCTGCCATTTTTAGACCTAACGTGAAAGTGCATAGAAAAATGTAATCCCAAAAATGCAAACCTTGGCTTTATTAACACTTACAAATCGTTGAGAAACAAATGTTACGTTTCAGACATAGCTTTGCCCTTTTTTAATTTGCCAAATACTTGTGCTGGCTCCATGCTTTGCTCTCCTTACTCCCACTGATGTCTCTAACTCCTGGTAACTGGGATTTGTTTTAGGGAGGGCTGACAGCTGTCTGCAGGATTAAGAGTGGATTTAAAGAAATTAAAGGAATTACAGCTTCTTCCAGACCTGTTCAATACAGAAAATATTCTTTTCTTTTGTGAACAAAATACTTATTTGATGTGTTGGCTTTGAGACTTAAACGTGAGAGCCATGACTCCCACTGAAGCTCAGGGAATCAATTCAGACCTTGGGCTTAATCCATAAAATGTTCCTGAGGTGGTAAGTTTGTAGTTTGAATTTTTATGGGAACCCTTCTGCATTACCTGAAAAAAAGATGCTTTAAGCTTTATTTTCGAAATGAAATTACCATCATGATCCAAACTTTGACAGCACAGACCAAAACATGAATTACTTTGTCTTGTTATGTGGATTTAACTAAACATTCAACAGCAAGTTTAATAGGGAAAAAATGACATTGTGATATGACATTGTGCATTAAAACTGTTTTAATTCCTCATTCTAACACAAACTTTTTTCAAGAATGAGGGAAAATCACCTGCTCCCTCAGTTTTCCGGGGGAATGAAATGCATTTTGCACAAACCTCTTGCCTCAGAGCGATTTAAAAATAAACATCCCACAATTTTCCAGGCATTTAAATACCACAGTGTTGAAAGCCAAACAAATTCTAGACAGTTAATAAAAAAAAATAGGATGTACAGAAACCAAGTTCCTGAAATGAGATAAAGGGGTAGAAAAATAGATTTTCTTTTGGATTTGCCTCTTACCGTGTGAGATTCCAGCTCAGCCATTTTCTCTGGAGATTCTGAGCCCAAATAATAAATTCTTATCACGTGGTCAGTACTCCCTGTTGCAATGAACATGCCACCTAAAAGAGAATTCTCTGTGAGAAGAAGTCATCCAAGGAACAACTTAACTTCATTTATTTTAATTTGCTGCTTTCTTGTCAAAGCAGCAAACTAGTTTTAAACAGAAAATTTCAATGTCAACAGGTAAATGACAAATAAAACATTTAAGTGCAACTTCAATTATCTACTTGACACACAGCAGAGAAATTATTGCTGAATTGGGATGCAGTGATTAAGGTATTTTATTGTAATTTCTTTACAACATTGCCCAGAAATGGCACTATTGTGTGGTTTGCTGCATTGGAATGGGTTTAGTTAATTCAGGATTTCTAGCTTTAAAAAAGCAATGTGGCTCTACAAGGGCTCTCAATTTCAAAAAGCAAATTTAATGAGTAATTACATCATTTTCTTCGTAAAAATCATTTTATTTTGCTCATTCAAAGCTGCAAAGGAGGTCTGTTACGCTGAGATTTTCCAATACATTGAATTGATCCTCTTAGAATTCAGCCAGATTTGGAAGATTAGCAAAAGTGGAATCTTCGACATAGGATTTCCAGAACTTTCCACTCAAAACCTTCACGAGGTAAAGTCTTAAAAGGATGTTACAGAGAAATATCTCTGATGTGCAAAACAAGAGATTGAAAGCCTTGGAAGTGGTCAAGATATTTTAGCTTCAATTATAGGAAAAAAGAGAAAGAGCAGCTTGAAGCAGACACTTTTCAGGGAAAATTTCCAACAATCCCAATTTGACAGTGGTAAAAATAACTGGGAAAGGGTTTAACACTCTTTGTATTTAAAGAGAAATAACAGAACTGTCACCCAAGGCCCCAAATTCATGAAACGGCTGATGCTGAACACATACCAGAACTGAAAGATGAACAGGAGATCTGAACACCAGGCCTGGACCTCTCTGCAAACTTCACAGGACGATCCCTACACGCAAAAAACAACATTTTTATTTTTCCTTCTTTATTCAACACACACAGTTCCCTGCAGTTCAGCAGGCTGAGGTCAACATGCTCATCTTAAATCTCTTAATTTTATAATTCTCACCTAAGTCTGCTAGAACTTATTTTTCATTTTAGGAATTTTCTTCCTCAGTTTAATAAGAAAGCCACAATTCTCTAAATTGAAGATTATTTAATTGATTTATCATGATACCAATTCAAATCTATTTAAAACAGACCCTGCCAAACCATTAATCCAATAGCATTTCCTCCCAAGTAAATATGGGTTTGATGACATCTACATATGTACATTCTTCTTATTATGAGCAAATTAATTCTTCTGCCTGTACATTTTGGACAAGGATTTAATCCTGAATATAAAAGCTGGAATTTCTTCCACAATTTTGTCTTGCAAAGCACAAACCCCAGAAATAACAACCCCAATCTCTCCCTCCCCTTTGGGTTCAAATGCCACAGAATCCCAAATTGCTCCAGCCCCACACACCAGTTTATTAAGCAAGAAAACGCCCTTATTTCATTATCTCAGCATTCCTCTCTATGCCAAAATTAAAAATAAATTCATCCTTGAGTTAAAATAATTATAATTATCTAAACAGTCTTACTTGAACTTCATGGTGTTTGCATGCCACTGCCAGAAACAGATTGTTCCATCGGCACCGGTGGAAGTGAGGTATCGAGTTGTTCCTTTCCTCGCAGGAGAGAACTAAAAATAAAAGTTGTAACAATTAAACCAGCTCCTATCCTCTCTTCTATCATGCTGGAAACTTGTTGACAAGAATGTTTTTCACTAACACATTAGTTTCTCCCCAAGAGTACAGAGAGCAGGGGTAAGCAGAGACCTGAGTTTCCATAAAAATAAAGCTGAGGAAATGGAAAACACCTATGTTTTGGTTAGGAATTCTTTGTTTTTATCACACAAAGGAAATTGGAGAAATGAAACAAGCCCAGACCCCGTAAATGGGGCAAAAACATGAGGAAACAGTTCTTTTTAGGATAGAACTGGATCAAACATGGCAAATACAATGATTCCTGCATCCAAGCCCAATGAAGAACAGCTGCACAGCAGGATCCCCTCTCCTCTATCTTCCTAAATCTCTCCAAGGAGTGGGAAAGCTTTTTATTCTTAATTTCATAACTGCAGCAATACCTTTAATCCTCAGGCTACCTAGTAATTTGATAAAGGAATCCAGCACTGCTTCCTCAAAAAGCCATGACTGATAATACTCTAAATTATCAGCTTTATAAAGAGCTTGAGATAAACACATACACACACACATATATATACACATATACATGTCAACAAATAATACACCAGTTATAAAGCCAGGTGTAAAATATGTTTCCAAAACAATCACCTTAACATGGCTGAAATCAGACAAAAAGTCTAGGGAAGATGGGGAGAAATGAGACTCCTGGGGAATACTGGCATGATGGAGAAGCCTGTGCTGAATCCAAGGCAGCACCACTCCAGGAGAGAGGGATTCTGAGCCAAACAGCCCCACTCACTCTCCCCTCTATGTGCATCACCTGCCAAATTGCAGGGATTGTCTTTTTTATCCTGGAATTTTGTTTTTTGGAGGTTTCTGCCTGGCAGTTGTGAGGATTTTTTAAAGAAAACCTGCATTTGCTACAACATCCAGAGCAGCTCCTTATGCTACAAGCTAAGATAACAAGGAAACAAGAAACGGTGAGTAAGGAATTTTAACTGATCCTTCTGAAAAACAAATGTTCTCTGTAAATACAAGAGCGTTGGGTCAGGTGCTGTGCCAGGAGCACCACCAAAGATGCCAAACATGTCAGCGAGTTGAGCCAAGGAGAGGCTGCTGCTCTCTGAGTTACTCTAAAAGAGCATCAGATCTCCCATTTTCTAGACCTAAGGAAGCAGCAGTGGGATCACACAGCTAAGAGCACGTGGAAGCAGGAGGATGATCCCCTGGGCACTGCACGATTGATTTAACCAGGAAAAACACCCTTGAGCTGGGACAAAGCAGAGACAAAAAGATCAATTTTATCCTTGACCACCACAGCTCTTATTACCATTCCAATTCAAGGGGTTAGGAAAAACCCCATCAGTCCTTACCTGTATGGAAGTGATGGAAGCTGAGTGGCCCTGCAGGACCGCGAGGGGGGCACAGGTCCGGAGGCACCACACCCTGACCACCTTGTCACAGCTGCCCGCGGCCAGCAGCGTGTTCTCGTAGTTGACAGCCATGTCCGAGATCTCAGCCGAGTGGCCCCGCAGCGTGGACAGCAGGCGCCCATCGTCCGTGGCCCAGATCTTCACCAAACAATCATCCGACCCCTGAAATTCCACAGAAATTCCCAAAGGTTACAGAAAATACGGGACACGTTCCATGCACATCACACATGGGTCACCGTGGAGGGACAGGGATCCCAAGCCCCATGAACTGACAGAACAACTTCGGTGGGATTCCACAGAGGCAGAGTTTTATGAAGGAATTCTTCCCTGTGAAGGTGGATATATGGAAGAAATTCCTCCCTGTGAGGGTGGGGAGGCCCTGGCACAGGGTGCCCAGAGAAGCTGTGGCTGCCCCTGGACCCCTGGCAGTGTCCAAGGCCAGGCTGGATGGGGCTTGGAGCAGCCTGGGATAGTGGAAGGTGTCCCTGCCTATGGCAGGGGGTGGAACCAGATGACCTTGAAATATTCCATCCCATTCAAACCACTCTTTGATTCTATGGTTCTATGAACTGCAGAGTCTGGGGATCATCTTACGGAGTCAAGGATTTCAATTTGATAAAAGAGAATCACGGAATCACAGGATGGTTTATGCTGGAAGGGATCTATTTGGAAGGCAGTGACACACATCTTCCACTATCCCAGGTTGCTCCAAGCCCCGTCCAACCTGGCTCCAGGGATGGGGCAGCCACAGCTTCTTTGGGCAACCTGTGCCAGGGCCTCACCGCCCTCACAGAGAAGGATTCCTTCCCAACATCCCACCTAACCCTGCCCCCTATCAGTGGGAAGTCATCCCCCCTTGCCCTGGCACTCCATGCACAGTGACAAACATTGACAGCTAAAACTGCAACGCTCATTTGAAAAATCTGTTGATTTTTAAATATGCTCAACAAAAAGCAAGGGCATCAGCACAGAAATGGATGTCACTGTATTCTGGAGAAAAACTTACAATAATTATCATGTATTCACTGACACACTACAAATCCTGGAAGGTAAATTTAGTAGAAAAACAACTTGCAGCTGAACAAAGTCATGTCTGCATCTCAATCAGTGACTAAGAGGGTGTTGAGGGACTCAAGAAAGAAAGAAATCAAACCAAACAAAGCAATCTTCCAAAAAAATGTCCAAATTTTAAACTTACTGTAAAAATTCTCCTCCCACTGCGATCAAAGGCTATGCAATAGACAGAGGAGAGGTGCCCCAAAATCCTCTTGTGCATCTTCATGTGTTGGTAGGTGGATGTTGGGAACAAGTGGCTGAAACGGCCACATCCAGTTAATTGCCTGGCAGAAAGGATATGAACTGGGAGAGAAAAACAAAGCAAAAGGAAGACTGAGACATGAATTCTGTCCAGAACTCAGAGTAAATAAATATTAAATACAATACAGTATTTATTAACAACTTTAGTATTAGAAACAGTAATAAATCTGAACCTCTTCCACCTTATCAGAACATTCTGTCCAGTGTTATAAAAAGAAATCCCACTCCTGATGGAGCCTTTCAATTCCCTCCACAGACTGCACCTGCTTCCTTACTAAAAATGAAAGCAGAATGCAAAGTTCCCACCACAACTGGGAGTTATTCCAATGCTCAGTTCATGAACAGGTAACAGATACATTTATCCTACATGGATGAGGAAAATCTTTAAGGAAAATCTTTGAAGGAAGAAAGGAAATTTAAGAAATTAAGGAAATTACATGTCACTAATATCAATCACAAGAAGAGTATAATAATAGTTTCTTTTAAGTGCTTCTTTGGTGATGAAAATCTTTCTTTGGAATGGCTTCCAGATCGTATGTGAGGGCCAAAGGACTTCCACATCCACATCACTGCATTCCTATGGCAGTGGAATCCAAGAACAAGAAATAGGTGCCGCTAACGGAAAAGTCTCAGTGGCAGAATGGCAGGTAAGAGAAAACTGCAGCAACAACAACAAATTCCCTCCTGTTTCCATAGCCAGCAGCCCTTCTAGAAACAGCCTAAAACCTAAATGCACAAAACCATCCCGTAAAAAAGCCTTTGATTGGATGCACAATTTTGAGACCAGTTGGGGGTACTTAATTTCACCAATCCTATCCTATTACTGTTTTCCCTAACCTATCCTCATTCACAGCACTTGAACTTTGGATTTGAAAGTTCTGAGAGGGTTTTTCAGTGGCACTTGAGGATCTGACGGAGCTGTGCTGGTGGGTTTGTGGAGACTCTGTGATAGCAGATTCCCTGGAGCAACTCCTTATCTTCTCCTGCACCTTGATGTGGGCTGGGCTTCACAGGAGCCCCACGAAGCTCTTTAGTGCCTTTCGCTCCTTTAGTTTAAAAGTCTAGTGAAAAACTCGAGCCATTTCTTAATTGTCTCATGATATCACTGCCAATCTACACAAAAAAAGATCATGGAATACGTTAAAAAATTAATCTACAAAGTCAAGAAGTGCCATTTCAAAGGGTTCCTAACCTGTAACTCCTTGTGTAAATTGATACCATTGAAGTATTTACACACAAGCAAGGGAAAGAAATTGTTTCCAGCTTTAAAGAAAGTATTTTTGTGTCTCAGTTTTAAGTTCCGAAATGTGGCTTATTTTTAATCCCTCAATGCAATTGAAACATGAAACATGACACATGAGGGAAAAAAGCTGCATAGAAGATGCTTGCAAAAGCCATCAGGCTCCAGCATAACCTCACCTTCAGTCAATATTTGCTTTGCAAGTAAAAACACATATTCAGCAATACTAAAAAGCAAAACACACTAAAGCAAATTAATTTACTACCTACCATTGATACCTGATCTTATAGAGGGCTGTTAAACAAAACTGTCTCCCCAAGCAAAGTAAAACTGAAATTTTAAACTCTTTTTCCTACCTCTAATGCAGAGATCCTGTAGTGATAAATGCTCTACAAAGGTACCTCAGCTTTGCCTACACATTATTTTATTTACTCTTCAAGTATGACAGCTTAAAAGCTGAATTCTTAAAAATATTACACCTCCCTTTCCCCCACCCTGTGTGCCAACAGAGACATGGAGTCATTCAGCAACATGGTGATTCTGCTGTGCCTTTCAAGGCTTCAAGCATTTCAATACATCTATATTTATATATTTAAATACATAATAACAGTGTATCTGCCTGTAAGCAATTTCAAATGGCTTTGAATATTTTTTTAACCACACAAACAACTGTGTGAATCAAAAAGATACACTCTCATGTCAAAATATTCCTAATAATCACAGTATTTTCTGTGTCCCCCTGCAAACCTTCTGAACATTTACCACTGCTGTTTGCTGTAAATCCCATGAAGGAAGCACCAAAAGGCACCTAAATCCCACAGTTTTGGCACCCCACTTTTCCGGTCGATTCCCAGCCTTGCGATCAGTTCAGCTTCAGCGGATATGAAAGTCATTTGGTTTTTTTTTTTTCTGTGTTTATTTCCCTATTTGCACAATGAGGACAAAACTCCTCCATCTCCCATGGATAATTACAAAATAAAAAGCCCTGTTTATGAAATGCTTCCATCAGAGACATCCAGAACTATTGTTGAGCCATGAGGAGCAACAACTTTATCAAGGCAACAGCATCTTTGGAAAAAAAAACCTATCACTGCTTCAAAGGAACAAACCAAATATTCTCCATTCCTGTATTTTTAGGAAGATTAATACACAATATCTAAATAGGGAATTACCCCCACATGACAAAAATCCCTGTGAAGTTTCCTTTCTACAGCACAATGAAGTTATTGTCCTCCTAAGGCCCCAAAGCATTAAAACCTAACAATTCCCACATGGAGAAATAGCAACTTAGTAACCCTAAAAAGTTTTACTAACCTATCTCATTAACTGATGTATTTCATGCCACACTGGGTGTAAGAGCTGCCAAGTCCACCCCCTCACTATTCCCTGCCAGGAAAAACTTTCAAGACAGTTATTTCCCATAAAAAGGGAGGAGATCCAGCCTTCTTGATAAGAAAAGTTAATTTTGTCCCAACACTGAAGGGCCATCTCAGCTCCTCCAACTACCAACCTGTAAAATACAGGCATTTTACTCTTTCTTTCCCACAGCCCTTGGTCCTGGAAGACCACACCTTGAGGAAAATTGCAGTCCTTAATGCAAGTCACATAGGCTGACAACAGCAATTCCTAAATAACAATTTACCCCCCATTCTACTGCAGGTGACAGCACAAATGTAAAAACCCTTGCAAGAAAGCTCACCTAGGAAGGATAAACTTCAAACCCTGCAACAACAACCCACCAGTGAAAGCCAGATTTAAAAAACAATCATCAGACAGCCTCAACTTCAAAGTTTAATCACAACCTCAGAAGGAATTAAAGCATTTCAGTGAGGCAAAGTCACTGGGCAGCACCAGCTTGAATTCCTGCTCTCCCTAAAAACCCTTGTCTCGCTCCAATTTTTGCAAGGAAAACTAGAAAAGGGGAAACTGGTGCAAATGTTTGCGTTAAAATCAGTTTCTCAGGGGTGATGAGCTCTTATCAGACTGTTTTACCCTCTGCAAGAAGCACTGTAACTTTGTAACGAGGACCCAGATTTTGCCCTCATCACAAATCCAAGCAGGGATCAGGTACCACTCATGGGAGAGATACAAGTCAGGATTCATAGGAATGCCAGGAAGCAAACACAGTTGGCTTCCACATGGAAAACACCTTCTCTGAGAATGGCTGTGTGGCCACAAAGAGTCTGGGCGCAGGAGAAGCAGCAAAAGCACAGCGTGTTCCAGCTCTGGGAGCTGCTGACCTCATGGAACTCATTTCCAGCACAAACCCTCATCGATTCCTGACCTCATCCCGGCGCTGCTCTTTGGCAGGCCCAAGGTAGCTGGATCACCTTGACTGTGAATTTCCACCCAGATGAAATGCTTGTTCACTGAGACTGTGCTGAAAACTCTCTGCTTCCAAATTTTGTGTTGTTTTCACTGACAACAGCTGCCCACAGAAATATTTCCATCCTCAGGTTAGAGCAGTTCTTAAAGACTGAAAACAACCTTCTTTCTGACCTGCTTTGAGTTGCCTGCAAAAAAAAAAGCCCTGACAAAATCGAAGTAGCATCAAAGGCAGGTTTATCAAAGGGGAATCACTCCCAGTGCTGAGGTACTGCATGACCAGTCTTTCCACTTTCTGTCTGGAAGAGCACAAGCGAATTCTAGAAGTTCCACTACAGCAAAAGCTGCCCAGAAAGGCTCAACCAGACTCTCCTCCTCTGTGTTGTCCTGTCGGCAGCAGGAAGCCCAGCCAGCATTTTCCCTCCCTGTCCCCCTCCAGCAGATCACCACAGCCCCAGCACACAAACACCACATCCCTGGGAATGACTTCCAGAGCTCAGCACTTTCCCAGAGATTCCCCCCCCAGAAGATTCCCAGCTCTGCACAAACACACAAGGAAAAGGCAATACGAATTTCCCACTCCAGTTCCACAGTGCAGGACCTTTCATTTTGGAGTACAGACACAAGGTCCCACCCCAACCCAACCACATGGAAAGGCAACCGCTGCAGCTCCTGACTCTTCCAGCTGGGCCTTCCCAGTTGATCCCATTTGGACCATCACTGACCCCATTCTCACAGCATTTATGGTGGGAAGCTTAAATCCTTATCACTGGAAGGGAAACGATGTGAGAATACTCCTGGCTGCTCCTTCTATACCTGGATTTACCACTTTGCACAGGTAATTACACAATCATCACACACATTAATGGGTGTCTTTTACTTCAGCCCAACTCCTTCAGCAAGTAATTCCAGAAAAGACCATCTGCCTGAGCCAGCACAGTGTGGGAATTCACAGTTATGCCAAAACACCAAAGAGGTCGGGCACACTTCTTCATCTTGCACTTAAAACAAGACACACACACTGCAGCATCTCTGGCTGGCACCACTCACCAGGAAAAAAACACCCATTTTGCACAAACAGACGCAGAATTTTCTGACTTCCCCTTCAGGATTAACAAGGAAAATCAAATTCCTGTCTGAAGTCGAATCCTTATTTTAATATTTATACACATTTTCCTCTCTTAGTAGTAGTTTATGTAGCTACACTAAGGACTGCATTCTTCCAGGAATCAATACTTACAAAAATTAATTCCTGGCTGTGAAAGACCCTTTTCCGTATAATACCTTTTCCTTTCTTAAAAAAAATAAACCAATTAGGAAAACACCCAAACCAAACAGTTATCGTGTTCTTTAAGTCACTAAAGAGTTACCAAACAAGCAGCACAGCCCTTTGCCATGAAAGCATGACAAATGCTGAAGTCCAATCTGCCAGGATGCCTCATTAATAATACCACATATTCCAAAAACACCCAGTCTGATGAAAGAATTGATCCAAGAATCCGTGCAGAAATACAACCAGAGGAGTTGTGTGCAATAAATCTACAATGCAGACTATTAGTAATCCATCAGCACAACTGCTCACAGCAAAGTAACTGCAGAACCAGCCTAAAATAATAAATACACAGATAGGGTAGAAACAGAAAACTGCCAGCACCATCCCTTCTTCTGCAAAGGGAGGGAAGATCCATACGTGAAAGGATTCCCTGACAAACCAGGCAAATGTATCCACTTGCACAAACAGAGATAAAATACCCTAAAGAAGAAACAAACCAGGATTTACTTTTATGCCTGCAAGAATCAATTTTTTTGCTATAAAAACAGTTAATGAAAGTTCAAACCATACAAGGCAAACACTTGAGTTTATATAAAACAGAGCAGCTCTGTGATGAGATGTAAGCTGAGAGCCCACATATATCTGAGTTTCATACAAGTTCTTTATCTAATTGTGTGGACAACTGAGGCTGAAGGAACACAAATGTTGCTTTGGTGATTATTTCCTTTTTGGAGAAGGATGTTGCAAGCAGTCTGTTTTCTGTCATAATCCAACTAAAAGGAATTCTTGAGTCAAAAAAGTTCCCTGGGAGCCAGACACTGTTCTGGCTAAGATACCATGATGATTCCAGGATTCCATGCTCCTGTGACCATGCCCATCCAATCTTACAAGCACATGTACATATTATGGAGGCATATCACAAAAAAATACTCAAGCCTGTGGCCCTCCAAACAACCAAGCAAAGCTTTGCAAAACATGGCTACACACACTGTGGAAAATCCAAGCCTGAATAACACAAAGATTATCCTATTGTCAGGGAGAGACCTATTTTAAACTAATTCATCATGATATGTTAAAGAAAATACTAATGCAAACTCATACTAGTGGTTTAGTCAGTGAGAGGAACTTTCTGTGGGACAGGAATAAATATAGATAGGAGAAAAAACCATTTTATGGACTTCCAAACTCACCCACGTTTGGTGGTTTCCCGTAGTTCACCGGGAGTTCGGGGGGTCGGCCCCTGTGCAGAGCTGCAAATGCAGATCCTTTCCATAGCGTGTGTCTGAAGTCTGCACCAGCAAGAGTGACAAGGGACAAAAAATAATCAATACATTAAATAAACAATGGATCAAGCACCACTCCCAGCAGCCCAGAACGAGATTTGTCTCGTTAAATAGTTTGTCAGACATTCCTCATTTAAAGATTGTGACTCTGATTTCCAGTTCCTCGCCAGCGTCACCATAAATGGTTTCAGCTTATTTTTGCCTAATTTGGGTGATTATTGACTCTAAATCCATGGAGAGAAGAAGTGAATTTAAAAAGTGGGTGCACTTTGTATGGAGGCAGGACTGAATCCTGCCATGTTTACCTTCTGCAATCTCAACAACTCTGCTTAGGAACTGCACATTTGAGAATACACATTTTGCTGCCTAAAAGTAGGAGAAGTGAGGGTTTTTTCCAATAAATCTGTTTTCCTGCAATTTGTGGCAACATGCCCTCCTTTCAGATTGTCCTCTGCACCCTCCCACCCCCCCCCCCCCCCCCCAAAAAAAAATTGTTTTAAAGTCAAGACTGTTCTCTTTAAAGACTCTCCAGCCCTCTGCTGCCAACTGGCCTCGGAGAGGCTCCTCTCTAGAACAATAGTGATTTTTCTGAGACTGTTCAAAGTGCCTCAGAAATTAGACCTGGATTTCTTCCATTTCTGGCCATCTGGAGGGAGAGAAATGAGCTTCCACGGTGAGTAAGTACTGAAACAGAAGGACAGTGCCGCAAGTTGGTGGATCTGTGTAGCACCATGTAGATCTCTGAACATAAAGTGCACAAGCTGAGGTGACTCAGAGACTCCTGAGAGCACCTTCTGATTGAACCCCAAACTGCTGCACAGAGTATTAAATGATACTCATTAAAAACAGCACTCACACTTCCTAAAATAGATCCATCCACCTAAACCCTTCTGTTCCCCTGCAGAAAAATGTTTATTTTCTCTTTACATTTTGCTGCTGTTTGCTTCTAAGCTGCAAACTGAGTATGAAATGAAGGAATGTTTCTCTGCAAACCTGAATTTCTGCACCTAATTACAGCAAAGCACAGGCAAAACAAGACTCAGCCCCAAAAGTGTGTAGGGCAACATGTTTGGGAACGGCACATCCCTCCAGGAGATATCCAATGGATCAGCAGATGCTCGTCAGCATCACAGTGTGACTTCACAGGATGCAGGGCATTAAGGGCTCAACTGCCACCAAAACAGGAAGGTCCTGCTCTGCCATCCCTCCTCCTCTCCCAGGATGATGCTCCTCCTCCTGTGTCACCTCCAGCCCTGTGATCCTTTTCCACCAGCTCATTTAACTCACTACAACAAATTTTGCAACATTTCAGCTCTCTGAATCAGCACATCACAGGATCAAGGAAGTTCTGGCTCCTACAGGGAGGAAGTGGCAGGGGCATGGAGTGAGGAGGGAAGCAGGAATCACTTCAATAGCAGATGGATCTCAGATCTCTTTCGTTCTAACACAAAACTGCTCTCAGGATCATTCTCTCAAGCAGAGAATTTTTCAAAGGGAATAGGACTGGTGCTCTCTTCATGAAAGGATTGGGGGCTTTCAAATTAACTTGACGCAAGGACAAGCAGGAATTGTCAATGAAGAATCAGCCTGGCCTTCTTCTACTCCCTAAATGCTGCCCCAAATGCCACCACCCCATCCTGTGTCTACACAGCTAGGGAGACAAAGAATGGAAGAAATCAGGCTGAAAAACAGCCCAGCTCAGTGATTTTAGACACAAGTGTGTGTAAATGGATATGGAAAAAATGGCCTTTTTCAACTGGATCAAACCCTTAATCCCATTCACATCATTTACACCAACACCAACACACTGGGGAAGGAGGCAGAGGAAGTAACAAGATCAGGCAACTGTAGGCAAGAATTGCTTAAAATGGCATTTCCAACCCGAGAAAACATATCCAACAGGGCCAGCAACAATTGCATTTTAGGAAGAAAAAAGCTGGGAAGCACAGGAGACAAACCAGGGCTCATGCAAACACACAGATATCCCAAAAGGAATGGAAACAAAAGGGGGTTAATCGTTAAAATAGAATTCAAGCCAGGTAAATTGAGAAAATCTTACCTTTTGCTGCCCTCAGGAGAGACTGGCGCCCAACACCCAGCAAAGTCTGCACCCCCAGCACACTCTGGGGGATTTCCTTGTCTAAGAGGGGTCCAAGTCTCTCACAGATCCTAAGAAGATAATCTGGAGGGATGTGTGCATTGACAGCCACCTAAACACACAAACAACACAGACATTAGAAAACTGGTTTATTCTTCCTTCTACTGGTAGTACTTTGCTTCATATTCAAGTGTAAAGTTACTGCAACCAAGCCTAAACCCCCTGAAAACCCCCTCAAAATTAATTATACTGCATTTTAAAGTGATGTAGAGTGTTGCAAAAGCCAAACCAGAAATTTCAGGTTGGAACAGCTTAATTGTAAATTCAGGATTTCCCTTAGTAAGAAACAAAAATCCCCTGAAACTTGGAGCTCCCAGTGCAGTGCTCTGCTCAAACAGCTTTTTTTAAGCCTTTTTACCTTTCAGTTCATTGTCTTCCCATTTTTTGCTTAACTGAAACAGCCTTGCATTTACATTACTGTATGAAGCATGTGTGCAAAAGAATAAAAACCTTAAAAATTACCTAAAACCCCTAAACATTACCCTAAAATCAATACTCAGTCTCCAGTTTCCACCTCCTGGGAGTAGGTATCTTTAAGACCCACATGTGCAGGTCCAATTTTGTCATGTTGGGAAAACAGCCTTTATTTCTCCCTTTGGACAGAGACTGTTTTCTATGGAGTGACAACAGTTTTTTCTGACACTCTGTTCGAACAACAAATAAATTGTGCTGCATTATCCAGAATGTCCTGCACTGCCTGACTCCTATATTTACAAACTGGCAAGAAAAGCTGCCCATCAGAGCTCCTTTGACACAGGACACCCAGCTCCATCCACCTCTTTTCATGGATCAACAGCCTCCTGCCTACCAAGACCCCAGGGATGTGCCCAGCTCCCGCCCCAGCACACCGGAGGGAGTGCCAGGCATCAGGAAGGAGGAGAAGGTTTGTAATTCCCTCAGCCCTGCTGCCAAAACATTGTTCACTCAACTGTGTCATCAAACAGATTATTAGGACATGGCGTTGGGAATTTTTTCATTCCAGTTGGGCAACAGCAGTGGAGCTACAGGACCCAGCATAGCCAGGCAGGGCTGGATAATGTCACCACCTGCACCATGAGCAGGATCAACACTGTCCCATAATTAAGATTTTAATCCAAAGAAAAGAGAAATATATCTAATTAAATATACAACTTAACAGTTAACTAAATCTGACTAAAAACTCTTCCAATGTGAATGAAACCCTTGGAAAAGAGACAGGTTTCTCCCTCTACTCATCCCTCAGTCACTGCTTGTTAAAGAATCATCTCATCAATCATGATAATTCTGAAGATCCAAAATCATCATTTTTTCAGTGCAGGAATGAGAAACCTGACGAGTGCATTAACATGTTCTCATTCCAAGACTTTTCATCCTGTGAGCGAGCATCAAGGAATGACCCTGGGAATGCTCTCCTGCACGGACAGGTTTCTCCAGTCATTTTAGCTTTTTTCCCCCAAAATCAGAGTTCCAAAATTATATTGACACCTTCCCAGTGATACAAGCAGTGAAGTTCAGTGTATGAGCATGAATTGTCTTTCACTGTAAATGATGGGATGTAACAGAAGTTGAAATGAGAGAAAAGGATTATCCAAACTTTGGTATTTGCCTCTGACTCATTCCTGAAACACTGTAAATGTGTTCATGCTATAAAATATTTTATGATGCTGCACCAGCCTCCCTTCAGGGTGTAAGATTTCTGAAAGGGTCTGAAAGGGAAATTCTAGAGAGAGAATCTGCAATTAAGTAAAATCTGAGTATGAAATTCTTATTTCCATCTCTGATAACCAGCAACAAGCCCCTCAGTCACCAACTGCCAACAAACAGCAATGTATCAAGCTTAAGATTAAAAGATCAAAAAGACCAACCTAAAAGCTCTGGAATTTTACTTCCAGAGTACCAAAACAATCCAAACCACACCATTCTTTCTGGAAATGTAAAAAATCCAAACCATTTTCCCAGTATAGCACAGCAAACACTCCCCTCTTCACCCTGGAGCTGGTTTGGGAGTTTCACCACATTCCATGCCTAGGAAGGTGCTGAATTAAGCCTGGCAGCAAATATCCCACTGGAAAGACAGAGCCCAAGTTGTTCCACAAGCAGTCCTGACTGACTCCAGAATGGAAAAGGACTTGGTTGCTCGAAGATGAAGACACAATTTTATAGGGAATAGCAAAGAGCAAACACTGACACACGTGGGGCCCGACAGCATTCCCTGATCACACTTCTTTCCCTGACATTTCCATGTTTCTACAACCCACAACAGCCCCAAATAAGCAGCCCTTAATCTGAATATTATCACTGCTGTTACTAACAAACAGCTCCATAGGCAGGCAGCAAGAGCAGCAAATTCTCCTGGTGATTTTTTTCCATAATAACTTCTAGAAAAAATGCTTAAATCACAGCCCAGAGCTAAACAAGCAATTCTATTTTCAGGTTCCCAAAAGAACTTGAATCAAAAATCCTTCCTTTCACCTCTGTATGAGAGAGTTGTAAACGGATTTTAATTATTTTTCTAGAACATGAAGCTGCAAACATCCAGCTGAAAAGAACAAAGTCTCCCAGATCAGATTTTCCTTAAAAGAAGGATGGAAAAAGGCATAAGTGCAGCTACACCTCTTAGTGTGTGCTCGTCCAAATCCCACATGGCAAAATGAAACAGCAGCAAGGATATTATCAGCTCCTCAAATATATTAGAAAATATTTTAGAAGATAATTAGAAAGTACTTTAGAATATAATGAGAAAATATTTTAGAAAATAATCAGAAAACTGGAAAAAAATTAGAGATGAGTAGTACAGGCCCAAACCACGCATGTTAAAATAATGCAGAGCTGAAAACATGCTAAGTGAGAACAAATGCTGCATCTTGGGATAAATCATAAAGAAAATATGTTTTGTTGCCTTAGATTGTGAAAAAAACCTATAAAAGTTAAAATATGAGAGCACAAGAATGCAATTGTATCACAGATGAGTCCTCTGACACAGTAACCACACAGGTACAACGGATCTAAAAAGTGATGGATTAAGTGAAGCGAATCCGTTCTTTTTAAAAAATTCTCTTTTGAAAATACTCTCCCAGTCCTGACTGCTTGAGCCAGGCTGAGATAAGCTGTTCCAGTGATAAGCACAAGGAAAGAACTATTAGTGAAGTCACATCAGGGCTCGGAGAAATTCAACCCCTGAACCTGTCCATGGTCCCGTGGTTGGAAGCATCACCTCAGAGACCATGAGCACAGAGTCCTCCCTGGAGCTGGGAGAAGCAGCTTCTTGATCCCTGAAACAAAATCCCCTGGTGTGACTCTGATCCCTGCCTGGACAATGTTCTCAGGCACAGGGTGGGATTCTTGGTGTGCCTGTGCAGGGACAGGAGTTGGATTTGACGATCTTTGTGGGTCCCTTCCAAGTCAGGAGTCTGTGATTCTACAGCTGCTGACAACTCCTCCTCCAAGGAAGGTTTCAATAAACAGGGAACAAACAACCCAAAAAAGACTCTTTGTGATTACTACTTAAAATAAGATGTCTGTCTTCCCAGAGATGGGAACAAGGGAGCTCTGGGAACAACCTCTTTTGGGAAGCCCAGTGGAACATCTCTTCAAAGCACAGATTTGAGGCAAGAGCTGCAGACTGAAAGAGGCAGCGACACGGCCCTTCGGAGGCTGCTCTGTCCCCATTCCCGGTGGGCAGGCCCTGCTGGGCCTCAGCAGTGGATTTCTATCCTCCAGGTAGTCTTCCAACACTTCCCTCATTTGCCAAAGTAACCATCAATTAAGAATCAATTGACAACTGTATCAAAAAGTAGTGGAGGAGGCCAAGAGGCTGAGGCAGCTGAGCAAGCAGGAAATTACTCATGACCTCAAACAGGGAATCTCAGCACAAGGAAGCTCAGACACTGGACCTGCACAAGATGCAACAATATGCAAATAGACAGGAATTAAAAAAGCCTTTACCCACTGGGGTCCCCAGAAAGAACAGGTTGGAACGACCATGCTATCAGATGACATTTTCCTGAGGTGACAAAACTGTAACATCTCTGCTCTGCTAATGCTGGGATTGGCAGGATCTATAAATACCAGCACCTCGGACACAGGGCTAGTTTTAAATCAATGCAGATGGGCAAGTCAGGAACTCAGAGCCAAATCCCATAAGCTGTTCCATACCAGCACAGCCGCTCATGGATGCAAATTCCCCACTGTCCAACAACAGCTGATTTTCTGTTTTGCCTGGAATTACACGTTTTGCAACACAAAGACTGAACCAGGCCAAGCCAGAAGACTCAGCCCATCAGAAAGTTCTTAAAACCAGAGCAGAGCCAGTCACCTTTATCAGGAATAAACAAAGATAATGTGGAACAGCAGGTCACTGGAGACTGTGCTGATAATCGGAGTCATTCAGCTTGACTCATCTGTACAGCAGCTGACTCCACACCGAGCTGCTGCAGCTCATTTAAAACCAGAGCACTAATTGCCTGCAAGTTGGACACACTTCAGACCTTCATAAGGCCAGGCTGGATGGGGCTTGGAGCAACCTGATCTGGTGGAAAGTGTCCCTGCCGATAGCAGAGGGTGGAATGGGATGGGCTTGAAGATCCCTCCCAACCCAAACCAGTCTGGGATTCTGTGATTCACTGACCCTCCCCTTTACAAACACATCTCATGTCTCGAGACCACCAGCAGCCAAAGTAAAACCACTGTGGAGTACACCTGGAGAATTCAGCCTGGAGAAGAGGGGACTGAGGGGAGAGTCATGGGGGGCTGCAGCGCCTCTTGAAGGGCAGCTCCAAGCTCTGCTCTCTGTGACAGGGACAGGACCCGAGGGAACAGCTGGAGCTGTGCCAGGGGAGGGTCAGGCTGGAGATCAGGAAAGGTTCTTTTCCCCCAGAACTTGTCGCACACTGGAAGGGCTCCCCAGGGAATGGACACGGCCCTGAGGCTGCCAGAGCTCCAGGAGTGTTTGGACACCGCTCCCAGAGACAGGGTGGGATTGTTGGGGTGTCTGTGCAGGGCCAGGAGTCAGACTGATGATCCTGTGTGTCCCTTCCAACTCAGGATATTCTGTGATTCTGTGATTACCTAGACAGGCAGCCACACGCTGCACAAAAACATGGAAATAAACAGGAAAAACAAAGGGAACACAAATGCACATAAACTTGCATTCTGTGTGGTTTTGCTCCATTAGGTACAATTCTTATTAGCGTGTCTTAAACTACTCATCTGCCCTGTGATACCTGACACTTAAAGATTAAGTTTAAAAAAAAAGGAACAAAGAAATCTCACAGAGAGCTTTCAGATCTTGCCTAAAAACTCGAGTGAAGTGGGAGTAGACATTCCCTAGATAAAAACCACCCAGTAGCCACTGGGCTGTTCCATCTCTATCACTCTCAAAAGCCCAGGAGCAATAACAACGTACTGAGTGGTCACAGTATTGGCATATTTTCTGAAAAACACCACTCCGAACCTAAACAGCCACACTGAGGATGGAAAACAAAGCTGAAACACCAGAACGAGAAATACTCTGTCAGAATATTGGGCAAACAAACAAATCAGACTTCTCCAGATTGTAAACTGTCATCAGTTCAATTACCTGCCTGACCAGAGTAGCTGCACCATCCAGCTGAGATTGTAAACAATTCTGGGTTTCTGTCTGTAAAAAGCTACCAGAAATGGGTAGGTAAAAACCCCTTACCTCCAACTGCTGGCATCTCCAATTTAATTTGGGTTCATTATGTGCCTGAGATAATTAAAATGAAGGTTGGAGTGCTTTGTGTCCTTCACAACCCTGGCTCTGTTCTGAACATGGCATTCAGACATCCAGCCAGCCCTGAAGTCGAGGAGCTCAGGTTAATAAACAATCATATGCAGCCAAAAGTCCAAATTCCAAACACAGCAAACCCTAAGCAATGAGGGTAGAAAAAGCCTTCCTTCAACATTCTCAACACTCTGAGGATTCACAGAGAGAAACTCAGCTCATCCCACCTGGCATCAACCTGTCTCACTGTAAAGATCCATTTATAATCCTGGTCCTTACTGTAAACCATGAGAAACAGTTAAATAATACCAGATAAGAAGGCAAACTAAAAGCATTAGTTAGTGCTGATTCGTTTAACATACAGGAAAAAAAAAAACCTGAAATTTAATTATGTTGAGTTTATAGAGAAAAAAGAAATTTCTCATTAACTCCGTAACTCACTTCAAAATTGATTTCTCTCATTTCTGAAATGCTAAGAAAAGTATATGTTTCAACATGTTCACACACACATTTAAAAAAAAGGTTTTAAGGCTTTTCTGTGCCACACAGAATGAGAGGAAAAAAATTAGATGTTAATCTAAGTGATAGGCAAAAACCACTTTGTCTGACACCAGACTTCACAGTGGCACTGCTAATATTCCTCTTGGATACTGGGTGCAGTCCCAAGCTAAACCTGAGACAGCACACAGTTAGATTTCACCTTCTCTAGGAAGACCATAGAGCACCAAAACTTACTGAATGCAGAACTTACTCTATGTCTGTTCACTCAATTTACAGTCCCAGAATTATCCACAAGAGGTGTGAGGAAGCCCAACTTCCACCTGAAATTCTGAACAGGCTTTGGAAAGAGAAAGGCAGCGGGGTCCAAAGGTCTGCTCTGCACACAAAGAGTTCTGTCCAGACCTGAGCTTCTACACAGTCGCTAAAGTGGAAAACCACCTCCTAAGCCAGATGCAGAGGAGTCTGAGCAACAGTCATGGCAAAATCCCACGTCACCATTGCTCTCCCTGGGAGCCGGGAGAGGCCAGGACGTGCCTTCCATTCCTTCCAGGTGAGGTGCCAGTGCTGGTCACAGGTATCAATGCTATAAACGCTATTGGGAAGTTTACAGCGTTCCAGCTGCAAAGTGCTACATCAGCGCCACACGTCATTGCCCAGAGCTCCCAGAAATGAAATCAAGGCCGTCTGAACTCTTTGGGAAAGGGCTGGAACGACTTCAGTTTTGTCGCTTTCACACAGACACATCTCGGGGGTGCGGGGCCAAGGGCCACCCCCCACTCCCGGCCCTGCAGAGGGACTGACCTTCCTCAATGACACACATTCATAAGGTTTATACCTCAGCAAAAGCAGCCACTCCGTTTATTTCACCGGCATTTAACACCCACAAGATTACACTTCCTAACCCCTCCTTTCCTGCCTGACAGCAGGCCCAGACGCCGCGGTGAGGAGCGGGTTTCGCGCAGGCCGCCGCAGGCCGGGAATCCCTGACCCAGCCCGGCAGCGCCGGGCCCGGCGGCACGTCCGGCACGTCCCCCCCGCAAGGCCGCGGGAGCGCGGCCGAGCCCGGCCCGGAGCGGGGCAGCCCCGGGGCCGCGGGGGCAGCGGGCGAGGCGGCGGCGATGACGCGGGGGGACCGGGGGGGACCCGCGCCCCGCGCCCCCCCGGCTCCGCCGCGGCGCCGCCGCAGCCAATCAGCTGCCGCCTCACATCGCCGCGCACCGCTCTCCGCGTTGCAAGGCGCGGCGCCATTGGCCGCGGCGGGCCCCGGTGCGTGCCCTCGGATAACCCCCGGCCCCACAATAGCGCGGCGCGGCCGCTCCGCCGGTGCTACCGGGCGGCCCACGGGGGTCTCACCGGCAGCCCCCGGCCCCGCCGCGGGTCCGCTCCCTGCCCTGCCCTCCGCTCCGCACCCCGGGGCCCGCCGCGGCCTCGGCGGGGAGCAGCCCGCAGCCCTGGTGGGGGGGGGGGGGGGAGGGGGGGAGGAACAGACAAACGGGGCGAGGGGGGGACGCGGCGGCCGGTGCGGCAGCGGCGGCGCGGGGGGCGGGGGGAAGTTGTCGGAAAAGTCAGGAGTGAAACTTGTCTTACCAGGTCCTCGAAGCTCCGGCGGTGCTCCTTGCCCTGCCAGTCCAGGCGTCGCGGGATCAGCTGCGGAAGGGACACGGGGACGGGGGCGGCCGTCAGAGCCCGAGCGACCCCTCCCGGGGAACCCCCCCCGTACCCGCCCGCGCCCCCCGGGATGGAGCCCCCCTGGTCGCTGCCCCCGGCCCCGCCGCGGGTCAGCCGCGCTCCTGCCCGGTGTCCCGGGCGGAGATGGGCTGGGTTAGACGGGGCAGGGCAAACGCCGACCCCGCCGTCCCGAGGGCTTCCCCCGTCCCGCCGGGGCAGGCGCCTCACCTGGTGCTCCTCCAGCTCCTCCACCAGTACCTGGGGACAGAGGGACACACAGACATACACAAAGGACGTGAGTCCGGCGCCCGCAGCGCAGCGGCTCCGCCGCCCTGTCCCGTCCAGTCCCGTCCCGTCCCGTCGCCGCCCGCCCGGCCCGGCCGGAGCGCCGGCTCCGCGCTCACCTGGGCGGATTTCTTGCAGGGTCCGGACTGCAGGAACCGTGCGATCAGGTAGTAGAGCTCTGCGGAGGGGCGGAGGAGAGCGGGTTAGACACGGTTAGAACGGGGGAGATGCGGAGCGCAGCCCCCGCCGCCAGCGATACCCACCGGCTTCCAGCTGGGTCGGGGCGGCCGCCGCCGCCATCCTCCTCAGGAGGGGGAGGGGAGGTGGCGGATGGCGCCCCGGGGGGACTCGGCTCCTAGTGCGGGCGCCGCCCCATGCCGGAGCGGTGGTGCCGGTGCGGGGCGCGGGTCCCGGTGCGGGTGCGGGCGCGGGTCCCGCCCGGGCTCATCGCGGCTCCGCGGACCGAGCGCCGCCGGCACCGCCCGCACCGCCGCCGCCCGCCGCCGGGGGGCGCGCGCGGCAGCGCCGGGCGGGCGGGCGGGGGCAGGAAGGGCGGGGCGGTGACGCGCCGCGGGGGGGCGCCCGCCACTTCCGGGCGGTGGCTGAGGGAGGAGGAGGAGGAGGAGGAAGGGGAGGAAGAGGAAGGGCCGGGCTGGGCCGGGCCGGGCGAGCCGGGATGTGCCTGAGGGGTCTGGCCGCCGTCACGGGGCAGCGCTGAGCCGGGCTGTGCTTCAGAGGGCCCGGTAGTCGTCACAGGAGGAGCGCTAGCGGCCTCCGTCCTCTCGGCTTCGGCCCTCCGGGCCTCAGTGCTCCCGGTTCTCCTCGCCTCAGCCCTCACAGCTGCGGCTCTCGCGACTCCAGCCCTTCCCAGCACTCACGGCCACAGTGTTCCCGGCCTCAGTGGCCTCCTACCTGGCAGCGCCTGGGAAATGGAGCCCCATGTGTGCCTCAAATTAAGCCGTTTTTAAGCGACTTAAGGCGTTCAGGAACCTTAGGCATCCTGTCATGGGTAGGGGGATGGATCCCACGCATATGCCGTGGAGGGGACACAGGACTGCGAGGTGGGGAAGTGTCAGCCCTCCCTGGCTCCAGGTAAACACGGCCTGGCTGCAGGGAAGGGTCTCAGATTCGGGTGGCTTTAGGAGTTAAATAAAAACGTTTTCTCCCAGTGATCAGGAAATTAAAATACGATGGATACAGCACCTCTTCTGAAGGAACTAAGGGGTCAGGGTCAGTGTAGATAGTTTTAATGGAAATAAATATTTTTCCGTGGGAAGCATCCTGTGAGAGCTCCTGAAATCAGTGTCACTTTGGCAATAGGTTGCTAAAACACATCAAGTGAATTGTATTTTATCACAAGTACCTGACATTGGGTGTTAGAACTCCAGAGCCTTGGCAGTGTAAAAACCACTGTCGTCATGGAATAACAAAGGACAACCTCTCCTCGCGCCTGGAATACTGAGAGCTGAATCATTGTGAGTCGATGTTCTGGAAATATTAAGAATAAATTCAGTTTGAGCATATATTTATAGCAGCTGCTCAGGACTGGGTTTGCTGTGAACCACTGGCTCAGAGTTTTCCTGCTGTGCAGTCAGGATGCAGTCCTTCCTGCTGGCAGCTCCATGGGGTGCCTCCAGGCACCCAGCCAATCTGGGGAGAAGGATTTGGCGATTTGGCATTAAGCTGCTCCACATAATTCACCTGTACTCACCTGCTCCTTTATCCAGCTGTGGAAGTTGTTTTGTGCCAGGAGCTTGGATTAACTGGGTGATGTGTAGACCCTGTTTCCTCTTCATCATCCTCTAAAGTTCTTGAGTTGTCAGTGACAGTTCATAGGATCATGGAATGGTTTGGTGGAAGGGACCTTAAAGCTCATCCTGTTCCACTCCCTGCTTTGGGCAGGGACACCTTTCACTCTCCCAGGGTGCTCCAAGCCCCATCCAGCCTGGCCTTGGACACTTCCAGGGATCCAGGGGCAGCCACAGCTTCTCTGAGCAACCTGTGCCAGGGCCTCAGCACCTTCACAATAAAGATTTCTTCCCAATATCCCACTTAGCCCTGCCCTCTGGCAGTGGGAAGCCATTTCCCCTTCTCCTTGTCCCAAGTCCCTTTCCATCTTTATTGTAGGCTCCAAACAATTACTCCTGGAATGTTTTCAGGGCAGGTTCATTGCTTAGTTCCTCAGTGGCAGAGATGCGAGGTGCCACCTCACCAAGGTGCAAATTCCAGTGGCTTCCCAATAGTAACAGCTCTCCCAGCTTCCCAGCTGGACCCTGGGGCCTTCAAAGCTGCAGAGCAGAGCTTCCTGTGAGAGACAGTGTGAAACTGCTGTTCTCAGAATAAGTTCCCAGCCAGGAAAAGCGCACACTGATCCCACTCCCCGGAGAGGTAATGTTTCTCCCACCTGTCTTCAGAGCCCAGAACTGCAAGCTCATCTTTTCATGCATGATGGGAAGGCGAAGGAGAAAACACAGATGATGTTTTATAATATGCCCTGAAAGTACAAATCCATCTTCCTGAGCTGAATAGAATTCCATGTCAGGGGAAAACAGCCCCATAAATATTGCCCAGCGCCATGTCCTGGTGCATTCCGGTGCCAACAGCTCCTTGATATATCCATGCTTGGGTGAGACCCCCACCTGCAGAGCTGCCTCCAGCCCTGGGATCCCCAGCACAGGAAGGACATGGAGCTGTTGGAACAATCCAGCGGAGGCACCAAGATCATCAGAGGAATAGTGCAGCTCTGCTGTGAGGAAAGGCTGGGAAAATTGGGATTATTCAGCCTGGAGAAGAGAAGCTCCAGGGTGACCTAATTGTGGCCTTGCAGTACCTGAGGGGAGCCCACAGAGAAGATGGAGAGAGACTATATGGGCCTGGAGTGCCAGGACAAGGGGGGATGGCTTCCCACTGATAGGGGGCAGGGTTAGGTGGGATTTTGGGAAGGAATTCTTCCCTGTGAGGGTGGTGAGGCCCTGGCACAGGGTGCCCAGAGAAGCTGTGGCTGCCCCTGGATCCCCGGAAGTGTCCAAGGCCAGGTTGGACGGGGCTTGGAGCAACCTGGGATAGTGGGAGGTGGATGGGCTTTAAGGTCCCTTTGAACCCAAACCATTCTGGAATTCCATGATTCTGTATTTCTTTAGGAATGTGACATTTCCTTGGTACCTTTTGGTGCCTTGCTGAATCTCTCCAGTCATGATTTGCTTTTATTTGAGCTTGGGGGTGCACCAGGCAGGATTGTTCTGTTTGGGCCTGTCTAGAGCCCGTGGGAATTTCTGCCATAACTACAAGGGGCTTTCAAAAGCCTGGGATAGAAAATGCTCCCAAAGTAAGCTTATCCATGCCTTGGCTGTGTCCTTCCTGCAGCATTCCAGCTGGGAGCCTGGCCACATGCTCCTTGCTTAGTGCTCAATCCATGACCTTGTGTCAGTGCTTGGCTCTGTGCAGTGTTGCTCCACATCGTAGCTTGGATGGATTCCTGCATCAGCAGGAGAGGAGAGCATTAGGAATGCCCCAGGTGTGTCCTGTGTGTGCTGCAGGGCACAGCTGTGCAGGAACTTGCACCAGGGGCAGGTACAACCAGCATTCCTCATTCCCAAACAGCTCCTGGGGAACTTCCCTCAGCCTGGCTGTGGCTGAACTGTGCTGCTGTGCAGTCACTCCCGAGCCTCTTCCCAACATTCCTGACTCCCTGGCACCTCAGCTTCCTCTCCCTAATGCTCTTCCAGTTGCTTCCTTATTCCCCAAGCCTGCTACAAGGGCTATGATCGATACCTCTTCCCACCTCTCTCAGGTTTTCCCCTCCAGGAGTCATGTCCGGTGAGTAATGCCCATCCTCTCTTTCCCCAGGAGCTCCATTTCCACACCACACGCGGATCCTGCAGCTCCGTGACTCATCTTTTTCCAGATCCTCTGCATCCAAGCAGCAGCATGCTGGGGGTGATAGTAAATCTCGGAGTGAAAGCAGGATTTTATGGATGTGCTGATTCATCTTTCCTCAGAGCAGAGCTCTGTTATGTAAATGCCAGCAGCAGCTGGTGGCAGGAGGGAGAACAGACTAATGGGCCATAGAAGGATTCAGGAGCAGAGATGCTTTAAGGAAGAAGCTGGATTGTAGCTGTTTCTTTCCATATTGCTTTATAAATAAATAAAAACGGAAGTTTTTGAGGGATTTTAGGAGTAGGAACTGATGACATTCAAATACCCATTGCTTCTCCCCGTTGGGTATTGTAGGGAGTTTTACTCTCAGTTGTAGTTGAGAGTAAAACTCAAACCCCTGTTTAATTTGTTTACAAAATTAAATGCACTTCCCCACAGTCAGCTTGTAACACCAGGTAAAGGTGTCTCTCTCATATTTTATTTATGATTATTCTGTCCTCATGAGTCAAATCCTGCTTTAGCTGTGTGTGAAAACAGGATTGTGGTTTGGCACAGCCAGAAATGTACAGTTAAAAATCAAAAAAAAGTTTAGAGAGGAATTGTGCAGGTGTGGTGGGTTTACCTGCATTGTACCTTTCCAGTAAATGTAGATGGGAGTGCACATGCCTGAATCCAGCTGGATTTAAACACTGGAACAAATTAAGCATTTTTAGGGTTTTTTGGTTGGTTGGTTGGTTGGTTGGTTTGGTTTGGGTTTTTTTTTTTGTGTATTTTCTGTGCACATTTCATAGAATACCCTGAGTTGGAAGCAACTCACAAGGATTTCTATGAACATCCTGCTCATCTTGGGCCTTTCATATGGAGCTAAATGGCAAATAAGGATAGTAGTTAAATTAAATCCAAGTTTTTGTTTAACTGATTAAAAAAAAAAAAAAAAGCTGTTCAGAAGGAATTTAGGAGTTGATGCCTTGTGCTACACAGTTGTGAGTAAGGGAATATTGAAAAGTCCAAGCTTATTTTAAGATCTTTAAATACAGAAACCTCAAATTTTGGTATCGTAGTTTATTTTAAAAAAATAAATGAGATGCAAAATAATTAGCATTAATTACAGTTGCTGGAATGTAGGGCTCGTGTGTGCAAACCAACATCCTGTTTTTGCAGGACAAATCTCCAAGTTCCCACTCGTTCCTGTGGTTTTCTGCCTCGACAAGAGCTTTAATAATAACTAGATAGCTGTTAGATATTACACAAGATCTGCTCTAGGATTTTTGCTATTTTTAATAATTTAATATTTAATTTCTCTGCTGCATCATTCCAGTCATTCCTCTAGATGGTGCCAGACATCCAAGAGTTGGGTGTAACATTATCCCATGGGAAGGCAATGGAGGAACAGCCAGGACGCCACTCGCCTTTGTTTCTAAATTCTATCTTGCAATAGTTCATCTTGTTGATAAATTACTTGTTCTGGGTGATGTAAATATGATGTTTTTTCCTTTTGAGAATCCTAAAATCCATTCAGCAAAGCCTAAATTCCACCTGCCTGGAGCAGTGTCATCCCTTGCTCCATGGACTGATCCATATCTCATATTCCTTATGGCAGCCATTAGCTCGTGTGAGCTGTGATCAGTGTGTGCAGCCCTGCTGCGACTGGGAGAACTTAATCTGCCTGCTTTGCAAAGAAGTGATATTTCTGCCTATTACCTAAACATTTCTCCTTATCTCTATTTTACGCAGAAATGCCAAATCCAGCTGTGGCTGAAACACCCAGGAAAATGGGGTGTCCCTGTGTGCTCTGGGCTCTGTCAGCAGAAGGACCAAGGGAATGATGTCAGTGTCAGGTCCATCCTCAGCATCTCTGAATTCCAACTTTGTACCTCAAAGTGCCTGGAATCCCCCGAGTTTTATAGCAGCAAAATCACTACTGGGTGTAAGTGACCAGGTAGGTTTTGTTACTGTTGGTGTTACTACTGCACTCAGCACCATCCCTGTCTAAGGGCCTGATTCTGTCCCCTGGTTGGGATCAAGCCTCCTGTTCCCAACTTTTTCAGCTTCTCCTGAGATGCTGAAAAAGTTGGCTGCTACCAGTCCAGGGGTCCCCTGCACAAGGATCTCACCACAAAAATACCACCTCATATCACTACTGGGCTAAATCAGGAACTTCAAGTCATGCTAAATATTTGTAAATAATCCTTTGATGTTTGGTTTGTGATTTTTGTAGGTTTTTTACGGCCAAATCTTGCATTTTTGGCTTCTCCTGGAGGCCTGGGCACACAGCATCCAACTGCAACTGGGAATTCATCACCTCTCTCCCTGGACATGCAAATTTTACTGGAAATCCCTCAGCTAAGTAAATATCTTTAATAAAATTACATCCCTGTGTATCCCGTAGCCTTTTCCATTAAGTTTTGAAGATTTGTATGTTTTAATTACGTTTTTCACTTTACGAAAATACCAGAAATATTGGGAAGGAGTGCACCAGGGTTTTTTAGAGTGCTGCTTTTATTGAAATAAAAGGTTATAAAACAGTTTGATGTATTTTTTATATTTATTGATATCCCTAACATGCAGTCATTGTAAATAACCTCATTAATACTCTTTAACTACAGTCTTACAAAATTAATTCTCAATTACTGCATGAGGTGATGGATTAGAAAACTGTCCTGTGTAAGTTTGCCCACAGGAGTGTGAGTTTAGAATGAACTTTCACTAATCGTGGAATCCGAGGATGGGAGTTTGGAACATTTCTCAAAGTGCTGTCCCATACAGGAATTCTCTTCCCTTTTTTAAAATTTATTTAGTATAAAGCTTCTTCTCATGATCTTCAGTGTGAGATGACTTCTCCCTCTTATCCCTCATAAGGAAAAACTTTAACATGGAAACCTCCATAAATTCCTCTGCAGTAAAGTCAACCCATATTTCATTTAATTCTTATACTTCCATCATTTATTGGAGATTCATGTTCTCCTGTAGCCTTCCAGCTTTGTATCTCTCGGGAAAGTCTTTCCCCTGATGTCCTCAGGAGTTCAGATTTCAGAATCTCTTTTTATTTTTGGCCTCAAATTATTAGTGCTTGAGACATAACCTGCTAGGATATGTTTTGTGTGTCATCTTGATTTGGACAGGCCTTACATTCTTGGAAGATCCTTTAAAGTGTTTTTTTTAATAGAAGGACTAATTTAATTTAATTTCCAGTGAGGTGGTTTTCAACACTTGCAAGTTCTTGCCCTGTTGGCTATTTTCCTTTCATTTCCTCTTACACCAATAAAAGTGTATTTAGAGTTTGTGAAGTCCCCAAGTTCTGTGTGGTTGAGTTTCTGCTGGAAAACCACTGTAGGTGGGAGGTGAAGCTGTGAAGGCACATGGTGTCCATAAGGACATAGTTGTGCCATCAGTCCTTATTTCCCTGAGGTTTTCAGTGTTACCCCTGGATTATAATGGGATAAGCGTGGAATATGACTGTAAAGGTGGAAAAAAGCATCTCCTGTTCATTCTCGACATTGTTCTTGAAGTCTAAAGGATCTGGCATTTCCTACTGAGAATCCTCTTCTCTTCATGTGTTTCCTGATGTCTCTGTTCACCTTTCTCTCTCCTGCTCTGTGCAGTCAGTAGACCTCAGTCTCTTCATTTTTTTTCCTCTCTTTGCTCCTTCCTCCTGCTTGGTGACTGAGGTTGTTACAGGTAACACCTTTCAGACCTTGACTTTCTTCCAAACCCATCTTCCCATCTTGGCTTTGCTGCTGCCAATGGACTCTGCCAGTTCCCCATGCCCTTGTATTTGGGGGTTTTGTCCTTACTGACTCCAGGATGCCTCTGGAATGGCCAAGGAACATTTCCATGGGAGACACGGTGTCTCCTGAAATGGGACATGGAAGAATCCCATTGAGAGTGACGCTGACCTCTTGGTGCAGGTGTCGAGCAGATATTGGAGAAATCCTGGGAGCTGAGCACTGAGGGAGGGATTTAAGGAGACAGAGGCTCGTGAGATGCATCAAGACTCTTAAAGCCTCGTTTTGTCTTTCTTGAACATGTGAAAAACAAGCCAGGCTGCAGCATTCCCTCCCTGTCGGGAGAAGAAAGCAGCAGGACAAAATCTGTTGTTGGAATTTCCCTCCAGCAGCACTTCCATCCCTCCCACCCGAGGGCAGTTGGAATGAGCCATGGCCATGTTTGGGGGGACTTACCCCAGGGGGTCTGGGTGTCCCAGAGCTGGGGACTCTGCTTTGTTCCCTGCAGCCCCACCTACCCCCTCAGCCAAAAATGACATTTTTCACCAACTGCTAAAGTCTCCTGCTCCTGCTTTAACGTTAATTTTGGGAGTTTTCAGCTGGACTCTGAGCTACCTCATCCAAGAATCCGCGTGGCAGCCCTGAGGTCCAGCCCCATCTGGGTGACAGAGTTTGTTTCCTTTGGCAATATGGATTTAACAACCGGGCTTCCAGCCCTGGGAATCATTTCCCTCAAATATCTGCAAAATAAATGATGGGACATTTTCCAGTGCCGTGCTGCAACCACCCAAAACACCACTGTAAAACTCACAGAGGCCAGGCTGAGTGAGTGCATTAAGCAAGGCTTATGGGGATTATGGAATTAAATTGGGAGTTCCTTCCACCCTTCCCCCAGTCAAAGACATTCGGAAATAAATATTAAAAAAGGGTGTTAAAACAATGGCTTTGGCTAAAACCTCTGCAAGCAAAGAACTTCGTTGTGGAAACTGTGGACTGGTGTGTCCAGGCTGTGTTCCAGAGGGTTTCCATCAGGGAGCTGGGGTAATCTCAGAACACCCAACGGCCGTGGCTGCAACGCTTCTGGAATGGCTCTGCTTCCCAAATTCCCTCTGCACTGCAGAGAAGTGCACCAGCCCCTCGTACCGCACAGGACCTTGCCTCCACACCTCTGGATCCTGCTGCTGGCTTTGGCATTCCTTATCCTCTGCCTGCAATTCCCAGCTCCGTCCTTTTCCCGGCATCAGGAGCATCCTGCTCCTTTCAGGGAGAGTTTGTGCAATGAAAGCTTTGCTTTAATCTGGGCCGGATTTAGCCAGATGCTGCAATCCCGGGAAGGCTTACGCAGCGCTCAGGTCTGCCAGGGGAACGTAGCCTTGATTTGATAATCTGGTAATGGTTTATTTAAAATTAAAAACAGAGAAAACCTTTAAAACAGCTTTTTTTTTGAGCTCCTTTGGGCCTTGCAGTGGAACGGACACCCGGGCTCTTGGTCACATATAGGACCTGGCACCCATGAAATAGGTTTTAGGCTAATGAGGCACACTCTGCCTGCTTTAATTAGATGAATTAGAGCCAAAAAAAAAGCATTTCCCATTAAAAGTCTTTAGCATCATAATAACACAATGAATTTAAATATTTAATATAAAAATACATAAAATTAAATATTAATTTCCAATACACTTACAAAGCCCATTTGACCCAAATGACCCCACAAATATTCCCTTACCGGGGAATCCCTTTTCTTTGCATCTTCATTAACATCATTACAGACCTTTGCATTTAAAATCTTTATTTTAGTGCAGTTCTCTTGGTAATAAAATAAATCCATGAGTCACCTGTGCAGCAAGAAATAGGATTTACAGAGATTTTAAGCTTTTGGGGGCAAACATGGTTTATTCGTGCCCATGTCAGGGCCTGGGGTAGATGAGCACAATGACACCAGAGGCAGCTCAGTGTGTTAATTAGTGCTAATTAATGAAGCTACCAGGTTGTTTTTGACCTTCTCACAGCCCACTGCAAGGGGTGAGGAGGAAGGAAAAGGAATGAGCAGAGGAATATCCTTTTGGTCAGAGTTTTTCCGGGCCTGCCTCTCGTCTCTGACTCCCCCAGGTCCCGTGTCCCCCCCGTGCCTTAGCAGGGAGCAGTGACACCTCATCCTGCAGACTGGAGTTCCAAGGAATCCTGCAGCACTGTGGGAAGCTGCTGTCCAGGAAGGGGCTGGGGATGCTGACTGCTTGTGACAAGTCTTGCCTGGGAGAAAACCAACACGGCAGCGGTTGGAAACCTGAATGATGTCACTATGGCAACAAAATAACTCACCTTAAAATAAAATGTGCATTGGAAGCAACCTCATGTGCTCAGGGAATAGAGGGAGGAAGCTCTTATTTTTTATATGTGTATATTTTTATGTTTATGTATTTTTTAGTATTTTTTCATCTTCCTAAATTCTTGCCCTGTTACCAGATGCTGATGCAGATATAAAAAATATTTTAATTTCTCTCAGCAATGAAATGAAACAGAACATGATCAGAACCTTCAGAAGAAGGAAAAATGTGTTTGCTGGAGGGCAGGAAAACCCTGGAGCTGTTGATAACTACAAGTCATTCTGATGGATGTGAGATCCAGATTATCGATATCTGCAGCTCACAGCAGTGATTCAGGACTAATTATTGCTAATATTTTTCATGGACATAATCCATCTCTTTCCAACAATCCCAAACTCCATTTCCATATTTGTTCTTTGCAGACAGGTTTGTTTTCCCATTGTTTCTGCATTAAATAACATCAACAGGTGGAAATTTAGAGATTTCTCTGGAAATTCCAGACTCTCTCTGGCTCTTTTCATCCCATGGGCATCCCAGGCAGGTTGGAACCATGGTGATTCAGCCACAGCACTGCTGGTGAGATGTTCCCAAGTTTTCTCATAATCCTGGTTGCTTTTTAGACTGGAGTGAGTGACTTTGACCACCTCTGTGTCAGGGAAGCCGGGATGGGAAGTGCGGTGGTGGGGGTGAGGCTGTGTGCTGTGCTGAGCTGCAGCAGCCCTGGCAGCTCCTCAGGGACCAAACCCTGGCAGCAAAGAGGAGTTGTCCTGTCGGGTTCTTCTCCTGCTTGTCAAAGGCAAAGAGCATTTATGGGATGAAGCATAAGGCCATGGAAAGCCCAGCACCCCTGATTTGGTCCTGCAGCGATGCTTGACTAATCCAGGGTAAAAATAGGATCACAAATTGTCTGGTGTTTCACTGGGAAGCAGAAGTCCGGCAGCGCTTGAGTTTGAATCATCCAGATGATACCCTGCAAGAGGGGGGTGTTGCTCTGGAAATCACAGTGGTGCCCAGGGACTGTGATCGTGGTTCAGGTGGAGAGATGCTCCTGATGCTCTGGCGGGCAGGGCAGGGCAGGGCTGGAGCTATTTTAAGCTGAGCAGAGGCAGCTGGCGTTGGCGTGGTACTCACCCAGTGTGTGTGTGCTGGGGACAGAGCCTCTGCCTGGGAATGGGCAAAGAAGTCTCCAGACTCCACAGAGTCACAGGTTTTCCCATGTTTTTTGCAAAGTTCAGCATATCCCAGCAGGAATCGCCAGCACCCACAGCTCCATGAGCAACTCTGGACTTCCAGTTCTTGCAGTGCAAAAATAAATATATTTACAGAATAATTATATTTTATATAATACAATACAATACTTATATAATATAATGTATAATTCTATATTATAATTATATTATATAATATTATAATTTTCCTCCCTCTATCTCATTTTCTGAGAGCGTTGCACCCAGTTCAGTGGCAGTGAAAATAATTTACTTCCAACTGCTTCTTTTATAGGAAACTAGAGAAAGTGGATTAAAAGGAATGAAGTTATGGAGCATGAAAAGATACTCCAAAACCACTGTGGAGGAGGGAAGAGAAGGTTCTGCTCTGGCCCTGGGTGAGTTCAAGTGGGTACTTTGGATACTTGGGTGCCAAATAATGCTAATAATTGAGAATGTCACATTTTGACGTCATCAGCACAGCATCCAGACACTGCCTCTCTCCTTCCCATCGGTATTTCCTTGCAATCCCACATTCTCTGCAGCCTGTGATCATTGGGAGAGCAGGGAATAGCTGCTGTGGTTCCCTGCTCTCTGGCAGCGCGGGAGGGATGAGTCGAGACTGAAATAATTTTCTACCATTGATGTGAGGATGACTCCAACACCGGCTCCGGCTCCATCCACATCACTCCTGCTCCCCATCTGTGCAAGGAAAAGTAATCACTTGCCTTACCTCCGGGTTTAATTAGTCCCTGCTCCGGGGCTAATTAGGAGCGCGGTCCGTGCGGACGTCGGGGCCGGAGCCCTCCCTCCCGCTCCCGTTCCCGCTCCCGTTCCCGCTCCCACTCCCGCTCCCACTCCCACTCCCACTCCCACTCCCGCTCCTGCTCCTGCTCCCGTTCCGTGCCATCTGCCATTGCTAGACACTGGCTTTACTTTTCACGCCTGGCTGGGCGCGCTGGATGCGCGGGGTAATGGGGCTATTTTTCCCCCTTAGTCTTTGGAAAGGAAATAATAATAATAAACCCAGGAATGGCTGGAACTGCTGCACGCTACCCTTTTCCTTCCCACTTCTGAAGCTTTTTAGCATTCAGTTTTCCAGCAATTGGGAGGAAAATTGCCCTGAAAGAAAGAAACAAAAATCTGTGTTATTTTTTAAACACCCCCCGTGCCACACAGGCAGCTGCAGAGAATTTCTCTTCCAAAGGGATGATGTAATGGGCTTTGTCAGCCAATGCTGGAATGAATAAAACCGGAGACCCGAAATCCATCCAGGCTTTTGATGAAACTCCTGAGGTTCCTGAAGCAAGTGGTCGCCAAAATGGGCTGGAACCGCTGGTTTTGTCATGCAGATCTTGAGAGAAGTGAGATGGAGAGTCAAGGGCTCCAACCAGGGAGTAACCAAAACCACCAAGTTTTGTCCCTTCTGACAGAAGGGGATCTTGTGCAGAGCATCTGGGGACACTCAGAGAGGGGGTGCACAGCCCTTGGTGCCGGGATGTCAACCCAGACTTCAGCATCCACCACAGAGTCACTCCTGATCTGAACATGGGACCTACAGCCACATTTTAGAGAGAGATATGTGTGTATATTTAATATTATGTATGTTATATATAATATTATTGCCCAGAGAAGCTGTGGCTTCCTCATCCCTGGAAGTGTCCAAGGACAGGTTAGATGGGGCTGGGAGCAACCCGGGATAGTGGGAGGTGTTCCTGCCTAAGGCAGGGGGTGGAACTTCATGGATTTATGGTCCCTTCCTACCCAAAGCAGTCTGGGATTCTGTGATATGTATAAAACATAAATATATAAACTATACACAGAGATCACCAATTCCTGCTGCAGCAATGGGCACATTGTTGCTCTCCCAAGGATGTCATGGAATGCTGAGGCCAGGAGATTTCTCCTCTCACTCCATGACTTATCTCAAGTCTCTCTCTAGCTTTCTTGGAGCCCCTTTAGGCTCTGGAAGAGGCTCTAAGATCTCCCAGAGCCTTCTTCAGAACACCCCCAGCTCTCCCAGCCTGTCCCCATAGGACACACACCACCATTCCTGTCACCCCAAATTTCTGCAGTGAGAAGGCTGTGGGGCAGGCAGGGAGAGCACCAAGCACTCCAGAAGGTTCCAGCTCTTGCAGGGACGTCACACTTCCAAGTGATGGCGGAAGAAGCATGGATACATTTCGCCTTGGCTGCTCTCTGGTCCCTGCTGGCCTTGTGCATCATCGCTGGGCATTCCTGCAGCGGGAGCTGGGACAGAGCTGCTTCCACCATCCCGCAAGCCCTGTGGAGCCACTGCCACGGTGCCACATCCCTGGGAGCTGTGGTACCATCTCCTCATCCCGGTACTGTCACCCCAGGCAGCTGGATAACCCCAAATTCCCAGGGATGACCTCACTGTGTGTGCAGAGCTGCTGTACAGGAACACCCAGCTAGGATCACCACCTAGGGGCCGCAGCACTTCACCAAGTGAAGCCGGGAAGATTTATAGCCAAGATGGGCCAAAAAGGGAGTTGGAAATAATTCCCGAGCCCAAATGGAGCAATACTGAGAGCTGGGAGTCTGGACCCCTTCTTCAGTCCAGTGGTGGCTGTCACCTCACCTTCAGCACCAGCAGCATCCAGCAAACCTGGCCCCTAGGGTGGCATTTGGGGAGGGAGTTTTGCCAAGAGCAGGAGGATGTGGTGCCCTTTTCCTCCTGGGAAAAATTCAGCTCCAATGGAGAATATTCCTGGGAACACACCTGCACAAGGGGATGTGCACAGCCCAGGTCAGTGGCACAGGGCTTGGCAGGGACACAGGTGGTACCTTGGGTACACCCATGCCATCTGTCCCCACCAACAGCCACATCCAGTGGACAGCAGGGAAGTTTTCCTCCTTTCAAAGTGTCTGGAATGTGGCTGAAGGGGCTCAGACCAAAGTGGGGGTACAAACCTGTGTCCTCTCACCCCCCAGCTCCATCCAGAGGCAGGGACAACTCCAGGTCCTCTCCCACCACCATGGGTTGCTGGTCCTGCACTGGTGATATGTCTTTGTGTCCCACAGCCCCACCAGATCATCTTCCAAGAATTTGTGTAATCACTTCCTAAGCCATTATGATTCCTGGGCTGAATTTGGGCAATGAGTTACATGGTTTAATTACTCATTGTGTGAAATATGTTCGTTTTGCATCTGCCACTCAGTAATTTCATTTGGGGCCTCTTTGTTTGCTTTGTGTCCCCACACAAGAGCCACCGACCCCTATTCACTGTCCCTGTGCCGCTGCACCAGGGAATACAAATCCCGCCTCCTTTCCCCCCTCCGTCTGTCAATTCTTTGCGAGACAAAAAGGGTAATTTATTTAATTGCTGCTGATATAATGTCCTAAAAGTCTCCTTTTCCCTCCAACAGTTAATTACACTTGTTAATTATTTTAATTATTCCCAGGGTAATGCTGTAGGTATAGAGGAGCAGAGGAGTAAACATGGAGCAGGGAAGTCGGGGTTTACTCCAAGATCTCTGTTGATAACCAGGCTGTAACCACATGGGTGGTGAAACCAAAGCAGGGAACGTTTGGCCTGGATTTGGAACTTTCTGTTGGGAGCATGGAAGGATTTATAGGAGGGGAAGGCAGATCCTGCAGGATTTCCCTCGGATGAGGCCTGGAGAGGCAACTCTGGCCCTTCTCTCCTGGGAGAGATGGCACAAAATGGAACCACGACTTGGGGAAGCACTTCTGGTCAGCACCTCCATGATGGTGGATTTGTATGAAGGAAGAAACCAAACCAAGCAAACTTCCATCCCACTGGAAAGCTGAGGCTCAGCCTGAGGCTTAAGGACAGCGTACCAGCTGTGTTCCGAGGGGAGCGGTGGCCCCGGATCCGTGAACAGCAAAGCTCATTTGTGGTCCCGCAGAGCAGCCTCTGCCAGCGCCCCCGGAGCCAGGGTGAAACCTGAGAGCTGCCGCAATCCAAACCTTCTCCACAGCTCCTTTTATCTTCCTGGGGGGAAAACAAACAGCGCAGAAGCCGGAGCTTTGTGGCTGGGATGTCGCACATCTGGTTTGAGCTCCAAGAAATGCACTTCCACCCCCTCCCCAAATTGTTCGTGTTAAACAAACAAAATCCCGGCGATTTTGCGAGATTTTGGCGCTGGATAACTTCGGAGCAGCTTTGACTGAGAATGCCAGGCTTGTGCTACACTTCATCTCCAGTGGAAGCAGCGCGCCTCGCTCGCTGGGGGGGAGGCACTTCCAAAGGGGAACAGCCGTGCCCTGGAACCCCCTTACCGGGAATGCTGCCGAGGCTGGGAGCAGGGAGTGGTCTTGACCACTCTGTGTTTAGGTTTCAATCCAGCATTTTTCCCTGTGTTATTTATGCTTCCTCCCCTCCTCCCCTTTTAAGAAAGTCTGGAATTGTTTAAGATGTGTCCAATTGTATTAAGTTGCCTTTTGAGAGCTTTATGGTGTCAATTGGATTCCCACTCTTAGGAACAGAGCTTTCCAATTTGCCATTTTCCCCTTTTCTATCACATCAGCACCAACTTCCTTTCAGTGCTTTCAGGTGTTACGTCAGCCTGAAGGTCACGCTAATCCCTGGACATCACTTGCAGATTCCCATTTGATACAGTCCCAGTGATTCCCTGGTTGGTGCTGCAGGAGGAAGGGAGTGTCATTCTTCTGGGATCTTCTCCCATGGGCCCCTCCCTGTTGTTTTCCAGCAGAGGTGGATAAATCAGGGCAGATCATGAAATCACAGAGTGGTTTGGGTTGGAAGGGACCTTATAGACATCTCATTCTATCCCCTGCCATGGGCAAGGACACCTTCCACTATCCCAGGTTGCTCCAAGCCCCATCCAGCCTGGCCTTGGACACTTCCAGGGACGGGGCAGCCACAGCTTCTCAGGGAAAAGATGAGAGGTGTGGATGAGGGGGGTGGGAGCAGCTCTGATCCTCTCCCCATCCCCTCCTTGACTCAACCTAGCCCAATCCCAATCACACCCCTTCCAAAGCAGGGGACAATGGCCACATGAGTCATCAGTGACATCTGTCCCCGTGTTCATGCTCACTTGTGACCAGCTCCAGTTCCTCCGGGCACTGGGACAGTCTCTGGAAGCTACGTTGACATTGCTCTTTCCAAGGACAGAGGCTCCTCGAAAGCCGCCCAGCGCCGGGCCCGGGGTGTTCCCAGCTCCTGGAGCCCATCCAGGGCATCAGGTTTCAGAGCGGGGGCTCCCGGCAGCTGCACGGGAAAGGAGCAGCACCACTGGGACAGTCAGAAGGAGGAGCCGTTGTTTCCATTCCAGGGATTCAATTTTCTGTCTCCCTCCTCAGATTAACACCAGTGTAACTCCATTAACTGCCAGGGAGCAGCTCTTGATCTGAAAATCAGACCTGTTGGAGTGTCACAGAATCCTAGACTGGTTTGGGTTGGAAGAGACCTCAAATATCCTCTGGTTCTGCCCCCTGCCACGGCCAGGGACACCTTCCACTAGCCCAGATTGCTCCAAGCCCCATCTAGTCCAGCCTTGGACACTTCCAGGGATGGGGCAGCCACAGCTTCTTTGGGCAACCTGTGCCAGGGCCTCCCCACCCTCACAGGGGAGAATTCCTTCTCAGTATCCAACCTAAATCTACCCTCCCTCATCTTAAAGCCATTCCCTGTGCCCTGTCCCTCCATCGCTTGTCCAAAGTCCCTCTCCAGCTCTCCTAGAGCCCCTTCAGGCACTGGAAGGGGCTCTAAGTTCTCCCCAGGGTTTTTCTTCCCCAGGTGAACACCCCCGGCTCTCCCAGCCTGGCTCCAGAGCTGAGGGCTTTTCTGGCTTTTGTGTACAGTCACTTCACTCAAAGGAGCAAAGCTGGATGTGGGATGAACCTGCAAAACCCTTCCTTTTATGTGCTTGGAGGGGTTGTTTTATTTTATTTTCTCCCATTCCTCTTTTCTTTACATCCCAAGGACCTCACTGTGATTTCTATCCTGTGCTTGCTGAGGCAGCTGTGCCTTTTCCCTCCTGATCCTCCTGTGCTGCTCCAGCATGTTGCTGATGGTGGAGACCAGGATGGAGTCTGGAGGTGCCTCCTCTGATTTCCCCCTCCCTCCCCGGACAGTGACCAGTGTTTTCTAAGTGGTTTTCAGTGGGTTTATTGTTCTGAGCAAACAAAAGCAAATGCTTGCCCAGTTCTGTTGAAGATCCCATGAGGACACTGCGTGAGGACACTGTGCTGCTCTGGGAGCCTGCACCAAAAGCTGTATCATGGAATTACAGGAACATTTGGGTTGGAAAAGCCCTCCAAGTCCATTGAGTCCAACTGTTCCCCCAGCACTGGCAAGGCCACCACCGGCCATGTCCCCAAGTGCCACGTCCACAGTTAAATCCTCCCAGGGATGTGACTCCAGCCTGTGCCAGGGCTGGACAACCCTTTTTTCCCTAATATCCAACCTAAACCTCTTCTGATGCAACTTGAGGCTGTCTCCTCTCATCCTGACAAGCGAAGTGGACACCTCACCATGGTAGGATATTGCCAACATCGCTCAAATCTCTTCCCATGACACCACCTCGGAACCATGAATCTCTTCACCGTTGCATCTTCAAGGTCCCCACTTGTTATGATGAATAATGATAATCAGCAGTTCTGTGGATCTTTCCTAATCAGCATCAGACCCAGTAACACCCAGAGCCCAGGGAACAGCCAGCCAAGGACCTCAGGGAAGGCAGTTTCTCCACAAGTTCCAAATAAACCTGAAAGTAGGTTGACTCAACAGTTTGAAACCTCTCCTTTTCAGACAAAATAAGCCAAGCTTGGGAGCTCCATGGAGCTGGCCTTGGATTCAGTGTCTAGACATCAGGACAGCTGTGAGGAGGGTTTGGCATAAACCAGACAATCCATTCAGTTGTGCAACTCTCTCAATACCCCATGGCTCTGAAAAGTTACGAATTTGAGCAAAATGTTCTTGGGCAATTTTCTGTACTTATTTGAAAGAGGAATTTGATTAGAACAATAGTTATAGAATTAAGAACAACTCCCACCCTGGCACTTAAAAAAGAAATAACCAAAACCAAACACTCAGTTGTATGTTCTGTGTAACAACCTCTGGACTCAGATGGAGAGACACGACTTGGGACCAGAGTGACCTCATTCCAAACTGTGTTTGTACCTTGGCATATGGATGGATACTGTGCTGAGGAAATATCACCTATATTCAGGGTCTGCTGCTTAAATAACAGTGCTTGAGATACTCAGTGACTGGAGGCTGGAGCCAAAGAGAGATGGCCCCACGGCACCAGGGCTGGGAGAAGGGGCTTCACCTTTCTGCAGGACTGGATTCCTGTTTGAAGCCCTTTTAGAGGAACCTCTGAGGTGGGAAATACACAAATCTAAACCATTTCTAATCTGCATTTTCTCCCTGGAGCAGTACAGGCGCATTGGGATTTCTCACAGACTGCTGGCTAAACTCATAGAATCATGGAATCCTGGAATTTGGGTGGGAAAGGAACTTAAGAGATCATCTGATCCCCATTGCCGGCCACAGGCAGGGACACCTTCCACTATCCCAGGCTGCTCCAAGCCTCATCCAACCCTGGCCTTGGACACTTCCAGGATGGAGCAGCCACAGCCCTGTGCCAGGGCCTCCCCACCCTCACAGGGAAGCATTTTTTCCCAATATCCCATCTAACCTTGCCCTCCGTTTAAAACCATTTCCCCTTGTCCTGTCACTATGGGCCTGTATAAAAAGGTCCCTCGCCCTCCTTTTTATAGGCCCCTTCAGGCACTGGAAGGGGCTCCAAGGTCTCCCACAGCCTTCTCTTTTCCAGGTTGAACACCCCCCGCTCTTCCAGCCTGTCTTTGTAGAGAGGATATTCAGTGAAACATTTTCAGATGTGAGTCAGGCTGACATCTGACATTCCAACTGGGATGTTCAGTCTCCGTGGTTTTACCCACATCTCAGCACACTTCCACCAGGCACAGGGAATCTGGTTACTGCTCCATTAGTTTTCACTGGAGGAGACCAGAGCATGCCCCAAAATCTCTGCTGGATTAAGGGAATACACTGCCAAGGAAAAGGCCCCTCAGAACTCCCTCACCTTCACTGCTGAGGAAGCGGGAGCCCAGCTAACCCTGAGCATTTGTACCGAACAGGTGGGGCAGCAGGAATAAAAACCCCTGTGCCTCAGGCCAGGAAAATGAAATCCATGTTTAAACATCCTCTAGGGGTCCTGGGGGACTGATCCTGAACCCCACTGAATGCAAGACACTCTCACTGAGATGCTGTTTGGGGTTTAGACACAAAGTAAAATATTCAAGCTCTTGGAATTTCCCACTGCTGGGCTGTGGAACAATTTAATGGGAGAGAGGTTTCTGCATTTCAGACATTTTTCTTTTTATTAAATATATCCTGTAGTTGGTTCATGGATGCGAAGAGACTTTCTATGAAATCAGGTTTGAGCAGGAGTTGATAAAGTTGCACAAAAAAGCTGTAAGAGAACTGGAACTTAACCCCAGTTCACTGGTCTGGTCCAGCTGCTATGTCCCAGAATAAGGAGGCCTGGATTAATGGGAACTCACACAACTGAGGCAGAGAGGGGCTTGAGCCCCAGCCAAAAGTCCAAAGCTCTCCAGCCCCATGGGCTCTCCCTGTCCCACTGCAGCTCTCCTGGAACTTGGGAGCTTTCCAGCAGCACAAGCAACAAACCACAATCAGCTTTTGAGGAGTCTTTTTTATTAAGATAAATCCAGCAAAATTCCTAACAGTGGGTACATACAACCAACCTGCCCTTTTTGAAAAGAAATGTTTGTATTTCATTTAAAAACAGGATTACACTTTTATTTATTTATTTTTCTTTTTTTTTTTCCAAAACTGACAAAATAAAATTACATTTGGGAAACAACAGATTTCCAGCTCTTAGGTTTTTTCATGAAAATAGCTCACCTTCTTTATAAAAGCAACCCACAGAACCACTGGAATGTTTCACACGGTTATTTGTTTTGAGACCTCCCCACTTTAAGAAACCATACAACACATACAAGGGAAAAATTAAAATCTGAAGTCTGTAAGCATGACTTACACAAAAAGGGACACACTGACAGAAGTCAAAAGCTACCACCACTTATTCTTTCCATGTACCATACAAACTATTACAATCACAAAATTTAAAAACAATGACTTTTTTTTTGTTGTTTTGTTTTGTTTGTTAGGGATTTAATTCCCAAGTAACCGAGATGAAGATGTTCCATAATTAAATTCATGCTAAAAAAACCTGCATTTATAAAATAGTTGATAAAAATATTCCTCTCTGTTAACAATACAGCATGGAGGTACGGATACCAAATGATGGAGATATAGGGCAGGGTTAACATTACTCGGACTTGGCTTCCTTATCATCAGATGCTTCAGCAGCTGGTGCCTAGAAAAGGGGTTGGGAAGAATAGAAATATTATTGGTATACTGGATAATATAATTGGATTCCAATCTAACCAGCATCAAAAAGAGACCAGTTTGTTAACACAGACATGGACAAGGCTTTGTGTGGATAGACAGGAATGCACAGAAAATATTGACACAGCAACGGGCTGATAATTCTTTAAAATGAAAACACAGGAATATTAATTAGTGAGGTAATTTTGGAATAAGTGTCTGCAGAGAGGCAGAGGTTTGGAATGTATTTTAGACTAGGATAAATGATATGTTAGGGGAAGTTCAAGCCCTCGTCACAGAGGAAGTGGAAGAATTACACATCAACCACGATCCTGCTCCGTTCAAACTTTGGGGAATCAGTTCTCACCTCTCTCTATGAAAATGTGCTTTTACTTCTCAAGTCAACACATCAAACCTGCAAAGCTCCCTCAAAGCCCCTCTGAAGCACATTAGCCATACAGTGCTTCAACTAAGCAGCTCCTGATCTTGTTTTAGAAATGAAAGAATAAAGGACCCTTGGCTGGATGGTGACACTCAACCCACGAAGAGACGCCACTGGCAGTGACAGAACACAACGGGCAAAGAGAGCCCTGAGAAAACACTGCTTCACCATCAGCAAGGAATCTGCTGGGGCAATCCATCAGCAGCTGATGGAGCTTGCAGCTGGACCTAGCAAAAGGCAGCTGAGGTAAGGAGCTGCCACAGCAAGGACCTGCGAGAAGAGGCTGCAGGTAAGAGACAAGACCGAGTTTACTTTGCAAATCTCTTGTTGAATTGTTCTGAGGCAAAGAATTGTCTTAAAGAATTGTGTAGAACTCAAAACCAGATTTCTGGCCCAGCACCAACCCGTGCTGAGCAGCAGAGGAACCCAGCAGTCCAGAGGGGATGTGCAAAGTCAGCTCAGGGCTGGAGGGCGATGATTTCCCTGGGCTCCATTGTTCCCCAAATCTTGGGCATTGCTGTGAGCCAGCCCTGAGAGGAGCCCTGGGCCAGCAGACAGCACCTGTGGAAGGGCTCCAGCACAGAGCAGGAAGGAGCTGGAAGGAGAAGGCCATTTCTGCAGGCTCTCCCTGGGAGCTGCCCTGGGCAGGTACCACAGCTGCTCTGTCCTCCCAGTGTGGCAGTGACCCCCCCCACCCTGTGGAGCCCAGCAGAGCTCCTGCAGCTTCCAGGATGTACTTCCAGCACATCTGGCTCTGCTCCCAGCTCTAGTGGAGCTGAAGTACCTCATTAGTTTTGGTATCTCCATTTTCAGAGTGGTTTTCTTCTTTAGCATCCTCTTGTTTAGTTTCCTCTTTGCCTTTGGCTCCTTTCTTCCCTTTTGTTGCTGCCTTTTTGTCCTCCTTTTTATCATTTGCTGCTTTTTCTTTCTGTTAAGAAAACAGACAGTGACATATTGAATCCCAATTTCCACCTTGTACATCAGCATGTTCTCAACTCCAAAACTGTCTGCACAACCTGCTTCCACCCCCCAAACTTCCTATTGACAAAGATGAGATCAAAGTTTCACAGGAGAAGTGTTTTCCTTCTGTCTCTCCTGAATGTGCTACAGGGAAGTGCAGAATATAAAAGCAGCCACAGCTGGGGTTAAAAGAATTCTTATTTCAAATAGGCATTCAATTAAATTAGCTAAAAAACGTTGAACTGGCCTGTATTTCTGCCCTGCTGCTGAAAGGCAGCCACACAACAAAACCAACATGTGCAAACACCAGAATACTTCAGATGTGCTGTAAATGCCTATTTAGAGAACTGTAACAAAGCTGTAGGCAAAGGACTTCCCCCTTTCCCTGCCAGAAATATTCCTTGTGATAATAAACCACTTCCGTGCCAGAAAAACTGGGGGCTTAACAGCATCACTTTGATAACCACAAGAGCGTTGCCTTTATTATTTAAGTGCAGTTTCTTGTATGTGGATCAGGCTAAATCGAAACAAAACCCAAAACTTGATGCTTCTGTAGTAATAATCTTCCATAGGCAAGGTCAGATCCTGACCCAAATACCCGACCCTCATTAGTTTCACTTCCAAGGATGTGCCTCTTGCTGCCAATAAGTAAGAGCACTGGCTCAGCCCCTTGCTTGATTAACCTACTTCCCACAGAGGAACCAGAAACCCAGCAAGATCTACTCACAGCTGAGTGAGGATAAACAGAAAATTACTGGATATACATTTATCTACTCAGAAGATTTGTCTCAGTGACTGCAAATTATCAAAAGGTTACAAACGTTTTCTTTCTGACTTCAATCTCTCAGTTATTAATGCACAAAATTAATTCACCTTAAAAACAAGCTGCTGAAGAGTGTTAAGGAGTAGAGTCACCTGATTCTTCAATGATTAAAAATTCACCAAAATTGACAGCAAATCCTCCAATAATGCAGAAAACATAAGATGGGGTCAGTACACTCGATGAGTGAGGGTTTCCTTCCTCTCTAACCTCTCATTCCTCAGTCTCAGGGATTTCATCCCACCTGCAAAACTCTCCTACAGTGTGGTGTCAGGAGTCCCTGTCTTGGGAACACCCACTATCCTGGTGCTGTTCAGCAGTGAGATTTAGAATTACAATTGTACTATGGCACTGCTTATCTGTTCCCATATCCCACTAAAAAAAACCTCAACTAAGTATTAACAGAGCTAAACCCAATTCTCTCTGCTGGGAAAGCCCCTCTTCAGAAAGCACTGGAGGAGAATCCAGGGAAACTGACTTCCATGGCTGCACTGCCTGGAGAGAAAGGGTCCCACAGGACACAACAGGACCTCAGCTACAGCATTGTGTTCATTTTCCTCAATCATTTTGCTCTAGACATAGCAACAACAGTACAATAATAAGGTCCTGTATTTTAGAAGTGACAAAGCTCCTTTCCCAGCTCCATGGTTTTCAATATGGCAAAGTTTAACAGGTGAAATCTATTCTGACACACAGGAAACCATTCCAGGATCCTGAAGCTTGACAAGTAAAGCACTTGGGGCAGACATGAATTAAAAATGCCTCGACAATCCTTACTCCATCACCCTTTGCACAGGTGTTGATGCAGTTTGAGGAGCTCTGGAGAGCCAAAAACACAGCTCAAGTGTCCTGGCTTCAAACAGCACCTCAGGAGCAGGAGGACAAATGCTTTCCAAGTCCAGCTGGGGGCAATTCTCAAGGCACAGCTCCCAGGGGATCCCTGCATGATCCCAAAGGGAGACCACACCACCCAGTTGTGCGGTGGGGGCCCAAACTAAGCTTTGCCGGTCCCTTACAGCCCTTAACTCTTGCATCCCTGTTCCTACAACTTTTCACATTAAGTTAACACAGCTTTAGTGTTTAAACCCAGAGATGTTTCCATGAAAATAAAAAAGCAAACTTGGAAAAAACCCAAATACAATAACGTGGGTCATGCACCGCTGCCCTGTGGGCCACCAGCAGCTGGCTCTGCTCTGCCTGGGGCACCAGCCACTAGAGGGAAGTGCAATCCAGAGTGCCCAGTCCTCCATCCAACCAGAATGTGGTCTAGAATTCCAGCTGCACGGCCAAGATGGAATGGGAAAACCTTGCTCTGCACAGCACTGAGATTGCAGAGCTGAGCCCAAATGACACATGGGCTCTCTCTCTTTTCCATGGCACCATGCTGCTCCACACAGGATGTGGAGGGAAACAGTCCCCTCACCTGGAGGTCTGCTGTGCCATAGGCAAGTACAAATTCCTTTTCAATGGAAAAGGAAAAAGCTCCTGGTTCCCAGCCCGTCATCCTCCTCTGCAACCAAAGCATCTCTCCCCGCTGTGCTCTGCCCACCTCGCCATCCCAAACCACAAGGAAAATGTGCAATGGGAACAGGTTAAAAACAATCACTGGAGTTTTGTTGCTGGGGTGCTTATTGGTTTTTTCTTTTTTTTTTAGCTGCAAAATCCTAAATATATTTACAGAAAAATCTAAAAAATTAGCACTGCAAACTGATGGCTGGGAAGGTGATAGGAAGGGGATGGAAAGAAATCCCTCATGGATTGCAGAACTGCCCCCTTTGAAATTCCAAACTGTTGCCCCAAACTAAAAAAGAGCTTTAAATAGTTTCTTTTTGAACTATACTGTCAGACATGCCAATGTTTTTGACATTTCCAAAAATATCCAGCCAAAGGGTCTCTAGAAGTCTGAGTGATTAAAATGTGATAAACTGATAACTAACTGCAGAGAGGGCCTCAGAATGGAAATATAGTAAGAAACTGTAACTAAAAGCATGATTTTCAATGCTTCCTCTGACAGAGTCTCTGATCTCTATTCCAAGCATCATTTTCCCAACAATGCATTATATGAAACTTCAGAATGGCCTTGTAAAGCAGCAGCAAAGCCCCACCACAAGGGATTACAAATCTGCTCAGTTTATCACATTCCTACAGTAGAAATTTGATAAAATGATGTCTTTCCCATTCTTTTTGCTCACATAATTCCATCTTAAAGCTTTCAGGATGATTATGAAAAAGCAAAGTGGTTAACTGTGGGGGGTTTTATCCCTGTAAACACCTTGAGAAGGAAAATATAACTTCAGTTCAAGACCCTTACCTTAGGTGCTGCCTTTTTGGGCTTTGGCTCTGGTTTGGGTGGAGCAGGTTTCTGCAAAAAATGCAAAAAACAAGTCAGGCAAATACCAGAAATAAATATTTATTTTTTTATGAGCAATATGTCTGTAACTTTTGAGAATTATTTACCTAACAGTTGGCCCTGCAAAAAATCAATGGGCAAATTACGAGGCTAAGGAGAGAGCGGGTGATTTACAGAGCCACGAGCATTTGTATGGAGAAGTCCTACAGGGAACAAATCCATCCTGAAATCAATATTCCTTAACTCTGGATACTTGTGCCCAGATGGAATGTGCACTAACACAGACGTCGTATCTCCTGTGAGAAGCCTGCGATATGGGCATGTTCAAGGAACAGAAACATGGAATGGGAATTTTAAACTATGCATTGCTCTAAGCATGCATTTCCCAGTTCTGGGGGAAAAAAACCCAATAGTTTATCTTTAACTGTCCCCATCCCAAGTGATATAATATTAAAGGATAAATAGAGATACTCACAGCAGATAGTCTGGCTGACCTTCTCTTTGGCTGCATAAGGAAAGATAAGTCAGTAAAATTCAGAGAGCACATAAAGCACAGCCTTCTCAGAATTGCCACCCAAAATAACATGGCATTGTGAAGCCCCATAGAAATCCTAGGATATATGAAATTATGGGCATTATGGTGAAGGCCTTGATGACTCCTCATCCCTGGAAATGTCCAAGGCCAGGCTGGATGGGGCTTGGAGCAGCCTGGGCTAGCGGAAGGTGTCCCTGCCCATGGCAGGGGGTGGACTGGATGAGCTTTAGGATCCTTCCAACCCAAACCATGCTGTGATTCTACGATCCTTGTAGGTCCAACTCAGGGTATTCTGTGACTTCCTAGAAGTGCAGCTTTGCTCAGCAGTTCTCTGCTGCCACCACTTTACTCAGCTGACGCGGTAAGGGATGAAGTTTCTTTACTTGCAGGAGTTGTGAGGCTAAAAGGGACTGGAACCGATGGTCCCTGACCTCAGCCCAGGAGAGCTGCTGGACCCCCAGCACCACCTCAGGGGGGTCACCTGTCACCTCAGGGGACAGCGATGGCCCCAAGCACCCCAAAAACATACACAGGGCCACCCCCAGGGGCTAAACACCCCTCATAAGGTGCGTGGGGTTCCTAATTTCTGCATAACCCCACAGGAATTCTTGGGAGTGGGGACCACAAACAACTCCTACCTCCTCCTTTGCCTCGCCTTCAGCTGGAGCCTGCAAGGAAAGCGAGACATTGAAGTGAGAAGACAAGACCATCCCGTGTGACACCACCTGAGTCCTGAGGGGAGCGGGAGGGGGGCCCCCCCAACACCACCCGCAGCAATGGCGGCCTCCCCCCAGCCCCGCCGCTCCACGGACTACAACTCCCACAATGCCACGCGGCCGCCCCATCTACGTCATCACGTCGAGTTCGAAAAGTTCCCGCCAATTTCCCCTCACACAACAAGGTCGCCGCGGGCCCCGCAAGGACAATGAGGGACAACCGGGAACGCAGCGATCGCGCCCGCCCGAGGGGTTTCGAGTCGGTTCAGGCGCCCCACGGCCCCGGACGGGGCCGTGGGGCGCCTGAACCGACTCGAAACCCCTCGGGCGGGCGCCTCGGTGATTGAGGGGCGACCGCGTCCCCGCCCCGCCCCCCCCAGCCGCGCTGTGAGGAGAGGGGGGGGCCGCCTCATATTCGCGCTGCCCCAAAGTTCCTGATTACGGTGATAAATCCCTTTTCCCCGCTTTCCTTGAAGGCCAGTTTCAAATTCTGCGCCGCCTAATGGCCCCAAATTACCATTGCACAACCATCTGGTATGACAAGAAGTGGGAGGCAAAAAAAAAAAAAAAAAAAAAAAAAAAAAGGAGAACAAAGGCAAACGCAGGAGAAAGAGGCGACGTTTAAAGGCGAATCCAGCCGGGAATGGCGCGATGGGGATTAAAACGCTGGCGGAGGTGGGTGGGGGGGCCCGGGGGGGTCGTGGCGCGGGTTTTGCGGGGGTTTTGCTGCCCCGCGTTCTCCACAGGGGCAGCACAGCACTATGGCTGTTTGTAATCCAGCATGGAGACACTGCTGCTCCAGCCTTCTCCTCCTTCCCAAACAAAACAGCCCAAAAGTGAACTCGCCGCGCTGCCCTGCCCGCCCCGAGCCCTCTCCCTCCGCTCCCCGCTCCGCTCTAGGACATACACCAAAAATTAAAAATGCAAAAAAAAAAAAACCAACCAAAAAACCCAAAAAACTCCACACATACACGCGCGCGCGCGCTAAATTTTTTTTTTTTTACAGCTAAATTTCCGCGATTGCCGCTTTAATCTCTCCCCCTTCGCTCCCCATCTGCCTTCCCTCGTTTTTTAATTATTTTTTTTTCGTACTTACCTTTCTTTTGGGCATAGTTGCACCTTAATAGTTGATTGCAAAACCTAATAGAGATAAGATATCGAAAAATAAATGGAAGCGGCGAAAAACTGTTCCGACCGTCCTGCAAAAAAAAAGAAAAAAAATAGACAGGAAAAAAAAACAAAAATAAAAAGGAAGATGTTTAAGGGACCAAGAGTTAATTGCGGCAGAAACTGAACAAAAAAAAAAATCCCCCCCTCTTTATTGCAAACAGTAAAATACACCAACACGCAACCAAACTGCATGAATGGGGAGCGCGAGATGGGCCCGGCCGCTGACTGACGGCCGAAACGGCCAATGGGGGCGCGGGGAGCGGCGCGGGGGCGGGGCGTGGGCGGGGCCGCCGTAGCGCGAGCGCCGCGCGCTTTCCGCGTGTGCGCGGCCCGAAGCGCGGCCCCGCCGCCGCCGCCTCCGCCCGCCCGCCGCGGGGCCCCGCGCCGCCGGCCCCCCCTGTCCCCCTGCCCCCCGCGGGCCGCCCCAGAAACTTCCCCCAAAGTTCCCGCAGGCCGCAGGACCACAACATGGCCGCCTCGGCCCCGCGGCCTGCGGGAGCGCGGCCGTCGCCGCCGCCTTTCGGCCCTGCGGTACCTGTTGGAAAGGGCCGTGGCCCGCCCGTGGCCTCGGCCGGCGGAGGGAGGGAGGGGGCTGCGGCCTTTGTCCGGCCCGGCCCCGCGCGGGGTGAGCGGGTGGTTTAACTGCCCCGGGATTGTCCTGAGCAGTTCGGGCTCTGAGTGACCTCTTGGGCTGTTTCACCTCGGCTGACGCCGTTGAGGTTGGCCCCGGAGCAGGGCCTGCGAGGCTGAGGTTGTTCGTAAGGTGAATTCTCAGATTTTGGTATGGATTAAGGAAAATTAGTTCTTGTTTCCATCATAGCTGCAATGTCTGGCAGTGCCTCCACCATCTATTTTGTGTATTTCCATAGGGAAAGTACAAGGTGTATTAATACCACCTTCAGGACCAAAGCACTTAGCACTAAGGCTTAAGCGGGAGCTGCTGCTCTGAGGTGTCACTGTTCCTGCCCAAAGCCAGGACGACCCTTTCTAAAACCTACAATAAAGTAGATTCTGTAATCTTCCTAGAAAGCCTGTTCCAGTACCCAACTGCCCTTCACCCCCCCCCCAAGTTTTCCCTAGCGTCTAAACTGTACTTTGGTTGTGAATTTCGGTTTCTTTGTGCTGTGTCCACCAGATCCAAAGAACGATTAATGAGCATCAAATTCCACTAACATTTTACAGACTGAGTCATTTCACATAATATTATCGTTTTTCTCCCTAAAACTTCATTTTTCTAGACTAAACAAATTCTCAGAGGCCTCATGATCTCATAGGCCATATTTTCTAAACCTTTTGTCATTCTTAGGCTCCCCTGGACTCAACTTTGCATTCCCTCCCAGGTCTGTATCCACTAATCAGGTTAATTAGGTAACGGATCTGAGCGTGGCATTTGCAGAGTCAGCACCAGCATCACCATGTTGGTTCAGGCTCCTCCTGATCCCCTGTAATCCTCGGATCCCTTTCAGTGCTGCTCCCTGAACAGCTGTTCCTCCGTTCTTGACAAATTCATGGTGACTTTTTGATTTGTCACTTTTTACGTCACCTCCCTCTCCAAGGGCCGAGATGTCAATAGTTTATTATCTTCCTGCACTTTGCAGTTAAGATGAGCAATTTTCTGTCCATGGAGCCACCCTTCTCCCCCTTCCTCCAGTCAATGTTGATCCATCAATGCCATGATTATTTTGTTAAAACACACCAATTATTTAAGGATGACTCTGAGTGGGCTCCTGAATCCTGGCAAAGGCACTTTCTAGCCTCAGTGTAACCATGTAACCAAATGAAATCAGGCCGCCTTCAAGCTCTCCTGCGTTAATCAAGATTTTAAATGGTGTTTCCAACAGTTTCCTCCATCTTCTGAGTGAAAAGTGGCCTGAAACACTTTTCAAGAGCTCTTGGTCTCTGAGTTCTCCATTACCATCAAGGTTTGTGCTTGAGTTGCCTCAGGAGGTTTCTCCTGTCTCCCTGCAGTTACTCTTTCATCCTTTCTATATTCTGGGAGAAGTATTTGTGGAAGAAGAACAGGAATTTGTTGAAGGGTCTGTCAATATCTTCTGAACAACTTGCACGACCAATGGTTTGGATCGAAATGCGCAAATGAAGAGCAGATTTAAAATTCACAACTGATTTTTGCAATATATAATATATGTTTTTTCAAAATATGATATGATATGACACAATATGATATAGTATAGTATAGTATAATATAATATAATATAATATAAGTAATTTTTGCATTATATTTGCTCTGCCTTCTTTTTCACCTTCCCAAACACTTCTATTAAAAAAAAAAAAAAAATCATTAAACCACAAACTGACCTAACTAATCATTAGTGAGAAGATCATTTCCCTCTAAAGAGACCGGGTAAGCTGCTGTGAGATGCTGTTATGGTGCAAGTGTAAATGGCTGTAACTATGCAGGAAATTACAGACCTGGTTGTAGCCAGGAGAATAAGTTTATTCTGGAGCATTAGTTTGTAACGTGTGACTTTTTGGATGTTTTTGCCAAAACTGGCATTTTTTATTCAGTACAAAATCACCTAAAACTGAATTTACAAATCATCTCAAATCAAAGCAAAAAATCAGAAATTAATTTTTTTTGTGTGTGTCACTGTTTCCATGAGAAAATTCCATGCTAAAATTTGAATTATCTTTCTGTAAAGTTGTTGACTCCAGAGGTAAAAACATCCAGTCTGCAAGTAGAAACATGGGACTATGTCAAACCAGAAGTGACCAGCACAGGATGGTCAGTCTGAACAGCCCACACTGAACTTCCAGAGTGATGCTCAAATGCTGAGAAATGGTTTGAAAACTGGGAATGAATGTCCTGCAGAGGAGGAGGGTCTGCTTCTGATGTCAGAGACCTGTAGTACTTCAGGAATGTTTTCCTGGACCACCTTCTTGAACCGAAGTAGATCAAGACATTCCTGAATAAAGGCAAATCACACCAAAGTCCATCCTGGGTGATTGACTTCTCACCTTCCTGGAACAGGCAGTCAGATATATGTTCCTTTCTCATTCCTTTGTGCTAAAATTCATGGGTGTTGGAACATTAGGAGATTCCTTTCCACATATTCTGCTCTCAGCCTGGTTCATTTAACTGTGCAACAGCCCCACAGTCACGAGTTCAGAGGAAGGGAAATTAGGACTGTGTGTTGTAGTCATGGCATATATGACCAGTAATATTAATACATATTTTTGTGGCAAAATACCACAAACCACATTTTTGTGTTCTGTATCTGGTGTTTAAAGTGTCCTTCTGCCTTATTTTATATAACTTTTGGGATGAGTGGATTATTGATCTATAGAAGAGGTTTGTGCTTGGTTAATTTTATAGTTTGTCCTGGGTGATCCTGTGGTTTGTCCTGGGTAAAAATTGATTTATGTGTCAAATTCAGTATTGATTGCAATGAAACATTTAGAGCTTATTAATTTGGGAAGATGAGGATGAGGAATTTAGGATTCTCGTTGAGTCGGTTTCATCTGTGCTTCAGTAAAACCTTTGGCATAGCTGCAGCATCTTACCTGGTCCCTGATAGTGAAGGGGGTGACTACATGCACCCAACTTGTATTAAACACAAAACACAGGTAAGAGGATACAAGAATGACTTCCAGGGAGCTTCAGGCATCTATCCCAAAGCAGGAGCTTACACTGGAATTGTCTGGACTCCCTTGGTAGTCAACAGAAAAATGCCGGGACCTTTGGGAGCTCCTTTCTAGGACATGTTCAATCAGCATTCTAAACCAGAAAATGTATTTCCTCATCTAACACAAAGGAGATTATTCACAGATTTGGTGCATAAAAATAAATGGAAATGTCTATTTGCACTTAGAACACAGTGGCACAGGTTCCTCAGAGAGGTTGTGGACACCCCATCCCTGGAAGTGTCCAAGGCCAGGTTGGACAGGGTTTGGAGCAACCTGGGATCGTGGAAGGTGTCGCTGCCCATGGCAGGGGGTGGAACTGGATGGGCTTTAAGGTCCCTTTCATCCCAAACCATCCTGAGGTTCTATGAGATACCAGGTTTTAATCCCAAATAACAGGAATGGTTGTTCTGTTAATGCTGTTTTAGGACACTTTGCTCAACTGGGCCTTCAAGGGTTGCTGCCCTGAAAGGCAGAAGACACAACCCTGAAATCTGCCGTGTCTGGTCCCTGGCTCCCTCTGACCCAGGACTGGGCTGGACAGAACACACTTTGTGCTCTGAACACTAAATCCTGCCTTTCCCAAGCCCATCCTGTGAGAAATCTGCAGTTCCCACTGGCTGTGAGCTTGGAGCAAGCTGGAAGGAGGGAAATGGAGCTGCAGATCTGTATCTGTTGCCTGCCATGAAGGTGTTGGCGGTTTTTACGTACTTGGAGATGGCCCATGCATTCCAAGTCTTGGACATTGCGGAGGCCTTGGGGTCTCCTAGGACTGCGTCAGCTTTGGTCAAAGGGTCTGCTCACAGACTTGCTTGCCCCCAAATTCTCTGGGAATCTTCAAATGGCTTCTGGGAAGACTTCTAGTAAAATAAGTTCAAAATCAGTACTAAGGTAGCATGGTTTGTAAAACTTTGCTGGTTTTTTTGGTCACAACCCTCTCCGTTGCTGAGTCTCCCTGGGAATGGACTGTAAAAGCTGGGAGCACCAGCCATGTCCTGGGGCTGTGTGTGGAAGCAGTTTTACCCACTCCAGGGCTGCAGGGAGGACCATCTGGCAATGGTTAGGTTGTTATTATTCGCTGTGTCCATTGATTCTATCCCAACCCGATGCTTCGGCGCGAGACAGATCCTCAGGCGAGCTCGTGAGTTCCTGTCTGGGAACTCCCCAGCCTCCTCCTCCTCCTCCACAAACACATGCAAAAAACTCACTGGGGTTTTCTGCCCCAATTTTGTCTTTTCTGCACGTTCCTGTTAGCCCTCCATAGCAGACTGGTTCTAGAAATCATCTTTCAGGCCTCCTGCTCCTGCCAAGACTGAAAAATGAGTTATTGTGGGTTTGAATTTTTTGTAAGTTGTGTGTCAAACTCAGGTTTTTCACAATTTTCTTTATGCTTCACTTCATAGAATCACAGAGTCCCAGGAAGGGACCTTAAAGCTCATCTCATTCCACCCCCTGCCATGGGCAGCGACACCTTCCACTATCCCATGTTGTTCCAAGCCCCGTCCAACCTGGCCTTGGACATTTCCAGGGGTGGGGCAGCCACAGCTTCTCTGTGCAGCCTGTGCCAAGGCCTCACTACCCTCACAGGGAAGCATTTTTTTCCCAGTATCCAGTCTAGACCTACTCTCTGTCAGAGGGAAGCCGTTACCCCTTGAATGTATCTGTAGTCTTGTAGCTGTGGTATTCCCTTCCATGTACTTCCCTCGGGTACTCCAGGGTAACTCAATGCCCTTCAGGAACAGTCCAGAGCCTTCAGGACTTGCCAGAGCCCAGGCTGGCTGCTGGCTCGGGGCTAGGAGGATAGACGGCCAGTCCGGAGCACATGGAAAAGCAGGGATTAAATGCTAAGCGAGGAGTTGTGTGTGGCCAGCCCCACTGTGGATGGGAGATTGTCTTTGAAACAGGGAAGTGGTGGAGTCCTGAAAGGATTCAAAATTGTGTAGATGTGACACTCGGGGAAATGGGTTAGTAGTGGCCTTGGCAGTGCTGTGTGTGAATGGCTGGATCCATAGTCTCAGAGGGCTTTTCCATCCTAAATGATTCCATGGTTCTGTGAAAGCACTGCTGACCCCCCATCCCCCAAGGCACCAGTGCGGACGTCCCCAGGCCTCCAATGTGTCACAGAGCCCCCGGCAACTCCCTCCTCCTCTTCTTCCTCCTTCTCCTCTTCCTCCTTCTCCTCTTCCTCCTTCTCCTCTTCCTCCTCCTCCTCTCGGGCCGAGGGGAGCGGGTCGGGCTCCGGCCGCGGTCCCGCCGAGCGCCAGCAGGGGGCGCGCCCCGGCAGCCAGCGCGGGCCTGGGGGGGCTGAGCCGGGTCTGGGGAGGCTGAACCGGGTCTGAGGAGGCTGAACCGGGTCTAGGGGGGCTGAGCCGGGTCTGGGGAGGCTGAGCCGGGTCTAGGGGGGCTGAGCCGGGTCTGAGGAGGCTGAGCCGGGTCTGAGGGGGCTGAGCCGGGTCTGGGGGGGCTGAGCCGGGTCTGGGGAGGCTGAGCCGGGTCTGAGGAGGCTGAACCGGGTCTAGGGGGGCTGAGCCGGGTCTGGGGAGGCTGAGCCGGGTCTAGGGGGGCTGAGCCGGGTCTGAGGGGGCTGAACCGGGTCTAGGGGGGCTGAGCCGGGTCTGAGGAGGCTGAGCCGGGTCTGGGGGGGGCTGAGCCGGGTCTGGGGGGGGCTGAGCCGGGTCTAGGGGGGCTGAGCCGGGTCTAGGGGGGCTGAGCCGGGTCTGAGGAGGCTGAGCCGGGTCTGGGGGGGGCTGAGCCGGGTCTGAGGAGGCTGAGCCGGGTCTGGGGGGGGCTGAGCCGGGTCTGGGGGGGCTGAGCCGGGTCTGGGGAGGCTGAGCCGGGTCTAGGGGGGCTGAGCCGGGTCTGAGGAGGCTGAGCCGGGTCTGGGGGGGGCTGAGCCGGGTCTGGGGGGGGCTGAGCCGGGTCTGGGGGGGCTGAGCCGGGTCTGAGCAGTTCAGCGAGGCCTGGGGGGGGGGGGTGGGGGGGCTGAGCTGGGTCTGGGGGGCTCAGCGGGACCTGGGGGGAGGCTGAGCCGGGACGGTTTTAGGGGAGCTGCACCGTAATGTAACTCATGGGTTCCACTGTAGAGGAGTGAGAGTCCCTGCTCCGTGCCCTGTGAGTGACCTCCTCCGCCGTGTGCCTGCCACAATTCCGCGTAAATCAAGGAAACCCGGCCCTGCTGAGTTTCCAGACGAGAAAGATCTCTTGTATTTCCCCACCTGTTATCAGAAAGTCTTTGGAGCAGGGGAGCAGTTTGCACCTCCCATGGCACGGGATGCAGCAGGGCACGGGCAAAGCCAGGAGACATGCTCCGAGTCACGGCTTGCCCTTTGGCTCCAGTTACTGCCAGGCTGGGACTGGGAATGAAGGAGGATTTCTGATTTCCTGTTGTGAGCACTGAGCTGATGTCCCTTGCCCATCACACCTTCTCCGTTTCACACAGATCCGGATCATCTCCTCCGCCACAAGCACAATCTGCGAGGTGACCCTGGCACAGCCTCACGTTACTCATAGGTGGATTCTGGATGAATTTCTCTCCATGGTTACAAAGCAGCTGTGGAGCATGTGGAGCATGTTCTTCCTGACCTTTTGGACAAGATGGAACTTGCAGTTGATTACTGCAGTATCTTTCATTGTGAGATTCTCCTACAGTTCTTTCTTAAAACAGCTGAATTTGACAGCATTGAGAAGGCTCCATCCTTGCCTGTGCTCTAAGGAAAAAGCGAATGGATCTTTGCCATCACTGGCAGTGTTTTAATGTGAAATCCTAGGATGACTCTGGGATGGCCAATCCCTTGGGCTTCCCTTTGGGGAGCATCTAAAATTTGGTAATTTTGTTTGAGGTTTTGGTCTACATTGAGAAAGATATTTCACAGCTTCACAAGTGTTTAACAACGAAAACAGAAACAACACTGTGGATTTTACAGGAGTAGCATGGGAATAGAAAATATCTCACTTTTCCACCAATAAAGTAGAAAATTTACTTTTATGAGTCAAGAAAACCAAGTTGTGTCAATGATACCTGATTCGTGTATTGCTCTTAACTTAATAAATCTCATTTCATGATGATAAAATGCCTCCTAGAGTGCACTTTTGAGAGTAATGATTATAGCAGCGTTTTTAGGAGGCAGGAGGATGAGGTACAGCTTGCTCCAGGTGAATCTCACCTCTGAGGAGCCCATTCCAAGTCTCCAAGGAGAGGAGAGCTTGCAGAAGGCAGGCAGGCAGCCTGGAGCACAACAGGGGAGCCCAAAGTTCAAGTGACCCTCCCTTTCCCGTTCTCCACCTGCATTTTTTCCTTCTTTCTGATAAGCTGTGGTTTCTCCCTCCTGCGTTCCTTGCCATGAATCAGGTTACACACTGGAGGCAACAGGAATTCCCAGGGTGTTTCTCAAGCAGCTGGGAAGGGGCTGCACAAACACAACTGAAGAAACATTCCTTGAAGAATTTTAATCTGGATTTAACTCGGTTTGTTTTAAACAGATTAAAAAATACGCCATTTATTTTATTAAATTTTGAAATTTCTTGAACCAGGGAATTTTTATGGCATACCATCATCTTAAATAAATTTTGGTTTATTGATTTTTCACACACTTAAAACTCATGACTGCTTCAAAGATTCAGATAAGTATCATAAGTAATATCAAATTGAGGCATGTCCTCTTCAAAAGTTTTCTTTCCTTTACTATTGGCAAATTCATAAAGCAAATACAGATGACTTAATCACTACTTTTTAATTCAATGTTTTCAGAAGGTTTTTTTTTTTTAGAAAAACTGCTAATGATTTGAAACAGGAAAGCTCTTTCTGAAAACTCATTTCAGAAATACCTCGCTTTTTGCCAAGAGCAGAACAAACATCTTGCTTTCATCTTAGCTTGTAGCTGTAAAATTGCAGCTTCCTGTGCTCATCACTGTACATATTTTCCATTTGTTGTGAACCTGCTATCAGCATATATAATAAAATATATATGAGGTAATATTTGGGAGTACCAAAGGCAAGTGGGAGACAGGTGCTGGATATACATTTCCTTAAAAAACGTGTCACCATGACTATAAAAATTAAAAATGTGGGGGATTTGATGCTTTATTTGTGTGGAAGATACTTTACAATAATCACAGGAATGCGAAGAACTCCACTGGATGCCACCTGTCCTTTGCCATGGGCTGGCACATCAGTACCTTCCATGTTGGAGTAAATTTTAAAAGGAAATTCTTAATTCTAAATACCACTTCCCAAAAACAACCACCCGCCCCTGACTTCTCGTGCCCCCGTTCCCGGTGAGCGGCCAAGGCACCGGGCGGGCCGGGGTGGCGGCGCTGCCGCTGCCCTCGCACCGCGGGCGGGGCGGGAGCGGGGCAGGGCCATGGCGGCTGCAGGACCGCCGGTACCGCCGGAGCCCAGCACGGGCCCATCGGCCCCGGGGACCGGGCCGCGAGGGCAGCGCCCGTGAGGGGACCCGCCATGAGGGGAGCTGCTGCTGCTGAGGGGAACCGGCGCTGAGCGGAACCAGCCGCTGCCATGGCGGCCCCGCACGCTTGGCTCCCTCCCTCTCTGCCAGCCCGGTGCCCCCCGGTTCCTCCCGCCGCTCTCACCCCCCGCCCCGAGGCAGGCGCCCCGCCCGAGCCCCCGCGTCCCCTCGGCGCGGCCCCGCCGCCATGGCTCCCTCGCCCCCTCCCCCGCACGTCTCGCGCGGCTCGTCGAGAACGCGCCTCCTCTCCCCTTTCTTTCTTCCTTTTATTTTTTTTTTTTTCCCCTTTCCTTTTTTACTATTTATTTATTTAATTAATTTTTAAAAAACCATTTTCCGCCCTTCCGGGCTCGGGCGGCGGCAGCTGCGGAGCGAGGCGGGGCGAGAGCTCCCGCCGCCTCCCCGCGCCCGCCCTCCCGCCTCAGCCCCAGCCCGCACCCGAGCCGCCCTCACACACCCACTGCCCGCCCGGCTCCGCATCCCGCCGCTCCCAGCATGGTCATCAAGGTCTACATCGCCTCTTCCTCCGGCTCCACGGCGGTAAGCGGCGCACGGGGGAAACTTGTGCCGGGCGGGGGGCGGCCGGTCAGCGTGGGGAGAGGCCGGGGCAGCTGCGGTCCCCTCACGGCGCCCGGCGCTGTGCGGGCGGTGCTGCGGCTGCCGCCGACGGAAAGCGGCATTTCCTCGGTGATCCCGCACCCCTCGCCCTGTGCTGGGAAGGCAGAGCCACCAGTATTTGGGGGGTTTTTTTGTTATTCTTGAAGTTAAATTCTAAATGTGTCTCCCGTCATTCGGTTTTGATGAGTTTATTCGTCGTTGATTGTGGCAGGCGTGTGTGGCCGCTGTCCCAGTAGCCTCCGGTTCTTGCCCTGTTGGGAATACTGGATTTCGCTTTTCGTGGCCCCAGTGTGTTGTAGGCAGAGCTCGGACTGTGTTTTTCAACGGGAAAATAAAGAGGTACACAGAAATAGCGGGATTTGTGCCTAGGTTCAGGTGTAGCTCTGTGTCCTCAGGATCGTCTGGTTTCTGTTTGATCCGTGTGAGAGATGCTCCGAGGCTGAAATCCGGGGGATTTGGTTGCACTTGGTATGGATGTGCTGGAGAACTACAAAATGCCAGAGACTCAGAAAATGTCAGCTATTGCAGTTAATGATCAGTGACTTTTACTGCGAGATAGAGAGTCTGAGCTGTGGCTGTGTGATGACCTTTTCCTGTCACTGTTCGTGCTTCAGGTCCCCAAACTTTGGGAGGACAGGGACGTACAGAAGATAAAAACAAACCCTCACTGCGTTTTCCTTCTTTGCTTGAGTGCAGCCACTGATCTGTAGGCTTCAGCAGATCAAGCGCCAGTTGGTAAGCTTGGGGTGATGGGCTGCAGATGGCACAGGAGCCTGTGCCTCAGGTGTCCCTGCTGTCCCTCCCTTCCCGGGTCATTTTTGTTAAATTTGATGCCAGCGCCGACAGTGCCGGTGCCGGTGGTGAAAAGCAGAGGATTATTTGATGCTGATCTGGGGAGGGTCTTGAAATCCTGAGTAGTTCATTCATAAAAGGGATCCAAAGGGATTTCTGCTGGGTTCATACAGAATGATCATCTGGAAGGAAAGCAGCAGATTGGAAAAGTAATCCTTTCTTTCTAATGCAGCTGTTAATAGGTTTCAAGTTGACTGCTTCAGTTGCTATAGATTTTTATCAGTGCCCTCTTCATGGCACCTATTGATTTCTGTCTGTCTGGTGATACTGAGCTCCAGGGGTGCAACCACAGATCTCAATCCCAACTGTGTTTTTCTGGTTTTAAGTTAAGTTTTTAATCATTAGCTTAGTGTTTTTTACAGTGCTGCCTCATCCTTGTGTGGGTTGTACATGTTACAAGGCTCCAGTCTGACTAACTGCTGCCTTTCAGGCTCCTCTGTGCATCCCTGCCTGTGGAATTTGAATGTAGCGTTGGTGTAGTCTGTTTTTTGGGGAATTCGAGTGTAATGTGCACATAATTGCCAATTTTATGACGTATATATTTTTATATATATACACACATACACTCATGCCTGTGTCTAAAGCTGGAGCAGCTCAAGGGATCTTGTGGTAATGAGCAAGACTTGCACATTCTCAGATTCCTGTGTACACCGAGGGTGTTTCTGTTGGCAGGACCGGCCCAGCACCTCACTGGGTGATGTTTTCTTTCCAGTATAAGAATTTTAATCGATGTTTCAACCTAAAGTAAGACAGAGAGGCACCTCTTTGGAGGGAATTGGAATGAGTTGTTTCTGTGGCTCTTAAAACCGTTGGTGAGACAGGCTTTGCTTGGAGGACCAGAGGAGCCTTTCCGGGTGCTGAATTTGAAATAACCCACTCCAGGAATGGAAAATCCACATCAGAGAAGATTGCTACAGAGAGATGGAACAGAGACAAGGCTGTTTGCAGCAAAGTGACTGAACTGGGTAACATCAGCCTGGGAAGGGCTCTTGCTCCTGCTAAGTCATTTTTCTACTCTAGTGACTCCCAGCTCTGTGTTATTTTGGGTTTTAAAAGGCTAATTTGCCTGAGTAGAAGCAAACCAGAAAAAAGTATCAAATCTCCTCCTTCCTGCCCCATTTCTGTAAGCTGAAGAAGCTTTTGTGAGACTGGAAAGTGTCTCCCACTGAATGGAAAAGGGTTGAGGTTGCTTCACCTCATGCCCTGGGGCTGTGAGTCTTGGAGGGTGCCCAAATTTTGTGGTCTATTATTGGCAAAGTCCTGCTTTGTTATATGGTATAATTTGCCACATCACAGTATATAAAATGTTTCCCCGAGGCACTTTCCTCCATAATGTTTTTATTCAGTATGATGTATCTGTGAGGAAAAAAACACTGTGTGAAGCTCATGTCTAAGCAAAAACATTTTATGAGTGTGTTTCAAGGGATTTCTGGAAATTATGATGATAGACATCTCGTCTGGCCTCCTATTTGAATTTCACCCCATAATATGATAGTTACAGCACCGGTTTCGTGCTGTGTTTGAAGGGCTTGCTTGGGAAGTGGCCCCTTGTCTTTAATCTTCCTCAGCATGGATGCTGTGCTGGGCAGGGATGCACGGGGACTGTAATTACGAAGATGAAGTGAGGACACCCAACGTGGGAATGTGCACGTGGAGTTGCTGTCCAGGAGTTTTCCTGCCTGGCGTACAGTCAGAGTGAGCAGTGTTCCTTAGCCTGGGACAGTGGTGGAGGCTACGGACAGAAATGACAGACACAAATGCCGCGTTTGGGAAGTGCAGGAGCGTTGCGGGAACAGAGGCTGTGCCGGCTAGGAGAGGGGTTTCACTGTGACTTCCCATTCAAATCCTTCAGGAGGTTGAGGAAGAAGGAAGAGAGGCCAAAGAGTCATTAGACTCTTGCTCCTGGTAGAAAAGGATACAAGGAGGGAAAAAGCTGAATGCCACAAACCCAGTGTGTGATTTTCTCCACAGGATTTTGGTATTTTGTTGATTTTGGGGCAAGAGATTGCCCAGCACCAGAATCCCTTTCTTCCTGAAGGCAGCTGGATTGCCCATTTTATTGATCTCATGTGGAAGGGAACCAGCTGTTTAAATTCTTCTCGGTCTTAAGAGTGTGCATTTGTTGCCAACAACTGCACAGGTCTTGAGTACGGACTTTGAGAGAATTGTATTTGTTCATCCAACATCCCCCTGCAGTTCCAGGGCTGTGGGTGAAACTGGAGGCTGTGGCTGTGGAACTGAAGTGCCAGCACTGGATGTGGTGGGCTGAGCTCTACTCTGTGCCACTGCCAGTGCTGTGGGCTCTGGAAACTGCCACATCAAATGTCTGGTGTCCAGATGCTCCTTGGAGCCAGGCACTTCATCTTTGTGGTCTACATCCCATATTTCCATCTCTCCCAGCTCTCCCCCTGCCTTGTTTTGATGGCTGTGTGGGTGGTTTTCTTTCCTTGCCTCCTACTGCGACTGCAGACATGGCAGAAAGAAGAGATGACCCCAGAGTCAGACTCAGGGTCCTGTATTACACAGACCTGCTGCTGTTTAGGGATGGTTTTAGAGAGGAAAGGAAATTTTAATTTATTTTTCATCCACAAAGTTAAGGATGTGGGGGGGGGGGGTTTTCTATTTTTCTTGTACTGTCTTCTTGCTTGGGAAAGGATCTAGGTCTTCTCCCCACCCACCAGGAAATGAAGAAGAAAGTGGCCTATGGTCTGGAGAGTGAACATTTGTTCACAATTACTCTTCTCTTTTCTCAGTAAAGGCGCCAGAGAACTTGGTGGTGCCACTGGGGAGATGTAACAAGTGTCAAGTACTTCCTAGAGCATTCCAGGGGAGAACCAGCTCTGGAGAAGAGCTGTTGGAAATGATGAGTGTGTGTAACCACCAGCTCTTGTCCTTGTTCAACAGCTCAGGGCTTTGGGAGGGCTGGTGAGGCTCCTTCATCCTTCTGAAGTTTGAATCCCAGGGAAGTAATACATGGAGAGATGGAGATTGTATAAAAAATTATATTTTGCATTTAAATACCTCAAGGGCCTTTTTTCTCAGATTGTCACAATAAATGCAAATAATACCACCCTAAGAGAGAATGAGCAAGTCTGTGTGCTTTGTGTTTGTGTTGTTTGGCTGCTGTGAGGTTTCATGGAATCAGAATTGTTCAGGTTGGGAAAGGCCTCACAGCTCATTGAGTCCAACGGCTTTGCTGTGGTGCCGGGCCGTGGCAGGAGGTGGCTCTGAGGGGAAATGCAGCCACAGCAGCGTGGCTCTGTGCATCCAGTCCTTATCAGTGTGGATCACAAGTGTCCCTTGTTCCGCTGCCACGTTCAAGATTCCCAGCGTGCTGTCCCAGCCCGGATGTCTGTGGTCACATTGGTCGCTGTGGAAGCCCCGAGCCGTGGCAGCAGACTGTCAGGAGCAGCTCGTGAACTTCCTTCAGCTGCCTGGCAGGGCAGTTCATGTGGGAAGAAAACACCGATACAAATCTTTGGTAAATAGTCTTGTAATATGACGCAAGTTTAGCTAAACTCACATACTGTGGGGAAATAAGCTGCATCTGTAGTTACAAAAACAATCTTACCGTGTATCTATGTTTTTGTGATGCTCAGCTCAGGCAGTATATACACCATGGGTGAAAAGTGACTTGTTAGGCTGGGTATTGATCTTTAAACCCCTCTCTTATGGAAACATAATATGTGTAAAGGACTTTTTTGGATACCCAGTGTTCACCAAACTGAGTTTCTCTCAATAAAATGGTAGGAGTTGTTCTGAGTTAGAGCTCTTGGGATAGAAGACAAAATCCGTAATGTGGCTCAAGCTCGGATGTGTTCCATCTGCCTCCTGGGTTGTTTTTTGTAAAGTCATTGTTCCAAACTCGAGATAAGTCAAATATTTTTCTTAAAATACTGCATTCAAATTTTTAATGGAGCCAGAGATTAAATTGGCTGCAGTTGTTGCAATAGTTTTAATATATCAAAATAAAAAACGCTCTACTGTGCTTAAATAAAACCAGTTTCTGACAGCAGGAGAAAGATGGAAAATTCTACTCCACAGTCAAAGCCAGAAACGGCTTTTTGCTGAGAATTTCTCTAGGTTGTATATGCAGGTAGGACAGTGTTTATTCTGAGGTGGTGCTCAGGATTATGTCTCTGCTTGGGGAGAAGAGGCAGATTTTGGTAGAGGCTGGATGCTGTCAGCTTGCGCCGGCTTTCCCTTGAACTCTGAACCGCAGCACGTTCTGAGACAGGATCCACACAGCGTCATGTCAGGGCTAAGCACTTGTGGGTTTTAAATAAATATTTATAGAGTTGAGCATGAAACTTTCCTTGCCCTGGGGCATTAAAGTTACACTCAGAAAATTCCTGTAGAAGTCAGTGAATTGGCATCTGCGTCAACGAGCAGAGGGTGCCAAGACTTGAGTCTCTGCAAGGTTATTCTTGCTCCTTCCAGGAAAGGAGGAACTGGGGAGAGAGGAGAACAAAGGGAGCTACACCAACATTGACAGAATTCAGCTGTTCAAGCTCAAAACAGAATAGAAATATTCCCCTCTATGACAAAAAGAAGAGCTAAGGGTGCATCGTTGCCATAGCCAAAGGGAGGTGAGCTCTGCCTGTTCTTTGTGTTCCTCAGCCTTGGAAGCACCAATCTCAGTTCCTGGCACTGACTGGAGAGCTGGAAACCTGAACCAAATCCACATCTTATATCAATATTCTGCTATTCAGGAATGTTTTTGCTCACACATGAAAATTCGGTGTTCAGGCCATTTGTTTAACCCTGGCCGTATGCAGGGGAGACTTTCAGTTTCTGATTAAATTTAAATGCTTTTGTTGGCCAGATATTTAATCAAGCCTGAAAGAGCTTTAATTGTAATGCTTATCTACTGTTGTTTGTCCGAGAAAAAAGGCCTCAGTCCAGGAGCACGTCCTTCCTGGGACAGCACCTCCAGCTCAGTGTTAAGGCCATTTTCTAACACTGAAAAGGCAGCAGAGTGAGACTGAGCTTTAAAGCACCAGAAAGAATGTGAAGGGTCAGCATCCAACTGGCCTGACTGAGGTTCATGCTGTCCGGATACAGCTGAAGTTGTTTTCACATCCTGACTTACAGCTCCTTCCTGGACTTCGTTTCCCCTGTGAGAAGTGGATGTGGTGATTTATTTCTTTAATTAATGATCTGAAGTTCAGTTTTACTGGGGCTGTTTCCGTGCATGAATCAGCCTCTCTGGAAATCTAAAGGCGCTAGAGTGTAAAATTTTAACTATTACCTGTTGTTTGATTGCTGGGGTGTTGGAGTGAAGAGAGGAGCCAAAGGCAGCTGTGGTTTGAAAAAAGGATCTCAGGGAAATCTGAGAGCTGCGAGCCATCTTCCGGTGCTGCACAAATGGATGTTAATCTTCACAGATTACAGGGCAGGGAGGAGAATCAGTGCAGTGTCAAGAGGAGAAAGCTGTGCCTCATGCCTGAGCTACTTGGAGCATAGGAGGGAGGGTGATCCATAATATTGAATCCCTGGACTTCTAGAAAGTTTTGGACAAGCATTGGCCAGGTTTACAATCTTCTTTTTCAGAAAGAAACTAAGCTTCTGTGGGATAAGAGAAAAGGATTATTTACTTTCTTTTTGGCTTACGTAACTGATTGCACATCAGTTACAAAAAGCTGATAACAATCAAGATTTGGGAATATACAGGCAGCTTTTACAATCTGCAGAAATTACCAGGAGATTCCCACAGAGATCTGTGCTGGACTGTAAGCAAACAGTGCAAGAACAGCCTGCTGTTGCTGCCCCAGCTGGAAAACTGGGAAGAAACAATCATTGTCCTATGCAAGAACGAGGTTTAAACTCTGCTAAAACTAGCAGAGAGGTCTTGGAGCTATACTAGGTAATTCTACAAAAATACCATATTCATGGCCATGAAAAGCAAAGAGAATGTCAGGAATGTTTAGAATGGGAGAAGGCTAAACCCCACTGTATAAATGTGTGGTGAGTCTGTCTTTAGTAGACTGGAATTGTTGTCTTTAAATTATATAAAACAGTGAGAAAAGGGAAGAAAGTAGGGTGAAGTGATCACTTTGGGAGGAACAACCAAATAAGGCAGAACTTGTGGGTAATAAGGTAGAAGCTCTGGCTGCCCCATCCCAGGAAGTGTTTCAGGCCAGGTCAGACAGGACTTGGAGAAACCTGGTCTAGTGGAAGGTGTCCCTGCCCATGGCAGGGAGTGTGACTGGATGGTCTATAAGGTTCCTTCCAACCCAAACCATTCCATGATTCTGTGAATTCTGCAGTTGAGGAAGAAAGAGCTGAAAAAGTCTGAAATGTGATAACATCATGTCAGGCATGGGAGAGCAAACAGGAGGGCATTATTAATAACTTTTCATAATGGAACAACTGGGGGAGAGCTAGTGAAAGTGGCAGGTGGCAGGTTCAGAATAAATGAAATGCTTTGTTCGACTACACAGATTTCAGGGAGGATCTCCTGGCCAGAGGATGTGGTATACAGCAGGAAGTTCATGGGCTCGGGAAGCAGTGAGACAAAGTAAGGGGAAAAGTCTATTAACGTATGAAACGTTATTACTACACCTGTGACTCAAAACTGTGAATGACTGGCGTCTGGGAAGAAAGCTGGATGTAGTGTAGCAGCTCTCTGTGCTCAGTCTGTTGGCATGCTCTTCCTTGGGATCTGTGACCAGTGGAGACAGGAGACTGGGCTAGACAAGTGTTGGATCCAACCCAGTAAAGCTTTCTTCTCTTCTTGAATGAAATTGGCTCTGCTTCCAAAATTATGTTAACAGTTTGCATTAAAAAAAATAAGACCATGTTGTCCAGGAAAATGTTTGGTGGAAAAGAATATATGTGTGTGTTTGGGATATGTTGGGTTGGTGTCTCAGCATTTCTTACATATGAAACAAGCATTTGGTGATTCGAAGACCATCATTGTGCAGATGCTGACATGCTGCATGTTTAGACCATGTTTAGGGTAGATGATCAGACACCTCTCCTGCCTTAGGCATAGATCAAAGTCAACTGGAAAAGCCTGATGGAAACAGCAAGCACAAAGCCTCTGGGAAAAATAATCACAGTTTTCACATAAACCCACGTTTTTATGGGAGTACTCATTGCCAGGCAGGTTTAAACAGCACATCTGTATTCACCTCATGGGATCAACCTCTGGCTGTGCTTATATCGCTGGGAATTTTGCCATGGACTACAGCAGGACAAGATTTTATTCCTTAGGAAACATTTAATACTGCTTATCCAAGGCATTCCTGTGCACATGTTGCAAATGTATTTGGCCAGAGCAGCAGCTGCAGAACAACTGGCAGAGCAGGAGAGGAGCAGAATAACTCTGTGAATGAAATTAAAAATAAAAATTAAAAATATCCTAAAACATTCTCACTGGATATGGATAGAAATGCAGTTCAAGTGAAGCTGATTTATGGCTAGTAGATGTTTGGTGATTTTTTTTTTCCCCTTGGCAGGAAATACAATATAAGTGAATAGAAATATAAAGGGGCAGGTTTGCAGATTTCCTTGTTAGTGCCCCGGTAATCCTGATTAAGAACTGGAAATTCCACCCTGTAATGCAGATAAACAAGTCCCTTGGTTCTGGTAGCTCAGTCCATGGAACCTTTTTGCCTGAGCAGTCTTTTTTCAAATTTCTGTTCCCTTCCATCACATTAAAATGTACCAGGAGGTCCCTGTGAGAGCTTCCCTTCACCTGCAGAGAACTGGGGTTTGTTGTGCATGCTGTGGGAAGATCAAAGTAAATCCATAATGCTGACTTGGGAAATGTTCCCCCCCACGAATTTACACCTGGATGAACTGAGGAGCAGCTGGACAGACAGCACTGGCTTCCACGGAATGATTTGGGACCCAAGCTGGCAGCTTGGAAGGCGTTGGGAGAGCCATCACCTCCCACTGCCAGCCATCAGCATTAGGCTGAGACTGAGGAACAGCAGGGGAATGAAGCCGTTTTGGCTGCTTGCCCAGGCCTGGAGAACTCCATCTCACAGCAAATAAACAGCTGGGGACTTAAACTTTGAAAAAATAAAATGCAGTGTGTATTTTTCTTAGTTTCTGATTGGGGTAAGCAGATGCTGGCTTGCACTGAGGCAGAAGGAAGATTGTGGTTTAGAAAAAAAAAAAGGCAGATACCATGGTGACAAGAGGGATCTATAAAACTTTAAAAAGACAGTGGGGAGTTGCAAAGTGGCTCCAGGTTAGTGAGACATGGGCAGCATCCAGATTAGTGCTCCTGCTCTGGGGTGAAGGTGCCACTTCCCTTTGGGCTGCAGGGATGCAGTGGATGATAGCAGCCTGGTGATGGGAACAACCTGACTGTGTTGGAAAATGCTCCATTTTATTAATTCCTGAAAGAGTCACTTCAGGATATCTCCTGAGCAGTCTTGAGAGCAAACCCCAGGCACTGGCCTTCCTGGCTATGGCAAGCAGAGCTTGGCCAACTCCTGTGTTGTTTCAGCTGCCCAAAGTGTTAGAAACTGCAGTGTGGCCAGATCTTGTGAGAAGAATTTATCTCTCCGTCTTAAAGACACAGTTTTTAGACAATATTTTGTCGCAGTAACATAAAGAAGGATCTGAGGCCTCCAGGATGATTCACACTTGAGATATTACCCAGGGCAATCAATTACTGGGTCAGAAAACTGCTGCCCATGTGAGCTGTGGTCTGCTGAATCTTTCCTCTCCAGGATGCTTTTGGGATGCTGTTCTATGTCAAGACAGCCTGGCTCTTCTTGGAAAGAGGAGGAAAACTTGCATTTAATCCATAGTTTTTTCTCTTCCTTTGTATTATGATATTTAGGTATTTTAGTTGAAGAAAAAAGCTTTGTTCTCTTAAAAGAATTACGTGGTTTAGTTTTAGCAGTCAGCAAAAAGACTCTTTGTTAAATAACATCTGTGGTATATGAATTCTTCAAAGATAAAAAGTAATACACATCAGAAGCACCTGGATCCCTGAGGTCATGTATTTCTTCTTAAAGTAGTTTTTCATTTAAAGAATAAATGCCTGGCAATATAAAGGCAGTGAAACAGCAATTAATGCTGTAAACTTTTAGTCCTGTCAGTTAATTTAGCCTCTGTGTGCTAAACCATACAGGAAATAAACTTTGCTTTTATTGTAAACCACAGGGGCCTCGTGCAGAACTCTCTGTGCTTTTAATTCCTCTCCTAACCAGAGCTGAGCTTGTCACACAAGCACAACCAAACCTGTTTTCCCTCTGCTCTGCAGGGCTCCCCATTGCCAGCAGAAATCCACAGCCTCTGAAAAATAATTACAGGAGCAGCTGTTTCAATAAACCCCTCAAACTGCAGCCCTGTGTGTGTTATCTCAGGCTGCCTCCCTGGAAAGATTATTGGAGTGCTGGGCTGATGCAGAGGGTGAAGTCTCAGGGGCACTGAGGTGGGACCTATGCTGTTTGTGTCAGTTCTTACAGCGTGGAGTTGCTGCCAGCATTGCACAGAGTTGTCCTGGGATCTCCACAAAGCTGAAGATAAAGGAGAAATAATTCTTCTGGCTTTCAGAAAGAGGAACCAGATTCAGAACTTGACAACAGGGGTGAGCTCCAGACTATCAGGACTTTTTAAAGCTTCCAGAGCAAGCAGTCAGGTGACCAGTAGCACCTTCAGGGCCTTTCCCCTGCTCTTCTAAGCACGTGGTCAATTTTTGAGTATTTAGGAATATATCATATGTCAGAGAGTTTTCTGCATCTTGTGATACTGAGCCTCACTGTCTTATTGGAGACCAGTCTTCTGTGTGGTAAATTGCTTTACAGCCAGTGTGCAAAGCCTGTCTGTGGGGCTGGGCTGTGGTGTGTTGGTACTGTTTGTAGAATCAGCCAGAAATGATCCCTGAAAAAGTAAATAAGCAGTGATTTGAAGAAATAATTATTCCTGCTGACTAACAGCTCAGGAAAAGGAGCTCTGAGAGGTGAAGAGAAAATTGTTCAAGGAGTCTGTGACAGAGGTAGCTTGGACTTAGGGACTTTTTTTTTCTTCCACATAGTAAAGATTCCCCTTTCCCTGTTTATAACTCGGGTAAGCACCAGTGAGGTGCTGAGGCTGTGGAGACACCAGGAATACACAGAAGAGCTGGCTGATGGGTGGGAATGCTCCAGCTCCTGCCACTCTCATCCCTGTGCTGTTCAGGAGTTGTTAGTTTGGTACTGGGATTTGGGAGGACTGGATCTGTTTGTTTTTATTTAACCCAGCATGGAGTTTGGATGCTGTGACAAGGCACATGGAGACTTCCAGGGAAACTCAGCCTGCCAAGCTCCACGTCTGCTGCAGAAAACAACTGTGTGTAATAAATGAAGAGCTCATATTCTGCTGCTGCTTATGCTTTGTTAGTGCATAACTGAGATAATGGAGCCTGTATTCCACAGTAGGAAGCTCGCTCTCTGTTGGTTTTGGACCAGATGAGCAGTTTTCAGGCTTATAAAAGTCAAATGCCACAAGACTGACTTAGAAAATTGCCAAGGGTCAATTTATTTAGTATTGTAATGGTGGTGTTTTCCTTTGGATGATGGCAATTCCGGGTGCTGCAGAGGTTCGTGGACAGTGTCAGTGCGTGTGGTTAATGCTATGGTTTGCCATACATCAGGGTTTCTTTACATCCTCGCCTAAAGGAAGATAAGAGGAAGCCTAGGTCTGGAAGCTTGATTTTGCAAGATATGTTTATCCTGGATAACTTCAGTAGTCATTTAAAAAAAGACAAAAAATCATCCTGATATGTGAATATTTGCATTTGCAGGTCTTTCCTGTTGCTGACTGAAGCAAAAGCCTGCTGCAGGAATGGCCCAAGGCCATGGTTTGATCCCTGCTTTCAGTCCTTATTGCTGCTGGGAGAGGCAGTCCTGCCTCCCCTGGCTCATTTCTTCCCATTCCTTGTGATGGCACAAGAACCCCTGTGTCATCTGTGAGCTGAGTTGGGGTTCCCAAAGCAGCACTGCTGTGTGACTGGAGGAGATTCCCTGCTCAGAGCTCCATGGAGCCCAGCCAAGGCATAGCCTGGCACCGACCTCTGCTCTCTGACCAGGGACAGGACCCCAGGGAACGGCTGGAGCTGTGTCAGGGAAGGTTCACTGGATGTTATAAAAAGATTCCTCATCCAGAGGGTGGTCAGGGACTAGAACAGCTCCCCAGGGAATGGTCACGGCCCCAGAGCTCCAGGACTGTTTGGACAGCAGGCACAGTGTGGGATTGTTGGTGTGTCCTGTGCAGGGCCAGGAGCTGGACTCAATGATCCTTGAGGGTCCCTTCCAACTCAGGATATTCTGTGAGTCTGTGGTTCTCAGAAGTGGTGAATCCTTGCTCAGGAACAGGCCTTCAGAGTTGGTGGAGAAGGTCTCTTTCCAAATAACCTGATTGATGCAGGTTGAGTGTATACGGTCCCAGTAAGGAGCGGTGCTTCCCTGACCGTCTCTCCTGGATAAACCTGCCCAGCCCCGGCGCTGGAGGAGGTGAGGTTTGGGAGTAGCCTATGCAGAGCCCCTGCATGAGGGTGGGCAGGCTTTGGATGTTGGAGGGGTCAGTCTGTAGGAGTTTGGAGCTGCTGCCAGGCAGTGCCCAGAAACTCTCCAGAGACTCAGGCTGCTTCCTGTGCAAAGTTCATCCCTAATCAAACACAGCTCCTGGTGGGGTTGTTTGCAGAGATCACGTGAAGGGAGAGGAGATTCTTGCTGTCTCTGCCTCTGGGGCTGCTGTCCCTGCTCCCAGCGTGAGCAGAGTGAAGAGGAGTCAGGCACCCCCCATGTCTCCAATCAAACCTTCCTTGTGTGAGGGGCCAAGTGTCAGTCTGACACCTCTCCAGATCTGGGACACCTCCCAGCATTCAGCAGTTGGAAGCTTCAGTCACAGTCCCTGTTTTTCTGTGTTCAGGCTCTGGGGTTGTCTACAAAAAGTAGGTAGGCAGGTTTGGTGCCTCTGTTTGTGCCAGCTCCAGTGCTGCCAGAACTTCCTGGGACTTTTGGGTTTTAACTTCTCCCTTGCCCAGCTGCTGGGGATCTTGTGTTCCATGTGCATGGAAGTACAGTGTAAAAAGGTTCCCTGCCATCCCATGAGCAAACATCTCTGTTCTTTGGCTGATGATGGAATGAGATTTTAAATGTTAAAGTCTTGCATTAAAATCCCTGCAAATGGAAGTTTTGGCTGTGTGGGCTTTGTTTGGTTTTAAAATCCAGGCAAATAATCCCATTGGGCATTGCTGTCACTTTCCACAGAACTTTAAAAAAAGGAAAAAAGGAAGGAAAATCCCAAAGAAACAGAAAGTCAGTCTCTGGATGCAGAGTCTGTGTTTGGGGAGGCAGTCTTTGAGCAGGCCATGATTGCTGTGGGGCAGAGCTTTGGCGTATCCTGACTTGTGAGTGACTTTGACTTGGCAATAGTGACCCTCTTTAAGCCTTTTACAGAATGAACAGAAGCATCTAAGCAGAGAGTAGAGGGATGTGTCATTTCTGGCTGTGGTGAGGACACAGATGTCCTGGCTAAAGGAGGGTGCATCTGATCTGATCTGCTCTGGTGGCCCCCCAGAATATTCCCAGGAGTTTGTGCATCTCTGGTAGGCTTGAGACAGAGCTGGGCTCTTGGGCAAAAGAACTGGATGCAGTCAGGAGCCTGGACCGGCCAGGAAATGCTGAATGAGCAACTGAAAGTGTTGGGGAGCAGCTGGGAAGGAGGAAAGTTAAAGGAGAATGCTCTGTGTCACCCTTCTTTTCAGGGAATCATGGAATATCCTGAGTTGGAAGGGACCCACAAGGATCAAGTCCAACTCCTGGCCCTGCACAGACCCCCCAACAATCCCACCCTGTGCCTGGGAGCGTTGTCCAAATGCTCCTGGAGCTCTGGCAGCCTTGGGGCTGTGACCATTCCCTGAGGAGCCCTTTCAGTGCCTGACCACCTTTTCCTTGCAGCCAAAAAAAAGAAAGATGTACTTCTGAATTCAGTGCTTCAGTAGGAAAAGAGGTGGGGTTTCAGCTGACAGAACCATTTTCATGTACTGGAACAAAACGGGAAGTTTATTAAATGGCACTTCTAAACACAGGCTTCAGGTGTTGCTGATAAGATGTTCTCTGTTAGAATCCTGGTAACACCACAATAGTCCCTGACACGCAGGTGTTAAAGGATGAATGGATTCACCCCCACACACTTCCCCAGTGCTTGGATATCATTTGTTAAGAACGGAATTTGCCTTAAGCTGTGATAATAACATTGATCCTTAAGGTGCCTTCATAGAAAGTAAACCTAGAACACATTAAAAAGTCATCAGGGCTTCGTTAGGCAGTGCTGCTGCTGCTGTGGGCCAGAAGCTGTGGAGATATAAATAAGGAAATGTTACTTGTCCTCCTACTTGACTAATGGATAAAGGAATCTGCTTTTGGCCACTGCAGGGGGAAAGTAGCTAAACAGACACTGGATGTGGTGCAGCAAGACAGTTCTGACTTATTTGTGGCCTTTTAGTATCTTGTTAGAATTTGACTGTAGTCGAGGTGTGGTGGAATTGGCTGTACTGCGTGTCTGACACCAAATTAGTGACACTGAAAAACTTTGCTGGAACACTGAACTCAAACCCTCCTTGCTGCAGCAAGAGAGAAAAGGTTTCTTTTTTTTCCTTAACTAATTCCTTGAACTCCAACAGCAAGTTGGCAGTGTGGCAATTAGGAACCTGCGCAGCTGTGCTGGGCTGTGCCAGTCAGAAAGGCCAGGCCGATGTTGCTGGCTGAACTTCCCAAAGTAGCCCAAGGGAACTAAATGCCAAATCCCCCTGGGATTTTATTCTCTTTGCAGTCTGTGTCAGAGTAAATAAAAGTGAGTGGGAGTTGGGTCTCTAAGCGCCCTTGGCTCCATTGAGAATCCTGATCCCCAGGACTTTAGTACATGGAGGTGACGTTAACTTTCCTGTTCCGTTCTTCGGGTAGGAAAAAACTTGTTGAACGCACAAGGATCTTTGGACTTGGGTGTTGTTGGTGTGGGATTTAACAAGTTTTTAGGCTTTGGGTTATTGAATGAATGCAATTACAATGGCATTATAATCCATGAGAGAAGCTTTTATTTTTGTTCTCATGAATCAGCTTTTTCATTTATGTAACTTTCTATGGTTTCTGGAGCAAGTCATGGTCTTGTTTTGGGAAGTGCAGACTTTGTCCTTTGTTCCAGCTATATTTTTGGCTTGTGTTCCAAAATCTGGTCTGTGGGGTGGTACCTTATGCCTGGCTAAAGCCCTGTTGGAGACAGGCCATGTGCTGCCAGACGTGACGTAACCTCCAGGTTAAATTGCAAAAACCTTTTGGTAGCCTGGATTTTCCCCCAGCTTCGCTCTTGAGTGGGGGTCCCTTTTCACCTTTTCTTGCTTTTATAAAGGGTCTTCTAAACCCACATGTGAACAGCAGGAATGTGGTTGTTGCTCTCAGTGGGAGCCGGAGCCTGTTCCCTCCTGCCCCAGGTGTTGGGCTGTGATGCTGACACAGCCCAGGGTTGGTGGGTGCCTGGTGGTAAAAACCATTTCCAAATAAACCAATTTTAAGCTTTTGGGGTCTAACCACATCAAACCAGCGCTGCTGTGCAGGAATCATGTGGATATCCCATGGACTTCCCCAAAGGACCCTGCAGGGAGAGAGTCAGTACATATGGAGTCCATCTGGACACTGCTGAACTTCTGGAAAAAAAAAAAAAGGAGCAGCACAAGTCCAGCGTGAGCTTTTCCAGCCTCCTGTGTTTGATTTAGGTCCCGTAAGTTCATGGTGGTTTTGCTGTGTTTGTCCTCAATCTTATTCCCTCCAGACCAGGAACCATCAGGAGAGACAATGATGGCACCACTACATGTAAAGCTCTGCTTAAAATAACCAGAACAAAGAAGTGCTTTGAGTTCTGTGATGATAATTAGCCAGACCTAAAAATAGGCAGATGTTCTACTAGGCAGGGAGAAGTAACAGTGAGACAGGAATTGCTGGGAAACACCTGGCAAAGCTCTGATCAAGCCAGGTCATTGTTGGAGTTGCCTGCAGGTTTCCCACCCTCTGACCACCATTTACAGTGGCACCACCAGAACTATAGGGGGGAAAAAATTGGCTTATTCATACAAATAAAACCAACAAAACCACTCTAGACAAAAAAACAGCTTCTGGAATATTAGAGTAAAAGCAAGGAAAACTATGATGGAGGCCAGGACTGAGGCTGCTCGGAAGGGAGCCCTTCTGCTGTGTGCTGGGGTGGAGAATGAGCTTAGGGGGCCGTCAGGAATCTGTGACATTTAAATCCATGGCTGAGCTGCTGGGCTGTTTAATTCCTACAAATTAGGTTGTAGTGGGAGGAGAAATTCTAAGCATTTTGCAGCTCATTTGCAAGGATGAGCTTCTGCATTAGGGACTCAGGTGAGGAAGGCAAGGCCATTTGAGAAATTAGGTGAGACATATGAAAACCAAACCAAAACCCCCAATAGTTGGTAGTCTAATTCTGAAAAGTGGCAGTGAAGTGTGGCAGTGTGGCCACAGCTCAGTCCACAGAACACCCTGTAACAAGTCAATTTGTCTTGGCAGCACTTGGCATTCCTTGTGCTGCCCATTCCTCCAAGGAAAATCACTTCCTGGGGGTTTCCACCTTGCTGCTGGTGGCTGCCACTGGAATTTGCTGAACATTTCTTGCACTGCACTTTTCCCATTCACTGCTTACATTTCAGCTTATCCATCTTCAGAAGACTCTAAAGCTTCTGGAGAACTGCTGGGTGCAAGTCTGGCCACAACCAGTAGCATCCCCTGGAGTTTGGACTTCACCTTCCTGCACAAAGCAGCTGCTTCTGGGATTTAAAGATATGCTCCCACTAAGTATGAAGCAGCGTCTTTAAAATCATCATTGGCATACAATACAACTGCTTTAATGCTGTAGTTGCTTTTGCTTATCTAGAACCCAGAAGGCTGGAATTGGAAATGGAAAAAAAAAATCCCCTTTTAAATGTGGTGTTGTCTTGAAACTTCATTGAGAAATGTGTAAGATCAAATGTGTAAGATTTGCTGTAAGGTGTTGCTTCTCTGTTGTCCTGGTGCTGGATCCCAGCTGTGGGGTTGGGAGAGGCAGTTCAGGACACACCTTCAGCAGGAGCTGGAGAGAATCGCAGAACCATGGAATTGTTAAGGTTGAAAAGACCTTTGAAATCATCAAGTCCAACCATCAACCCAGCCCCAGCCCCATGTTCAGCACTAAACCGTGTCCTCAATGCCACATCCACTTGTTTCTTGAACACTTCCAGGGAATGGTGACTCCACCACTTCTCTGGGCAGCCTGTTCTAATGCTTCATAACCATTTCCATGAAAAACTTTTTCCTAATTCCTAATCTGAACCTTCCCTGGTGCAATTTGAGGCCATTTCCTTTTGTCCTGATGCTATAACTGATGATATAACGATGGCTGAAAACATCATAAGAAATCTCTTTATAATTCTTTTAAATCCTCACAATAAAGCATGAACCATTTAATCCCATGATTGGGAAAGCAATTAATAAAATCTGTGTTTTTCCCCTGCATGGAAGTTGGGACACAGGACCCACAGAAGTGGTGGAGAAGCCCCGTGCCAAGGGCCAGGACGGCAGAGCCGCGGTCAGCAAGTTTGTTGTTGGATCAAAACAGCAGCACTCAGACTGTAAACTTACTTTGGGTTCCAATGGTCCATAAATAGGTTTCCAAAACATGTCTATTGTCCAACAAGAGATTTATTTATAAACTGAAAAAATAACAAGACTGAAAGAAAACCAACCCAAACCCTTTCTTGGCCAGCAGCGTGGACTGGACTGTGCTCTGTGTGTGTGCCTGAGATAGAACCTTCTGTGATGTTCCAAAAAGTGTTTAAAATAAGTGTTTCCCTGCAGTGGGGTGGTGCTGGGAGAAGTTGGCTCTTGAACAGCCAGCACAGTCCTGGCTGGAGCTAAGGCTGGAATGCTGCCTGCTCGCTGGACCAAGGTCCCACAGCATCATCCCTTCCTCCTTTTCTGCTTATTATCTTTTTGCCGAGTTCTTTTTTTAAATTTTTTTTTTTTTCAATGAGTAAAGATTTGGAAGAGAATCTAAAATGTTGCAGCATTTTCTGGAAAGTTTATTCCCACTTTGGGGTTAAAACTTTATTTTTGATGGGCTGATTTGTTGGCAAACATCACCTGTTTGTACTCTTGGCAGCTTTGACGTGGTTTCTCTTGTGTTACTGGTATCACTGATGGGAGCTAGATCTAAGAACAGTAAATTGAATTTCTGATGTGTACTGAAGTGAGGGGCAGTACTTGTTCACAATTCTACACTCATTTTTATGTTAATTTGTGCCCATGCTCTGTTGAAAGCTTAATGTTCCATGATTGGCTCGTAACTGGAAAAGAAGGGAATCTTGATACCCAGTGGATTTTCTAGCACAGGATCACAGTGTGTGGTGAGACTTTGCTTAACCACCAATAACTTGCCATAAAGCTGTTTCTGTCTTGGGAACAGACCCTGAAAGCCAAAACAAAGAGAAAATAGATTTATTTCATTAAATGTTCCTTTCAGTAGTATCTTGGGAACATCAGCAAGAAGCAGAATATCTCCACTCACCTTAGGAGTTGTTTTTCTCCCAAGTGTGTGTTGAGGCAGAGAAACCAGGATGTGTTTCTTTTTCTGGGGTGGGGATAAAGGCACCTGTGAGCAAGACAGGCTGTTTGAGGGCATCCTTGTTCCAAGGCAGGCAGTGGGGAGCTCCAGAGGATGCAGCCCTTCCTCCCAGCAGTACTGACTTCACCTGCTCCCACCCCTTCTCCTTCCATCCCTCTGGGATTTTCCCCTGCTCCATTTTGCTCATTCCCTCTGCTCCTTCCCCCAGCCTCTTCCCATCCTTACAGCTGTCTGTCCATCCCTGTCTTTCATTTCTCTGTTCTTGTACTTTTGTGTCTCCATAAATCCTCCTGCCCCACCCAGTACTGGTCCCAAGCCTCAGGGCCCTGCTTGGCTCCTCGGCTCCTGTGCTGACTCTGGGTGCATTCCCGGCTCTCGGCTGCTGCTCTGGGCTTTGCACAGTGTGTCAGGAGCATTTGGAATAAACAAGGATTTTCGTGTTTGCCAACTGCAATGAGCTGCACTTCAGAGGCCAGAGCGGCTTCAGACATGACAGTTGTTTACGTAGGCCGAGGTGCGGGCTCTGGGAAGGCGCTGGCCGCTGTCCATGCCTGCTTCGGCAACTGGGAGAGGTTTTCTGGGAAGCGAGCGCTGCGTGTCGACAGGCGCATCCTGAAGAAAGGATCCTCGCTCCTTCCCAAACATGGGCAGCAGGAACCATCTTCCAGGCTCTGTCCCGAGGAGAACGTGTGCCCTTTCAAGTAAGACAAAACACCCTGAAGCAGCAGCAGACGTCTCTTGCTCTATTTTCGGCCCTTCCCTCCCAGTGCTATTCCACTGCCTGAGATTAATGGAAGTTTTCTAAATAAAATCCCATAAAATAACAGGATCTGGCAGCTCGGTGTCCCTTCTGCATGCCCCGTTTCTCTGGAGCATTTGCTGCTCTTTTGTAAGTGCTCATCACTGTGGCCGGAAGACTTGTCTGAGGAGCTGGGAGAAAACATTGCTGCTTAATCTTCCAACTTCTTTTTTGTCTGGCCAGAAAACAAGGGTTCCAGACTAATATCCCTCATGCATCAACACCATCCTTGCTTTTCTGTAGAGTTCTCTAGAGAATTACCTCCCTTGACTACAGATGGCCTGAGAGCAACACAGGAAACCAGACTTCATGCTTGCCTTACAATAGTGCTTTTTCTGGCAGAAAAAAATACATATCCAGCTTTTCCAGCTCTTTAAAAACAAGCAGAGAGGGTTGTGATTACCCTTCAGAGCCACAGTCGTCAGTTTGGGATGTGGTTGTACCTCCTGGAGCTGAAAAAACAACCCAGAGACTGTCCCACTGAGATGCTGGGAAGGTGTGAGGATTTGTGTGTGGCTGAGACAATCTAATAGTCAAAATGATTAAAAAAATAAAGTGACTTCTCAGGGGATCAAAATGCTGATTCCTGTCCAACTCAGAGCTCTTCTTTTACATGGCAGAGTGTACAGGTTAATGGTAGTGTTGGTAAAAGCTTGGTTTTCTCTAATTCCTTAATAATTCTGGGGCATCTCAAAGTGCGTTGTCACTGAGCAATGGATTTTGGACAAGTTAAGGACCTGAGCGTAATAAAAACTACTTGGATCTGAAATTACATTTACTACTAGGTTGTACTGACAGGGGAGTTTACAATTCCAAAGACTTTTCCCTTATCTTAGCCCTACAGAACAGTTCATGAAGGAAGTGCTCCCTTTTTTTTCCTCCTCTGAGCTGTAGAACAACGGAGAAAAGCTTCCCCTGCTCCTTCCTGCTGCTGTTAGAGGCAGGCAAGGAAACCTCTTATCCAGAGCTTTGAGTCTGCTGAGAATGTTTTTATACAGCCTCTACACGAATTATTTCCTCGGGGCGGTATTAACTCCTCCAGTTTGATTTATTTTTAGCCATGATGAAAATTAGCAATATCCTTGTGTTTCGGGGTGCTCACACAGCGAGTCCAGCGGCTCCTGTGGTCGGAGGAATTACGTTGGCTTCGCAGCCCGGGGCAGGCAGCTTCCCTGCTGGAGCTGGGAGCACATTTCCCTCTGTCGGGAGAGCAGGATCAGTCCCTTTGTGCTGCACTGGGCTGGGTGCACCCCTCCTGAGGTCTGCTTGAACCTGCCATGGATAGAGCAGCTCCAGACCGAGTCAGGGGGCGCTGGAAGATTCCCTCCTTGGATTTGCCAGGCTGTGTTCCGCAGCCCACATAATTCAGGGCAGCGCTGTCCCCACACTCCCTGCTGCTCCTGGCGCTCCCAGCGCGGCTGGGTGCCCGTGGGTGCGGGGCTGTGCGGGCCGGGGCAGGGCTGGGGCAGGGCCGGGTGCCCGTGGGTGCGGGGCTGTGCGAGCCGGGGCAGGGCTGGGGCAGGGCCGGGTGCCCGTGGGTGCGGGGCTGTGCGAGCCGGGGCAGGGCTGGGTGCCCGTGGGTGCGGGGCTGTGCGGGCCGGGGCAGGGCCGGGGCAGGGCTGGGGCAGGGCTGGGTGCCCGTGGGTGCGGGGCTGTGCGGGCCGGGGCAGGGCTGGGGCAGGGCCGGGTGCCCGTGGGTGCGGGGCTGTGCGAGCCGGGGGACGGGCTCCATATTTGGCTCCAGGCTGGCTGTCCCTGACCCCGGCAGCTCCGGGTTTGCCTGTGGCCGTATATGGAGCGGCTGCTCCGGGAGCTGCGGCTGACCTGAGTTAGCACCAGTGCAACATCTGTGTGAATCGCTGCTCCTGGGGCACCCAGCTCATTAGGGTAAAGCCAGGCCTTGGACTGGCTTTGCAGTGAAGGAGGTAATTTGAAGAAAACAAATTTCCCGTTAAATTCCATTTTTTTATTGTTTGCCAGGATGTGCATGGTTATAGTCTCCTTTGTGGTGGTAAAGTCATGCAAAGGGACAGCAGAGCATAAGCAGAACATCTCTGTGTTGAGAAGTCAGTCATTCATAATGACAGTAATAAAAACCACCTTCCATGTGCAGAGCCAGCACCGTGCTTGCCTCACAGATCCTGCTTTTCCCTTGGATGCTGTGTGAGTGCACAAGGATGGGTGGCATCAGGTGTGGGACCTCAGCCAGCCTCCCTGACACGAGTGAGGATGGGGATGTGGGGTCACAGCCCTCCAGGGACTGTACCTGCCCTGCTGACACACCCAGGACACAGCAGGGGAGGGGTTTTTGTGCAAACAAGCATGAACCAAAAATGCTTGGTGAGGTCTCTTTTGGCACTGAGGTGGACAAAAACTTGGACTCTAGAAGGAAGGGGGGGTTCAGCCTGTGGTTCCAAGGGCACAGGGGAGCAGTGTGTACCTCAAATGTGCCTCCAGCAAACTCCAGTGCACCTGAAAAAACAACGTTCCCCTGAGTTAACTGTAAAACCTGGCCAGCACAAGGGCCCTGCTCACACTTCTGCTTTTGGGTGGGCACCTTTAAGGTTCACAACACGCCCATGTGTGTAGGGACAGCATCTTTTGGCTTCAGCCTGTTCCGTTTTGTAGGAGCCAAGTCAAGGCTCAGCTCTGACTCTTCAGAAAATACTTTTTGATTCTAAGAATTTTCTTACCACTCCCATTTTCAGCCTGGTTTGCATCCCCTGATTTCTGCAGCGAACCCCGGAACCGCATTAAAATTATTTCGCTGATTTTGTTTGCCATCTCTCTTTTGTGACAGATTAAAAAGCAGCAACAAGATGTGTTAGGCTTCTTGGAAGCCAACAAAATTGAATTTGAGGAGAAGGATATCGCGGCCAATGAGGAGAACCGGAAATGGATGCGGGAGAACGTCCCTGAGGACAGTCGGCCAGCGAGCGGGAACCCCCTGCCCCCCCGGCTCTTCAACGACAGCCGCTACCTCGGGGTAAGGGCTGCTGCAGCTCTCCCTGTGCTCATCCCACTCACCTCCAGCTCTCCCTGTGCTCATCCCACTCACCTCCAGCTCTCCCTGTGCTCATCCCACTCCTCTGCCTCGCTGCAACAGCCTGTGCTTCACTGCGGTGAGCAGCAAGGCAGGGCTTGCCCAGCTGCAGTTGTCCAAACTGGGAAGGCTGTGGGAGGTGTTAGACATTTCCCCCATCTTGGGCTTTTAGTAATAATTGATTTTTGAATATTCCAGTCACACCATAGGAGAGATTGAAATGTGGACCTCTTGATTCGGATCCTACCTTACAGTGCATATGTAATTTTCTTTTCCTATGAGTTTTTTCCCATCTTATGGCTCTGAAAGTTCCCAGGTTTTTTTAAATCCTCATTTTCCCCATGATTGTGAACTAACACCTCACAGAAATCTGGCCCTGTTACACCAACCTTATGTTCTGTCACAAGTTCTGCCCATGTGGGGTTTGCCAGTAGGTGTGAATCTCCAGATGATATGAAATGATGTCTGCCATGATCATAAATCAGTTTTCTGATCCTTCTTGGGACCAGCTCTGTGTGCTGCTTGCACAGGGAAGGCTGCTGTGGTTCACTTACTCCAGTGCCTTGGACAGATTAAAACTCGTGTTGCAAACACAAATCCTACTGTAATTACTTTAATGCTTGATGAAAAGTAAGTTGCCCTGCAGTACTTGTACCCAGCAGGCCATGCTTGAATGATTATTAGATTAACTGTTAGTTTTATTTTTAAAACTTAGTATCTTCTGAACAGAGCTCACAGTGTGCATTCCTCTGGTCCTTTTGAAGTCTGGTTGTGTCCTGCACAGTCTGTAAGTCAGGACCTGCCGGTTTTGGACCTTTGTGAGACAAATCTGTGCCTACAGAAAGAAATTATTCTCAATGTGCCAAGAATTTTTCTTGCTTGTAATAGAAGCAGAACTTGAAATAATATCCACAGTGAGCTGTTGTGCCACTTGGCTCTCAAAATTTTACTGACTGGTTGTGACATGGAAAAAGGTTGTTTTGGAGTGACAGATAAGTAGTTGTCTGAGCAGGGTCTGGTCACAAGGTTCTTGCTATGGGTTTATATCATCCCCAGAATTTTGGTTGATGTAACATTGAACTTTTGAAATTCGGTCAGTTTAATGTTGCTGGGTTTGAGTGGCTACACTTCAGCTTTCAGGAAGGTAAAATTTAATTCTGTGCCCAGAATTTGAACCTCTTTCTGTCTTTATCTGATGCCTCTCAAGCATGAAGTTCCCTGTTTGTTCCATCTGATGCAGCACAACTGGCAGAGCAAAGAGCAAATTGGCTTTCCTGGCCCGTGCACAGCAGAGAGGCTGAACTGGAGATGCTGTGTGGGCTGGCATGAGCCCTGCTCCTCAGGCCCAGGAATTCCTGTCCTGGGAGACACTGTGGAGCAGGCTCATGGACTATGCACCAGCAAGATAAACAATCCCTTTGTTATCAAGCAGCCCCAGTCCTGTCAACAGAAGGGCTTCAGGGAGGATTTACCATAACCATACACATTTTTATCAAACCAGCATGCAAATGCTGCATGTGCAAATGAAACAATAATTTGATATCCCTGAAGTCCAGGCAGCTGGAATCTTCTGGTCCCTGTACTTTGTTCTGTTCCAGCTGCAGCAGCTTCTCCTTAGAGCTGCCCCTCTCTGCTGTTTTCAAACAGCAGTTGCTGTTCCTTAAGCTTTTACCTCCCAGTCAGTCAGGAATCTGGAGCAGCGTGCCCTAAACAGCTCTCCCTGACTCCAGGCTGAGACTGAGCTACTGCCTGCCTTGGGCTTCCCAGCCAGGACTGCTGCATCCAAATGTTACCCAGGAAAGCTAGAAGAGGCTGGTAATGTGCATCAGTTAAAAACAGAGAGCAGGAAAATCACAGGACTGTTCCCTGCTGAGTTGAGAAGTCGGAGTGAGGGAATTGTGTAGTAACTTGAACAACAGTGAGATTGCACAATACTTCTGAGTTCCTTTAGTTGGGGTTTGACAATTGGTATTTCTTTTTATTTATTTATTACCTTAATTTTCCTGGGAAGTGGCTGTGTGTGTTTAGGGCATTTGTAATACACTGTGAGTGAACAGTGCCGCCCCATTGCCTTCACTTGCACAGACTAATCCTTAGTGGGAAATGTGGTGGGAAAGGTGCACTTTCAGTGTAAAAGTTCCAGTTGAACTTCTGACAGATTTAAGAGCTGGAGTCCACAGTTGCACAGCTGTCATCATTATCAGGAATTACAATGACATCTGGGAACATCAGGGTTTCTGAGGACAAGGTCCAGTCTCAGTTGCTTCTGCAGGAGGAATGTCCATACCAGATCAGTGACAATACCTGCCTTGTGTGGAGTCTGTCCCTCTGGGAAAGGCTGGAGCACCTCACAGCAACATCTCGTTGGGATATAGAATGAATTCCCAGCTTGTCCCTTTCCAGCCAGACCAGTTTGTGTGCTGTTAGTGCTAATGCCACGTACTTGAGGTGATGCTGGATTTTGCATTTGGCCACAGGAAGCAGTTTGCTTGGTGTGGGTTGGGTGACACCGCAAACTGAGCTGAGATTACTTCTGACAATTCACTCCTCTGTCTTTTGTTCCCTCTCCCTTCTGCCATGATGAAGGACTACAATGCTTTCTTTGAGGCGCGGGAGAACAACGCCGTGTATGCGTTTCTGGGCTTGACTGCACCTCCTGGGTCAAAGGTAGGTGAGCACCTCCTCACAGTGAGTCCCAGCCTGTGGCTTACACCACCTCCTCCTCTGCTCAGAATAGGATCTGGCACATGTGGTGTCATTGGCCCCATCAATCTCCCTGGGAGATACTCAGTCTCCAGAGGCTCCCAGGCTTCAGCTTCAAAAGAGTAGTTAATATTTGCACTGAAGAACACATAAGAAATCTAGATGAAAAAAATTATCCCAAAATAAAAGAATGTTTTCAATTCAGTAAAAAAAATTAATTCATGTGAAATTTTGATGAGGTTTTTCTACTAGAAAATCCCTTGAAACCAGAGCCACTGTTTCTGAAATAACATGGTCTTGCTTCAGAGTAATTTCTTCCTCCAGCTTGTTATCCAAAGCTTATTTTCCTTTGCCAGTTACAAACTGGGCTGCTGCTTTGTGGATGCAATGGGCTGGAATTCTCCTTTTGATTTTGATAGGATAAGACAAGCCTGCTTTATACGTTTCACTTGACAGCAGCAGGATCCTCCAGGTCACTTCCAGCTTTCTTGTTCCAGTGGGTAAACACGCCGCTCCCTTTCAGCTTTACTCATGTACGAGTCGAAGGTCATGCTGTGCACATCACTAAGAGACCTAATTTTAAAGGTGGATGGTGACCCATGAGCAGTGAGCACTGCAGGTTGTTGGGCAGACTGAAGCGGTTTTGGGAGCCAAATTTCCAGTAGTAGCTCCACTGATGGGAATGATGTGATGAGGAAAGAGTTCCACAGAGCAGAGCCCAGGATCTGCACCCCAGCATCACCCACCAGCAGCGTCAGACCAGCTGCGCCCAGGGCCTGGTGAGGTTCCTTGGAACATCTGCAGTGCACTGCTCCGCAGAGTATGCAGGATGGAGCCAAGCAACCAGGAAGCTATCCTGACACTGTGGGATGCAGGGAAGCTCCTGCCTTTCCCCTGGGAAGTGCAGGGGTAGCAGAGAGCAGCTGCTGCCATAACAAATCAGGTCACCTGTCTCAGTAACGCTGGGAACGTCGCTGCTTCCCAGACCTGGTGGCTGGCAGGAGCAGCCAGCATGGCTGTCAGGAACTCTGCTTCTGCCCTAAGGGATGCTCCCATTCTGTCCTCACCTAAGGAAAAGGTGAATTTTAAACAGGAGGGTTAGAACACAGTTGTACTCTGCTGAATTTCCATGTTGTGTTGGGCTGCTGACGGTAAATAACCTTTGCAGAAGTGACCTTGTATCCCTTCCATCCTGCTCTAGGGCTGATTTTGGGAGTCCCTCCCACAATTAGGATGTCCAGTCAAGTTGACTGCCTGCTGCTGAGGAGGGTACACGGATTTGTAGATGCTGAAATCGGCATTTCCAGCATAGCTGCGTGCAGCTTGGATATAATGCTGTAGGGAATGACATGGCATCTGCAGAAAATGGCAGGAGGCTGGGAGAAGCCTTGGCAGGAAACTTTCATTCAAATCATCAGGAGAGATTTGGGAAGTTATTTGACCCTGAACACAAAGCTTTAATATTAATGCTAAACAGGACTGGCTTAGAAGTGAGCGTGGAAAATGGAAGTAACTATTTTCTGAGCCCCAGCGGTTTAGTTTGTCCTTTGGATCTACAAACTCTGGGAAAGGCTGGCCTTCAGTTTACCTTAAATATCTCTACTTCAAGCAGTATGGGTGGATTTTAAAGGGAGAGGATTTTGTGAGTTAAAAGCTATGTTTAGTTATTTCTTTATTATGGATTTAAGGACTGAGAAGATGCTCAGTGAAGGGGCCTTGATGGAGAAATAAGGAAAACTATGAAAGAGGGACAGTGTCAAGCTTGGAAAGCTGAGCCTCTCCCAGATAACTTGCAGGACTATGCCCAAGGAAATGGAGTTTGACCTCCAAGAAGAATAGGTTAGCAGGTTACTTGTATCAGCCTTCCTGGGTGTGAGGGAAATACCAGGAATCCTCTCCAGCTTTCCACTGTCTGTTCTAAAGAGAAGTTCTTTGTCTTGCAAAAAGAAAGCCAGTGAGGTGTCACCACTGCAGTGCCCTGGGCTGGTTAAGGGAGTTGTTACAAAGCCAAGAGAACCTTCTCCTCTTTCTTACCATTCAAAGAACCGCTTGTCTTTTAGAGAATATCAACCATGCTGCTTTTTTCCAGGCTTTGTAGCTCTTTTTTGATCTTCCTTTCATTGTTCACCTGCCTTTTGTGCCGTGGATGGCTGGGATGTCCTCGCACGAGGCCTGTGGGTGCACAGTACCATCATAGCCCCGCTCTCTGACCCATGACAGGCCAGCAGAGCAGAGCAGGGGCCAGGAGCACAGCAGCTCCAAGCCAGGCTCTTCCCACGCCCTGAGTTCAAAGGCAGAATGAGGGCAGTTAGCCAGGAAAACCAGAGTGATCCACCACGTCCAGGATACGGGAGATACGCGTGGGACTTCCTGCCCTGCAGGCTGGGGTCGCCCACTGTGTCTCCTCTCTTAAAAAAATCTTACAGACTTCTTGGAAATTCCCCTCTTAGTCCTTTTTCCTCATGTGTTTTGTTTGTTCAGCAATGCTGGCTCATGGTAACAATGATACTGAATCTGTTATCTTGAGTATTTCTGTGCAGTCACAAAAGCAAACGGCTCCAACACATTTTAGCAGATGTTGAACTTTGTCCTTTCGAATGAGCCAGGCTGTCCCCACTGAGGTGCTGCACTGAGGGCAATGGGAATTCGTCTCTCATTTGTCTCCTTGTAGGTCATGGTGCTGCTAGCAGGTAGTTGAATTATTCTGCAGTCAAAAGTACACTCGGAGGAACCAAAAGGAAATTCCTTGTGCATTTCTTCTGTTGTCATTCTGTTCCCATTTGTGATCACCTTACAAAGGCTGAAAGAAGACTGAAAAATGCAGGTTATTGTTTTACAGTGTTTGTTTCTGAAACATACTGAGAAACTACTAACATGCAATTCTCTTCTGCTGTTTCAGGAAGCTGAAGCACTGGCCAAGCAGCAAGCGTGAATTTCAACTGCCTTAAATGTCTGTAAAGGGAATTTCCACAGCTTTTTATAAAATAGTCCAACTGTCTCTGCTTCAAGAAATGTAGATGTGATTTCTAACATTTGATTGGTGCTTGCAGCATTCACTGTCAGTAACACAAATTGAACACAGGATGGAAATGGGAATTTCAGGGTAGGGAGCAGGAGCGGGTTCTGATGGAAGCCGAAGCAATCAGACATGAATGAGTTACATTTAGTTTAAACTGTCCTGGCAATTCGTCCATTTTGTGTAAACTTAAAGAAACTATTTTAGTACTAAAAATGCAGATGGGTTTTACTTAGAGATCTGGCTATTTAAACTATGGAAAACAGCATCTAAAACCTCGTCAGATACTAATTTAGTGCCTGAGCTGCCTCAAAAATGTTACTGAGTTACACAGTAATTTTTCAGTGTCTTTCCTGGTTTCAGATGAATTTGTAGGTGGTACCGTGTAGTTTGACCATTGTAGTCACTTTGGAAAGTTGTGTTTGTCTTCTGTAGAATGGATATTTAAGGTTTGTATTGTTACACACTGTACAGATGATAAAAACCCCAACAAACCCCATGTATTTCTCATTTAAGTGATCTGTGTGGGCTCTTTGGACAAAAAGGGATGTGGGCAATGGACACAGGTTCCTCACAGCTGCCTAAGCACGAGCGATGACACATCTGGGGCAAGATTCAATGTTGCAAACAAGCCAAAACGCCAGAAATGGCATTTCCTTACCTGTGTAAGGGTGAAAGCCTTTAATGTATTTCTCTACAAAAATACCAGTTCACACTGCTTAGAGCATTAAACATCTCACTGCATGTGCAAGTAGCCATTAGGTTCATATAGTATTTTTCCAAATGAGGAAATAAATGTTTGAATAGCAAAAGTTATTGTAATTAAGCAAGACTTCTCTTTTTTTAAGGTTTAAAAACTTCATTTCCATTCTTATTGCCATATCATAAAGCTATCACAGGAATTGCAAATCTCTCAGTGTCTTGTGTGGGTGAATTTACCACGTGCAATATTAACCTGTGTGTTCTCCCAGTGCTCATGAGGGAGCCTGTAATTCCTGGCCATATTTTAATTCCTGATTTATCATTTTGGGAGCCTGGGAAGCAGTTTGAAGCTTGTGCTTACAAAAGCAGCACAGTATCACAAGGCAGAGGGAGGGATGGATGCTGCCTTGCCTTAAAGATTAACACACACAACTGTACTTTTTTATTAACAGCTTTCGTCAGGAATTACTGCAGTTCTGTGAAATTTAAGATCTTTTGGGGATGGAAGTTCGGTTGTTTTAAATCCAGCATCAGATTTTTGTTGTTCACTATGATTTCATCTTTCTGTATGAGGTGATTTTTCTTTCTTAATATTGGCTGAATCTTCCTCTGTGTCTAAATTCCTGCTCAAGTGTTTGGGAACTGTGGAATACTACATGAAGTCTGGTGAGGAAAGTGGGATTTGACACACAAGTCTCTATACCCACCCCAATTTACTGTGTTTCCTGTGCAAGTTTGGTGAATTACAGCCATTATTTTGGAGAAGCTGTAATTAAAAGTTGCTGCCAAATTCTGTCAGTTCAGCGACCCAAAACATTCTGGAACTAGGTCAATCCCTGTCTCAACAGTCAAGAAAATGGCCAAGTTTAAGAAAGCAAAGTCACTGCCCTCATCTGTCCCCCCTTGCCATATGGGAGTGTTCAAACTGTATCAGCATTCCTAAGGCAGCTCTGGTGAGCCAGGCTGAATTATTCCTTTGTCTGGGGAACAAGGCACCGACACAAACTGAAAATACCGCAAATCTCTTTGTTGTGTGTGTAAAACTTGAGTTTTTTGATGCAGATCTCTTGCATGACTTTAGGAGTGCCAGGAATCTGTTACCTCTGTGCTGGTTTTCTGTTTCCATGGGTGCAAGAACTGAATTTTTTCTTTTCTTTCTTATTTTTTTCCTCTGTAGAAAGCAGTCATTGAGGATTTAACCTGTATATTAACCATTCCTTTATCATTCCAATAAAGTTGTTTTAGGACACTTTCTCACACCATGACTTGTTTGCATGTTTTGTTCACAGTTTGAAGTTTGAAGCTGAAAAAAAGTGGAGTTTTCAGATGAAAATACTGCTTTTTAAAAGTTCAGGATTTATACAAGGTGAACGTCAGGGATTCGCTGCTGCTGTGGGTGAAGTCTGCTGGGCTGGATCCCTCACCTGTTGCAGCTAATGGGATTTAATTACTAAATGGGATTTAATTTAGGATACACCTACCCAAACCAGTGTGTCAAGGTTTGGGTTATTTCCCACATTATCCTGCCTTCCCACTCATTCCCCAGGGCAGGGACCGGTTGGAAGTGGCCGGGACGCAGCAGCTGCTCCCACACTCACAGAGCTCGCCCATTCCTCCTCTGCTTGTTTACAAACTGTAATTAATTAGCTTTATGCTGCTTACAGCAGGGAGCTGTGGTATTTCATATTTGTGTTGCCACAGGGCAGGGCAGGATAAATTTTAAACTGAAACTTCACTTTTACCTTCCCTGTTTGCCTGGTACATCAGCAGGTACCTCCCTCCGGCTTCACGTGCTGGAAGTTCTGCACCCCCTGGAAGATCTGAAGAGTTACAGAAATGGCATTCTCTGCCTCTGACCTGCCCTGGGATTTGCCCAAATTCCAGACTTCAGTTCACATCCTCTGGAGGAAACCAATAACCTGATCTTTTAAAGAGTGGTTTGTAATTTTTACAGGATCAGCTGCTGTGTGAGCAGCTAAAGCACAGCCAAGCACCATCAGTCACAGGATGCCTTCTCAAGGGGATTATTGCTTGTCCCTCACACTTGTCCCTCTGTAGTGTCTTAGAACTGGCCCATGAGATGGGAAGAGGGCCATGAATGCCATTTCTAAACTGTAATGAATACCATTTACTTCCCCTGTGTATCCACTCCACTTGTTCAACTCAGAAAAATCGCTGCTTTTCTTGCTTTTTTTTTATTAAAAAGTCTGAAAACCCCAGTTGTTATTCATTAATGTAAAGCTCAATAAAAATAGTTTCCCAAAATCTTTAAAAACCAAGCTACATGTGTGCACACAATGTGTGACAACTTTACTTACACCAGGTTGCTCAGATCCTAATCCCATGGCACAAATCAATAATTCCCAAATCTTTACCTTTTATTTAGTTTCCTGCAGAAGTATTCTGTGACTTACCCATATTCTGTGATCTTGGTAGGATGTTTTAGATTGAAAGGTTCATTATGACAATTTTGAAGTTTTTTATTAAAAATTTTGGTCTGTCTTGGTAAAGTTTTGGAAATGCAAAAGGGTTGTAAAAATCGAGGTGATGAAGTAGAAATTGCTGGTTTACTACAGGTGAGCACAGTAGTGAGTACTGAGTATGCAAAATAAATTTAGTACAAAATACATGTGTTGTATTCATGAAGTATCAGACTTGGCTCTGTATATATTGTAGCAGTAATATATAGTAATTATATTGTTGTATATATCTATTTATACACATACACAATATATGTTATTCCTATATACTGTAATTCCTTACAGTAATTCCTTCTCTCACAGGTTAGTTTATTGATATCATCAGGAACCTGGCCATTTCTTCGTTTTAATTTGCTCAATATTTCAAAACCCTTAAATAAAAGGAAACCAGCACATCATTAATACAATGCCAGCAGCACTATAATTCCCATGTGGCCTCAGTTCTTTCCTGAGCCCTTTCGCAGCACGCAGGGGAGGCTATTTTGTGTTTACACGAAGCGAAGTGGATCAGAGCCAGGACGGAGCCCACGTCCCGCCCGGCCCTGCTGTGAGGGCCCGCAATGGCGCCCGGGCCCCGCTGCGCCGCCGCCACGCGCCGTTGCTGTGGCAACCAGCAGCCACTCAGCGGCCGAGGCGGGCCCTCCTCGCTTTTCTATTGGGCGATGCCGCTGTCAGTCAGCGCTAAGCCCCGCCCCGCACCGGCCTAAGCCGCGCCGGCTGAGGGCGGCCGACTGAGTTCTGTGTGGCGGTGCTACGGAGCAGGGGTGGTGTTGGGCTGTTCGGGTGAAATTCCCTTTGGAATGGAAAATAAAGGGCTCGCAACAGCTGTGCTTAGGGAAAAATCCCCAACAGAAAACGTTTCGAATCAGCTAATATCTATTTCATGTTTATGTGCATGCAATACTCAGCCTGTGCTGAAAGAAGGGTCTCTACATGCAGTCACAGTTCCTATAACATCATTTAGTGTGGTAGCATTTATTTTTTCCATATACGAATGGTACTGTGAGAGTAATTTTTAATTCTTTTTCAATATATATTCGTCTCTAAATTCTGACATCCTTGCCTTGCTGTTTGTCCTCACTGCAGACTGTGCTCAGCTTCTGAAATAACTTTGGTTCTATCTCATTCTGACTTTTATTTTTGTAAATAAAAGGGAATTTCTTTTTGGTAAGATCTTATTGAGACAATACATTGATTTCCATGGGTATTGATACATTTAACACCTGAATCCCAGACTGGTTTGTCACCATGGGCAGGGACATCTTCCACAGATCAGCTTGCTGGGTATGCAATGGAAATTGGCTTGGTTTTAATCACTCCACACAAATTACCTGACTTGATTTCTTCCTCTCTCTCTCTGTTACTTTTGTGTTTTGTTGAAACAGCTGCACAAGAATTCCAGCTGCAGCTGGCACTAATTACAAGCCTGGCGAGGTTTAAAACTACTTGGAATTTGATCCATCCTGGTTCCTGCCCGCCAGGACTGTGGGCAGTGATTCTGCTGGAGTCCCAGCCACACTTTCTGTACAGAAATTGCTCATATAAGTTTACTAAAAATCAGATAATTTTGAACAGCTTTTAAACATTAAATGAGTTTTATATAAATTTGGTGGGAGTAAAAATAGCTTTCATTTTGCCTCCATTAAAACTGAAGTCTTCTGTGAAATACGGGTGAAAAGAAGGGAAGAGGGGTAATTTTACTGACTTCATTGAACCTGTATGGCCAGAATTACTCCAAACCTACTTTCTAAGGCACAGCATGAGGTCCCTCTGGCAGGGGGCAGGGTCAGATTAGATATTAGGAAGAAATTCTTCCCTGCGAGGGTGGGGAGGCCCTGGCACAGGGTGCCCAGAGAAGCTGTGGCTGCCCCTGGATCCCTGGCAGTGTCCAAGGCCAGGCTGGACAGGGCTTGGAGCAACCTGGGACAGTGGAAGGTGTCCCTGCCCATGGCAGGGGGTGGCACTGGATGAACATTTGTGTCTTGCTCCTGTCACTAAACAGTGTCTTTTTAGAATCCTTTATCTAGTACTTAGATGAGATTCAGCTTCTTATGTATTGGGGGTTTTTATCTTCTGGGAAAAGGAAAGTTAGAAAAGGCTTCAACAGAAGACTCCTCAGACTGTCTGTGGGTTGGACCCTGTGCTGAGGGGTGGGGTGGCTCAGTGCATAAACTTGGCTTCAGCTAGAAGAGGACACCTAAAACCACCATGGGAACACCTGGGACGTGCCAGAGGTGATTTCTGAGCCCCAAAAAAGTGGTTTTGGTCAACGAGCAACACGATTGCGCAGAGCTGTCCATTGGCTGCTGCTTTCAGATTGGCACATTGTCATGTTTGCATTTTATAGACACAGGGTATTTAATCAAAAAACGGATGGAAGGAAGTTGCCAACTTCTTTCCTATCAGTGGCACATCACAAGACTCTAAATTTAGCTGTGTGTTTCCAGAGGGGAAGTGGTGTAAGTCCACAAGTCAGCTGAGCAGCACTGAGCTCCTGCCGATGGAAGTGGAATTTGGTTCTGATTTTGTTCCGCCCAGCACAGCCCTGACCCTCTGCTCCTCCCCGTGCCCTGCTCTGGCAGTCAGCAGCTCCTCGGCACCGTACTGTGGTCAGAAACATCTCAATTCATTTTCAGACATCCTCTTTTAGACTTAGCCCTTGCTTTGTGTTCAAAAACCGCACCCTTTCCCAGTGGGGTCACTTCTGTTTTATGAGGAAAAAGAGCCGGGGAACTACATCATGAGTGCGTCAGACTTTTTCTGCAAGGACAGCAGTGAGGAAAGAGTGTGTAAGTATCTGCCCTCTCCCAGCAGCTGTAGCAGGAGAGCTCTGGGCTCGGGGAAATCCTCCTCGGACCCGACTGGGCTTGGTAAGTTGGGCTTTTTGTGCCTTTCTCTTTTCCTTATACTTTGTTCCAGAACGCGGGAACCACTTGCTTTATTCGGAGGGGATCCGTTTTTCCAAGGTTACCATATTTTAGCTCTTCACAAGCACTTTCAAAGCAATAAACCAAAATTTATCAGCAGGGAAGGAGCTGGGTACCTTGAGCTCCTACAGACCAGGATAAGGACCTGGTTACCCACATCCTACAAGGCACACAGCATTCCAAGTTCCATCGACCTTTAGCAAGATTTGGACTGCCAAGTATTCGTCTTTTTTTGGAGATTGGTTTACCAAGTCCCTGAAGTGCTGAAGAAAGTGTTGCCCTGCTTTTTGCATATGTAAATAACTCTGTAGATAACCAGGTCTCCTGCCTTTCCTGCCTGTTTTGGCCTCAAAATTCCAATATTACTTTCAGCTTCAGGGAGGGAACAATAAAAAACCCCAAAATAAAGAACCCCACAAAAATAAAAAATCAAACAGTTGTGCTGTACTAACGTGTAAATTTCAGGGGGAAGGTGAAAATTTCTGTCTCGCAAATAACTGAAGTTTTAGAATATCTCCTGGAAGGAGCACTGGGATTGAAAAGTGACCCAGTGTAGCGAGTTTCAAATATACCAGGGTGTACAGGCATGGTGAAAAGTGTTGAGCCACAAGCACCCTTTGGGTATGTGGATACTTTGATTATGAGAGATTAAAAGGATATTTGAAGAACTGAATGATTTTCTTAGGTTCATGTTTCCCATTCCTCCATAAAAGCAGCGGTGATGATCTCTTCAGGGAGTTCAGGTCGGACTCTCAGTGTGAAGATTCCCATTGATTTTAACAGTCAATGAATTGGAAAGGAATGATAAGGAATCATTAAATGTAGTAAATTATTTTGAGCCACTTATCTCTTCACTATTATCACTGTTGGGGAAGGCAAATTAACTATTTATGTCTTTTAAGTTCATCATTAAGAGGGACTCCAAATACATTTGATCTGCATTTTGAATACAGTTTTATTATACTTGCAGAACTCTCAGTATCTTTTGAAGCTCCTTGGCACCTCACAGGAGGGCTCAAGTCAGAAACAACCTCTAAATATGAATTTAATCTTTATTTCTTTTCTGTGTCACCTCTTTAGCTCTTGGAAATTGTTGTCTTCTAATGGAAAACATTGATTGATTACTGATGGTATTGATACTGACAAGTAAAATGATTTTGCTGATTTTTACAGCTTATAAAGTACAATCTGTCCCAAGTAGCCATGATGCAGAAGAGACCTGGGATGTTACAGATGAAGCAGCTGATTAATGCCCTCCCTGTATCTTCAGAATGATTTTTGTGGACATGGCAAAGAGGAAAAGCATGCAGTTTAATGTTTGCTAAAAATAAATGCTTGAGAGGGAAAGAAAAATCACTGTCTTTGTGAGAAGTGCATTGTTCATTGATAATAATAATAGTAATACTAATATAATTTTTATATAATAGTTGTTGTTGTATTGTGCCTGTCTTTCAGTCCTGGGGCTCCATGGAACTCTGGTGATCCCTGTTGCTCACACTTGTCACCATGCTGGCAGAAGGCATCCTAACGAGGCTCATCTATAAAGAAAGCTGTCATCCAGATAAGCCTCGCAAATCTCCTGCATCCCAAAAGGCTAAAGAGGGAATCTGGAGACAGAAACTTGTAGACATCCCAAAAATTAAAGGCTTTGCTGATGGATGTGAGAAGCAGGGGGAGCTCTCTGCCAGAAGCAGCAAAGTGGAAGCCAGGAGCGGCCCTCGATGGGGATCCATAGAAAAGGAGCCCTCAAAAGGTCAGGAAATGCTGGCTAAAGGAACTGCATCCCCAGCTTTACATATCCCCAAGAGAGGAGGAAGCCTAGACCGGGTGGATTTGTACAGATCCTGGCCATGCAACAGCATTTACCAGAACTATCCTGACCTGCAGATCGGGGGGGACTGTGTGGGGGGCCACACGTGTGACTCCGGCTGTGTCCTGGACCATGTGTGGGATGAACTTCCCGACGGCCCCGTCCTGCTCTCCATAGATATTCCCCTAGGTCAGTCCCCCATTCCGTGTGAGCATCCCAAAAATCCCAGTGTGATGTCCCTGCCTGGAGATGAAGCTGGAGAAAGGAGCATTGTGCTCAGTGAGGAGCCTCTTTCCAACTCCACACTCAACAAGTACATGGAAGCCAAAGTGGCAGAGCTCTACAAACAGTTTTTTGAAGAAAGCCTGGCCAGATGTGGTTCCATAACAAACCTCCTCGCTGGCAGCTGGATAAGGAACAGCCTGGACCAGATAAGTGTTCAGATCTCCCAGGAGCAGAACATAGAAACATCCAAAGCCAGAGGAGCCCTCTTGCACTCGTTGGCTTTGTTCAGCTCCCTCAACGCTCCCAACAGGAACAGCTCTGAGTTCAGCACGCCAAACCTCCAAATCTCCAACATAGTGGGTGCAAAATGGAGCTGCAGGATGGACTTCACATCCTGACTGAGCTGCTGAGCTCAGGAGAGGGATGGGATTCGGGTGTGAATGTTTCACTCCAAGGATTAGGTTGGGAAATGGGAACATTTACACACTACACTTGTTGTAATTAATATTTTAAGGCTTAAACCCCTTTGGTAGCAAGGGAAGTAAAGGTCACTGTTTTCCATTTTCTAATGGAGAATTTGAAATTAATTTCTCTCCAAAATACTGGTTAATTGTGTTTCTATAATATATATATAATCATAGAACTGTTGGAAATGAGCACTGAGATCATCAAGTCCAACCATTAACCCAGCGCCACTAAACCAAGTGCCACATCCACATGTGAAAGCATTTAATTTTCTGCAAAATCAGCAAGCAAAGATGACTGCAGCATTCCTGAAAAAGTAGTGCAAGATTCCTGCATCTGCATTTGGAAATTTAAGTGCAGATTTTGGTATGGAAATACTGTTGTTTAGCTTTCAAACACATTTTCTCCCCTTGCTCTTGCTTCTCAGAAAATATTTCAGCTGGAAATTACTCATTATGTCATCACTGTAAAATGATAGATGAATTGGACTGTTACCTGCTCTGCAGAAGTTTTTTCTAATAAAGTTTTTTTGTTGGGTGTTCTTGCTTGTGGTTGGTTTTTTGGGTTTTTTTTTTTTTTTGTTTTAATCCAGTACCTTTATTTCTTGGACATTTCTTAAAATCATCTCTGAGCTGAAAAGAAGTATCAGTAGGATTGAGAAGAAGCTGCTCCTGAGGGAGAAGTGATCTGAGTGGGCAAAGTAAAGACTTCTCTGTCCTGATTAAAATGACGGTAAGATAATTCCTGATAAGGAAATAAATTAATAAAATCAGACTTATACACATCCAAGACCTAACTGGTCATTGCCTGATCCATAATTCCCACTGACCTTGGTGCAAGCAATATAAGCAGTACTGAATCCTGTCCTTGCTTTCTAGGAGCATGAGAGGAAAAGGAGGATTTGCTTCCCTATGCATTGCCCTGATTCCATGTGTGTCTCATTAATCCCCTTCTCAGCGTTCAAAATCAAGCCAGGAGTCCTTTGGAAGAAGCCAAATGACTTCATTAAATTCCAGAGGAGTCCAGGGTGGGCAGAGCTCTCCAGATTTCCTTGGTGGAGGTGCAGAGAATGAGTTAACAGAGGGTGAGAGGGAAATATTCCAGAGGGCATCAATAGCCAAAGGGTTTGCAATTAATCCATGGCAAGAAGTGCTCTGTGGCATTTGTGCTGCCATGCCCCAGCCCTTGGTTCCCCCTGGGATCTATTTATAGTTCAGGCCGAAATCTGGAAAGAAGTTAATTGCACACGGTTCTTCCTCAGGAAATGAGGAAGTCGGAGGTTAAATCTGAGCTCCAGACTCCGGTGGTTTTCAGTCCTTCCCAGCGCTGAGGAATGCGTTGGAGGAGCCCCTCTCTGCTGCGCTGCTCACCTCAGTCCCAGCCCCAGGGATTGGAGTCAGCGGATCAGCAGCAGCTGCTGCCGTGGGAGAATCCCTGATGGATCTGCTTCTCTATCCCCATGACAGAAATGGAGTGGCAGAGGAGAAAACACATAAATAATGGGAGTTTGGCACAACCTGAGGTTATTGGCAAGTTGTGTTCATCCCATCCCTTCTCAGGCCTGGTTTCAGAGCTCATTTTTTAATTAATTTTTTTACATATGTGGATAATTTTAGCTGGAATGAAAATAAAACCACGCAACAGCAGTGTTTTGAGGAAAATGGGTAATTTGAACCACCCCAATGACATGTGTTTTCGCAGCACAAATGAAGGTGCAGATAAATGCACGTGGTTAATGGAAAGTAGAGTGTGTTTTGTTATTGATTTTATGTAGTTTTGCCCATGGAAAAATATTGTCCATGTTCTGCCCCCCCCCAGCATTTGTTATTCAGGTTTAATCCAGAATTTAGGTAACTTCTCAAAATTAATTTCTCTCTGTAGGAAGAAAGATGTTGCTGCAGAATACATTTTAGGGGCAAAATCTGGGAATTTCTAAAAAGATGAGACAAACACATTTATTACTCACTTAAATACTATTTTAATTTCAATTCTATTTTAATTGACATGTTGCAATCCATGACCTGCTTTGGATCTATTTATATTTGGAAGATGCTGAGTCCCATTTTGTGTTTGAGTAAAGCTCCATCAGCTGCACTGGACCTGTGCCAGTTTTCCCTAGCAGGAAAAATGCCTCGGTGAACCCAAATTCCGTGGGGAAAATCCCTGGAAAGGTGCTTTTCCAGCCCGCTGAAGGGCAGCAGCTGGATTTCATTACAAAGGAAAGCAGTGCCATATTTTACAGGGCAGACATCCACGGCCAGATTCTGCCTGGAGTTGATTTTTATCCACATGCCAGAAAATCAATGTTGGAGGAGAAATGCTGGCAGGGAATTTTTACCTTCATATCCAACTCTCATTCTGTGTTCCCACAGAGGAATAGTCACCAGGTCCTGGGACCCAGACCCTGTAGAAAGCTGAACTCTAGTTAAATTCCCCCAATCCTTTGGTCAGGATGTTCCCCAGTCTGCCTCAGCTGTGGGAATTAAGCCCCTCTAGAAGGTGACTTCATCTGCCTAGAGGATAATTGGGATTTTTACACATTAACAATCTTTCTGAGATTTATTAAATAGTCAGATGGTGATATCTAGTGGTGGTTTCGTTTAGTACCTTCCAGGTCAGGATTTCCAGAGCTTTACAACCATTTTGCAATGAAATCTCAAAGTCTGTCTTTCTCTGGAGGGAGGATTATTTCCCGCGAAAAGGATGCCCAGGTGTGCAGAACGACCACTTCCATCAATTAATGTTCTATTCAAGTTAAAATATAGAAGGTTTTAAAACCTGGAAGGCCAAACCCTTCCCTTTGGGACTGAAAAATCTGACAATCAGAAAAATCTCTAACACTAAATACCTGTATTTTTCATTCATCTCTCTTTTAAACAGGAAAATGCTATTTGCTTGTTGAGCAAATGAGACTAAATCTGAGTGGCTTATTTTTTCACCCAAAATGTAAAATACTAATCTGTTTTTCATGGGCTGAAATCTACTTTTTAGCAGTGTTCTTTCTTTCTCTCTGCTAATTTATACATGGCATAGCAAAACTGATTTTTTCTCTCTGTTTTGCCCGTTTTTACATACAGATTTCAAAAATCCAGACACTTGATTGTAATTAACCTAATTTTCTTTTTCTTTACCAGAAGATCCTCACCACTTAATCCTTGCCTGCTTTTCCTTTGAATTCATTTATTTGTGGTAATCCCATCAATCTGTTGGGAATATAAATCATTTGTGAGGGTCGGTGGTTGTTTGGTAAATGAGTGCCCAGGTGCTAATGAACCTTCCACTCCCACGTTCACCATCCTGGCTGCCTTCTGTGGGGAAATAAAAGGGTTTAGTAAGGAGCTGTGACTCCCAGGAGGTTGAAGACCTTCCTTTTCCCATCCTGATCCTTGTAGGGGTTGTGGATATTCCCCTTTACTTCTGGGCCATGCTCTTGGGAAGGCAGGAAATCTGGAGGAATATTTGCTACACTGGAGCAAAGCAGGGGCAGATTTGTCTCTGGAGCTGAATTACTGAAACTTGCACAGAATGTGTGGGGAGTCCCGTGTGGTCTGTGTCCATCAGGGCTTTGTTTTCCTTGGGATGTGTGTTTGGGGCTCTCTTTGGAGGAGAAAGTTTGTTGCTATTTTTGCAACCTTTAAACTGCAGTGCCTTGGGAGCAACGTGGCATCTCACCACTTTTCCTGGGGCTTTATTTGGTGGTGTTTTCAAAAGAAAGGTGAGCAAGGAGCTGAGGAGCTTCCCCTGGAGAAGGGAAACTGTGGGATCCTGAGGAGCTAGAACTAAAACCAGCCCCAGAAGAAGAGCTGAGACTTGCAGGGGTTTTCTGTGTCCCACCACTGCTGCTCCTCCTTGAGAGTAAGTGGCAACAGCATCTTTCCTAAATACAGCTTTAGTTGGGTAAAGCTGAAATACAGGCTCTGGACTCTGTGAAACTCTTTGGGAATATCAACTCTATTATGGAGCCAGGCTGGGAGAGCTGGGGGGGCTCTGGAGATGAGAAGGCTCTGGGGAGGGTTTAGAGCCCCTTCCAGCCCCTGAAGGGGCTCCAGGAGAGCTGGAGAGAGATTTGGGACAAGAGATGGAGGGACAGGACAAGGGGGAATGGCTTCCCACTGCCAGAGGGCAGGGAGAGATGGGATATTGGGAAGGAATTCCTGGCTGTGAGGGTGGGGAGGCCCTGGCACAGGGTGCCCGGAGAAGCTGTGGCTGCCCCATCCCTGGAAGTGTCCAAGGCCAGTTTGGAAGGGGCTTGGAGCAACCTGGGCTAGTGGAAGGTGTCCCTGACAATGGCAGGGCGTGGCACTGGATGATTTTTTTAAGGTCTCTTCCAACCCAAACCAGTCTGTCATCCCATGATTTTTTTTAGCCTTTCTCCCCATGCTGGTACAAGGAGGGTTTTCCTGCCTCTCACTCCTGTGTTGGGAGACAGAGGCTTTGCTTTCCTGGGTTCTCATTTGCTATTTAGGGATCCTTGTTCCCCTCAAGTATGTTTCTACTTTTGTGCAATCATACAATTTCTTAATCTGCTGTGTTGCTGTTTTTTGTTCTCATTCCCCATCTGTAGTGATTACACACTTCTGCTTTCTGTTGCCAAATTTGTAATGCCCACAGACCATTTATTCCCTTGCTCTATTGCTGAGGTGTACGATGTTGATATTTCAATAATCAATTACTAATCTGAGAGGTAACAAAAGTTAACAAGGATGAGTGAGAGAACACCCAGACCTGCTCTCACCTTTTTTTTTTTTTTTTTTTTTTTATTTTAAGCTGAGTTGGCTCTTTGTTTCAAATGAGTGGGATTTGTGAACGTAATGGAATAGGGAAGAGAACTACACACTAATTGCCTGAAATTCTTGCCTTGAAGTTTTAAATGAACAAATTTTGTTCCTCTCTCCTGGTAGTTGAATTACAAGACGACGCTTTCCTGGAATAGAAAGCAGAAATCATGTTGCACATGTTAAATTTGTACAAATCAGAGTGTGAAATGCTGTGTGTGGATATTGGTGCTGGTGGTGTTTGCATTCTGGGAAAGGCCACGGGCACAGCTCCCTTTCCCTTTGCTCTCCAGGCTCTGCTCCAGCCATCCAACAGCAAGGACAGGTCACTGATCCCAGGCAAATGGCTTGGGGGCAGCTTTATTGAATATTTTATATAACAAAGACATCCTTGGGAATAGCCACCTGCTGATGTTTATTCCATGGAGAGAAACCAAAGGGTGCATCCAGCAGGTAAAAATCTTCAGGGAAAGCGTGGATTTCTCCTGACAATGTGTGGGACCAGGATGTGGTGCCCTGAGGGCAGCCAATAAATGGGAACTGATCTGCACACTGAGATGAAATCCATGCATTAAATATCCAAGATCTCACTAGTTAGGAGGCAGAATATGCTCACACCTCTGCTGAGATGTATCCTTTTAACTTGTTCCTTATCAATATTCCAGCTGCTTAATGTACTTGTGTTGGAATTCTCCTTAAACCCAGATTTTTGACTGGAATCACTGATGTTATATCAATCCTCAGCCTGCCTGGGCTCTGGGTGCCCACGAGGCTCCCCAGTTCCCTGCAGCACCAGGTTATTTCTGTGTCCCCGTGGCCTGTGATGTGCTGACAAACCCCGCGTGATGGCTTGGGGTTTTCCAGGGTTTCCTGTTCCTGCTGCCCGCAATAGCTGCGGGTGGGATCCTTCCCAGAAGGGGAAGTGGGATGAGTGGTTTGGAGGTTTTCAGGGTAAGCTGAAAACAAAAGGTTTACTTCTAAAAAGGGACCAAAAAAAAAGAAAAAGCAGTAACACTAAAACATCACCTGGGTGCTCCCAAATATTATCTGGCTGATCTCTGTCCCAGAGTTCAGCATGGAGCACTGAAGGCTTTCCCTAGGGAAAGCCAAGAGCTCCCTCACGGATAATCCACCATGGTACTTGTGGGGCTGCCTGTGGTCAGGAGGTGAGTGTTCCCTGGGGAAAAAGGTGTGGAAATGTCACATTTTTATTGCAGGAGCCTGAATTTTGGTCACTGGTATCACATCCCACAATAACTCTGTTCTTCTCCCAGTCTTCCTCATCCTACCAGGAGCAAGGTGCCTGTCAGCACAATTGTGGAGATCAAAATCCAGCCTGGAGACCAAAAAATGTGGGCAAGAGCATTACATTAGGGAAAAAATGAAAGCCTGTCCATAGACATCAGATCAAATGGTGCTCACATGAAAAAGTGGATCAATAATATCAATAGCCATTACCAGAGGAACAGCACGAATCCTGTTGTAATAGAACTTTGGGAAAACATTTTGTCTTTGGCTTTTGGCTTATTCATAGGTACTATATAATGAACTTGATGATCTTAGAGGTCTTTTCCAACCTTAATGATTCTCTGATTTTATAAGGCTTTTTCTTTGAAAAACAGCATATTTAAAAATTATCTTCCCTGCTGACCTTCCTCTAATTCTGTCCCAGCTCTGTTGTTTTTTTTTTTTTTTTTTCTGGTTTCATTATTAAATAAATATAGATTCTACACACAAAACCAGTTTCCAGGATGCTGCTGAGCTCCCTAATGCAAGGCTTTTTTTCCCCCTCCAATATGCAAATATTTCATTTTTGGCTTAAGGGAAATGTAGGTGAGCATTAACTTTCTTGCTTTTTTTTCCTGAGAATAGCAAAAGACAAAATAGATCATTTGGGGATGGAGGGGAATGGGGGGTTGGCAGAACTCCTTTTCCATGCTGCCAAATGGAACAAGTCCTCAAACTCTTAACACCAAATATTTCAACAGAAAGAGGGAAATATGATGGCTTGGGATGTGAGCCCAGGCTCAGAGCTGCTTCCATTGTTCTTCCTCTGGCTAAATAATTTCTTAATTATTTCTTAATTGCTGTTAAGAGTACTGCTCTCCCTTCTTGAGAGTAATGAGTGATTTCTTGTTAGATACTAGGAATAAATTCCTCCCTGTGAGTGTGGGGAGGCCCTGGCACAGGTTTTCCGGAGAAGCTGTGGCTGCCCCATCCCTGGAAGTGTCCAAGGCCAAGGCTGGATGGAGCTTGGAGCAACCTGGGATCGTGGGATGTGTCCCATGGAGAGTGGGTTGGAATGAGATGAGTTTTAAGGTCCTTTCCAATCCAAACCATTGCATGATTCCATGAAATTCAAATGAACCCTGGTAAAGCAGAAAGCAGTCGCTCCTCGAGTGTATTGCTGCATCCCTCCTGTCTTCCAAAATTTATGCCCCTCTTGCCTTACAAATGGGATGAGGAAGAGGGAACTCATGTGGTACTGAAGCCCAGGATCTGTGTCCTGGGCCTCCACAGCTCGGAAGTGGGTCACCAGCCTGTCACTGGCACTTGATTTTGGTGTCACTTAGGCGGCTGAAGGGAACAAATAGGCCATCGATCCGTCTGGCAGTAGCCCTGGGCCTCAGATTTTAATTACCAGTGTTCTTTGGGCTAAATATGTGTCTCTTGAAACGTCATCAACCTAAATGAAGCTTCACAATGGAGGAATTTGACCCAATACATTTTTTTTTTGTGTTATTAAAATCGGTTAAACACTGTTGCAGCTACCTTTGTTTTTCAATTTTTCCAACTATTCTGAGCAACTCGGGTTTTGATGCTGTTTTCAAGAGAGATGAAGAGAACTTTTCCTGTAAGTCTTTTTTATAGGAAGCTTTAAGCAATTGTAGAGCCTTATTTGTCCCACATGGGTGCCCTCCATTCCTGCAGGTCTGTATTTAGCCCAACAAACTGTGTGATCTGCTTGTTTTACCAAATGAAAACTGATTTCCAGTAATGTTTGTGTTGTGTTCTCCATGTGGGCACTGCAGAAGTCCAGGGAAGTCCTCTGTGGGATGGAGCTGTTTTGGGATGGGGTTTTTATGGGACCTGTTCTGTCAAGTCTGTCTGCTCTAACAGCAGTGAAGGTTATTTTTTTCCCCTCCAAGAAGGCTTTATGAGGGACTGGGACCCAAAATACATCAAGAGTTGGGATTAAATGTGAGTTGTGCCATTGGTCTGAGGGCACATGATGCGTTTCCTCAAGGAAGCATCCACAGGAGGAGCCCCTATTTGAGCAGGTGGCACCAAAACCCACCAGTCTCCAGTGGGATCTCCAAACTGGAAACTGATGGACCGGGGAGGGAAAACAGCCTGAGGTGGAGCATTTGCTCCTCCCTTTGCAGCCGCCCCCACCAGTGCCGGTATCTCCAGCAGCGCTTCCAACCTTCCAACCGCTCACCCACCGCAGCGGGAGCAGCCAGCGACTTCCAGGGACATGGAGAGCCAAGGACACAGAGCTGCATCTGTCCTGGCTGGCTCCTGGCTCTCCTGCATCCTCCAAGCCCCCAGGGTGGGAGCCCTGCAGGAGCCAGACATGATCCTGGAGAACATCAGCTGGGCTGCCGAGGAAGCCCAGGGCAACGACTCCTCGGAGCACGCGTTCTTCTCTCTGGATTACCAGCACGTCCAGGTGCCCTTTGAAATCACGCTCTGGATCATGCTGGCATCCTTGGCTAAGATAGGTAAGGCCTCCTGAGAGGATGAGGTGGGATGGGAATCTCTGTGGGGGTGGTGTGGGCAGGGGTGGCCTTTGCTTCACCTCCTCTCCAGTCTTGGAGCCTGAGGTTACACGCCAAACCCTCAGGATTCACACACTGTGTGCCAGACACGCTGCACAGGTGGAAAACAAGTAGCATTTTAGGCTGGAAATGGTGTTTTTCCATCTAGAAATTCACACCTGGGAATGCTGTTGCTGTTAGGAGGAAAAATACCAGGTTTCCAGGAGGAGGAATTTGATTTAACTGCAGGACACACCAAGGTGTGTGTTCAGCTTGATTTTCTTGCCAGCCACGCTCTGTGCATGTTGTCCACTGACATCTTTATCTTAAAATGAGGATTCCTTATTCTTCTAAAAGTGCCCAGTGTCTGGCCAAGGAATAATTCCATCCGTGTTCAGTTACACAGCCTCAAATAAAATCTCTTTGCACAAATTGTCTGTGCAATGACATCTAAGAAAAGTTTAAGCGATGCAAAATACCTGATCTTTTCTTTGTTTCCCTGCAAAACTAGGCACAGGAAAGTGAAAATATTTTTCTCCAGGAATTGTCTTCAATTCTGTTAAATTACTGCTATAAAAGTTATCTTACAGCATTTTTTTTAAATTTCTTTTTCTCAGAATAGAGAAGTCTCTAAGATTGAGTTAGATGAGAATTTTTCAGATAGAAATGGTCTTTTTGTCTCATTTGTGTTACATAATGAGACTCCAATTCTAGTCATATGCATGAAGACATAATAATGATCAGAGATTTTAAAAAAATTATTTCTATTCAAATTAGCTTTGTTTCGATGACTTGTTCTTTTAATAACTCACTTTGTACTTGTGGTGGTTGTTCTGATGTTGGGCATTGCACAAGACTGGCTTGATTGGGCATTTTTTAGCTTTTTAGCTTTAAATGCTAATGATTAAATAATATTAAAAGTGGACCTATGTGTAATTATTGGGAAGGCTTTTTGTGATTTTTTTTTTTTAGTGTATAGAATCTGTATTGTGTTTAAAATTAGCAGTTGCTATTTCTGTTAGTGCTGAAGATGGGCTGCTGACAAGTTTACATAATTAATAATCCCAAACACTGTTTTATTTATGCAGATTATTACTTTTTGTTTATTACCTCAATATGTCTCTCTAACCTTATGCAATGATGAAATCAGGTCTGAACAGACATTAATTTGAGAAATTTTGGTATTTTCCGTAATTTTTAGATTTTCTATCCTATTCCTGAGCGACTTCACCCTCACTGTGTGAATTTATTTGTGCTACTCTGAGGTGTAACCTGCTGTCAGTGGGAGCGTGGGCACCTTCTGAGGGTTTGGGCTGGCGAGATAACACCAGTTTTATCTGTCCATGCCCTCCAGGGTTCCATCTCTACAACAAGCTGCCTTCTGTCGTTCCTGAAAGCTGTTTGTTGATATTTGTGGGACTCATCATGGGGGGAATCATCTATGGATTAAATGATAGATCACCACCAGTGATGGACAGCGACATCTTTTTCCTCTACCTCCTGCCCCCCATCGTGCTGGACGCCGGCTACTTCATGCCCAGCCGCCCCTTTTTCGAGAACATCGGCACCATCCTGCTCTACGCGGTGGTGGGCACCATCTGGAACGTGTTTGGGATTGGCTTTTCCCTGTATGGGATCTGCCAGGTGAAAGCCTTCCAGCTGCAGGACGTGTCCCTGCTGCACAACCTCCTGTTCGGCAGCCTCATTGCCGCCGTGGACCCCGTGGCCGTGCTGGCCGTCTTTGAGGAGATTCACGTCAACGAGAAGCTGCACATCCTGGTTTTTGGGGAATCGCTCCTCAACGACGCTGTGACCGTGGTAAGGACCAGCCTGAATTGGGGTATTTAACCTGCAGAGGATGCTGCTGAGGAGGTTCAGAGAATGGTGGGATGGGAGATCTCAGCCTGCAGGTAAGGAGGCTCAGGAAAGACTTGATTTCCCTCTACATCTCCTTGATATGAGGTTGTAGCTGGGGGAGGTTGGTCTTTTCTCCCAGGGAGCGAGTAACACGATGAGAGGAAATGGCCTCAAGTTTCACCAGGGGAGGTTTAGATTGGAGACGGGGGAAAATTTCTTCATGGAAAGGGCGGTCAAGCACTGGAGTCACCACACCTAGAAGTGATTAAAAACCATGTGGATGTGGCACCTGGGGACATGGTTTAGTGGTGAACATGGCAGTGCTGGATTAATGGTTGGACTTGATGATTTTGGAGGGCTTTTCCAACCTCAGTGATTCTGTGATTTGTTGAGGGAAAAGGCATCAACAACCCCTTTTGGCAGAGGATTCCTTGTTCAATTCTCTGGCCTGAGGTCCTGGGCAGCACTCATGTGAACTTAGAAGTTTTCAGGTTTCTCTTTGACTCCATGTCTGGGGACAGAAGTGTCCATGGGGACCACCGCAGTGCCCTGGTGGGAGCCAGACCTCCAGGGCAGGATGTGACGCTGCACTGGCAGAAATCCCAGCAGTGGATTTAGTGTCATGACCACATCTGGTGGACATCCTGTTAATAGCTGTTTCCCTCTTTCCTTTCCACCCCAAGGTGCTCTACAAGCTCTTCCGCTCTTTCTGTGAGATGCCGACCATCAAAAGTGTGGATGTTTTTGCCGGAGTTGGAAAATTCTTTGTGGTTGGGCTGGGAGGAGTTTTAGTGGGGCTGAGTTTTGGGTTCACCGCCGCCTTCACCACGCGCTTCACCAAGGACATCCGCGTCATCGAGCCCCTCTTCGTGTTCCTGTACAGCTACCTGTCCTACCTCACTGCAGAGATGTTCCACCTCTCTGGGATCGTGGCGTAAGTGTGGCCCAGCGGCTCCTCTCTCCAGGAGAACTTCCTGCCTATATTCACTGAAAAACACCCAGAATGTTTTTAAGTTTGGAAATCTGTGTATGACGAGAAGCAGGGCTCTCTCCAAGTGTAACTCTGTTTCCTAAATTGCACACTGATGGCTGCTGATGGATTTATGTGGGTTTTTGAGGAATGTTTGTTTGAGCTCCATGGTTTTTGTTTGGAAAGGCTGAATGTTCCAACAGTGGGATGTCTGGTAGGTTTGGCAGAGCCAGAAGAAGTTTCTTGGCTTATTTTGTTATTTTCCGTGTGGCCTAGTCAAAACCAACATGAGAAGAGTTACAAGGAGGATTTAGTCAGCTCCTTGGAATGGTTTGGTCTTGGTTTGCAGCAGGTCTGTTCTCACATCCACTTCCCCATCCGCGTGTCCTGCCTGGCAGCCCTTGGTGTGACAGAGCAGAGAGTGATGGGATGGGAACTGAAGCCTGAAAGATTCTTGCTTTTTGGGAGCAGAGGATTCGAATGGAAACCTCTGCTTAGGAGATTCTGACTTGGCTCTAGAAGCTCGGACACAGCTCATGGGCTCAGGTGCCACACAATGTCTCTGTCTCTGGTACCACTGGAAATCTGCTGGTGAATTTCAGCCAAAGCTGCCAGAGATCATTCAGTTCATTTATTTTTCTTTTAACTGGGTAGGTCTTTCAATAAAATGAATAGTTTTGGGCCAGATCCTTCAGTTTTAAGAGACTGATTAAGCTCTGTGCTTACCTTGTTGGGAATCTCACTGGCAGAGCAGATGCTGAGACAAAAATAGCCAGAATGACCCCAATGTTGACCAAAATCCCACCTTGGAAAGCAGAGAGGGAGGAAAACCAGAGCAATCCAGCCCTTCTGGATTCTGTGGGCTGGTGTTTGTTGAGTGTGGTTGTCCTACCCAAACTGAGTCAGCTGGTGCTGAGGATCACAACCACTTAACTTTCCCCAAGGACTCCAGAGTGCACCTACCCTGCATCCGTGGCTGCAGTGTAAACAACTGTGCAGTTGATGAGAAGAAAAATAAAAAGAAAATAAAAATATGAAGTGGGCTCCCAGCTCGGCACAGGAGTATCTGGGAGATCTATTTTAAAACTAATGATGTTGCTTTGGATATAAACCATTCCTGCATCTTGCAGATTTTGTTTCCTCGGCTGGTTAATAGGAGCAATATTTGAGTGTTACTGAAAACAATTCCAGCTCTGGGAATAGGTAGGAAAAGCCTATTTATAGGAGTGCAAGGCAGAACAGTGAAATAAATATGCTGCATAATCATCGTGGAGCAGAAAACATTCAATCCTAATGGTGTCTCCTTCTATCAATCACAATCTGCTGTACCCATTATGGAACCCATTTGCTGTTCTTTTGAATAATGCATTTTTTTCTAAAGCAAAACAATGGCAAAGGCAGCTGATTCCTGCACTGTGCCCTCCTAATTGCCAAATTATAAATGCTTCTCTTATAGATCTGGAGTTCAAACAATTCATTCTGCTGTGGCCAGGGAATACTGTATTATAAGGAGCAGCTTTTGGCAGTTTTTTTTCTTTGAAAAATAATTTGATTGCCAAAAAAATCAATTCTGCATAGTCCAGAAAAATATTAAAAATCTGCATACGGCTCAGTCTGTGAAACTGTTCTGCAAATGGGTTTTAGTTTGATTTTTTCCTTTCTTTTTCTCTTTTTTTTTTTTTCCTGCTCCTTGCCTTGGTGGCAATGTCCGTCTTTAGCCAGGACAAGACACGTTTATTCCCTTTCCGTGACCCTGCTGTGATCCCATGTCCATTCTGCAATAAGCATTCCCAAACCACAGCTCTGGAAGTTACTTGCCCATAAATACTTGATTTCTTAGTTTTTAACTGGAGCTGTATTCCTCACTATTTATTGAGGCAGACACAGAAATCAAAGAATTTATTTATTTTTTTTGGCTTGTGGTTCAATCCCTGTTGCTCTTTCTGGCAAAGCAGGTCAGACCTAAAAAGGATAAATCAAACCAGACCACTTTTAAAATATTTTTATGTATTGGTAGATTTTCTTAGGAGATGAAATAAGTGAACTCAAACATTTGGTGAAAAAAGGATTTGAATCTTGGTCTCCTGCTGCTGGATAACAGAGGATCCCATTCCTCAGCAAAAGCATGGCAGCTTTCCCAATTCTGACCTTTCCTATACTCTGCTTTTGCCACAAATCCTCTCCCTAAAGCCCAGTTTTAAATTCGGACAGACCCAAATGTTTGTGTCTTCAAAATAATATGAAGAGTTTGTGAAATTCTGGGGTTAAATGGGGTATTTTCAGTGTAAAGCAGTAATTGCCTGGCAGTTCTCTGAGCAGCTCTTGGTTGATAGTTCTGGGTGAGCCACCACCTCTCTCAACACCTTTGTTTGGGTCACTTACCTGTCCTGGTCACAGCAGGTGTGACCAGATCTCAACCAGAGCCAGGGACAAGCCACGGATCTGCTTCTCTGTTGGCTTTTCTGTGATCCAACATCGTGATGTTCCCCGTGGAAGCCATTTTCAATGCAATAAAAATACGGATGGCCTTACCAAGCAGCAATGGAAGTCAGATCTTGGAAATCTAAAGCCCTTTGTCTATTGCTGCCGCAATATTTAGAACAAAATGTTTTGGTCCAGATTAAAATATAAAAAATGGAGCTTCAGCGCTTGGAGCACTCAATTGTTTTGACCATCTAGGATTGCTGGCCTGAAAATGTATTGATTTGAAAAGGTGATGAATTAGGCTAACTCCATGTTCCCTGCAACTTGAAAAACCAATTATCCATGAAACATTGCCAGGCAATTGCAAGGTCGGAGTTTGGTGAAGTAAGGAACTGGCAACTCTGTGTTGGGATGGGAGGAGTTGGATGTTAGTTGGAGGTGTTGCTTTGTGGTCTGATAAAATGCAACAGGTGATGAATTGTTTATCTGTTAAACACCAGATTTGGACAGTTTGGGCAATCTATAAAGTATTTTATTGCCCTGGTGGTCCTGATACTCTTGGCCTGATGGAGGAAGCGAATCACCCCTCAGTGAAATGTCTGCAAACATCCAAGACTTGATGAAACCCGCTTTTTTCAAAACTGATGTGTTGATTTTCTGTTTTAAAGCAGAAAAACATATTGTTTCTTTTCCATTGTTTGTTTTTCACTTCCTCAGCATCATTTCCTGTGCCATGGGCATGAAGCGTTACGTGGAGGCCAACATCTCCCTCAAATCCCACACCACAGTTAAGTACTTCATGAAGATGTGGAGCAGCGTGAGCGACACCCTCATCTTCATCTTCCTTGGAGTTTCCACCATCGGAGAAAACCACGAGTGGAACTGGCCCTACATTTGCTTCACGGTCATTTTCTGTCTCATTTGGAGAGCACTTGGTAGGGGAAATTGTAGATACTGATTTTTTCATGTATATTATTGTTTATGGGAGTGAGGAATGGGATTCCATTCGATGAGAGGATGCTCTGCCCCTCCATCATCCTTTCCTGCTTGCTCTGCATGTGTGATTATTCCAGAGGGGAATGCTAGGACTGATCTGAGACATCTCAGCTAGTGCTTCCCTACTCCTCCTCTTACTCAATTCCAGGTCTTGCATCTTGCTGCAGTTCCCTGCTCTGGGGACTCACTGGTGGTAGCTAGAAGCTCTCATGAGATCTATTTTATCAATGCTTCTGTCTTTTTGACCTCTTTTCCATTGCCATGATCTCTTCCATTGCCATGACCTCCTCTTCCATTTCAGTGTCTCTTAGTCCCTTGATATTCTCCCAACAGGAGGGAATTTGTAGGCACATACCTTGGGATCAGAGATCCGTGAAAAAGCACGGAGCCTCTGACCCATATTCTGAATTGTGGCAGTTTAAGGGATTTAATTCATAACAAGCTTGTGTACTGCAGCATCCTTCACTGGGAAACTGGAGGAACATTCCAATAGCTGTCCTGAGTAGATGAGGTTTGGGACCTCAACTGTGAGGATACTTCTGCTCCTACTCAAGAATTTCAGGTCGGGGCTGAAAGTGACAGAATTGGGGGATTGTTGAAGTTGGCAGGAATCTGTGGAGATCATCTGGTCCAACCCTCTGCCTGAGCAGGGTCAGGCAGGCAGGACTGTGTCCGGATGGCTTTTGATTATCTCCATGGATTGGGACTCTACAGCGTCCCTGGAAAACCTGTCAGGGTGTTTGACCAACCTCACAGCAAAAAAGTGACCAAAAGTTGGTGATAATGAGGAGCAAGGCATGAAAACACTCTCTTGATAACTGATCTCTGCAGTTTCTTTAGCCACAATTACGATGAAAACCCAAGTCCTGGTCCCAGAATTCCCTGGGATCCCATTTTCATGCATTGTAAATGACCAGAAAAAATAGATGTGCTGTTTTTCCGTTCTCCTCAGTTGCCTCTTGTGCTGATTCCGTGTTGGGAGAAGCTGGACCTCCATTCCTCCCTCAGTGTTTGGCACCTAATGAGTGCAGAGTGCCTCAGTTATGGGTATTTTTATATATTAACAATATTTATGAGTATAACGGCACACATTTTTGGCAAGAATTTGAGAGCTAAAAGACGTAGAACAGGATTTATGTTTACAAACCAGTGAGTCAAGCAGTGAACTCGAATTTGACAGACACATCAAGAAATTGTTTAAATAGGTTAGGCCATGATTAGCAAGGCAGAGCAGAACGGGGTTTATTAGCTGTTAGGACATGCCAAAATTTGTTTTAATAACTGTGCACCATACTTGGAAATGTGCTCATTAGTCAGTTTTTTTGTACATTCAAGTGTTTTATTATCATTAAGTGGTTTCTCTTAAATTATTTGCCCAGATAAAAGGAGTTCTGAGTGAATTTGGCTTTTCTTAGTTCAAAAATTCTTCATTGCAAGATATAAGAACATAACAATGCTACAAAAGCACCCCAAAAATCCTCCCTAAGCACAGCCCTTCTGAGAGCAGCTCAAATTATGCAGCACATTATTAGAGAAGGGCTCGGGCTGCAGCTAGCAGAGAAAACCCTTTTCCACTCAAAATCCCCCTGGAATTAAATAAGAGCACACAAACCAGGGCTGGAAGTTGCCTGAGTGGTCCTGAACAGGGTGTTCCTGTCCTGCAGCACCTTCCTGGGAAGCTGTCAGGGAGCTGGGATGGGGAGAACTGGGAAGGGGCTGCACCAAGCCGGGCTGGGAAGCTCCTGCCTTGGAGATGGTGGTTGAAATTAGACTTTGGCCTGCTCAGAGCCATCCAGCAGCACGGGATTAATTGATAATTAATTAATAATTGGGTAGTAGGGAATATTTCTTCAGGGAAAGGGTTGCCAAGCATTGGAACGAGCTGCCCAGGGCGGTGGTGGAGATGCCAGCACTGGAAATGTTCAAAAAATGTGTGGGTGTGGCACTTGGGGACATGGGTTAGTGGTGGCCTTGGCAGTGCTGGAGGAATGGTTGGACTTGATTATCTTGGAGAGCTTTTCCAATCGTAACAATTCTGGGATTCTAGGATTCTGGAGGTGCTTGAGGCACTGATCCAGAAATGGGAGGTACCCCTGCATTTCCTTGCAGGAATTGGGGATTTTTGGGTGGGCAGTGGTGTGTAAACTGTACCCCAGTCCTTCATAGAACACTCCCAGTGCTTTAAATATTTGAGAAATGATTCTGCTGAAATCTGGGGAATTCTTTTCGCATGAGGAAGATCATCTAAAAGGAAAACAGAGCCCTTGCATGGAAGCACTGGGGCTCTGCTGACATCCAAGCCCTGGGGAGATTTCCTCCTGCTCTTTCCCAAGGTATCTCCAGGAGAAAATACATTCTGCTCAGAGTGATTAATTGCATGTCGTCTCTTGGAGCAAACTGGCCTTGAATTAGTTTAGGGAATGCTAATAATAATTTATGAGGAAGGATTAAATTAAGACAAAGGCCAGGATATCAGCTCAAGTAAATTTTGTTCCTTTAAATCATTGGCACTGCCTGAGCTGTAGAGTAGGGGTGGATGTGATTCGAGGCAGGCTTTGTTTTATTTATTTTTTAAGTTACAAAGAGCCTTGACACCCAAGTGCTTCCCATCTGCTGGTCTGGGCACCAGTTCTGCAGAGCTCCAGAGATGGGGAAGGTGTCACGAGGTTCAGTTTATTGGGTTCCTTATTCCCAAACATCCCCAGCTTTTTGTTTTCTTCAAACTCCTCCAATGTACAGTCAAAATTCAGATATTTTTAGCTGGAGGTGTGTGGGAAGATATTTGATATGTACATATTAAATGCACTGTTTTTATTTCTTTTACAAACACCCTCTAGAAAAGCAACAATGCTGTGGCTCCAAATAATTCCTACCAAAAGTCAGTGGCAGGCACTGCCATCAATTCTCACAATGGCCATTAATCTTTGGGAAATAAGATGTTTATCACATCCATTGGTATTAAAATCACGGCCCACTGATTTAAGGCCTGACTTTTTGCACCTTTCTGCATCTGTTTGTGCATTTGCAAATGGCTGTAAATCACAGCAATTGCTGTGTCACCTCACGTGGCCTTCAATGTGTACAGTATAAATCTGAGGGAAAGAAATAACATTAACACAGGTGGAATATGGCTACTTATCCAAGCTACTGCTTGGAAACTTTGGGAAATAGGAGGGTAATTTGTGGCTAAGTTGTTGCTGATGATTTGCCTCAAAAGCATTTGTAATCTGAGCAATTCAGTCGTTTGTTATCACCAATTAGAATGAATCAATTAATCAATATTTCGGGACTGTGGCCAGTCAATATTCGTAATCCCCCAAATCAGAAATATGCTGAGGATTAAGTTTTGTCTGGACAAAGCAAATTTCAACCTGTTGGATCAGACTGGAAAAAAAAATTCTCCAGTGGCATATTGGGAATGTACCCCCTTGTGCCATGGCCAGTTCCTCGTGGTTGATGTTTACCAATTCCATGATGTTTCACTGGGAAACGCAAGATTATGAGTTTTCTCTAACTGTTCCATTTGATTGATGTGCCTCAATCTTCTTTCCTGCTTTTTCAGGGGTTCTGGTGCTGACTTTCTTTGTGAACAGATTTCACGTGAACACCATCACCAGTAAGGACCAGTTCATCATTGCCTACGGGGGGCTCCGAGGGGCCATTTGCTTCTCTTTGGTTTTCCTGCTGCCTGACTTCCACAGGAAAAAGCTCTTCATTGCAGCAACAACTGTTGTCATCCTCTTCACCGTGTTCATACAGGTAAAACCAGTACTGGGCACAGATTCGGGATTAGGTCCCCTCCAGGAGTCTGATGGAGAAGGTTCCTCTCCCTCACGCTGGGGCTGTAAGTTCTGGTGCTCCAGCACTGAGTTTTAAGGAATTCTGGTGCTCCAGGGCTCGGGAGGAGCGGCAGCTCTCGGCATTGCTGTGACATCTAGTGGTAAAACCATTCCTGCAGCTTCCTGTGGGATGAGGGTCTTGGATGTCTCCTTGCTCTTCTCTGACCAGCTGCGAGTCTCGAAGGGCTTCTCTAAAATACAGCTTTTAGTTCATCTGGCAGACACAGCCACATTTGAAGGAGAATGTGGTGGGTAAATTGGGTTTGTCTGGTGCTGAAGTAAGCAAGGCTGATGTCCACCTGGTGTTTATCCCAAAAAGTGAAGAGTGGGTCTCCACAGGACTGAAGTGAGTGGAATGTGGAGGTTTGGGAAAGATCTCACGTAGAAAAACTCCCTGGGAGCTCCTGGTGAAGGACATGAGGTCCTTGTGGAGCTGCTGACCAGGAGCCACCCCCCTCCTGCCCTCGGATGGAGGGAGCTGAGATGTTTCTGGGCCTTTGGGAGATGGTGGCAAGTGGTGGCAGCTGCCAAGTGGCACTGAGGCTGAGCATCACCCCCAGAGAAAATTCCTTCTGCTTTTCCTGACTGAACCCCTCAGGCTGGTGTCGAGCACTTGGACAATGTGGAGGGTTGGGGTTGATTTTTGTTTCCCCACATCCACCTAAATGCTCATCGTGAGCTGGAAAAGTGTGGAGGAGGAATCAGAGTGTGTTGTGCCGATGGGATCGGAGCTGGGAGCCGCAGGGCAGTGGGACTGGGCACAGCCTCAGCCTGAAAGGAGAGAGCAGGGGCCAGGGTGGGGGGGGATGTGCTTAGGTGGAGCTTGACAAGTTTTAAGATGCAAATGTGGGTGAGAAATTGAAAAGCCCCGGTCCACAGGCACGTCCGCTCATGCAGAGCAGCTCTTGAGCCTCACACAAAGGTTGTTCTAAGGCGGCAGCTCCAGGCTCCGGGAAACCCTTCCCTGGGCCGGGAAAAGGGCTTTTGTGTACCCTCAAAGCTCAGCTGGTGATGTCATCCCCGTGCAAAAGGGTGAGAGTTAAACAGGATCCCCGTGTCGCCGGTGAGAGCCCCTGACCTTCAGCCATTCACGGGAACGTCGTGTCTGCAAAGAGGGGCTGTGCTGGGGCTCCAGGGACCTGCAGTGCCGGGGCCACCACGAGAACAGCAGGAGAAAAAAACCAGGAAGCTTGCTTAAAACCTGAGGCAGAAAGATATTGCTGGAGCTCAGCACAGAAAAGGTGGGTAAATGTAACAGAAGCAGGGATTAAGGTGAACCTTCAAAAACCTGGGTTTGCAAATCAAGTTTGTGGTGCTGCTGCCAGACACATGGATGGATGCATTATTGGGGAGGGAATATTTTTACCATCCCAGCCTCTTTCATGGTCACTGTGTGTGGAAAGGGCAAGAAAAATATTTGCTGTGAAACAACTTCTTTGCATAGTGAACATTTCTGTTGTTGTTTTGTGCAAAATGTTTTCTTTACATTCACAGTGATCTCTATAATGACTGGATGGGGAGTGTCTGTGTTAAAATAGGACTGAAACCAAGGCAGAGATCCTTTGGGACCTTTTAGGGTGGTTTTGGCCAGCAAAGCATCTTGTCAGAGCTCAAACCCACTTCATCCTATGATTCCCTTGGAAATCCTGCTCCTGCTGGCTGGAAACCCTTGTGCTACAGAGGAATGGCCAACCCGTGAGCAGTTGGGCTTGGCTGCCCATGGCTCTATCAGTGCATTCCACAAGCCAGGAAACTCCTCTCCTTTGGCCTTCCTAACCCAGTTGCATAAGGCTCTTCCCACAACAAGCCTGGGTAATCATTTTGAGGAGGTTCACTGAGCAATTCTCAAGTCCTCAGTGCTTCCAGGCAGGCTGGATATGTGCCATGTAGACCAGGAAGTCCTCCGGGGAGCTCTCTGGGCTTGTCTGGAATGTCACAAACCCACTCAATTGTTCTGCCTCTTGGTGTGGTTTTATGATCAAATACTGTTGGAAGTTCGCTCTCCCAACTTACTGGCCCCTGACCTCTGCCATGAAATTCTGAGCAAATATAATAATTGTGAAGGGGGGAGGTTGTTTGATGCCTGCACTGTCCCATTGGATTGCTGGAGGTGGAAAACGTGTGAGCTGTGATGGAGCTGTTAGACACTCCCTGGGATGAGTTATCCCTGGTGGGTGGAGGAGCGTCACGGGGGACCTGCAGGTGTGCTGTGAAATGATGTGTGGCCTGAATGACACATGGGATTCCCATAACAGTCCCAAACGCTGCTTTAAAATGGAAACAACTGTGCCTGATTATCCAGGAAGGCAAGAGGCCAAATTGCACAGTGTCTACTTAATTTTTGTAATATCTGTTATTTCAGAATTTGTGAGTTCTGTGTTATTGACTCTGAATAGCGACACATTTTTTATTGCTATTAGCTATTAAAATGACACATTAATTGTTTCTCCAATTAAAAATGTGTTCAACTGTCCTCCGTGCCAGCATTTGTGACATTCAGAACTCATAAACATCAACTACTCCATCATTTTTGCTGTAAACATGTCCTGGAAAAGTCATTTCATACGGAAGCCAGACTAAGAAACACACCACAGCAGCATTTTAGTTCTCTCACGAGGCTTAAAGGATATTAAAACTTTTCCCTTGACCCTTCCCACCAGGTGGATGCTTTGATTAGGAAACTTAGCCACTGGCTGGCCATCAAAGATCGCTGGAGTAATGGTGTGTGACACACAGTGCTCAAGGAGTGAGCAGACAATTGCTGGCGGAGGCTCCATGCTGAGAAATCTCAAGGATTATCCTCACTTCAGGCATTTGAACTTGGATTGTTTCAAGCCCCTTTCCGTCTGGAAGGCCACAAGCAACAGCAAACCACAGGCTTGACCTTGGAATTATTGGTTGGCTTTTTGTGGTCTTGGAGAGGCCGGAGGAGGCGAGCGGAGGTTTCCCCTTGGTGCCTCCCCCCATCCTGAAGCCTCTTCGGGAGCTCCCGTTGGCAAGTTCCTATGAGGCACAAACAAAGTGTTTGGGGTACACCCGGGAGAACAGTTTTTAGTCCTGTTGAAGCTTCGGAGGTTTTATCCTGCCAGGAAAGCAGGGCAGGTGAGAGAGGCTGCTCGAACACCAGAACAAGGTTGCTGTGGCTCAGCCCCATGCCCGTGGCTTTTGTTCCAGTGTAGGAAAACCAGATGTGAGGAAAGGCTGATTTTAGTGTCGTGGTTACTTTGCAGGGAATGACCATCCGTCCCCTTGTTGACCTGTTGGCTGTCAAGAGGAAAAGGGAGAGTGCTCCCACCGTGGGAGAGCAGATCCACATTCGGGTAAGTGGAGCGTCCATCAATACATGGCCAGAGCTTTCTGATACCTTCTGGAATGTGTGTGTCTCCAGGGACCCTGCAGATCTGCAGTTTTACCCAAATCCTCTGCAAGTCAGCCCCTTTCCATGTTGGAAGTCCCTATTCAGCTTCCTAACCATGGGTTATTTTAGCATTGGAAGAGCAGCCACCAACTCAATCAGGCTGAGGTAGCATCAGGTAGTGCACAAACATGAGAGAAGATGATTTCTTGCCCAAAACTTTAAGCTCTGGCCTAACTCCTGTGGATACAAAAATGCTGCTAGCAAGGATTTTCTTGCTATTTTCTAAGTCTGTGAGAGACTTTTCTTTCTCACAGAAGAGGTAGCAGAGTTCTGTAAATAATGAAACACCTGCAACCTTGAAAAGTCTTGTTTATGGTACAGTAGAAAAATATTTTGACAATGGATGTTTTAGGATTTTAGCCAATCACCCCAAGGGGTGGCTGATCCTTGTCCAATTAGAGTATGAAGAAAAAAGTCTATAAAAGAGTTTGTAAAATAATTAAAGAAATCAATCTTGCTGCACAATTCCTGCCTGCTGGATCTTCTCTCCTCCTCCTCCCTATGGCTGCAGGACACAGTGATATACCCTAGGGCATTTTAATAAACTCCAATTTCTCTGGTCTCTGGAATGAGAGAAAGAAAGAAAATGAGGCTTGGTTCTTTCAGGATTAGGAACCTCCATGTGTTCTCCAGTCCCATCACCACCATTGGTTCAGATATTTTTGCAAAAAAATGAGGAAAGGGAGGATAAAGGTTGGTGCTGTATTGGAGGGAACCTCTGAAGTGCTCCATCCCTGGAATTATTCAAGGCCACGTTGGATGGAGTTTGGAGCAACCTGGGATAGTGGAAGGTGCCCCTGCCCATGGCAGGGGGTGGAATGAGATGAGCTTCCAACCCAAACCATTCCATGATTCTACATCCGTAACCCAAAGGTGGGATTTCATTCCCTTCATTCTCACCATCCAACCATTGGTATTTGTAGTCATAGAGGACTTCAGGGAGAGGCTCAGCTCCATGAGATCAGCTACTCTCCCACTCAGCTGAGCCTTTGCATTTGTGTCTGTGTCCAATGGAAAATTAACATATTTCTGAACCTAATTGTTGAATCCCAGCCACATTTCTGTGGGTATGGCTCCTTCAGGAATATTCTTGTCGTTGTCTTCTTTAGCAATAAAGCCATTGGGGCTGAGGACATTTGTAAAACCTGTTTGGCACCCTCACAATGGGGTTGGACTGCAGGGCTTTGTCTGAGGTTAACACAACAGCTCAGGAGGCTGAAGAGCCTTTTCCCCGTCGTGAACAGAGAAGATTTTGTTCTTTTGTTAGGGTGTGAATGGTAAATCGTCTCAGAAATGTGTTTATTAGGAGGTGTGAGTTGAAAATGGCCATGCACCAATTAAGTTGAGAAGGTAACAATGCAGATAGTTGGAAATCAAAGATGTAGAAGCCAAAACCAGCTTTCTTCCTCAAATTTATTTTGCCATCTGGATAGTTGGGGTATTCTGGCTCACAGGGGTGATGATCAAAGTGTGTGAGTGTAATTTCATGAAATCAAAGTAATTTGGGTTGGAAGGGACTTCAAATCTCATCTCATTCCACCTCCTGCCATGGGCAAGGACACCTTCCCCTATCCCAAGTTGCTCCAAGCCCTGTCCAAGCTGGCCCTGGACACTCCCAGGGATGGGACGCTTCAGTGCTTCCCTCCAATGTCGTGTTTGTGAAACACACAGCTGCCAACAGCCATGTGAGGGCACTAAACCCACACCAGGCTGCAGGGCTGAGCCAGTTGCTCTGAAACTCTTCTGTCTCTGACCCCCCCAAAAAGATAGTTTTACAAAAATTTAGAGCTGTAGGAAGTTCCAGGGTCATCAGTACCTGAGTGTGGAGGGGGCAGAGCAGAGCCCTCTCCCAGTTTAGAGATGCCATTAGGAGAGAAAGCAGTTTGGGAAATTACAGAGATTTAACTTTTAGGTGGAAAGCCCAACTGGTCTGGGATTTTTAATATAATTTTAAACAATGATAATGTATTTATATAAAATATGATATGCTGATTTCATTTAGTAGGAATTGTTCGGGGGAAGGCAGTGTTTATTATTTGAGTCAAAACTTCATTTGTGAGTTACCTGTATTTGTATCCTAAAGATACTGATTTCCTGAGACAAATTTCCTCAAAAAGCCCAAAATGAGCCTTTGCTGCTTGTCAAGGCCCAGAAGGCAGGACATGGGAGCCATCAGCCACCCTTTACATATCACAGAGAGCAGATTCATGGCCCTCAGCATTTATTCTCTGCTTGCCCGCACCTGAGAGCAAACCACTCCTTGTACTCCAGCACCAATGGATGAGTGAATGGAGAATTATCCCAGTGTCTCTTCTTGTTTCCCAGCTCCATATCCCGAGCTGGAAGCATCCCCTGCTGTGTGTGTGGCTTTTGCTGTTTGCTGGCTGGGTTCATCACGTATGCAACCGGCGTAGAGTGAAATCCTCTCTCCTCTTTAGTTCTTGGATCATTTGCTGGCTGGCATTGAAGATATATCTGGACACTGGGGACAGTATTACTGGAAAGACAAGTAAGGATTTGCCAAAATACAACTGTGTACATGTGTAGGGAAAAAAGGAGGTTGGTTTCTATTCCCAAAGTTTCCGCTGTGGGCAGCTGGGCCTTGCTCATCCTTGTGGCACGAGGGAGGTGATGGAGGAGCAGCTTCTCCTTGTCCAAGCGGACAGCAGGTTTTCAGGGCGCTTCCATGCTTGCAGACCCTCCTTGTGCATCACCCTAAAAAGATCCTTTCTCCTCTCCTGTTGTGTTTGTCCCTTCTTGCCCAAAGAAATCTGCTGAAAGTGCCATGGCCATGACACACAGCCTGTCCCAGACTGTGCACAATTACCATTAAAGAGCTGAGTTTGCAGCACTGCTTGTTGTGGACTGAAATTACAGAGGATCTCTACAGATTTCTGTAGTAAAGTGTTCAATTTTCATCAAATTCTGGGAATGTGTACATTTTAAAATTTTAAAAAATGCAGCTAGATTTAAAAAAAAAAAAATCACAAATACCATAAAATATACTAAAAACAAGCTACCAGGTTTAATTCCTTGCTGGTCTAGACATAGATGTAGGGGGGTAGAGATGTTTTTAGGAATGCCCATGCTTGGAAGTACCACTAGAGGGTATGGGAGTCACTGCTGTTGAGGAGCATCCTGGCTCCTTGTGAGCAGATCTTAGAGAGATTGATGATCTCAGAGGTCTTTTCCAACCTAAATTATTCAACAATTTGAGCAGAAAGGAAGAGGAAATAGCTCAAGAGGGAATCTGGGAGTGTTTAAATCTGTGGCTGCTGCTTGTGCCTGTAGCACTTCTAGAAGAGTTCATGATATATCTGGCACTTCCAGGGAGTTTTTATTGTATTTAGTGAAGTTTTAATATTTTGACTCATGTACTGTAGTGCAGAAATAACTAAGGGCTGACCTCTTGGACCATTGATTCCTGAGGAGGAGTTAATGGGATATAGTGGGATATAATGGAATTTAATGGAATTTAATGGAATACGGGGCAGTGGTAGGCTATGACCCTGCTGCTCTGCTCAGGTCTGTTGGTGCTGGGGAGTCGGGGGGAAGCTAAGCCCATCTCGTTTTGTTCTCCAACAGATTGGAGTATTTCAACAGCAAATACCTGCAGAAGATCCTGCTCAGGGAGTACGACCAGCCCAAGTCCAGCATCGTGCTGCTCTACGAGAAGCTGGAGCGCAAACACGCCATCGAGCTGGCCCAGGCCGGGCAGCTGGGCCACGGCCCAGCCCACCCCTCCTTTCTGTGAGCAAACACCAGTTAAAAGTCAGCAGCTGGGGGCTAAAAGTGATGGGATGGATGAGCATCACTCGGCACTGATGGTGGTACATGGAGGGTCACTTGTTTCCCCATGAGTTACAGGGAAATGGTGCTCTGAGGAAGAGGCTCCTGCCCAGTTTTGGATGGGTTTGCACTGTTAAATGTTCTGAATGGCCACTTCAGACCTCACAGATGGTTCTGCTCTGCTGCAGCTCCCCGTGGCTCTTTTATCCACCAGGGAGCACATGGACAGCCCAGCTCTGTTGCAAATGCCAAATTCTCGCTTTGCCATGAGCTCCATCTGCAAGGATGAGCTGTTGGCCCTGTTGGCTGTGGTGGGATCCCAAAGGGGCACTGAGATTTGGGGATGCACTTCTTGTTCATCTTCCAAAATAAGGTGTTCTGCTTTCCTTTGCAGCAGCAGCGACAGGACTGTCATAACAGACCAAAAATTGGATGACACTCCAAATCCCAATGTCCTGGACAACATAGAGGAAATATTGGCGAGGAACCTGTACCGGATCAGGAGGATGGTATAACTTTTCCCTCAATCCATATTTTAAGTGTCCAATAACGCAAATTTCCTCGGTTATCCGAACAGCCCGAGCAGATGTTATGAATATTTCCATAATTACCCAGGATGTCTCTTTGTGAGCAGAGAATAGTTGGCTGTGTGGAGCCAGATCCAGTTTCCAAGTCAGTGGCACATTTCTGTTTGCTGCCTGACAGCTTTTGAAAGGTTCACCCAGTCAGCCTATAATTTCATGGAATATTTTCGGCATCGGTACCCGGCAGCGAAAAGGAGAAAGGAGGAGCACGTGGAACTTCAGGCGTTGGGTTAGCAGATCCAGCAGCAGCTCCTGGGGCAGAGCAGGGATGGGGTTATCCTCATGGTACATTTTTTCCCATGGAAGAGATCTGTGAGTGAGAATTAATCTGCAGAGGTTTTAAATCCACCCAGCAGTTTTGCCATGGAACAGGTACAAGTGGTTAAAGGGCGTAAACCCCACTTGCTGTTTACAGAATCATGGATCATGTCTGGGGTTTCACACAGCGCCTGGGGCTGTACAGTGGAATTGCTGTTCATAGGGAGATTTAGCCTTAAAATCCACCTAAGCCTTTGCTTTAAGGATTGCACACAAAATATGGAGTCTGTAGGAGTGGGGCTGGTGTGGGCAGCTCAGCACAGAGGGATCAGCCTCCCCCTCCTGTCCCTTTGCTGAGCTGAGGGAAGCAATGGGATAAGGCTGGGAAGAAACCTACGGACATGGTGAAGGGATGAAGGCACAGCTCCTGTTTGCACTTACTCCTGTGTTAATCCAGCCTAACCCCTTGTAGTGACAGAGTTATCCCAGCTCCCACTGGTGTTAGTGGGAGACTTCAACTTGGGAGCTTTCAGCCTGGGTGGTGGCTTTTGAAGGAGGATTTATGGCTCCCACTGTTTGCATGATTTATATGGGAAGGTGGGGTTGATATAAAACATTAGAGGGGCTGAAGCTGTGAAGGCACCTCGAGCAGAGTCATTGCACTCATTCTGTCATCTGCACTATCAGCTGTAACTCAGTCTTGTCATTCAGTGATTTCTTGGCTGACTTCATGTAAAAAACCACAGTTTGGAGTCCCATCTCCCTTCTGTGGCTCTTTCCAGCCCCATCTCTCCTAAATCAGTGTGTCCCCATAACTGGGCGGGATGGCTGCAGTGGGGGAAGGATCCTGGAGGCTCTCCTGAAGGGAGGGCAGGGATGGTCCCGTGTCCAGCAGCCTGTGTGGTGTCCCTGCAGGGCCCGGCGTACAACAGGCACACCCTGCCTGGGGACAGCGAGCCCACGGAGCAGGCCAAGGAGATCCTGATCCTGCGGCACAAGAGCCTGCTGGTGGAAGTGAGCGGGAGCGACACCTGCAGCTCCAGGAAGGAGGTAAGAGGGAGCACAGGTGAGCAGGACCATGCACAGGCTGCTTTCCCTACAGCCTGGTTATTGCTGGTGGTGTTTCCTTTGAAAGACAAATCTTGTTACTTTAAGTTAAAACAAAAAAGGGGTCTCAATCCCAAATCGTGTTCCAGTGAATAGGAAATACCAAGGGAAAAACTCCCCAACCCAGCTCCTGGCAAACCAAGCAGCCATCCTGAGCACCCCTTTCAGAGCTTTGTGAACACAGATTTCCACCCTGGGAAAAGTGCTGGGAAAGCTCTTTACTGAGCAAATGTTACTGAGTGGGCTGCCCTCTGTAGATCCTGAGGTCTGGTTTCCCGTGTTTTCTTTTCTGGGTGATTTCATCAAAGACAGGATTTTTGTCTCCCTCATTGTCAGTGATCCAGAGGGACTGTAAATATTTGAAACTGCTCAGTGTTTTTTTCCCCCCCAACTCTTTTGAAAGGACAGAAGCATTTTTGTGATCTTTCTTATTCATTCTGGAGGTGAGGTTTTTTTGTGTTTTTAAACACATCTACAGTTCTGGGCAGGCTTGAAAGAAGTAAAATAGAGGGAAGTTTTGCTTACCAGATTCCTGGGAGAACGAAATTTTTTTCCAATTTACTACATGGCATAGGTCCGTGTTGGTTCATGTTCTGAATCAGAGGAGAAACAGGGTTAATACAGCGTCTGTGCCTGGTGAAGACTTCTGCTCTTTTGAAATTGGTGAGAGAAGCTGGGCCAACATTTACCTGTGGGGAAAAAAAAATATTCTCAGGAATGATGCACGAGGAGCAGGCTTGGTCTTTTCAGTTCCTCCCATCCTCCATAACTCTTTAGAGGAAAAGCATTTAACCCTTGTCATATTTTGCTCCCAAATGCTCAGGTCAGCAGCAGTGCAGAATCACAGAATATCCTGAGTTAGAAGGGATCCATGAGGATTATTAAGCCAGCTCCTGGCCCTGCACAGGACAACCCCAAGAATCCCACAATGCCTGAAAGCGTTGTCCAAACATTCTTTGAGCTCTGGCAGGGTTGGTGCTTGCAGTAAGTTCTGAGCCATCCCTAAATTTCACTCACTTCTCCCAGTTTTAGGTTTTGATGGCTTGAGCTGGAGCACTGTCCCAAGCTCTGAGCTGTGATCTCTAATTTGGGCAGCTGAGCTCCATCACTGAGGAGAACAAAATGACCTTTCAGAAAGAAATAAATCACCTGTCCCTATTTAGACAGTCATTTTCCATGACAGCACAAGAACTCTGGAGTGCTGTGGACTTTTTTCCACTCCAATTTCCTTGTGGAAGTGCCAATCATGGAGGAGCCCACCGAGAACGGCAGCACCACACCAAGTGCTGCTGCTGCTCAGCCCTTCCTTCCCAGAAAGGTGTTCTGGCTCTTGCAAACAACTTAAAAGATTTAATTTGATCATTTACATGCTGATTGGTACTTACAATTCAGAATAGATAGGCAAGAACATGGCATGTTCCTGTAGAACATTTGGTATAATTAAACTTCAAAAGAGCAACATCAAACTCCGGCTGATTTTGAGCACGACGTTCCCTACTTTAAGGATATTTGACTGTTAACCCTTGTGCTCCTGCATTCCCCTTCTCTGCTGCATTTGGTAGGAAATTCAGGAGCTTTGGGAAAGCTGTTTCTCCTGTTCCTTTGAGTGCTTGCAGCTGGGTTTTGGGGGAACAGAACATTTACAGGGGAATTGCAAAAGCAGTAGGATTCACTCTGTCTGTACTGACTTGTGGATGGTGAAAAATGCCCTCTGAGGGTGGGAAATGCCCTGGGGATTGTGGAAAATGCCAATTAGATGCTGAACACTGACTGTTGGGTCATTGGAGTCACTTGCTGGTGCTGCTCACACCCCTTCACTGCAGCCGCCTTGGCTTTGTGCCAGGCAAAGGGAAGCAGATGGAAATCCCAGAATGGTTTGGGTTGGAAGGGACCTTAAAGACCATCCACTTCCAGCCCCTTGCCATAACAGGGACACCTTCCACTAGATCAGGTTGTCCTGTCCAACCTGGGAGATGATCCCAGTGACACTGGTAAGGGTGGCTCTAACCCAAGAACCATCCCTCAGTGCCCCAAAGGAGAAGCCAGACCTGTTTTGTGTCACCAGCAGCTTTTCTGCTAATTTTTAAGAATAGCTGCCTCATTTACTGTGAATAGAAATAAAATGATGCCCCAAAGTGAAGGGATAATGCTCTAACAGAGCCCTGAAATATTAACACTGTATTAATTTTATATATATAATATTATATAATATTAAGGAGGGTGGGTGAATGCTGTTACTTTGTGCTGTAGGAGGACAGATTGCAGAATTTGTCAGCAGAAAGAAGGAACACTGTGCTAAAAAGTAGATTTTAGCCTATTCTAAGCAGCTCAATACTTACAAGTTTTTGGGGAAAAAGCAGCTACTCATGTTTCTTTGATGCCAAGTTGAAAAGAAAATGGTGTTTTCCTGATTAAAAAAAGATATTAATGGAAAGTGTCTATAGTTGGTGTTAGGGTTTTTCCTGATTGCCAGATATTCCATCCTTTGTAGTCCCAAAGGAAAGGCTTGGCCTTCCAGGAAAGGCTTGGCCTTCCAGGTTTTCAGTCAGCAAGAAAAACTCGGATGCTGTCGCTCCCCACGTTTTTCTATTCTACATCTCACCACGAGATGGAGGCATTACAACTGTGTTTGCAAATCCAACTGGAAATCCAGGGACGGGAAACAAACTTCCAGCAAAGGGCCCCTGAAACCCATCTGGTGCTGGTGAAACTCCTGCAATTCCATTGCCAGTCTTGGAAAAAGCTTTGGTGATACCTTCAGCATTAGGAGCTGAGGGAATAATTAAAAAATCCCTTTGGTTCAGTAGAAATCCCATTTTTTCTGCTCGGTGAGTGTCTGTTTATCTTTTTTAGTGATGCTGGTGAGAGCTTTGCTGTTAAATATGAAGCTGTTGTTGCTCAGCTAAACTCATATTTTATTAGGGGCTGATTGGTCTTTTGCCCCCAAACAAAATCAGGGATGTGTGGGAGAACATCCTTGTGTGGGGTGGTGGCTTCACCCGGCTGGGGAGGAGCCAAGTTCCTCTTGGCTGCTGGATGATCCATCTCCTTCCACAGGAGAAAGCAGTGCCCTCACCAGGATGGACACAGGTCTGTGGCCAACACCAGGCTTCAGCCAGGGGGATTGGGTTTGGAGCTGGATGATCTTTGAAGTCCCTTCCACCCCAGACCATTCTGTGACTCTGAATCACCTCTCCTGGGTGGCTTTAGGTGCCTTAGGGGTCTCCTGCACTTTAGGTGCTTTTCCAGCACTGAGAGGGGGCTCTTGGGCTGTGTTAGGAGCCTCCACCAAGGAGAGTTTGGAGAGCAAACGGGGAAAAAGCAGGGAGAAACGGCAAGAAAAGAACAATCCTCCTCCCTCCGGAGCAGGTTAAATGATTTACACCAGGCAGAAGGACCTTGGCAGGAGAACGAGGTGACTTCAGCTCTGAACCACAGCCCAGAGGATTAACTCCAAGACTATCTATTTCCAGCAGAAAGTTTGCCTTCCTCTGCCTAAGGACAAAATTCCTGCTGAAGGCTGCTGCTTCCTGGAGCTGTGCATCATTGCTGGCTCCGAGCACCGGCTGCATTTGGGGCTTGTCTTATTTTAGGCAGGGATCCAGCCTAGCCTGCACTGGCAGGGTGGATTCTGAGACCCAGGACAGCTTTTATTTACCACGGAGCACCCAGAAAATCCTCGCACCTGTAGCCAGGCAACTTGGTCCTCTTTTCTCCTGCCAAAACACGAGTGCACTCCCCCAGAAGGAGCTTATTTGGAGCTGCCTGTGAGCCATGTGCGTAAATGACACAGTGCCTTTGGTAATTATGCCGGAGCCCTTTCATGGAGCATGCTCTGAGAATCGTTAAATGCCCCTGGGAATGGCTTTCCAGGGAGCCGGGCGCTGCTGCCGGAGCCGGGAAGGCATTGTTATTAAAATGGTCAATAAAAGTGAGAACAAGGGATGGAGGGCAGCGGTCCTCGTTAGGGGAGGGAGGAGAACGAACCAAAACAAAACAGAAAACCAGGCTGGGAGGTGTCCAGAGTTATTTTGGCAGTCTGGGTTTCTGGACCGAGGTGCCAAATCACAGCTGCGTGAGAGACTTATTCCCAGTTTGCAGAGGCACCGAACAATCCAGGCAGCATTGTGCTACCTGATTTTTATTTTTTTCATTCCTATTTTTTTGTCCTGGAGGGTGGAGATTAGCACTGGAGTGAAAGGACAGGGAGCTCGTTAGTGCCAGCTCGTTACCTGCCTCCTTGGCCTGCAGCCAGCGAGGGGAACAGCCAAGGTGAGAAACATCCATGTCCTGGGGACAGCTTTGCCTTTCGAACTCCCTGCCCCATTCTCCCAGCTCCAGGGCTGCTCCTTCCCATCCTCTCTGCTGAACCATTCCTGGGGAGCTCAGACCTCTTCCAGAATTCAAAACATAATTGCTGTATTGTGCAATTTTAATTCTTTAAGCCTCTGACAGTGGCTCAGTTTTACTTCTAAATTTCTGACGGTCCATAAAGAACTTCCAGTGTTGTTCAGAGGAGCTGTGGATGCCCCATCCCTGAAAGGGTTTTAGGCCAGTTTGGATGGAGCAACTTGGTCCTGTGAGAGGTGTCCCACCCACAGCAGAGGGATTGGAGTGAGATGATCTTTAAGGTCCCTTCCAATCCGGGCCATTCCATGATTCTATGTTGTAGCAAATCAGCATCTGCAAATACTTCCTGCCATCTCTTCAGTCTATTTTTAGCAATCCTTCTTTTTTTGTTGTTTGTTTTTACATGGCAAAAGTTAAACAAATGGGAGTGGAATCCTGAGGGATTGCAGAGGGCTGGCTTATGAGGCAGGCGTGTGGTTAACAGATTTCACAAAGCACTAAAGTCCTTCTCTCCCTCAGTCCCAGAAGGAGGACTCATGTTCGGCGCAGGGCGAGGCCACCCCGCAGCCCAAGCTCTGCCGCTCCTTCACTGGTAAGTTGGGGAGCTGGGGGTGATTCCCTGCCCTCCTCTGCTCACCCTCATCCCTTTGGGATGGCCCAGCAGGTGACAGGAAGGATGTGGGATGGAAGTGGGGCTCCTTAAATGAGCCTCATGAGTGAGCAAGGAGAGCCAAGGGCCTTCTCAGCCTGACCCGAGATTGGTGTGAATGGTTTGGGTGGGAAGGGCCCTTTCAAAGCCATCTCATCCAACCCCTCTGCTACAAACAGGGACATCTCCAACTAGGTCAGGTTGCCTCATCCAGCCTGGGATGTAGCTGTTTTAATCCACAGTTTACCAGGAATATTTCATTTATGTTCTTCCTGAAGAAAAGCACGAGTGTAAGCAGAGAGAAGTGATAAAAACCACTGCTTCTGGGTAAGTTTTTTCCATCCCAAGGAACACACGAGCACCGTGGCCCCTGAGATACAGCGGTGACAGAGAGGAGATTGTAACCCTTCTGTTATGGTTGCATGGTCATCCCCCCAAAAAGTCCCTTAATGTGACAACATGACATTCCAGATGCTCCAGCAGGACACCTGCATTTTCCAGAGCTGGTTTAAGGTAGCCACTGATGGGAATTTTTGTTCTGCAAAGTTGCAGGTGAGAACTGACAAAAGAATGATGATATTGATCCAAATTCTTTACGTATTTCAAAGTATAAAACTGGGCTTAAATTGCCTTTGGGCTTTTTCTTCCATGGAAACACTGACCTTCGTCTACTGTTTTAAAACTGGGAAGTGATCCTTGGAGTGGAACAGCTCATCCCCAATGAGCACATGGACACCTTGGTGTTTCTTCATTCCTGCTGACCCACAAAGAGGGATGTTTCTCATGGTTTTTCTCTTCCCACAGTGGGGAACACAGAGAAGGCTCGGGAAGGGAAGGAGAGCCGATCCAAGTCCGTGTGTGCCATCCCACCGCCCCAGCCCACCGGCGTGACCGTGGGGAGGAAAGACGTGAGGAAAGAGCTGACTCTGGAGATGTACAAACACAAGGGATGCTCTGGCTCCCCATGAGGGGTCTGGCTCCTTCACGGAGGGCTGCTCGATGTGTAGATAATGTAAATAAGATGCATGTTGGAAAGGACAGCATGAACAGGGTGGAATATTCAGAGTGGTTTGCGTGGAAAATTGCTCTTATTGCCCAGGGCTGGGTTTTTAGTGGGAACTGAGGGAAAAGATGTCCAGCTGAGCACCAGCAATGCCAGGGAATGGCTGAGGGAGCATTTCTAAAGAATTTCTAGGAAAAATTAGCCTGTTCAGTCTGGGAGAATTGCTGAAACTGCCTACAACTGCAAGGAAGGATGTTTTAATAAGGTGAGATACGGGATCTTCTTGTTAGTTTTCAGGGACAGGCTAAACAGCAGGGAGCATTTGGATTATAGGTTGGGAAGAACTTGATAATCTCAAATGAGGTTTTATTAGGGGATGGAGGAAAGAGCAGAAACAGCAACAGATCTTTTCTGTTCCTGGGGAACGGATGGATCCTGGTTATGAACTTTAATCTCATGAAGCCCAAAATTAAATGGCGTGGTTAAATAAGGGGTTGTGTCTTACCTGAGGGATTGTCCCACACCCAGCCACAGTTCTGCTAATGAAAAATTATTGCAGCTGAGCTCAAAGGGAGAAATATGTTCTTACTGATTTTTAAAAATTTATGGAAGGAATGGTTCACCTCAAAGTTAAAATGAAGAAGCTCCAAATCCAGTGGTGATACCAGGAGATGAGGGTGACAGCCCTTAAATAGATGGGAAAGTTTTCTGATGTGATTGGTTGGTTGCATCAATGCTGTAAAGATATTTTGGGGTGATCTGTGCTGCCATAGCTGGGAGCTGTGGGATCAAAGGGGTTTGAAAGTGCCAAGAGGGTGACCCAAACCCTGGCTGCTTCTCCCAGGAAAGGTGTGAGCCCTTTGCACAGCAGATGCAGGTAAACTCCAGGGATAGGACCTGAGGAAGACACATAATCCCAGCCTTGGGTAATTTTCTTTGAAACTCCTGGTACGTTCAAGCCTTTGAATTCTTGTCCTTACTGAACCTGACAGGACAAGTTTTAGTTTTGCATTGACATTTTTCTTTCTCTCCTTCCTCTGATCCAAGAGTGTTTAATCTGAGCAAGTGGCTCTTTTTGAAATGGCATTGAAAGAAGCTGTAGGAATTCACAGGCTCCCCTCCATGATATTTTTGGGCTCACAGAACCAGTCTCCTGTGTGCAGAAATACTCCCTTAGGAGGCTCTTACATGGTACATTGGGGCTTCCATTTTAAATTAAAGGCACAAATTTGTGTGTATTTGCTTTGCAATGATCCGAGGTCTCATTTTCTTCTGAACAAACACCTTTACAGTGTCCTGGCATAGGCTGAGGTGGTTCATGTTGACTTGAAGGTCACTCTGTCACTGGAAATTCACCTCATTGCAAAGGAAAATTGGAGCTTTTAGCAATAGATGTGTGTTTTATGTGTTTATATACATATATGTACATATGTATTGATTTTAATATAGGCTCGTTGTCTTCTTCAGTTAATTGATTACAATTTTGGTTTGTTTCCTAGTTGAATCCATCATGCATGGGAGCCATGTGGATTTGGCTGTACTTGGTTTAGAACACAGCCCATCTTCGAGTATCCTGTAATACATTAAATAATCTATGACATTTATGAATATGTTGAAGTGTTCTACGTTTCTATTTCAATTAAACGGGGATCATCTCTGAGTTATTCCCTCCTTGCATCTCCAGTATGTTCCTGGTGACATCATCAGGAGCTGGGGACACTCAGGGGTGTCTCTGGGTGTCATTCCAGGCAGATCTTCTTGGAACAGCAGCTCCTTCAACCCTTGGCCAGTGATCCCAAGATCATGAGTGAGGAAAGCGATTGTATCGAGGGAATAAAATGGGCGGTTCATTGGTAAAAGCCACTGCATACAAGGGAGAGAAAAAAATACTGAGCCTGAAAGTCCTCAGCTCTTTGGGGCTGGAATGTCCCTGTTCACCTGCAGTTTAATGTCCTCAATGTTTTAAATTTCTCCTTAAATTCTGCACAGTAAACATTCATAGGAGGATTTAACTAAGGTGGGTAATTTTTATTCTGTAGTGGGAGAGCAAAAAGGAAATTAAATCAACTTGCTTGTCGAGGAGTTTTTAATCAAGGATAGAAACTGTGATTGGCTAATTCTTGCTTGGGTTTTGTTTGGTGTTTTTTTGGCTGTTTTGTTTTGGTTTTATGCTTTTGCATCTGAACTGTGGGTTTTTTTGTCCAAAATACCTGGATGTCTGTACCATCTTTGTCTTGCTTCCATCCTTGTCATCTTTGTACAGCAGCCATCATTTTTCTGGGCATCAGGCACTTAAATAAGGAGCTTTTTCCAATTGAGATTCCCATTAGTTCTCTGCAATATCATTATGGGTTATCAAGGACCTTATAAAATGGTGGCTTTTTTGGCAGGGGTAGATTTCTTTGTAATACTGTTGCAGACAACAGAAGTGGCTGGAAAAATGCCAGAAAACGGAATGGAAATTTTATCTGATGTGGGAAAAAAAGGTAAAAAAAATTCCTTGCATTTTTTTGAAATGGTACATTTTCATCTCAGTTCAGCACGAGGGATGTTTCCATGCCAGGATCTCCCAGTTTCTGGCAATTCCAAAGGCTGCTGGCTCCAGGTGTGCAGTGGCTGCAGAGGCTGCTCCTGCCAGCCCCACATTCCCATGCACAGGCACTGGCTGGATCCTTCACGGATCCCAGTCCATCATTCCCTTCCAGCCCCACTTTGAGTGCTGGACCCATCAATACCTCCCTGCTTCATGAATAATTTGCTTGATCTGCAGAGAGTACAATATTCCCTGCAGGACATTTTTTCCCAATGAGTCACTCTGCCCTAAATTTAACCTTCTGGATACTGTGGATTTTTTCTTAAAATTTCTTTACAAAATATAATAGCCCAGCTAAAGCTTTTATGAAGTATTTTCCAGTCACTTAGTGGCCAAGCCCTCTGACTAGTTTGTATTTCAGCCCAGAGTACCTTTGATAATCTTTGCCAGTATCCAGTGTTGGTGGTCTTAAAATTATACAACCGAGTGGAAAACTGTTAAGTGCTCAGGCTTCAGAGCGTGCCTAATTAATTCTTTCCAGGGTTTTAGTCCTTTAAAAAGTGTTAAAAACATGGATTCAGTGTATCATTGAATATTGCATGGTTCTGTGGAAATAAATTGCATCAGTTTGATTCCTTTAGGAGTTCAGAGAGTTTTTGCTCTGTGCTTACTCTGGAAGTTTACAGGAGTATGTGGAAAGTTCAGGTTAAAATGGGCAAAAGTTGTTAATGAGGGGGAGTAGCTCAATGGCAAAGTTAGAGCCCAAAAACCACATCAGAAAACTCTGTGCAAAGACATCAATCAGCTGCATTTGAAAATCAGGCAAAATCTCCCTTGTACCCACAACTCCAAAAGCACTTCCTTATGTGAACTTTAATATTTTTATTTTGAGCAGAAAACCACACTTGTGTTTATTTTATTTCATGACTGCTTAAGGAGATTATAATGACTTAATCCTGGAAAGAGCTGGCAGAGCTTGAGAAGCAGGTGAGGCAAATTTGAGCTTTTTTCTCTCCTGACATCAAGTCCTGGAGGGGATTCAGCCTCAGAAGAACCATTAAGGGTCTTTCAACATCCAGGCTTATGTGCTTCTTCCAAGAGACGTGGAGACGGGAGAGATGAAAAGGGAGCATGTGATGGAGATGAACTGGAGATTTTCATTTTAATGCAGAATTAAAGGGGCAAATGTCAACATGGGTATCTATTGCTCCCCCTTCCAGCACAGCTCAGACTGGGGGATTGCTCTTGGTGAAACCATCGGGGACGTTGGTGGCTTTATCAAGGTAAAGCTGGCAGTGCTTGGGTGCTCTTGTTGTGATCTGGTTTGCTTTGCTGTCCTTGGGTGTCTTGTGCTGAGGTCTGGGGAGAAAACAGTAAAAGAAGAGACTCGAAAGAGATTCACTCGCCCACCTCAGGAAACGCCATGTGGAAGGAATATCTTTTGGAGCAGGACAGATCATAGAACCATGGAATCGTTTAGTTTGGAAAAGACCTTTAAAAACACGGAGCCCAACCATTCCCCCAGCACTGCCAAGGCCACCACTGCCCCATGTTCCCAAGTGCCACACCCACGCAGCTTTTAATTCCCTCCAGGAATGGGGACTCCACCACTGCCCTGAACAGCCTGTTCCAGGATTTCACCACCCAGGGTCGTCAGGCCAAGCTCCAATGAAGAAAGGTCTGGAAATCTCCAAAGGGACTCAGGGAAGTCTCCAAAGGCAGCCCTGAAAACTCATCTCTTTATCAAATTCCAAGAAATCCTCTGCTTTCCACATGAGAGAGTGAAAATATGTTCATCTATCTACATAAAATGTAAATTTTTCTGGGAGCATGGATCAAACCACAGGAAATAATAACACAGACTGTGCTGATGGAGTCTTTGATCAATCCAAAGGTAAAACACCCAATTCTGTGAAAAATCTGAGTTGACTTGCCTCAGGTCTTTGCTGGAATATGTATGTTTGGGAGAGTCACAATTTAGGTTTAAAAGCTTAAGGGAAAAAAATTCTTCAGGGTCAATTAGGAATTAAAAAAATTCCTCAGGATACAACTTTCCCTTCCATCCACTACAGTCCTGGAGCTGCCCATGGTGGCACTATCATTTGACCTCTATGGATAAGAGGATGCTGAATGAAGGTCCCTGCTGGCACCAGGAGAGGCAAGGGAGGAAAGGGAGGGTTGTTTTCCTTGGAAATTAAATCGTATTTGTGTCTGCCTTTGCATGGAATGTGGTACTGGTCTGTTAATTCACCCCCTGGCTCGGTGTGGCATTCCAGAGATCCCAACACAGGCTCCACAGGACAACCAACATCATTACCACTTTCTACAGCTGTGGGAGAGGCCACACGGTCTCATTGCCCAGGAATTTTTTGGACCCTGAAGGTGATGAGCACATGCTTGGGGCTGCAACAAGGAATCACAGAATCATCCTGGAATCACAGGATGGTTGGGGTTGGAAGGGACCTTAAAGATGATCCAGTTCCAAACCCTGCCATGGGCAGGGACACCTTCCACTGGACCAGGTTGCTCCAATCCCTGTCCAACCTCTCTTTGAAAAGAAACACCTGTCAGGAGTGGGATTTCAGTGCATGGAGAGACATTTCAACTTTGGGAACTCAATTCCTGTTCCACAGCCTAGGAATTTGGAGGATGTTTGACTGGGCACCAGCTGTCCTGTGAAGAGCCAAGGCTGGGCACCAGCAATGCTCTGCTTCAGCCATGCAAGGTTTTTCTGCCAGTGGGTCCCAGAATTCCTGAGGACACTTCCAAATGGCAAACAGCACTAACTCGGGATGTGCAGTAGCACAAAAGCAGCAGCGCCAAACACAGCTGGCTCAAAACACACCCAGAAATGGGGAAGTGTGCATTAATCCCTTTTTTAAAACAAAAATACACAAGTACCCACTTTGCATTTTAATTTTATGTAATTGCAGTGTGAGCTACAAAAAAAATCCTCACTCCTGGTGTGCAAATCCTTGTTTTTACCCAGCTCCTCTGAGCGTTGCCAAAGCTCCTGTCAGTCGTGTCCAGCTTTGAGGAGATCACAAGAAGAGATGGCAACCACCTGTCCTTGTCACTTGAGACAAATTTAACCAGGACTGTGTGGTAGTTAAATGGCAACTGGTTGGAATCGCACTAATGGATTATTTAGGTGATAGATAAGTTATACTTTGTATTTAATCAACCATTTTATGTTCAATACAAAGAGCTCGCCTTTGGTGTAGTGGAGCACCAGTGACTGTGAGATGGGTGTGTTATTGCTGTTCAAAACTATGGGAAAAGAGTGGATATGCTGGGATGAGGTGGGAAAGGGAAATTTGTGTAGGAATGGGACGAGTGCCGGTTCAGGGAGAGTTGATCCCAAGAACCTACAGGGAGACCCATTGCAGCAGCTGGGAGTGTTTCCAGTGGAATGGCAGGACAATGGGACGGACAGAATGTGTTTATTCCTGCAGAATCCCAGCTCTGTGGCTGAGTTTTGACCCTGCATGATGGTAAGTCTGCACCCTGTCCCAGCTCTCCTTTCTCCCTGCGTTGGTGAAGAGAATTCTCTGGATCCTGGATCATGTGGAATTCCTCACGTGCTCACTGTCAGGTTAAACCAGGAGCAACTCTGCCCCTGGGACAGTGAGGGGAAGAGGTCTAACGTGTTACTTAACAGCTACCCCTGTGATATTTAAGAAAGACAGTGCAGAGGATAAAATAAATTATTATAATTTAAATTTTTTTGTGCTTATAGAAGATTGAGTACTTTCATCACTCTGTATGCCTCAATAAGAAATGTAGTCAAAATTTTTGTCAATCCTCTCCAGGTTCCTCAGCCAGTGTGCAGTTGCTTTGAGATGCTCATATGTTCACAGGTAACTTTAAATATTAAAATTAATTTGGCAACACAATTTCCCATAGGATAGGGAAGTCAGCATCATTTCTTCCCCCTGTTTAGAGCAGGTCATGACTAAGGCTAAGATTAGAAAACCAGAACTTGATTTTTGACTATAATTTAAATTTCTTCTCCCAGCCTCCTGGCATGTCACAGGAATATAGTTATTGCACTACAGAAATTATAATTTTCCTAGTCTGGCATCCCATTCCTGGCAGTGATCTGCAGCAGATGCTCCAGTAGAAGCCAAAAACATTAGGAAGTAAATGGCAGTGAAATTCCATGCAGGAATGTTCCCAGGAGACACTTCTCCCATGGCAGGCTGGGTGGGTGTGAGGGGTATGGATCCATATAATCCACTTTTCTGTGGCAGGAGGGAGAACATCATTTACAACTGCAGGACACCCCCGGTGTGTCCGTGTGTGCACCTGGTTGGATGCTCCTTGTCCAGCTCCATGTGGACCTGCCTGGTGCAAAGGTGGTGATTGCATCACTTCCAAGAGGGCTGGGATATTTAAGATCTCCCACTGTTTTAATGTTTTTCTTGGATCCCTGAGGTTGCTTTCTGTAAAAGCTGCATCAGAGTTTTGCTCAGAGGAAGAAGGAGACGCAAATTCCAGAAGTGCCACCTGTGGGACACAGTGAGAGGTATCACTGCAGTGCTTGAGGACACCACGGGCTCCATGGTGTGGGGAAAACCTTTGAGTCCACCCCTGCTCATCCATGCAGAGAGGGATGGGAAAAGCTCCCCGGTGGCCTGGGAATTCTGCACTCGTGACCCAGAGCCGTGTCCTGAGGGCTCCCGGCTCCACTCCTCCGGCAGGAGCAGCCATGTGTCGCCTTGGATGGCTCCCTGCTCTGCCTCAATAGCTGTTTGTCATGATCCTTAATGCCACAGCTGCTTGCTTGTGCCAGGTCATCTGCTTTTATTAGTCCTGCTCCACCACCCACTGAAACTCACACCAGCCAGGAGATCGTTATCCACATCCAAAAATAGCAATCCTCTGGCCCTGCTCTTCCAGAGACCTGGGAAACTTGGGGGTTTTCCTCCTTTTCTCCAGTTGTGCTGGTTTCCCCCCTGCTGCCCCATGAAGGCCGGAGCAGCCGCCCTGGCAGCCGGGATCCTCGGAGGCACCGGGGTGTTGCTCTTCCTCATTGCCTTTGGGACGGATTATTGGCTTCTGGCCACGGACACCTGCGCGGTCTTCGAGCATGGGAACAGCACTCTGAGCACCGGAGTGGTGAGCTCTGAAACCTTGTACTTTGAAAGAACTTACCTAAATAATTTCAAATCGAAAATTTTGAAATCTGTGATAATATTTATGCTCAATGAACGTGACCTGTTAATGTTAAACATCAGCCTGAGGTAAAACTTTAAATTCTTTAAAATCCTAACCAGCTTTTCCATAATATTGATTATTTTGACTTGAGTAAAGTGTGTCTAGGAAACATTAAGACGGCACCTCTGTAATCTGGCAGATAGGAATATTAGAGAATGAAAGGCAAAAATGTAAGAGCTTTAGTTGTTGACAGCATTTCCCTCTAAAGACAAAAGATATCTCCTGATATTTGCCATTAAAAGATTTCTCCCTCTCTAGGTTCTTCATTTAAAACTAGTTCATGTTTAAAAGTGTGGGGCTTGGCAATCACTTCCATCTGAAGTGATACAGCTGCAGCACAGACACCAAGCAAAAGTGAACATCAGACACAGAGCAGAGCAGATGAGTTCCTGCCCATCCAACCAGTGGCCTGGATATCCTCAGAGTAAGATTTGTATAGGATTTTAGTTAGCAGGAAATGTAATTTTCAAGGGACAGTTTGATATTTTAGTGCTAAGGGCTGGTGTCGCTCGTTTATAGATCCCTCAAGCTGGATTTTTGCTGCACTTGCTGTTGTCTAACTCTTCAATGAAATAACAACCAGATCAGTTCCTCGAGCCACCCACTCCCCCGAAATGTTTTTGTGCCAATCAATGTGTGGTTTCCATTACAAAATGACAGGAAGATCCTTGTTGTGTGCAGACTTTTTGTTACTTCAAAGTTCAATCCAATTAGGTTTGATTTTTTTCCTGGTGTGGTGAGTCACCCTGGGTAAGCATCATGATGCCAGCAAGAAATATTTTTCTTTCATTTCAGAATCCCATAATCAAATGTAGGGCACTGTTTGCTTGAGTCATGGTTCCAAGCGACTTTCCCTACTGAAAAGAAAAAAATTATGATGGAAAAAATGCTTGGAGAAGTGAAACAGAAGACGGGGTCTTCAGTTTTGAGCAGCTCAGTAAAGCCCAGGGATGGCAGAGACAGAGAAGTGCCACTTGTTTTTCGTGTTCTTGGGAAGTGACAGTGTTAATTGTTTCACATTTTAGTTGTTTTTTAAAGTGGAGAGAGCAGAGATTGTGCACTGCACGACATGAATAAGCATCTCAAACATTTCAGAGATGCTCTTGGCCAAGTGTTGGGGAGCCTGACACTGAGGCGGTGACTTCAAAAGCACCAGGCAGAAATAGGAACTGCTCTTACTCTTCCCTCTGAGCTATTTTATTTCTATTTCAGACACTGTTTCTATTATTTCTATTTCTGTTACTGGTTGTGGATAACAGGCTCTGTTTTTACCTTCTCTGCCCTTGCTTAAACTGTCAAATCCTGTCCCTTACAGATAAGGATGGGCTGAGTATCTGGTAAACTCAGTGAAATGTGCCTTGGATGCACCAAGTCAGAGCCACCAGCTGAGGAAGTTTCAGGGCTGAATGCTCCCCTTGCCATAGTCAGGATTTTATCCTGAAAGTAAAAGGAGAATCAGGTCAGAGCTCTGGAAGCTGCCACAACGTGATGCATAAGAACATCGAGGCGAGGGAAGGCTGAGATCTCTGGGGAGAACCCAGAGCCCCTTCCAGTGCCTAAAGGGGCTTCAGGAGAGCTGGAAGGTGACTTGGGACAAGGGATGGAGGGACAGGACAAGGGGGCATGGCTTCCCCCTGCCAGAGGGATACTGGGGAGAAATTCTTCCCTGTGAGGCCCTGGCACAGGGTGCCCAGAGAAGCTGTGGCTGCCCCTGGATCCCTGGAAGTGTCCAAGGCCAGGTTGGATGGGGCTTGGAGCAACCTGGGATAGGGGAAGGTGTCTCTGCCCACAGCAGGGGGTGGGACTGGATGGGCTTTAAGGTCCCTTCAACCCAAACCAGTCCGTGAGAGGCGTAAGTACCTTTGGCACCTCCCATCTCCTTTCTCTGGTTCACAGGGCCCATTCCTCTACGGACATTCCCCATGCATCATGAAACATAATTTTGTCACAGTCCTGTCTGAGGCAGATAAAACTCGTTTTGAGGATAATTTTAATAAGTTCTTTGGTAAATCTTCCATGACTAAACTTTGCAATATCCTTCCTCCAAGAAAGACCAAAACCTTGTGCTGGCAGGTCTGGTCTGGGGGTTGGAGGAAGGTGTTTGAGGAGTAGAATACACCCAGAAGGCCCAGCTCCCTGACATTCCCATCCAGCTCAGTCCAGCTGGGGTTTAAGGACAGCAGAGAAAGAGGCAAATGGTTTGTGCAGGTCTGCAGGACAACTTGTTATCACAAAATTTCGTAGCTGTGACATGGCAGAAAGTCAAGGACAGCAGCTCCTCCGTGTTCTGCAACCCCTGCAAAACTGACTCAAAAAACAAATGAAAACCCAATAAAAACTAAATCAATGTCTGTCTAAGCAAAATATACACTGTTTGCACCATGATCTTCCCTGTTTCAGCCTGGACTTTCATTCCTCCCCAGGCTGAAACTCCAACAGAGGTTGGGAAGGAGATCCTCACTTTCCACCACGAGGGTTTCTTCTGGCGGTGCTGGTTCTTTGGCGAGGGCCACCCTGAGACCATCTGGACCTTCTGGTACAGTGAGTACAACACCACCACTCTGTATCCACAGCACTCCCTCACAGTTTAATGGGAAACAAACATAGGAAGTGCTCCCAGGGATGCAGAGACAGTTTTTATTTCATTTTTGTCATTCTCATCGTCTCTCAAAAGCAAACCTGGGTCACTCTCTTTGTGCCCTTTCTGTGTTGTTTTTTTCTTTTTTTTGACTTGGATTTTGCTCTCAGAGGGTTGTTCACAGAAATGTTGCAGCCTCTTGATGCCATTTAATTTATTGCCTACAAAGCTGTGTGAAGTGGTGTCTTCCACCAGCAAGGAGAGCCCTTCCTTCCTCCCCCTCCCTCCCAATACCTCTTGATGTTTGTGTTCAGCAAAGTTCTGTAAATCCGAGCCCATGCCCTTCCTGGCATTGCTCTTCTGTCCCTGTTTTCTGCCTTCCAGGTGCTCAGCATTCCCAGCTCCCACTGATTTCAGCACTGGGAAGGCTGGAAGTGCACGTGTGGTGTCCCTGGGTGCTCAGGACCAGTGGTGCACCATGGAAGGCCATAAACACATCTGTTTATACTCTTTAAGATCCTGCTGGTTTTAAGGTCATTGAAATTACACTTGAGAATAATCAGAGAGGGATGTAAAATCCTTTATTTTTTGGAAAACACATTCACTTTTCAAAAACAAATTGAAGGAGAAGGTGAAACCTGTTCTGTGACACCAGTGGGTGCCAGCCTGGTGGCCTTTGTGCAGTGAAGGGTTGGCCCAGTGAACCAGGTGCTCCCACAAGGAATAGGAAAGGAGTGAGACCACCCCAGGACATGGCTGGCACCAGCCCTGCTGGCAGCCACAACTCTACAGTAGGATTTGGGATAAAACCCCCCAAATTTTAAATAAGTTCTGCAAAGGCTTTAAACACCACAAAAACCTTGGGCCTGTGCCCACCGAGGCCTCGGTGGAGGATGTTCCTGTGGTTGTGGAGCAGCACAATCACCTCAGAGGGCACTTCTCTGCAAATAATGCAGGTTCCCACACTAAATTTACTCTGCAGTGATTAAAATTTCAAATGACTTCGCTGTCCCCCAGTCCCTGACCTGTTTCCTGTAAAATCTTGCAGGAATAGTTCCCGCCACCATTCAACTGAACAATGGGAGGTTTTTCACACAGAAAGTTTGTGATAAAAAAGGACAGGCTTGAGACAGGGAGTTTGCTGCTGAATTACATTATATGGAAATACATAATATAATTTTACCTGAAGTAAAATGAGTCACTCTGATAACTGGCAATTTTTTTTGCTACTTCTTTAGGTATTTATTATAATAGGATTGATCATGGCAAATTAATTTGCTGCTCTTGTGGATGTAATAATTAATTCAATAGGTATTCCATAGTCAATTTAGCATGAACTAATGTCCACCTATTATAAAGTGCTCCTTTGAGCTGGGGAACATATTTAAATAAGTGGCCAACCATTAATTAATTCATTTAACATTCATTCTATTACTGTTAATCATGATAAGCCTCAGTGGTATTAATATTGATGGGGCACTTCCATTCTAATTGTGCTTTTCCTTCTCACCAGCTGGAGGTCTTGGAAGTACCTTGTTCTGGTACCCAAACACTTTGACCCTTCCAGGTGGTCAGGCACATTCTCTGGAGGAAAACAGCAACGAGAATATTGACACTGACTTCAGTTGTTCCATCTTTCATGATTTTTGTCCACCTCAGACTCAGGTTATGAAGATGAGAGGATGTGCAAGGAACAGTGTCAGATCTTTCGTAACTCTTATTTCTATTTTTATTTTCCTCTCTAACCAAGATTCATTATCTTTTTTGCCTCCCCAGCATTCTGATGTCACTGAGGGTTTTGCAGGTTTTGCACAACAGCACATCACCATCTCAATCCTGTAACTGTGATTCTGCTGGAAATAAAAGCAAACAGGGATTTAATTCTTCTTTTTTTCGTCTTTTCCAGCCAGCCAAGCACACTCCAAGTTCTGCATGCATGGCTACCTCTTCCCCATGCCCATTGCTCTCGGACCTTTCCCCCATCCCTCCTACGACACAACTGCAGGTGAGTTTCTTTCCTTCTCCCCCAGCAGCTCCTTTTCCAAGGAATCAGGCAGAGATTTGGGGTGTGTGTCAGTGCTGTGGTTCTCCTGTTGTAAATGCACATGGCCAAGCATGGCCAAGACCTTTGGAAAGCTCCTTTACAAACAAGTCCTGCTTGGTTGGCTGCCCCAAGCACACATTGAGATGTTCTCCCACGTTTTCTCTCCTCCAGCCCAGCTGTGCTGGGATGGGCTCTGCTGCCTCCCGCTGGGTGCTCAGCACCTACTCCTATGAGTAAGGCAGGAGGATAAATCCGCTCTCTCCCACCTCCTCACTCACTGGGAAGAGCTGGAGCCAGAAGACCCAAACCCAGTCTAGTGCTGACTTGGTCCCAGAGTCTGGTTTCCTGGGATAGCTCAGGTGTTGAATTGTTGCAAGACAAAATAAACAAGCCCTGGAAAATCAGTTAAAGACCAAATTGTTAGAAAACCCTCGTGACTGACTTATTTTTAATGCACTGAACACTACGCAGTTGGAGAGCTCCCTTTCAACTGGGTCCCTTTTTATTTATGTTTCTCTATATTTTCTGAGTTCTTTAATGAATCAGCTGCTGTTAGGAATTTTAATTTGCTAAATTGGTGGCAGCAGTTAGAATTAATTAAATGATCTTTTTTGAAATGAATTGATTTCTTTAAATAGTGTGCATCAGTCTGCCTTGCCTCCGGGGAAGCAGGGCAGACGTTCTGCACAAACAAACATCTTGACCTTTTCCTTAGCCTTTAGCAGTACCTTTTTTTAGTTTTATTTCATTTTTTTTTCCTCTATGAGAAATTAATTAAAAAAAAAAAAAACCATTGTCAGTAGGAGCATGTGAGGGAGAGCAGCTCGTTTCTTTGGCTGTGCTGTGCAGGATTCCCACCCCGAGGAACGCTCCGCGGTGTCAAATGGATACGAGGGACCTGTGGAGGGAGGAAGAGGAGGAGCTGGTGCAGGATATGCGGGATAAGCTGTGGGATTGTTTCTGCTTGGGAGAGACGGGCACAGCGTCCAGGTTCTGGATGATCCCGCTGATCAACACACACTATTTTTTCCGTCCTAAATAAAGGGCGCTGGAGGCATCTGTCCCTGCCTGTCAGCCCGGCTATGGAACCCTCCCCAGCTGCCTCCCAGGCGTGTCCCCTGGGACAGTCCCGGCTCGATCTCGATGTTCACAGAGGTCTTTTCTGACCTTAAGGGTTCTGTGAAGATGCCGGGAAGGGGGGGCTGCGCCCGGGGTGCTGCGGGCTCTGCCTGTCCCTGTCACCCCTGGGGACGTGGGGCGGCTCAGCCTCCACATTTTGGGCAGGGCTCCTCCCCTGCCCCAATCCTGTGCAAGGCCCTCGGGGGGAGCAGCCACTTCTGTCGTGAACACCCTTTTCTTTCTAACCAGCCCATCCTCATCTGCAAACGCTGACAAAACAGGAGGCTGTCCAAGGAGAGGGGTCCTCCAGCTATGACCTGCTCCAGAGATAATTCTGCCTTATCTGCATCCTCTTAGGCTCCCTGAGAGAAACGGGTGACGGGAGGTTAAACATGAAAATGAATTCTGTGGTTTTGGAGAGTTCAAGATACTTATCTCTCCCTAAGTGGCTCTCCTGACAAAATGGTTTCAAATGAGGAAAACGCATCTTCTCTGTATCATTTTTCTTTCAAGTGTGAATCATTTCAGCATTACCCACTTGCTCGTGCTCGGCTTAAATCGAACTGAAGCTTCTGGAAAACAACAGGCAGGGTGAGATGTGGTGGTCCAAGGGGTCAGATTAATCAGGGGATGGGGAACAGGGTATCAGAGGGTCTCTACTGCAAAACCACCACCTTTGGATAAGGTTTATGGCAGTGTCTAGAAGACACTTGGCTACTGGGAGACTTATATTTGTGGGCTACATCCCATCCTGTCCCATCTGGTGGGATGCGATGGACCAAGCTTGCTCGGCTCCGCCTGGGATGGTTGTACACAACAAAACCCCAAATTCCTTGGATGGAGAGGCAGCTGCTCCCCGGCCCTGTTCTCTTTCCCGGAGTCAAACAAGGCCACTAATGGGGGAGCTCATGAGCTCCTGTTTTCCCTGCAGTCCTGCCAACAAACACCGCCTTTATTTTAAACCAGGAGCCTGGCACCTTCCCGAAGTGTTAATTAAAGTGGAACAAAGCTGTGGTCTGACTGCACCTCTCCAAATTTTGCTATTTTCTTTCCTTTCTTGCCAAGGTTTTCCACACCCCCTGGCACAGCTAAGAACGGTGTCCTTTCCTCCCACCGCCTTTCGTGGTGTGCTTCCTTGGCAAGCCTTCCCAACCCTTTGGCCTCATTCCAGTTCCATTCTGTAGGGCATGACATTCCCCCTGAACCCGTGGCTGTTCCAGGTGCCCTGGCAAAGCCGGAGCCTCAGCTCTGCCTGTCACAGCAGCGTCACAGGTTGTTGTTTTTACTGTTGCTAAAGCGGGAGTTAAACACGGAATCATTAAGAAAAAGACTTCTGAGGCTGTACAAAGCCTCTTTCCATCTCCTTTCTCTGACTTTGCTCCTGTTGCAGTGTACAGAGGCTTTTGGACGGCGTTCATCCTGCTGGCCGTGGCTGCTGGGCTCGTGGGGGGGCTCCTGCTGGTGTGTGGGGTCCCCTTCTCCAGTCCCCGCTCCTACAAAGTCGGGGGAGGATTCCTGCTGCTCTCAGGTGAGGCAATACGGCCGGGGCAGGGTGGCTTTGGAATGGGAGGCAGGTGGGGATGAGGTGCTGCTGTGGGAGATGGGGCTCTGATGGGAGCAGCAAAAGATTTCCCTCTTCCCCAGTGGAATTAAACTCCTGTGAGCTCTGACTAACCTGGTCCAGTGGAAGGTGTCCCTGTCCGTGGCCTTTATGGTCTTTAAGGCCCCTTCCAAACCAAACCATTCTGTGATTCCATGATTCTATGCTCAGCCAGGCTTTAGCAAGATAATCCTTAATCCTGACAAGGCTGAGATTTTTGAAAATCACTATTTTTTTACTATTCCTCTATGCAACCCTTTTATTTCAGTAAGGGCTGCAGGTGTGTTAAGGCTGGGCAGCATCAGCCCCGCTCAGTTCCCCAAAGTCAGGCTTTGCATTTGGGCTGCTCCTGCCTCTGCCGCTAGCTTTGATAGAGCTGGAAGCCCACAGAGTGATGAAAGGCAAACCCCGTGATCCAAAACGAGAGGGCTGGCTTAAGGAGACCTGAAAAGATGAAACGATGGCACTGCAGGAAAATGAATTAAAAATAGGCATTTATTCATTTTTCCCACTGCTGTTACCAATGATTCTACTGAATTATCACTTGGGCTTTTTCCTTTTCTGTATTTGAGAGGAATAACTGGCTTCAATAGTAGAAATACTTGATTTATACCAGTGACTCAAACTCAGAAAAAAGCTCTTTTATGACTCAAGCAGCCACAGGCTGGAGCTTAGTTGAGCTGCGCCAAGTGAAGAACTTCGTAATGAAATCAGGCTTTTCTCTGAAAAAACACTGCTTAATTGCAGATCCTTCACCAGCTCCTGCTTCCTCATATCTGGCATTAATCAAACATGAGACACTGTCTTTGCTCTCACTTTGGGCTTTGAGTGTGCCCAGATTTGGGAGGCCTGAAAACATTAATGAAAATATCTAACAAGAAAGGTCCTGACATTGACCCATGCCCCCAGGTGCCACATCTACACAACTTTTAAATTCCTCCAGGGATGGTTGTTCTACCACTGCCCTGGTTAGTCTGTGACAGAGATGGACAATGCTTTCCATGAAGAAATTCCTCCTGCTGTCCAACCTGAGCCTCCCCTGGCCCAGCCTGAGGCCGTTCCCTCTCATCCTGTCCCTGTTCCCTGGGAGCAGAGCCCGATCCCCCCGGCTGCCCCCGCCTGTCAGGGAGTTGTGCAGAGCCACAAGGTCCCCCCTGAGCCTCCTTTGCTGCAGGCTGAGCCCCTTTCCCAGCTCCCTCAGCCGCTCCTGGGGCTCCAGACCCTTCCCCAGCTCTGTTCCCTTCCTTGGACACGCTCCAGCCCCTCAATGTCTCTCCTGTCCTGAGGGTCCCAGGGCTGTCCCCAGCACTGGAGGTGCCCCAGCAGTGCCAGCACAGGGCACAGGTAATGCCCTGGGCCTGCTGGACACACCTCGGCTGGGACAGCCCAGGAGCCATTGGCCTCTTGCCCACCTGGGCACCTCTGGGCTCGTGTCCAGCTGCTGGCACCAGCATCCCCAGGGCCTTTTCCACAAACAGATTCCCAGCCACTCTGCCCCAAGCCTGTAGTTTTCCGTGGGGTTGTTGTGATCCCATAATGGATAATAATCCAAGGGCTGTACCACGGCAGGGAGCTTTCTCTTCCCATCTGTAGTCCAGGCTCCCAGAAGGCAGCAGATGTCCCTGAGGAGTGGGTCCAGCCTGCACGTTAGGCAGAAATATCACAGAAAAGGATGCTAAGTAATACTCAACCATCTTCTTTTTTTTTTTTTTTCCATTGTTTTTCCACTTTATTTGACTATTCCTTGATTAAAAGGCTGGGGCTTAGAATGTGACACTTTTTAGAAGAGCTGATTATGCATCACATAAACCTCTTGGCATCAGACAAAGATGCTGCTGTTAAAATTGAAGTTTGTATTAATGCAGCTTCAATCTGAACAGCAATCATTGTTATTAACAGTCATTCGGGGGAACGAGTTCAGCTGGAAGACACTTCCTACTATATTTTCCATTCAAATGATAGCAGAAGGATTCAGTGTTTTTTTCAGCAAAGTTTCCTTAGTGTTTCAACTGATCCTTTTTTTCGGGGGGGCTTATCCTGATCTCAGACCTCTGGATCCTGCTTGGCCCCGGCTTCTGGATGGATTTGGGTTGCATCCCTCCATGGTTATTTTCTTGTTATCCCTTCTAAAAATATTTTGCATAATTGCGCTAAGCAGTAGGAACAATGGATTTAACACAGCCTCAAGTCTCCAGCCATCCCTTTCCTTTGGATAGCGGGATGTGGAGGGATGATGCAGGAGAAAGCGCCTCTTCTCTTCTAATCATGGCCTGCGGGTCAGTGTTAATTAACCTCCCTTGAAGAAATGATCTCTCCTTGAGGAAGTGTGAAAAAGCTGGCAATCTGCAGGGTGGGAATGTGGTCTGGCAGTCGATGGGGAGATGGAGCACCAGGACTGCGGGATGTCCCGGACTGGAAGGGAACCTTTCACCAACAGCTTTGTTCTGCCCACGAACGCCCTACTTTGGGACAGGTCGTGGTTATTCATTGCAAAATGATGTCACTTTTTCTACCAAAAGGCTTTAAAGGCACTATTGGTGCAAATGCATTCCCAGACATTTATGGGTGACCAGCCTGGCATGGTCCTGAGGAGGGTTGTGTGTCCCTCTGTCTCAGGGGGAATCTGGCACTGAAGGGCAAGAATTGTTATGGCTCAAGTGGATCCCTTTGGATTTCCCTCTGAGATGCCTTTTATTTACTGTACATTCCAGAGGGCAAATCTGGCTGTGCCAGCTCCCATAACCAATGGACTGCTCCTTGGGAGGCGTTGCTGAGAGCCCTTCCAAAGCATTGGAGGCATTTCTCTGGATTTCCTCCACTGGGTGACTGGAAAGAGCTGGAGCCCATCTGACGTTTGCTGGTGCTGCCTTTGCACATCCACAGCCCCAGCTGAGCAGTTTTCCCTGCCAGCCTGCTCCCAAAAGCACCTGGAATACACAAGCCAAGAGCCAGCATGCTGCTTTCCTTCCAGCATTTGCCATCTCAGAATGAGCTTCAGTGCTTCCAAGGGGTGGCAGATCCTGCCCAGTGCCTGATTGTCCCCTTGTTTCAGTAGTCAGAGGTTGGTTAATTGTCACTACAATGTCACCAAGAGGGCTGGATGAGCTCTCTGCTGCAGCTTCTGGAAGCTCTTTGAGTTGCTGAGACAACTTTCCTCGTGCTCCTTCATTTTTCCTACCTTGTGCTCCTCAGTTTTCTTTTCCTTTGGGCATTTTAGAGACCAGACTTAGAAGTGCAGCACTGGCACGGGTTACCCAAAGAGGCTGTGGATGCCCCATCCCTGGAAGTGTTCCAGGCCAGGTTGGATGGGGCTTGAAGCAACCTGGGATGATGGGTCTTGTCCCTGCCCATGGTGGGACCAACCTGTTCTTCAGTGTGACCCGACAGCATGGAAAAAAAGGCAGATTTCCCAGTCCTGTCAGTTAAAGGGCTGAGTTTTTTGCTCAAATTCTGCTTCCCAAATGGAGCTGCTCCACTTTGGCAGTCTCAGGCTCCCCACGTGCAGTGAAGGCTGACAGTTATGGAAGGGCAGCTGAAGGTCATCCCTCCATTTCCTCATTATTAACATCCTTTAAGAGGAAACGAGTGAGAGAGGAGAACGAGTCAAAGTTCATTATTCTCCTAATTAGCAGATTACACAAAAGTTCAGTAGCTTCCCCAGAATAAGAGTTAAAGATTGAGTTCACTCACCTGTCCCCACAATTAGCAGCTATAAAGGCGTCACAAGGAAATAAAGTGAGAGAAGGGAAAAGCTCCACTTCAATTTACCCACACGGAAAACGCAGGTCCGCTGGGAGAGGGGGATGGAGCTCCGGGCTCCCGGATCTGCAGCTCACAAAGGAGACAGATTTAATACCCCACTGCAATTTTCTGGCAATTAGCCCCTCCCCAGAAGATGCCGTTGACCTCATCAGCCTGGAGATGGAGTTTCGCAGTTAATTTTTCCTAGTTCCATCCTAATGAACAGAGGCAAAAGGAGGAGAGGGAGAAGGAGACAAGGGAAGGGATCACTTGGGTAATTTTCCAGTGGAGAAAGCACAGGGATGCTGAGATGGGCATGGGGAGGAGGTTTGGTGAGGTCTTCACTTACCCAAACCCAACACACACCCTTGTGTCTCAGGTGTGGGTGCCAATGACGGTCTCATTTTTAGGGCAGAAAACAACATTTTTTTAGTTTTTCATCTTGCTGCCCAAAGCAGGAAGGAATTGGTTTCTACATCCAAAGCTGGCAGGAAACAAAAATGATTTTCTGCTTTCCACTAAAAGCCCCAGAAAGGAGGGAGTGAAGTGAAACCTGTTCAACAGATGAAAAATCCCAAATACAACAGCAAAAAACCAAAAATGCCAAACACTTTGGTAATATGGGAGTGAAACTTCCTGATTTTCTCATGATGAAGACTCTGCTCATGGCTGTAAGTGTGACAAATTCTAGGCAGGTTCAGGGATACTTGTGATTGCTCCAAACAAGGATTTCTGGCTGAGCAGATTTCAGTAAGCTGCCCTTTTTGAGCTCCCACCATCCTTTGGCTGCACCTGCCCTTCTGATTTTCCTTTCCCACCGAGGACATGGTGTAAATCCCAGGGATTCTTCATCGCTCAGCTGTAATTATTCCAGGGAAGAAGGCTGCTTGCTTTACATATTCTTGTCATTTGCCCAGAGTGTGAAAACATTCTTAATTTAGATGCCATGGCCATGCCATCACCTCCAGTACCTGTTTAATAATAAATCCTTCCATACAAGACCTGGAGCTTCTCCTGAGGACAGAGCAGGGGCCAATTCCCATTCCTTATCTCATGAAGAGGTTGGGGATGGCACCACCCACACGTGGGACTTCCCACACCCTTCTCAGTAAGAACTGGAAGGTTTTCATCTGATTACCTCAAAAAATGAGACTTAGGCCATCTAAATTGTCCTGGGAGAAATCAGCACAGAATTCCTGGTTATTTAAAGCAAAATTCCAAAGTAGTTTTCCATACGCACGTTCTCTGTCCCACTGGGGCTGCACTTTCATTTGCGTCTCTTACGGTAGGTATTATAAGTTAATGAAATAGAAATTGATCTTTAAAGGAGCACTTTTCAAGGTTCAGTTGCTATCTAATTAATTTAATTTTAAATTACATCAGTAATAAAGACTTAATTGCCTTCTTATCAATACATTGTATTTTGTAAGGGACATGCGACTATTTGAACACGCCATCGTTTTCTTATAGTAGAATAATTGGTATTTTAAGCATACAACTATCATAGTAAGTGTAAAATATTTATTTGTGCACTTAATTTCAAGTGGTATCAAAACCTCAATGAACATGCAAATGTTCCAGCAGCTGCTGTTTAACTCCTCGCCTGCCTCTCCAGGAAAAACAAGGACTCCTCCGCGTCAAGGAGAACGGCTGGAATATCAGCATGGGGAGATGTAAAGAGTATTTGTATGGCTACACCAATTTTTGATTGATAGGGTTGCACTTTTTTAGAGCATGGGAAGCAGTTTAGCAAATGTGACAGCTTAGGGTGGGGAACTGCAACTTCTCTCATTCTTAGTGAGGACTTTGAAGCCTCTTACCTTCTTGTGAGTCTTATTTTTGTCTCTGAGATGTTTTTATAACCGTTATAAACAGAATCACAGTAAAACACAGACGTGTTTTCTCTGACTGAAGATTCAGTAACCTCCCTAAGCAGATAAATCAATGTCAAGCTTTACTCCTTTCCTTTCCTTTCCTTAGTACAAGAGCTGGATTTTGGAGTGTATAAGCTGCCAGGAAGAATAATTAAATACACCACAACTACCTTTGATTTAAAAATGGCAAGGGGAGAAATTAAATCCTGCAGAAGCCACAACACAGCCACAGAACTGTGTGGCAACTTGTCAACTAAATTAATTTCGAGCTGTTCACTTCAACCATAAAAATAATATAAGCTGTAATGTATTTCTTTCATATATGTGTGTGTGTATATCTATATGTTATACAGCGCCATTTAAAAATAGCAGCTTCTACCTGTGAAGTAGGAAGATCAGATATTTCTGAACTGCTTTCAGACCTGTCATCACACCATCACTGTTCAGCTTTAATGGATGTTGAGTTTAAAATGCACCATAGATATATATTTTTAATGATACACAGTAAATGAGATTTGTGCCACTCTAATTTTTGTCACCTGCTTTGAGCCCTGTGGTATAAGCTGCTTATTATTCTTGTTGTTATTCTGGTATTTAGTAGCCCACCTAAGATTAATATCTCATGGCTGTGTCCCTTTCCCACTCCATAACGTGTTGGCCCTGCAGGCTCTGCTGGCCCTGGGGGTGGCAGGTTCAGTGGCAGAATTTTGCCATCATCAGGATTGATTCCTGGTAGGAATTGGCTATGACACTGCTTGGAAGGGCAGATACAAAAAAGGAAGAAGTCTTGGTGTCTCCTCATTCATGTCTGAGTGGAAAAGGTGTAGCATTCCACCTCTGAGAGAGGAACGCAGGTCCCTGCTGGGAACATCAGCCCTGCTCCTCTGGTTTCTCCATGGCCATATCCCGTTGGAGCAGAGCCTTCAGAAGTGCTGGTGATCAAAGCACAAGGTGTCAGAGGGCAGGAACTGATCACTGTGGTGTGGGGCTCTCCCATGGCGAGTGGCCTCGGCTTCCACAGGAACCTGCAGAGCAACATCAGGAGCAACAATTCTGCAACGCAAAGTTTTGGTGGAGAGCATGGATGAGAAGCTGCTGTGATCTTTTCTCACCTTTATTCCTGTATTTCCTGCACAGAGAATAACTCAGTTTTCTCTCTCTTCCCAGGAGGTTTGTTCCTCCTGCTCGTGTTTCTCTTTGTGATGTGGAAGGAGTTTGCAGCTGACTTCCAGAAGTACATCCTCCTGGAGAGGAGCGAGAAGTGCCTGGATGATGTCCCTGTGCACGTCTACTATGGGTGGTCCTTCATGTTTGCTGCTGCTGGGGTGCCCCTGGTGTTACTCTCTGGACTCCTCTTCTTCCTGGTGGGCAGAGACATTATGGATTCCCTGCAGTAAGACAAATGTGGAGAAGGCTTTGAGAAAATTGGTGATGCTCCTTGGAAAGAAACACGCCCAAATTCTGAGGACTTGATAATTTTTGTAGCTACAATTATCAGGGTAGGTTACATTCACTCTTATGGGGAGGCAGGGATGGAGAACTGAGCATCCATAGAATCCCAGGATGGTTTGGGTTCAAAGGGACCTTAAAGCCCCTCCCATTCCACCCCCTGCCATGGGTAGGGACATCTTCCCCTATCCCAGGTTGCTCCAAGCCCCTTCCAAACTGGCCTTGGACACTTCTAGGTTTGGGGCAGCCACATCCTCTCTGGGCACCCTGTGCCAGGGCTTCCCCACCCTCACAGCCAGGAATTCCTTCCCAATATCCCATCTCTCCCTGCCCTCTGGTAGTGGGAAGCCATTCCCCCTTGTCCTGTCCCTACATCTCTTGTCCCAAGTCCCTCTCCCGCTCTCCTGGAGCCCCTTCAGGCACTGGAAGGCTCTCCCCAGAGCCTTCTCCAGATGAGCACCCCCAGCTCTCCCAGCCTGGCTCCAGAGCAGAGGTGTCCAGAGCACTGCCCATCCCAAACCAGCCTCAGCTGAACATCCAGCTCCAGCCTTTTTCCACTTTGGAGATATTTCAAGCACGTTTGTCGGGTTTGCACCAGTTTTCTCTGCAGTCCAAGGGAAAGCAGCTCTCTGTCAGCAGAGCTCCACATCCATATTCAGCAGAGCTGGAGCTTTACAGCATTCCCAGCATCCTGGTTTCTTGTAAAAGGAAATCGAATCTGGCTGTGATGGTGCAAGCAATAATGTCTATTTCTAAAAAGCAATTAAGGATGATTTTTTTTTTCTTAGCTGGCTCTAATTGACATCAAAGGACAACCATTTTAATGGGATGTCGGGAAACATGAGAAACTTTTTTCTTCCTTAAAAGCCCTGATTCCGAAGATACAAATATACCTGGACCTAAGCTAACTTTCATTAAGGGAATAAACCAATTTCTGTGGCTTGAAACATAACATGAATTAATTAGTATTTCTTTACAGTAATGTTTTACTCTGCATTTAATATTTTCCCTGGATGCAGTTTTGTGGGGACTCCCAACCCAAAAACTGAAAAATGATCCCGGTTGAGGGAAAAGGAGGGGGACAAGGGCATGATACTGTGATATCACCTTGGGTTGTGCCTGTGCCCCATCAGTTCTTCAAGTGGAAATTTCTCACTATAAATTTATTTTGAATAATTTTTGTCATTACTCTGAATTGAATATTTTCCCTAGGCACAGTTTTGGGAAGTTTCTCAACCAAAAAACTGAATGATGGTGGCAGCTGGGGGAATGGGAGTGGGGACAATAGCATTGGTATTTTTTTGGCTTTGTTTTGGTCAATGCTGTCAGGCAGCTCAGCTGGGACCTTGTTGTATTCTACGGACACCTCACAAGAGTCAGATCCAAAAAGACAGATTCTATAACATTTATATACATTTAAATTCTTGCAGTGGCTCAGGTGATTGGCTGACGTGGCAGTGACCCTACGAAGAGCAATCCCCTCCTAATTCTCCACCAAACTATCCGGGTACTGGGGCTGAAATAATTTATCCTGAACGTGCAGAGCTTTGTAAAGACACTTGAGGAATGACACAGATTTGATCTCGTCATGTTTTTCGGGCTGGAGCGTGGTGCTTTGAAGTAGTTTGTTGGGTCCTTGCTTGCTGAAATCATTTGCATAAATTTTAAATCAAACTTCTCAGATGCGCCGTTCTTGTGGATGTCAGAGTTTGTGCTCAACTCACATCTCCTGAGCTTTATGTCACACTATTGACTCAGCGCAGTTAATTAATAATGGAATGTAAATCTCTGCTAGGAAGCGCTGAAGATTGTTGGCAGTGTAAAAATGTTTGTTAATGCTCTTCCTAAAATATTATTCAAGTCTGGCGTTTCTTTCCTTTCGGAGCAAGTTCTAATTATTCTTTTACAAGATTCATGGCATACACAGAGTGAGAAATTGTAATTCCCCCATGTAAAGATTAGTTCTTTCATATGAATAACAGGCTTGGCCTACAGTTCTTAAGCAATATCCACACTGCTTTCCCTTAATAGAAATTTTGTTTGAATAGAATTGGGATATGCAGGTAAAAATCATGGTTTTTTCCCAGTGAATGGACGTTTCATGACTTTCCCAAATACACAGAAATTTTAGTGTTTTATTTGGCCATTCTAAACTGGGGTTTTTTCCTGATTCTCCTTGGGTTATGCCTCAGTTCTTCAAGGGATAATTTCTCACTATAAATTCCCTTTGAATAATTTTTGTCATTTAATTATCTATTCAATGTGGAGATGAACACTTATGGTCACAGAGAATAAAAGTATATAATCCAGGAGCAGAAGAGGTCAAGATTTACAGTCACTTGCCTTTCACTGATCCCATAAAACAATCCAAGCATGCAGAAATGATGATCCCATAAGAGACACCAGGGCAGAAGAATGAGAATGCAGCAAGAAATCCATCAGACTTATTGATATCTGTGAAGCTGAGGATCCCTGAAGTTGTGAATATAGAAGTGAGTTTTATATTATGGAATGAAATATTTATTAACTTTCTCCATCTGTTCTTTAAAAAATTTAGTTTGATGTCATCAAGGCATTTATGGAATACATTTACCTTAATCATGCATTCGTGCCTTAGAGAGTAAAGCATCCCTGGAGACTTGCTCTTTCTGGATCAGCTCTAGAACAAGCAATAGTTTAAAATTCCATCATTCTTTGGAAGGAAACCACATGGCTTTGAATCATTCTTGAACAGAAGGTGTTTTATCTTGAATGGTATTGAGCACACTCCACTTGTTGTCTGGTATTGAGCTTTTTGGGTAACCTCATCAAATCTCTGGATCTTCTGCAGGTTTGGAAAATCTCTCAATATTAGATATATATCTAATAGTCACAACAATAAGAAAGAATCAGATTGTAGAGTTGCATAATCAAAGCAATTAATTCCTCCATTAAAATTCTGTGTTTATTGCCAGCACAAGGCCAAACACACCATTTTGGTGGATTAAAGAGTCCAATTCCTTTGCTCTCAAGTTTCTTGTGGCAAGCATAACTCAAGCAGACAAAATTTGCTGTGAGAGTCATCATTTCTGTAGGAGAAATTTCAAAAAAGAAACTCATTGGCTCAGTGGTGGAGATGGAAATTGCAGAAACCACGGTTGCTTTCATCTGTTGAATGTGAAGTTTGATGAAAGGATATTATAGAGTAGTGACAAGGACCTAATTCTGATCCAAGTTTTGTCATTATAAATCATGAGTAATTCCAAAGGCTGCAGCAGACCCTTATCGCTGCTAAACATCTGTAAGTCAGATCAGAACCGGGACTAATAAATACATTCAAAATGCATAATTAAAACAGTGGTTTCACATCACTCTGATGAATTTTAGTCAAGGATTTCTTCAAGGATGCTTTTCTCACATTAGCATTTGATGTTAGTAAGCAATGAATAATTCCATTTTTTCTTTCCAACATCTGGGACACTTCCTGCTTTATTTGCTACTTACTGAGCACTCTGCAGGAAATATTAATGAATCCTGGGTGTTGAAACGTGGGCCCTGTGGATCGTGCTCAGGAGGCAGCCTTACGTAGGAGAGGAGAGGTGTCTTGAGATTAAGAGCTTGATTTTGGTGAAAGATATTGGGAGATTTGCCAAACCTGAGGGAGACACAGGGATTTGGGGACATTACCCACAAGTCCCTATACCACCTTTTTTCATGCCATGGAGCTCTTCCCTGAGCTCTTCCCTCATTCCTAAGAGACAACAAATAATAATAAAAGTCTTTCCCCTTGGTCAGATCAGCTCTTTCTCCAGTGATTCTGAAAGCCAACACCCAAGGATGCCCCAAGGCTGGGAAGGTGCTGGTGCTTGGGTCCACCTCACCCAAGGAGACATTACCCAGGAGCCCAGCACACCCTGAGAGCATCACAGCCTTGCCCAGCTGCTTTCTCACACCTCCAGAGGATGGGAGGTTTCTGTCTTTCTTGGGAAAGGATGAAGTTCTGTGTTTGGAGAGCTCTACTGGCCCTTCAGAGCAACCTGTGGAGGAGATCTGAGCTCCTGAGCACCAGGAGAGCTTCCAAAGGAGGAATTGAACATTCTTCTGTATTAATGTGGAGTGACTTTGGAGGTTCAGCGTCTGACCAGGGGGTGAAAGCACCCTCTGCCGTGGAGAACAGGTAAATTGGAACTTACCTGCCTTCATTCCAGCTGGGTGTGGAACATCCCCTCTGGGATTTATTACAGACCTTTCCAGTGTTTCTTTTTTGTCGAGAAATATCCATCTTATCTGGGCAGGTGTTTTTTTGACCTTGGTCAGACACGTTCCTGCTGCCTTGGTGGCTCCTGTAACAAAATGTGAGTGTGCAGAGCCAGGATCCCACCTGAGCTGCTCCCCAAAGGTCCCTGCATGATGCAGGCATTGCTGGGGATCCTTGTCCCCACAGTGCCCCCAAAACACGCCGGAAAAGGGAAGTGCTGGGGTGTTACAGCCCTGTGGAAGATGCCCACGGCCCCTTCCTGCACCAGTCCCCCTCTTGCTGGCTCAGCACCTCCTGAAGTGCCCCTTGTCCCTCAGACAGTGCTGGGGGAAGGCTGGGGGGAGAGGGCACAGATGTGGTGCAGCAAATGAAGGCACAAACCAAATTAAAATAAATGGGGAAAGGGGAGCAGGCTCCATGCTCAGAGCACGGGGCTGTGCATTACGGCAGGATTAAGCCATATCACGCAGAGTCCCTTTTACAAGAGTGCACAGCACCTCAATCCCAGAATCAATAAGCTGTACATGCTGCAGCACAAAGAGCTCTTATCTGCAATACCACTTTGAATTTAGTGAATTTATTTAATCCCTGATGCCTGCAGAGTATCAGTCCTGTCTTCTGGGTTAATTTATTTATTCCGGTGGTGTATTTTTAGTCTTTCAAGTCCTTGACATTTGAGAAACAGATTTTTTCCCCCCTCGTTTCCTAAAAACATCTGAATTGGAAAAAAATTATTTACAGAAATGTATTTTTTTTCCTAATTCATTTACCACTTTTCCTTTTGGGAGCCAAGAGAAATACAGTATCAATACTAATAACCATAAAAGGAATGGATTGGGAAAGGTTCCTTTTCCCCCTGCTTGGCAGGGCCTGTTTCTAAATCAATGCTGGACATTCACTGATCTTCTCTCTTCCTTCTCATCTGTTCTTTTTTCCTACAGGTAGTCTCTCCTCCTCTCAAAATTAAAAAAAAAAAAAAAAAAATCACCTTTTTTTGAGATAAAGCCAAGATTCTGTGCTGCATTCAGTTTGGGAATTGTCAGGAGGGCAGGTGATGCTCTTATCTCCTGGAACTTGATATTTCCAGGTGGTAGATGAACCCTTGGCTCAACCCAAAAGAACCAGTGGGTTAAAGAGCAGGACTACTGTTAAAAAGAAATACCAAAGGAAAAAATGGTCTGGCAGGTACTAAACATTTGGTTATGGAAGAGTAGATTGAAGCTTTATAAACTTCAGGTCTGCAAAGAAGGAAGAAGTCTCACCTGACCTTGGCTGAGTCAAGGATAACTCCAGGAAATCTGGAAAAATTAAAAATAAAGTAGCATGAAGGGTGATTGTTTGAAAAAACAGAGGGTTTATTTTATATTCCTTACCTATTTATTCTCCCTATCCATTACCCAGTATTTGCTTGTGTTTACATCAAGAGAAGCAACAAACACTGAGCAGGAGAAGCCTCTCCTAGAACAGGGACTCTGCAAAAATGTATTACATGTCCTTAAAAATAACTCTGTAGTCACAGGAAATAATTGTTTTTCCATTTCAGATATTGTAGGAATTTTTTTGTATTTTCTTCTATTTAAAAAGCAGTCCATGGGAGAAGATGTTCAGCAAACTATCAGTGCTCGAATAACACGGGCTGAACTGGCTGATTTAAGCTTTTAATATTAATTAAACCTCAGTGGTTACAAGCTGGAATAATTTCAGTGCATGGTGAATAAATGCGGCTTGTTCTGAAACAGAGGCATCAACTTTTGGGCATCCCTGCCCCTCAAAATAAGGGAAATGTAACAATTTAAGCAAATCAGCTTCAAAATTGGTCCTTCTGGGTGTTGAGGTGGAGATTTTGAAATGCAGGCAGAGGTGCTGCCTCTCAAATGACAAGCAAGGTCGTTACATGAGCCAAATAATTAGCTCCAAAATCCAACCAGTAATCAAACGTAATCAAATTTAGTGCAGGGCTCTTGCATCACATCCCCCAGATAAACTCGGGGGGTTGTACCAGCTGCCCTGTGGGGATGGGCATCCTCAGCCCCTTGGCTCCTGGTGCTCCCATGCTTTTTTGGTGGCATTATTTCCTCTAAGGGAATCCTGGTGCTGGGAGAGTGAATGAATCCTATTGGCACTAAAAAAAAGGTTTTGGTCCTTCTGAAGGTCAAATCATTTCATCTGCACCTTCAGGATGGTGCTGATGAAGGCTGGGAAGCATCTTAGAGGCGCTCTCAAGGTGATTTTTCCTTCAATTTTGTTCTGCAAGTCAAGATCCCGTCCCTGTTCTCCCACCTGCCTTGTGAAACCCCGTTATCCGAACCCAAACACAGGCAGACACTCTTTGCACATTAAATATCTGTAAAATAACTGGTTCTCTCTGAGGAGAGACTCTTCCTGTGCCACAAACACTTCAAAGGCTTCAAAGCAGAGGTGCCTGCAGCGAGGGCTGAAGCTGAGAGCACAAGTGCCCGTTTCAGCTGACACCAGAGGTTTCAGGCTCTTAGGGCATAAAGCACTTTTCACTCAGTTTAAATTAATTTAATTGGAAAAAAAAATTGAAGGAGAAATAACTCAAGACATTTTTGAAGGTGGGGGGTTTTTGTGTGCGTGTGATTTTTGTTTTTAAAGCAGAAAATGCTGTTTTGAGATTAAACCTGTTTTTAAGCAGTTATTTTTAAATGAAAATATCTTCAGTGATTAAGAAAGGACTGCAGAGACCTTCCCTTTGCAGCCATCTTAGAGGAGTGTCTCTGCTTTCTCTTGCTTTGCTGTTGCTCAAAGGATGTTCCAGCTCCAGGGCGAGCAGCAGCTCCAGGCTTTCGTTCTGCTGCCCCTTCTCTCAGTTAATGCATTGGTTCTGCAGGCAAAAAAAGACATTTTTAGTATTCCAGAAGCCAAAAGGCTGTCTGCTGGATGGAAGGATTTGCTGCACATCCTAGGCAGGAGATGCAAATCCAGTTTTATACTGGGAATGCAGCACCCTGTGCCCGGCACCCTCCTGTGCTCCTGCCCAGGGGAGGCTGACACAGAGAGAGGACATTCTGCTTTTATGTTTTTACAATTTGTTTTTTGTGGAAATACCTTGGTTTTGATATTCTTGGCATGGGAATCTTCTTACATTTTTAAATGTATTTATTTATCTGCTCACTCAGAGGTAGCCCTTACATGATCCATACTTCAGCAAAGAACACACGAGGTTTGGGAGCATTTTCTGGTGCTTGCTGGTGCTTTCAGGTTGTTGCAAGAATGTGAGTGGGGTTTGGATGCTTTGTGGTGGAACAGATAAAGATCTCCTTGGGATATGTGGCTGCTCGGAGCTCAGGCAGGGCAGAGGATTCCCTGAACTAGCCAAACGTAACTCTTAGAAGATGGAGAGGGTCTCTGGCATCTTAATAATTTAAAATAAAAATGTATTAAATACATATATATTTAATATAAATAAACATGTAGGTGTCTCTAGAGATTAAAAAGTATTGATTTAAATAAAAATATAGTCATTAATACAATAAGGAGAATAACTAAAAGGTTGTGGGAACGAGTGTGTGAGTGTAAGTACCTCCCTGACCCAGTCCGGGGCTGCATTCCATGATATCCGTCACAGGGAAACAGGGACCCTCAGCCCAGCTCTCCTGCTTTTCTCCACCTGCCCAGCAGCCACATTCCCTGTGATTCCCTGTGTCCTCCTTTTAGGCCCAAACCTTGGTTAGGAAAAGTCACTGGAGCGTCACGGCCGCATTGATTTAATTGATTGAGAGCGCCGGGCTCTGCCCAGAACCTCAGCTCCACTCCCAGGCAATGCTAATCAGAGCAAAAGATAACAGCAGAAGGAATGAAAAGATTTCTTCCCTAGGACTGACTCCAAAGTGCCTTTGGAGAAGAGGAAATTACGACAGGGTGTTTTGTCTCTGTAGCCCTGGGTTTGCCAGCAGGTGCCCAGCGCAGCCTCTGAAGGTCCCTCCGGATCAGCTCGGCTGCGAGGAGGCTGTTGGAGCTCCAGTAGGAGCAGCCAGGCTGCCACGGGCTTGGGAGTTTATCCACCAAATTTTATTATTTTTATCCAGCTCTACTGTGGAAAATCACAGCTGGGTCTCCAGCCAAGGAAGTGACTGAAATTAGCAGCAAAGACATAAAACCTCATGGTTTAGGGGATTTTGTTCTTTACTTTAGCAAAACTTGAGCGTTTCCCAGTGTGTGATGATGACATTATCCATTACAAACGGATATCCAGGATAAATGGACCCATAAAATTAGGGGAAAGCAGGTCTGCTGCAGCAAGCCTTGATAACGACGTGAATAATTCACCCTCTTGCAGCAGCTCCTCAGCCCAGAGCCACCAACCTCCCCAAAGGGTCCCTGTTTCCACCCCATTAATGAGCGAGGCACAGATGGGTTTGGTCTTCTAAAATCAAATCAGAATAAAGAATCTCCTATTGCTCCCTCCTTGCTGAGGTGTCCTGAAGGGTAGTCTGAGTTTGTGCCAAAAATAAATCATTGCCTTGGAGCTGCCTAATGCTGGCTCATCCTGGCTTGAGCCAGGAGGGCACGGCCTCTGCTCAGCCTTGTGCAGTCGCTGTTTTGGGGTGAGGAAATACACAAGGAGTTTTCAGAGAATACAGAATTCCATACAGCCCTGGAATCATTTAGGTTGGAAAAACCCTCTCAGACCATTGTGACCAACCACCCCCCAGCTGCCAAGGTCACCACTACCCAGTGTCCCCAAAAGTCACACCCACATGGATTTTGAACCCCTCCAGGGATGGTGGAGTCCAGCACTCCCCCAGACAGTTCCAAAGCTTCTCCCTACGTCTTTTAGACACAACTAAAGCAGAGCTGAGGATGGTCAAGGGAAATTTGGCCTTTGCCTCTCCATGGGCATGGAAGGGATGGGGAGCTGCCCTTGGGATGGAGAGTTTGGGAGCAGCCTGAGTGGAAACAGATCCCGTGTCTTTCTTTACCTGAATGTGCTTCTGCCCTAAATGAAATGCAGAAGTAAAACTCAGGGCAAAAGCTGAATCACTCTCACTTAATTTAGCAGTGAAATCACAGGCAAGGCACTACAGTACCTGCTGAAGGGTGCAGTGATTTCTAATTATGGATTATACAGCTAATCAGTACCAATCAACATTTTATGATCTTGACTTAATATTTAATATAATGTTAATTATAATTGCTTTTGCCACAAACTGTGTCAAATCCTAGGCATGATTTCCCCTCCCGGCGTTCCTGGCGGCGCTGGGTGGGCTCTGGGATGGGGGCTGAGCATCCCTTCCCAAAATCCCACCCAGCAGCACAGACCCACCTCCCTGCTCGCCTTCCTGCTGCCTCTGCCTTGAGTTGTGATGCTAATTAAGCGCTGGTGAGTCACAGCGTTATTAGAATGGAGTTTTTATCTCACACAAGTACCTTCCAGCTACAAACAGGGGAAGTTCATTTAATTAAAAATAATTTTAGTGTAAGTTAATGTGAACACAGTTCAATTGCTCTGAAATATGTTTAGTTTTTTTCTTCCTTTTCTTCTTTCAAAGTCTACCAAGAGGCTGCAGAAAAAAACCCCAAAACTCGAACATCAGATAATCCAGATGCTGCATTCAGGCCATTTCTGTGTATTTAGACAGTGGCCAAAGCGGTCACTACAAGCAGGAGCAGAAATGTGTAACAATGGCAAAGTCACATTCACAGCTCCGTTCCTGTGATTGTTTATTGAGCATCCTCAGGGTTTCTGTCCTTAAGTGCCTTTGTGCCTTTTCGAAGTGCTTTTACCAGCTCTCACCTGATGTCTGTGCATGACAATTCCAAAGTCCTCAGCTCTGCTGTGCACAAACCACCCGGGACCATCTTCACAGGCCTGGTGGTTTTTGATGTAATTTAAACTTTATTTAAAAGAAGAAACCTAAAAAAACTAAAACTAAAGGAAATCCAGAAAGTTTAAGGACATAATTACCACTCAGGCATTTTTTAAATATCCTAAATGCTCTGTGTGAATATCAGCAGGATGCTGCTGGCCCACACACCTAATTTAATTCACATGCATTCCCAAAATCCATTTCCAGCTGGGCTTGGGATCTGGTCCCCCACCTCATCTTGTCCTGGGGTCTCTCCTGGGCATGAGCTGGGCTTTCCTCTTGCAATTAATAATTTATCGACTTCTACTAAAACCCAGGCAAGTTTGATGCCTGTTTCGGCATTTACGGCTTCCAGTGGAGTTACAGCCCAGTGTCAGCAGCTGGAGCTGCTGGTTTTGCCCCTCCAGCGCTACCAGGAGCTGCACAGGGAAAGGAAGGAGTCTGGGGAATTAACAGGAATGGGGACAAAAGGGGACATGAGCACAGGAGCTGTTTTGGGGCTGCAGCCCCCAAAAACCAGCTGCTGGGATGTTTCACCCAAACCCCCTGAGCCGGCACCTCTCAGCACTGACCAAGTAAAGAAGCTCTTGAAAGTTTTGGTTGAATCTTTATGGCATAAAAGCCCCTGAAAGAAAATCTGTCTTTAAAAAAATAAAATAAAATAAGGAAAACCAGTAAGCCCCTGAAAGAAAATCTGTCTTTAAAAAAATAAAATAAAATAAGGAAAACCAGTAAGCCCAGGCTGGTTCCTGCAGAGACAGACACTCCTCGGGCACCAGCTGCAGCCCAATGGCTCTGGTGGGTGAAATCCTTCCCCTCCATCCATCCCAAAGCCTTTCACATGGGTTTGACCTCCCTGATTTGGGAAAACAAAGCTCCAGATAGGAGAGAAAGTCCTTACAGTTAATAACAAAGCCCATTGACTTTCAAATGCAATCTTGTTGTGTTTTTTAATACAAATCTGTTGTGTTGCATCTTGTTTCCTTTCTCTCAGCCCCCATTACCTTCAGGGAATATTACCATAAAGGAAATGAATTTCACCCCCACAAACACATGGAAACTCCTCCCATCAAGCTAATTTAACATCACTCAGGTGCTGAGGGGAAATTATTATCCCACCATAACCCCTCTGGTGCCACTACAGCAGGTGAAGTCCTTCCATCCATTAAAGATCCTATAACCTCTCATTACATGTGAAGTTACATAGGAAGTCCTATTCCCAGAAAAGGTTAATTAAAACCTGTAATTCCAGTATGAGCAGAATGAGGGGGAGGTCAGGCAGGAATTTCTCCCGTGCACAGCCCCTTACTCTTTACTTAAATAAGAATTAAGTTCCCAGAAGGACTCGGAAGCCCAGCCCAACCTCTCCTTTGGCAAAGGGATATTTATCAAACCCCCATCCTTCTGCCTGCACGGCAGAGACTTAAAATATCCTTGTAAAACCCTGTTCAAGAGCTGGAGCCCAGCGTGGTGACCTGCTGGGACAGATCAAGGGGCTGGCATGTTTGCAATGCCATGAGACTGAGTGGAGAATTTAGGGAGAGGGGATCTTTCCTTCCTTAAGGAGTATAACCAGAGTACCCAAATCTGGCCTTCCCTGCTCATTGAGAGGGGTTGGACTGGTTGACCTTCAAAGAATCCCTTCCAACTCCAACTATTCCATGATTCTACATTCCCACACTGCATTTTTTAGGGCAAATGGAGTGGTTGTCCAACCCCCCACCTTTCCAACCTCAGCAAGAGAAGCCCTGGGCAGCAAGAGCTGGAGAAAGGGGCTTTATCTGAGCATCTCTAAGGGGTTCATCTATTTGCTGGAATTGGGCAATTAGCAGAGAGGGCTAATGAACCTCAGAGACAAACAGCTGAGTGTCCCTTCTAACACCTTCTCCCTCAAACAGCTGCTGTGAGGAAGGTGGGCTCCGAGACCACCACCACGTGGGAACTGTTTCACTGGGAAGGATCACATTTTTTATTTATTTCTGGAGCATGAGAAATGGAGGGGAAGGTTATAACCAACTCCTCAGAAATATCTCCACACACAGCCCCCTGTGCATGTATTTAACAGAAAATAGAGGTGTTGGAGGAGACCACCAAGCTCCAAGCTCAGTTTTTGCCACCTTCCCTGTGTGCTGGTGGTGAGGGAATGTGCAGTGCCTGTGATAAAGGCGGCGGCGGAGTAGAACCATCAGTGCTACCTAAAAGCAAATGAAACTGGCATAAATAATTGTGCTGTAGAAAGCCTTTCTGTTGCACCTTGCCTATCACTGACAATTTACATATCTTAGGAAAACCTTTGTCAGCTTCTGTCATTTCTGCACTATTATGTGCCTTTCTGGATAATTACCAGTTAATGTGAAAAAGCAGATGGAAAAAACCTTGAAATTTCTGATAGAGAATCCTCAAACCTCTCCCCTTATCTGTGCACAGCAGCTTCCTGATTTCAAAAGAAGTTTGAAAACCTTTGTTAAAAATGTCCCTGATTCCCAGTTTGAATGAACCAAATGACATTCAGCTAAAATTATTCAGCTTTTTCCACAATTAAATTCCATTATCGTGAACTGCCAAAGTAAAATGGAAGGTCTCTTAACTAATGTGTCGGTTGTTTGCTTGTATTTTTTGTGGTGTGTATTGTATAAAGCTGTGTGAAGTAGAAGGAGGATAAACAATAACTGTAATTTTGCATCAATGAGTGGGGCATTTTTAGACCCTTTATTATGGGAACACACCAGGGTTTGTGGGCTTTCTCTCTTCTTTATTTCCCCCCCTTTTTTTTTTCCCTCCTGTTATTTTATTTGTTCCTTTTCCTGAAAAACCCACTGAGACTGATTGGATATTTCACCAAACTTAAGGAGCAGTGTCAGGTTGGTTTTTAGCACCAGGAATGATTTTTTTTATGCAGCCCCTGCATACCATGAGAGCTCAACACAGCAAGCACACACTTCTCCCGTCCCTCTAATGAAGAGGCAGTGCAGCAGTACACAGGGGAAATAATTTCATTAAAAAAAACCATTTCCACAAGCAGGGGAATTGTCCTCATGTTGTCTCTGTTGGTTTTCCCCTTGTTCTTCTGCAAGACTTCAAATTAAGCTGCCCATGAGAAAGGCAGCACAGTTAATCACAGAATCCTAGAGTGGGTCGGGTTGGGAGGGACTAAAATATCATCTTCTTCCAGTCCCTGCCATGGGCAGAGACACCTTGCACTAGACCAGGTTGCTCCAAGCCTAGTTTACTCCTGTGCAGGATGGGATAAAGCAAAAATAACCTCTAAAGCCAAGGAGCAGCTGAGCCCGCTGTGCTGCCCAGCTCTGAACTCCACAGGGAAGTTATTTCTGTGAGCTTCCAGTCAAAAAAAAGAGAGAAACTGTTGCAGTGGGGATCCTGCAACACGCATATATCAAACCAGGAGTCCCGTGGAAAGGAAAATATATATGGACAGACAGATTCTTGCTAGCTGTTTCAGAGAGATGTTTATTTCTCCAGCCGCATGGCCGGAGCTCTGCCCAGGAACTGTTCCAGTCACGGGACCGAGGGTCCTTCTGCCCGCGCAGGGAACACAAACCAACCAATGGGAACGAGGCTGAGCAGGGGCAGGGAAACCCCGTGTCTGTGCCCTCAGGGCCCCTCTCCCAGGGCTACACGGCAGGGGAGGGACCCCAACACCTCACCCGTTTTATTTTAATAAAAGGAGAATGAAAGCAACTGGATAAACATAACAAGAACAGTTTCAAAACAAAACAAGCCACCCTCCTGAGTCTTTAAATGTCCAAACAGATTCTCTGGAACATCTTAGGGCTGACAGAAGGGAGACAGAATTCTCTGAGCATGCTTTGTGGGGAAACTGAGGCAGGAGAGGGTTTAACTTCTTCCCTCCCCCTTTTCATCCCCCACTCGGCATTGGAAAGGGATTTTTGGGGAAACAATTGGCAAAAGCATGGTTTTGTGAGGGAAACCATGGATGAAAAAACGGATTGGGAATACACTGGGGGTAATAGGACATAGGGTAAAAGGGAAAGGTGGGATTAGGAAAGGGAAACTGTAGGGGGGGCTTACAATGGAGATACTGTCTAACATGACTACGATTTTTTGCATATATACTGCCTTTTACAGGAACACCATCAGGCCCAGTGACCTGCGATGCTTGTAACCCTTTTCTCCCTAGTACAATATTAAATTCCACCACCTCTCCATCTCCCAAGCTTGGGATGCATTTTTCAGGGTTATTCTTTTTAATAGCAGTTCTATGCACGAATATGTCTTGCTGGTTGTCACACCTTGTTATAAAACCATAATTTTGCTTAACATTATACCATTTTACTATCCCTAAGATCTTAGTTACTATGATTTTTTCCTTTTTCCGAGTGTCTGCTGTTTTCTGTCTCGCTGCGTCTTTGCCCTCTCTTTCGGTCGCTCCCATGTTGGAATTCTCGGGGCTGCTGGTGCCTGCGCGCTCTTCCCGGGGTCGCGTTCGGGGCTGCGCGGGCCGGGCCGGGCCGCGCCGCTCAGTTCTCCGTGCGTCGCCTCCTCTGGTCGCAGCTTCGCTGCCGCTGCCGGGCGCTGCACCCACGTCTCGGCCGGGCCCCCGAGCGAGGACTCCCCCGCGCCCCGCTCCAGCGCGCGTCTCGGCTGGGCGCGGCTCCGTTCCACCGCCACCGCCGCCAGCCGCTGCCCGCGCGCCGCCCCTCTCGGCCGGGCGTTCCCGGGGCTCGCTCCACCACGCGCTGCACAGGACCGGGCGGGCACCGCCGGGTCCCGCCGCTCCCGCCGCGCCTCGCTCCGCCACCGACACTGCGGCTCGCGTGGCTCCGCCCGCGCACGGGAACTGCCTCGCTGCTGCTCGCAGAGCGCTCGGTGCACGTGGCCTGGGCCGCACGGTCCCTGCGCCACGCTTCCCTTCACCAGGACACAGCTGACATTGCTCAACAGTCTCAGTAACTAAATAATATTCACGAAAATATTCTTCCATCGGCATATATTTTGACTCCAATATTAACTGTGTCCAAACGGTTTTCCAAAAGCCCTTGGTAAGAATTAAATCCCAAGAAACATAGAAAAAGTTCTTAAACAACCATGCCAGGAAGTGTTTCAGTTCTTTTTGAGCTTGAATCAAGCTAAAATTTACAAATCGTTGTTCAAGAATCATTTTAAGTTTAAGATAAATGTCCATATGCGGCTCTGAGAGCCAAGAGTCTTCCCACGGTTCCTCCATAGTTTAGATATGGAATAGCAAAGCAAAACCAAGAAGAGGAATCCAAAGTTTCCAGGGTTTACTCACACAAATCAGTCGCTTAGGGATCGGGGATCGTTCTGCTCTCAAATCTCCACCATTTGTTGCAGTGGGGATCCTGCAACACGCATATATCAAACCAGGCGTCCCGTGGAAAGGAAATATATATGGACAGACAGATTCTTGATAGCTGTTTCAGAGATGTTTATTTCTCCAGCCGCATGGCCGGAGCTCTGCCCAGGAACTGTTCCAGTCACGGGACCAAGGGTCCTTCTGCCCGCGCAGGGAACGCAAACCAACCAATGGGAACGAGGCTGAGCAGGGACAGGGTAGCCCCGTGTCTGTGCCCTCAGGGCCCCTCTCCCAGGGCTACACGGCGGGGGAGGGACCCCAACAAGAAACTTTCTGAACACTGATGACAGGGATTTATGGGGGAATTTTCTGTACAAAATGCTTATAACAGGTTTAATTTTGCTCTGCAAAGCCAAGCCTCATTCAAGGTCTGTAGGTAACATCCCCCTGCAGATGTGCTCTGCAATCACAGAATCACCATTTAAGTTGGATAAGACCCTTAAAATCCTCGATTCTACCCAGCAGGATATTTCTAAGCACTGAAAGCTTCAGGCCCTTTGGGCAAATGCACCTTTGCTGAGCCATCCCTGCCCTGGAGCTCAAACCCAGCTGGAGGATGAGGAGGAGGCTTGGGAGTGGACAGAGGAGAGCGAGGAGAAGTCAACCTGGCACTGCAAGGGCAATGGGCAGGGTAAGAGCAGTGGACAGTGAGGAGCTGTAAGGATAGTTGTGTTCCAGCTGGGACACCTCCTCTCCCAGGAGCACCCAGGAGCAGCTCCCTGCAGCACAGGCAGGTTTGCAGTCACACCAACCCCGCTGCAGAGGGGTCACTCCTTTGCTTTAATGGACAGAAAAACACCCAAATACCCTCACGTAAATGCCATTTCCCTTCAGCTGCTTAAACAAAACCAACGAAAGCTCAGTCCATCCTGAGTGATCTGGGCAAAAACTATTCTCAAAATAGAGAGGTACCAGTGGATACCTTGTGGCTCCTCGCTGGAGTCTGAGATTTGCTCAGTTGAAGCTGTGAGTGTGCATGTTACGAAAAAGAAGAATTCCTTTAGATATAGAGAGAATGAGAGCAAGGTTGTGTTGGTGAGGATCACTGTGCTGGGAGCTGTAGGATCTTGGTATCAGGATGTTGTATCAGAGCTCCACACACCAAGGCCGCTTCACTCCATGGTTGCCCCGCTGGTTTGTGTTGATGGTGCTTCTCTTCTCTGGCATTTAACATCCACATCCCCAGAGAATGACATTTCAGAGCCTGATTAAAATCATTGTCTTTCATGGCAGAGGAAGTTTGTTCTTCAAAGTAAAGAAGATAAAAAAAAAATGCTGTTGCAAACAGTGCTGAAAACCAGATGAATAAAAACAAGCAAAAAAGGGTTTAATTCCATTATTTTCAATTAGCTCTTTAATTTGATTTAAGTCATTTGCACTTGTTGCTTGTTTTACATCTCTTATTGTCCAGCATTTTATTTCACACATCTAACAGTATTAAATCAAACTGTTTTCTAGTCTTTGCCTTCTTTTGAAGCCTCTTGAAAGTTGAAGGCAGAATTAAAAAAACAGATCTTAAAAACGAACTTTCATCTCTCTGCAGGTTATTTGTAATCAGACCTTTCTCATCAAGGGCTCGTTTCATATGTGTTTGGGATCTGGGAATTATTAAAACTGCCAATCCATCTTGTGAAAAATATTGCCCAGGCTTCAGTGTTTTGAAACTTCAGCATCATGTGTGAATTCATCAGCGGCGGTGGAGACTTGGTGCTTCTGGTTGTAGACACTCACACATAGTAATGGCTCAGTAAGTCTACACAGGATCTTACTTCATGTTGCAAACTCCTGTTTATTCACCCTTGGTTCTGAATGGCTGGTGGTTTCAATAATAAATTATAAAATAATTTATTATTAAAGGGACAGTGTTGCTTCCCCGTTGCAAATTAACAATCTCAATGTGTATTTTGGAGAAGCCCATCACAGTCCCATGGCTGAGTTACTTTCTCATCTCAACTTGCTGGTAACCAGCAAGTTCTACCCAGGAAGAGCTTGGTAAATATCCAGGCCAGCATCTCAGCAGCTTCTTAAAAAATAAGTAGTTAGGTCTGATGCCATTTACGACTTAGAGCTTTTATTTTCTTCTGATCCTTTTTTGCCATGAATTTTTGCCATCTTTCCCCGTATATCCTACTCACTTTCCTTTTATTTCCTCATGTCTACATGAAAATACTCATTTTGTAGGTTGTAGAAAGGATGTTCCTTCTAAAGAAGTGAATGTAAGAGAGTTAAGCCAAGCTGAGAATTTCCTGAAAGAAAGTTTATAAAATTCAATTATAAAGGTCCCTTTTCCAGAAACCCCTTCTTACCTTTTCTCTCCACTTCAATACACCAAGAGAAAGTCTCAGCAGCCAGATCAGGTCACATGTTGGTTGTCCTATGGAACCCAAGGCATTTCTAATACTATATTGATTATTTCTACTACTACTACTCTCAGCAGCCAGATCAGGTCACATGTTGGTTGTCCTGGGACCCAAGGCATTTCTACTACTATTAGGATTGATTTTGAAAGCATTAAATAATGTAGATGGAGAGCACTGATGGAGGACCTGCACCTGCAGGAGCCATTCCACCTTTTATGCCATCAGATTTTACCAAAATGCCCACAAAAATATTTAAATTCTTCAAGTTTTCACCACATTGACATATCCATAGTGGAAGGTAGAGTGAGGAAAACTGGTTATGAACTGCCCCTGGACAAGCATAGTAGATTGCTGGGTGGAAAATGTCAACTTCTCTTCCTTGGGAAATCAATACTGGGATTCACGTCTTGCAAATAAGAAAGTTTCCAGTGGGTGTTAAAATTTTCCAGGTTCAAAAGTTGCATTGAATCAATTCTCTGTCACAAGATGGAGGCCTATCCCTGTTGTGCTGCCCTGCTCGAAGGCAGGCTGGGGCTGGTGAAGGTCAGGTATGAAGTCTCTCTTTGATGGAAACATCCAAGAATTGGAGGTTAAGCTCCCCAGGAGCAGGCAGAGGAGGTGCTTTTCTCCTCGTGTGTGTCTCGGGAGGAGGTGTCCCACACTGTGGGTGGACATCCCCGAACAAAGGAGAAACCTTTCAAAGCAGAGCCATCTTTATCTCAAAGGCAGCATTCCCTCTTTGATCTCCCAATGAATCAGGCCAGCTTTGTGCTCCTCAACTCCTCCTTAAATAGCACCTTTCCCCAAATAGGAAAAGCCTGAATAGATGTAAGGCTTGGGTGTTTTAAGAATCACTTTTCCCTTCTGAGAGCAAAATTGGGTGTTTCACGTGGTGGGAAGGAACCCTCACATGCCCACCTCCAGGACTTGTAGTTCTCCCAGGTCATGCAACTGAATTTTTGCAGGTGTTTTTTCCATGATGGGAGGAACTGCTTGCACCCTTAAGAGGATGAGGAGACTTCCTGTGCTCTTGCAGTGGATTTGCCAAAGTTCATTCCACCATGAGAAATACATCAGCGTCACCTTCTTCCAAGACATCCCTGGTCCTTCTGTTTCATTACTGCTCCATCCATAAAAAGGCCCTCATTAAAAGTGTGGCCTGTTGTTTGATGAACCAGGAATCCACACATCCTGTAATTTTCCTTCCTTCATCCTCTCTCCCTGAGTTTCTCTGTCATATTCAGTAAAGTCTCTTTTATTGAACATCTGTTTGGTGCATAGCAAGCTTATCCAAACTCGGCAGGAAAGCACCTTTACTCCAAAATAAATTAAAACAATGTATGTGCCTCTGGCCAATAGATCATTGGATGGGAGTCATGAATGTACATTTGTGGATATTTGATGGGAAGTTTATCATTTAAACGATGAAAATACAGTACTTCAACATATGGATCATTCTGAGCTACTCTCTTTCCTTTCCAGTTGAAGAATCATTGTGCATTTAGAGGAATTAGACAAAATTAAGAATTTAAACTGGTCTGCTTGTAAAAGCTATTACCAAAGAGTGGAAACGCAAAAACAAATGCAGGGTGAAGTCTGACTTTGAGATACATGTGGATTAAACTGGTTTAGTTTTAGGTGGTGCAAACAAAGAGCAAAACATAATAAATTAGCAAAGACGGAATTAAAAAGTGAATTAAAGACTTAAAATAGAAATTAAAGTACACAGAACCCCTCTGCAAGGATGCTAGTGACCAAATAAAGGTGGGAACTTAACATTTTGTGTCTTCTCTGCCATTTTTTCCTGATTAACAAGATGGGTCCAACATGATGGTCTGCAGTAGACCTTTCCCACAGCTCTGAAATTATTTTTTCCACTTTTCATACGGTATCTATGATAATTTCCATAATGAGAAATGTTTTCTGCTCTGGAGAGTTGTGCTAGCAGGGGAGTCCTTCCCCTGCTCTCAAAACCATATCCTAATTCCTGAGGCAATTGAGCAGCAGAAAACTCTTAACGCAATTATCAGGAAACAAACTCAGGAATGTTGAACTCCAAAAGGAGCCTTGGAGTAATCAAGGGATTCAAGATGATGCTGCAGTTTGATTTCCAGTTATTAAGACACCTTTTGGTATTTGACAGTGTGAAAAAGATCTTCCACTCCACATCTGACCAGTTCGTGCCACTGTCTGCATCGTGACCTTGACACACCAAACCCATACTACAAAAAGGGTTTGAAAGCAGAAACAACTAAAATTCCCCTGAGATTAAAATATATTTTCTGGCCTGAATTTTCTGCTGTCCACACTGTATGGACATTGAATCCAGACTGATTGAAACTGTTCAATAAAACATATTTTCTTTTCAGAGTTAGTTTGCCAACATTTCTCACAAAAAACTTTGAGATTTCTGGACGACGTTTTGCAGCTACTTTTAAATGAGGAATTATCACCTTGTGTTCAATTAGTGAACTTAGTCCATTAAAGAAGCAAGAGCACGTGTAGTAAAGTATAAATATATGCTTATATATAAAAGTGTAAGTTCAACTGCTGCCACGGAAAGAGAGGTCACAGTACAACAGGTTGAGAAAATCAGACGGGAATGGAGCTGCTAATGACAAAACCCAGTATCAGAAATAGAAGTGAAAGACAGACTATTGCATTTCTCTCCTTAATGTGCAATAATGTCTCAAAGACAGTACGTAAAGTAAGATTTTTGCTCTTTTTATACACCTACTTCAGCCCAGTTCCCCCTCTCCATGGGTTTTCCAGCCCAGCAGGACGGGGTGCTCGTGGCTGTGGGAAGATGAGCTGGGAAGGCCCAGCACTTCCATCCCACTCCCAGGTGGAGATTTCAATGACTCCCATTGTTTTTTTGCAGTAAAACAAGTTTTTACTGCCAAAGCAGTACAACCTCAGGCCACATTTCATTAATATTTCACTGCAGATTTGTGTTTGGCCCTGGGACCATGGAAAGGTGCCTCTCTGGCAGGGCCTTTCCATAGGATTTGTCGTCAGAGGCATGGAAAAGCTACTACCAGTATTTTAAAGAGGACCTTGCCTGATAGTCTGTAATCACTAGCCAGAGCAATCTCACCTCTGAGGGGAAGACACTTAACGATCTATTATGTCCTAATTAAGTTTGGCCATGTTTACACTGCTTGATGATGATGCATAAAGATTAATTTACCTTTCCAGCCCTGACGCCAGAACGTATTGCCACGGAACTCCATTAGAAATAGAAATAGCAGTAAAGTCTCCAATTATTTTATATCACCTTAAGTCTACCAGAATTCAACATTTTATGTGCTGTCACTTTAATTTATTGGTTTATCATCTATTGAGCTAGTAGCAGTTATCACAAGTTATTCTTTAGATGTTTTAAATATGGTGATATCATTTCTTGTAGAGAAACAACCCAGCAGAACACCTTCCCTACAGTTTGTCAATTGAAGGAGGCCAAAGAAAGCCATTTAATTGCTTTTGACTGAAAAATCTCACAGAGCCATAGCTAACATTGGGTTCCTCTGACTGTCACTGGAGTTTAGAATTAAACAAGCCTGAGCTCTTCAGTGTGACCCTGACGAAATTAAGTGCAATCAGGATGAAGGCAGAACCACGATTATACAGGTTGAGCTTTACACTTTGATTTTCTTGAAATATTGATTAGGGATCTGAATATGAATTAAAGATCTTGGCTCTGTTTCAGCAGAAGACTGGAATTTCGACGAGATCTTGAGCACATTCATTTTCTCTTCAATTTGAGAGGTTCTAGAGTTTGCAAGTTGTGCATTGGGTCGCTTGTTCACCCAGGAGCCGTGGCCAGAAAAGGCAATGGTCACATCCTGCTCCCGGGGGCTCCTGATGGAAGAAGTGCTGTTCCAGAGGAATCCTTCAGCCTGGAGCACAAAAGGTTCACCTTGATGCAATGACACAGCTGGGAAGATGTTATCTGTGTTTGAGTTTTCTGAATAGCAAAAGAAACTTCTCATGGCAGAGGCTGTCCCTTCCTCCCATGGGGTCTGGAGCTCTTTTTGTTTCTGGTCTGGGACATGTCATCAAGGTCTGGCAGGGCTTGGCTTGAAAGCCCTGGAAACCAGGGAAGGATGGAGGCTGAGCACCTTTTTCACCATCCCAACAGGAGCAGGATTTTCCCCCTTATATCCAGTTGCCTAAAGTTGCCTGAGGCACCTTCAAAATTCCTTGAGATAAAGAGGCGCTGCCAAGTCCAATACCACGGTCCTGTCACCTAAATGATGGTGATGAACATTCCCAGGAGTCATGGTCACCACAGCTGTGCCAAACCTTCAGAGGGATTAATCAAGGACAAAAATCCTTAGGAAAGACGAGCATAATTATCTCATAAATTTTATTTCTCGGTGGTCATTCCCTTCCACTCTCATCCCCCACGTGATAGCACTTGTGCTTCCTCCTCCTCTGATTTCCTACACATCATTCATGGGCTGCTTTACTTATTTTTACTGAATTGCCCCCCCTTTTTAGCCCAGCGATGCCAGCAGGAGATTTCAGAGCAGGTCAGGTTATTTAACAAGCAAACATCCTAACAAACGGCCCGTGTTTCCACACATCCTTGCTGGTTTATGGGGTCATGAGCAGCAGTACATGGCCAATAAACCTTTTGACCATTTGTCACAGGTTTTATGAGCCGGTGCTTGGCTGGCTCAGATGCACCTTCCCAGGGCCAGTGGCTCTGGAGAGCCACAGGCATCATTTATCCCAACATGGGCAGCACCCAGCACCTCATTGCAAGCTGGAAACCATGGAAGGCACCTCTTTTTACCCAATCCTTGGTTTTTTTCCCAATAAGGCAAAGTCTTGGCTGCCCGTTGAATGTGAGAAGGCACCCAGAGCTTGGGGGCCACAGGATGGAAACCTTCCTGATCCCACGCTCCCATAGCACCACTGGGCAAATATTGGTGGTCTGATCCCAGCCCTTCTCTGTTTGCACCCTCTTCCAAGGGGTGGGCTCGTGGTGGCACATCCCTGCACAGTGGTTATAACTGGGACCTGTCACTGCGTAATGAGTGGGGCAATGGAGGAAATATAAAATACCATCCATGCTATGCACAGTGGGAAATAAATCCAAGGTGAAACAGTAAATCTCCAAGGAGTTACAGAAATCCAGATAGATACCCTGGTGGAGGTGCATTTATTGTGGAGCACTACAAGGTTTTTCTCTTATCTCTAATTTTATAGATCTGTGCAGCTGCAGCAGTCCTTGGATAGGGCACATATTTGAAAATACTATAAATTTCACCTCCTGTTTATTTCAGATTCATTGGCACTCTCTGTCTTTACTATCTCCTGGTATTTTATGCCTCAGTACTTGGAGAAAAAATGCTTTGTTTGCACTAGATGTAATATGAAAACTCTCTCTGACATTTAAACTTTAGTATCAGTTTGCCTACAGTGTTAATATCACTGAAACTGCTTATATGGATTAAATTGCCTACAGTATATAATGCCAAAATATGAACACAGCACATTTACTGATTCAAGCCCTTGAAAGAATTATTACCATTAAAATATTTAAGGTCACCTTTACAAATGCAATAAATCAGGAGGATGTCAAACAGAGAGTGTTTAAAGCTCCCAGTCTGGAGTAGCCCAGTGGGAAAATGATGGTTGATTCATTGTCGTGTGCAGACGGGGGTTTGGGTTTTGTCACACAGATTTAGGGGACAACCTTGGGGCTCACATGTTTTTGGGGTACAACCTGGGGGCTCACACCCCTCTGGGTGTGGAGAACCAAGGGGGCAAAGCTGTTCACACCCAAATTCTGCCACTGTTGCACCAACTCCCGGCCTGGTTCCACCAGCTCCGAAGGTCTCACGGGAGGAAAGAGCAGCAAAACCTCATTTCTGTCATTAAAGCCAGACACAGCAGCTCGTGTGCCCTCGGGAAGCAGAACTGATGAGTAAGAAGATGCCATTTTCATGCAGTCACTTTTCTGCACAGAACAGCCTATTCATGCTACGGGTCCAGTTCTGCAAAAACCCTTATTGAGGTCAACCCAATTTACTGATAATTGAAGTCAGAGGAAAGTTTTGCTTCAGTGGGAACTGGCAAATCAAGCCTATCAGACAATTCTTTTTAAAAAAAATCATCCTTCATTATGCTTTCATCTTAAATATTAGGATTCAGCAAATTTCCCCAGAACAACCACTGTGTAAAACTTTAATCTTTTGAGAATGGATTGGGACTGTAATTGCAAAACCCAACATCCTCATCCTGCACCACATTCCCTGTCTCCGAATGTCAGCATTTACTAGCACGTTATAAATGGGGGATAAATTTGCATGTGGTTATTACTCATACTTTTATTTGTTTCCAGGTGACTGTTTCTAACGTTTAGCACAAACCCCTTATCTACAGTCGCCCATCATAATTTACAGCATGAGGAGACAGACTAATGCTCATCACCATTGCCTGAGGCAAACGAGTGTGCTTAAAGATACAACTTTCTTCTAAAATTCCACACAAGCAATTAAATGCAATGATTGATCAGTGCCTCATCTATAAAATTACCTCACCAACATGAATTGGTGGGAGGTGTTTCAGAGCCTTCTAAACCAGTGGTCAACTTTTATTTAACCAGGGGTTTTATTTTAGGACTCACAGGTAGCCACAGGAATACATAGGGATTTTTGAGAGAAGCCTTGTAGCTTAAATTCAATGGATTCAATCCATTATTGTCAGTAAAATAATCCTAAAGTTCATATTTTTGGGTGGGAGGGGGAGAATGGAAAATTCACCTTTAGTGCACTGTGGATTTCTTTCCAACTTTAGAGACTGTTCCCTGTCTCTGAGGGATGGAACCAGTAACCAGTGGCCACTTCCCAGCATCCCTGTGTCCTTTCCCTCCTGCAAACCTGCACTCCCACAGCTCTCCTGGATACACCATTGGCTCCTGCTTTCCTAAGAAAAAAGCTTTCTGCTCTCTGCTCTGCACATATAAACTTTGGAGAAACCTGGGCCTCAGCTCCTTGAGCTCTTTGCCATCTCCCAGACTGGTTCAGGTTCAAATCACAGCACCAGGGCACAGACCAGATGGGGAAAAGTACAGGAGGATGGATAAAATCCCACTGAAGTGGGATGGTTTTCTCAAAGGGTCTTTCAGAGGAAGATGAGATTTTTGTTCTGGTGATTAGGAGACACCTGATTTTCTAGTTAAAAAATGCTCTTAAATGAAGGTAACCTGGTGTTTCCTCCCAAACTTCGGGCTTTTTTAAAGCACGTAATTTGTTTTCTGCATCTTCAGATGCTGATTTGGGGAGCACTGAGCCCATCCTCTTCCCACTCCCTGTTCCCAGGAACTCCAACTGCACCCAGAGCACCCAAACAACACCACTTGTGCCTTTCTTTCCAGTTTTCTCATAGAGAGAGCCTGAATTTCCTAAAAAAATACTCCTAACCCTAAAGAAACGCTGCTGTCACGGGCCAAGAACGAGCAGCTCCCGAGCCTGAGCAGATGCTTTGCCGCAGGAAGAGAAACGGAGCCTGACCCTGGACTTTGGACTGCTCTATCCGTGAGATTTAACAGTTGGGTAACACATTTGATAATTGAGCGTGTTAATATTTTGCAGGAGAGACTGACAAGCAGATTGTTGTCAAATCAAGGCTCCGTCAGGCTGCGGATATTGAAGCTGGCAGAGCCCAATAATTTACGGCTTTCTCCTTCAGCTTCTCATAATTTACTTTCCAGCCACTGAAGGGAAACCTGCAGCCAAAGAAAATTGATGGACTCATCATGCAGACACGACACTCCTGAAACCTCAAATTGCTATTTTATACACATGGTGCAAAGAGGAATGATCAATGGGAACTTGGAAACTCCTCGTTTACAGGAATCCTGGAGAAGCTGCGCCGAACATTTCTGCTCTCCCACTCTCCTGGGACTTGCTGGTATATTCCAAATAATTTCCATTTAGTATTTTCTCTACCCAGTGACCTAGAAATAGTGCAACTACTGACTCTGAGCTATTAGTTTATATTGGTACAGGGTCTTAGGCCCAAGTGGGTGATATTTTGCTAAAACAAGACCCAAAGTCACTCCAACTCAGCCCAACTCTTGTTGACTGTGTGGTCTCACCAAATGGAACAACCCAGCTGCTCATTTTCAGGGCTCAGATTTATGTTTGTTACTAAAGTCATGCCTTTAAAAGGTTTTTGGGAGTTTTTCATTGCACATCATGAGCCCTGAATGGTCTCCATCAGCCGTATATACATGGCAGTAATTTCCTTTCAAGTGCCATAATACACACCTGCAATCATGGGAACACAGTGTTTAAAAATTTCTCCAGTCCTTCCTGAGAACATAAAAAATCAAGAATTGTTTGTATAAATAAAAACCCCAGAGGTTTCCAGATATAAAATGGGATAACTGGGGCATAACACCAGTTACTGAAAACAGGACAGGGCAGGGGGGTGATGTTTCCCAACTGAGTAAAGTCAATTTTTAAAGGCATTATGTGCATGCTGGTTTTAGAATCTGTGTGCCCAAATTCATCATTATTGTCTGCCAATTTATCTGAGTAGAAACCTACCTCAGGCTCCAAAGCGGAACTTGGTGTTGTCACTGGGAAGGAATTGAGGCTGGTGCAAAGGCAGCCAAGCTCTTCCCAAAGCCTCCGTCAGCTGCTTGGAGAGACGCTCAGGCAGCACTGCCATGGGGAAGGGTGGGGGAACTTGCTGAAATTCCAGAAACACATCCAGAACCTACAGAAAAGTACCACTGAATGTATTTTCCTAAGAAAGGAAGTCCAGAGAGAGGCAGAAAATTTGCTTCAGCAGGGAGATAAAGAGAAGGGAATAAAGGCTTGGCTTTGCTCGCTGAGACAAGGGGTTTGTACACCCATAACTGTGCATGGATGTGAATGAGCCTAGGGATTCAGGAGGGCTACAGCACATTTCAATAACCCCAGGCTGAGGTGCCTGGCTGAACTGAGCTTTAATATGTGTTTAGGTTTGTTTGTGTTACTTGGGGCGTGTGTCAAGGTATTTGTATTTGTGCTCATCAGAAACTTGTTGAAATAGGGTGTTTTACGAGCTTGCTGTATTTTAGCTGTGCTGTTCACTCATTGGATATGTGGTAAAATGATCTCTTTTCTTGGGCCTTTTCATCCCTAGTAAAGGTGCTGTAGGATAAAAAGCACAGCTCATGCCACAGAAGAGAAAAAAGATTCTTATAGTCCAAACACGTAAGACAGCAGAAAAAAGAAATCAAAACCCATTTTTCTGAAAATGCAGAATCACTCCCAGTCTGACCTCACAACCTTGTACCCACTGTGTGTTGTAAAAACAAAAGGAGGAGTTTGGAAATAACAGAAGCACACTTGGAAATAACAGATATTAACCTCTATTTCGCCAAAAAATTTTCATTTTACTGCATTGGTCCACACCAAGAGCCAAACTGAATCTGGCCAACTCAAATCCATAACAATGCACATTTAAAACATATTTTTAACAGTCACAGAATCCCAGACTGTCCTGAATTGTTAGGGATCATCGAGCCCATCTCCTGGCTTTGCACAACCCCCAGAATCACACCACGTTAATAAACACTCTCCTGTATTTTTGCAGTATTTCAAATGGAATAAAATATACTTCTTCTGGTTTTTTTTAAGTTTTCAGAGATCAGCTGAGGTGAACCTGCTTGAAAAACATGGTAAGCTTCAAATCAAATACCACAGTTCTAAGAAATCCATTAACTGCTCACATCTAAACCTCAGCCTTCCACGCTTCACCCTATAATGCACATTGTTGTCAATTTTTGTCTTATTTACCCCCTGCTAATAGCTGGGCTCAATTCCAAGAAACTTAAGACAATTGTGGAGAGATGCAGATCTAACATTCTTCAAGTTGACAGCCAATAGTTCTGAGCATTTAATTCCCGAGACGGAAGAATCTCCAAATCCTGCTTTTGTAATTCACCCGGGAAAACACATCAGAGCCAAACTGTGTCTGTGCAGCCTGAGTAAAAATGCTATTGTTTGATCCAAGTTGTATCTTTCCTGGCAGATTTGTAGGGATTGATCCTGGCTGACTGGGTTATTTTAATAGGAAGCTGAGCACTAAATTCCTGATGAATTAACATCGTATTGTAACCATCGGCATCTGTCCTCAGCACAGCTTAGGTAAAAGTTCATCTCTTTACCCTTGTTAAAGTTTAAGCAGCTCTGCCAAATTCCACCAGACTTGGCATGTGTGACGTGACTAATGACTCCTCTAAACTTGGAGTCAAAACTTCCAGTGGGAAATGCTCCATCTTCATGTATTTGCCCCCGAGCATTGGCACAGGGAGAAATAAATAAATAACATTATTCCATTTGCTCACGTTGGAAATTTAAGCAGCTAAACACAACTCTGAAAGTTGTACAATGTTTCTGCGTGGATTTGATAAGCGGTTTATGCTTAAAGCAGAAAACATGAAGGGTCAAGGACCTCCCTCCTCCCTTTAAGGAGAAAACTCCAATGAACAGCCCCAAAACACTTGCTCAGATCCTCAGTGCTGTGGTGCAAAACAAGTCCTGGGGATGAGCTTCAGCCAGTGGGGATCAGGTGGGTTTGCCTGGACCTCACATGGTTCTTCTGCTCATCTTGAATCCCTCCTGATCTAACTAGTCCTCATGTAGCTCTTGAGCCACCTATTCTGGTCCAATGTGATTTAAATGGAATTATTCATCTTTCTTCCCCAGGCTGATTACACCTCTGAGTACCCAAACATTGTGGAAAATACCACCACACTATCTATGAAAACACCACCCCACTATTTGCCTTTTCATTCTTTGTCCTGTTTTTAAGCAATGCTGACTTTATATCCACTTGAAAATCTCTCTGTGTTTATGCCTCCAGGCTATGCTGAAGTCCCAGATTTTTTTTCCCTCTGTGATACGACTAAAACGTGCCCTTCTCTGTTCATCCATCAGCAAACCATCAGCATTTTGTGTCTCCATAGGATCTCTCTGGACCCCCAGATGCCACTCAGGCCCATCTGCTGCTTGCAGGCAGAGCAGGTTGCTGAGGATCTGGTCCAGTCAAACTCTGAACTTTTCTACCTCACCCAGTGCAGTGTTGGGATGCCAATAGCTTCCAAAAACCTATTTTCTCCATTCATCCAAGTAACCCTACATGTGTAGGAAAAGTGACTGGATTCTTCTTTAAATCCACCTGAAAAATTTTCCTTCCTTGGCAGGGCCACAGAGTGATTTGACGTGGGTCAAATTTATGACGTGTAGGCAATTAATATTTGGCTTGGTATTTTCCCATACAATGCTAATTACATCCCAGTCTTTCATCCTGGACTGGAGTTTGCTGTCATGCAGCACTAACACAGATCCATCCCAGGCTACAGCTAAAGCATCCACGGGTGGTCATACAGAAAAATAATTAATCACCCCATTTTGCAAGTGAGTCATTAACTGCTGACACAGGTTTTCGTCCAAATCCTGGGATTCTGGGACATTCCATATCAGCAGCTGGAGACTTTGATTGGCATTTTCCTTATTTCAGTATCATGAGCTGTATTAATTTTGTGTGCTTTGCTTCTTGTACAATTCAGTATCCAGAGAGACTGGACAGGGATTTTTTCTGTGTTTATGCAGGTCCACCCTTGTCTGGAACATCCGTGCAGTGCAGCTCTCATGTTTGCCAGCGCAGAGGTTTAGTGTCTCCTGGAGGATCCTCAAACTCCAGCTTCCATTCCTATCCTACTGTAAAAATAAACTATTCGGAAAATTTACCTAAATTAGGGAAAGATTCTCTAATGAAATATTCACGAGCCTACAAAATGCTTTGCTTTTACTGGAAACAAATGTTTTGCTTTGCCTTATAATGAAATCAAACTTTTGGTCTGGGGGAGAAGAAAATTGGGATAAATCCTTTCTAGAGCAGAATATGCCCCATCGTGTTTATCCATGAGAAACTTGCCCTTTGCAGCTGTTGAGACCTTGTCTTCAACAGCTCCTAACTCCTGCTGACTGCACAGCTTGGAAAAGGGTGTACAAAAAGTTAATATATTGTTGAAAAGCCGCCAGCTGGATGCCTTGCCCACCTCTGGGAATCCCTTCCTTTGATGAAAAATAAATATTTACAGTTAAATAAAACCTTGAATGATTTTGGAATAGTTTTTTCAAACAGCAGTGCTACTGTACAGAGTGAAAAGATTCAAAAAACCCCAGTTGGTTCATTTTTTAACTTCAAAGTTTGACGGATACACTCTAAATCCAAGATAAAGTACATTTAGGCCAAAAGGTTTGAAAGGTGATCTCTGGTTCTCCATCATCAGTTCATAAAAATTGGCAAGGTTTTCAGCATCTGTGGGTCTGTTCTTTTCTGGGTAACTTCATGGAGCTGATCCAGTTCCCTGTAAAATCATAAGGGAATTGGGCACCGCCTTCACTGCAAATTTTGAGAGAGAAAGGGCTGAAAGTTTCAATCAGTGGAAATCAGCGCTGTCCTGTTAAAGTCAGCATTTGGAATCTGTTCATGGCTATTTGGGATTTACCAAATAAACTCTTCATTTCCTTGAGAAATGCCAGGGCTTCAGAACTAAAAGAAAATAAATCTGATTTCTGCTGAAAACCAGCATTTGCCAAATTAATTTTTCAAATCCAGTATTCCAAGGTGCAAAGATATTGAAGCACCATCAATTATGCCTTGACTTACATTATATCACGGAAAATATCAGCCATCCAACTGATATTAGCATCTCAATTTAACAAAATACACTGTTGAAAGAGTGGTTAAAGTCACCCTTCAGCTCTAGGTATGCTGGCACAAAAATCAAGAACATTAACTTCTCTATAAACCTCTCATTTAAGATCTTAAACCCCTCAATAAACCGGACAATAATGAATAGTTTTTCATGGCTTTCAGTAGCTCATGGGACACAAGAGCCAACATGTCCCACGCTCACTGTGCTGAGTGAACGAGCAGGATGTCCACTGGCATCGGTGACAAACAGTGTGAGAGACTTTCTACCACCATGGTGAGATGTCTCAAGGAATCAGGGGCCCCATAAGAACTGCCATAAGTTCTATTTTCCCCCAAATCAGCTGTATCGGGAGTATATTTTTACAGATTTTGTGACCACAGCACGTTTGTGGTGGTTGGGCATCTGTTCCCATCAAAAAACCTTTGGTCCTACCAGGTCTTGACTAAAATTGAGACAGTTTTTCTCTCTCAGCACAATCTTGGAAATATTTCTTACTGTAATAGCCAGGCTGCCCCTCCTCATCTCAGGGAAGTGTATTCCCCTAGCAGAATCATCATTAAATGAAGTTTGGAGATGAACCATGAGGAAAAGGTCAAATTTCAGTTCCTGGAGATTTGGAGGACTTACCCATTTCTTACTCTTGGGTTAAGTGGTGGAGATTTTATAGAGGTGGCTCCCGAAGAGCATTTATGGATCTCTGAAAGGTCAGCAGACTCACAGCTTGGTGGGTGTATGGATTGTGAATTAATTGCCAGTTTGAAGAATTTACTGATCTCCTGCCCCAGAGGAGAACCAGGCTGTGGGTGATGATGGGTATTTATGGCTGTAGGGAGCTCCAGCAGGACTGGATCTACCAGGAATGCTGACCAAAGGGGTGAGGTCCTGGTTTGGGTCCCACTCCACTCCCAACATCAGGGATTTTGCACCTCTCTGTTGGACACTGGAGTCCATCACCCCAAACACAATGTCCATCATCCCAGTGACAGCACCCAGATAGTTCTTGTTACCATGGAATATCTCCTTATTTAATGACATTTGTTAAATACTTTCCATGGAATGTGAAAACAACGCTGTCAACGCTTGATCTGGGATGAGGACAGCACAGCAATCTTGGATCAGCTCTGATGTTCTACTGTGTGCCCATGGCAGGGAACAATGTAGGTGGGCATGTCTTTGTCCTCACCATGACACCTGTCACACCTTGGTGTCATCCTCAGGCTGCACAAGGGACAGAGATCAGCTCACCCCAACAACACCTGGCAGCAAAATAACAAATATTAAGTGGTTTCAGCTGGTATTTTTCAGCTAAAGGAGTGAAAGGAGAGAGCTGACCACTGACTTGTTATGTCAACATGGCATGACAGCAGTGTCTGTCCAGGACAGAGCCCTGCAGGTGACAAACAGCTTCCCTGGTAAACGCCAGCTGGGAATCTCATCCACAACGCTCACAGTTTAGCTTTCTTTACATCCATCCTTACGTGCTGGCAGTTTAAGCCCACAGGGTTTTGCTCCTCAGGTTTGAGCAACTAGATTAAACACATGTAAACTAATTTAGAATTCCCATTCAGGTTAGTATGTATTGCACGTGTATGCATGTATGTACAATGTATAATATAAATGTGTGTGCACTGGAGACAAAAGCCACTTGCAAAATCAGCGTGGAGTTCAATGGTCTCTTGCACACAAAAAAAGAAATTTCCTGAAACAACACATCTGAAATACCCTTACAGATGTTTCTCTGCATTACCAAAAAAAACCCGTCCCCTGAGCTAAAATGAAAATTGATTTTGAAAAAAAAAAAGCTGAAGGATATGAGTGGATCATCATAATTGGATCAACATGCTCCAAAAGCTTCAGGCTACTTCATTTCTTAGCTGACAGCTTTCTTTTGGAATTCTTCAAACCAAACACAAATGGTTTGATTGCAATATGTGAAACATTTGACCATCATATCCTTGACAGTCAATCCGCTGCAGGGGAGATTTGATAACTGTTGTCAAATTCATAACAGCCAGTCTAATCCAGAGAACCAACAAAAAAACACAGGAGCTGCTTCCACAAAACCAGAGACGATATTAATGTAAAATGACACCATTTACAGGGAAAATATAGAAAAAGGCTGTATTGGGTCTTTTCCAAATAATGTTGCAACCACAAGAACTGATCTTACTGGTTCTTAACTGGTAAATACAAATTAGAGCTGTTTAAAATCCACTTGGTTTTCTGTTCAAGCGTCACGTGAGAAATGAAAGCAGCAAGATCAAGTCCCTCAAGCTGAGCCTGTGCCAATTTACGGACAGCACCGTCTGGGGAGAGTAGAGCTGAATTTTTCCTCCCCAGAAAAGAGGCATTGCAGGGTAGATGTTGGGGCAATTGGCAAATTTCCACATCTTCCACCATTAAATGGATGAAAAAGAAATGGGAAAACCACCGTAAAAAGAAAAGGTAATAGAATAAAATCGAAGGGTACCTTCTATGTTTATTTCTGTGCCAGGCAAAAGTGAAAACTGCAGCACTAATTGGCAGAAAAGAATTGAAGGATATCATGGGTAAACTAATTTCTGGATGTCAATCTTGTATTAAACATCAAGTCAGAGGAGTTTTAATAAGTACATGCTTTCTAAAGTTGAAGCTGCAAGATCTTTATCAAAATTTTATGGGGGATTTAATTCACAGTCCTGGATTTTAGGAGAAAATATCCTTGATTCTCACTGTAGCTACGCAGGGTTAGGGAGGATGACGAGTCAGGAGCTCATCTTCAGCAAATAAAGATTAATTTTAACAGCAAACCCCTTTTTCCTGACAGATCTCAAGCTCTCAGTCTCCACCAGAGCCAGTTCTAGGGAGGCGATAACTGTCAAACAAATCCCTCTCTGCAGGGAGGTTTCCAGCACTTGACTTTCCCAACACCACCAAGATGTGGGATTGATCCCGTTCTCCAGGACAGTGATTGAGCTCCCAGCCTCACACTTGCACTTTGCTCCTTTTCTCTTTTCCACACCCCAAATAAACGCATTTACTCCAGAGCTTTCCTTTGCACAATTATCCCTCAGAAGCGGTTTGGTTTTTTTTTTCCCATTCTTTTATCTGTTTCTGTCTTGGAAAACTCAGGAAGCAAAAGGGATAAAGTTTAAAGATTGTTCACAGTTCAGTGTCCTGCAAAATTAGAGAAACATCTGGAAGTTGTTTTTGCTTCAGGATGACTTTTAACTGACTAAATGATCTCATCTGCAGAGCTGGGCAGGCTGGTGGAGGATGGAGAGCAGGAGTTGCCCCCTCCTACCTGAAATGCACCACAAATCACATTCCAAGAGATTTTCTAGCTCCTTGAATCCTCTGGATTCTTTTCTACCATTTAGGAAGAGCCTTCATTAAACAGCTATAAAACTAAATTAAGAGAAAGCAATAACATCTGATTAGAGCCAAGAAAAAAACTCAGTTGCTCAGCATGAACAACTGAGCAATAGCAAAATATTCCAGACACTTCCAAAAGAGGAGTTTTAGCATAAAAAATCTTTGCTCATGGGAAAAGAGATGTTATGTGGGCTGGAATTTGAACAACAGGATTAATAAATCGGCATTCTTTAATTCCTTCTCTAGCTCTAAGAGCCAAGAATTTTCATTTCTAGTAGGAGGGTGCTGTGGTGCAGCATTTCCCAGTTTGTTTCTCCTTATTCCATTTTTGGGATGTCACCAGTGAGGAAAGGATGTGTTTCCTGTTGGAGTTGTGCAGGTGTTGGGCAGACCCAGCAGGACAAACCTGTGGAGGGTCTGGCATCATGGCCCGACTCTTATGGGTGGAAGTTTGGGAATGACAAATGTAGATATAATTAAATTGGGACATTCTTTGGGAATTTCAGCCAAGAATACCACCCAGGATGAAGGATGGTAAGGAAAGAGGGCTATAAAAATCGTTTCTATTGAGAAGGCTGCCAATAATTTATTTTAGAAAGTAGCATTTATATACTATTTATGTATATAAATACATAAAATATTTATATTTCACTTTTTTCCCCTTCAAATAGCATTTAAAAGCACAAAAATTGGGACTGGAATATTAAGCATTTGTGGATGGGTTTATCATATTTTTGACATGATGCTACTGAGTTGTAATTTTATTTAGGGAGTAAAAATATTTGTAGGAGGAGCCAATTCTTTTCTTATACCACCAAGCCAGAGGGAGATCCAAGCCTAGCGTTTTCATAATCCATCTTCATCTGCTCTCCTGGATGTATTTTCCCTGTTTTCCAGCACTCCTCTTAGCAAGACAACCTTCCCTCTCTGTCGGACTCCCTCACTCTTTGCTCAAGTTACCATGGAACCAAACCAGCACTTCCAGCCTTGTCTGCACGTGTTGAAAATTGACTTGATGGCCATTGCAGGAGACACGTTTTCAGGTGGAATAACTTGGGAATTCTGCCTGGATGCATAGAGACAACAGAATTACTCTGCTGCACCAGTTATTCTTCCCAGATGGCACTGGAAAGGATGCTGGGGTATTTCTGCTGGGGAAAGGAACTTTCTTCTTAAGCAAATGTGATGGCTGTGTGAAAAGCCCCAATTTGGGCCATGTGCAGCACACATTGTCCAGCACCTGGAAGCTGTTAGTGCTCAGGAGCGCGGTGTGGAGGGAGACTCTAGGGAGCAGCTGCAGCACGGCTGGGATTGCCCACGGAACGTGGATCAGTTTCCTGATAAACAGAGAGCACCAAAGGGTACCTGGAGGAAACCTCAAACTTCAGGAGAGCAAATGAAAAGCAGAGATTGTTTTCCCCTGGAAAACTTGTGAAGGAAAGTGCTGTAGCTGGGTAAGTTGGCCTTTGGAACAACAGGAATGGTGCGGTTGGGTGGGTTCAGCCTTGGCAGGCTTGGGCTGTAGATGAAGCAGCTCATTTGCATTTCAAAGCTGGCCTATATTCTGCTGATTGAGAGTAAATAATGCACCATAAATATGTATTCCCTGCTCCGAGGTAACAGCACATCACAGCAGAGAGGTTTTCTGTGAGGACTTCAACTGCTCTGGGTGGTTTTCCCCCAGTTTATCAGGAGATATCCCAGTGTCCAGCCGGGTGTGAGAGCACCTGCCTGCAGCAGCCAGATGTGTCAGGTGGCAGCAGGGATGGCTGCTGGGCACCACCAACATCTGCATGCTGGAAGAATGTAGAATTATTAAGGTTGAAAACACCTCCAAAGTCATCAAATCCAGCCTCCAAGGAATCCCACCATGGCCACTAAACCTCATCAGGAAGTTGTGCCACATGAAGTGTCCACTTGTTTTTTGAGCACCTCCAGGGGTGGGGACTCCACCACTGCCCTGGACAGCCCCTTCCAATGCCTGACCATTCTTTCAGTGAAAAAAATTTTCCTAGTATCCAACCTGAAGCTGCCCTGGCCGTTTTTCCTTGTCCTGTCCCTGTTCCCTGGGAGCAGAGCCTGACCCCCACCTGGCTGCACCCTCCTGTCAGGGAGTTGTGCAGAGCCACAAGGTTCCCCCTGAGCCTCCTTTGCTCCAGAGCAAACACTTCCAGTTCCCTCAGCTGCTCCTCATAGGACTGATGTTCCAGACCCTTTGCCAGCTCCGTTCCCTTCTCTGGACAGAAGATTCCTAACTCCTCAAAGCCCAACTTAGGACTGTTTTCTCAACAATGGCATAGATGGATGATTATTTATCCAGAACAATTTATCACTTGCATTCTGATGAAAATTAATGAATTTGATGATAAACTCTGCTATGAAATTAATTATGCTAAATCCCAGATATTAAATACAGACCTTGAGAATCCATGATTAAAAAGCTGTGAGATCTCTATTTTTGGGGCCTAACAAAGACACACAGTTATCTATATTTCTCCCAGCTTTAGTTATTTCTCCTCCTACTCAAAATGTAAAATTGATTTGTTGCATTGGGAAATAAACAACAAAAAATGATGCTTATCTTAGTTCGGTTATATGGCCATGATAAAAATTAATTGGTCACCAAAAATTAGTATTCAAAGCATGGAACACTCAGTATGAAAAGGAAAAGACTGCTAAAACATCCACCAAGAATGTGGATTTGGAAGTCTTGTTCTAGAAATGCAATTCACGTTCTCCAAGGTATCACTGAGGTGATGGAGATGGAGGGGAGCTCAGGAATCACAAACATTGGGCATTAACAGAAGGACTTCAGCTATGAAGAGAACATGGTGGGTTTTTTTGCTTAACCTGTTTTTTCTCATATCAGAAAGGGCTTTGGGCCATTAGGATGTTTCAGAACATGGCACAGACTCCTCCTCCCTTCTGTTCCCAACCCTCAGAAGAAACTTGGTCCCTGCAGCTCCCCCGCTCAGTGTATATATTTAAATATATAAATATATATATATATGAAATATCCAGAAGAAAGAGTCAGAAAACCCATCATGATAAAATGAGGGAAGTGAAGGCAAATAAAAGAATTCCTCTGAAATATTAATACAGAATATTATTATACCCATGTAGACTTTTTTTTCCCAAACTAAACCAATATTTAAATCTTATATAAAACATCCACATTTTTGGATTTTATGAACTAAAAACCAGACATTTTTTGAGGGGTAAAAAAAAAAGACGTATCCAGAGACTGATGTAGACTTTGACCAATCCTGCAACCCTTGGGGGAAATTATTACAATAGACATCAAAGATCTTTCCCTCCAATTACACTTAAAGCGTGTTACATTGTGTTCTGTAAACATGGGGGGAACATCCCGTGTTCTTAAATAACAAATAGACTTTTGAAGTCATGAAAATTTAAGATCTCCAGAGAAAGCCGTGGTGGCTCCAGAGGAGTTCATGCCTTGCAGAAGGACTCAAGGACATTCCATGGGGGAATACCACAAGAATAGCTCAGTTTTGGAAGAGGGGAGGGACTAACTAAAAACCATCTCAGTGGAAAACGATGGACAATTGTGTATTAGCCTGAAGTAGGTTTTATAATCCAGCATCACTTGTTATGGAATGTGAACAAAAACAAAGGCACAGAAAATAAGGACAGGATAATCCCAGCTGGGTCTCTTGAAAGGGCAAGAAAAAGAAATGCTAGATGCTGGGGGGAAAAGAAAAAATTCTGTGAAATGTTCAGGCACACGAATAATTGCAATTAAAGCCAGAAAAGACATCAATCACACTGATCTCTGAGACCCAGCTCCACTGGGACAGACTGGTGTGGACTCAGCAGCCACCATGAGAATTATTTCCCTATCCATAGGTGCTGTGGGGTTTTATTCCTAAAAGTCAGAGGAAGTTAGGAATAACAGATTTCAGGGGAAAACCCCCTATAAATCAAGAACCCCCCTTTGTACTTTCTCTCTGTTAAACTGATTAATTATTCTTCTTCATGCCTGTGTCTCACTCATCCACACTGCACCCAGCTCGCCCGTCCCACCACCGGGGGCATTCCCACAGGGAGACACCAGGGCTGCATTTCAGGGGAGGAAGGACCTTATCCACAAGGAAAGAAGCACATAAGGGTGCTAAAGCCGTGGAAAGCAGTGGAAGACCTGCCTGTGTCATCTGGGAAGGCTGGAGGAGCTGGAAGCTGCTCCCAAATGGGAATAGTTGAAAGAGCTGATGCATCTGAATAGATTTGCCTGAAGGAGCAGCCATGAATAAACTGGGGTCAATTCAGAGGTGTGCCAATGTCTATGAGCCTGACAAGGTGACTGTGGCCAATAGTCACCCCTTGCCACCAGCCCAGGGCCCTCGGGCTGAATTTCGGTCCTTTGCAATGAATTCAGTGCTGGACTTTAAATGGACTTTAAAAATTTGGAGTACAGTATTTGAATCCAGCATTGTTGCCCTCCAACAGCAGTTCAGCAACCCCAGTTTTATTTATTAACCTTTTCCAATTACTAGTTTTTCAAGCTTGTGGCAACATAGCTGAGGTTGTAATTACTCTTCTAGGGTATTAAGGAAAGATTATCCAAAATTTGGTCTCATTCTAAAATATGCCCATTAAAAATTAATATAACAGATCATTAATTAATATGTATTACTAATACAACGCAAACAAGTTAATCCTTCCAACTTGAACTTTTCATCCACCTATACATTCCATAATAACTATTTTTTCATTTGAATCCTGTCATTTAAACCTTTAAACCCTCTTGCTGATCCACAAACCACACAGCAAAACATTGCTGAGAGTTGCAATGACCCAGCATGAGGGACAGCAGATTCTTGATCCAAGAACACTGCAAAAAACATACACACATATATAGATACACACATGCAAAAATAGGAAAATGGAAGGAAAAAAGCAGAGGAAAGAAGAAAAATTATGGATTGGAATAAAGCCACCAGTGCTGGGACGCATCAGAATTCACTGCCTCTGCCTTGTTCCATTCCTCAGTGTCCCTGCTCTCCTCCTGCCACACAGCTGGGAATAAAAATTTTGACCAAGAGATACTTTTTAAATGCTGAGAAGGGTCATGGTGAGAATGGAATTCAGAAATCTGTAAATGTGGAGGATGCAGAGCTTTTTATGTATTTCTGTTTCGCCCACCCCTTTCCATTCCATCCAGGAGATTTAATTGGGTGAGAAGATTCATGATTGCAAAGATAGACACACACAATATATAATATATTATAGTTTTACAGATGTGATCCTTTGGCACTTATTTTATTAAGAATTTCCAAATCCACTTTAACCCAAATTAAGAATTCCCTAATCCAGATTAGTGCTGAAAAGCAAACGTAACCTCGAGCTGTTTTTTGAGAGGTAATTTGCCAAAGTGAAGGCCCCTTTGCACTGAGAGAGCAAAGTAAAGGGCTTCCCTAGAAATGAGAAAGGATTAGGCCCACTGAAAAGTATTGCTATAGCAACAAAATAATTCATGGGAATATGGATAACAAAGCTAGAGCCCCGGAGATGGGAGGGAAGAGGCTTTAATCACATCCCGCTCCCCTTGGCCGTAACCAACGCACAGCAAGAAACGAGCGCCCGTTCTGTTTGTGGGGTTGGTTTTGAACTCCTTTCATCGACACCAACGTCAGCTCAGCCCCTGACAGAACATCCTGGCTGAAGGGAAGATGAGCAGCCACAGCATCCCCGCTCCCATGGGAACTGTGGCTGGGCCAGGTTGGTGTGGACATCTCACAACCAGCCCTTCTCATTCCCCGTGCAGGCCTGTGAGTGTGGGGTGCCCAAGCCTCCATCCCATCCAGCAGAAATCCTCTCATCCTGGCAGGCAGCTCTTTCCCGGTATGTTTTGCTAACTGGGAGTTCCAACACGGGTCTGCAGTCCCAGCTGAACAGCTCTTCCCCCTCCACAACTGCACAGGAAAAGCTTTCTGCATCTTCCTCTGGAAGATGGCTTTAGAAGTTAGCAAAATTTATTATCATCACCATTTATCCTTTCAGGCTGTAAAAAGCTGCCAGTGAAACCCCCCCAAAAGGCTTAATGCATTACCAAAGCACTAATTTTATTCTTCATTATTCCCCCAAACCTACATTCGGAGCCGGAGCTCCTGCTCTGCGGAGAGCTCCTGGTTAATGTATTTCTGTGTGTAGATCCTTGACAGAGACCATTTTTCTTGCCTCTCAGGTGGCTCGTAGAGCGAGATTTATGTCCATTATGCATAAATTCCTTGCAATATTGCTCCAGCATAATCAGCAGAAAATCTGAGCCAGCACCCACAGCAGCCACAAAACACCGCCAGAGACAGCTGAACTTGGGCCACCTTCCTCCAGTCCCAGGGACTCTGTTCCCTTTGAAATCAGAGGCTGGTTTTGTCCCTGATGGGTCTAAGGGACCACAAGGGTCCCCTTGCCATGCTGAGACACAGCGTTGGCCTTGTGTGGCCTCAGTGCAAATGCCACCATCAGGTGGGACAGCCCAGTGTAGATATTAAACCTTTCATTAGCTCTGACCCTGAATTTCTGTAACTAAACATAAGAATTTAAAACCATTTCAAATCACTTTCCATCCCTAAAGCAATGTCAGCGTCCTTCTCTCTGGCTTATATTTATCATCTCTTTTTGCACATCCCCAAATCTGACCACGTGAATATCCTGGAGCCCCCCAAATCACCCAAGTCCTTCAGTTTCATTTTAAGTTTGGGTAGGAAGGGACCTTACAGATCATCTAGTTCCTACCCCTAATTAGGGTTAATATAAACCAACAACTACTAATTATATGTGTCTGTCTGAACATCCTGGGTTCATCAGTGATTTCATCCTGCCAGAGCCAAAGGCTTGTCAGTGTTACACAAACTGCAGCCAAGCCTTTGGTACCCAAGCTGGGGGGTCAGGACCTATTCCTGATCTACACTGCAGTGGAACAAAGAAGAATTGCATTCAAATTGGTTTGGGCTCTTTGAGAAATTTTTTAGATTGTTTCTCAGCAACACTGCCATGACATCTTTATCGAGATCCTTGGTTTTTCTGAGTGAAGAGCCATAATTTAAAAGAGACTAATTAGTTTTGGGCAATGGGAAATCATGACAATGTAAATAATTGCTGGGATAAAGAGGATTCTTCGTTAGCCCTTGGGGAGAGGCTGCAACAGCCCACGAAAGAATTGTTGAGAGGGATGAGATAAATTGCACCTAACTTGGGCCAGCTAAAAATTGGGCACTGACATCCCATGCGATGATGTAGTGCCGCTAATGAACACCCTCCCCCAGAACATGACTCATCCCAGCTCTCAGCTGACTGTGAGGAAGCCTCAGCCTAAAGTTTGGATTATTAAAATTGGTGAAATGAATCTCTGTGTCCCCGAAGTAAAACGAGATCTTTAAGAGCTGTACCTGACTTCTCACACAAAACCAGCCAAGTCATTCAAATTACGTGGGCTGCCTTTCAATTCCTGCAATTCCCACCCCTGCCTCTTGGAAGACCATCCTTTATATTTTGATTGAATTTATTGATTTATATCTATTTATTAGACTTCTTTACTTCCCAGACCCTCAGATCAATATCAGGTCAACAGTGGCACAGGATGATTATCATGGCTGCCTGGCCACTAAACAGGGGGAAATTCCCATTCCTCTTGTTACTGGAAAAACAGACCACACAAGCTACCCCAAAAGTCCACAAAGGCATCTAATTTAACTGGGAACTCAAAATTCATCTTGATGAGTTATGTTTAAATGCTGTATCATGGCAATTAAACGCTTCTGGTTTCCCCTTTCAGCAAACATTGAAATAAAAGCCTGAAGTTCCACTTGATTTTCTTCTTTGCTCTCAGCTGTGGGGACCTTGTCGGTGTCCCCATCCCTGCCCTTGCTCTAAGGTTGCATCAGCGACCAGCAGAGCACCCAGCAGCACCTCTGGAAGAGCATCTCTGCCCAGCAGGCAGCAGCAGCCACCTCCAAAAGGCCTGAGGATGCTGCAGAGGAGGGGGACAGACACCCCGCGAGGGTCTGGGGGTGCAGGAGCAGCGTCAGCACTGCCAGGCTGGGGACAAAGACAAAACCACCTTCATCCTTCATCCATACAGCAAAACCACACCGACTTAGAGTGCAGCCTTCTCCTAGCCCAGAGAGGAGGCAGGAAGTTAATTTCTTCCAGAAAATGTTATTAAAATATAACTTTTAAGCTGCATTTTCCACAGGCGCAGGAAAATGCGTCGTGTCCCAGCCCCTACAAGCTGGAACACCTTAATTCAGCGCATTGGAAGCCTCCTCTGGCAGGGGAAGGGGGGGTTTCATCCTCGTCGCGAGCCCCTAGAGGGAGACATGACCCCGATTTTGGGAGGAGGCTCGCTCGGGATCCAGGCAGCGGCTCCCACATCCCGGCTCCCAGGAGCGACCGGCCACGGAAAAGGGATGTTCCGGGTCTCAGCCCCGCCGCCAGCGCTGCTCGCCCTGCGAGGGATGCGGGGTGCTGGGGGAGCTCCTGGAGAAACCATGGGAAGCACTGCCTGGCCCACGGATGCAGGAGCAGCCCCTGGGATAGCGCATCCCCCTTGGTGCTGGAGGGGATGGATGCTGGGAAGAGCAGTTCCCAGCCGACCTGGGGACGTGGCAGCTCCAGCTTCTCCCTCCAGGAAAACCGTGGCTGCAGGAGCCTTCAGCGTCCCTGTGGTTTAGCTCAGAGCATGATGGGCCTCTTCATCTCCTTGTTCACGGCCACAGTCATACCCCAATTTCGATATAGAAAAATGGCTTTCAAACGGCACAAGAAGAGCGGGACGGGATTATCAGCACATTTGCATGGACAGTAAAATATCACCAATTCGCCAAGATAAACTATATGGAAGATTAGTCTGAACTGCCAATTTCTTAAAATGTTTCTCATTTCTTGGTTATGGCTATTTTTTGCAAATTTCCCTTTCAGAAATCACATTTCTTTCAAATCAGCTCGTTGCCCTAGGGTTGTTGACCTTTATTTCGCCCATCTGGAAAACAAATGAAGCAGGAAGGATAACAATATGAGATCCTAATCACAAGTGCTGGTGGGTTTTTTTTGGAAGCTCGAATTCGAATTTATGTATTTCCCCCTAAAGGCACTGCCAGCAATACTCTGGATAACCCTGCTGCAAGGAAAAACCAGCAGCTTGGCCAAAAGTCTTTGTGGGCATCTTATCAGTGGTGAAATGAAGACAAAAAGAAGCCAAATTATCAGTAAAAATGAACACAGATGTAGCTGCAAGAGCAGCGCTCAAGGGCCAGGTGAGGAGCCTTGATGCTGTATCTAAAGCCTTGCCAGCCCAGATTTGACCTAAAAAGTTTAACTTGAGGTTAGCTGGAGTGACAAGGCAAGGATAAAACAAATTATTATTGCTAATTTTGGTCAAAAAATATTTATAAATTGATTTATGAAAACTAAGTATTAATAGGGAGGGGTTCATTGAGGTGGCTGAGGCAGAGGGAAGAGGAAAAGCAGCCGAACACCAACCAAGACAAACCAGTTTTGGGTTTTCTCACCAAGCAGTGCCAGCTCCCAGGATGAGGATGCAGATGAACACAACAATTTGTCAGACTGGAAGAGGAATTTGTTAATTTGGAGGATCCAATTCCCATAGTTCTAACTGGAGAATTTCTGAGTTCACTAGTGCTGGAAATAAACCTGATTTGGGGGAATGATAGCAAGGCTTTAAATTTTTTATTATTAGAAATCTGTGGGCAGCAAAATCAATAGTTTTTAGGCAGCTCTGTTAAAAAGGGAATAATACATTTCAGTGCTCATTAAATGCTATTCTTTTCTCAACAATCTCATTGTTTTTCTCACCACTACCTGTCACCCAGGTATTGAATTAGCCTTGAAATCATCCAGGTGTTGGACTCCCTGGTCCCTGAGGGTCTCAACTCAGGATATTCTCTGATTCTGTGATTCTAAAACTCTGCAAGGCTTTGTAGAAAAACATCACAAAAAGCCAGTTGATCTTTCAGGTGCCTTCCAACCCAAACCAGCCTGGGATTCCATGATTCCATGAAAACCCCTTGCTGCAGACTCACGGAAGAGCCATGGCTGAGCGAGCGCTGCCTGACCACGGATGGAGAAAGGTGGGATGTTTAAAGAGAATAATATTGAACCAAGGAAAAGAATTTGGGGAGAGCAGCACCAGCTGCCAGCTGGGGCAGAGCCAACTTGGTGGCACCGATGGAGACCTGCCCTGAGTCCAACCCCTGCAGCTCCCGGGCTGCAGCTCCAGGAGTGGAGCCATTCCAGGTGCAGCTCCAGTGCCTGCTCCCAGCTTTGAACAGAGAACCTTCGTGGATGATAAATTGTATAAATGGTGGTTGTGACCCCCAAATTCCAGGGGATCATCAGTGTCCCCCTCTCCATGCCACCGGCAATGAGCACAAGGGCTGTTGGAGCAGATTCTCCTCCGAAGGACAGACTCCTCGCATCCCATAATAGCAGATTCCATTTAAAAATAGCAAATGATAGTCAGAGGAATAATAAAAACTAGAAAATCATCCAAAACTCCATCAATACATCAAAGCCAGTTTAATAGCCCTTAATACTGTCACTGACACAGCTCCTATACTTGCAGGGCTGGATGATGGAACGGGCAGAGGTTCCCAGGTTTGGAGCCATTTCACCCTAAAACTTTGTTGCTTCCTGCATGTAAATTATAGATAATGGTTCTGCTGACAAGAAGTTGCACTTAGCTGACTGTACTATGAGGTAAAATTGGAAGAAAATACCTGGTTAAAGAACTTTTCTCATTCTTTCCCCTTGGAAAAAAGAAAAAAAAAAATCTAAGATGCAAAGAGTTAATTGCACAGGGCTTCTTCTGTCTCCTGGCTGGCTACCGAGCCAGAGCCATAACTCAGGGCTTCTGGATACTCAGAGAGGAACTGTGATTTGATGTAGTAGGGGCAATCCCATGCTTATCAAATCATCTTGCTTGCCTGTAAAGCTAAGCTCCAATTTATGATGTTTTATGAAGCCCCAGATCGAGCTAAGGCTATAAAAATTGGGACTTAACATTCAGGAATAAAAATGCAGAGAGTACCACTGAAGTGACTTTTTTTTTTTTTTTAAAGTACTTATATCCTCCTCACATCAAACGTAACCAGGGAGTGTGACAATGTGGGATGCTGTGCACCAGAGAGAACAAGACAAGCAGCCCAGGTTTGTGATTCCTGAGCCACGGGAACTTGCTGCCGTGCCTGGATTAAGGCAGAATGCTGGCTCATACACCAGAACAATGGCTGATAAACTACCACACATCATAGAGCCCTTAGCAAGCTTATTCTTATTTTTAAACTTTTTCCCTCTGAGAAAGCTTAGAAAAGTCTCTCAAACGTCTGCCCACCAGGTAAGTTTTTCATCAAGTGACCAAATGCCCAGAAAGAAGCTGAACGTTTGTGCGCAGCTGTTTGGAGAGGAGCCCTTTCATTTACTCACCTGAGGAAAAGGATGAGATTCCCTTTTTATGTGCTTGAAAAAAGAAAATAAGAGAGATGGGGAATTTCTAATCCATCCCTGCACTCTGCAGAGTCACCACTGCATCTGACACACTTTCTCACCACCTTCCCCCACTGATCTTATCACAGTCATTAGGGGGAACACCCATCCACTTAAATTACATTTTAAGGCTTATGATACCTGTTTAATGTTGGATCTCTATTGAGCAAACGTTTGAACACTCACCTCACTTCCAAAGGTGTTCCTATGACTTAACAGCTGCCTAAATTATTGCTGTGCAGAGATAAGGTTATTTATTAATTTATTTTAAGTGCACAGCTGATTGAATCTCCTAAATCCAGGTTGAAAATCCTCCGGAAAAAAATAAAAAAATTAACCAAGACAGCAATTGTACAAGAACTGGTTAAAGCATCACTTGATTTTTACTTGGAGATTTTGGGATCTAATTAAGCAGCAGGACTGATGTGTTCAGCTCTGTCCTGCTGGCTTCCCAAAGGGATCCAAACGCTCCCTCGTTTGAACGGTCCAGCCTTGATCATTAAAGGATGTGCTAATGACGGGCGTGGGCACCACGCAGGCTGAAGGAACCGAGTCAATTCAAGCACCGCAACACCTGAAGTCACTTTTCCTGTGATTTAAAGATAGAAAAATGCACAGTCTCTTCAAATGTCTTAAGGATATGCATGGATAGGCTCTTTAGGAGCAGCCTGTGCCGGGAAGAAGTCGCTCCCCCAGCTGCTCATTAAAAGCCGCTTGCTGCAGGTTTTGAACAGATCTGTTGGCAAAGCAGTTCAAATGAGCACTCTAATTCTCTCCAGGCAGGAAAAAAATAAAAATAATTAAAAAAAAATCAGCTGGGGTAGCTGGGACCAGTAATTCAAACAGTTTAAACCAACCTGGCTGAGAGGAATCAGGAGCGTGAGCACACAGCCCTGGACCAGCAGGCTGGCGGGGGGGGGATGCCATCGGCTCATCTCACTGGATTTTTCCTCAGCTGGCACACAAACGGTGTTCCCGTTCCTGCCCCATGTGAATCAATCATTTGTGTACTTAAATAAAAATACTTGCTACAACAAAGGTCCCGCAAACAGTCACTGCATTATTTTAAATATTTTTTTCCTCGTTAATATGGAATTCTGAATTTCTTTTTCTGCATTTTTTTTTCTGAACGATGGATTTCTGCAATTTCTGCATTGCACCTGACTCAGAGGACACGGCTCAGGAGACAAGATCCTTTAGATCCAGCCTGTCTGCCCATGACTATTTATGTGATCCCAGCAAAACTGAACAGATTCCTTGAATTCAACATTATGAATCTGCAACCAAATTCCCAGGTAACACTCCAGGGTACTAAACCTGTCTGGCACTGCCATTCCCTGGATGAATCCCTGGCTCAGCTCATGAGTTCCTTAGCACCAGGTTGGAATTCCACCTGTGGACGCAGGATCTGGGCATGGCAAGAGCTGTTTTTGGGGCCCAAGGTTATTTCTGACCACAGACAGAGGGCATTAAGCAGAGGTCAAAGGTGCGTTTTAGGTATTATTTTTGTTTCCTACAGTTTAAAATTCACCATACAGCTGTGTAGTCAGCATTTACAATCCAGGATTTTCTTCTCACTCTCTCCATGTGCTGGGGGGGAAAAAGATTCTAATCCATGCTGAGGCAGAAAAACAACACACTAAAACACCATCTAAAACAGGAGGTTTGAACTCATTGAAACTCTATTATATGCTTGAGTAACTCCTGGAACAATAGAAAGCTGTGCATGTTTATGCAGGCAGGCAGGAATATTCCAGGCAGATGTTGTCCTTACTGCCACTCCTGGAGTCTCATCCCTGCCCTGGACACCATTGTCCCCACAATTGTCCCTTTGAGGAGGTCTCACCATGAGAAGATGGTAGCAGTGATGCATCTCTAAGCTTCTTTATGTTATCTATATGATCTCCGTTCATCTCAGCTCTCTTTTAAAAAATTATAAAATGTGGCTGTCAGGTTTTCAGGAAAAAGGTTTAAAATAAGGACCTTTAAGGATGTGCCATAAAAGACAAGTAACTGACTTTTTGTTTTCCTCTGGGGACACCTGACTAATCATTTCTAAGCACTTGGTGTGTTGGAGTGAAAGCTCCTCTGGATTCAGGCCCAGAGGGAAGCCAAAGCACAGGGGTTGAATTAAAACCTTTGGACAAGCTGAGATATATGAAGCCACACCAAAGTGAAACAGAAATACAGATTTTTAACTTTTAGTAGAAATATATGCTGAGTGCCTTAAACATTGAAAAGCTGCAGCAGAGGCCTTAAACACAGTTCTTACAGCAGCAGTGTTACCTTTTCACAGAATTCTTTACTTTAGACAAAATAGAGGTAGAATTACACTGTTCACATTTTTTAGATGGAGTGTTCACATAAACAATAAGAGCTGATAGAAACTGTATACACAAATCTGTGTAATACCTGTGTAACACTGGTGTAAGGCTTATGACTGTTAGAATTAGACCAGGATAGGTTAAGAAAAGGAAAACTAAAATCGTGTGTTAATCTTACTGGTAATTAACAAATATAATCCACAATTCAGTAAGAAAATATTGAGCATATTAGAATTACTTGAATAATTAGAAGAAGCTGTTTTCTGCCTGCTGATTGCTGCTTGGCTTTACCATGTAACCCCCTTCGAACTCTGCCTTCAAGAAAGCTGTGAGACTATGAAATAAAGAACTCAGCAGAACAGCAGCCTCCTCTGCTCTCTTAACCCTGGTCTGATAAAGAAGGGTATCCCATCAAAAGCTCAACACTGGTGATGGGGAATTCTCACAAGTGCAGCATTGGAAAGGCAAATGGGCAAAGGAAAAACCATCAGTAACAATGTCCATAAATTCCCAAGCAAATTTACATGGGTGATGTTGGAGAGGCCACAACTCTGTCATAACTCAGTTTATATTTAGTTCACACATTTACACCTACAGGCCACACAAATCCCTGCCTAACCTCTCCACCTGGGCATGGAAGTGCCAATGGCACAAGCACACAAACTCTGTAAGGAATCAGACTTACCAACTCTCTCTGCTCTCCTGTCACCCCATAAAGAGGGTGACTGATGGTCACACCAGCAGCATCACCCCCTGGAGTGACAGCTGTGGGTGTGTTGCTTTGCCTGGGTGCTTTCACCCTATGGAAAAGGACCTATGGAAACCCTGAGCATGGCACAGTGCTGGGACACCTTGCTGTGGTTGCACCCTCCAAGAGAAAAAGCAGGACCCGCAAAGAGCAAAGCTGAGCACAGATCCTGCCCAGGCTCTTCCCCCGCCTCCTTCAGCTCAGGTTGTTCTTCCCTTAGGTAGAAAACTCTGAGCAAGGAGAAGGTCCTGGTGTGTTTTTTGTTTTAGTCTCATGTTTTATTTCAACAAAGGGATGAAGTGCAAGGCAGGAGGTTCATAACCACCCCTGGTTCCACAAACACCCACCTGCAGTTACTCGCTAAACCAGGCAAGCACCACCTCCATTCAGGTAGTCCATCACGTGAGAAACCCAAAGAGTTTATAGAAATGATTGTCAAAGACCCCATCATTTTGCAGTTAGGATAATTAATAAGGTGTGCACAAAATCCAGGAGTGTTTTACCACACGTTTGCAGCTGAATTGCATTATTGTTATGTCATAATAAAAGAGAGCCACATGGTAACAGAGCACGAGGGGCCCAGCCTGATGCAACTGCTAAACATTAATAGGAAAATCAGAGGGGAAACATCAAGTTTTCCTTTAAAATCAGTTTGGTTTTCAAGAGCTGTGACTTAGCAGATTTTGTGAAAGAGCTTCTGTTTATAAAAATTATTGGGTAGTGTTGGCTGTCAGAAAACATAAACAGGCAATTAGTGCAATAAGTAGAATGATGGAATGAACTAACTCCTCTGGCAGCCTCCTATCTGGAGGCAAGCAAGGCCTCAATTCCATGAAAAATTAGGCATGTGTTTAAGTCCACAAGATCATCTGAGGAGTCTACAGGGACTTCTCACACATTAAAGTGTGTATGAGGGGCTTGTAAAAGCTCAGAGATACCTTGGGGAAACTGGATTGCAGGGACAGTCAATGATTCTGCTGGGATGTGTCCCTACCTAAAAGCCATTTCAAAAGGTCTCCTGGAAGTGTTAAACCTCCTGCACATCATTTGGATCACATTTAATGGATATAACCTCTCTGGTGGCCACAGAAGGACTGTTTAATTCTCCATCTCTCTGTTCCACGCCCAAATTCTACATTGTGTTTTCCTGCTGAGTCTCGGTGGTGGAAATAGCTGGATCTGCCATGAAATAATAACGAGTTTCGGCCTTTGTGGTGACTATGAGCTTATGAACTGTGGAAGTGTGTGAAGGACAGAATAGCCCTGACTAGAGAAATGTGATTAACTGCACAATGTACCCAATTATCCTTATTTCTTCCACTCTATAAAAATCCATGGACCCAATTTCCTGCATGAAAACCTGACCATTGGTGTGCCTGAAACTGTGCTCAGTAGCTTTGCTCCAGACCTGCACATTGTCTCCTGCACGTGTTCAATCCTTAAAGTTACTCTGATGGACCCAAGGGAAGCAAAAAACCTGCTAAAATGAACTGCTGTGATGCTTTAACATGTTTTTGGAATAGTTTTGGGGGTGACTGGGCAGGACCAACGCATGTGGCACTCTGGATGCCACCACCAAGATTGTTTCCAAGGGACGCTTTTCCTGAGCTTGTTCTCAGACACAGGGTTTGTTGTAGGGATGCTGAACAGGGGAGCTGAGCAAGATTTTGGGATGGATTATTCTGAAACAGCTGTTCCTGGAGAGTTCTCACAATGGGGAAATGCTCCAGAGGAAACTTCTCATCAGTTGCTGAAAAAGTGGGCAAAATTGATCTACAGCTGTCAAGAAGGATGTCCTTTCTTCCCCCCTCTCCAAAAAATGCATAAAGCCAGATCAGATCTTCTCCTACCACAATTCCCCCAGAGCCAGGGCAATTATCCTTGCTGGCACCTTGTGTCGTGGGTTTTGTCTGAGGGAGGGGCAGCACTGGCACTGAGATCTGACAACAGCCACTCTTTGCTTCAGTGACTTCTTAGTAACTTGAAGTACTGGAAAACCATCTTCTCCTGAGACAGCTGGCCCTCCTAGGGAGGTAAATCCGTGGGGAAGGACTCTGCATGACCTTTGCCAGCCAGGAGGCAGAAGTGGGCTGACTCCTGCCACCCTGCTCCCTCCCATCCCTCTGTATTGTTTTGTTCATACCCAAACTTGACTTAAACTGGTTCATCCCAATTCTAATGGGAGCCTTTCTGTTAAACTCAGCAGGGCTTACAACCTACACTTAGGAAGGGTGCAAGTCAGGCAGTGAGGCACAACACTTAAACTCTGCTCATCCCTTATCTCCCTTCCCAAGCACAGAGAGCACGGACAGTGTCAGCTGAAACACGCAATTAGTCCCCCTCTAGCACGAGCAGCTCAAACTGTAACATCATGCCAGCCGTGATTAAGAGTGATACAGCACATCATCATTGTCAACACTATTCAACCAATGTAAACCTTAGTTAGAAATGTACTTGTCAGAGAAAAATGCGCCTTTGATTTCTATTACACTTTCCCCAGTAATTGCTGTCATCAGTGGCAGGTTATTATTACAGTTGAATAGAGTTTCAGTAATTACTTTTGCACAGATTCTAACAGCTTTTAGATTGAATGATATTCTGACAGTTTGAATACTCTTGACAACAATTACCTTTTTCCTGGTTAACACTGATTCAGGAAAATTAAAAATTAAATCTGTTCAGAGGAAACACTTATGTATGGCACTAGTAAGTGGGCTGATACAAAAATGTGTAAATTACAGAATGACTTAGAATAAAAAGTTCTTTTGCTCTTCCTCTTATGCTTTTTAAAAAATCAGCACTTAGGGTACATGCAGTTCATGCTGGTTAGATTACCAGTAAATGATGTGAAATGATTTAAAGCACTTCTAAATCCACTTCCTACTGATCAGCTTGAAATGAAGAAAACATTATTATGGAGGATGCCTTGTTGCTCCCACCCTAATTTTTGTCTTTGGTAACAGTCAGATAATGGTTTTTGGCTTTCAAACCATTATTGTTAATCTCACATCACCAGATTATTTAAAAAAACAACAAACAAGCAAACTGCCTTACAGTGGTAGCCTAGAAAAAAACCCAGCATGTTTGTTATTCCTGAAAAATTTATCTAATATTGCAGGGGTCATAACTCAAATGGCTTGGTTAAAAAAAAGTCTCCTGCACAGAGCCCTCCAATTTAATTTTGACAGGATAACTGGCCTTGTGGATAAGGGAGACAGAGTTGATGTGATACATCTTCTTATTAATAAGCTTTCTGATATTGTTCCACATGACATTCTTATAAAAAAACCAAGAAAATATGGTCTAGAACTAGATAAAATTACCATGAGGTGGAGGGAACAATTGGCTGAAAAACTGCTTTCAAGGAGTAGCTATCAATGGTTCACTGTCAAAGTGGGAGGAAGTTTCAGATGAGATTCCTCAGGGATCTGTCCTTGCTCCAGCTCTGTTCAATATTTTCATAATGACTCAGTTAAAGGGAAAAGAGATTACATTTATAAAATTTGCAATGTTGAGGAGCTGGGATGGTGGGAACCCTTGGGAGGTCTGGATCAAAATCTGAAAAGATATTAACAGTTTGGAGTGATGGCCTGAAATTAAGATGAAATTCAATAAAGCCAAGTGTAAAATGTTACACTTAGAGAGGAGAAATCAGATGCAAATGGGAAATTGCCAGTAAGGGAACTCCATTATACATTCATATGGATAGTGGCCTATGAGCTCCATATCAAACAAAGGAGTAAAACTGCTCCAGAAAAGGTTATTTCAGGGATTTGTTAACAAGAGCATCCTACATGAGACCACTGTGGTAATTCTCCCACCTTCATTGAGCTGGGATGTTGTGTCCTGTCCTGAGCTCATGGTTTCAAAAAGGGTGCAAAGAAACTGGAAAGAATTAAACAAAGTCCAGCTGGGAGCAGCAAAAATGGTCAGGGCTGAAGTAAGATCAGTAGTAAGGTCATGGAAACACAGAATCATAGAATGGTTTGGGTTGGGAGGGATGATAAAGCCCATCCCATTCCACCCCCTGCCGTGGGCAGGGACACCTTTCCCTATCCCAGGGTGCTCCAAGCCCCGTCCAACCTGGCCTTGGACACTTCCAGGGATCCAGGGGCAGCCACAGCTTCTCTGGGCACCCTGTGCTGGGGCCTCCCCACCCTCACAGGGAAGAATTCCTTCCCAATATCCCGTTTAAACCTCCCCTCATCTTAAAGCCTTTCCCTCCATTATGCTGCCCTGCCTATGGAGTCTGTTGCAAAGCTGTGATTGAGCCTTTAGTTTTTGACACCACTTCCCACCTCTGATCTACTTGTGTATTAAAATATCATCGTCTTTTTTTTCCCCTGCACATTAGAATTATAGATATAGTTTATTGTTATACTTTCCATAGAGCCTTCTCTTTTTATTAGCATTGTACAATCTGTACAAAAGCAAAATTTAGTCCTTTCAGGGAGCTGAAAGGAAGCAATCGTTTACATGACAAATCCAACATTATCATATGTAAACCTCATTTACTATGTAATGTCTTCCTGTTTCCAGTTCATTAATTGAATGAAACCTATTTTCACATTCTGGTAGGCAGCAGAATTCTCCAACTAACAGAAATAGTGTTTTTAGGGAAAAAAAAGTAAAGGTAATGCTAGAAAATATTTCACTTACTGCCTGGTCCAGAGCTATATGGATTTCTGAAAAATGAAATTCTTTTCTATATATTTCTCAAAAATAAAAATAATTTATAGTTTATCCGGGCCAGGTTTGTGCAACAAATTTGGATGGAAACCTGGTAAAGTACCACTCTTTGATCTTCATTGTGTATTAAGATGTCACTTGTGACATCCAGCCACACTCCTATAAATACAATCAGATAAACACAACCAAATTAAGCCCGATTTATGAAAAACAACACTTTGGAGATTCAAGACTGATGGTTGTAACGGAAAGATGCTGACAAACATTTTGCATTTCCTCCCAAGAAAATCTATAGCCCTGACAGAGCAACAGCAATGAAGTTCCTCACAGGTTCCAGACCTTTAAAAAAGTAATTATTTTTGGAGTTCTACTTAGATCCAAGTTTAAAAAAACCCAAAAAAATACCCAGCTGGAAGGGGACTTGCTAAAACCAACTCTTGCTCGGTATTTGCATTAATCTGGAATGAAAACTAAGAAAACACTCATGGTATTTTCTATGGCACAAAATAAAGCAGCATCACCAGCGCATCACGCTCAGGCAAACCAGAGAAGCAGAAAAGGAATAAAATTATGAAGAACAAAGTCCAAGGTCTTTCCCTCAGCCCAGAAGAGAAAGCCCTGGGCTGGATCCTGGGATTTTGGACCCCCCCAAGGTTTTGGGCTCTGGTACCACAGCTTCATCTGCATAACATGAACAAGCCAAACAAATCTGATATTAAAATGAGAAAAATTGGCAATTTAAAATTGCCTACTCTATTCCTTTTCTTTTTGACCTCAATCCAAAGCCTTTCTAAGCCAAAGAAAAGACAAGCTCACAATTAGTGACTATGACCAGTTAATGGGTCTGTTCTGAACAAGCTTTTAAATAAAACAATAAGCAAGCCTGGGAAAAAGCAACTTACTGGGGCCAATCTGAGGCCAATTTCTTTTAAGCACAGGTCACATTACTTTAAAATAAATTCCTTTTAGCAATTGTTCCATCAGGATTATGCCAGTCCAAAGGGAATGGACCCAAAATCTCTTGTTGCCAAATAACTTCATCTTGGTGCATCTGTAACTCTATTTTCTCCAAATAAAACTAGTTCATAATACGGGTGGATTTGTTGTTTTTTCTGAACAAAACTGTTCCCTGGCAACTTCAAAAGCAAATTACATATAGGAAAAAAAAAAAAAAACAAAAGCAAAAAACCCCCAATGTTCAGTTACAAAGCTTAGTAAAAAATCCATGGAGCCATAACAGAACTGAATGATTTGGTAAGAAAACCACAGTGCAGCTGACTGGAAGGAAAAGAAAAGAGAAATAGACAACTCCAAAATGTTTCTGAATAGCCAGGTTGCCAAACATTGGAAACTGGAAGAGATGGCAGCATAACAAAGTAAGATATTCCCCAAAAAGTAGCTCCTGGTGCCCCTCTCTCTGCCTCCTTGCCTCATCAGAATTCAAATCACAGCTACAATCCAATTCCAGAAGTATTTTCAGTTCCATGCCTACCAAACAAAATTCCAAGCTGAGGAACAGGGATGACGGGAGCATCCTTAGCTCAGCTTTACTGTCCTCCCAAACCCCAGGTAAGGACCAGTACAGCCCAGTAGCCCCACACTCACCCAGCTGTGCCCAGCAGAGCTCCCTGCATCCCTCTCCCCCTGCTCCCATCCACAGACACTTCCCTCTCCCCCTTCCCACAGGACCACAGCCAAAACAAGGATTCTCCCAGGTGTTTGCTGTGGGGTTGAATAAACAGGTTGCATTTGTTACCCTCTAACAGGCACTAGTAGTGAGCAGTGAGAATCCTAACAACCACCAGCCATCTTCCTGGATTCCTGAGTGGTAAAATCATCCCTTTGCCCATGGCAAGGTTGAAGAGAAGGCAGGACGTGTGCTGATGGTTTTGTTTTACCATCCAGCGTGCCAGGAGCGTCTGATTAACAGTTTTCCATCCCTATTCAGGCATCTTTGTTAGGAGTAAGTCTTTGCTCTTTTAGATCCTGGTCCAAAGCCTTTCAAGGCAATTGAAAAGTCTCCCATTGATGAGAAGGGGGTGCGCCCTTGCTAATCGTTCCTTTCACACCAGAGTGAAAACAAATTCTTCAGCTTCCATTTGAAACCCATGAAGTTCAATCCCTTGATATATTGGACCCTTATTTTAAGGAGGCTGGTGAGAAGAGGGGAAGGGAGGACAAAGCCCAGGACTGAGGGTTGTATGTAGGCTCCAAGCATGTGTGTTACACAGCCCACGTGGTGACACATCACAGGCCTTGGAGTCTGCTTTGCAGAAAGGCTCCAAATCTTTTAGAGCTCACAAGTTCATAAAATGCTGCATTTAAAGTACTCATTGCTCTCCAGCAAACTTCAGCTCAGAAACTCCAATGCTCCCCAGCTCCTGCTCACTGGGAATAATTTCTCCCCAGGAAGTAATTTTTAGTTTGTTCTTCTCCCAGAATGAGGTGTCCTCTCTGTTTAAGGTACAGGTGTGGATGGAGAAAAGTGGGAGGTCTACAGAGCATGGAACATTTGGTTTGGGCCACCTCAGTGCCAAGAAGATACTGAGAAATCAGATATTTGAGAAATCAAATTGAGAAATTTCTTGTTCCAGACCAAGAAATGTGTCTGGTGAATGGAAATGAAAATTCTGAGGGAAATGAAAATTAAGCAAACATGTGTTAGTGATAATGGAATTTTACAAACACCTTAAGCACAAACCAACAAACCATAATTAAGGTAATTATTTAGAAAGCTGAGATTAACTGGGTACATAGGTGATGTCATCTCCCAGGATGGGAAAACTAGAAGAGCTCCATGATGGGATAACTAAAGGTTGCTTTTAAAACAACCTTTTGCCTCCTGAAGAAGACAAACTGGATGGAATTTTCCATCTATAGGTTAAAAAGACCCCCTGTAAACACAGTGGAATAAATAAATACAGATCTATAAAAAGAGGGAAGCAGCAGCAGCACATAGCTGAGGATTTGGGAATCCAGGAAAGAGCCTGGTCAGCCAAAGGAGTCCCCAACCTGTGTGGTGGCAGACAACAGACTTATCTGGAGAAACCACCCATCCCATCAATGCTGCTATTTCAGCAGAAGAAAGAGAATTTTTAAAGAGAGAAATGCAGAAAGTGCAATATAACCTGGAAAAACACCTTTCAAAAACTCTCTTCTTACAATGAAATAATTTTTCTTCCCTCTACAAAGAGGGATTTCACCCTGGAGTTGTTTCTAAAAGACAGTAAAACATAACAGATGAATGTTGCCTTGCATAAGGAACACACACATGCATTTAAATCACTTATATTTTACTTTTTTATGATGCAATTGCGAATTGTGTTATTTTGCATTTGTAATTAGAGGTTGAAACAGATGGCAGAGGCTTGGTTTAAAGGGATGTGCTGGATGGATCAGGTCTCCTGCTCCACTGAGGGCTGAGCATGGAAACTCTTCCATGAGCTGGTCAAACAGCAAAGTGCCTCCTGCACATCAAAGAACATTGGAAAGGACCAAACTGGAGTTTCTCAAAGGTGAATAAGGACTGGTGAAAATTTTTTTCTTTTTTCCCCAAAGAAGTGCTTGCTCCGAGAGGATTCTCGGTACCGTGCTCTGATTTTGGCTGGTGGGGTAGGTGACATTTGACCCCTGCACCAAAGCAGCAGGATTTTGGTGCAGCCTCCAAAGGAGAAGAAGACCCAAAGGTCTTTTCCAAAGATCTTTTCTCTAAAGGAAAAAAGCTGGGCCAAGAAGTCTTCAAGAAAACCCCCAAGGAGCCGTGACCCTGGGAACATCGGAACATGTGGGTGTGCAACACCAACCATGCAAGAATGGCAGGTGGCTTTTCCAGCTCTCCTTCCTCAAGGAACAAAACTGTGGGTACAAGGAGGTTTATCATTCCTTTCCCATCATATGCAATCTGAGAGACAACCACCTTATTCCATAAATATTCCAGCCTGGGTGAATCTTGGAGCTGGAACTCACAGTTACTCCTCAAAGCAGAGACCTTTTACCAACAACACATCTTTGGATGAGTCCAACTCCTTAAAGTACTACTGGACTGCACACCAGTGACTCTCCCCTTGGGCAGGGTTTTCCAAGATTTGAGATTCCTTGCTTGAGGTTAAGACAATCTTCCCTGCCCAAGGAAGAGAGACCCTTTCCCCACAAGACATCCTCAGTGACTGAAACCTGCTAAATTAACACCAATATTCAATACTCATTTATAAATTTGAATAGATGCTTCCACTAGGCATAAACCATTGTCCAGGTCTGAGACTAAGGTTAGGCCTAGCTGCACCTAAGTCCCACCAACTTCCTGATGCTCATTTTCTACCAAAAATGGAGCAAACCCTTTAAGTGCACATATACCCTACCAAAAATAAATATCATGGACTTTTAAGCATCAGGGTATTCATAAAGCAGCCCCAAAAATCATACCTAGAGCTACGACCCTCAGGGATCCAGCCAAGGATCCATTCACCCACAAAAGTCCAAATCCATAAGCTCCAAGTCAGCATTTTAAACCACTGCAGAGCCTGGATCACTATGGGATTATGGAAAAGTGTCATATGGTTTATATGTGTTATTAGAAACATTCATTGAAACAGCTTTGACAATAACTACCAATATTATCTACCCCACCAGGCTGTTACCAGAATGATTTTTAATATTTTAATGATTTAAAAATATTTTTTAATTTGACTTTTTTTTCTTACTAGAGGGGCAATATTTACCGAATGCCCAGAATGAAAAAGGCACCTCTAGCTGCTGCTTTGTCACTTAGTTTGGTTTCTCTGCATTTTTTAGATATACAAAAAGGATCTGAAGTAAACAGATCGTAAAATCTCCCTATAAATATTATCTGTTTACTATCTTTGGGGATGGGCATGGACAAAGAAATTGAACCAGAATGCCGTAAGAACAAATTTTCTTTGGGGAATTCATTCACATCTGTTCCTGTACGACAACAGGAGGAACAGAAATTATTAAGAAACAAAGACAGAAAAGAAAGGAAATGTAACTTTCAAAAGGAAAAGTGGCTTCCTCTGATCTTTAGCTGGTGGTTCTGATGAGTTTTTATTCTGCCTGACCTGATTAGCCCAATGCTAATAAAGAGCTAATGAAGAAGAAAAGACTCATCCTGAAAGTTAACTCCTTTCTGGAAGGGAGATGGATGGGTTTTTGAAAACAGGGATAGCTGGAAAACACACTTGTGTGATCCTTTGTTTCCAAATTTTAATGCATCCCCTTTCAGAAGGGCTTCTAGTCATGAAATTCAGTAAATCTTTAATTTAATTTATTTAAGTGTTAACAAATTACTCTACTGTGGATGTGCTATCATCATTAATCTGTAAATTAAGTATCAAATAGAAGAAATACCCTTTTCCCTTTATCTCAGTGGGGACCTGGCATTGCCCTCACTGCTGTGGGGGAAAGGGGCACTGGAGCCCTGCAGGAGCCCATCCCAACACTTCCTCCCCATCCCTCGTGGGACCTGGGCCTGGAGAAGAATAACATGGGCTGGATTATTCTGTTTGCAGACCCTCTTTGCACCCCAGGTATCCCTTCAACTCTCCCTTTGGAATTTCCATCAATGTTGCCAATATTGGATCCGTCTTCCCAAGCAATGGACAAAGATTGGACTCTGCAGCTGTGCCTTCAACACAATGCACTGTAAATACAGTATAAATACAGTACTTTAGTGGTAAAATATCAAGGAGACTCCTTGGATTGATAAGCAAATTCACCAAGCTATGAAATGCAAATTAATACTATCATGCCTTTTATAATTTATAATTAATCTATCCTGCATCAACCTAAATATTTTTCCTGTTTGTGCAAGAACTGGCCTGACCCAGAGCCAAAGGAAATGACTGGGGGCTGGTTTTGACCAATGTTTAACTCCTATCATAGTATTTAGTAAGCAAACATATATATATACAGGCACTCAGAAATTATATAAGGTTTTTTATAATAAAATGGTTTTATTAATTGATCAGATTTTTTTATTTCTGGTCTTCCCACAGGGGAAAATGGTGATGTAATTCTGTGATGAAGGAAAAACAACTTCTATTAAATAGACAAAGATCAAAAACTATTTTGCTTGAATTTCTGTGGCTTCAGTGCACACAACTGAAGGCCTGGCAAGTACTGAATTCTTTCAAGAACTATTTATTTCAAAGTTACAAGGCTGATGAAGGTTTTAGAGTTACAAATTCCTGTTTTTCTTGGAGCAACATCTTTAAAGATATGCAAAGAGGGATTTCTCAGCACTATTCAGAAACGAGTCTCGAGTGATTTGCCACTTTGGAGTACAGAGATTGTTTTCTAATTCAAGCAAACATTTGGAAAAAAAACCCAGAAAAGGCTGTGAGAAAATTCTCATTAGGAAAACAACACTGAGAATCTCAGCAGATATATTCAACCAACTTACCTGATTACACAGTTGTGGGTTTAGTTCCTGGAGCAGGAGCAATGCACAGCTTTTTTATATAAGGAGAAGTGCAAAAGCCACCAATGAAAAAACAAGGTTTTCAAGGGTTTGGGACAGGTTTGGAAGAAAACCCCAACCAAAGGTCCACTAAGACCATAGTCCCAACCTGAATTTACTGCTGGTTCTTAAATTGCTATGTGTTTTCTTTTTGAGGTGCTATTTTGGGTGCAGCAGGCTATGAAAATATGTAGGTTATCCTCACACAAACAGATATTTAGAACAGAACTATTTACATAATAGATGGACATTTTCAAGGGAAACATTTGATAGATGGATGCAGAGATCAGATTTCTCTGGTTTGCTGATAGAAGAGCTCTGCGCTGTGCATAGAAAATTCCCTCTGTTTGGATAATGTCTATTTGACTTCACCTTTTGCATATTGATCACTCCCTGACTTGCAAATCCTGAACCATGTTGCAAGCATGCGTAATATGAATAACTTTATTCCAAACTTGCATGTCTTAAGCCATATGTTCACTGAAATCTGAGCATAAATCTACTAAAATTTACTGTCCTATACTGCAGATCAATAAACCCTACAGTATTTCAGGAGTGCTGGATGTATATTATGTTCGATGGCTTTGAAGATGCATATTTCCAGCTAGAATTATTTACATATAGGGTCCAGGACCAGGAGATAACCTTCAGCTTTGGTAACATTAACACTTGCAAATAATCATCACTGCTCTATCACTCTCACACCCCATAATCTGCTAACATATGTCTACATTTTCTATGTGTTTATGTAGTACTTTATATGGAAATGTTTCATTACTGCCCGCAGCAACATGTGGCATTTCTTCAAGAACATTTCAGCACCTTTTAACATGGTTTCTTCAAACGTCTTCCTAATTGTGAGGATTTCATTCTGCAAATGTTATCACTGCTCAAGCAGATCAATTTTCTTAACTGCTTAATATGCATGCTCCAGGCATTTCCACAAAAATGCAAAATATACAGTACGGAATTAATATAAATAAACTACTACCAGGCTATTATGGAGCAGATTTAAGGCAGCAGGGTTGGAGATAACTCCATTTCCAGACTTGCAAGTCTTCTTATTGTGGCAACATGTCATCTAAGATTTGAAATATAAAACAATATTTTTCAATTAATTATTATTGTACCATTTTCTCTAAACCAAATTATGATATTCTTACTTAGCAGCATAGCGACTGCTGGTGCAGAGAGGGTTTACAGTGGGGATTTCTGTCACAATTCCAGATTTTCTGAATTTTGGTTGACTGTGCTCATATTTCTGGCTGACCAAGCATCTTCTAAAGCTGCACAAAACCGTGCTGGGTGGAGAGACCTCCAGGCAGGTACAGATGTGCAGAAGAAAGTGGCATCTCACTAATACAAAGACTGGTGACTGCCACTGATGCTTTTATGTTTCATTCAGGCAATATTTCAGCCTTCTGAAAATAAGGGACCTGAAGCTGTCCAGGATAAAGGGCTCCCAGGCCAAGCTTCTCTCTGTCAAGAGCAGGTCTAGGCTAAATTTGAAAGAATTAAAAGCAGGTGAGAGCAATCCAAGCCCCATTATTTGATTGGAGACACTGTGAATCTCAGGACATCATTGCTGGAACGTGTACTTCCAGCATCCTGTTCACATTCCATCCAGGCCTTAACAGTCTGGCTTGATATTGGGGAGTGTTGGCAAGGGAGGATTTATGGTTTACTCTTGATTTTTACATCACCACCCTCACCCTGGCTGTGCAGAGGTTCATCATTTGCTGATGTTCCTGTGGGTGATGTAACAATTAATTTAATTACATAAACAACTTTAAGAAGAAAAGCCTGGCAGAAGAGCACAGCGGAGTCCTCCAGACCCGAGCTGTCCATCCCAACCCTTTCCCCTCCACTGCCTCCTCTTGCCTTGGGTATGTTCATCCAGCCCTTGGCAAACACCACAGAAATTTCCTCTTTCAATAAGGAAATAGAACACAGCAGTCCCTTGGAGTGGAACAAGCTGATTTCTTCAGGAAGGTCCATGGAATTTCTTTTTCGAAGCTGGAAGAAATGCAGTTTCCCTGCTGTGAGATTTGGTGCTGATGCTGCTGGAGGGATGAGTCATTGTTTCTTTCATATATATCATCCGAGTACCTATAACTGTCTCTCATCTAAATGTTAATTGTATCCAACAGAATGACTTTAAATGAATACTCTGTCAATAACACTGTTATTAATGTTCCTTGATAGGCATGGTTGGAATATTTTGTAAGATTAGTCTAATATTTCCTACAGAATCTGCTTCACGTGTTGTGTTATTGCGTCTACTTTGGATCAAAACCTGCTTGTAAAGCCTTGGGTGGCTTTTTTTACTCTCCTCTCAAGAATTCCCATATCACTAAGTTTTGATAGGAACTATTTTACTACAGGCATAGCAGTGATCTTCATTTCTTTGAACCACAAGCATAAGTTTAGCTGTTAAATTGATATTTTCTGATTGCTCAGCAGGGCGTTTTATTGCCCTCACCCAGTGCAGCTGGTACTGTAGGAGCTGATGGCGTTAGAAGGGACACAGTTAAGCTTGGTTTAGCCATGAGAATGTTTTGATTTATGCCAACTCCACCTCTGCCTCTCCAAGCGACCATGACAGGAATCATTTGGCAGCGATTCCTCGTTGTTGGCCGCTCACCTGCCTGAGACAAAGCAGGGCAGAGAGAAGAACCCAGGTGTTTGACTGGAAAAGGAGACAGAACATCTTTTCCGTGGTGCCCTGGGTGTATCCCTGGCTGGATCCAGAGGAGCGGCAGCAGTGCCAGGAACACCTGAGCCTTTGATGGAGCTGCTTTGCCGGCAAACCCTCGGCAAGTTTAAAGCACTCCCAGCCCACTTTGTTTGCAAAGAGCAAACAACCGATCCAAAGGCTGAAAGCCTCTGGTATTTTTTTCTTCTTCCAGCCCCCTCTCATCTCCTTTTTCTCTTCTCCCGCTGTTCCTTCAGATTTAGGCCTTTTGTTTCTTCTCCTCCAGACATCTGTCCTCTGCCTGGGCTGCTGTTCCAAGAACAGATATCCCACCTCAGGTCCAGCCCACTTTGATAGTTCACAATGAGACACCAAAGCTGGAATAAACACATAACTGGCGGGGGGGGGAAGAAAAAGTTAAATCCCTACTTGAAAACCTGTTTTGTGTTTTCTTATTTCTTAAAGTTATTTTTAAGTGTTTAAACCAGACCAATTATAGTCAGAAACTACTTCACTTAATCCATTCCTTTATCTCCTGGGAAAAAATCACCAAAGCAATTCTCAAAATGTTTAAATCCCACAGTGTGCATAAAAGCAGCAAGTAAATCTGCTCCTTCCCAGGCAAACCTTAAGGATTTCTCTGACATCTTTAATTAAACCAGCAAATAGGTCGGTTTCTCTTGTATTCTGACCAACACACTGTCAACAAGGAGGAGGAAAAAACTGAAAAGGAGGATTTGTACTGAAAAATAGCACCAGAAACATTTGTATAATCATGATCATGGACTGGAACAGGAATGTAATCAGGAATTATTAAACATTATCAACTACTTCCTGGCAACATATTGCTTGGATAACACTCCTGCAACTACAGGAGAGTTAGTTATGAAATAATTAAACTCCAGAATTGGAAATAGAACAAAAAAAAGCGAACTTGAAATGCATGAAGCTGTGCAGAAGAAAAGTATGTTTATGTCTGTGAATTTATAAGGACGGATTTAATTCCAAAAGGGAGAATTGTGCAGTTGTTATTAGATCAGTAATAAGCACAGATGGCTGCAAAGGAACCATTCCCCAACCCATCCTGCCATCTCTACCCTGCAGCACTCATGGAGGAGAAGGAAATACAAGAGTAGGGAGCAGCAGAACTGGGAATTAAATGCTTTTAAATTTCGAAGACTGAGTTTACATCCTCGTGTGTTATTCATTATCAGTAACATTCCTGGCAAGTTCACCCAACACAGATTTTAAGACATGATTGTCTAAGCTCCTTTCAGAAGTTAGACCCGATGCCACCGGGCAGCTCGTCACAATCTTCTGTCGATATCAGCCCCTTACAGATTTTTTTCTTTTCCTGCAGGAGGAAACTGATGTTCCCAGGGATGAAAAGGTTGCACGCAAAAGCAGGATCCAAAAATCCTGCTCTCAGCTCTGTGGAAGAAGGATTTATGATGCTCAACTAGCAAAGATAGCAATTAGCTGGAATACTCAAGAGCAGAGAGCTTGACAATCTGATGAGTTATTCTTTTGAACTGGGGCAGCAACTCATGCATAAATTTCCTTGTAAACAATTATTACAGAAATGCACTGTAAACACAATTAATCATCTCAAGGTGTTATCTCTAGGTATTTTCCCCACAGATTATGTGCCACTTGCTCAATAAATCAAATTTTAACATAAAGACATCAATAGCTGGTATTATTAATATTCCCATTCAGCCAAACATGGTTGGGTAGAAGCTAACAAGCTTTGATTACATTTTGAAAACACAGAAAGTATTACAGAAAATGAGAAAAAGATGTGAATTGCGAAACTTTGAATGAAAATAGGATTAAAGAGGAGACATATGAATCAGAACATTGGCTCAGATAAAATATGAGTACTTTGTAATTTAAAATGCATTTTCACTGATATGAACTGGAAGTAGTACAGTACGTCTTGTTAATAGGAATATTAAGTTTTACATCATCTTAGATAGGTTCTTCTTAGGAAACAGTATTTACAAGAGCCTTACAATAATAGGCTGCCTAATGTTTCCATAAGATTTCTTCTTATGATACATCCCAAGCACATTTTCATCCATTGTTCGTAATTATCAGCTGGGGATTGGAGTAGCCAGCAAAGGGAACAAACACATCTCGCTCCGTTTCATCTCCCACGGCTCACAGAGCATTAAACCACCTCCACTCCAGATTTATTTGAAACCCACCCTTTCAGAAGCAAGCTCCCTTTGGAGATCATGCTATGGACTTTGAAAGGAGTTGAGGGGAAAGAGTGGTTCAGAAGAGTGGGGCAACCAGGGCTGGGGGAGAGCCTGATGGAGTGGTGGGGAAAGGAAAGAGGAGTTGTTGGAGCAGGGAAGAGGGGAGAAGGAATACAAGAGGAAGAAGATTCTGGAGAGGACCAAGAAGCATCTCTCCAGCCTGTCAGCTTGGAATAGTTTGCAGCATGGGGAAGATAGAAGAGATACAGAAATACAAGAGGCACAGAAAATAGACACTGGAGGGGCTCACAAAAGTGCCCACAGGAATTTACCACCAGGAAAGGGGACAGGAGCAGCGCAGAGGAGTTACCAAAAGAGTTTGAAAGACAGAGGGAAGAGAAAGCATCAACATCTGCAGTTTCTTCTCAGTTATTCCTACTTATCTTCCAGTCAACATAATCATTCCTGTTTACGAAAGAACGACACATTTCCTTAGGCTTCTGCTGCTCTGCCCAATGGCTTGTGCAGCTTGTGAGACGAACACGTCAGCCCAGTCAAACAGGTGACACTGGGAGAAGGGCACTTGTGCTCCTAGGTTCCCATGGATGGGAATGAGTTCTGAACTATCCCCTGGAGAAGGCCACAGGTGATACCTGAGAGCAGAGCCCCTGGGAGAGGAGATCAGAGATCGTGGCCTTGACCTTGTCTTCATGTGTGAAACCAAAGACACTGAGGGAAGAGGGAAAGCAGAACTTGCATCTCCTCAGGTTCCTTGGCTGATGGTCCCCAGTTGTCTGTGGTTCTGCAATGATCACATCCACCAAAAGTGGGGAATCAGGACAGTAGGAACCTGGGGGAGCAATTCTCTTTTTCCACTTCTCTGCGATTAGTCCAATGTAATCTTTCCTACATTTGGAATCAAGACCACAGGAGATGGATACAGAACTTTCAAAGCCTTTTCATACCAGTCTGCTTTATCTCTTCATTCATCTAATTTGGCAGCATCCTGCCTGTCTGGGGTGATGATCTGCAAGATCTTAAGAAGTTTGGTCACCTCTTCTCTTCAAGAAGCCACCTGTTTTATGATCATGATGCAAGGTACTCATTTTCTATTCACTTCCTGAGCAGGATGATGGAAAGTGGCCAACAGACAAATCACACTAAAATATTGACCTAATGCTCCCTGAGATTTTCAAACTGACACTATTCAACGAGGGTAGGAATAATGAATGTATTGCATGTAGAGGGATTTATTGATTGATATGGACAGCAAAATAGCACTGCTCAATAATTATTTCAAAGATCAGGAAGTCACCTTGGTATATTATTTCTGGGTTGTTGCCAATTTTTGTTACTGTCCACTCCTGGTGTCCTGTACAACCCTGAAGATAATTTGGTGTCTGCAAAGCTCTGGCTTGCAAATGCAAGTGAAAATCAATTAAAAGCACGAGCACATCTGTGCATGTGCAGAAAAGGGCCATGTTTGGAGACATTTGTCCCTTTATGTCAGGGATAGTCCTTACACAGCAAACTTTATCTCACCCAGCACTGGAGAGTGGAAGGGAGGCAGCTGAGAGCCCATAAAACACGAACAAAGGGGAGCAAAATCTACTTGATGAGCCACCTCAATTCACCTTAATAAGTTCTCATCGTGGCGCTCTCTGGCATTGCTGATGTGCTGCACACCATCAGCACCGAGTGGCTCAGATGAGTTTTCTGCTTATCAATGGCTTCTTTTTCTTTCCGTGTCTGGCAAATTTCTAATAGTGGCTGATTTCCTGTATGCAGATCCCATTTATGGTTTGTAGCACTGTATTATGATGAATTTACACTATCAATGAACATTGCTGAAGGGCCTCATTAACTTGTGCAGGCGGTGAATTTGTATTTTTCAAAATGCCACTCTTTCTCTAAAGAAATCTCGCTGACAGTGGCAGTCAAGTACTTGACTGGTTAATAAGGCAGCTCAAAGGAAACAGCTTCACTTCACTGCGAGTTTTTGTCCTTGTTTAATTTCTCCTCCTTTCTCGACAGGTTTGGAGGATGTGCGAAGATAATATATTTCAGTTTTTAATCTCGCAGTCCTGCTGACTACGATGATATAAACAAAAGCAGAAACACAGAAAATTATAGAGATACACTTAAAACAGAACCGGTAATAAAAAACCTGGGGTTCTGGCGGAGATTTCGCTCAGGCACTTCTCTACTTGGCATAATTAGGAAGTTTCTTCAAATCCTGCTAAATCCCAGCTCCGTTTTTCTATGCCTGCAAAGTGAACAAGATAATCATGCCCATAATGCGGGGCCTAAAAACCTGAAGGCATCAGCACCCAGCCCTCCAGACAGACTGCAACCTGCAAACAGTTCAAAAGCAAGCTTGTCAGACTGGCTGCGACATATGGAGCTCCAACGAGAGTATTTCCAGATATAGGAAATACCAAGCATTCTGTAAACAGAGTCGTTGGGAGTAGTTTTTTTGCAGGGATATTTTTACGACTGGTAAGTTGCAAGAATCTGTTCACAATATCTGCGCTCTCTGTTACCACCTGTGTTTTTCTCAGCAGAACGTGGGTAACATGCAGGCTTTATGATAATATTTTTTTTTTTTTTTTAATCCAGCACTGTGTCTTCCAATACAGCCTCAAAGCTTTGTGGAACCTTCAGGGAGTACGTGGAAATCTTGTTCTTCGACTATGACAATATTTAGCTCTCAGAGATCTTTAAATGTAGCTAAACGTTCACAAAGGCCATTGCGGGAGGGGGGGTTCCTGGGGCCAGGGTTTTAGGAGGAGTTTTGGGTACTAAGGTTGGCAGAGCTTGGCCAGGGCAGCCTAGGGGAAAAAGTTTTTACAATGAGGGTGGTAAAACACTGGCACATATTGTCTGGAGAGGTGGTGGATGCTCCATCCCTGAGAACATCCAAGGTCAGGTTTGACGAAGCTCAAAGCAATTTGATCTGGTTGGAGATGTCCCTGCTCATGGCAAGGGGTGGGACCAGATGATCTCTAAAGCTCCCTTTAAAGGTCCCTTCCAGCTCAAACCATTTGATTCTACAATCTCTCCTGCAGGATCCCAATGGCTCAAGAACCACTCCTGCATCATCCTGCTCATCTGACTCACTGTGGTTTGTGCTGTAGGAGGGTGGAAATGGGATATCCCAAATATTTTAGGTGTGGCTAGAAGGGCTGGGCTGGGTCAAAAAGACGTGCAGGAACCAGGGCTGACCCTGCAGAAGAGACATGCCCAGTGTTGCCTCTGCCATATGGGCAGCAGGAACCACAAACTGTGAGGTCAAGCCTGGGAAATGGCAGCAACAGGCAAGACAAAAACGCATTTTCATTCAGTCTTAGGATCCAAATCTTAACACAGAGCGACTATTTTCACTCTTTCTTTTAAACATACATGAACACATATATAACAAATATGTCTCTCTCCATACACACATTCCCATATAGATGGAGGTGAAATAAATCTGTAAAACATGAGAAATGACATCCACAAAGGTACATTTTTAGTAACATAGAAGAGAAGTGATTGACAGAACAAAGCATATGGAAACGAAGAAGAATCTAACCCACATTTAGATCTAAGAAAAAAATATTTGCCTGAAGGGAAAATATTAATTAGTTTGTCTACATGCAAGATAAAAGTCTGGAAGACATATCCATCAAAAGGCAGCAGAATAAACAGCAAAATGGAAATTATTTGTAAATTGACAGTAAACTTGGCAAACATTGAGGGGGTAAACAAGTTATTTGGCATGCAAAGCACTCAGAAATCACAGCCTCTGTCAGGAGGCATCTGTGCATATATTCACTTATTTGACAGAAATTAACATTTTGCAGAAATCTTTGTTGCATGCTAAAGATTTCTTCACCCTCCTTAATTATTTTAATTGCTGCTTCAAAAATGTTCCATATAAACATGAAAAAAGACATTAAAATCCACCAAGTCCAGTCCCACATTATCAATAACACACAGTCCCTCTGTACAGGAGTTTAACACAAAATACACGGAGAGAAAATATTGACAGAAAAGAGCCACATTTGTTTTTTCTCGATTGAAACTCAAGAATCATGCGAAGACTTTCTCGGCGTCCTTTCAGCATCGTGAAAGGCTTCAAAAACAAAACATTGTCTCACAAACAAATTAATCCAACTGCTGAGAGGCCCAGGGTTATGGAGATCCTTGTTTTCCCACTATTTGGGGGAAAATGCGCCTTTGTGCACCCATAATTCAGGTGGAAGTTGGAAATGACCGTGCCATAACAAACTCTAATGGTCGTCGCTTTTGTTCAAGACTAATCCAAATTAATCTACACTTCAGATATTCCCTTTCTCCCCTGCATGGTGGGTGATGCTGAAGTCATCATCAGCCCAACCAATAACTGGATTCTGGTTGTTTGGGGAAAAGATGGATAATCTGAAGGTGTCAGGCTCAGAGGAGTCCTGGCACTACCCCTGAGGTCAACAGAGCCACAGGAGACCAATAGTTGCACCAAGAAGGCATCAAAAAAAGGACAAGATCTTTGACTTCGGGTTGTCCTATAGGAATGGGGACTTGAGCCAAGTTTCATTGGCCTCCTGCAGCAAAATCAGGCTCTGCTGTGTATACACAGACTTTGCCACAGGTGTTTTGGTGGCAGGACAAGGAGTTTTAGCTTGTTTTGTACCGAAGAAAGAGCTGATTCCCCAAATTACACCAGATTTCCTCAGTATGGCAGTGGTACTACACTGCTAATTATAGCCATGGATTTATGCAAGAAGCTACATTACAGATTCGATGTAAAAATAGGTTTTTCAAATAGAATCTGAATAACGTTTTCGGCAAAATGTAGACCCACATATCGCACTTGACCCTCCCCAAGTGTAAATTCACATAGGTCCAGCAGCAGTTTGGTATCAGGTGAAGGTGTAACTCTTAAAACACAAAAAAATCTTCCTTATCACACTGGAACCATAACAGAATCCACCAACAGTTTGCAAAGCTGAACAGGTCCAAAGAAAAATCACAACTTGATAACAAGAGCTGGCCCTTGATGCACTGGCTCCTTCTCCCACTGTCGCTGATTTTTAGCCATGCCAGCCCAGTTTGATTAAAACAGCAAAAGCAGGAAGAGTTCATTCAAACAAATCCAAGCACTGAAGGAAATCTCATGCGAGCCCAGATTAAAACCCAAAACAAAACAAAAAACAAAAAAACAAAAAAAAACAAAAAAAAAACCAAAAAAAAAAAAGAAAGAAAGAAAAAAAGAAAGAGTTCAACTTTGCCAAATCTGAAACTGTTTGTTCCTTTTCACTAAAATGAAAAGCAAGTCAAATACTCCACTTCCTCCAGGAATCCATTTCCAGGTCAGCCTCCAAAGCCAAAACGTCTTGTTTCCTGCATTATTTTTACATTGTATTGTAACATCAGAGCAATTTGAGCAGTTGTCAGGCTGGATGCTGGTGATTCCAGGCATTCACAGCTATGCCAGGGCTGTGGTTGCTGCAACTGGAACAACAGCAAACCCTTGGAAAGCTCTCAAAAATGTCTATGCAACTTTTGATATCTATTTGTGATATTTGGAGACACAAAATTTGTGGGAAGAAGCCCAGAAATACAACACAACAAAATGAAATCAATGGGAAATAAATAATAAGCCAAAAATTATTTGTATTTCCATGACAACTCTGTAAATGGTGAGTTGTAACATGTTTCCACAGAGGCTCTGGGTTCTGAACAGAAAATTTCTGGAGGTTTAGTGACTTTAACAGGCAGGAATTTATAATGGCACTTTGGGAAGGAGTTTAGCAGGCTTTTGGGTCTGAATGTGCAGGCAGCTGTAGGACACCCCTTCCTACTCCTGGGAAGATCACTGACAGCAAACACTCGCCCCAGATATTCTTAGCTCAAAAAAAGTCCAGTGTTAATCCGTGGAATCACAAAGGTTGGAAAAGCCCTTTAGGATCTTGGAGTGCAGCCACTGACCAGCACTGCCAAATCCACCACTAACCCATGTCCCTAAACACCACATCCATGTGGGTTTTGAACACTTCCAGGGATGGGGACTCCACCACTGCCCTGGGCAGCTGTGCCAGGGTTTGAGAAACCTTTCAGTGAAGAAATTTTCCTTCATATCCAACCTCAACCTCCCCTGGCACACCTTGAGGCCATTTCCTCTCATCCTGTCCCGGTTCCCTGGGAACAGAGTCCAACCCCTCCAGCTGCCCCTTCTGTCAGGGAGCAGAGCCAGAAGATCTCCCCTTTTCTCCTTTTCTCCAGGCTGAGCCCCCCCAGCTCCCTCAGCCACTCCTGGAGTTCCATACCCTGCCCCAGCAATGCTGCCTTTCTCTGGACACACTCCAGCAAAATTATCCTTTCTATCCAAGAAGATCCTTTCTACAGCGCCAGACCATGAGCCATTGCTGCTTTCATAGCAAAACATCACAATTTCCTCACCTTCAGAGACTCAAATTGTAGATCAGAGATATGTCCAGTGAGGAAATCCAGCCTTATATCTCTGCTGGGAGATGAGCAAAGCAGGAGCAATTCCCTATGTGGATTTCCTGAAACAAAACAATACTTAAGTTTATTAAATAGCTGAAAACAACAGTAGGAAAGGCAAGCTCAGTCCTCCAGGCACAAAGTCCATCACACACAGCTCCCAAAACTGAGAATATCCCTCAGTTGTCCCAGGCTCCCAGCAGCAGAGAAAATCGTGCCCACCTGAAGGAGCACCCATCCTTACTCTGGCAGGTCTAGATCTCCTTTTAACCATTCACAATTATATCTCCTGCTACAAACAACCATCCCAGCTTCCCAGGGGGTGGATTAGGACCCTCTGCCCTCACACTGCTGAGGTTCCACAGCACCACCACAAAGCAAAGCCCAGGGATGTCACCAGGCTTAGGAGTTGTTTAGGATCCTTTTTACTACTGAGTTTTAATGCATAATGAAAGTTGGGCGTGATTTTGCTGCATTTAGAAGAAAAAGGATCTAAACTGTTCTCCAGATTTTCCTTTTGTTGCAGGAAAGAAATCTGAATAATTAATTAATTAATTAATTAGATAGACATGAGAATGTCGTTTACCCTACAAATTTTGCCCTAGTTGTTATCTTGGCTCTCTGCTACTGCCTGGGGCCGCTGCTTCTCTCCCAGCACTGTGTGGCTGTAACTCCACATATCCAATTCCAACCATTTTAGAGGAAAGGAGGAACTTTTATTATCTCATGCAACACCAGCAGTTACCACATTTTTGGAAAATTCTGAGCTGACAGCTCTTTGCCCCAGTTGTTTAACTCTAGGAAGTGTATAACACCCCTGGTAATCCAAGCTCCTGCCTAAGGTGAAAGTATAGGCATAAAATAATTAAATC